>NC_140463.1:21865000-24265000 GCF_051167445.1 Perissodus microlepis | reverse complement strand
CGGATTAAAATTCAACTGATTGCTGTCAAAAACTGTTTTCCATCATATCAACATTTCATGTGTAATCTGAGCTAAGAAAAGATGGCTGAGGTGTGTGTGGGTGTGTGTCCTGCCCCTCGGTGAGGGGCTAAAAGGGGGAATGCCTGACAAAAATAACAAGAATTGCAGCAGCCTCGAAACTGCAATGATATAATTTTGCTCGAGGGCAAGTTTCACTACACAAACAGGGTTTTTCTTCGTGTATCTTTGTGAGCACTGGTCTCATTAGCATTTGGCAGGCCCTTACGTTGGGATCTGTTTTATGATTCAGGTGTAGGTTATTGTTGGGCACTTATTTGTGATGCTTAAGGTAAGGGCTTCATTATGTGAGCACGGATCCTCACATATCTACAAAGTGTGTGTGCGTGTGTGTGTGTGCGTGTGTGTGTGCCTCCAGACGTAGCCTAAAAGAAACCACCAAAGGCTCCACAGATCAGAGACAGAAGCATTCCAGCCCCGCCCAAACACATGCACACAGCTGTCTACAACTTCACCTACCCACAAGCTACATGTTTCCCTCAACCAACCGTTTATCTCAAACATTTCATGTGTTAACTCCATCTGGATTATTTTCTGTGGTCAGGCCTCACAGTGTGGCTACAAGTCATCTGTGAAACACGATAACCTACAAATAAAAAAAGGCATGAAAACTGGGGTGTTTATACCAGTTTCTTGCATGAGCTTTCGAGTGAATATCAAGAATTCGTCCCGTAATATCAGAGCGAGCAATGCAGCGCTGAAGTAACTACATGAGAAAATAAGAGAGGAAACAGAAAGGTGAACTCATGCTGTGTCCTTACTAGAGCAGGAGGATATGACCAAAAATATTTATCACGATATACATTTGAAAATTTGCGATAACGATATAACTGACGATATAATTGACACTAGACAAAATACTTTACAACTCCTCAACTTTATTAGTGCAAAAAACCCCATCAATGTATTTTCACTTAAACAAGCAGCTTTTTTTATGTGCATTAAAGTTATATAAAAAATTAACACTGCAAATGCAAATTCCTTGCTGACAGTTTAACCAAAAGGCATTTCCAGTGGAAATTGGCCGACATATCCTCAGCATAACCATGTATAATATCCACAAAACTTAAAAAGAGGTTATACACACACAATACGGTAATATCATGTTGAAGCACAGTACGTATCACTCCGTGAGGCGCCTGCCTAATATAGCCGTAATGCTCCGACAATCCATCAAGCGGTGCGGCTTTGTAGCTTAGCAAAGTTGTACTAAAACATTTGACAGATTTTCGAGCGCCGTGTGCCACATAAAATCGCTTCGAGATCAGTAAACACAACCCGAATTCGTACATAAGGCACACGGGATTATAAGGGACACTGTCGATTTTCAGAAAAATCAAAGGATTGATTTTAAGTGTGCCGTATTTTCCAAACAACACGGTAATAACGACGGCCCGCTAGCATGCGCTACCAAAAATAGTGCTTTGTTGTGTATCTGTCGGACGAAAGCTAAACCAGTTCCACACCACTGAAGTTGCAGCATTTTTACAAACCAATTCTGGTTCATCTGTTTCATTTAACGATCCGCTTTCGCTCTTCTCATTCTGCGTCGCCGCCATGTGGTATGTAAACAAAGGCACTGCGCATGCGCGTTTTACCCATACTCTATCGCGATATTTTATTTTCCTATCATTGCCCAAAATTACACCGGTATTACTGTGAACGGTATGATACAGCCCAGCCCTATTCCTTACTATTGCACCTTAATCATTAGATACACACTTGAAATGTGGCAGTCTGTCATGAGAGGATGAGAGGTGAAAAGAACGGAGTTCTTGGCTAGCTTTACTTTAGCATGTTGTGTGTGCAGGTGCTTACACCAAAGCTATCTCACCTTCTCTGAATCTGATTTTTAAGTTATCGTCATGTGTACCTTTGGTGGAATGGCACCATCAGTGGCCATGTTATGTTGGAAGAATTGAAGGGAAAGTTACTCCCTCAATTGGCAGAATGAAAGCAGGAAACTCAACTAATCACAAGAAAAAACTGTTACAGTGTCAAATTAAAACATGTTGTTCATCTTCACTAATTATAGCGTATTTTTTTCACAATGTTAAGAGTTTGATTTTAAAATGGTCTGGTTTTGACTCAATTCAGTTTTGTTTTGTCTGAAAAATGGTCCAAAAACTAAGAAGAAACGCTGAAAACCAACAAAAAATATTCATATCTGATAGGCAGTAAAAAGTGAATTTTTTTGGCTCTGCTTTTGCTTCATAAATGAACAAAAAAGAAAAAAAAACCTCATAAAGTAAAGCTCAGTACAAGTTGCTGGAAACATGAATACTCCCACATTTTTTCTGCCGCCCTCTCATCAATGCACTCTACTGTGCTGCTGTGCGCTATGTTACTGCACAACATATGTTTTTGGTTAGGTAGGACAGTTAGCAAAGCAGGGCAGTGGACAGGAAAAACACACACACACAACACACACACACAGAGTAGGTACAATAGCATCTCTATCTGATGGCATCTTTATCTACCCCCCTCTGAGAAGACTGCTACTGGAGGCTACCTTTACTGGAATGCAGGGGGGAAACACACACACACACACACACCAGCTGTTTACAACCCCAAGACAGCTGGCTGCATACCTTTGACCAAATGTCAAAACATTCCTTTGTAAAAATCAGAAAAATTGTAAAAAAAGTTTTCTGTTTCTGTCGTCAGCAAAACAAAAAGCAAAACAAGAAAGATATCAGCTGGGAATCTCAGATTCTTGCTGTTTTGAAACTCATTGTGCTGGAATGCTCCCCACAAGAAACGCAGCTTGATTTCCAGCAGTAGAAGAAGAAGGAGAAAAATCCCTCTTAGCCACAAATCGAAAACATCAAACTCTTTTGGAGGCTCACCCCTTTGTGCCAACATGTACTGATTTACAGTCTGGATTAAGATGAGACGGTCTTAAAGTGCCAAAAACCCTGCAACAATGTGCCATTGCCTGCTCTGCTTCAACTGCACTAGATTAACAACTTTAAGCAGACAAAACTGATCATTTAAAGGAGTTTTACCAGTTTATATCCTTATTTATCCTGTGATAAAGCCATTAAATCTAGATCCTGGATCAGTTAAGGGCTTCCCAGATTTCCTTATGATCTCAACGGTTGTGAAAATAGTAGATTAAGTACACTACCGTGCTAATGCCAAACTTTGTTAATTACTCCTGATTAACTTCAAAAGTCATCCAGATCCACAAAAATGTGAGGCATTAGTGCAAAAACAGGCCATGTGAAATTTGCAGGAGTTCATGACCAGCCAGTAGGGTGATAATCAGATAAAAATAAAGAAACACCCAATGAAATTTTCTCCACTGCAGGAGTCATATCATGGTCTTTGCTGGGTTCGTGAAGACTCCACAAAGCTCCGCATAATTTTACTCTGAGGGAGCCCAACTTAAAAACAGCTCGGTCAGAGTTCAGCCGTTGGAAAAAACAGCACCAAAGCTACCTCCTGCTGCCGGTCAGTGCAGCACTGCTGGTTTCGGTGGTTTTAGTGGTTGCGCGGCCTGGGAGATTGGCCGAGAGTTTGCGGGCTGACTGAGAGGAGACTGGAGATGGTGATGGGAATGGAAACCCAGCTTTATGCAACACCTGGACCACAATGAAAATGGACCGTAAACAAGCAAGAGTACAGCTCCCAGAACAGTACAGGCTCTTAACTCTTTTCCTAGGCTGACAACTGAAGGAACACCAGACCAATCTGAACGTGCAATTTGAATTACTCAAATTGCACTCAATTACTTTGTTTTGGCGTGCTTCACCCTCAAGTGATAGACTGTGGTCATTTATTACCCCAGCTGGTTATTCACATGATTCGTTCTTAAAATTTTAATCGAGAGTGTTTCCTTCAAACTATTTCTACAATTTTTTGTTTTTTTGCAGTAACGAGCAGTTTGGAGACAAAGTTAGAAAGTGTCAGTGGATATATTTGACAAAGGGTGTTGAAGATGAAGCTGCCAGGCAGGTGAAAAAGAGGAAGACCACGGAGAAACTTATGGATGTAGTGAAGAAGGACATGCAGAGGGTTGGTGTGACAGAGGAAGACAGGGTGAGATGGACCCTGATGGTGGTTAAGTGCTTTGAGGGCTTGTTGACGAAGGTATTTGGGACCAACTGTATCTTGTAAAATATATTTGGACAAGGCTATTAACTTGTAACTGCTAATCTGTTCACTCAGGTCCTTCCTATTTAGTGTTTTCCCAAAATTAACCTGGTTAGGTTGTTGCTTTGAAGGTCCTCAATTTCAGTGATGTCAGTCACAAGTCTCACATAGCGTAAGTGGACAAGCAACAACTTCAAGTCCTTTTTTATCTTTGTCCACTGGGAGCTGGAGGGTCACTCCAATCAGCACTTGTAATGGCTCAAACCTGGCTGTGCGTTTATGCTTTGCTGAGTCTATACCAGGTGTCCCCAATCCCAGTCCACGAGGGCCGGTGTCCCTACAGGTTTTAGATCTCACCCTGGGTCAACACACCTGAATCACATGATTAGTTCATTACCAGGCCTCTGGAGAAGTTCAAGACATGTTGAGGAGGTAATTTATCCATTTAGATCAGCTGTGATGGATCAAGGACACATCTAAAACCTGCAGGGACACCGGCCCTCGTGGACTGGGATTGGGGACACCTGGTCTACACACAGTTTTGTAGACCATTATCTACATGTTGTAGCTGTTCAGTGCTACCAGAGGGCGGTGTCACAAACAACCGGTCTGTGGGCTACTCAGCTTGTGCTATTGTTGGTCCTACAGCCAGTCGCAGAGAAATTATAACATGGAATTTAAAACATACATTTCGTGCTTCCCTTTCATCTTCCACGCCACTTCTCAACCAATCAGGATTTGACCGACCCACAATGTCTCCACATCGAGCTCCACGTTAGTGGGGTTTTTTTTGGAGGTCTGCATGTAAAAATGTGTGCATGAGTTGCATACCCATAATCCTTTACTATGCGTAGGCAAATACAGCCATAGAATATTAGCTATAAAAGGTGATGAGCAGGCTACAGAGGCCACGCTGTACTCAATAAGGTTGCAATGCAGAACTGAATTAATCTGAATTAAATTGAATAGAACTGAATTGAAGTCCTTCCATGGGATGAGGAACTTTCAGGAAAAGCAGCTGATTTCACTGCTATTGTTTGATTTATTCATTTTCTTTTTTAATAAACAGGACGGGTGCAACTTCTGTGTGCACAAGCCATTGCATTACCACACGCACCAATCCAACATTTGCCAGTTCTAGTCCGATATCTGCCAAGCCGAACTACAGATCACTGCAAGTGTTAACTCAAGCTTTGCTCCTGAGTCTGAGAAAAGACACTGGCAATCATCAGGCTCAACTTAAACATTTACTTACTGGTATTTATGATTAAGATAATAAATGACAATGGGAGAAAACTAAGTTAAATTAAAACATTTTAAAATGTTATTCACTTTACACCACATTCCAAATTATAATGCAAATGATATTTTTCTCTGTTTTTCCTAAATAGTCGATTCAAATGACAGTCGGCATAATTTCTGAGTCATCGACCAACAGAGTATAATCCAAATGTTACTGAACAAAACTCCCAATGAAAACAGTATGTTTTTCAAAAATAAAAAATTTAAAGTGCACTGTTTCAAATTATTACGCACACAGAGTTTCTAAAGATTTTATAGGTTGTAGAGAATTGAAAATGGTCGTTTGTTGAATTTGCAGCATTCGTAGATCAATTTCACTAAAATGAAAAGCTTCAATCAAAAACATCTTAACAGGTCAAGTTACATATTAACATAGGACCCTTATTTGATAGCAGTTTTATAATTCTTGCATCCATGGAACTTGTAAGTTTTTGGAAAGTTTCTACTTGAATGTCTTTGCAGGATGTCAGAATAGCCTCCCTGAGCTGCTGTTTGGATGTGAACTGCCTCCCACCCTCATATTTTTTTTGTTTGAGGATGCTCCAAAGGTTCCCAATAGGATTGAAGTCAGGGAAGAATGGGGACCACACCATGAGTTCCTCTCCTTTTATGCCGATAGCAGCCAATGATGCAGAAGGGGTTTCCTTGTAGCATGAGATGTTGAATCGTCTTGCGTGAAGATGGTTGTGTTGCAGAAGGCACAGTTCTTCTCTTTTTACCATGGAAGAAAGTGGTCAGTCAGAAACTCCACATACTTTGCAGAGGTCATTTTCACACCTTCAGGGACCGACCAGCTCTTTCCCCGTGTTTCTGGCTCAAAACTTGACTCCACCACCTCCTTGCTGATGTCACAGCCTTGTTGGGACATGGTGGCCATCCACCAACCATCCACCACTGGATCCATCTGGACCATCCAGGCTTGCACTGCTCTCATCAGTGAACAGGACTGTTTGAAAATTAGTCTTCATGTAGTTCTGGGCCCACTGCAGCCATTTCTGGTAGTGAGCATTGGTTAGAGGTGGCCGAATATAAGGTTTATGCACAACAGCAAGTCTCTGGAGGATCCTACACCTTGATGTTTGCAGGGCTCCAGAGGCACCAGCAGCTTCAAATATGTGTTTGCTGCTTTGTAATGGCCTTTTAGCATCTGCTCTATTAGTCTGAAGTATTTGTCTGCCAGAAACCTTCCTCATTGTGCCTTTATCTGCACGAACCCATGTGTGCTCTGGCTCAGCCACAGATCTCTTAACATTATGGTGATCACGCTTTAATTTTCGTGAAATATCGAAGGTTTTCATTACATGTCCAAGGCATTCAACTATTTCACTCTTTTCAGCAGCAGAGAGATCCTTTTTCCTTCCTATATTGCTTGAAAATGGTGGTCTGCTTAATAATGTGGAACATCCTTCTTTAGTAGTTTTTCCTTTAATTGGGCTCACCTGGCAAACAAATGATCATAGGTGTCCGAGATTGTTTTCAGTGATACAAAGAGTCCTGAGACACAATTCCACCCATGGGTTTAATTGAAAAACAACTTATTTAATCTTTATGATACTTAAACACAATTTGCATAATAATTTGGAACGCGGTGTATTTATTTGTCCCTGCATCTCCGCTGCTGCGTACTGCTGTTACTGTATTTATATTCAGGCTAGATTCTCCTTCTCTCAGTCTCAGTGCACCTCCTGTTACTTGTCCTCACGCATACGTCACGTGTGGAACTAACCAGAGACAGATGAAGTGAAATAATGTTAATGGCCTTGGTGACAACACATTATGTTCCAGTAAAAGTTTCCAAACTAGCGTTACACCGAGCGTATCGACAGCAGGAGACAGAAAAGCATCATGTCTGCTCGCTTTGACCACAGCTTGGTTCGATCTCGGGAGGAGACACAAATCCCTTTGGGGTTGCGTGAGGAAGGGCATCCGGGATAAAACTCACTGCCAAATCAAATATGCAGAGCTACCCACTGTGGTGACCCCTTGTGAATAAGGGAGCAGCTGAAAGCAGCTTTTAGTCTATGATCTGAATCCGGTCTTCAGGTGTTCTTTATAATGACCAAATTCTATTATTAAAGGTACAACTATTGTACATCTGAGTAAAAGACACCCTCAGTGACCGTGTTTTTTTGGAGGAACTGAAGGCCTTTTCCCCCCCCTGAGCTGGCTAAAAGAAATCTTCCATTTATTATCAAGAAATTCAACCTGAATGAGCAGAGTTTGTTTTTTAAACTGCAACCAGTCTGGTTTGACTCATTAAGACAGATTTGTCTGAAAAACGGTCAAAACATTAAGCAGATTACACTATGAATTCAAAAAAATAGCAAATATTTGTATATGACAGGCAGTAAACAATGAATTTTTGACATTTTTGCTCTTTTTTTGCTTTATAAATTAACTGAAACATCCTCCTCATGAAGTAAACACCAAAGTAATTAAGTAGTAGCTAGTTAGTAGTAATAGTAGTATTAAATAATGGTAAAGTTCATGTTTCTTCACTATCTACTATAGAAATTTCTGTTTTTATAGAAGTTTTTTTTCAAAGAAAAAAGTCAAATTTCAGAAAGACAGTACAAACATTTTTCTGTACAAAGAAAGCACGTTTCTTAAAATTTAAGCTCAAAGAGTCGTGCTGAGAGATTTATTTCTCCAGCAAGATTTCTTTATCACACAGAAAAACAGATGAACTGTTGCCCTTCCTTTGGTAACATTCAGATTTCTCAGGCATTAAATGTGTAGTTAATCTTCTTTGCACTGACAGAAAGGAGAGTTTCACTGGTCTGGCTGTATTTGGCCCCTCCTGACTTACACAGTCTGCAATGGAGCACCTGATATAAGGTCAAAATTTGGAGGCATTTGGGTAAAAATGCTAAATTGCACAATGCAGTCTGAGATCTTTTAGATAGCAAACATGTCGGGTGTGCAAGAGCTTCGGTGGGAAAAAGAATCTAAAGCACAGCAGTAAAGTGGGCAACTGGTATCCATCTAAAAACCTCAGCAGAGTTGAAAACATGAGCCATTAAATTTAATTCTGTGCATAACCAATTACCGTGCTGTATGCAAAAAGACTCAATTAGCCACTATAACTTAAAACCGCCCCTCAAACTGTGACCAAAGCAAGACCTTTAAAGCCAAAGATGGATTTCTTTTAGATGTGCGACGATCCCGTTGGAGCGTCGTCTCACGGTCAGCCACCGCAGAACAGCCTAAAAAAAACTGTTGAGGAGGCACAGAGACCGAAACAGCAGAGAGCTCGCAGTAGATCATAAAACCACACATGAAAGCGAGCTGACAGCGCCGCGGCAGCTGCTCTGTCAAACACAAAAATGAAAGGAACTCATCACTTAGTCTTCCAAAACTACAAAGGACATAACAAATGTCACACAACATACGGGTCTGACAACCAGTAGGGCTTTTAATGATACGTCACCCTAAAACACACCTGTGTGACTGTAAGGAGTTTCTATCATTCGTACAATAAAATTCATGCTTCTTTGGCTGCGTTCTGTGCATTTTACTCAGTTTAATCTCCGCTAACTGAATTTTATTATTACATTTCTCAGGAAACTATGACGTGTGGCAGGAAATTTCTTGAAGTTTGAAAAACAATATTTAAAAATACCTGAAAAACAAAGCTTGGCATTAAACCGACGCTCTGTCAACATGTTAAAAAGTTTAAAATAACTGTCTGATGTTGGATTTTTATTGTCGGAAATACGTCGTTTTAATGGATAACCAGTGTGTTTGTCGAAGACTTGGCGGGCCTTCTTGAACTCTCTCTTCGGTGCACCACTGAAGTTCGCCAAGTTAAATCATGTCTGCAGCCAACAGGTGCTAATTTAAGACTTCTTCACGGGCTTTGTATTTATTTTAAAAGTCGAGTGGAAAGATTAAAATAATGAGGTGGTGAAAAGGCTTTTAACCGTTCAAGTTTTTGTTTTCCCTTCCTCTCTGGCACACCGATTCAGCTCACCTACCACATGGAGGACGTTTTCCAGCTTCAAACTAAAATACCTCTATTTACTTTGTTCCTATTTTCACTCCTTACTGGAGTATGTTGAGCTTTTTACATGGCATTTTATCACTTATTAAGATTTATTTAATTTCACCATTTCCCTCTACTTCATTGAGCTATAGCAATAGCCTAGGTGTTTACACATTCACTTGACAAGCAAAAGGTTGCAAGTTTGATTCCAGATAGAGAGACAAACAGGTCTTCTTTGGATGTCATCCAAATCAAAACATGCAAGCCTTTATTGAGCTATAGGTTCTCAAAAATCTGATTTACTTACCAACATAACCATAAACCATCACCGTCAGTGCCCTGGCCCCAATTAAACACATGAAGATGTAGAAACAAACTAATAAAGTGCTTTTGACTCGCCTTTAGGTTTTCCCAGATGCACCGTGACTCATTTTTCCTCACCTCTATTTTCACCAAAGCATGTTTACGTCTCGACTGACCGACTGGCTGAAAAGCACTGGTAAGAGGCTCAAAGACCAAGTCGCTGAACGGCTGAGCGAGCAGCAAAGCCAACGAGTGACCGACCAACTTTAAACAAAACCTCAAACTCACCGTGTCAACACACAGCTGATCACTGGCTGAAAGGACACCATAGTAATCCAGTCTGGGAAATGGACACACACACTCACTCACACACACAGACACACACCCACAGAGAGTAGTAATTAGTTATGCTCCTGGTGAAATGTTGACCAAATGGCTTACATCCCTCTGCTGTCTCAGACTGGAGAAGCCAACCCTCCCCCTCCTGCAGCACACACACATTCTTCAAAACACAGACACTGTGAAAAGGGCACCAGGCTGTTCCATAAAGACACGCTGCTGAATGACACTTGTATCCACATTAAAACTTTTCAGGCATAAATCCTGAGAAAAGGAAACTTTTTAAATGTTCGAAGCCTGTAAGAAGTGTGCTGGATCTGACTGAAACAAACAATGCTTTAATGACCTACTGTTGCCTCACTCGTTTTTCATTAACTGCTTGTTAAATAGAGGTATTCTGTTGTAACCTACACACACCTGAGGGATTACCTATCTCATCTGATCTGGAACCCTCCCCAAGCAGGAGCTGAGGATAGTGGGGGACAACAGCATTCAGCATAAAAGATAGCAAACTGAAAGAAGGTGCACCCATGCTTCGCTTTTTGACAACATATATCAAAACAGTGATCAGCCGCCTCTCCACCAAGTTCCTCAACCCAAAGACGAACTCCAACTCCACCAAGCTGGACTGTAGCTGACTACTACAACTGAACTCTTGTTCTCCTCCAGTGAGCCTCTGATTGTACAGATAAGATGCCCGCTTCACACGTCATGGAGCCAGCATTTAGCTCTGTGTAGCACGAGTCCCAGCTCTCCACCTGCTTCAGGATCTGGTTGGTGTGACTTTAAAGTGTGCAACAGATTGCCAGAGTTGCACCATGCTCAACGCATCAATGTATCAACAATGTAATTTCATTAAAATGCCACAGCGGCGTTGAGTTCAGCGAAGGTGATCAATAACTTTTTAGCCTCAACAAAATCTAAGTGGCGTTAACAAAAGGAACAAATCACCCCTTCAGAGTTCTTACAAAGGAAGAAACTAGCAATAAAGATCAAAACTGTTTTTCACGTGAGGCTGTTAACCTACTTATCTCTGCTCCATTTTAACATGGGAGTCTATGGCGATTTATACACTTTTCAAAGCAGCCTCGAGTGGCCACTGGAAGAATTGCAGTTTTTGTCTTTAGGCATTGGCTTCATTTATCAGCCTGTAACCTGCTGCCTTGTACTAAGGCACAATCACAACACAGGCTGTTATCAATCTTAGAAAGCTGGAATGGGACCTTGACTTAAGATTATTTTGTAAAACAGAAATCTGTAGACAGTAAATAGATAAGATAAAGAAAGTCACAGGCTCACACAGTGCTCATCCCTCTAAATCTGTGGTCCACACAGACACCGTAACGCTCTAACCCTAAAACACATTCCACACTCACGCCTTTCACACACCTCAGCTTTACCTTCGCTCTGCCTGTCCTTCTCCCCTTTCCTTCAAGGACTTAACACTTAATCATTAAACACCCCAAACACATTTCAGCACCACACTTCCCTGTCCGTCACTCACCTTCCGAGCTGATTTTATTGTGTATCCATCTGTGTGTGAGTGTCAGCTTGCCACCGGACACAAAACAGCCACAGAGCCCAGCTTTGATTTTTATCTCCTTTAGCGGTCTCAGTCACATTTTCCCAGGGGCTATGTTACTGTGTTTCCAGATGACTGAGCCAGGTTTTCCATTCCCCCACTGTGGTCAATCTAGACGCACACCAGCCAACATTTACACCACTACCACTGCTGCTGCTGTGACTTCTCAACAGAGTGGGAAAGAGACAGAGAGAGAGAGCACGAGAGGCACTGGGAGCAGAGGTTGCATGTCCTACTTATGCACGGACCACCCCCAGCAGAACACACAGCAATAATTGCTTGTAGTAATTCAAAGACGCCCTCCTCGGTTCTACCGGCTGACCACCCGTGGCATCAAACTGTGAGAAGAGAGGCTGAGAGGAAACCTTGCCCCCACCGAGCGACTTGATCTCGCAGCATGAGGTCACATCAGCTTCTGAAAGCCTGAAGGTAAAACTGCTGTTTTTAGCTTGCTGAACAGCTCTTTCAGATAGGTGGCGTTTCTCGGCGATGATGCAGCCCGCCACCATTTATTACACATTTTCGTTCATCTTACTTGACAGCACAAAGTAATAGATTCTGTAGTGCATTAAGACTCTTCAGAGGGGACACGTGCTTTGGGGGGAAAAAAGGCAACTGTTGTTCTGACTAAGCAAATGGATTAAACTGTCTGAACTTAGCTGATTAGCTTTCAGTGCACAAACCTTACAGAGTAGCTTTCTACATCTTGGGATGGGAAGGTGGACCGGCGGATTGTCGTAGTGTCAGCAGTAAACCAGACATCATAGTAGACTGCCGCAGCAGTATGAGAGCTGAGCCAAAAGGCCGTCTTCGTTCCAACCCCAACCGAGGATCATGAAGTCTGAGTATTGACCAAGAGAGTAACGCAGAAAAGTTTCCTCCACATAGGGTGGCTGGGCTAAGCCTTAGAGATGTCCAGAAGGCGTGTCAAAAGGAGCCAGCTGGTTAGGATGCCTCCTGGATGCCTCCTTTTTAGAGGTTTTCTTTTTTCTGGCGACACCCAACTGGGAGGAGATCCTGAGGTAGACCCACTGGAGAGATTATATATCGCTTGTCAGGCCTGGGAACGCTTTAGGATCTGCCAGGAGCAACTGGAAAGTTTAGTTGGGTAGAAGGATGTCTGGAATACCCTGCTGCTACTGCGATCTGACTTTGGATGGATGGATGGATGGATGATTAGATAGATGGGTCACTGTATATCATACTGCTGCTGCAGGCGGGGCAATGAATTAAAAAAGATAAAACGCCCTTTATTTTGTTTGTTTGCAAAAACATACAAATATCCTCATAAATATCATCAACTTCCTTAAAGTATTGTGATTTAGGCTGAGGCTATATCACAAGTTGTGGATGCAGGAACGCAACCAAATACTTTTAGATGCCTTCTTGAATCTGTGCGGACACAACACCACACCGCACCAGTGCAAACTCAAGTAAAAGCATCTTAGAAACCATGTGAGGAACATGCAATGAGCACAGAGAATCACAGGATTTCATTTACAAGGATTCCCACATCCCACAAACAGCCTCACGCTGGATTATTTATGGCCCAGACCAAGTCATCTAAAGTATGACGTCTGTCAACACTTGGGCATCTTTACCTCAAATGAAATGACGTAACAAGAAGATGAACAGTCTCCTTTCATCCAGGATCCCCCCAGGCAGGAACCTTTAACCTCCAGGTTTGAAAGCACAGTGGCATTACATTCTGTCTGTCTCTCTGTGTGTGTGTGTGTGTGTGTGTGTGTGTGTGTGTGTGTGTGTGTGTGTGTGTGTTGGGGTGGGGGGGGAATCAAAGACAGTGACAGCTGAGAAACATCAACCAGCACCGGATGTCTGCTTTAGCCTTGGAGAATCACATGTTTTTTTTTTTTCTTCACAAAAAGAGCAGGACTTTAAACTAAGCTGTGCACAATCACTTCAGTGGAAAGTTCAAACCAGCAACCCAGGGAGCAGCTACACAGACCTGCGACAATAACCACCACAACCGCTGCTCTGTTGGGTCAGGCCTGTTGCAACAGCCACATCCTTATGAAATCCAGTCCCTACATCCAATGAGAGTGCAGTGGCATGCGAGTAACAAGCCAAGGGTCTAAATCTGTGCAGAAAACTTTACAGAACGCAACGTGCATTTAACACAGTGCAGCATAAGCGACTTTACACATACTTTCAGCCCGTCCAAACAGGGAGTTTTCACACACAAACACACGTATACACGCTGTCAGTTGTTATGGTCACTCACTTTGGTGATGATGAGCGGCTCCCCGTGCTCTAGCCCTCCTTTCAACGTGAACCCCCAAGGCGCGCCCCCGCTCAACTGGACCTGAATGTGGTGGAAGGAGACGAGCTGCTCCACGGTTTCCATCCTTCTCCTTCCGCTCCGTGTATCCGTTATCCCTCTCGTTTTCTTCGTCCTGCTGTCTGTGTTGTTACTGAGGTTAGCGGCGCCGGTGGCGGTTCCTCCGCTTCTCCATCACCGCTGTAACATCAACGAGGAACGGATGGATTGGCTGAGGAAGAAGAACGGAGGGAGGGAGTGCAAAAGGGGGAGGGCAGAAAGTTTTCACGCGGGGCTCAAAGTTAGCAACAATTACAGTGAAATGTCGCTTTCTACTTCCGGTTAAAGTGTTTAACTTGACCGCAAAGTGACTTCTAGTCGAATTTTACAATGGTAGATTTGTGTTATAACGCATCATAATCATCTTTTGGTAATACCACCTCATATACTTAGCTTTTAACGCGAAAATTTCACATTAAATTAACTTTTGTTTTTATATCCACACAACCTATTTCCGGTCTAATATTGACAAAATTCCCACGGCAACAAACTTTGGGAAAACTTTTACAACGCGAGGTAGGCGAGGACTTCTCCCACTAGCCAAACGCCTCGATTTGATCGATGGAAAGCTCGGCCAATGAGAGAGCGGCTTTCGGACGTATCTTCCAATACGATGGGCCAAAGAGGCAGAAGTTGTGAGGGCGCCTCCCGCTGTATTGTTAACAGCATCAGGCGGTAAGCAGCAGAACGAGAGGACAGTCCTGGGCTTTTATTTGAAACAGGAGATCCGCTGCGAAAACTATCAGCTCATTTTAACCCGCCATCTCCACATATAATTGCGTGATTTAATGCAAGAGAGCTGCTTCACTATAATTTTGCTGTATAACTTAATTCTGCAGGCCTCTGAAGAGCAGATTGTAGCCATATCAAAGGAAATCACTCCTAAGACTTACTTATTATGGACTATGTTAATAAGATTACTACAGATTTATATGTTTTCTGCCTATAAATGTTTATGACAGTCATAGGCGATGTGGCTTTCAACCAAGCTGTTTTTATTTTTTTAAACTGTGTAAAACACTTTTGTTTAGCAAATATTGAGAAAGACAGAAAAAGTACAGACGTCTTTAAGTTCAATTTGTCTTGATTTACTAGCCAAGGAATCCCATAAAGTTGATTTTGTTCGTCTGAATGCAGCGTTTTTAGGAGGAGAAACGTTTCGTCACTCATTCAAGTGACAAGTTCCTAATTGTGAGAGGAAAGTCATGGGCAGGTGGGTGACATAATAAAGCATATTTTATACCATAATGAAGTGAATATAATTATATATATATATGTATATATGTATATATATATATATATATATATATATATATATATATATATATATATATACATATGTATTAATTTATGTGGTCTGGACATTGCTGGAAACATTTGAGATATTTTAATAAAGTTCTATTTATTTCAATAAATATATATTTAATTTAATAAAGTAAATATTTAATCATATGTATTATTTATTTTATTAATATACATTGTATTTAATGATTGTTTTTATAGTTAAATATGTTTTTTTTAATATGTTTTAATTAATAACTTTTAAAAACTACCCTTTTCTCTGTTTTAGTGTAGAAAAAGTTGCACATTATAATTTAAAATCTTGTTCCCATTGAGGCTGAGCTTACTAAAGGAATGGGAAAAGTGTGAATTAGCACTCAATCCAGATATTGAAAAGCCCTCTTATCTGCAGCTGGAGGAAACTATTTTCAGTCATCAGTCATTTGAAGTTATGAAAGGAATCTCTGAGTGCAGTTTAAAAACACAGGTTATCCGTTGTGTTTCTGCATTATGGTGACAGACATACAGACACTCCTGCTCAATCTCAATAGTTGAAGAGGTAACTTCCAAGTTAGGTTTGTTATGAAAAGATCTTAACTCTGTTCACGGACTTCTATTCCTATCACAACAAAGACTTTCCACCCTCCACCCTGAAGCTCTGCAGACCTACACGAGCACCTAATTATGCTGGTTTGCAGGCCAACAATAACATTTAATCACATCCCAGATTTTTCTAAATTGTTACCAGTCTTCTTATATAACAGCTGTGTTAAGACACAATCAATCAAGAAAACACCACCAGTCAAAGCTGTGGTGTAAGAACAACACACAGCATCTTGTTTAATATCTTGTTAAAGTGTGTCGTGAAAAAAATGTCACACATGGACATTGGTATATAGCCTAGTCTAGCATGAAGGGAGTTAGCTACTCTAGCTCTGCCTGGGGGAAAATACACCTAACTACACATCTAAAGGTTAAAATTAGCATATTATACATAAACAGTTGTTGTAAATGTAATAAACATGTTCCCATGCGTCTTTGGGTGTTAGTTTGAGTCAGATGTATTGAAAATGTCTAACAGATATCATACAAAGCGATGAAAACAGCCAAAGAAGCCACTAAAAGGCATGAAAAATGTCTGAAATGTTAAGTGAAGGGTATAACTATACTAATGAACTGCATTTAGATACTTTTATTCCTCATTGACACCATACCCAAACAATAATTGTGCTCTCAAATAATCCCCAAAGTTTCTTACATAAGGTATCACACATGGTGAAAATAACTACACAGCAAAAAAAGAGTACATTATCTTTTTTCCTGCAGAAGTTTATGAGATTTTCTGTGTATGGTAAATTGCAAAAATTGAATCTGTGGTCAAAAAATATTTTTTAAAAAAGAAAAAAATGTATTTACTTTTGAAATAGTACACTGTACAGTATTTTTTCAGGGTTTTCAGTGTACATGCTATCAAAACTGGTAGCTCCAACACATAAAATGTATTATACAGTTATATTATTCTGCAGAGTTTCTGTATTTTAACTTAAAAAGAAACAATTATTTTGGACAAATGCGCTCTTGTCTGATCTCGCAGCCATGCTCCTGTCTCCAGTCTGCTCCCTGTAGCCTGAAGTTTTCCCACTCTCTCCCTGCAGACAGAAATGATTGGACTATAGATAATCACAGCTGTGGAATGCCACCAAATTGCAACGCATTTAACTACATGTGTGTGTATGAGTCTCTATCTTTGTGTTTCAATAGAAAGAACAAACGAAGGAGAAGTGATAGAGAATCAAAGAAAACAGATACAACAGATGTGGACATGCCCAAACATCCCACCTTTCATCCAGACCACGAGGACTTTGTTTTGGTCAGATTCCTCTCGGCCTTGTTTTATTCTAAGAAACTCTGAGCTGGAATATTTGGTTTGGTGGTAAGTGCTGCTTTCATGTGAGGTCAAGTTTTTAAAAAACAGAAGGCGCAAGTGGAGATGGTTTATAGTGCGTGCTTCTTTCATTTATTTTGATTCTAGTGGGTTTAGCGTTTGAGGCTCAAACAGAAACAGGATGTCATCTATTCAGATTTTCCTCGCTCAGAAGTGTGTAATATCTCTCTCTCTCTCTCTCTACACACACATATATATATATATATATATGTGTGTGTAGAGAGAGAGAGAGAGATGTACATATATATATATATATATATATATATATATATATATATATATATATATATATATATATATATATATATATATATATATATATATATATATATACATCTCTCTATATATACATCTCCCTCTCTACATATCTCTATCTATCCATCCATCTATCCATCTATCTGAGCTTCCACGTGGTGCTGAGGCAGGTTATTGGCCGGTAGTTGGATGGGACCGGTCCCTTCTGGGGGTCCTTGACAATCAGGACTGTCCGGCCTTCAGTTAGCCATTCTGGAGTCGTGTCCAAATTCATGGGCTGCATCCTCCTGAGGCCGCATTTGTAGACCGATTACGTCACAGCGACGCGCCGAAGGCTGTCCAAATTCGTAGACTCCTCCGAATGCAGCCGACAAATGCGTCCTTCTTTTCCCCGAATTTGAAGGATGGGTCGGGTGTGTCCTTCGTGGCCCACCATATCCCAGAATTCATAGCGCGGCCCAGACAAACTCCAGTTTCCAACAATGGCGGCCGCTACTAAGTTTTAAAATTACTCATACTAATCTTTCTGGGTCACAAAATAAACTTTTGACATATTTTCAGGCGAGAAAGTAGCTGTGTAAACGTCAAATATCTGCTCGGTTTATCAAGATATCGCATATTTGCAAAAGTGCTTCGACGTTTTCGGAGACGTCTGCTACCCACCAGCTCGATAGCTAGCCGGGAGCTCGAGGGTCACTGAAGCCGCCGAGAACAGCACAACTCCCGGCACATCATTTTCAGATCACCGCGGACTTTCGCTACTCGGGTTAAACGTAATATATAAGTCACTTAGACAACCTAAAAATGTTATTGTTGGGCTTTTTTCAGTGTTTTATTTGTTCGTGAGTAAATCGGTTTGGCTGAGATTAAAGTTATTAGATTAGATTAGAAAAAATTAAACTTTATTAATCCCCTGGGTGGGTTCCTTCTTGGTTTTTACACAGCTGACTAAACGTCAAACAGAAAACTGATTAAACAGAAGTATGAGACGGTCGAGAATTTATGCCAGTGTCCTGTTATATTTTAGATAGCAAGGAGCAGACGGCCGAGTTTATTAAACTCCACCGAGACAGCGGTGACGCTAATCAGAAGGCTAGACCGTCCAATTTTCCCAGCCGTTTACTTCCGGCCCACCCGACCTTCTGAGGACCCGGCCCACGTAGACCGCGGAGGCCGGGTCCTCAAGAGGATGCAGCCCATGAATTTGGGTGTCTCTCATCAACTAGCAGCTGGTTCATTTGTGCTGCCAGATGCTCATGGGGTGCAGTCAGCTTCTTCAGCCTGTAGGCTTGAACCATATCGGGGCCTGGTGCTGTCCAACTCTTCATACATTGGTTCATTGGTTACTGGACCCTGTTCAGGGAAGTTGCAGTGGTCTGCTCTCAGATCCACTAACCACTGAGCATTGCTGTTATGGATTGTGTCTTTCTCCCATATACACTAAGTGACACTTGTTGCACACTCCCTCAGCATCTTTCATACTCTGACACGTGCCTTTTGCTCTTCTTCAATCTGTATTCAGAAGAAGAACAAGCAAGCCACTCTTACCTGTCACTGGACCTTTTTGAGTTTTGGAATTGAAAACAGCGATCTTCACTGGTGGGGAGGTGAAACGACCTGGTAAATATGCCCCCGAAGGCCGTTATGGTGCTACCGGCAGAGGATGACAGCTATGTCAGTGTTAGCACGCTGAACGCTATGCTGGAACAGCAACAGGAGTTTTATAAAGATCTGATTCACCAACAACAAGATAACTTTAAGATATTTGTCCAATTAATCATGGATGGAACTAACAAAAGGTTAGACAGCATTTAGCATTCATGTACATGAATTAAATCCAGCCTGCAATTCACGGATGGGGTTTTCACTGAGCTGCAAACTGAAGAGAAGTGCATTAAAAGCAAGCTAAAAGAGTTTGAATCGGCAGTCAGCAGCATACACGAGGAACACAAAGAATCAACAACCAAGATGGATTATTTAGAAACTCAATCGAGGAGGAACAACATTGTGGTGGATGGATTAATAGATGAAAAAGCAGAAACTCAGAGGAGAAAGTCCGACACATGCTGAAGAACAAGCTGGGCCTGGACAGTGATAGCATTCAAATTGAACGCGCTCACAGAGTTGGTCCATACAAGGAAAATGGATAATCCAGGCAGATTGTGGTCAGACTACAACGATTTAAAGATAGACAATTAATTCTCTCATCTGCCAGAAAGCTGAAAGATACCAGTCTTTACATCAACGAGGATTTTCAGTCCATCAGGAAGAAGAGGAAAGAACTGTTACCACAGCTGAGAGCGGCCAGAGACAGAGGTGATATTGCCGTCCTGAAATCTGACAAATTAATTGTTAAACCAAGGTCCCAGAACCCCGGAATTAATATTTAGGCTTCAGCAATGTTGTCATTTGTAGCTGTTGAGATTAATCGGATTCAATGATTTGCCGTACGTCCTGGATAAATCTCATCTTGTAATGTATGCTGATGATTCCACCATGTTTTATTCAGCCAGTGACAACTCCGAATTGACCACCGTATTACAACAAGATTTGCTGAACGTGTCTGACTGGATAAGTAAAAACAACATGATTTTAAACGTGTCTAAATCCAAATCCATGTTAATAGGAAGTAGAGGACGCTTAGTCAACAGCCCACAACTAAATCTTTCCATAGCTGGATCGGTATTAGAACAGGTCACCCAGATTAAATTATTTGGTGTTACCATAAATCACCATCGTTCGTGGTCTCAGCACATAGATTCTGTTATTAAGAAAATGGGACAGGGCATAGCTATAGCTAGGAAATGCTCCTTTTATATTACTTTTTCAATTATGAAAGATGTCATTAATGCACTAGTATTATCTCATCTAGAGTACTGCTCAATCATTTGGTCAGCAGCTAAGAAGACAGATCTGAACAGACTTCAGTTAGTCCAGAATAAGGCAGCCAGATTAGTGTTAAGGTGTTCATGCCATACAAATATCGATAAAATGCATGATAAACTTTCTTGGCTTCCTGTACAAGCTAAATTATACTATGGCTTACTTGTATTTATAAAGAAAGCAATACAGTTAAACACACCACATTTCTTTTTCTGCTCAGTTGCAGTATCCCGATGAAATACATAATCATACTACACGATCTTCAACAAATCGCAATTTAGTAATTCCTTGAGTTAAAAGCAACTTTTGAAAAACTCTATTATATTTAGAGCATCTTTTAAGTGGAATAAGTTGCCTTGTGCAATTAGAGAATTGGCTTCTATTCATAATTTCAAAAAACCCTTAAAAGCCTACTTACACAGCTTTTAATTATTGTAAATATTGTAAGAGGGCAATGTCATTTGTAATGGAAATTTGTGTATTTTGTCTCCGTGTTATTGATATTTATATGCTCATATTTTCACAATTGTAAAACCTCACTGTGGATGTAAGAGCCAAATTATGTGGATATTTTGGATCCACTTTATTGTGCGATATTTTATTTGATGGTTTGGGCCCCATTAAGACTAGCAACCACTGTTGTGGAAGGTAATGGGGTTCCTTATAAATAAACAATAAACGCTTCCAGTATTGCTCCGTCTCCAGCCTTGGTGGTGCTGTTCTCATATTGTTCCCCTGCAACTGAGAGTACACCTTGGCTGGTGCTGTGGAGAACAACTGGTTTATTCTCCTGCCTTCTATCTCTCTGGTGTACCTCTTCAAGGTAGGTAGGCTAGGCTAGCCCAGGGTATGAGTCTTTGGCCGAGGCTATGAGTCTCTCCCTTTGAGATACAGTGAGGAGAGGGGCCCAGAGTACAGCTGCTGATCCTCCACAACTGAAGGAGCCAGTTGAGGTGGTTCAGGCATCTGACTACTAGAACTCCTGGAAGCTCCAATGTGAAGTATTCCTGGCATCCCCTGCAGGAGGAAGCCCCAGGGCTTGCTGATAAGATTAACATCTCTCGAGTGGCTTGGGAATGTCTCCGTTTCCCTGCAAATGAGCTTGAGGAGGTGGTGGGGTGAGGGAAGTCTGGGTTTCTCTGGTCAGACTGCTGCCTCCGCGAGCTGAACCCAGAAAGAATGTTATGTTTAAACTTGTGCACAGACTGCTTTTGTCTAACAATAACGAGCCTTATTATTTCATTTACAAAATTCTTACATTCAAAGCTGATTGTGGGTGAATGGCACAACAACAGGCCTCAGGATCTCGTCACGGTATCTGTGCATTCAAAGTGCCAGCACTAAAATGCACCTGTGTTTGTTTTCTATAACATACGCCTGCCCATACCAGAAATCCCCCCCAATGGGCCACTCAATACTCAACGCTGACATCAGCAACCCACTTACCCACATGACACCACACACGCTGTCGGCCATCTGCTCTGAACAGTGAAAACCAGGACTCATCCGTGAACAGAACACCTCTCCAACGTGCCAGATACCATTGAATGTGAGCATTTGCCCACTCAAGTCAGGTACGACAAACTGCAGTCAGGTCCAGACCTCAATGAGGACAACAAGCATGCAGATGAGCTTCTCTGAGATGGTTTCCTGACAGTTTGTGCACACATTCTTTAGTTATGCAAATCGATTGTTACTGCAGCTGTCCGGGTGTCTGGTCTCAGATGATCCTGGAGGTGAGCATGCTGGTTGTGGAGGTCCTGCATTGGTGTGTGGTTGTGAGGCCAGTTGGATGTACTGACAAATTCTATGAAATACCTTTGGAGACGGCTTATGGTAACAGCAATGGGCAACAGCTCTGCAGTCAGAGCTGCAGTCAGCATGCCAATTGTACGCTTCTTCAAAAGTTGCAACATCTGTGGCATTGTGACCAAACTGCATGTTTCAGAGTGGCCTTTTATTGTGGGCAGTCTAAGGCACACCTGTCCAATATTCATGCTGTCTCACAGATTTAGAGAGATTTGTGAACAATATTTGAGAGTAATGGGCCTTTTGTGTATGTAGAAAATGTTCCAGATCTTTGAGTTAATGGAAAATGGGAGCAAAAACGAAAGTGTTGGTTTATATTTTTGTTAAGTGTAATTGGATTCAATAATAATTAAAACAACAGACACAAAACAATTTGATATATGCATCTAATTATATACCTAAAGGAGATCACATTAAAATGTTTGAAACATATTCAACTTTTAATTTGACACTGAAGCACAACTGGAAGATAAAACACTTTCATTTTCATTTTGTAATATAAAACCTAGAAAAACATAACATGCTCAGCAATTTTCTCTTCACAAACACACACACCCCTGTAGGACTTAAAGAAGTCCAGACGCTTTTCTTTGCAAGCTCTTTTGACTAGCTTCACTTTGGCTCCACCTAATGGCACATTTGATACCAGGCTGTAAACATGTTTACATCTGGTCTTAAGTTGTTCATTTCCACACTGCCTCAAGTCTCCAACTGAACAGCTGCAGACTTTTGCACTTCAGTGTTTGTTTCATTTTCAGCCCTTGAATTGGTCTCTTGATCAAATGTGTGACTCTGACTCATCAATATATTTGTGGTAAGCTATGCATTAATCCAGGCGCATGTAAACCTGTTTCAGAGCTACTCATTACATGAAGCAACACCACTCCTACTATGGCCAGAGCCCACCTTTACTTCCCACAAGAAGTATTTTCATAGGTTTTATTTTCAATGTATTCAAAATAAATATTTAAATAAACACATGACTAGATGTGTTTTTTCTTTCTAAATAAGTAAAAAGCATCATTTATTAAATTATCACTATCACAATTCTGACCAATCACAATAGGCTATAACACAACAACTAGTACCTGTTAAATGTGAGCACATCATGGCGCAGAGGCTGTTCAGTGGAAGATGAAGAAACTTTCCTTTAGGATACTTTATCTGCATTTTACTGCTGCAGTTGCTGTGTTTTGTAATGTTGGCATGATGGTTGACTTCAAGTCTGAACCTGCAGTAATAATTTGTTGTGAGAATTTTAAGTTTACTTTCTCTTTTACATGAACAGAAGAAACAACAATTTCATTAATTCACTGGTGGGGTTTCCCTTTTAAACTATGTTTTAATGTACCTTTAGGTGGAGCCAAAGTGAAGCTACAAACGGAGTCCCTACAGGGGTGTGTATGTGTTTGTTAGCAGAAAATTACTGAGCATGTCTTTCTAGGTTTTGTATTGCGAAATGGAAATGAAAGTGTTTTATCCTCTAGTTGTGCTTTAATGTCTAATTAAATAGTTGAGTATCTCTTCACATAAAGGTATAATCAACATTTCAATGCAATCTCCTTTAGGTTATTTATTCATTAGTTGTGAGAACAACTGTGAGCACTCAATTATTTGATACCCTTCACATATTTGTCAGCATGTCAATGACATGCTCAATTACATGTGATCACACATCCGTATGTTTTCCCAGTATGGTCTCATTCAAGTTAGTGAAATAGTCATGTTTTTTTGTATTTGTTATTAAGCACAAAGTAATGCATTTCAGTAGGACATGTATTTTGTTTTATTTGTCTTTATTTTGTTGTATTTTTTGTTGTAGAAAAATCAGGGAGGTGTTACTATGACAAACAATATATTTTTGTAAATTTAATCAAGTAGAGTTTAATGTCCAACTCTAACCAAATAACTTTTAATTGTGTAACCATAAACTAACAAGACATTTGTAATTAATAAGATATTTAAAAATATGTAAAATACTATGACAAGTAGACCTACTGCAAATAATGTCAACATTGGGTGAAGGGTTTGTGTTTTAGAAATCTAAGACAACCTGAAAGAATTGTAGTTAAGGATGGTCTTGATGCATGCTCAATCATCCAGGTAAGTCAGTCGAACTCCAGGCCTCGAGGGCCGTTGTCCTGCAGGTTTTACATCTCACCCTGGGTCAACACACCTAATCAAATGATTAGTTCATTACAAGGCCCCTGGAGAACTTCGAGACATGTTGAGGAGGTAATGAGGACGTAATTTAGCCATTTAAATCAGCTGTGTTGGATCAAGGACACATCTAACTCCAGGCCTGGAGTTTGACACCTGTGAGGTATAAGTAATCTCCAAAAGTTGATTCTGTTCATCTGGACGTAGCGTTTTCAGTGGGAGAAATGTTTCGTCACTCATCCAAGTGACTTCTTTGGTCTCAGCTGACTGCAGGTTTCTCCAATATTATAAACAGTACATTTGCATAATGACTGAACTAGCACCACTGAAGGAACAATGCCTTCAGTGTTCTGCCCAAGCGAAAACCTGTAGTGATCTGTATGTGTCAGGAGTATCGGAACAGTTGAGACGCATTTTTTCTAAACACCGGGTCTCTGTGGCTTTTAAACCCCAAAACACGCTGCGCCAAAAATTGGTCCACCCCAAGGATCGGGTCCCCCGACACAAACAGAGTAACATAGTGCACGCTGTTAAGTGCCAGGATTTACACATCGGGGAAACCAAACAACCTCTGGCGATGTGGATGGCACAACACAGAAGAGCCACCCTGTCAGGCCAGGACTCTGCAGTCTATTTACACCTACAGGCCAGTGGACACTCTTTCAATGATGAGGATGTACACATCCTGGACAGGGAGGAACGCTGGTTTGAGCGCGGAGTCAAGGAGGCCATTTACGTGAAAAGGGAAAGACCATCTCTGAATCGAGGAGGGGGCCTAAGGGTCCATCTTTCGCCATCTTACAATGCTGTGATTGCAGCCATTCCCCAACTCTCTGTGAATGGTACTCATGGCCATTGATCAGTGGTCTTTGATCAGTGGGTTTTGATCAGTGGTTGTTGATCAATGTTCATGAGAAATTGCATAATTATGATGAAGGAACTGACCTCCCAGCCCATTGTTCCTCCAGTGGTGCTAGTTCAGTCATTATGCAAATATACTGTTTATAAGATTGGGGAAACCTGCAGTCAGCTGAGACTGAAGAAGTCACTTGGATGAGTGACGAAACGTTTCTCCCACTGAAAATGTTACGTCCAGATGAACAGAATCAAATTTTAGAGTAGTTAATGATGGTTGTCGATCAGTTTGTATGCTGTTTCACTGTGATGTTCATTCTATTTTTGCAAAAGACAGAAAATAAGGTTATTTTCTCTCGTTATTGAGGTTATATCAGCAGTGGAAGAAGTGCAAGATTGATCAGAGGTACAAATGTAGGCTTTTCCTACTAAAATATTCCACCAGAATACTGTTAAGGGGAATTCCACCTGGAAGTTGCCGCAACAAAGGGAAAGAGAGTCAAAGCAGTTCTGTCATTTTTCTCCTGGAGTTTTAAGTTTGAGTTTTAAGTTTTTATTATTAATCTTAGTTTTTGATTAATGTGTGGCTGTCACGGTATTTATGTTTCAGATCTTGATTTAACATTCTTTGTCTATTGTTATTCCTGGTTTTAGTTATCTTTCTTTTGTGCTTAGTGATCTTAGTTCTTCCTTCCTTTGTATTTTTTTTAGTCTGTGTTTAGTCTCTGTTCCCATGTCTTCTCTGTGCTTGTCCTGAACCCACATCTCAAGTCGAGTCACTCTTGAGACTATGTTCCCTCTATTGCCAGGTCAGTCATGTCTCAGTGTTGAAGGCTGTGTCTCTGAGTCTGCATCTTTGCGTATGTCTCGTGCTTCCTGTTTTACTTTGATAGTCCTTCTCTATGTAAGCATTTTCTGCTTTCCTCCCTTTCCTCCCTGTGTCATGATGTCTGATTAGCCCCAGCTGTGTGTCCCTTCTGTTTCCCATTCCTTCGTTTCTCCCCTTATAATTAAGCCCTGTGTCTTCCTCTGTTGGTTGCTGGTTCGTCTGTGTATCACCTGTTGTATTTCTTCGTGTCCCATGTTCCTTGTTGCTTGGTCTTCATGTTCTGTATTCCCCTATCTCAGGTTTTTACGTTTCATTTTCTGGGTTTCTAGTCCCAGGTTTTTGTTCCTTTGTACTTTTTTTTGTAGTTTACAGGCATTTTAAATTTTGTTTAGTTTAGTCGTTGCAGTTTTTCCATTTTTGTTTGTATTCCATCTCCACTATCAATAAAGCTCACTCACAGTCAAGTCAGTCGTCAGTGCCCAGAGATGGGCAGTAACGCGTTACTTGTAACGCGTTACTGTAATCTGATTACTTTTTTCAAGTAACGAGTAAAGTAAGGGATTACTATTGCAAAAACGGTAATTAGATTACCGTTACTTTCCCGTAGGAACGCTGCGTTACTGCGTTACTAAAACCATGATTTTTTTGCGAGAATGTCTCATGACAATGACGTAAGCGAGTGCGACGTTCGTGACAACAGCTGTGTGCAGATCAACAATGGATCATATATCGAGTGCGGGAGAGAGTATGAGCGTGCAGCGTTTAAAGCGTGGAAGTACTGACCTTACTTTGAGTTTGATTCCATAAAAAGTGACAAAAACATTAGCGTCCGTTGTGCGTGGGACGAAAACTTCTTTTTACAGCGAAAAAAACCCTAAACAAGCACCGAGTGCGCAACGACGTAATGGGAAATTCACAGAGAAACTTGCGGATTCTTCCACTGACCGCTGCGGCACACCTGCACCAGGGTAAACCTCCGCCTGCTTTACAGGTGAAAATAGAGCAATAGGACCGCTAGTCTTTGACTTTATTTATTTTCTGCTGTGTTTTACTTGCATCTATTTGAAAGACTGTGTGTAAACACAAAAAATATTTTATTTTATGTGCAGGAATGTGCAGAAAATAGGTTTAAATGTTAAACAAATTTCTTCAAGTCAGAGAATGGTGCATATAATTAAATTTTTGCTTGATGCATAAAGTTAAAAGATTAAAACTGATAAAACAAGTTTTAAAAAAGGAGACTTTTCCATTTGATTACATTTTGTATGATGGATTATGCAGAAAAAGTAGAATTGGGCTGAAAGATGTATCGCTTTATCACCTATTCAGGTTGTAAATCGTGTTTTTAAAAAGTAACTAAGTAACTAAGTAATTAATTACTTTTGAAAATAAGTAATCAGTAAAGTAACGGGATTACTTTTTTGGGGAAGTAATCAGTAATAAGTTACTGATTACTTTTTTCAAGTAACTTGACCAACACTGTCAGTGCCTGCACTTGGGTCCTACACCTCTCTACTCCACACGTTTGCCGCCGCAGCAATGACATAGGGTGAGGTTTGATTTTTGTTTGTTTCCAGTATTATTCTATTACTTTGAGCTGTGAGCGGTTTACTAAAAGGAAAATTAATGGGTTAAGGAGTGTTGAACTTGAAGTCTGAGTTTTCTGTCGCAAAAATATGGCAAATGACAAAGATCTGGATTTAGAGCTTAATGAAAATATCAGTCATGTTGCAGAGGCTATGTCCTTTATCACTGATCATTTTCTAAGTTTGTAATTCTGTAACACCTGAAAGTGTTTGATATTTGTATTCAAGTGATGAGTTTTGTAGACAATAATGCATAGTGCAGCTTTAAATTTGAGTGAAGTAAATTACTAAAGCATGCCTCAAGTGGACTTTGGAGGAACTGCAGTTCGAATAGAAAAAGACCAGACCACCTCCTCTATCTGCTGGTGGTACATACAGTGCAAAGGCCTGTCCTTCCATCATTGTTCCTCCCCTTCCTCCTCTTTCTTGGGTTTCTGCTGCCTGCCTGCTGTATTCCCTGAGCATGCGGTCGGCTTAGCCATCTTCCCGATGTATTCGTGGATGTTTGTTGTCTTATTGGGGACGGTGGTACTGACAATCACCAGTCCCTGGCCTCCTTCCTTCCTCTTAGCATACAGCCTCAGGGTGCTGGAAACCCCCCATACATGGTCAGGAGCAATGTTCCTTCTAATTTTTCATGTGTCTGAGCGAACACACAAACTCCCTGAGCGGTCCCTTGGACCACTGTGAGCAACAGCAGACGTGTGCACGGTGGTCACTCCAGCATCGAATCCATCCAAATTACATGGTTTATTAAAATAATCAAATTACAGCATTTACATTTATGTTAGACTACTTTTAATTAACTGCTTTAGCCCACTTACAATGAAAATTAAAAAAAAATCTAGTTCATGACCTGTGTAGTATGTTAACACTATTGGAAGTAAAAATAACTTGAACTCCAATTTTGAAAACAAAACTTTCTTTTTCTTTTTTTTTTGATAAAGCTCTGACTTGTATTATGAGTCTGTGGTCTGGGAGAGAGTCCTGTAATTCTGTCTGCAAAATACAGTATAAAATGACCAATGTTGGGCAATTAATTATAAAGTTACTTCTTCAAAAAAGTAGAGTTATGCAAACAACGAAGTTTTTTGCAGCTCTTTACCTAAAAATGCAGCCAAGGCATTTTTTAAATAAACATTTCAAAATATTTACAGTACAATCAGCTGTTCTGCATCAAATTTGATGCCACACAAATTATTTGTGCCACTCCAAAAAATAATTTCTGTCCACTATGAGATAAAGGAGAACATCAGCCTGATACCTGCAGGCCTGACAACAGGAGGTGTATCACTCCTGTAACACCTGTAACATTCAGCAGTCGCCTCATTGTTCTAACACACAAAAACAAAACTATCGACTGCACTACACACTAACCACACAACAAAACACACTAACTTTAGACTCCAAACACGCTAAACGTCGCAAATCTCTCACATCTCAAAACACCGCCGTCACTCCTAAAACTTCCCCCCTTCCTAAACAACTAAATGCCATGTTGCCATATAATTTTTTGATTGGTCTACATGGTACATTTTTCCACCAATAGGAAAGGGTGGGTTTTTTTGGTTTTGTTTTTGCTCACAGGTGGAGAGTGCTTTCGAGCGCTTTCCTTATAAAACGCAGTTTTTACCGTTTCTTCCCGCAGTAAATACAGGGAGTGCAGAATTATTAGGCAAATGAGTATTTTGTCCACATCATCTTCTTCATGCATGTTGTCTTACTCCAAGCTGTATAGGCTCGAAAGCCTACTACCAATTAAGCATATTAGGTGATGTGCATCTCTGTAATGAGAAGGGGTGTGGTCTAATGACATCAACACCCTATACCAGGTGTGCATAATTATTAGGCAACTTCCTTTCCTTTGGCAAAATGGGTCAAAAGAAGGACTTGACAGGCTCAGAAAAGTCAAAAATAGTGAGATATCTTGCAGAGGGATGCAGCAGTCTCAAAATTGCAAAGCTTCTGAAGCGTGATCATCGAACAATCAAGCGTTTCATTCAAAATAGTCAACAGGGTCGCAAGAAGCGTGTGGAAAAACCAAGGCGCAAAATAACTGCCCATGAACTGAGAAAAGTCAAGCGTGCAGCTGCCAAGATGCCACTTGCCACCAGTTTGGCCATATTTCAGAGCTGCAACATCACTGGAGTGCCCAAAAGCACAAGGTGTGCAATACTCAGAGACATGGCCAAGGTAAGAAAGGCTGAAAGACGACCACCACTGAACAAGACACACAAGCTGAAACGTCAAGACTGGGCCAAGAAATATCTCAAGACTGATTTTTCTAAGGTTTTATGGACTGATGAAATGAGAGTGAGTCTTGATGGGCCAGATGGATGGGCCCGTGGCTGGATTGGTAAAGGCAGAGAGCTCCAGTCCGACTCAGACGCCAGCAAGGTGGAGGTGGAGTACCGGTTTGGGCTGGTATCATCAAAGATGAGCTTGTGGGGCCTTTTCGGGTTGAGGATGGAGTCAAGCTCAACTCCCAGTCCTACTGCCAGTTTCTGGAAGACACCTTCTTCAAGCAGTGGTACAGGAAGAAGTCTGCATCCTTCAAGAAAAACATGATTTTCATGCAGGACAATGCTCCATCACACGCGTCCAAGTACTCCACAGCGTGGCTGGCAAGAAAGGGTATGAAAGAAGAAAAACTAATGACATGGCCACCTTGTTCACCTGATCTGAACCCCATTGAGAACCTGTGGTCCATCATCAAATATGAGATTTACAAGGAGGGAAAACAGTACACCTCTCTGAACAGTGTCTGGGAGGCTGTGGTTGCTGCTGCACGCAATGTTGATGGTGAACAGATCAAAACACTGACAGAATCCATGGATGGCAGGCTTTTGAGTGTCCTTGCAAAGAAAGGTGGCTATATTGGTTGCTGATTTGTTTTTGTTTTGTTTTTGAATGTCAGAAATGTATATTTGTGAATGTGGAGATGTTATATTGGTTTCACTGGTAAAAATAAATAATTGAAATGGGTATATATTTGTGTTTTGTTAAGTTGCCTAATAATTATGCACAGTAATAGTCACCTGCACACACAGATATCCCCCTAAAATAGCTAAAACTAAAAACAAACTAAAAACTACTTCCAAAAACATTCAGCTTTGATATTAATGAGTTGTTTGGGTTCATTGAGAACATGGTTGTTGTTCAATAATAAAATTATTCCTCAAAAATACAACTTGCCTAATAATTCTGCACTCCCTGTATAAACAACGATAGTATTCAGGAAGAAAACCAAACATTGCATATTTTTATCATAACTCTGGTTTTACGTGGCCGATCAACACAATTTAAAAACTGGTATAAAGTCCACACCTTTTCCATCAATTGTTCCGTCTGTCCTGCTCACATCTCCAATGGTTGTACACGTTGTCATTAACGTGGCTTCACTCCACATCAGCCACGTCGCTTTGCTAGCTAAAACACGGCACATAAAGATGCTGTCATAGCCTGTCAACGACGTTGATTAGCTGTGTATGTACAAATGTGAATCGCATCATTGGCTGGACTATGGGATAAGGTGGCATCGTTCTAATCCCATACGGGAGCAGCCAGTCACTCACTGACTAACACTGCAAAGCAGAATTGTTAAAGTATTAATTTTAATTTCAATTCAGGTTAGTTTTTTTTTTGTGCGCAACGCAGATTTTCTGTGCGCAGAGACTTTGCCAGCAGTGCGCAATTGCGCACGTGCGCAGCTTAGAGGGAACATTGGTCAGGAGCTTCCTTGTCTTGATGTCAGTGGCTTCCATCTCCTCCTTTGGCCAGCTTATTATCCCAGCAGGGTACCTGATTATGGGCAGGGCGTAGGTGTTGATTGCCCGGATCTTTTTCTTACTGTTAAGCTGACTCTTCAGGACTTGCCTGACCCTCTGCAGCTACTTGGTGGTTGCAGCTTTCCTAGCCTCTTCATGGTTCCCATTTGCCTGTGGGATTCCCAGGTACTTAGAGGACAGCTACATGTCTGCAATGTTGCCTTCTGGTAGTTCAATCTCCTCAGTTCTGACTACCTTCCCTCTCTTTGTTATCATCCAACTACAGTTCTCCAGTCCGAATGACATTCCGATGTCATTGGTGTATATCCTGGTTAGGGGTGGGCGGTATAAATGGTATATGGTAGAAATGATATAAATGTGGCCAACGATAGAGATTTTGACTATACCGCTCTACCGCGATAGCGCATGTTGATGGTGTCATCAAGCTGCGCCTGTTTTGGTTGAAAGCATTGCAGCGGCTGCAAACAACATCATCTGCAAATTATGCCGGGCGACAGTAATAGCAAAGAGACGGAACACTTTTGGAATATGGGGAAAGCCAAAATCTGGAATATGGGGAAAGCCAAAAACTGCGCTTCCTCCACTTCCGTACCATTGATTCATTAATGTTGAATTCTCTCGCAGCTGCTCTATTCCCATGTTGTTGCAGTATATTAATGACTAACCTCGTATTGTGGATGGATTATCTCAGTTGTTCTCCAAACTGAAGTTTGGTCTGTTTATAGCATCCTGCCATGCAATTGCATTTGTCCCTAACCACCAGAAACCCTCACGTTAACTCTTATTGAGTGGAAAAAAGTTAGTGTTCATCCTTCAGCTTTACTGTACTAATGTTATGCTAACGTAGCTGTTTTGCTAGCGATCACGTGGGATATCATTATATATCAGCTAGCCCAACTTGAGTAAGCCTATATAAGTCACTGCTGTTTAGTTTTCTGTCTTCATTTATGTTGGAAGTGATACACAATCCAGATGCTTGTATTATATAGTTCTAAGTGCAGGTCCTTTTGATGCTGCATCTTTATTTCGCAGTTATTGAAGAATGGGAAGTGATGCTATGATAGCATGAGATAATTATGAGATTAAAGTCAGAATTTTGACTTTTTTCCCAGAATTCTGACCTTAATCTTAGAAATTTGGAAAAGAAAAAAAAAGACGTGCTCCCCTTTTTTTTTTCCAGTGGCCCTGATCTTTTTCTGTATGAGCGCACTCAGTTAACGCTTTAGTGAGAAAAGATCACTCTGCAACCGAGAAAATTACTAACCTGGAAACCTGCTTGCCTCTACAATGAAAGACCGGGTATGTACTTCCCCATTTTTAGTTGGTTACTCATAGGTAGGAATAGGAATTGAGAACCAGTTCTCTACAAGAACTGGTTTGTAGTAGTTAAATTCCTTGGAATCATTAGTCTGCTTGCCTATCGATCCCGCTTATTGGTTTTTGCACTCCTGCTACAATATGGTGATTTCAGTTGTCAGAGGAGAAAAATAGAAGCCGACATGTGGCCAACAGTAATGTTTTAATGTTCTTCGTTATTAAACATTTACACATAAATAAGTGACATGATATTCAGTACTTACTTAAAGTTTACTCTTTGGGCGCCCCTCATCCGCCGTTTTTTTCGGCAAAATTATCCACACCCACCGCTGCGCTATGCATTCTGGGATATATTGGGCCACGAAGTCTACACCGCCACGTCCTTAAAATTCAGGGAAATTAAGGACGCATTTGAGGGCCGCATTTCGAGCAGCCTTCGAATTGGGAACAGCCTTCGTCCCGTCGCGGTGACGTAATCGGCCTTAAAATGCGGCCTTTAAGGCTGCAGACCCTGAATTGGGATACAGCCACACTCAGTATCCCACATTAGCCAAGTCCGCTAGCATTAGCATCATTTAGCCTGCAGCCTTAACCCACAATTCAGACACAACTCAGAACGAATCCATTTCTTTAACGAGTTGCGCTCATTACCCAAATTAACAACATCCTCTGCTTGTAAGGTCTGCAGTATACATTCATTTAAATGCATTTACTAACCTGTGATAAAGAACATTACGGAGCCCCGCAGGGGACATGGGAGAAAAAAAAATTAAGACGGACTTTTGCGAGATCTCGCAAAACTAACTCGGGATCTCGCAAAACTTTTGCGAGATCTCGCAAAACAAACTCGGGATCTCGCAAAACAAACTCGGGATCTCGCAAAACTTTTGCGAGATCTCGCAAAAGTTTTAGCCGCATTCTTTGGACGCCGGCTCGAAGCCGACCGGGAGGTTGAGGCACGATGTGCCGGGAAAGCGGTGTTCCTCCCGGCTGTAGTAGGTCTCGACCTCCCGTTAGCTCGAAGCTAACGGGAAGAATGCGGCTAAAACTTTTGCGAGATCTTGCAAAAGTTTTGCGAGATCCCGAGTTTGTTTTGCGAGATCTCGCAAAAGTCCGTCTTAATTTTTTTTTCTCCCATGTCCCCTGCGGTCCTCCGTAGAACATAAAAAGGGACACACCTTGAGTTGATGTCAGTTTCACAACAGGAAGGTTTATTCTTCTTCTGTGCCCCAAAACGCTACTCGATACCACTGCGTGTAATGCGCCCTCTAGCGGCTGAATGTAGGATAGCATTTTAAATGACAGGTACAAAAATACAATCATAACAAAAACCTTTGGGGGGGGAGGGGGGGGATTATTGCTAAGGTTGGTTAACAGGGCGGTTGGGGATCTAATACCAAAGCAGACAACATGATGATGCTTGATGACTTTTAATAGTGTTGATCTGCCATGGGGCAGATCAAAAGAGGGCCCTGTTGGAATTAAATATTTTGCAGTGCCTCAATAATGCTATGCTTTTTATTAATAATAAGAGTTATAAAGTTATATAGTGTAGTATTAAGTACACAGTCCTGAAAAATAAAGGCATGAGACCATGTGTCCTTGGGGAGTAGAAAGCTGCAGACTCTCGCTCATGCTTGCCTGGGAAAATGTAGATAAGAGGGGACTATCTCTAGTGGAAAGTTACTGAGACACTGTTGTTTAGACTAGAATGAGGGAGCTTCTGTAATAAAACTGTTAGGGGTACACCACCATTTTGAGATCCATGGCAGCGTGTCATGCAGAACGCATCTCCTTTCTAGAAGTAATAAAGTGTTAAATGGTCTACTGAGCAGTGTTTTGTCTTCCATCGAATGCCTCTGAGGAATCAAAAGAACTCGGTAAAGTGTTGATATTTACACTGGCTGGAGCAGCATCTAATAACCAACTCGCAAAATAAAACAAAATAAAAACAAACCAACAAACACGAAAACACCAGACGCGAGAGCCCTCAGTGCGCCTGCTTGCTGCTGTGCTGAAGTCAAAGTAAACTTTATTGTCATCTACATACAGTACAGTATATAGAGAGACGAGACGACGAGGCTCCAGTTACAGCAGTGCAAGTAAACAAACAATATATATAAGAAGAGTAAGAAAATAAATATACACTTCAGGACTCGGGGTAAAGGGATCAATAACATTTAAAATTTATAATTTACAGTTTGATGATTTAAATTCTCACACACCCTGTCGACAGGGGAGGGGGGCAGCTGCTTCCAAATAGAGCACATTTCATTCATAATGTTGTAAATCCAAGCCCATTATGTATTCATGATTTGAATCCTGGGTTGTGCAAAATCCCAGAAATAAACCCCAGACAAAGCAAATCTGTGAACTAAGGTGTTGGTCTATTAGGTTATGTTGTGGTGATCCTCGGATTGGGGGATGAGTGTTCTGGAGAGCAGAAATTAAAAGCAATGGAAGATGGACAAGAAAAGTTCAAAAGCTCAGTTTAGAAAAAAGAGAAAAGAAGAGGAGGAGAAGCGACCAAAAGATACAGGTAAGCAGATGTGTCATTGGATAATGGCAGGTCATGTATCCTGAAACAATTAGAATCATAATCAGAATACTTTATTAATCCCTAAGGAAATTATGTGGGTTACAGTTGGTCCAAGAAGAAATTGGTTAACAGGCTAGGACCGCCACTGCCTGGGCCACATAAACCAAACCACAATCGGGCCAGATGTGGCGTGCCATCATATAAACAGTGCCATCTACACCAGGCCTGGCCCATATCTGGATGACATATCACTTACCATGCCTGAAGTATGCCATCAGTGCCGGCTTGACACCAAATCTGAAGAATCGATGCAGGGCATTAATGAAACTTGATGCATCCATCGACTCAATCAGTGTGTACAGCACGTGTACTAAGATGTGTAAAAAGAACAGCCCATGCAACATCATTGTCACCCCCTATGTAGCCGGTGTATCAGAGAAACTCAGGAGAGTTTTCTCCAAGCATGACATCCCGGTGCATTTCAGACCCAGCAACAAAGTCAGACAAAAACTGGTTCATCCGAAAGACAAAACCCTAAAACACAAACTTAACAATGTGGTGTATGCTGTACAGTGTAGTGAGGAATGCCCAGACCTCTACATTCGAGAGACCAAACAGCCACTTCACAAGCACATGGCACAACATAGAAGAGCCACCTCCACGGGACAAGACTCGGCGGTCCATCTGCATTTAAAGGACAAAAGACACTCTTTCGAGGATCCCAATGTTCACATTTTGGACAGAGAGGACAGATGGTTTGAAAGAGGAGTGAAAGAAGCCATTTATGTCCACTGTGAGCGATCATCTTTGAACACAGGCGGTGGTTTACGACACCAACTCTCTGCCATCTATAATCCAGTTTTGAGTTCCCTTCCCAGACGCCTTAACGCCCACTCACATCCTGGGCCATCTGACCTCAGGAAATCACATGATAGGGTGGGGCTAGGTTGCACAATGAGCTCACCCAAAACCCTGGCTGTGACCCACACCCGTTTTCACACCTTAGCTCATGTGATAAGGTAGAGGATCATCAGGGGGTCTTTTTGTCCCTCCTTAGGGGATACTCCCACTGGGTTTAAATCTGGGACTCTCCACCATTGGACCCTAGAACTGAAGAAGCTTCTCGGATGAGAGGTGAAACGTCTTCAAGCAACTTAAAGAAATCCAGACGCTTTTCTTTCCAAGCTCCTTAGACTACGATGACCTGGATGACTGAGAACCTTCACAGACATATCTTTAATACAACATTTCTACCAGAGGGCTGTGGACAAGGCCTTAAAAAGTCCAAATGGACATCTGGACTTGTTTCTTCGCTTCCTCCTTGGTCTTTCACTGCAGACCAATCACGATCTCCTACAAGGCCTGCTGACACAAACAGGAATCAGCTCACAGATAAATAAGAAGACAGTCCATTACAGTACATTAAAGAAAGGATGAATGGCACTCTCTCTCCAGAGAAGAGCATCAATCTGCTCCACTGTTTGATTGAATTGAACAATGACACTATAGTGAAGGAGGTCCAGCATCACCTGAGTTCAGGACAACTGTCTAAAGTTGGTCTCTCTCCTGCTCAGTGGTCAGCTCTGGTCTTCATCTTACTGTCATCAGAAAGAGATCTGGTTGACTTTGACTTGAGGAAATACTTAGCTTCAGAAGAGGCTCTTCTGCAGCTGCTGCCAGTGGTCAAAGCCTGTAAGAAAGCCCAGTAAGTATCCAGTTTAATCCTGGCAAGAGATTGCTTTAAAGCAGGGGTAGGCAACTCCAGGCCTCGAGTGCCGGTGTCCTGGAGGTTTTAGATGTGTCCATGATCCATCACAGCTGATTTAAAGGGCTAAATGACTCCTCAGCATTTCTTGAAGTTCTCCAGAGGCCTGGTAATGAACTAATCCTTAGATTCAGGTGTGTTAACCCAGGGTGCGATCTAAAACCTGCAGGACACCGGCACTCGAGGCCTGGAGTTGCCTACCCCTGCTTTAAAGCGTTTCTTTGAAGACTTTGGAGAGTTCACTGATATTTATGTTTCTAGGCTGAGTGGCTGTAACCTCACAGAGAGAAGCTGTGAAGCTCTTTCCTCAATTCTAAGTTCCCAGTCCTCCAGACTGAGAGAGTTGGAGATGAGTAACAACCACCTCTGGGATTCAGGAGTGAACCTGCTTTGTGTTCTACTTGGGAGTTCACACTGTATGCTGGAAACTCTCAGGTAAGCTGACTCTTTGCTTAAGAAAATTTGGATATTTCACAACTGTCATTATTTTATAGATTTAAGATGTTGTTTGTCTTCTGGTGTAAGTTCTGAAAGAGAACAGTAGAGTAGAAGTGAAACACACACACACACTTCATAAATCAGAAAAACATAACTTTGATTGTCCATCATAGCGAAAAAGACGTTTTATTCTATTCTATTCTTTTATTTTTTTTAACCTTTTTTTTTAACCCTTTAAAACCGGTCGAAGCAGGAACGCTATGTTTTGCGTAACTATTTTTAAATCCCTGTAGAACCGAAACGTAAGCTAGTGCAATAATTTTTGTGCATATGAAATCGGAGGAGTTGTACTTGCATCTTATGCCATCCGCTTGCCCTAGGTCACGGTTTCCTTCCACATATAGCTTTGCAAAAATTGCATAAAAAGCACTTGCAGCAACAAAAACACAATATTCCAGAAACACGCTTTACCGATCCGATCAGCTGTTCAAAACACTTCCTACGTTGGAACAGACGTCAGCGCGAACGATCGTATGTCCGCCATTACCTGCCCGAAACCGGAAGTGACGTCATTTTCGTGGAAAATGTTTTTGTTTTTTTTACCTTCGCGGCCTTATAAGCCTATACTGGTATTTTTAAAAGTCATGTTTGACTTCATGCTTTTCTGAATAGTTTCTGGGATGCTTAGAACTTAAATTGCACTGCTGGAAATAGTTTATTTTGATGCACATGCTGGTTTTTTTTGCAAATTTGCATTATAATATTTATTTTCGTTTTTCCTGCAGTATATAAAAATTGGTGTATCTCAAAAAAAAAACTATGAAGACACGCAAAATAAATTTCCTGTTGTTAGAAACTACTTTGTGCAACTTTTTTGTATTGACAGTTTTGAGGGATAAACCTCTTAAATTTCTCTAATTAGAAATATATGTAAAAAAAAACAAAACAAAAATGATTTTCAATTTTTTGTAGTTTATTGCACTTTTTTGCAATTTGTGTAGTTATTATAGACTTAATGCATACATGTTATTAAAATTTGGGCTATAGCGGTTATATTGATGTATAGCAACTTGAAATGCTCCCAAAAATGCCACTACAGCATGTAAAAATCTAAAGATAACTCTGGCGGACTTGGTTCTATGGTAGGTCTTAAAGGGTTAAAATGTATGTAAATATATGTGGGCTTTAAGCCCCACCCCTCAAGTGTGCCCCCGAATGCCAAAACAGTGCCAGCAAATCGAAACTGAAAAACAGCAGCACTGAAAAAACAGTGTCAGCGAAAAAACAAAAACTTTAAGGGTAAAAAAAAAAGATGTAAGTGTAAAAATGTGGTTGTAAGGGAGTTATTTGTTTTAGTTTTTTTATTTAGCGTTTCAGTGAATCTTTTTTCACTATCATTTTGTTTGCTTTCAATACAACATTTTTCTATACATTTATTTCAGTTACAATATTATTTTTCAATGCCAGTATTTTTTTCAGTTTCATTTTAAGTTGGCATCACTTTAACCCCATAGAAAGGGAGCCTCTAAAACGGTTAACAACTGTTAAGCTTTGTTGAGATTAATTATCTGTAAAGTTGGCTGAAACTGTTTAGTCTCAATTAGAAACAGTAAAGCGGAAATTCAAAATTTTCCTCCCTTTTTTTTAGTTTTTCTGAAATTAAACACTCCATTTGCATGCCGTTATTTTTGTGCCTCTATTCAGAGAGCACATAAAAAAAATTTGCAAGCGCAAATGTTGCATTTTGGGGAGAAAATTATTTTGAGCAAAGAAAAGTTTAATTTGGGGGAACAAAATTCATTTCTGAGTGCAAGAAATTTATTTCAGTGTTTGCTGTTATCCATGTACACACACAATAAGAGCCCCTCCCGCTCAGTTGTTGGCATTTTCTCTTGCTCAGATCTCTGCTCTGTGTGCTCACAGACGTCTGCAGACCTGCTCTCAGTGTGTCGTTCACGCTCACAACATCTCTGCTTCATGCTCAACTCTCTGTACACCATTATAAGTGTGCAACAAAACCAACCAATCACAGACTTTGATGCAAAAATTCTGATTGGCTGTTACGGTCTCCAATCAACTCGCTAGCTGCATTTTGGAAATACAGTCCAGAATGTAGCTAAATCCAGTGGAGTGGTTTGGTTTAAGCTAGATTAAAACCAACAATGGTCTTAAAAATTATATATATTAAAATAAAATAATTTAACATACTAACCGAAAATGGATCTGTCTTGTTTCCACTAAAAATGTTTTATCGCAATTATGGTCCTGGCCATATTTAATCATGAATGAGTGTTTCAGTATGTCTTTGGATTGTTTAGTTGTGTGTTCTGTCTTTTTTAAGGTGGGCATATACTGTGCGATTTTTTTTCAGTCGCGTAATTTAGCTCATACTCAAACTGTACGATTGACTCACAGGGGTTGGGTCACAATGCAAGATCTCACACTATACGGCCCGATGCTCTGATGCGACCTGAGTGCTCACACTGTGCGTCCATAACATGAAGCTTATAACACAAAATCTGTCTCTCGCGCTCCCTCTCTCTCCCTCTCTGTCTTTCACTGACACAGACACGCACACCACCACCATCAACTTTGCTAAATTGTTAAATTGCTAAAAATAAATTGCTAATAAGATAAGATTATTATTCCCACACGTGGGAAATTTGTTTTGTTACAGCAGAAAGTGAACAGTGCAAAGTTATATAGCAAAAATTAGAGAACACTGGAATAGAATAAGATACTGTACACAACTGTACAGAATAGAATAGAATAAAATAAAATACTATATACAATAAGATAAAAATAGAATACCAATGCTATATACAGCTGAGTAAAAATACAACTTTGTCAGAAAAAGAATATTGCACTTAGTCTTATTGCTGATGAAAAACATTGATCAGCTGTGATTGAGCAGCAATGTCCATCCAGCTCTTTTCACAGTTGTTGCGGTTGTGATGATTTTGTGAGGCCACATCGAAAAGGCTCAGATGAGCTTTCCAAAGTTCTGCAAGTTGTGCCTCCATCGCTTATGTCCAGATCACACGCTGCACTGCCACGCTGCTCCGTCTTTTCACTTTCATTTCTGTGTTTGCGCATGCGCAGTGTGAGAGGCTGCGTCGTCGATTTCAAACAGGTTTGATTTTCTTACGACCAAACGATTGATGACCAGGAGCTGGTCGGGAGGTGTTAATCGCTTCTCGTTACCCCATGTATACTACACGATGCACGACACACGATTAAGGCGAAACTCGGGCCGATCCCCGAAACTCAAAATGGGCCAAAAATCGCACAGTGTGTGCCCAGCATTAAGGTCTCTGCTGGTCCCTGGTTGGACTGGGTGAGCTGTTTTGGACTTGTTTTGATATGACAGCTACTGATTTTCCATTTAAAAAAACTGCCTCCAGCAGCCATTCCTCTTGCAGCAACTGGCAGCAGCAGCAAACCCTTTATTGTTTAACCCTGTGTGTGTGTGTGTGTGTGTGTGTCTGACGCACAAGGGGTAAACTGCCTATTCATCTTAGTATGAGGGTAGCGCTTGCCTTTTGTTTGGCTTTTGTTTCTCGTAGGGTTTAGGTAGCACTACTGTGGAATAACTTGTTTTGCTTGTTGTTTTGACCTTGTTTAACTCTGGAGGTTATGCTTTCAGTTTTGGTATGATTAGTGTACTCAACCTTCAACCCTATCACCCTTTTTTAACCCTTGCTCTCCTGTACCCCCAGTCTAGGGTGCAACATGAGGTGGGGGCTTGTATGAGTTTTTTCTGGGGGGGTGGGGAGGTGGGGGTAATGCCATGCCGTTGAGGAGCTTTGTGTAGAAATGTGGTCCAACTGGTTACACAACATCACAGTGAATGCATTCTTTCACCAGACCATGTGAAAGTATGAAGACCATTATGTTTGATCTTTATCTCATGAAGCTACAAATGGTTTACGAGTCATGCACATGGAGTGCCTTCAATCATGAAGTGTACAGTATCAATATCACATGAACGTTTATGAGTATCTGCTTTGAACTATGATATTAACCAACATTTTTTTTTCAAGTTAGCAACGTGACCTGGGCTGCTACAGCGGGTCAAATATAAGCTCTAACAAAGTGTCTCAGACAGTGGAAGATTTAATCTGGCATCCTGCGTTCAACAACATCACGTACAAGAATGACATTTGTCTTGTGAAGCTGTCAGCTCCTGTGACTTTCACAGACTACATTCAGCCAATCTGCTTAGCCTGAGAAAGCAGCACTTTCCACAGTGGGACAAGCAGCTGGGTCACTGATTTTGGTGGAACTTGTAACTTACAAAATATTAATTTTATTTAATAGGAATATGCAGGATTTTTTAAAGCTGTTGACTATTTTTTTATTTTTTACAATTAGGTAATGGTCCGTTCCCAAACATCATGTGAAAATGTGAGAATTCTGAATTGTTGGGGTGTGTGTGTGTGTGTGTGTTATTGTTTCAGTTTCACTGATATTATACACTGTTAGCTTTCATGACTTGCCCAAGATGATTTATTACTCATTCATTTGAGTTTCAGCAGAGCTGGATACATCTGTAGCATGTAAATACCTTCCAATAACTTCCGGGAAAAATGAGCTCCTTAGTTCAACATGTCAATCAGATAAAGAGGCTTTAAAAGTATGTCTCTATTGAGACTGTTCAGTGTCTGATTAGTTTTTCAGCACTGGAAGCAGCCTCTTGGTCAAAAGTAACCAAATCTTCAATATATCTTCAATATATTTATGATTAGTGTGCTAGCTATTAAGGTACAGCTCTGCCCTGTGAGCTCACTGCACCACCCCTCCTCTGCAGCAGGCCAAAGACCACACCTCCACCACACCAAAGCCCCCCAAAAAGGTAGGAAAAGCCCTGTAACTTACTTTCAAATGAAATATGTTCCCTAAAACAATGGACAGAGCTACAGTGGCATGAGGCAGTTACTTACCCAGTTAGTTAGCAGCTATGACCCAGCACTACTTGTGCAGTTAATAAAAGAACAGGTAATGTTTTGTCGCGCTGTTGCACACACAGCATGCTAATTTCTTTCATTTCATCAGTTGCCACAGGACAACTCACCAACGTGTAAGTAGTAACCTAATACTCCTTTGTGCTATAGACTACAGTATATGCTTATATATACCTTGTCACGGTACTGGGTCTCCGAACCGGTATATGTGTTTCAGCCCTTGTAATTATATTTCTTGACTATTGTTGTCCATAGTTTTTGGTTTTCATTAGTTCTTAGTGATTTCTTCCTCCCTTAGTATTTATCTTAGCCTGTGTTTAGTCTCTGTTCCCATGTGTACTCTGTACTTTTCCTGTGTCACTCTTGTCTCTATCTTCCCTGCTTCCAAGTCAGCCATGTGTCTGTGTGAAGCCCGTGTCTCTGAGTCTGTGTCTGTGAGTTCAGTTGGTGTGTTTCCTGTCTTACTCTGAACGTCCGTGTCTTACGTCAGTGTAATCGGTTTTGCTTCTCCTGCCCAGTTACTCCCAGCTGTGCTCTCCTCCTGTGCCTGATTTCCCTTGTTATCCCTCAGCGTATTTAAGCCCTGTGTTTCTCTCTGTGTTGCATCATTAACCTACCTCCTCAGTGCCGTATGGGTCCTCCGTGTTGCTAGTCTCTGTTGCTCTTAGTTTCTAGTTTTTTGGTTTCCTGTTTTCCAGTGCCCTGAGACCTCAGTTTGTTTAGCTCTAGTAATTCTTGTTTTCTGTACTCAAGGTTTTAACAGTGTAATAAAGATGCCTCTTTAAGTTAATTCCTTTGTGTCTCCGAGTCTTGCTATTGGGGCCTACATCCTGCCTGCTACACAGCACTCACCATGACACACCTACTTACTGGTTTTTGTTGCATTAGTCTGCGTCTCCCAGTGAATTTGTGGTTCTCCTACAGCTCCACACCACTCAGCTGTCAAATTTGTGATAAAGCATTTTTATTGGAAACAAAACAGATCCATTTTCGGTTAGTATGTTTAATTATTTTATTTTAAAAGAAATAATTTTGTAACACCATTGTTGGTTTTAATCTAGTGTGGCTACCTGCTCTGCAGCCACGCTTTTGCCTGCAGGGTTTTCTGGCGTATCAACACTTGGCCAATGGATTACTATAATTTCCTTATGTGTATTATCTTTGCTCATAGTGGTAAATAAACTGCAGTGAACAGGATTTATGAAGAGCTCATATATAAAATAGAGCAATTATGCATTTGCAAGTGTCTTTTATGACTCCACCCAGTCATTTTTGGCCATTTAAAGTATCTTTGCAAAACTGTTATAATTGTTGCTTATATTTCTGCTGCCCTCATGACCAGAATGCTCTTAAAAGACATTTTAATGTGATGTTTTAATGTCAGTGATGCTCTTTCATCCTCTTTTCATCATCCAGTCCTTAAGTGGCTGGAAAAACTAGAAGCTCTAGCAGCAGGCGGGTGCATGCAGCAAGAACAGCCAGCTCACAAGTACCTGGGAAGAGAGAGAGCAATACACGAAACTAAGATTGGGGAGTGGACCCCAGGAAGTGCTGGGACCATGACGATCCAATACAAGTTGCCAATACTACTGACAATAAAACAAAAACAAACCTGCATAAAAAAACAAAAAAACAACAGCAACAATAGTAAAAACAATCATTGCTGAATCGTAGCTTTAAAGACTACAGTCCGTTGAGGAGCTTTGTGTAGAAATGTGGTCCAACTGCACATGGAGTGCCTTCAATCATGAAGTGTACAGTATCAATATCACATGAACGTTTATGAGTATCTGCTTTGAACTATGATATTAACCAACATTTTTTTTTCAAGTTAGCAACGTGACCTGGGCTGCTACAGCGGGTCAAATATAAGCTCTAACAAAGTGTCTCAGACAGTGGAAGATTTAATCTGGCATCCTGCGTTCAACAACATCACGTACAAGAATGACATTTGTCTTGTGAAGCTGTCAGCTCCTGTGACTTTCACAGACTACATTCAGCCAATCTGCTTAGCCTGAGAAAGCAGCACTTTCCACAGTGGGACAAGCAGCTGGGTCACTGATTTTGGTGGAACTTGTAACTTACAAAATATTAATTTTATTTAATAGGAATATGCAGGATCTTTTAAAGCTGTCGACTATTTTTTTATTTTTTACAATTAGGTAATGGTCCGTTCCCAAACATCATGTGAAAATGTGAGAATTCTGTATTACTTTATATATTACTTTCACACTGAATTGTTGGGGGGGGTGTTGTTGTTTCAGTTTCACTGATATTATACACTGTTAGCTTTCATGACTTGCCCAAGATGATTTATTACGTCCGTGTCTTACATCAGTGTAATCGGTTTTGCTTCTCTTGTTTTGATATGACAGCTACTGATTTTCCATTTAAAAAAACTGCCTCCAGCAGCCATTCCTCTTGCAGCAACTGGCAGCAGCAGCAAACCCTTTTTTGTTTAACCCTGTGTGTGTGTGTGTGTGTGTCTGACGCACAAGGGGTAAACTGCCTATTCATCTTAGTATGAGGGTAGCGCTTGCCTTTTGTTTGGCTTTTGTTTCTCGTAGGGTTTAGGTAGCACTTTGATTACGTTTCCTCTTTGGCTTGCTGCTGGGATGAACCAACCACAGAGACCCCGGAGTTCATTATTTCGTCCTGTGGAATGCCGTAAAAATGGTGGTAGTAATCCAGATGACCATGAGGGTGTACAGCCTCACCCCTGGCGTCGTTGCCCACCTCTTAATTTTAAATACACGTAGACATTGAGGGCTATCAGGAGGGGCTATACGCTTACCTGCTGCTCTCTGGCAGGTAGCTCCATGCCCTCCTGGGTTTTAAACGCACCTTAGAACACACATGCATCAACACTACATATGAGTGGGCGGAGGGAGGTTTGGAGTCTTCACCCCCCCCCCCCCCGGTTCTCTGCTGCCTGTTGGGGCGGGGGGGCTGGGAGGAGGATTGGCCGTCCGATTGGGGTCTGGATTGTGGGGCCTCCCTGCTGCTGCGGAGTCGGGATGGTCTGCTTCTCTCCACCCCTGGGAAGAGGGTAACACTACCTGGTTCTGGGTGCAGTTTCCCCCTCCAGGGGCAAGATTACTTAGACCTGGGGTATAGAGTACGCTTGTGGAGTGTGATTGTGTGTACAGAGTCTATTTATGTCTGTATCCATGTCGGGTGAGTGCTGAGTAATTGCATATGAGCATGAGGGTGGGAATGGATGTTTGTATCTGTGTGTGCCTGTTTGTTTGTGTATATATGTCAGGTCGGGTATCAGACGCCACCTCTCCAGGGACATCTCAGGCCCTCCAAGGTATGGAGGCCTATCTCCCCCCCACCACTCCCCCTGCCAGTGGCAGACGCCCTCAGACATCGGTGCATTGGTGGTTCTTTGTGTCTGGGGTTGGGCGTCCAGGTACGCACTGGCTCACTCCTGGTGGCTGCTTGTCAGGGCCTGGAGCCTGGGGCTCGCTTGGGCCCCTTCGGGGGTGGGGTGGGGTGCCCTCGGCCTCTCTTACAAGGCCTGCTGACACAAACGGGAATCAGCTCACAGATAAATAAGAAGACAGTCCATTACAGTACATTAAAGAAAGGATGAATGGCACTCTCTCTCCAGAGAAGAGCATCAATCTGCTCCACTGTTTGATTGAACTGAACAATGACACTATAGTGAAGGAGGTCCAGCATCACCTGAGTTCAGGACAACTGTCTAAAGTTGATCTCTCTCCTGCTCAGTGGTCAGCTCTGGTCTTCATCTTACTGTCATCAGAAAGAGATATGGTTGACTTTGACTTGAGGAAATACTTAGCTTCAGAAGAGGCTCTTCTGGAGCTGCTGCCAGTGGTCAAAGCCTGTAAGAAAGCCCAGTAAGTATCCAGTTTGTTCCTCGCAAGAGATTGCTTTAAAGCGTTTCTTTGAAGACTTTGGAGAGTTCACTGATATTTATGTTTCTAGGCTGAGTGGTTGTAACCTCACAGAGAGAAGCTGTGCAAAGCTTTGCAAAAATTGCATAAAAAGCACTTGCAGCAACAAAAACACAGTATTCCAGAAACACGCTTTGCCGATCCGATCAGCTGTTCAAAACACTTCCTACGTTGGAACAGACGTCAGCGCGAACTATTGCATGTCCGCCATTACCTGCCCGAAACCGGAACTGATGTCATTTTCGTGAAAAATGTAGTTGTTTTTTTTTGACTTCATGCTTTTCTGAATAGTTTCTGGGATGCTTAGAACTCAAATTGCACTGCTGGAAATATTTAATTTTTATGCAAATGCTGGGTTTTATTTTTATTTTTTTGCAAATTTGGATTATAATATTTATTTTCGTTTTTCCTGCAGTATATAAAAATTGGTGTATCTCAAAAATAAAACTATGAAGACACTCAAAATAAATTTCCTGTTGTTAGAAACTACTTTGTGCAACTTTTTTGTATTTACAGTTTTGAGGGATACACCTCTTAAATTTCTCTAATTAGAAATATATGTAAAAAAAACAAAACAAAAATAATTTTCAATTTTTTGTAGTTTATTGCACTTTTTTGCAATTTGTGTAGTTATTATAGACTTAGTGCATACATATTATTAAAATATGTCAGCCTGGGGCTCGGTCACTCTGGCACAGCTGGCTCACGGGGACGTCACTGTAACCCCCCCTGGCTTCTGCTCCGCGGCTGCTGAGTGACCCCTCATCTGGGGGTCTCCTCAGCTCTTTTGGGGATAGTGGCACGGCTGCCCCTCCATTGTTCTTCCTTGGTCTCTTGTGCTCTGGGGGCCTCTGGATGTCTGGAGCCTGGATCTCTTCCATACCTGCTTCATGCCCTGGAGGACGGGTGTCATGGTCCTGGGTCATTTTGACCCAGCGTTTTGTGTTTCCTTGAAGTCCATTTTTGTGCCTTGTGTTTATTCTGATTTTGTATTAGTTTAGGGTTGAACCTGAAGTTTGGTGTATATTCAGCCCTACCTGTGTCTGTCCTCGGTGCTCTGTTCATGTCCCCGTGTTGTGTTGTAAATCAGTCTGTGTGTTCCTGCTTTACTTTGAAGGCTCGTGTTCTGGATTTCCTGTTCTATTCTGAAGGTCTGTGTCTGTTGTCATTGTGTTCAGCTTGTGCCCTCCAGTCATCATGTGTATTCAGATCAGCTGTTCTTCCCTCCTGTGTGCGATTACCCGATTACCTTGTGTGTGTATATATAGTGGGTGTCGGTCTGTGTTCGTTGTCGGTTCGTCTGCGTTCCATGGTGTTTCGTTCCTGTCTCTGCGTCTCTCTGCCCCGCACCCCTTTTATATGCTCTCAGGTTTGTTATGTAGTTCTTCCAGTTTAGGTTTCTTCAGTTGTTTTCTCATGCTTCGCTGTCTGTTTCTGCTACTGTCACCTGTAAATAAACCCTCACTCATATCATCAGTCGGCTGCCTGCATTTTGGGTCCTCCTTTTCCTCCAACACCAAACGGCTCACCCCGCCAGCTGTGACAACGGGGCTGTGGCTTCCCACACCCTCTAGCACAGTGGTTCCCAAACTTTTTTTGCTGGGCCCCCCTTTGTTTTACAAGAAAAATGTTCACGCCCCCCCAAACCCCACCCACCCCGCGCACGCACGCACGCACACGCACTAACACATCCTCCAACCACACACACCCATATTTTGCTCCATTGCGGTTTTTTTCACACCTCAAACATTTAGTAAACAATTAAGCAAATACAAGTAATCTGCAATAAATTACAGGTAGTAATAAAATAAACTACTAACTCTTTTACGCTACGTCCGCACCTACACGGGTATTTTTGAAAACGCAGCTGTTTCGTCCGCACATAAACGGCGTTTGGAATCACCGAAAACTGAGATTTTTAAAACTCCTTTTTTTCCGTTTATGTGTGGACGAGGAATACAGAGTTCATCACGCAACGTCAAAGGTATGTGCCTTTTTTCACGTCACGCTGTGCGCCACGTTATTGTTTACATGAGATGAATTGCAGAATGGCAGATAGAGACGAAATACTGTTAATCTGACTATCTGCAGGTTTTACACGCTTACATATACACGCAGTTACTGTCCCTCCATTTACAAAGGCAGAGGCGTCACGGTGTAATTATTTTACATGTAGTTGGTTTTTTTTTTCCTGTGTAATAATATTCAACATTGCTATCAATACATTTTTCAAAAAATGCCTCTCTGTGCAAAATGGGTTCAAAAACATGAACAACTGTGGGATACTGTTTGTCCGTGAAAAAACAACAGCAACAATAGTAAAAACAATCATTGCTGAATCGTAGCTTTAAAGACTACAGTCCGTTGAGGAGCTTTGTGTAGAAATGTGGTCCAACTGGCTACACAACATCACAGTGAATGCATTTTTTCACCAGACTATACAGGTACCAAGACCATTGTGTTTGACCTTTTTTCTCATGACGCTAATACTGGTTTAGGAGTAAAGAATGTCGCCATGGGCGGAGCAATTTTCTAGGGATTTAAAGTCTAAGACAATGTGAAAGAGGTGTAGTCGGCAATGGCTCTGCAACAGCTTGTGTGCTGGTTTAATTTGATGATCATACTCTTTTGCAAAGGTGAGGATTTTTCTTCACTTATTTCTTTCTCATTAACTAGTTTAATTAGAATTAATTAAAAGTATAAATGTTAACTATTCTAAACTATTCTAACTATTCTAATACTGTCATAATAATAATAATAATAATAATAATAGTAATAGTAATAATAATAATAATAATAATAATCATCATCATCATCATTGTCTAATATTATAATGTTATAAAAGTAAATTAGTTAAACTCATTGACTGTTTAAAATCTGAAACCATACGCAAATGTTCACACTGAGAAGACATCTGAGAATATAATATGTGTTTGACTCCGTTTAGCCAGTTTCTTCTTTACTAGTTTAGGATTTCAGGTTAGTATGTTTTGTTAGCTGTGCAGGTTATATTTTGCAGTGTTCATACTGACAAGTGATCACTAGCAGTGCAGATTTAATAAAATTTCTAGTTTACTTAATTCCTAATTAAACTTGGGAAGATTATTTTATTTTACTATCCTGTTAACAACTTGTTGATTAACTATTAACATGATCCGTTGTGTTATTGTATAGTTGAAAATGGTATTTGTAATATGGTTAATGATTTTTTTGGATAGCTATCACAATAATGAAACTGAAGTTTGTAATACTGTTATTATCACAAATGATATATGGTCCTGGCGCTGGTGTATGATCCAACAGTAAACCTGGAGGTGGTACAAATTCTTTTGGCAATTCAAATATCTAAATAACTTTTTCTCTTTGTAAATGCTGCTGTAAATATCTCCATGAGATATGTTAGTGATCAGACAAGTCTCACCTTTGGAGTGTCACAGTACCAAGGACAAGGCACACTTTGTCTGTGAAACACTTTGACAAGAGAGTGAGAATGAGCTCACTGTAAATCTGTCACAATTACAAGTTTTTATTGACAAATGCATAATATATAAAATAAAATAATTGTCGACCTGAGGCCATCAGAATATTATTAAGATAATTATTATTACAATACTGGACAGACTGACCTAAAACAACCATAAATTATTACTTAAGTGATAATTATTATTGAATTATTCAAATGTTTATACATATATACACAAATGTCACGTGAGTGATGTCAAACGTTTTCTTCACTGTAGCATTTGGCATCTCCCAACAATACAATTTGATACCCAAATCAAAACACAGCCAATAAAACACAGGTCTCTTCATGTAAAAATCAATAACTCAAAATTAGCAGCCAAAGGGTTAAGTCTGCAGTTCCACACACTCATGTGAAGCTACAGTTTTCCCCTGGTCTCTTGTCCTCCTGCTCCTACTGAAAACACACCTAAATACACTCTTTTTACCACTAGGGTGAATTAGGCATTGGAAATGACTAATCCTAAAATAAGTCCAGTCTTTTATCTCAATTTTCAAGTCTGTCAAAACTTTAGTCCACATCGTCAGTCCAGTCACACGCATTCATTGACACGCATCCATACCAGGTATTGCTGATAACGGAGTCTCACGCGCAAAATATTCGCGTATCCATTAACAGCAAGATGATGTCATCAGTTTTAAAAGAAAAAACAATTCTTTATGATTTTGGACTGGACTGACTCGCTGCAGTCCTTTTAGGCTGGGACTTACCATCTAATTGTGTCCCACATAGATAACTTTCTCCAAAGCCCATTGTAATTTGGAGAAGCTCACCTTATATTTGCTCTCAAGAAAATGTTTTACAGCGCTGTTAATTCCAATCTTGCAAACCTGCTTAAAAGAGAAAGAGAGAGAGAAAGAGAGATGATTATTCAATTATCAACAAGACATCACCACTGGAGGAATGATGTCTGACAGGTCCTTCTAAGTTATATATAAACTATTAAGCCTATTTCAGGACACGCCCAAACATAAACTATTTTCCTCTCACCAAATGAACCATAAAAGCTTCCACTCCTAATAAGACAATATGATGTAGGGTCTAGAACTCTCGCTACCATAACAGGCAGTGCTATTGTCACTGTTCCTTGCTTTATTTAATTGCTGATGCTTACCTGGTCTGAACTCAGACTTGAGAGTCACTACCTCTGTTCATTTTCCCCACATCATATTTACTGGTTGCCCACAAGTGCTCCACAATTCTGGAGAGTATGGGGTCAGCTGGCATAGTTCCACCCAGGGCTGGACTGGGACAAAAAAACGGGCATTTTGACTAGAGACCGGCCCACCAGGTATTATAGGAAAAGCCATAAAGCCTTTGAATGAAAACAAATGCTGTTGTGACAGTGATGTACAGTCTTGTTGGTATATGTATGGGCGATCGTGGCTCAAGAGTTGGGCGTTCGCCTTGTAATCGGAAGGTTGCCGGTTCGAGCCCCGGCTTGGACAGTCTCGGTCGTTGTGTCCTTGGGCAAGACACTTCACCCGTTGCCTACTGGTGGTGGTCAGAGGGCCTGGTGGCGCCAGTGTCCGGCAGCCTCGCCTCTGTCAGTGCGCCCCAGGGTGGCTGTGGCTACAATGTAGCTTGCCAGCACCAGTGTGTGAATGTGTGTGTGAATGGGTGGATGACTGGATATGTAAAGCGCTTTGGGGTCCTTAGGGACTAGTAAAGCGCTATATAAATACAGGCCATTTACCATTTACCATTTCTATACATTTTATATCAGATAAAAACTTTGGTTGTAAGACTCAGATAAGTATTTATTAAAACCTAGATATTTTAAATGAGAATAAGAAAGAAAAGTATTTCTTTGTGCCCCCCTTTCCCTGTTAATGCCCTACCTGGTCCCCCTGGCCAAACTTTGTCTGTCAGCTACATAGAAAAGGATCCTGGTGTTATTTGTCTCTCAGAAACAGTTCATAACTTCCCTTCAACTCATTCATGTCACCTAAAAGGTAAACCTGTTCCTCCATTCCTGTTCAGCTCTGATGATTCAGTAAGGACATCTCCTGGTTTCATCTTCATGTTTCCCTCTCACCACATATCCAAACCGACATCATGACCAGCAGCTTTACAGCTGTGGCTCCAGCAAACATCAGCTGATACTAGAAAGTAATATTAAATAAATTCTAACAACAGCTGATCAAGCTTAAATGTGCTGCTGTTGTTTAGCGCGACATCCACTGGTTTCCTCCTTCTGGCGCAAAGTGGGCGATAAACAAACAAGAGAGAAAAGCCGATCAGCTGATCATTGATCAGTTGCATGATTGAAGTAGCAACAGGAGAAGGAGGGAGAGAGAATGAGAGGAGAAGAGGCAGCTTCAGCATAAAGACAGAATAAATCCAGCTTTGTGTCTTTTTCCATTCTAGCTGAAGTACGGGACAATCTTTGTTCGTTTTCACCTCAATACGAAATGCGCAATATTTTCTCTGAATACAGGACAATTTCGTTTTTTTACGGGACGGTTGGCAACTCTACTAACTAACCTTATGAATTAAATAAAGTTCACTATCAATAACATCATAGCACCCACCCAGCTGTATAGAAACTTCGTCATGCTAGCTAGTACGCAGTACGAGTTATTGTAACTGACTGTAAAAAGTCAGCACAACGAAAATAAACTACACTTAAACTTGGTTTATATCTGACCCAGATAGACTGCAGGTCATAACTTCTTACCTGAAGTTCAGTTCACCTGACACTCGGACCGGCGGCCGCCTCGGGTCTCTCCTCCTCCTGCCTCCCATCTCACAATTTACTATATTGAAAGTGCATTTATTACTTAATCACCAGTTGGTCATACCAGTTTTCCTCTTTTCTTTTCTCCTTTTCTTTTTTTTTCTTTTCACACATGTCAACCTGTTGTCCTGCAATCCAGAGAGTTACATATTAGCAGTGGACTCAGCGTTTGATAGCAAGTGTCTGTTGAGTCTATTTTAGCATTAATGAGAGATATGGGTGTGTTCATGAGTGTAAGCTGGTCTTCTTTGCATGTATGGTTAGTAGGCGGAGGTGGAGCTGTGGATTGAAACAGTCTCCCCCAGCTCCTTATTCTCTCCAAAAAGCATTTCATGTCTGTGTGTGTGTGCTCTCTTTCTCTCTCTCTCTTTTTTTTGTCCATTTTATTGTGATAATCTGGACACTTTCTCAATCCTCCACAAGTCCATCTGCCTTACTTTTCAACTCAGTTTTCATATTCTCTCACTTTAACAACATCATCCTTCATTTTCCTCCATGTTCTCTTCCCACTCCTCACAACTGCTGTCTCCTCCCCCACATCTGCGGCAGTTCTCGGTTGTTGACATGTCAGAGGCCCAGTGGGCCGTTCCTCTTCAGCTTTGTCTTATGTCTTTCACTCTTTTCTTCCTTAGCCATTTCAAATGTGAGACTCAGAGCGTCTTCTCAACTCCATTCACACACAATGATGTTGCAGGTGATCCTCTCAGCCTGTGATCAAGAACGCATGCTTCCATCTGCAATAGTATTTGTACATGCTGCTGAACCCTTTGAAGTTTTAGGGCAGCGCTGTTATCTGTTCACTTGGTGTTGACTCTTAACGTTGATGCTTTTGCTCTGAAGCTGCCCTTTGTCTTCACGGAGAGATTGACCGTCCTTGAAGCTTCTTTTCAGAATAACATATACATGAAGGTGAAGCTGTGAATTTTCAGCCAAAACATGGCCTCGTTGTGGTTCCAATTATTATATCTATCATTATGCTCTGGCCGATGTGCTCGTGGAGGGGGTTGATCCAGGTCCGTAGTCACCTGTATTAACACACTAAGAGATTTATTTAATATTTCATCCCTAGTTATTTGACACTCTTTGACACATTTCTCTTTGTTGCTGATTTAAATATTTTTCCAATTCATCCTGTTCTGCTTCAGCTTTTGTGCATAATTCATAATAATCCTCCCCCCCTTTTTTTTTGCTCTTGACTCTCTGTTTTAGGCACTTTTCCCCTGCAGTCACACAGACTGCTTCTCCTAGCTCCTCCTTGGTTCCACCTCACACTCAGCTCCTCCCCTCTGAGTTGGGCCGTTTGCTCTTCCTCCTTCTGTCAGTCTGGCTCACTCCACTCTGAGAAACACTTCTCCTCTCCTAGAATGTGACACGATACCTGTCACATTCTATTCCACACACACACACACACAGCTGTGGAGATCTACTATGCCAATCCAACCCGCCTCTTTTTTCAACGCAGCTGCTATTTAACAACACAAAATAACTCACTTTCCTGTGAGACAGGTCACAACATATGAGACTCTTAAAGTCCTTTTAATCTAAACAGTCACCATCAATTTTACACTTTATGGCCAGCAGACATCAACCTGCAGTTGTTAACAAAATTCTCTTGCTCCGCACTATTGTAGTGCTCACACACTATTGCAGAGCGCGTCTCACTTTGCACACACCCAAACACACGGTTTTAGACGCAAGGTTCAACTTTAAGCCTAATTTACTAACCCAAAATTGACCCACACAGTCTTTAGGCACTACAGCGGGCTATCTCAGCTCGGAATCTAACCAGCAAAAGAACTTAGCCCCACTGTCAAGCAGACTGTCAACTGTAGGAAATTTTAACTTTTCTTTTTTATACACACACACAGTCTAAAGGCACTAGAGCGGGCCAACGATCTTAGCTTGGGATCCAACCAGTGAAAGAACTCGGGCCTACTCTCATACATGCTGTCAACCGTGGCGAATTTAACTACTCAATTTCAATCAAGACGCAACCTTTCGCTCTTTCACATTCACACACACAATCTAACGGCGCTGCATGGGCTCGCCGCTCCCCGCACGGAATCTGGCTAGCGGAGAAACTTTGGACTGCTCTTGTGGAGGCCGTCAACTGTGACAATGATACCTCACCTCGATTTAGCTGTTCGGGGGTCCACACCTGCCCAGGTTGCCACCCTAGTTCCGGTCCCATGGGTCTCGCCTCACGTCCAAAGCGAGTGGAGCCACCACGCCTAAGGATAATTACTCTTACTCTTTTCAGTCGCTATCCACAACAGCCAATTAGTTTTACTCGGCTTATTACACCCACAATTTAGTTGCTCTAACACACTGGGACAGATCACACATCACCTCTTTGTCTACTGCAGCAAATTGACACTGAGAATTCCATCAACTTAGCGAATAGACAATTTAGATAAGCTCCAACATGCAAGCTTTGATTTAACAGGTGGTGCTTACCTTTATTTTAAAATGAGAATGAGGGTCTCTGTTCGCTTTGCTGGTTGACCCTCCAAACCGCTTAATCTGTCTTCCTTAGCCTAGTATTGGAATCCCGGACGAGCCCCCAATTGTTAAATATCAACACTTCACCAAGTTCTTTTGACTCGTCATAGGCATCTGATGGAAGACAAAACACTGCTCAGTAGACAATTTCACACTTTTTTCTCTTACACAATTACTTCTAGAAGGGAGAGGCGTCCTGCATGACACAGTGCAGCAGATCTCAAAATGAGGGTGTACCCCTAACAGTTATTACTAGCTCTCTCATTCTAGTCTAAACAACAGTGCTTCAGTAACTTTCCACTAGAAGATGGAGCCCTGTTATCTACTTTTTCCCCCAGGCAAGCGTGGGTGAGAATCTACCCCCCAAGGACACGTAGTCTAATGCCTTTATTTTTCAGGGCTGTGTCCACTTAATACTACACTATATGGTTATATGGCATTTTAGTTAATCCAAAGCATAGAATTGAGGTACTTCAAATAATTTAATCTCAACAGTATTCAAGAGTTTAATCAGTTATTAAATAATATATTATTACGTGCAATTTTTTGTAATGGGTGGTGAGAAAAACTGTGCCAAATTCCTATCAGATATGCCAGGGTAGCAGTTTAAAATTAAATGGAGTTTGTCGGATTTTGATTTTTTTGTGAAAAATATTTTGATTTAAGAATTATGAAAAAAAGACTTTACTGTTAAGTTTCACATATTTGCTTTCTCACAAGTGCAAGACATCTTCTGCTCTAAACTGGTTTTGTCTTTTTCCACTTTTCAGGTTGTCACGCACAGCTGCCTGGTGAGCAAAAAAAAGCATTGTTACAATTTACAAAATCATCAAGTTTCATTTTTGATGTTTTTTTTTTTTTTTTCACATATTTGATAACAAGACAGAAATGCCACCATCACTTACATTTTCTAATACAGCCCGTAACTTAGTGTGTAATCTTCTAAATTTAACCTTGCATTTTTCATGTAAATTTTTGGTGCTACGATGTAATTTTAGTTTCCTTAAAAAATAATTCAGCGGAACTTAAGGCTAAGGATGTCTTTTTAGTAGAAAGAAACAAAGTATACAAAGTATTTTTCAGCAATAAATGGGTTCAGAAAGTTAAAAAAAAAGAAAGAAAACAGTTGCTATAGCCTACTGTATGTAATTTTTAGGTTTTTTATGGTTTGCTTTTTCAGGTGCATCCATAATCAGATTAACTGGATCTGGATCGACTCGATGCTCTGGCAGAGTTGAAATCTTTTACAATAACACCTGGGGAACAGTTTCTGATTATAACTGGGACTTAAAGGATGCTGAGGTGGTTTGCAGACAGTTAGACTGTGGGTCGGCACTGGAAGTTCCTCAATCAGCTCAATTTGGTGCAGGAACTGGACAGATTTGGCTCAGTGATGTAACCTGTTCAGGAAATGAAAGTTCTCTGACTGAATGTCAACACACTGGATGGGGAAACTACTACAACTACTATGGACATTCTTATGATGTTGGTGTCATCTGTTCAGGTGACAAAACTTTTTTATATGGAACATACTGCATAGGGGTGGGTTGTTAAAAATCATAGAAATGTAAACTTTTGAAAAATATGCCAAAGTGCAAAACGTTCAGCTGTGTCTCTAATAAACCTCTGTAAAATTCCTCTGCTTCACTTCAGCAGCATCAGGTAATGTTCATATATTTATTTGTGGTATTCTTCCGTTTTTGACCTACTGCAGAGTATTTTTAGAGGTTATCTGCTATTAAAAGCCAGGCCAAATCCCGATCATGCTTTTCTGTGTTTTAGCTGCAGTCACTTTGACACAAAAGCATCTTGTCATGGTGAGCTGTGTGTGTGACAGGCAGAGGTTTGACCGACGCAAAGGACTCAGACAAGGAATATTTAACTTGAAGGCGGCAGTTTTTATTCACTGGCAGAAAACAAACTTAGAAATACAATACACGAGCACAAGAATTAAAAGCTAAATTCAAACTAGGAAGGATGATCAAAACTGGGATTTCATGATGTGGCATGACATAACCTGACAAAATATGACGACTGAGGAACGACAGGGAAAAACACAGGGCTGGTGTAATAAGGGAATCAGAGATAGGAGGGAATCATAGCTGGGATAACAGAATTCCAGAACTGAAACCATAAACAATGGAGAAGGACTACCAAAGCAAAAAAGGACACTCAGACAAAGTACCAAGATGCAGACTAGACACTAAAATGTGGAACCTTGGAACAGGTTTCATAAAAGGTAGGCAATCATCAACAAACACACATAGATTACTTAATTTAATAGACTACTCATACAGTAAAAACATTTTAACCACAATATTATCTCTAGATGCAGAAAGCGTTTGACAGGGTTAACTGGAATTTTTTATTTGCAACTTTAAACAAATTTGGCTTTGGAAACTCTTTCATAAACTGGCTAAGAATATATAATTCCCCAACAGCTCGTGTCAGAAGAAATGACCAGACATCCTCCAGCTCCTGTCTCCTGAGGGGCACCCGAAAGGGGTGCCCACTCTCCCCTTCACTTTTTGCAATTTTTATCGAACCACTAGCAGCAGCACTTAGACAAGCTACAACAATTAAGGGCATAAAATGTAAGAACGTAGAACATAAAATCAGTCTCTATGCGGATGATGTGTTGCTTTTTCTCCAAAACTCACAAACCAACCTTTCTGAGGTAATTACTCTAATAAACTGGTTTTCAAGAGTTTCAGATTATTCAATTAACTGGTCAAAATCTACAGTTCTTCCAATTAACTGCTCCTTCCATAATTCTTCTTCTGCCCCACTACAATCTGGAAATATTAAATATTTAGGTATTAAAGTCTCTCCTAAGCTTTCAGACTTAACTAAATTAAACCACATCCCACTTCTAAAGAAAGTAGAAGGCGATCTGACTAGATGGAAATCTCTACCCATATCACTCATGGCAAGGGTCGCGGTCGCCGCTATAAAAATGATGATCTTGCCAAAAATAAATTACTTATTTTCAATGATCCCGAACAAACCATCACAAGATTGGTTCAGATCTCTGGATTCGTATATTTCTAAATTCCTTTAGAAAGATAAACCCCAGCGAATCAGCTTAAAAACGCTACAAAGAACCAAGGATAAAGGAGGATTAGATCTGCCAAACTTTCAACAATACTTCCTAGCCAACAGGCTTCAGTTAATCTCAGGATGGTTAAAACAGACCTTCTTAGATGAGCCCTGGCTAGATGTTGAACAGGCACTATGCAATAATCTAGAGATTTCAGACCTACCATTTATCAGCTCAAACATCAAAAGACACGAATGCTTTAAAAGCGTCAACATCAGCTCTTCTCTGACAGCATGGTGGGAGTTTCTAAAAATAACGGAGTCTTCATTAATCCCATGCAAACGTACACCTATCTGGAATAACCATGACATATTACAAAACAATAATATGATTAATTTTCCAGAATGGAGTTGTAAAGGAATTAAATACTTGGAACATATATTAGAAGGAACAGACTTTATCCCATTTGACAGACTAGTTATACAATATGGGATCAACAAGAAAAGATTTTTAGAATATCAATATTAAATCCATAGTAAAAAAGAAATTTAACCTCAGTCAAGTTGAATTACAAACACCACCAAGTGCAGTACATTTTCTTACTCTTAAGTGCCCCAAATTATTGTCTAAAATATACAGAACACTTTCTAAAATAGATGAATCAATATCTCTTCCTATTGCAAAGTGGGAAGCAGATTTATCAGTCAGCTTAGACCAAAACTTCTGGTCTCAGGTATGCTTAAAAACATTTAAATTGATTAGAAATCCCAGTCTGCAATTAATACAATACAAAATACTACATAGAGTGCACTATACAGGTCATCGGATGTTCCAGATGGGCTTTACATCTTCCAACAACTGCTCACACTGTCAAGGCAATACACCAGACAATTACATCCACGCTCTTTGGTTCTGTCCACCAGTGCAGAAGTTTTGGCGCGGGATATGTGAAGACTTATCAAAGTGTCTGAAATGTAAAATTCCAACCTCCTCTTTAGTATGCTTGTTGGGCAAATTGGATGATGTCACTACAGAAACTAATACAGTCCACATGGTTTTTACTGCCCTATGCATTGCCAAGAAAACGGTCCTCATGAACTGGAAAAACTAAAATAATCTTAATTCTAGCCAATATAGAAACGATCTAATAGATCACATTAGTCTCGAGACAGCCTCTGCCACCATATTAGATCAATCCCTTTGGGCTCCTTTGATCGGCTCAATCACATAGCGGGGGTGGGGGGTCGTGGTTTGGTCCCGCCTTTGCTATTGTGGTTGATGTGGAGGTTGGGACGGGCTTAGGGCGTCTGGAGAATCCCTAGGGACATTATTCCTGGAGGGCTTAACCTGGGGGTTGTGGTCATAACCTGGTTAGTGGCTCTGGTTGCTCTTAGAGGGTGTTCTCCTCGTGGCTGTGTGCAGCAGGGCTGGGGGAGGGTCTATGCTGGCGGACGTAGGTTACTGGCCTGGTAGCCTGGCTGCCCCTGAGTGGATCCGGGGCAGGCGTGGGGGCTTGGGGTTCGGGGGTGCTACGCCTCAGTGCTCGGGCTATGGCTGGGCCTAGGGGGCTTCAGTCCTTGTTGATGTGTCACCGAGGTTGTGGGCGGGTGGGTGCACAGGGGCTCAGCCCTGGCGCAGGGGGCCTCTGGTGCATCGGCCTAACTTGGGGGGCTCTTCAACTGGCAGGGAGGTTGTTCCATCCTTGCAGGAGTCCACTCTGCATGTGGGGGAGAGACATAGGAGAGGTGGAGAATAAACTTAACCTGGGTGTCTATTGTCTTGTGTAGTCTGGGAGATGATTGAATGTTGGGGTGGGTACAGTTTCCTCTGTGGTGGGGTCAGGTGGGCTGCCCGGGTCCTGTGGGGCTTGGCGGTGCTGCTGCCATAGGCCCCGGTGTGGATGGGCCTGGGCTCCCTTGCCTTGGTGGGTGCCGAAGGACGGGGGTGCCTACTGGGGTCAGCGGGGGAGCTGGCCCCAGGGAGGGGCATCTTGCCCCTCCCTTCTTTTTCCCCCCATCTCCGGCTGCCTCCCTCTTCCCGCTCCACCACACCCACCCACACAAGTAGGGCCTTGGGGTGCAGGTGTGTCACCATTCACCCCCCCCCGTCCCCCGTCCCCTTCTGGCCACCTGTGCCTCAATTTTATTCTACAACTTAGGCATCCACATTACTCACACTTTCATAACACATACATATAGGGCCTTGAGAGTGGGCACGTTAACGGCGTCCAGAGGACGGTCTGTGTATTCAACCCCACTACTGGCGCCGGTGCCCACCTCTCAATTTTAAATCCATGTAGACATTAAAGGTTCTCGGGAGGGGCCGTGCTAACACCTGCTGCTCTATGGCAGCAGCACCATGCTCTCCTGTGTTTCAAATGCACTTTAGAACACCACGCAGCAACACTACACATGAGCGAGAGGAGGGAGGTTTGGGGTCTTCACACACCCCCGTTCTCTGCTGGCCATCAGGGCAGGGGGGCTGGGAGGAGGTGTTGGCTGTTCGTTTGGGATCTGGGATGTGGGGGCCTCCCTGCTGCTGTGGAGCCTGGGGCGGTCTGCTTGCCTCCACCCCGGGGGAAAGGGTAACATCTCCGGGGTATAGAGTATGTTTGGGGAGTGTGATTGTGTGTACATGTCCATTTATGTATATCCTTACATTGGGTGAGTGCTGAGTATTTGTATATGTGTGCATGAGGGTGGGAATGCATGTTTGTGTCTGTGTATGCCTGTTTGTCTGTGTCTATATGTCAGGTCGGGTCTTAGACTCCACCTCTCTGGGAATTCCCAGGCCCTCCAAAGTGTGGAGGCCTATCTCCCCTCACCACACTCCCTGCCGGTGACTGATGCCCTCAGGGGTCGGTGCGTTGGTGGTTCTTGGTGTCCGGGGCTGGGCGCTCAGGTATGCACCAGCTCACACCCGGTGGCTACTTGGCGGGGCCTGGCGACTGTTGCTTGGTCAGGCCTCTTCCGGGGCGTAGGGGGCCTTTGGGCCTCCGGCCTCTGGGCCTGAGACTTGATTCACTCTGGCACAGCTGGCTGCCGGCAGAGCCGGCGGGCACGCCAGTGCAGCCCCCTCTGGTTTCTGCTCCGTGGCTACTGGGTGACCCCTCATCTTGGGCTCTCCTCAGCTCTTCCCAGGAGGGTGGCACGGATGCCCCTCCGGTGGTCCTCCTTGGGCTCTCGCACTCTCTGTCTCTGGATGTCTGGAGCCTGGATCTCCTCCATGCCTGCTTCATGCCCTGGGGGGGTGGGGCTATGGCTCTCTACACCCTTTGGCAGACCGTTACATGGGGAAACCTTTTGAATATGAGCATGCTGATCCACACAGGCGTGCACTTGGGTGTTCACTGTTCATAGAGATAAACTACACCTTTCTTGACCGCTACTTCAAGGCACATTGTGCGCTGTCGGTCCTGCGTGCTGCACAACAGCATTCAATATTTAGTATTTACTGCTGTTTACACTTTACACACTACAAAGAAAAGAAAAAAGAAAAAGGAAATATAGGAACCTGAAAAACAGAGATGACACAAAACAGAAACCACAATCCAGGGATGTACCGTAACCAGAGAACCATAACTCCTAATAATAATCTGAACTGTCAGTTCACCAATAAACACAAAGCACTGGGTCCGTGACCCAGTACAGTGACACATCTGCTGTGGTGTTTACACCTCTTACGAATTTCCATGCTTGTCAGCTTTGTTTTTATACATAGATATAAAAATATGGTTATGTACTGATAGATGATCATGATATTAATAATATTTCATATATTTCTCAGTCAAAATTGAATCGAATCGGTATTGAATTAATTATAGAAATTAATTGCGATACCAAGCCCTAATACTGCACGTCACTTTGTTTTTGACTGTTATGCATCTATATTTTCTTTAAGGGATGTATATTGAAATATAGTTTGTGTTATATCTTTTACATACAAGGTGTGATCAGATTAATTGGATCTGGATCGACTCGATGTTCTGGCAGGGTTGAAGTTTATCACAGTAACAACTGGGGGACAGTCTGTGATGATGGCTGGGACTTAAATGATGCTGAGGTGGTTTGCAGACAGTTAAACTGTGGGACGGCACTACAAGCTCCTCGATCGGCTTACTTTGGTGCAGGAACTGGACAGATTTGGCTTGAACATGTGACCTGTTCAGGAAATGAAAGTTCTCTAACTGAGTGTCAGCACAGTGGATTTGGATCAAACACATGTGAACATGGTCAGGATGCTGCTGTCATCTGTTCAGGTGTGAAAACTGCTGGATCAACATGATATTGCAAGATAGTCTTTTTTGAGGTAAGGCTGTATTTAAATGTTTTTCATGTTCTTTGCCTTTTAGATCTGATCAGGTTGGCCAGTTCTGGATCGAGCCGATGTTCTGGCAGAATTGAAATCTTTCACAATAACGTCTGGGGAACAGTCTCTGATTATAAATGGGACTTAAATGATGCTGAGGTGGTTTGCAGACAGTTAAACTGTGGGTCTGCACTACAAGCTCCTCGATCAGCTTACTTTGGTGCAGGAACTGGACAGATTTGGCTCAGTGGTGTGAGCTGTTCAGGAAACGAGAGTTCTCTAACTGAGTGTCCAAACTTTGGATGGGGAAACTACTACTACCACAACTACAATGGACATTATTCTGATGCTGGTGTCATCTGTTCAGGTGACATCACTTTTTGAAATAGAACATACTCCATGTTAATGTATTTTTGTGTGATATGTTTTCTTTAAGGGACATATATTAAAACATAGTTTGTGTCATGTGTTTTTCATTAAAAGGTCCAATCAGATTAACTGGATCTGGATCAAGTCGATGTTCTGGCAGAGTTGAGGTTTACCACAATAACAGCTGGGGAACAGTCTGTGATGATGGCTGGGACTTAAAGGATGCTGGGGTGGTTTGCAGACAGTTAAACTGTGGGTCGGCACTGGAAGTTCCTCAATCAGCTCACTTTGGTGCAGGAACTGGACAGATTTGGCTTGATAATGTGACCTGTTCAGGAAATGAAAGTTCTCTAACTGAGTGTCAGCACAGTGGATTTGGATCAAATGGATGTGAACATGGTCAGGATGCTGCTGTCATCTGTTCAGGTGAGATATTCTTTTGATCATCTGATGAATGTTAAACACTGTAAAAAAACCCAACTTTTTTTAGACTTCCGTCTTCCACTTATTAGTGTGTTTTATAATGAAATTCAGTGTGAACAGTCAAAGTCATCTGTACAATAAACACACTGTAGAATATTTGAGTGGTAAAATGTTTGCATCTTTCTCTATAAACGCGGCTCAGATCCAGAGAGCTATACATTACTTTTTAAATAACTTACAAGATTACAAATTTCATTTAAAAACCTTAAAGGAACATTTTAAAAGTTTCAAATGATCATTTATGAGCGGCACATGGAAGACATTTTCAGAGGGAAAGTCAGGCAGATGTGTGTGTGTGTGTGTGTGTGTCTGTGTGTGTGTGGGTGTTTGTGTGGGTGCGTGTTTTTAAGGGAGAACATGCCCCTGAAAGATTTGTTAAAGTCTGCAACTTGAAGTTTTCTTAGTTCTTTTCAGGTCTTGTAATTGAAACAATTCAAACAAAGTCTCCTGCTTCAACTTTCTTAATGTGGATGTTCTGCAGTCCTCACAAACTCTGTCATAATTCAAATTTTTGAGCTGAATGTCTTTGTAGGTCAGGAGTGAATCCATTGGACTTTTTATAGCCTGTCTTTTAGGGTCCAAGCTGTTTGACTGTCAGTATTACACCTTTCAGTTTACCATTGTACTATAACTTGTAATCTATGGCTGGACACTAAAAGAATTCTATATTTGGTCCGCTTCACATCTTCTCTGTGCTTTGTTTGCAGCTGTGCCCATCATTTTAACTGGATCTGGATCAACTCGATGTTCTGGCAGAGTTGAAGTTTATCACAATAACAGCTGGGGAACAGTCTGTGATGATGGCTGGGACTTAAATGATGGTGGGGTGGTTTGCAGACAGTTAAACTGTGGGTCGGCAGTGGAAGCTCCTCAATCAGCTCACTTTGGTGCAGGAACTGGACAGATTTGGCTTGACAATGTGACCTGTTCAGGAAATGAAAGTTCTCTAACTGAGTGTCAACACAGTGGATTTGGATCAAACATGTGTGAACATGGTCAGGATGCTGCTGTCATCTGTTCAGGTGTGAAAACTGTTAGACACAGTGGCTTGCAAAAGTATTCGGCCCCCTTGAACTTTTCCACATTTTGTCACATAACAGCCTCAAACATGGATCAATTTCATTGGAATTCCACGTGAAAGACCAATACAAAGTGGTGTACACGTGAGAAGTGGAACGAAAATCATACATGATTCCAAACATTTTTTACAAATAAATAACTGCAAAGTGGGGTGTGTGTAATTACTCAGCCCCCTTTGGTCTGAGTGCCGTTAGTTTCCCTTAGACATTGCCTGATGAGTGCTAATGACTAAATAGAGTGCACCTGTGTGTAATCTAATGTCAGTACAAATACAGCTGCTCTTTGACGGCCTCAGAGGTTGTCCAAGAGAATATTGGGAGCAACAACACCATGAAGTTCAAAAAACACACCACACAGATCAGCGATAAAGTTATTGAAAAATTTAAAGCAGGCTTAGGCTACAAAAAGATTTCCCAAGCCTTGAACATCCCACGGAGCACTGTTCAAGCGATCATTCAGAAATGGAAGGAGCATGGCACAACTGTAAACCTACCAAGACAAGGCCGTCCAAGGAGAGCGCTGATCAGAAATGCAGCCAAGAGGCCCATGGTGGCTCTGAACGAGCTGCAGAGATCTACAGCTCAGGTGGGGGAATCTGTCAATAGGACAACTATTAGTCGTGCACTGCACAAAGTTGGCCTTTATGGAAGAGTGGCAAGAAGAAAGCCACTGTTAACAGAAAACCAAGAAGTCCAGCTTGCAGTTTTCCACAAGCCATGTGGGGGACACAGCAAACATGTGGAAGAAGGTGCTCTGGTCAGATGAGACCAAAATGGAACTTTTTGGCCAAAATGCAAAAGACTGTGTGGTGGAAAACTAACACTGCACATCACTCTGAACACACCATCCCCACTGTCCATTATGGTGGTGGCAGCATCATGCTCTGGGGGTGCTTCTCTTCAGCACGGACAGGGAAGCTGGTCAGAGTTGATGGGAAGATGGATGGAGCCAAATACAGGGCAATCCTGGAAGAAAACCTCTTGGAGTCTGCAAAAGACTTGAGACTGGGGCGGAGGTTCACCTTCCAGCAGGACAACGACCCTAAACATAAAGCCAGGGCAACAATGGAATGGTTTAAAACAAAACATATCCATGTGTTAGAATGGCCCAGTCAAAGTCCAGATCGAAATCCAATCGAGAATCTGTGGCAAGATCTGAAAACTGCTGTTCACAAACGCTGTCCATCTAATCTGACTGAGCTGGAGCTGTTTGGCAAAGAAGAATGGGCAAGGATTTCAGTCTCTAGATGTGCAAAGCTGGTAGAGACATACCCTAAAAGACTGGCAGCAAAAGGTGGTTCTAAGAATTATTAACTCAGGGGGATGAATAATTACACACACCCCAGTTTTCAGGTATTTATTTGTAAAAAAATGTTTGGAATCATGTATGATTTTTGTTCCACTTCTCACGTGTACACCACTTTGTATTGATCTTCCACGTGGAATTCCAATAAACTTGATTCATGTTTGTGGCTGTAATGTGACAAAATGTAGAAAGGTTCAAGAGGGCCGAATACTTTTGCAAGCCACTGAGGTCTGTTCATTTGTGTCTTCCATTAAGTCTTTTTTGATGTAAGGATTTATTATAATGTTTTTCATGTTCTTTCCCTTTTAGATCTGATCAGATTAGCTGGTTCTGGATCATCTCGATGCTCTGGCAGAGTTGAAGTTTATCACAATAATGTCTGGGGAACAGTTTCTGATAATAACTGGGTCTTAAATGATGCTGAGGTGGTTTGCAGAGAGATAAACTGTGGGTCTGCACTAGAAGCTACTCCATCATATAAATTTGGTGCAGGAACTGGACAGGTCTGGCTCAGTGGTGTGAGCTGTTTGGGAAATGAAAGTTCTCTAACTGAATGTCAACACACTGGATGGGGAAACTACTACAACAACTACTACACTTTACATTCTCATGATGTTGGTGTCATTTGTTCAGGTGACATGACTTTTTGATATGAAAAAACTGCATGTTAATGTGTCTTTGAGTGTTATGCATATGAATTTTCTTTAAGATATGTATTGAAATATAGTTTGTGTTATGTCTTTTACATAAAAGGTGTGATCAGATTAACTGGATCTGGATCGAGCCGATGTTCTGGTAGGGTTGAAGTTTATCACAGTAACAGCTGGGGAACAGTCTGTGATGATGGCTGGGACTTAAATGATGCTCAGGTGGTTTGCAGACAGTTAAACTGTGGGACGGCACTGGAAGTTCCTCAATCAGCTCACTTTGGTGCAGGAACTGGACAGATTTGGCTCAGTGATGTGACCTGTTCGGGAAATGAAAGTTCTCTGACTGAGTGTCAACACAGAGGATTTGGATCAAACACATGTGAACATGGTCAGGATGCTGCTGTCATCTGTTCAGGTGAGAAAACTGCTGGATCAACATGATATTGCAAGATAGTCATTTTTGAGGTAAGGCTGTATTTAACTGTTTTTCATGTTATTTGCCTTCTAGATCTGATCAGGTTAGCTGGTTCTGGATCGAGCCGATGTTCTGGCAGAGTTGAAATCTTTCACAATAACGTCTGGGGAACAGTCTCTGATTATAACTGGGACTTAAATGATGCTGAGGTGGTTTGCCGACAGTTAAACTGTGGGTCTGCACTACAAGCTCCTCGATCAGCTTATTTTGGTGCAGGAACTGGACAGATTTGGCTCAGTGGTGTGAGCTGTTCAGGAAATGAAAGTTCTCTAACTGAATGTCAACACTCTGGATGGGGAAACTATTACTACTACTACTACTACTACTACTACAATATACATTATTCTGATGCTGGTGTCATCTGTTCAGGTGACATCACTTTTTGAAATAGAACACACTCCATGTTAATGTATTTTTGTGTGATATGTATCTTTGTTTTCTTTAAGGGACATATATTAAAACATAGTTTGTGTCATGTGTTTTTCATTAAAAGGTCCAATCAGATTAACTGGATCTGGATCAACTCGATGTTCTGGCAGAGTTGAGGTTTACCACAATAACAGCTGGGGAACAGTCTGTGATGATGGCTGGGACTTAAAGGATTCTGAGGTGGTTTGCAGACAGCTAAACTGTGGGTCGGCACTGAAAGTTCCTCAATCAGCTCACTTTGGTGCAGGAACTGGACAGATTTGGCTTGACAATGTCACCTGTTCAGGAAATGAAAGTTCTCTAACTGAGTGTCAGCACAGTGGATTTGGATCAAACAGATGTGAACATGGTCAGGATGCTGCTGTCATCTGTTCAGGTGAGATATTCTTTTGATAATCTGATGAATGTTAAACACTGTAAAAACAACCTTTTTTTTAGACTTCCGTCTTCCACTTATTAGTGTGTTTTATAATGAAATTCAGTGTGAACAGTCAAAGTCATCTGTGCAATAACCAAACTGTTGAATATTTAAGCGGTAAAACGTTTGCATCTTTCTCTATAAACGCGGCTCAGATCGAGAAAGCTATACATTACTTGTTAATAACTTACAAGATGACAGATTTCATTTTAAACACCTTAAAGGAACATTTTAATAGTTTAAAATGAACATTTATGAGCGGCACTTGGAAGATAATTTCAGAGAGGGAAAGTCAGCCTGACATCTGTGTGTGTGTGTCTGTGCGTGAGTCTGTATGTGCGTGTTTAAGGGAGACCATACCCCTGAAAGATTTGATAAAGTCTGCAACTTGAAGTTTTCTTAGTTCTTTTCAGGTCTTGTAATTGAAGCAATTCAAACAAAGTCTCCTGCTTCAACTTTCTTAATGTGGATGTTCTGCAGTCCTCACAAACTCTGTCATAATACAAATTTTTGAGCTGAATGTCTTTCTAGGTCAGGAGTGAATCCATTGGACTTTTTATAGCCTGTCTTTTAGGGTTCAAGCTGTTTTGACTGTCAGTATTACACCTTTCAGTCTACCATTGTACTATAACTTGTAATATATGGCTGGACACTAAAAGAATTCTATGTTTGGTCCGCTTCACATCTTCTCTGTGTTCTGTTTTCAGCTGTGTCCATCATTTTAACTGGATCTGGATCGACTCGATGTTCTGGAAGAGTTGAAGTTTATCACAATAACAGCTGGGGAACAGTCTGTGATGATGGCTGGGACTTAAATGATGCTGGGGTGGTTTGCAGACAGTTAAACTGTGGGTCGGCACTGGAAGTTCCTCAATCAGCTCACTTTGGTGCAGGAACTGGACAGATTTCGCTTGATCATGTGATCTGTTCAGGAAATGAAAGTTCTCTAACTGAGTGTCAACACAGTGGATTTGGATCAAACAGATGTGAACATGGTCAGGATGCTGGTGTCATCTGTTCAGGTGTGAAAACTGCTGGATCAACATGATATTGCAAGATAGTCATTTTTGAGGTAAGGCTGTATTTAACTGTTTTTCATGTTCTTTGCCTTTTAGATCTGATCAGGTTAGCTGGTTCTGGATTGAGCCGATGTTCTGGCAGAGTTGAAATCTTTCACAATAACGTCTGGGGAACAGTCTCTGATTATAACTGGGACCTAAATGAGGCTGAGGTGGTTTGCAGACAGTTAAACTGTGGGTCAGCACTACAAGCTCCTCGAACAGCTTATTTTGGTGCAGGAACTGGACAGATTTGGCTTGATCATGTGACCTGTTCAGGAAATGAAAGTTCTCTAACTGAATGTCAACACCCTGGATGGGGAAACCCCTACTACTACAACTACTACTACTACTACTACTACTACCACAATAGACATTATTATGATGCTGGTGTCATCTGTTCAGGTGACATCACTTTTTGGCATGGGACATACTGCATGTTAATGTATTTTTGTGTTATATGTATCTTTGTTTTCTTTAAGGGACACATATTAAAACATAGTTTGTGTCACGTGTTTTTCATTAAAAGGTCCAATCAGATTAACTGGACCTGGATCAAGTCAATGTTCTGGCAGAGTTGAAGTTTACCACAATAACAGCTGGGGAACAGTCTGTGATGATGGCTGGGACTTAAATGATGCTGGGGTGGTTTGTAGACAGTTAAACTGTGGGTCGGCACTGGAAGTTCCTCAATCAGCTCACTTTGGTGCAGGAACTGGACAGATTTGGCTTGACAATGTCACCTGTTCAGGAAATGAAAGTTCTCTAACTGAGTGTCAGCACAGTGGATTTGGATCAAACAGATGTGAACATGGTCAGGATGCTGCTGTCATCTGTTCAGGTGAGATATTCTTTTGATCATCTGATGAATGTTAATCACTGTAAAAATAACTTTATTTTTAGACTTCCATCTTCCACTTATTAGTGTGTTTTATAATGAAATTCAGTGTGAACAGTCAAAGTCATCTGTGCAAGAACCACACTGTAGAATATTTGAGTGGTAAAATGTTTGCATCTTTTTCTTTAAACGCAGCTCAAATCCAGAGAGCTATACATTACTTTTTAAATAACTTATAAGATTAGAGATTTCATTTAAATACCTTAAAGGAGCATTTTAATAGTTTCAAATGAACATTTATGAGCGGGACATGGAAGATAATTTCAGAGAGGGAAAGTCAGCCTGACATCTGTGTGTGTGTGTGTGTTCCTGTATAGCTATCTTTGTGAGGACCGACATCTTCATTCTACTACACTTGTGAGAACCAACAGTCACTTGTGAGGACACATAAACCGGTCCTCAAAAGTTTGAAGGCTTGTAAAGGCGTTCTTGATGCTCAAAATGTGGTTTTAGTGTCAGGGTTACAATTAGGTCATGGTTAGGTTTAGGGTAAGGGCTAGGGTTAGGCATTCATTTTTAAGGGTTAGGGTTAGGGTAAGGGGCTAGGGAAAGCATTATGTCAATGAAGGTCCTTACTAAGACTGCTGAACGGGCTTGTGTGTGTGTGTGAGTGTGTGTGTGTGTGTGTGAGTGTGTGCATGTGTGTGTCTGTGCGTGAGTGTGTGTGTGCGTGTTTAAGGGAGACCATACCCCTGAAAGATTTGATAAAGTCTGCAACTTGAAGTTTTCTTAGTTCTTTTCAGGTCTTGTAATTGAAACAATTCAAACAAAGTCTCCTGCTTCAACTTTCTTAATGTGGATGTTCTGCAGTCCTCACAAACTCTGTCATAATTCAAATTTGGGAGCTGAATGTCTTTCTAGGTCAGGAGTGAATCCATTGGACTTTTTATAGACGGTTTTATTAGTGTTAAAGCTGTGTGGACTGACAGTATTACACCTTTCAGTTTACCGTTCTGCTATAACTTGGAATCTATGGCTGGAAACTGAAAGTATTCTATGTTTGGTTCCCTTCATATCATCTCTGTGTTTTGTTTTCAGCTGTGTCCATCATTTTAACTGGATCTGGATCGACTCGATGTTCTGGAAGAGTTGAAGTTTATCACAATAACAGCTGGGGAACAGTCTGTGATGATGGCTGGGACTTAAATGATGCTCAGGTGGTTTGCAGACAGTTAAACTGTGGGTCGGCACTGGAAGTTCCTCGATCAGCTCACTTTGGTGCAGGAACTGGACAGATCTGGCTTGACAATGTGACCTGTTCAGCAAGTGAAAGTTCTCTAACTGAGTGTCAACACAGTGGATTTGGATCAAACAGATGTGAACATGATCAGGATGCTGCTGTCATCTGTTCAGGTGAGAAAACTGTCAGTTAGTCTGTTCATTTGTGTCTTCCATTAAGTCTTTTTTGATATAAGGATTTATTATAATGTTTTTCATCTTCTTTCCCTTTTAGATCTGATTAGATTAGCTGGTTCTGGATCATCTCGATGCTCTGGCAGAGTTGAAGTTTATCATGATAATGTCTGGGGAACAGTTTCTGATAATAACTGGGTCTTAAACGATGCTGAGGTGGTTTGCAGAGAGATAAACTGTGGGTTTGCACTAGAAGCTACTCCATCATATAAATTTGGTGCAGGAACTGGACAGGTCTGGCTCAGTGGTGTGAGCTGTTTGGGAAATGAAAGTTCTCTAACTGAATGTCAACACACTGGATGGGGAAACTACTACAACAACTACTACAGTTTACATTCTTATGATGTTGGTGTCATTTGTTCAGGTGACATGACTTCTTGATATGAAAAAACTGCATGTTAATGTATTTTTGAGTGTTATGCATCTGTATTTTCTTTAAGATATGTATTGAAATATAGTTTGTGTTATGTCTTTTACATAAAAGGTGTGATCAGATTAACTGGATCTGGATCGACTCGATGTTCTGGTAGAGTTGAAGTTCATCACAGTAACAGCTGGGGAACAGTCTGTGATGATGGCTGGGACTTAAATGATGCTGAGGTGGTTTGCAGACAGATAAACTGTGGGACGGCACTGGAAGTTCCTCAATCAGCTCACTTTGGTGCAGGAACTGGACAAATTTGGCTCAGTGATGTGATCTGTTCAGGAAATGAAAGTTCTCTGACTGAGTGTCAACACAGAGGATTTGGATCAAACACATGTGAACATGGTCAGGATGCTGCTGTCATCTGTTCAGGTGTGAAAACTGCTGGATCAACATAATATTGCAAGATAGTCATTTTTGAGGTAAGGCTGTATTTAACTGTTTTTCATGTTCTTTGCCTTTTAGATCTGATCAGGTTAGCTGGTTCTGGATCGAGCCGATGTTCTGGCAGAGTTGAAATCTTTCACAATAACGTCTGGGGAACAGTCTCTGATTATAACTGGGACCTAAATGATGCTGAGGTGGTTTGCAGACAGTTAAACTGTGGGTCTGCACTACAAGCTCCTCGATCAGCTTATTTTGGTGCAGGAACTGGACAGATTTGGCTCAGTGGTGTGAGCTGTTCAGGAAATGAAAGTTCTCTAACTGAATGTCAACACTCTGGATGGGGAAACTATTACTACTACTACTACAATATACATTATTATGATGCTGGTGTCATCTGTTCAGGTGACATCACTTTTTGGCATGGAACATACTGCATGTTAATGTATTTTGGTGATATATGTATCTTTGTTTTCTTTAAGGGACACATATTAAAACATCGTTTGTGTCACATGTTTTTCATTAAAAGGTCCAATCAGATTAACTGGATCTGGATCAAGTCAATGTTCTGGCAGAGTTGAGGTTTACCACAATAACAGCTGGGGAACAGTCTGTGATGATGGCTGGGACTTAAAGGATGCTGGGGTGGTTTGCAGACAGTTAAACTGTGGGTCGGCACTGGAAGTTCCTCAATCAGCTCACTTTGGTGCAGGAACTGGACAGATTTGGCTTGACAATGTGACCTGTTCAGGAAATGAAAGTTCTCTAACTGAGTGTCAGCACAGTGGATTTGGATCAAATGGATGTGAACATGGTCAGGATGCTGCTGTCATCTGTTCAGGTGAGATATTCTTTTGATCATCTGATGAATGTTAATCACTGTAAAAATAAGTTTTTTTTAGACTTCCGTCTTCCACTTATTAGTGTGTTTTATAATGAAATTCAGTGTGAACAGTCAAAGTCATCTGTGCAAGAACCAAACTGTTGAATATTTGAGTGGTAAAATGTTTGCATCTTTCTCTATAAACGCACCTCAGATCCAGAGAGCTATACATTAGTTTTTAAATAACTTATAAGATTAGAGATTTCATTTAAATACCTTAAAGGAACATTTTAATAGTTTCAAATGAACATTTATGAGCGGGACATGGAAGATAATTTCAGAGAGGGAAAGTCAGCCTGACATCTGCGTGTGTGTGTTCCTGTCTAGCTATCTTTGTGAGGACCGACATCTTCATTCTACTACACTTGTGAGAACCAACAGTCACTTGTGAGGACACACAAACCGGTCCTCAAAAATTTGAAGGCTTGTAAAGGCGTTCTTGATGCTCAAAATGTGGTTTTAGTGTCAGGGTTACAATTAGGTTATGGTTAGGTTTAGGGTAAGGGCTAGGGTTAGGCCAGGGGTCGGCAACCCGCGGCTCCGGAGCCTCATGCGGCTCTTTAGTCTTGATTTTGCGGCTCCAGGTGGTTTGGGAAATTAAATTAGAAGTATTTAGCTGAAGTGTATTTTATTTGTGTTTAGTTCTTTTTTTAACTTGTAGTTCTAAATTGGAAGATTATTGTGATTTTGAAATATAAAAATAAAATTATATCTTATTATTTTTTTCATCGCACAAAATAAGCGTCACACTCGCGGAAGCCGGTATACCCGCCGAAACGCGTGCATTTATCGAGACTTTCGACCCCAGGTAGGCCAATTATGGATCTTCTGATCCTTATTATGTCGTTAGCTGTTCTCCACCGTGAACTATGTTAAAAACAAACACCGCTCACGCCTCACAGATGACAGCTTACAGTCTTGCGTGAAGATGAAAGTGACTTCGTACAGCCCCGATTTGCAGGCGCTGTGCACAGAGGTTCGGGACCATAAGTCTTATTGTAAACATATCACGGCAGACCCGACGATGTTTGCATGAACACGCTTTTCAGCATCTCTTTATCGACCGCTTTTCACACACGGTTGCTGTACGCATACAGACGGCTGTAGCTTTTCAGCTCACAGCCCGACACACACCAAAGCAACAGCAGAGAGAGCACAGACTTTAAGGCGGCGAGGCGTGATTGCGGGTGCCGCTCAGGAGAGTCCGACTCCCATGCAGCGGCACTGCAGACCACGCCCCGCCACACACATTAACCAGGTAAAATACATATTTAGGCAGAATTTTGCAAATATCTATTTTTTTTTTTTTTTTTAGCAGCATAGTGTTTTTTTTCCAATTATTTTTTAAAAGTCAGGTCAAGGCTCCAAAAGCCCAAAGGCGATATAAGGGTGGCGGCTCACAACAGTTTTTGTTTGCTACATGGATCATTTTAGTTCAGCTGGGTGTCTTTCCTTTTGTTATATTTCTTTAAGAATTCAAAATGTGTTAATTACATAAATAAAATGTAATTTTCTCTGAAGCACTTCATGGATTTCATAAGCAACACACCTTTGTTGCTCTGTGGATTCTTTTAAAAAGCAGTTAAAAACTTTTCTGTTCAAACAAGCCTTTTGTTGATCTACGTATTTTATATTCTTTACATTATTTACATTTGATCTTTACATTGTGTATAATGTCTATTGATTGTATTGTTTATTTTAATATTTGTGTACAGCGCTTCGTGACTGCCTGTCTGTGAAAAGCGCTTGATAAATAAACTTTACTTACTTACTTTAGTTGTTCACACAAAGCATAAAGGTTAAAAAAAAAAACAATATATACAATGTTATCTTCATTTTAGATGTCAAAAAGTATTTGCGGCTCCCAGTGTTTTCTTTTGCGTGGAAACCGGGTCCAAGTGGCTCTTTGGGTGTTAAAAGTTGCAGACCCCTGGGCTAGGGAAAGCATTATGTCAATGAAGGTCCTCACTAAGATTGCTGAACGGGCTTGTGTGTGTGTGTGTGTGTTTGTGTGTCTGTGCGTGAGTGTGTGTGTGCGTGTTCGAGGGAGACCATATCCCTGAAAGATTTGATAAAGTCTGCAACTTGAAGTTTTCTTAGTTCTTTTCAGGTCTTGTAATTGAAACAATTCAAACAAAGTCTCCTGCTTCAACTTTCTTAATGTGGATGTTCTGCAGTCCTCACAAACTCTGTCATAATTCAAATTTGGGAGCTGAATGTCTTTCTAGGTCAGGAGTGAATCCATTGGACTTTTTATAGACGGTTTTATTAGTGTTAAAGCTGTGTGGACTGACAGTATTACACCTTTCAGTTTACCGTTCTGCTATAACTTGGAATCTATGGCTGGAAACTGAAAGTATTCTATGTTTGGTTCCCTTCATATCATCTCTGTGTTTTGTTTTCAGCTGTGTCCATCATTTTAACTGGATCTGGATCGACTCGATGTTCTGGAAGAGTTGAAGTTTATCACAATAACAGCTGGGGAACAGTCTGTGATGATGGCTGGGACTTAAATGATGCTCAGGTGGTTTGCAGACAGTTAAACTGTGGGACGGCACTGGAAGTTCCTCAATCAGCTCACTTTGGTGCAGGAACTGGACAGATCTGGCTTGATCATGTGACCTGTTCAGGAAATGAAAGTTCTCTAACTGAGTGTCAACACAGTGGATTTGGCTCAAACAGATGTGAACATGGTCAGGATGCTGCTGTCATCTGTTCAGGTGTGAAAACTGCTGGATCAACATGAAATTGCAAGATAGTCTTTTTTTTAGGTAAGGCTGTATTTAAATGTTTTTCATGTTCTTTGCTTTTTAGATCTGATCAGGTTAACTGGTTCTGGATCGAGCCGATGTTCTGGCAGAGTTGAAATCTTTCACAATAACGTCTGGGGAACAGTTTCTGATTATAACTGGGACCTAAATGATGCTGAGGTGGTTTGCAGACAGTTAAACTGTGGGTCTGCACTACAAGCTCCTCGATCAGCTTATTTTGGTGCAGGAACTGGACAGATTTGGCTCAGTGGTGTGAGCTGTTCAGGAAATGAAAGTTCTCTAACTGAATGTCAACACCCTGGATGGGGAAACCCCTACTACTACAACTACTACTACAACTACTACTACAGTGGACATTATTATGATGCTGGTGTCATCTGTTCAGGTGACATCACTTTTTGGCATGGAACATACTGCATGTTAATGTGTGTTTGTGTGATATGTATCTTTGTTTTCTTTAAGGGACATATATTAAAACATAGTTTGTGTCACGTGTTTTTCATTAAAAGGTCCAATCAGATTAACTGGATCTGGATCAACTCGGTGTTCTGGCAGAGTTGAAGTTTACCACAATAAAAACTGGGGAACAGTCTGTGATGATGGCTGGGACTTAAATGATGCTGAGGTGGTTTGCAGACAGTTAAACTGTGGGTCGGCACTGGAAGTTCCTCAATCAGCTCACTTTGGTGCAGGAACTGGACAGATTTGGCTTGACAATGTCACCTGTTCAGGAAATGAAAGTTCTCTAACTGAGTGTCAGCACAGTGGATTTGGATCAAACAGATGTGAACATGGTCAGGATGCTCCTGTCATCTGTTCAGGTGAGATATTCTTTTGATCATCTGATGAATGTTAATCACTGTAAAAATAACTTTATTTTTAGACTTCCATCTTCCACTTATTAGTGTGTTTTATAATGAAATTCAGTGTGAACAGTCAAAGTCATCTGTGCAAGAACCACACTGTAGAATATTTGAGTGGTAAAATGTTTGCATCTTTCTCTTTAAACGCAGCTCAGATCCAGAGAGCTATACATTAGTTTTTAAATAACTTATAAGATTAGAGATTTCATTTTAAAAACCTTAAAGGAACATTTTAATAGTTTCAAATGAACATTTATGAGCGGGACATGGAAGATAATTTCAGAGAGGGAAAGTCAGCCTGACATCTCTATGTGCGTGTAAGTGTGTGTGTGCGTGTTTAAGGGAGACCATACCCCTGAAAGATTTGATAAAGTCTGCAACTTGAAGTTTTCTTAGTTCTTTTCAGGTCTTGTAATTGAAACAATTCAAACAAAGTCTCCTGCTTCAACTTTCTTAATGTGGATGTTCTGCAGTCCTCACAAACTCTGTCATAATTCAAATTTGGGAGCTGAATGTCTTTCTAGGTCAGGAGTGAATCCATTGGACTTTTTATAGACGGTTTTATTAGGGTTCAAGCTGTGTGAACTGACAGTATTACACCTTTCAGTTTACCGTTCTGCTATAACTTGGAATCTATGACTGGAAACTGAAAGTATTCTATGTTTGGTTCCCTTCATATAATCTCTGTGTTTTGTTTTCAGCTGTGTCCATCATTTTAACTGGGTCTGGATCGACTCGATGTTCTGGAAGAGTTGAAGTTTATCACAATAACAGCTGGGGAACAGTCTGTGATGATGGCTGGGACTTAAATGATGCTCAGGTGGTTTGCAGACAGTTAAACTGTGGGTCGGCACTGGAAGTTCCTCAATCAGCTCACTTTGGTGCAGGAACTGGACAGATCTGGCTTGATCATGTGACCTGTTCAGGAAGTGAAAGTTCTCTAACTGAGTGTCAACACAGTGGATTTGGATCAAACAGATGTGAACATGGTCAGGATGCTGCTGTCATCTGTTCAGGTGTGAAAACTGCTGGATAGAGGCAATATTGCAAGGTAGTCTTTTTTGATGTAAGGGTGTATTAAAATGTTTTTCATGTTCTTTCCCTTTTAGATCTGATTAGATTAGCTGGTTCTGGATCGAGCAGATGTTCTGGCAGAGTTGAAGTTTATCACAATAATGTCTGGGGAACAGTTTCTGATTATAACTGGGTCTTAAACGATGCTGAGGTGGTTTGCAGACAGTTAAACTGTGGGTTTGCACTAGAAGCTACTCCATCATATAAATTTGGTGCAGGAACTGGACAGGTCTGGCTCAGTGGTGTGAGCTGTTCAGGAAATGAAAGTTCTCTAACTGAATGTCAACACACTGGATGGGGAAACTTCTACAACTACTATTACAGTTTACATTCTTATGATGTTGGTGTCATCTGTTCAGGTGATAACACTTTTTGATATGAAAAAACTGCATGTTAATGTGTCTTTGAGTGTTATGCATCTGTATTTTCTTTAAGATATGTATTGAAATATAGTTTGTGTTATGTCTTTTACATAAAAGGTGTGATCAGATTAACTGGATCTGGATCAACTCGATGTTCTGGCAGAGTTGAAGTTTATCACAATAACAGCTGGGGAACAGTCTGTGATGATGGCTGGGACTTAAATGATGCTGAGGTGGTTTGCAGACAGCTAGACTGTGGGTCGGCACTGGAAGTTCCTCAGTCAGCTCACTTTGGTGCAGGAACTGGACAGATCTGGCTTGATGATGTGACCTGTTCAGGAAGTGAAAGTTCTCTAACTGAGTGTGAACACAGTGGATTTGGATCAAATGGATGTGAACATGGTCAGGATGCTTCTGTCATCTGTTCAGGTGTGAAAACTGCTGGATCAACATGATATTGCAAGATAGTATTTTTTGAGGTAAGGCTGTATTTAAATGTTTTTCATGTTCTTTGCCTTTTAGATCTGATCAGGTTAGCTGGATTTGGATCGAGCCGATGTTCTGGCAGAGTTGAAATCTTTCACAATAACATCTGGGGAACAGTTTCTGATTATAACTGGGACCTAAATGATGCTGAGGTGATTTGTAGACAGATAAACTGTGGGTCTGCACTACAAGCTCCTCGATCAGCTTACTTTGGTGCAGGAACTGGACAGATTTGGCTCAGTGGTGTGAGCTGTTCAGGAAACGAGAGTTCTCTAGCTGAGTGTCCAAACATTGGATGGGGAAACTACTACAATGGACATTATTCTGATGCTGGTGTCATTTGTTCAGGTGACATCACTTTTTGACATTGAACATATTGCATGTTAATGTGTTTTTGTGTGATATGTATCTTTGTTTTCTTTAAGGCATGCATAATAAAATATAATTTGTGTCATGTGTTTTTCATTAAAAGGTCGGATCAGATTAGCTGGATCTGGATCAACTCGATGTTCTGGCAGAGTTGAAGTTTACCACAATAACAGCTGGGGAACAGTCTGTGATGATGGCTGGGACTTAAATGATGCTGAGGTGGTTTGCAGACAGTTAAACTGTGGGTCAGCACTGGAAGTTCCTCAATCAGCTCACTTTGGTGCAGGAACTGGACAGATCTGGTTTGACAATGTGACCTGTTCAGGAAATGAAAGTTCTCTAACTGAGTGTCAGCACAGTGGATTTGGATCAAACAGATATGAACATGGTCAGGATGCTGCTGTCATCTGTTCAGGTGAGATATTCTTTTGATTAATACCCTGTTAATATAAACTTTAATCGCGTCCGCCTCTCATTCATGTTCTTGCTAAGGCTCTGCAAGTGTGTGAGACAATGAGAAACCTTGGGCACAAAATCTTAGACCACAAAACACACAATCTTGACGTTTTTTCACAGATCATATCTGCGCTTACGTTTAGCACAAATTATTTTGTGTGCAATGTATGTGGGAAGACTGTTGCTCTTGACGAAGGCGGTCGCACTTTTCTCCTCCTCTCCCTTAGCGTCCCTGCTTAGCCTCTTATGTCCTTGTCTAGTCTTGTGTTTTTTGTATTACTTTTCCCTGGAACTCTCTCTCACAGTCTGTTCTCTAAAACCTAAAAGAGGAATTATGGATTTGATCAACTGGTCCCTGAATGCAATTGACACCCCTTTTCTCAACGAGAAGTCTGGGCTTGGGTGAGCCTGAGTGCTGAAGATATCTACCTATTCGGAACCAAGGTAATAGGGTTCTGGCTGATCGGAGCTGGCTTGGCCCTGACTTATCGAAGAATTAAGAAAGCGGAACCAGCTGTTCAAACCCCCACAAGGCTGCCCGCTGGGATTGAAACGATGGGACGAGGCGTGAGTTTCTCAAAATGGGCTCATTGAGTGCAGCCCGGATAAGATCTTGGAGAAGCTTACGGCTGCTGTGAATACTCAGAACAAGACCTCTGAGTGTACATTGGATTAAATCTTGGAGAAGCTCACTGCGGTCCTGAGTTCTCAGAATCGGCTCTTTGAGCATAAGAATGACAACATCACAGAGCGTAAGTTTGATAACATCATGGAGAAGCTCACGGCTCTCCAACGGGAGATTGAGAGACCAGTGTCGGACTGTTAGAACAGCTTTGAAATTCATATGAGTTGTTCGCACTAAAGTAAAAAACACCATCACTTCATGCGGATACCCTTTCGGCGCCAGCTGCGGTCGCAAGGCTGGAGCCGAACAAAAACACCCTGATAACGACTGTGTTTAGACTGTTCTTCCCATTCTATGCAAGGCCACCTGGGTTGGCTGGAAGACTGTTACTTAGCCTGGCAGGGCGAAGGACGCTGTCTCAGCTGAACTCTGGACACACACAGATATATATACACATGCAGATGTACACTCATCCCCCCTCCGCCTCCAAACGCCTTCGACGCTTATTCCCCTCCGATACTGACGGTGGATCAAGGAGACCAGCGCACAGGCTGCAGGCCCGGCTGTACTGCCTAAATCGGCTGTCTCTCACCCTTTACCCATCCCTGTTGCTTGTCATGTGTTTCTTTGGGGTAGTTTTTTCATGTGCTATGTGCAGAGGTGTTTTTTCTGTTCTCAAACTGATCTCCCTATTGCAGCTCAGTCTGGGGGGAGTTATTTTTTTCTCCTTATCTTTCCTCATGTTGTGCTTTTTCCATGTTATACCCCTCTGACCTGTCTTCCCCATGTGATGTTTGTGTAATGTATGTATGGTCGGAAGGGTAACACGGCGCTGGCACGGCTGGCAGCCTTAACCCAATTTCCCTCGGGATGAATAAAGTATGATCAGTCAATCAATCAATCAATCAATACTGTGGCAACACAAGAAACCTTTTTAAAAACAAAAAGTGGTGAGGTGACTCTCACTCGATGGGAGTTGGCTGTTCTGATTCACTACAAAGTGAATGACACATCACTACTGAGGAATATTTGAGTGGGGAAATGTTGAACCTTTCTCTAAAAATGCAGCTTTGATCTAAAGAGAAATACAGTAAAGTTTAACCCTTTAAAGCCGGTCGGAGCGGGTACGCTCTGTTTTGCGTAACTATTTTTAAATTACTGTAGCACTGCAACCACGTAAGCTAGCGCAATAATTTTTTTGCACATGAAACCGGAGGAGTTGTACTTGCATCTTATGCCATCAGCTTGCCCTAGGTCACGGTTTCCTTCCACATGTAGCTTTGCAAAAATTGCATAAAAAGCACTTGGAGCAACAAAAACATAATATTGCAGAAACACACTTTGCCGATCCGATCAGCTGTTCATAACACTTCCTACGTTGGAATAGACGTCAGCGCGAACTATTGCATGTCCACTATTACCTGCACGAAACCGGAAGTGACGTCATTTTCGCAGAAATGTAGTTCTTTACCTTCAGGGCCTTATAAGCCTATACTGATGTTTTTAAAAGTTATGTTTGAATTTATGACTTTCTGTATCATTTCTGGGATGCTTAGAACTCAAATTACACTTCTGGAAATAGTTTATTTTGATGCATATGCTGTTTTTTTTGCAAATTTGCATTATAATATTTATTTTCGTTTTTTCCTGCAGTATATAAAAATTGGTGTATTTCAAAAGTAAAACTATGAAGCCTCTTAAATTTTTCTAACTAGAAATATATGTTAAAAAAACAAAAACGATTTTCAATTTATTTTAGTTTATTGCACTTTTTTTGCAATTTATGTAGTTACTATGCACTTAATGGATACATATTATTAAAATTTGGGTTATAATGGTTGTATTGATGTATAGCAACTTGAAATGCTCCCAAAAATGGCTCTACAGCATGTAAAAATATAATATAAGCTCTGGTGGATTTGGTTCTATGGTAGGTCTTAAAGGGTTAAAGAACTTACAAGATTACAGATATAATTTTAATCACCCTAAAGGAAAGTTTTAATATTTTCAAATACACATTTATGAGCATGACATGGAAGATATCATCAGAGTGGGGGGAGTCAGCCAGACATCTGTGTATGTGTCTTTAAGGAAGACTACATTCCTTAAACATTTGATAGCGTCTGCAATTTGAAGTTTTCTCAGTTCTTTCCAGGTCTTGTAATTCAAACACAGTCTCATCCTTCAGCTTTCTTAATGTGGATGTTCTGCAGTCCTCACAAATTTCTATCATAATTCAGATTTGGGAGTTTTCTTTCTAAATTAGGAGCAAATCCTTTGGACTTCCTATTAAGGGTTTTTCTTTAGGGTGAAGTTGTTCTGACTGTCACTTTTATGTCTTTCAGTTTACCATTCTGCTATACTTAGGTATCTATGGCTGGACACAAAAAGTTGTATTTTTTCTGTCCCCTTCATATCATCTCTCTGTTTTGTTTTCAGCTGTGCCCATCATTTTAACTCAATGGTCAGGTAGAGCTGAGGTTTATCAGGTTGTGCTGTTTGCTATGAGTTGATCTTTAAGCATTCCATGCGGCTTCTGACCCTGAACTATTCTCCTGAACTTTGGGTAGTGACTGAACAAATTAGATCATAGATATAAGCAGAAAAAAGCTTATTGTTTTAGTGTGTCTGTAGTATCTCTCCCTTAGCAAAATAGGAATGATTTTGGTCAGCTGGGAGGGACTCCCAAGTTCAATTCAATTCAATTTTATTTCTACAGCGCCAAATCACAACAACAGTCACCTCAAGGCGCTTTATATTGTAAGGTAGACCCTACAATAATACATACAGAGAAAAACCTAACAATGATATTGTCATGGTCCTGGGTCTGTGACCCAGTGAATTGAATTGTTTATTATACGTTTCCCACATTATTACTGTCGGTGTTTTGGTTTTGTATTTCTAGGTCCTAGATTTTGTTCCCTTTGCCCCCTCATATTACTCTGTGCTCCCTCTGTTCTGTGTCTAGTCTACCCTCCCTGTGTGTTCCCTCTGTTCCTGTGTAGTCAGGTCTCTGAGTCTGTGTCTTTGCATGTGTGTTAAGTTCCTGTTTTATTGTGAAGGTCCGTGTCTAATATTAGTGTGTCAGGTTTTTTTTCTCCCTGTCTCGTCAACTGTGATTTCTCCCAGCTGTGTTTCCCTCCTGTCTTCCATTCATGATTGCTCCTGTGTGTGTATATAAGCCCTGTGTTTCCTTCTGCTTGTTGCTGGTTCATTTGTGTTGTCTCCCCATGGCTGTATCCCAATTCAGGGTCTGCAGCCTTAAAGTACGCAGCCTTAACGGTCCTCAAGGGCCACGTACTCAAAGACCGCTGAGGCCGGAAGTGCGAGGCTTGTAGGCTTGTGAAATGGGACAGTCTAGCCTCCGTTGCGCTGCCCAGGTTGCCTAGCAACCATGATACTAACAGCTGGAAACGTTTCAAAATATGTTCTCCTTCATTTCTGTTTGACAGAAATGAAGGAGAACATATTTTGTTCATTTGTTTCTATATGAGCTCTGTGTGATTTGATAAGTATCTGAGGCTGAGACCACAGGACTGTAAAACATGATTGTTGGGCTTCATTTCTGTACTGTACTCATTTTAAGATTAGCTAATAAATAACAATTAGCTAATGTTGTTCATGAGACTAAAGTCCTCTCACTTTGGTAATATAAATATAATATGGCCAATATTATATTAATCATTATTAGTTATTACAGCAGTGAGTTTGAACTCCATGTCAAACACTGAGCTTCAGTAAAGATTCAAGTTGCAGTCATTTATATTTCCTATCACCTTAAATCTTCACTCAAAGACAAATTGCTTTGACAGTGTATATACAGATGTATTATATATAAGAGACAAATATTGTTCTTTTAATATGTTGGCATTACTAAATTTGGCTCAATGCTTACGTATATGTGGAAAAAGCAAATGTACGAGCTGTGATAACTGTTTCTGATAGAATGAAGAGTAGACTGATATATTAAATATTCCTTTATTGGGTGAGAAAATCAGACCATAACTGCTTTAAGTCATACAGAATAGATATCAGAGCCTTAAACAGGCTGACTTCTGTAATATAAACAATTACAGCAATATGATGCAACAAACACAGCAGTGCTACTAATGCAAAATACTCAAAGCTTCATAGAACTGAAACAAACATTTATTTTTAGCTCCATTCTGCTGCTGATACATACTTTAGGTTTCTGAATATTAAACTTGTTGCTGCCTTTCATAGTGTGTAACTTGAAGGCCCTGAGAACTTTCTCCCACACTGAAAACACTGGGAGGATAAAATTATTTGAAAATTACCTAATAAGACTGATTCAGGACAGACAGTTAGTTATAACTTTCCTAGCAGTCCTTCACAAACAGGGAACAGTCTGTCTATTCTCTCCATCTGTCAGCTGCTGCTGGCTCTTCCTCCTCCTCTTCCTCACACACTGCTGAGTTTGTCCTGGTGGATCATCAGGGATGCAAAGCCTCACAGACGATGTGCAGCAGTGGGTCCCTCAGTCTGTCCTCACTCTGGACACTTGCAGTTGTCACACAAAATCAAATGTGTGATAAGCTGCAGGATTCAAACACAAGTGTGACTTATAAATGAATGTTCATACTTTTATTACACAATCAGAGAGAAAGAAAAAGAGAGAGAGTGCAGGACAGACAGACAGGTGACAGTCTCAGGTGTATACACTGCTACAAAACAGCACAAGAGAAGGAGGATTTAGTGTTTGTGTTATTACGAGTGCTAAACAAGAAAAGTTCCCAGATGCTACAGTGGACACATGTGACTCCTGTGATTAAAGCATCTTTCTTTCAGCTTAACGAGTGAACCGTCAGCTCGTTCAAACACACATTAAAGTCCGTTTGGCTCAACACCACCGAACAGAGGCAGCAATATAACATAGCTAACATTAACAGTGCAGTGAATCCTGCTTGTGCCGTGATATTCAGGACTGCAAACCGAGCAGCATCACTGACTTTCAGCTTGTTGTGTTTGTGGATATATGACTGACTTTAATTATCCATAAAATCATCACATTCTCTGTAAGATTAACGTCAACTATTGAACGGCGTATATTTGAAAGTAAAGGCTTTAAAACCAAGTAAACATACAAACATCACTAATGTCACATAACTTTGCCGACATGTGGCCGACAGTAATGTTTTAATGTTCTTCATTATTAAACGTTTGCACATAAATAAGTGACATAATATTCAGTACTTACTTTTAAAAGTTTATTCTCTGGCCGCTCTGCTTCAGCCATTGCCGTTTTTTTCGGCAAAATTATCCACACCCACCGCCGCGCTATGAAGTCTAGGATATGTTGGGCCACGAAGTCTACGCCGCCACATCCTTAAAATTCAGGGAAATGAAGGATGCATTTGAGGGCCGCATTTCGAGCAGCCTTTGAATTGGGACAGCCTTCGTCGCGTTGCTGTGATGTAATCGGCCTTAAAATGCGGCCTTTAAGGCTGCAGACCCTGATTCGGGATACAGCCCATGTTTCTTCCGCGTTCCTTCCTTTTTTCCTTTGCATGTCATCCCGTGAGTTTTGGCTTCAGTTTCATTTGTTAGGTTTTCCAGTTTAGGTTATTTCTTAGTTCCTTTCCTCACCACCTCTACTTTTGTCTGTAGTTTGTCCACTCATAAATAAGAGCTCACTCATCTCATCAAAGTCAGTGCCTGTATCTTGGGTCCTAATTTCCACACCCCACACGGCTTGCCCTGGCAAACCATGACAGATATGGCCCCTCATCAGCAAGCACCTTTTAATAGAAAGAAACCAGTGCAGTGCGAGAGCGAAGTGCTCTAATAGGGTGATATGGTACTACAAGGTCATTAAGATAAGATGGGGCGTGATTATTTAAGACCTTGAGAGAAGCTAATTGAGTCTAATAACAGATTAAATGCTGCGCTGAGGCTGTCATTTTTAGCATCTACATGGATAAATATTAGGGGTGCAACGATACACAAAATTCACGGTTTGGTTTGGTTCGATACTTTGGTGTCACGGTTCGATATTTTTTCGATACAAAAAAAATGTTCATGCCTTTTTAATTTGTCATTTATTAAAATTATAAATATCAGGGCTCGCAAAATTTCAAAATCCCTGGTAGCCCTTCGGGCAGGGACTCTTCAGTTTTTTGTAGCCCAAAATAAGTTTAAGTAGCCCGAATAAAAAAGAGAGCAATTTTTTGATTGATGTTTTGTTTCCCGTTTTGTTTCCTTTACAATATTATACATTAAAGTATAATATTGTAACGGAAACAAAACATTAATCAAAAAATTGTTGAAAAACAAATTACAACATTGTATAAAAATTACAATCATCAACTCAAATACTTGGTTCTAATTGAACAGAAATTTCTATGAACTTGTAAGAACTGTGTAGGACATGAATCAGTCTGTGTCAGATCCTGAATTTGAAATTTCCACTGAAGTCACGGGTAAGAGGAAAGTGGAACCAAGATCGAGGCCATTTGCTTTTTGAAGTTTGCAAAGACTGCTAAATTTTGCCAGTGGTAGTTCACTCTTTGCAACATAGTACGCTGTTTTAAACTGATTTTCAGGTTTATTTTTAGTATGTTATTTGCAATTGGTGTTTGTTCTGGGAAAGATATTGCAGACTGAGCAATAATGCATTTCTTGCATTTCTCATGGGTTCTAATGGGGGCCTTTCTTAAAATGACTGGTCCCAGTAACAAAGGCGCTTGTCGACTCAGAAATCGAGGGAAAACCAACAACACACCCGGCAGAACATTGTGTTATTTACACGGGTGCACACAAGTGGTCCGCATGTGCGCATTCGCTGTCAAAATAAAAGACGCGCACCAGATAAGAAGTTGCAACGCGTGTTTGCGTCCATATAAAAGGCACTGTTTTTGTCCGCTAGAGTGGGATTTTCACAGCACATTCTGTACCACATCTCTGTGCGTTCATCATTTGTTTGAAGCCAGCTCACCTCCTGCAACCACTTTTCCGAGAATACACGCTTCTTTTGTGGTTCGGACTCCTTCTGACATTTCTTTGGAGGTGGAGGAACACCAAAGTAATTGCTTAAAAGAGCTTGCTTCTTCGACATCTTTAAGAGTTCTAAACAAATGTCTGTCCTCCTCCAGAAAATCTTATGTATGCAAACACGCGTTGCAACTTCTTATCTTGTGCGCGTTTTTTATTTTGACAGCGAATGCGCACCTGCGGACCACTTATGTGCAGCCCTGGTTATATAGCTCGTCATATTGCAGCCACAGAAATTCTTTTGTCCATGAAACCATAAAGCTGCACTTTCTTTTTGCCTTATAGTCTGATTTGTCATAACTTTTCCGTTTTGTGGTAAGCTTTTCTTTGACTGTCACTTCTTCACCCTGACCTGTCTTATTTGGCTCAGCAGAACTAAAATATATATCCTGCTGCTTTTACACACGCCCTCACATAACGCTCAGCGATTCTCTGCGCGATCAACCTCTCACATGTTTAAGCTTGCTGCGGGAGATTTCACTTGTCATGTTTGCGTAGTAAGCTAACGATTGATAAGACGATGTCAGAGGAATTGGTGTGCAAATTATCGTCACTCACCAATCAGTGCTGTCGCTCTCTATACACAGTTCGCGCGATTGCAAAGTGAAAGCAAAAAACAAGCGCAAATTCAAACGCGATTTCAATATGTCACATATTGACAGTGGCTCACCGATGCCAATGACATAATTACCCAGCTACATTTCCGAAAGAATGCAAAAGCATTGACATATATTTTTCCTTCCTACAATAGCCTAACGGGCAGGGCAGAGATAGATTTTGGTAGCCCGAATGGAAAAATCGCTAGCCCCGGGACGTCGGGCTAGCGATTTTGCGAGCCCTGTATCTGATTGAGGAATCACTCATCTTTGGAAAAGAGAGTTTATTACAGAGAAATGGCTCTTTCCAAACTAAAAGCTATACTATACGCTTCTTCTGGGGTATATTCTCAGCAGCATATTAAACATATCAGGTCCCCATAAGGAGAATCATGTGCTAACGGCTGTCTAAATGACTCGGGTAAAGTTTGTAGCATGCGTGCTTGTTGTTTTTGTCTGCTTCCACTTGTCTTTGCACTAGGATGATGTCGGAGTAAATGTGCAGTCATATTCGTTGTGTTCCCACTAGTGCTGTCAGCGTTAATCTCGTTGAAATGATGTTAACGAGCTACCGCGGATCACCCCGTGCGTGGGGCTGGACGGCCAACACGTTAACGAGCTAACTGCGCTAACACACTAGTTTCCACCAATGTAATTGAGCATTGCGTGGCACATCCAACATACTGTTTTACTTTAGTCCATGACGCGCTTACCTTCAGGGTCATACGTCACATGAAAACCAAAATAGTTCCAAACGCCAGATCTGAATTAGGGTGGGGGAGGTTCAATTTGCCATGTTGCAAGGAGCGCTTAACTTCTGTCTGGCTAGCTTGCCCTGCGCTCAGTGAGTCTGCGTTCGACTACTCCGCCTAGGCTGCACTGTCGAGCGCAGATCCACTGAGCGCTCAACACAGACAGCATCGTCAGAAGGAAAGTTGATAAAATAAATTAAAAATTTTGTATTGTTCGATACATATGCGTACCGAACCGAAAGCACTGTATCGAATGGTTCAATATCGATACGAGTATCGTTGCACCCCTAATAAATATATATATTTTTTTGTCTGAGCTGAGACAGGAACTCTGTGTAAGAGTTCCTGTCTCAGAGAGACCTAACATTTAACTGTTTTACTCTTTGGTGCTGTTGGAAATACTGTATTGAAAGCCAAACAGCATTTCAGCACAAACACTCAATAAGAACTGTCAAGTACAACTGTGGAAGGGAGATTATTTGGGCTTGTGTTGCAGCTCCAGGACCTGGGCACCTCGCAGTCATTAAGTCAATAATGAGCTCCTCTATTACCAAAATCAAATGTAAAGCCATCTGTCTGATAGCTAAAGCTTGGCACAGACTCTGTCGCACAGCTCTCATGATTCAGTTTAATCCAATTATTCAATTATTTATATTAGCAAGCACTTTTAAAACAAGTTTGGAAATTTTTTTTTATAACACTAAGAAACCTCCAGCTAAACCAGGCTCCGGCAGGGGCAGCCATTTCCACTGACTGGTTTAGGGTGAGGGTAGGTGACTAACTGCAGAGGCATGTATAAACACATACAGAGAGACAAGAGGTGAGGGAATCATGGGAAGCCCCCAGCAGCCTAGACATTACAGCCTGACTAAGGGGAGGGTTTAGGATCTATTAATTCACACTGGGAGCTGCTTCCACAGAGGAAGGGGTCTGAAAGCTGAAGGCTGTTCAAAAACCTTTGGGGCTTCTTCTTCGTGGAGAGCTCTGTACACCAATCACAAGTAAGCAACTTGTAGCTGAAAAAATAGAAGAATTTTCCATTTGTTTGACCAAAACATTCCAGTAATGAGAAAACACTTGTGTGGTAACTTGGATTTAGCTTTAAACATTATTTGCATTATTTAAAAAACACACAAAATCATTACATTGTATGGGACCTTAAACAGTGGCTCAGTGTTATCATAACAACCAGCATTGTTAATGACCCTATATTAATGACAACTGGAATATTATTGTTTTAAAGGTTGATCCCCACGATATAACACAGGGCGAAAAATGAGGAAGTATAAGTGAACAGTCATCTTTAACCCAGGTCAGTCACTCTGAGGGAAACACAAGCTCAAGCAGCTCTGGGTTTAGGAAACAAACCACATTTACTCATCTTGTGCACAATATTGCGCCGACGTGACATTATATCGAGCGGCAGCTGCCCAAGTTAAAGTGTGACTATCACCAGATAACATGGGCCTGTTTCCTGAATCAGCAGCAGGTGCTTAACAGCTGACAGGCGAGTAGGATGTATGCAAGTAAACTGAGCGTCCGTTGAGCTGATCGCTGTTGTCGTAAGAAAAATGCCGGCTTGTTATTTATGTTACAGAGACATAAAACCAGGCAGAAATCTTCAAGAACATCGGAGCACTTTAGCAAAGATGTTCTATGCTGACAACCTGACCTGATATGTGAAGATTATGCCACTACATTCGCAGCTAAAACATTAAAAGTATAGTTTGTGACAGAAAAAAAGCGGTATTTTAAAATGTTTAAAACTGTTTAGAGCGTTACCGACATTGCTGCTTGTGATTTGAAATGCATTCTGGGATACCTGGCTGCCCCAAGACCACACTACAACCAGTTCATAGCAATAGATTATCTAGGATCGACCTGTCTTGGCTTACTTTGCATGGTAACCAATCAGATATTAGGCAAACTGCAGTGGCCTCATTAAGCCCGCCCCCTGAGTTTGATGAGTTAGGTTGACAGATAAAACGAATTCAAACGGGGTTAATTAAATATAATTTCAAATAAATAAATAAACAGTTTATTAAATGTTTTAAATGAAATCAATGGGCATTTAATGGGTATTAGACACCAAAACTTAAAATGACAAAACTTTTTTGTTAATTTATGCTCCTTTCATTTCAATAAATGATCATTAAAGGCACCACAAACAAATAATAATATCTTAGTACCGTATTTTCTGGACTACAAAGCGCACCTGAATATTAGCCGCACAAACTAAAATCAGGCGAAAATCCTGTTTTGTACATACATTAGCCGCACCTGACTAAAAGCCCAGGTGTTTCAATGTTGACTTATCATATGTAAGAGAATATGCACAAAGGGAATTGTCAGGAAAGAGATGGCTGTTTGGAGACACATCCCTTTTATTAATATTTTGAAAAACAAGTTAAGGGTACATATTTGCATAACTTTTTAGGGTATATGTACAAGTAGCGGTAATTACAAGTACGAAACATGTACTGTGCTTCATAAACGAGTAACAAATGTAGTACATAACAATAACCTACAGCACACCAGAAAAATTGATTCGGCCTACCTTTTAGGCTCAGGTGCAGTGACACGGCTTTAACAAGAAGAAAAGTCAGTCATTCACCACCATCTTTCTCTTCTTCCTGCGCACTAAAACCACCAAAGTCCTCTTCTCCAGTGTCGGATACGAACAGGCTCAGGATGGCTACGTCATCCACTCTCCGCTTCTCTCCTTCGTTGTCACTTTCAAAACCAAACAAATCCTCGTTGTCAGAGTCAGAGTCGAACACCCTCAGAAGGGCCGTGGCGGTGTCCTCCTCTCCATCATGCAGCAGTCCAGCCCTTCGAAATCCGTTGGTGATCATGGATGTTTTCACACTTTTCCACGCTGTCAGAATCCTCTGGTGGAGTTGAGCATAACTTGCTTTTCGCAAGTTTATCGCCGCTCGTCAACCACTCCTCCCGCTGAACGCGTAGCGCTACTTTGAAGTTTGTTTTTCACGCTACTTCGTACGGCACTACGTTGCCTGGCGGACGGACATGTGACCAACATACCACTCTTGAACCCCGATCCTTCCGCCAGGCAACGTAGTGCCGTACAACAGCGGAACAAACAAAACAAATCGTCTTACAATATCACAAAAATCATGGACAATCCATAGAAAAGCCTCACCTGACTAAAAGCCGCAGGGTTCAAAGCTTGTGCAAAAAGTAGCGGCTTATAGCCCGACAATTACGGTGTATATTTTCCCAAAAATATTGTCTACAGTACTGATAGACCTACATTTCCTTACACTGAAAATCTTTCTGTACACCACCACCATAAAACATCACACCAATTTCTTTGTTCTATAAAAGAGTCATAATTCCTAACAAAAAAATCTGCATTTTCTATTTGTTACTAAAGGCTCACTCATGGCTATCACTTCAAACTGATGAGTTAATGTTTTTAAATAATTTTCAGTTTTAACAATAATAATAATACTTCTACTTTTTAAATGCAAGATATAAATAGCATCCAAATTTATATTGTTAAATTGATTGGAATAAAGTTCGGAATGGTTTGTATCATTATAATAAACATTTGCATCAAAATCACTGTTGTTTTCAAAATTAAATCATTTATGTTCAATTGGATCAGCTGCAGCTGCCCAGCCAAGGAAACTCATGTTTTTAAGCTCATGCCAGAGAAGGTTTGGACCTCTGTAGTTAGTGAGTTAGTGAGCTCTTTAGAAAGATCCATTCTTTCATAGATGCTATTTTTAACAATTTTAACAATAGATGCTATATGCTATATATATATATATTTTTTTTTAAATCAAGAGATATGGGCCTGTACTTCTGTCCAAATAGCAAATTCTTAAGATGATGTATGTAAACCGTTATTGTGTTGTTTTCCTGGGTATTAAAAATAAATAATTAAATGTTTTATCTTGGTTTACAGGTATTTCTCCAAGTCCAACAAACCCTCCTGGTATGAAAAAAATCCATTTTCTTCTAATTATTGCTTTTACTTTAAATTTAACAGGGTGGGATAATTGTATGGCACCAATCTTCATTCACTTTAGAAAAAACAAGAAGTGTGTGCATATGTTTGATTTTTTTTTATAAATTTGCCTAATACGGAAGTTTGCTATGAAATATGTTTCAAAAATTCTATAGCTGTAGTGACAAATATGTTGTGTATCAGAGTCATCACCATATGTTATAACACATTTAATTTAACCTCCTAGGACCTGGCGTCCAGATATGTGGACATCACATTTTGGGTTGTCTAGACCAAATTACTAAATTTTGCTCTACAAGGGCCTGATATCCACTTACAAGGACGTTATACTGCCACTGTTCTATCGAAATTTAAACCGAATGTCCTCATATGTGGATCTCATTTTTCTCAGAAACAAAAATCAGGTTAAAAAAAAAATCACGTAGTTCTTTGTTTTTAAATTCATCAGGTCCCAATCAGCCCAAATAGCAAAGAGAAATTAAAAATGCATGCCACGAAAGAGTTCGGGTCTTGGGAGGTTAAAGCACGAATGTCTATTTACCACAGATTACTGTAACATGACAGCTTTTTCAATAGTCGTTAACATGTAAAGTCTCAATAGAAGTAGAGACATGTTAGATAAATGTGATATAAAAATAAAAAAATTATGTGAAATTGTTTCTCGTAATTGTGAAAGAGTTTTGTGATTTTCTCCTTGTCTCCTCTACAGTGCCAGTGAAGTTTATTATAGACTTGAACTTGCTCTTCCCAACATCCAGTCTGCCCCCAAATTTCATTGATCTATTCAGAGGCTATGTGAGAAATGTGTCCTTCCCCCAAACCATCACTGAGTCTTTAATACTAGAAGACTTGAACTTCACCACATGTAAGAATTTTGTGCTCAGTCACATTTAAATGTGTTCATACTCTGGTGCATGATTTATGAGCTGTGTTTGGTCATTCTCTTAAATGTCTTTATCAGGGTGCTATCCAAACTCCACTGGAGGACCGCAGTGTCAATGTGAGGACCAGTTTGCCTGGTCATGTGACAAATGTGGCCTATATGGTGCATGCAATAATGTCACCTCGCACACCTGTGAATGCATCAAAGGGCTTCCTCCTGGTGGAGAGTTCTGTGAACCAATCACAAGTAAGCAGTTTGTAGCTGAAGAAATAGAATAATTTTCAAATCCAATCCTCTGAACTGCTCATCTTAGAGGAGACGCAGGGAATACAAAAGAGTGTCTCTGGGTGCTCTGTTTTTTATGCTCTGCCAAGTGCCTACTCACCTTCCTCCTCGGTCTCCCCCCATCTAGACATCCAATCATGTTGGTTACATAAAATCATCCAATGTCCAGCCACACCCTATCCGTCTCTCTATATCTATCTCCATCCTCCCAGTCTAAACTCTAAAATCACTACATTACATTTTTTATGTTATTCTTCACATAGAAATTCCACCACTTCAACATTCAGTCACATATGGTTATACTCTATCTTTAGTACATTCTCACATGAACAGTCATTTTAACGTAATCTCTTTTTAATCCAGAAATCGTTCTTTTAATTTTTCTCTTTAAAACTGTGTGTATTATATAAGCCAGACATTCTTTAGTGGCTCTTGTGTATAGCTGCCACCCATTCTCCCACAATGATATCTTTCAAGGCTGTTTCCAGCCAGACTTTTAGTGAAAGGCTTGTTATTAGAATCATCATCATGGTTTATTTTTTGTTATTCTTTATAATGTTTTTAACTTAAACCAACTTATTTTTTTTACATAACTGATTGCATTCTGACCAGTACTGAGTATAATGTGTGGCAAAATGCTTGTGTCCATATTTAATATATGTTTTAAATCTGGTGCTGATTATGACTGAAATTACCGTTTTTACAGGGAGAAGAAAATGAAATATTTACATTTTTATCTTCATTCACAGGTATCTCTCCATGTCCAACAACAACTCCTGGTATGACAAACATCTTGGTTATTTATGCATTTATTCATTTATTTATTGCAGGGATAAAGTTCGACCAATTATGTAGTAATAAAACTTACGAAAGATAAGCATTACAGTTCGTTTATGAATCAATTATTTGTAGTGGTGCAACCGATTACGGTTGATCCGTAATCGGAACCGATCCCACTCCACGGTTCGGTACGCACGTGATCCGAAGATTCGAAAAAGAAGAAAAAAAGTATGTGTATGGTGGGTGTGGTGGGTCTGTCAAGTGATAGTTATGGCCAGCGCTAGCGGGCCAAGTGGAGGAGCAGAGGAGTTTGCGGTATTTAAGCAGCCCTTTGCTGCCCAATCCGATCGGGCTAAAGCTATTACAAAAGCTACTGGGGTTTTTAGCTGCAGACAGGAGGCCGTATTTCATTGTACAAAACAAGGGGTTTAAACTATTATGAACGTGCTTGAGCCACGCTACGCTTCCCGTTCGCGTCCACTTTAGTGGCAAGATCGTTCAGACCTCCAGAGCAACGGAAGTGCGATATAATGTATGTATGTATTATAGACCCTGTGCACGAGAAAATGCTAAGTTCCTGGTTTCAGACCTGATGTAGGGTTGTACATTTCTGGTAGCTTTGCTTTGCGGTCAATCGCTACTAAGATATACTCCAAAATCATGTCCAAAACTCGAAAACGGAAAGATCGCGTTAAGTTACAAAGAGCAGAAGGTGGGAACACTCACCACTGTTGTGTCATAAAAAATCTAATGATCAATTTTGACGTTTAAAGCGTTTAGATCGATCAGTTGTTTACATCACTCAACACAAGCAGAACTGCATCACTGCAGCAGAAGACACATCGTCCACATTCAGAAGCACATCTCTGTATAGTGACTGTTCATCATTCAAACTACAGGTGAAGAATAGTCAAACCAGATGTTTCCCCTGTTATGTCGATATCAGCTAGTCAAGTACACACCTACACAGCATGTTAACAAACCGTGAAAAAAAGCCACACAAAAAATGAACGATTGCTGGTAACGGTTTCTATACATTAGTATTTACGAAGGGTATGTTGTGACTTACCTTCAAAAGTGGTCCCTCGCTATAACGCGGTTCACCTTTCACCTCGCTGTTTCGCAGATTGTTTAGTGCAAGTTTGCATGCTTATTTTTACGTCACATTGTGTCCTGCGTCCTGATCGCCGCAGACGATCTCCTCCGTGACGTCTCTCCTGTACAGTACAGAATCGCTGCATCGATCGCTAGCAGTGTGACTCTGCAGTGCAGTGCTGTATGTCCACGATGTCCACGAAACGTTTTGCACCGTCAAAAAATAAAATTGGCTACTTGATTTCACCTATCGCTGGTTATTTTTAGAACATAACACCCGCGATAAACGAGGGACAGCTGAGAAATATAACATTTGAATCCCTTTTCTCTTTTGCTCTGAGGTGCGGGGGAAAATATCGACAAGTCGATTAACATCATTTACAGATATATTGGGTAAATGCCCAAGACATCTATAGAAATGTAAATCGCCGCTTGATTCATTCATTTGCTTAACTTGTTTTGGACCGTAAACAGGGCGCGAATAGGACACCGGAAACAAAGCTCCCCACAGGAGTTTCCGCACCGGAAGTAGCATATGCTAACGTGCACGTAGGGTCTACCTCACAATATAAAGCGCCTTGAGGCAACTGTTGTTGTGATTTGGCGCTTTATAAATAAAATGGAATTGAATAGAATTGAGTGGTAGATACAAAGACTGTACTGCCCTTTATTGTACCATAATTTTTTTATATAATTGCGTGGAATGAGTCTTGAGTTGAATGTTTTTAACAGGCAAAAAATACTTCAATAAGTAAATGTTAAACTTTTGTCTTTTTTCTTTTTTTGCTGATCCGAAAATCCGATCTGTGACTTAAAACCTTCATCCGATCCGAACCGTGAGATTTTTGATCCGTTGCACCACTAATTATTTATATATTGGGTTGTCTCATGTAACGAATGAGGAGAGCTGACTGGAGTAAATTATTGGAAAACAAATCTAAACTCCTTGATAATCTGACATATACACGGCTTAACACAATATCTTATATTAAATGACATCTCCCATCATTGTAACAGGTCTATGTGATGAATTTTCCCCTTTTTTCCTTCACAGCACCAATGGACTTTGATATAGTCCTTGAATTACACATCCCAGCATCCAGTGTGGCCCCAGATTTCAGTGATGTACTCAGACACATTGTGAGAAATGTCTCCCTAACCCAAACCATCACTGAGTCTTTCACACTGAAAAACCTGACCTTCACCACATGTAAGGACTTGATCTTAATTGACTTTTGTACTCAGTCATATGTAATAGTGTTCATTTGATCCTGCATGACTTATGAACTGTGTGTGTTGTCTTAAAAAGGGTGCTATCCAAACTCCACTGGAGGGCTGCAGTGTCAGTGTGAGGACCAGTTTGCTTGGTCATGTGACAAGTGTGGAGTATACGGTGCCTGTAGTGATGCCATCTCCCCAATATGTGGGTGCATAAAAGGACTTCCTTCTACTGGAGAGTTCTGTGAGCCAATCACAGGTAAGCACTGAAATCTTCTAGCTGTTGCTAGAGAAAAGTGCTTTCACCAAAGACCTTAATGAATGTATCTGACCAGCATGTGTTCATCAACATATAGCTATGGTTACTTAGAATCATTTATTAAACATATGCTTCACTGTAAACTCTCTATAGTTAGAAATAATGGTGTGTTCTTGTTTCCTTTGTCTCTTTTTCATTTGTTTTTGTTTTTTCTTCTTTGCTGTTAATTATTTTTTGTCATTCACTAGAAAATGAACATTTTAAAAGTATAATTTCCCTCTACAGATGTTTCTTCATGTCCAACAACAACTCCTGGTATGTGAACATTCTTCTTGCGTCATTGTTCCTTCTTTAAAGTATTGTTTTTCCATAAATATCATTACAAAAAAAATGTGTAGTCACTGTATTTTACGGAAGTGTAGAGCTGCCACCCAGGGAAAAGAAAAATAGAGCCTATATCACGTTATAACGTGAAAAGTTTACTGTTCTAACATTACACTCTTCATGTTTGAACAACATACTATCATGCAAATACAATATACATAATTATCATGTTCGTGAAATATAATATTTATATTGTATGAACATAAAAGTTTTTTGTTATAACGTGATAGTAGTGATAGTATATTGTACAACCATGAAAAGTATATTGTTAGAACAATAAACTTTTCACGTTATAATGTGATATACCTCTATTTTTCTTTTCCCTGGGTGGCAGCTCTACACTTCCGTAATATATAACAACAACACTTTCAGTGTTCTTAGTTTGAAATGTAAAACAGTATGCTGAAATCTAAACTGCTGCTTTTTTCCTGTTTTTATAGTCATAACACCATCAACAACATTAACTACAGCAACAACCGGTATGGCGTTTGAAATGTAAAGTGAAGAATGAATGTCTGTGTGTGAGCTCCAGATCATCAGTTGCTCTGTAAAATCTAAGACATGAATCACTTTTGTTGTACCAACACAGCTATTTATTTGGCTGCATTAGAAAAGAGAAATTTGAAATATTGAAACTGAGTTACAAGATTCTAAAAGAAATTAATTACTTGAAAAGTAACTATTGTTTTACTTAAAAAAAATGTTTAACCCTCTGGGGTCCAGGGTATAATTGGACATTTTTAACAACTTTTGATTTTACCTCTACAGTTCACCTTTAAAAACGATTTACTTTGCCTTGTTTGGTATCATCCTTTTCAGCACAACCTCACGTGTCTGAATTTACAGTTTTGTTTTCATTTTGACATACTGTATTAACACAATTGATCTAAAATCAGACAAAAAACATAACATCCGAGTAGAAAAAGTTATATTTTTTACTGTAACAACCACAAACATGTTTAATGAATCATATTTCATAACTTTAAATGCAAATATAAATTGTCAATTTTAAAATCATATGCACAAGTTTTGCAAACAACAAAATTATTTGCAGCCATTCAACTTTCACCCTTTTTAAAAAAACAAAAAACAAAAACCCATTTAAAGCTATTTACATAACAATCAGCTGTCCTGCATTCAATAAGATGCCACACAAAATATTTGTGCGACTCCCAAAAAATAATTTCTGTCCACTATAAAAGAGAACATCACAGCCTGATACCTGCAGGTCTGACAGCAGCAGGTGTATCACTCCTGTTTCTACCTGGAGATAGCAGTCGCCTCATTGTTCTGACACACAACACCAACCTATCCACAACACTACACACTAAATACACAAGACAACACATTAACTACACACCCCAAACACGCTAAACGTCACAAATCTCTCACATCTCAAAACTCGCTCTCTCTCTCTTTCTCTCTCGCTGTCACTCCTAAAACCTCCCCCTCTTCCTAAACAACCAAATGTCATGTTGCCATATCATTTTTTGATTGGTCGACATGGTGCATTTTTTCACCAACATGAAAGGTCTGTTTTTTGTTTAGTTTTTTTATTTTTTGCTCATAAGCAGAGAGTGCTTGCTAGCGCTGTCCTTGGGCAGTAAACGTGACGAAGCTATTCAGGAAAAAATGCTGCGTATATATTGTTTATCATGACTCTGGTTTTACGTGGCCTATCAACACAATTTAAAAACTGGTATATATCACCATTTTGCTTTGTCATCTTAAGTGGTCATGTGATTGGCTTACCATGACTACTTTATTCTTCCTCAGTCAAACAGCAGCACTCATGTGATTGTTTTGCCCCCTTTGCTTCAGGTGTTGTGCCAAAAAGCAATTGTCTGCCAGAAAGTGATTGCCGTCCGCGGGAACACGCGCAACTGCTTAAAGCTGTAGCACGTAGATTACTTACGTAGACAGCTACTTCCGTGCAACCGATATAAGATGTGGTAAGCTGAAGACAGCTTCACCCATCTGTTTGTTGAAAAATAGCAACGCGACCGCACCACATTTTCTTGTTAGTAGCAGTAACTGCTTTGTAACGATGGAAATAGTAATTAGTTAGATTACTCGTTACTGAAAAAATTAATGCCGTTACAAGTAATGCCATTACTAGTAACGCCGTTATTCCCATCACTGGTCCCAACACCAGTAACAACAATACCTACTACAACATTGTATGATGTATGAAAAGTAATGTATAAATGTTTTTGTGTGAGCTCCTGATCATCACTTGAAATTTAAAATCTGAAAAACTGCATCACTGTTCTTGTAACTACACAACTGTTTAAATGATCTGGAATTACAGCCTATTTTTGTGATTTTGTTAATCAATTTCATCAATGCTGTCTCTGTTAATGATTTATATATTCATATAGTGTCCCAATCAACAGTTTAAAAAATCATATTTTGCATGGATGGATCTTAACAAGATTCCAAGTGGAGCTTCAGCATGCAACAAGAAGAAATGGGAGTGAGACAAAACATTTTTTGAGCAGCAATTTATTGAAAACAAGGCTTAAACTGAAACAGGCTGTTTTACTGCCAGATTCATTGTCATTTTCTGTCAGGTATTCACACTGTCATGATGTTCTGGTGGCAAAGCCAAAAAAACTTTTTTAGCAATTCTTTCATTAGGGCCCGGGCACTGAGAAAGTCCTATTGTATCTGCTCCGTTTCTTCTTATTGTTATTCAGCCAAAACAAGTAACTTTTGAGGGCCTAAACATGCTCAAAAATTCATGAAATTTTGCACATATGTCAGGTCTGGTGAAAAATTTTGTACTTTAATGGTACTTTGTACACATGGGCCGTGCAAAATGGCTCTGGAGTGCCACCTATACGTTGTTAAATTAAGTCCTATGAATACACAGCTTGAACTACATGAATGAAATTTTGCCCACACGTGTATCATGCTGAGAGAAACAAAAAAGTCACTGGGCCCATCGACACAAACCCAACAGGAAGTCCGCCATTTTGGATTGAAGGTGGCATTTTGGCTCCGATTTTGCCATTTCCAGGCCTTGTACTTTTGCAAACTCCTCATAGGAATTTGATTGGATCAGCTTCATATTTGGTCAGTCTCAACTACACACCTGGGCCATATTAAATTGCGGAGCTTTTGAGTTTTCGCTCTAGGGTGTGGCCGTGGCGCCACGGCGTATTTTGATCATTCGCCATGAAAATGTTATTTCCTCTCTTTCCCATATAAATCGTCCGATCTGGACCAAACTTCTGAACATATGATAAGGCTCTGCCCCTGAACACATTTCAACTGATATATTTTACAACAGTGACAATGCCACCTAGTGGGAACAGGAAATGTCATGTTTTACTCTTTGGAGTACAGTATCGAGGTGGGTGACCCACGTAGCCTCAAATTCATCCAGGAAAGCTTTAAGGAGTTGGTCTTGGCAATACATTGAAAACTGAGTTTTCGCAGAAGGGTGTGATCCCAGCAGAATGTTGAACATTGATGTTTCGCTGTGAAGAACGAAATTGCTATAACTCAAAGAAATCCAGTCTGGTAGTCAATCACTACCAAACTTTACAGACATGATGACGTATCCGTCCTGAACAGACTGATATACCCATTGTCAGGAATAGTACGAGTGCCACCTAGTGGGAAAGGGAAATATCATGTCTTACACTTTGATATACTTCTCCTGACAGGTTGATCAGATCAACCTGAAAAGCAGTGAGAATAAACATCAGTCCGTCATGATGCTTCAGTGAGAAAATTGTGAGTTTAAATTGAATGGCGTAACCTGGTGGCAAGGTGAGTCACCATGAAACAGGAAGTAGCTTTTGAGGGGTTTGGAAAGCTCAAACTTTGCACACACCTCAATGTGAGGTAGGCTTTCTTGTTATGCGACTGTTTTCATGGAATATTGCAAAATGGCTCCACAGCCACCCCTACAAAATTTCAAACATCCAGCCCCTGCCCTATGTTTCATTTATGAGTCTGATACTTGGTAAGCTTACGTAAGATATCACAATGTACAAAAAAGTCTCTTGGAGCAATATCCCAAATCCAACAGGAAGTCAGCCATTTTAAAATGTAAGTGGCCTCGTACTTTGACAAACTCCTCCTAGGGATTTCATCATATTGACATGATCTCCGGTGCATGGAATCTAAAGACCTTTGTGACGTTAAATTGCAAAGCTTTTTATGTTTGCCGAAACCGGGTGGTCATGGCGGAACGTGGAATTTCAATAAATTGCCAAAAAGCAGTAATCTGCTATCACTCAAAAACACAATGTCCAATCTTTCCTAAATGTGGCAGGCATGAGTCAAGAGTCAAGCTCGCAAATTTTTGATATGCCATTTGTCAGTAATGGTTAGAGCGCCACCTAGTGGGACGACTATAATCATCATTGAACGAGATGAAATTCAGCTCGTGGTATTATGCATAACTTCCATCAATGTGACATCAGACGTGCTTGGGTGTAGGTGTTGGGCATGACTCGATGCACTGGGGTGCAAGGGCCCTCTTAACGCTGCTTGCAGCTTTCATTTTCAATGGATCTGGATCAACTCAACAATTAGCTCTTTTTGACCACAGCAGGTAGCAATTCTTGAAAAACATCAACTCTACAAGACCATTAAGCATTCGATCTAGGTTTTAACCATGACCTGATATCATGAACTAGGTGTTGTGACTGAACAAATTAGATTGTAGATATACGCAGAAATAAGCTGCTTATTTTATTGTGTCTGTAGTAATAATAATAATGGATTGCATTTATATAGTGCTTTTCGAGACCCTCAAAGCGCTTTACAATTCCACTATTCATTCACTCTCACATTCACACAGCGGTGGAGGCAAGCTACAGTTGTAGCCACAGCTGCCCTGGGGCAGACTGACAGAAGCGAGGCCCCTTCGACCCCTCTGGCCATCATCAATAGAAGATACTTGCTTATTGATAATAAGCAAAACAACAAAACAAAACATTGGAGATCAGGAACAGTCCCTACAGAGTTCTGCAGTCTGACCATGCAGAAAGCCGCGGCGGCCATAAAACAGAGATGGGCAGCACAAATGTCCATTCTTAGGTAGTTCTGGAAACCGACCACATGCAATGTAGGGAAGGTGCTTGTGTAAACATGACCAAGAATCCTCCGGTGACTTGGCAGGCACCAGCACGCTGGGTATGACGGCAGCATGGGAACCGCGAATGATGGAGCAGCAGATGATGACAAGGGAGCCGTGAATGGTGGGGCTGCAGATGACGGTGAGGGATCTGTGAAGGGCCGGGCTTTAGGTGAAGACGAGGGATCTGTGAATTGTGGGACTGCAGGCGATGGCGAGGGAGCTGTGAATGATGGACTTGCGGGTGACAGCGTAGCAGGACCAGCAGGCGCGGAGACCTCTAGCGGAGACCACTGGCTGCCGCTGCTGCGGCGTCGCGGAGGGATTGGACAACTCCCGGCTTGGAACTTCTCCTTGGCCTGGCCCAGCTCCGAAGCTGAAGGGATCCACAACAGCCCCAGACTACTGCGGAGAATCGCCTCCATGTCACTTAATATCCTCAACTTCGTCTGCATATCCGAGGTGCCAGACACGAAACTCCACAAGCCCATATGAGGTGAGCGAGACCTATCTAAGAAAAAGCATCCGCTGAGCATCCGCTGAGCATCCATATCGCGTCAGCGCATGATGTCATGGCGGGGAACGCCAATGTTTTAGAGTTCAGGACCGAGAAGCAGACGCTGAGAGTGATACTGTGGTTTTCAACAAAAAATGAGCCTTTATTTGGGCTGATGGCAACAATGGTGAGCATAACAGATGACCTGACCATGAGTGAACGGAAACACACAGACTAAATATACACTAGGGGTAATGAAGGGGAGTGGAAAAACACGAGGAAACAATTGTAGTAGCCAACAATTGTAGTAGCCAACTAGCCAACTTATTCTTACAAAATATTTATTGATATCTTCAAGAATTTTTAATATTTTCAATTCTGACATTATCACTATTTTAAAAATAACTTAAATGGATAATTGTAACAATTATTCTAAATAATATTATTAATTATAGCAATTCCCACTGCTTCTTTTACATTCTTGTTGTTATTTATTATTATATGACTTCATCTGCAACTTCAATATAGTTACTAATTTTACTTTTAATTTATATTTTACTTATGTAAAAACTTCTTATAAAGTTAGTGTTTTTACTTGCCTTTTGCGAAACTTTATTCATTGTATTTTGTAAAACTTTTTTTTCTTTCAACCAGCATTTTCAAGGTGGTTTACTCACACATTAAATGAACATTTAACATCTGAATTATGTATAATCCAAAAAACAGGAAGTTGATAACTTCCATCACTCAAAAGCAATCCACTTGTTATTGAAAAATGAGCATTTGGAAAAACCATTTTGTTAATAAGGGTTATACTTTCTTTGGTAATCTGACTAGGTTTACTAGGTCAATTGAAACCGATGATTTAATGTTTTTAAATAATTTCCAATCTCAACAAGATTTATATGCTTCTACTATGCAGTATGTAAATACCATCCAAATTTATACTACTAAATTTCTTCTTGAATATCATTGAGAATTGCTTTTATCATAATAATAAAAATTTGCATCAAAGTCAATGTTGTTGTCAAAATTAACTAACTAAATACTCATGTCTTTAAGCTCATGCCAGAGGAGGTTTGGACCACTGTAGTTATTGAGTTAGGCTAGGTCCACACTAATGCGTTTTCGTTTAAAAACACATAGTTTTCTCTCCGTTTTGGCCTCCCGTCCACAGTGAGACAGCGTTTTCGCTCAAGGAAAACAGCGTTTTGAAAATGCTCTCGAAAACGCATGCATTTGAAAACAGTGCTTTCACGTCGCAGTGTGGACAGCGAAAACGATGACACATTTTAGTCGTGTGATGCAGTCAAGTGACCAATTAAACTAAGATACCGGAGCGCATTATACAGCAGTTGTTTTGTTTGCTCTCAATTTTGACAGCCCTATTAAAGATTGACATGAGTTTGTACATGCTTCAGATAGCTTTTCTTCAAATTCTTTAATTCTCACTTGCTTTTGCAACTTTGTACTTTTGTGTTACTTGCAGCAACAACTCCACCTCATTGTTAGTCCATTTAAAAAACTCGGTGCTTTTCCTCGACATTTTGCCGCAACGTTTCAAAGAGCCAGAAAGTAAATAAACAGCAGACAGAAATGAGGGAGGTCGAATCGTCTTGCGATTCGGAACGTAAGCGTTTTCGGCCGTTTCAATGTGGACGCACAACTCTGTGAAAACGACTGAAAACGCTAGTGTGGATGGGGAGCATTTTCAGATGAAAACACCGTTTTCAAATCTGTCCGGGCGAGTGTGGACGTACCCTTAGTGAGCTCTTTAGAATGATCCATTCTTTCATAAATGTTTGGAAAAAGGTGGACTGCATGGCTAGGTGCTCTTTTTTACACCTGTCACAATGGAGCTGAAAAAATCTAAAATAAAAAATTAAGAGGTGTGGCCCTTCACTTCTGTACTTCTTCTGGTCCTGTACGTCTCAAAAGAAGTAGAAACATGTTAGATGGGGTGTTTGTTCATAAACAATTTATGTAAATGTTGTTTCTCATAATTGTGAAACAGTTTTGTGACTATTTTCTTCTTGTCTCCTCTACAGAGCCAGTTGAGTTTAATATAGACTTGAACTTGCTCTTCCCAATATCCAGTCTGCCCCCAAATTTCATTGATCTATTCAGAGGCTATGTGAGAAATGTGTCCTTTCCCCAAAACATCACTGGGTCTTTAATACTAGAAGGCTTGAACTTCACCACATGTAAGAATTTTGTGCTCAGTCACATTTAAATGTGTTCATACTCTGGTGCATGATTTATGAGCTGTTTTTGGTGATTGTCTTAAATGTCTTTATCAGGGTGCTATCCAAACTCCACTGGAGGACTGCAGTGTCAATGTGAGGACCAGTTTGCCTGGTCATGTGAGAAGTGTGGCCTTTACGGTGCATGCAGTAATGTCACCTCGCACACCTGTGAATGCATCAAAGGGCTTCCTCCTGGTGGAGAGTTCTGTGAACCAATCGCAAGTAAGCCTCTGTCACGGCCAGTTTCTAACTCCTTGCTCTGCAGCACAGACACCCCCAATATTGCAAACCAACCAAAAATAATTATTATACTGGTTTGTTTTTTAAACTCTTTTTACAGTATGGCAAAAAAACAAAACTTCAGCTTCAACTTCTTCTCTCCAGTCCTCTCTATCTTGTGTTTTTCTCTATATTGTTTATTGCATATTAAGGTTCCTGTTTACTCTCCATAGAAAATAGAGAAACGGTACATTTGCAATAGCAAGATACCCTATGATCCAAACTGCACAGACAAAATTTGTGTTTGCTTATATTTGTTGAGCTTACTTAAAATTTCATGACACCTGAACAAAATAACTCCATTGACTCCCATTTCTCTTCAGCAATACTGCTAAACGCCTTGTGTTGACTTAATTCTCACCATGGCCACATAGCCATGATGGGACGGACAAAAGGGTTGTTTCTGAGGGTGTACACGGGCCTGTGGGATGGCTTTACTTTCTTGTTTTTAAGGAGTATCTCCAAACCTTCCACCACAAACAATTCCAGACTGGCAACAAGAAAGAATTAACTAACACTTTAATGAATTTATCTCGTACAAATTTAATTTAATAAACTTCTTAACCAAACTTAATTAATAGTGTTCCTGATTATTCCCATCCAATTTAAAATATTCTAAGGCCATTTCAAAACAACTATTCCTAACTGTCAAAAAGGAATATTTTAAAGTTAGAGAGAGAGTGCCTCCCAAATCCAATCTTGGAGCTGGTTTTATGCTTCCACTGAGGAGGAGTCTGAAAACTGAAGATCCTGCCTCCCATTCTCCTTTTAAAAATCCTGCACTCTGCAATAATGTCTCCTCACAAACCTGCAGGTACATAAAAGGGCTTCCTCTCACCGGAGAGTTCTGTGACCTGATCACAAATAAACTACTTGTAGCTGAATGCATCCACTTTGTGATATTACCACTCCCAGATATCATGAAACATAGAGAAGAGATACAATTTCTTAAGTAGACTTGTTTATTACGATCACAATACCACCCTTTCTAGAATTCATGAGCTTTTCAGAATGACCCATTCAAACATTTTAAACTGAGTAGCCTTGCAGGTTGAGTCCCGTCAGCCACACTTGTTAATGGAAGCTCCCCCTGAGATTGGTGCATTAGTTTAATTAACTGGGTCAGTTTTAGTGGCCTAAAAGTAGGTCTCAAAGGAATACAACCTACAAATACACCAATACAGATGTACACATCCAGTCACATTGTTTACTTAAAATCATCCAATGTCAAGCCACACCATATCATTCTTTCGATATCTATCCCTACCTGCCCAGTCTAAACTCTAAAATCCCTTCATTACATTTTTATGTTATTCTTTACATAAAATTCGATGATATTTCCGTCCTTCTAATGGAGAGTTTCGTAAACCAATCACAAGTAAGCACTGAAATCTAGCTGTTGCTACAGAAAAGTGCTTTCACCAAAGACCTTAATGAATGTATCTGACCAGCAGGTGTTCATCAACATATATGGTTACCAAGGATCATCTATCAAACATAGGCTTCAGTGTAAACTTTCTGTTAGAAATAAGGGCGCGTTCTTGATCTTTTTTCCTTTTTTCTCTGTTTTTCATTTTTGATTTGTAGTCTTCTTTGCTGTTAATCATTTTTGTCATATACTAAAAAATAAACATTTTAAAACCCTGAATTTCCTCCACAGATATTTCTCCATGTCCAACAACAACTCCTGGTATGTGAACAATTCTTGCTTTCCTTGTTCCTTCTTTAAAGTATTGTTTTGCAGTAAATATCATTACAAAATTTGTAGTCACTGTATTTACTAACCTAAAGTCTTTCAACAATGTCATTTGTGTTAATAATTAATTAACACAAATTATTTATTATAAATAATTACTTATAATTATACATTATTATAAATTAATTAACACTAATTGTTAATAATTTATATAGTCAAATATAAATAGAACTACCTTTTATCACCAAAGCTTATATGGTGATAATATATAACCACAGCACTTGTTGTGTTCTGTTTCCTGTCCTTAAAGCAAACACTTGATATTAAAGACATAATATGTACGTTGCAAGGATAATTTAAATTAGATTCTGTGGCTGCATTTAAAAATATTAATCTACAACACAAAAAAGTATGCTGAAATCTAAACTGCTGCTTTTTTCCTGTTTTATAGCCATAACACCATCAACACCAGAAACTACAGCAGCAAACGGTATGGTGTTTGAAATGTAAAGTGAAGAATGAATGTTTGTATGTGAGCTCCAGATTATCACTTGCACTGTAAAATCTAAAACGTGAATCACTTTTGTTGTACCAACACAGCTATTTATATGGCTGCATTTAGAAAAGAGAAATTTGAAATATAAGAAAAGTGTGCTGAAATCTGAACTGCTGTTTTTTTCTGTTGTCACAGTCACAACACCAGTAACAACAATGCCTACTACAACATATGGTATGACGTATGAAATGTGAAGCATAAATGTTTTTGTGAGAGCTCCTGATCATCACTTGCACTTTAAATTCTGAAAAACTGCATGACTGTTGCTGTAACTACATCCGTATTTAAATGATCTGCAATTACACCCTATTTATGTGATTTTGTTAATAAATGTAATCTCTGTTAATACTTTATATATTCATATACAGTCCCAATCAAAAGTTTAAGACCACCTGAAAAATGTCAAAAAATCATATTTTGCATGGATGGATATTAACAAGGTTCCAAGTGGAGCTTCAAAATGCAACAAGACAGAATGGGAGTGTTGTGGACGTTTTCATTTAATAAAGCCTGGACACAAACAGTGAGCGGTCGCTGGACAGAAACAAAAACACAGGCCTGAGGACTCGAACCCCAGGATTTTCCCTCCGGAGACTCAAACTCCTTTATAGGAATGAGATAAATCATTTTTTGAGCATGCAATTTATTGAAAAAAACTGAAACGGGCTGTTTTACTGCTGGATTCATTGTCATTTTCTGTCAGGTAGTCACACTGTAATTCCGATGGCCAAAGACAAAAAAGGTTTCTTTTTTTAACGTAGTCGGGTTGTTTAACTGCATAAGCAGGATCTCTCACAGCACACCATCGGTGCTGAGGTGGGCCGTAGTAAGACAGTCATTTGAAATTTCTTAAATGATCCTGAGGGTTATGGAACAAAAAATTCAAAGCTGTTTTGGCTGTCGCCATTACATATTCAGTTTACCATTCTGCTATCCCTGAGTATCTATGGCCGGACACTAAAAGCAAGTAAATCTGAGCTGTCCACTTTGTACTTATTCTTACAAAAGATTTTTTGATATCTTCAAGACTTTTTAATATTCAATACTCTGACATTCTCACTATTTTAAAAAATAGTTTAAAATTTTTTTTTCTTTCAACCAGCATTTCCTAATTATACATTGTATGCTTGACGTGGGTCATCAATATGGATACATCATCCTAAATTTCATTTATTTGATCAGTCTTCAATGCCATAATTCTTTCTTGTGTTCTTAGGCTGACTCATTTTTAAGGTGGTTCACTCACATTAAATGAACACTTGACATCTGAATTATGTATAATCCAAAAAACAGGAATATGATAACTTCCATCACTCAAAAGCAATCCACTTGTTATTGAAAAATGAGCATTTGGAAAAACCATTTTGTTAATAAGGGTTATACTTTCTTTAGTAATCTGACTAGGTTTACTAGGTCAATTGAAACCGATGAGTTAATGTTTTTAAATAATTTACATTTTCAACAAGATTTATATAAATGCTACTACTATTTAAATGCAATATGCAAATACTATTGCATTTCTTCTTGAATAACATTTAGAATATTATTCATCATTATAATAAACATTTGCATCAAAATCAATGTTGTTTTTTAAAATTAACAAATTTATGTTCGATTGGAGCAGCTGCAGCTGCCCAGCCAAAGACACTCATGTCTTTAAGCTCATGCCAGAGGAGGTTTGGACCACTGTAGTTATTGAGTTAGTGAGCTCTTTAGAATGATCCATCCTTTCATAAATGTTTGAAAAAGGTGGACTGCATAGCTAGGTGCTCTTTTTTACACCTGTCACAATGGAGCTGAAAAAAATCTAAATTAAAAATTTAAGAGGTGTGGCCCTTCACTTCTGTACTTCTTCTGGTCCTGTACGTCTCAAAAGAAGTAGAAACATGTTAGATAAATGGGGTGTTTGTTCATAAACAATTTATGTAAATGTTGTTTCTCATAATTGTGAAACAGTTTTGTGACTATTTTCTTCTTGTCTCCTCTACAGAGCCAGTGGAGTTTAATATAGACTTGAACTTGCTCTTCCCAACATCCAGTCTGCCCCCAAATTTCATTGATCTATTCAGAGGCTATGTGAGAAATGTGTCCTTTCCCCAAAACATCACTGGGTCTTTAATACTAGAAGGCTTGAACTTCACCACATGTAAGAATTTTGTGCTCAGTCACATTTAAATGTGTTCATACTCTGGTGCATGATTTATGAGCTGTGTTTGGTGATTGTCTTAAATGTCTTTATCAGGGTGCTATCCAAACTCCACTGGAGGACTGCAGTGTCAATGTGAGGACCAGTTTGCCTGGTCATGTGAGAAGTGTGGCCTTTACGGTGCATGCAGTAATGTCACCTCGCACACCTGTGAATGCATCAAAGGGCTTCCTCCTGGTGGAGAGTTCTGTGAACCAATCGCAAGTAAGCCTCTGTCACGGCCAGTTTCTAACTTCTTGCTCTGCAGCACAGACACCCCCAATATTGCAAACCAACCAAAAATAATTATTATACTGGTTTGTTTTTTAAACTCTTTTTACAGTATGGCAAAAAAACAAAACTTCAGCTTCAACTTCTTCTCTCCAGTCCTCTCTATCTTGTGTTTTTCTCTATATTGTTTATTGCATATTAAGGTTCCTGTTTACTCTCCATAGAAAATAGAGAAACGGTACATTTGCAATAGCAAGATACCCTATGATCCAAACTGCACAGACAAAATTTGTGTTTGCTTATATTTGTTGAGCTTACTTAAAATTTCATGACACCTGAACAAAATAACTCCATTGACTCCCATTTCTCTTCAGCAATACTGCTAAACGCCTTGTGTTGACTTAATTCTCACCATGGCCACATAGCCATGATGGGACGGACAAAAGGGTTGTTTCTGAGGGTGTACACGGGCCTGTGGGATGGCTTTACTTTCTTGTTTTTAAGGAGTATCTCCAAACCTTCCACCACAAACAATTCCAGACTGGCAACAAGAAAGAATTAACTAACACTTTAATGAATTTATCTCGTACAAATTTAATTTAATAAACTTCTTAACCAAACTTAATTAATAGTGTTCCTGATTATTCCCATCCAATTTAAAATATTCTAAGGCCATTTCAAAACAACTATTCCTAACTGTCAAAAAGGAATATTTTAAAGTTAGAGAGAGAGTGCCTCCCAAATCCAATCTTGGAGCTGGTTTTATGCTTCCACTGAGGAGGAGTCTGAAAACTGAAGATCCTGCCTCCCATTCTCCTTTTAAAAATCCTGCACTCTGCAATAATGTCTCCTCACAAACCTGCAGGTACATAAAAGGGCTTCCTCTCACCGGAGAGTTCTGTGACCTGATCACAAATAAACTACTTGTAGCTGAATGCATCCACTTTGTGATATTACCACTCCCAGATATCATGAAACATAGAGAAGAGATACAATTTCTTAAGTAGACTTGTTTATTACGATCACAATACCACCCTTTCTAGAATTCATGAGCTTTTCAGAATGACCCATTCAAACATTTTAAACTGAGTAGCCTTGCAGGTTGAGTCCTGTCAGCCACACTTGTTAATGGAAGCTCCCCCTGAGATTGGTGCATTAGTTTAATTAACTGGGTCAGTTTTAGTGGCCTAAAAGTAGGTCTCAAAGGAATACAACCTACAAATACACCAATACAGATGTACACTTCCAGTCACATTGTTTACTTAAAATCATCCAATGTCAAGCCACACCATATCATTCTTTCGATATCTATCCCTACTCGCCCAGTTTAAACTCTAAAATCCCTTCATTACATTTTTATGTTATTCTTTACATAAAATTCGATGATATTTCCGTCCTTCTAATGGAGAGTTTCGTAAACCAATCACAAGTAAGCACTGAAATCTAACTGTTGCTACAGAAAAGTGCTTTCACCAAAGACCTTAATGAATGTATCTGACCAGCAGGTGTTCATCAACATATATGGTTACCAAGGATCATCTATCAAACATAGGCTTCAGTGTAAACTTTCTGTTAGAAATAAGGGCGCGTTCTTGATCTTTTTTCCTTTTTTCTCTGTTTTTCATTTTTGATTTGTAGTCTTCTTTGCTGTTAATCATTTTTGTCATATACTAAAAAATAAACATTTTAAAACCCTGAATTTCCTCCACAGATATTTCTCCATGTCCAACAACAACTCCTGGTATGTGAACAATTCTTGCTTTCCTTGTTCCTTCTTTAAAGTATTGTTTTGCAGTAAATATCATTACAAAATTTGTAGTCACTGTATTTACTAACCTAAAGTCTTTCAACAATGTCATTTGTGTTAATAATTAATTAACACAAATTATTTATTATAAATAATTACTTATAATTATACATTATTATAAATTAATTAACACTAATTGTTAATAATTTATATAGTCAAATATAAATAGAACTACCTTTTATCACCAAAGCTTATATGGTGATAATATATAACCACAGCACTTGTTGTGTTCTGTTTCCTGTCCTTAAAGCAAACACTTGATATTAAAGACATAATATGTACGTTGCAAGGATAATTTAAATTAGATTCTGTGGCTGCATTTAAAAATATTAATCTACAACACAAAAAAGTATGCTGAAATCTAAACTGCTGCTTTTTTCCTGTTTTATAGCCATAACACCATCAACACCAGAAACTACAGCAGCAAACGGTATGGTGTTTGAAATGTAAAGTGAAGAATGAATGTTTGTATGTGAGCTCCAGATTATCACTTGCACTGTAAAATCTAAAACGTGAATCACTTTTGTTGTACCAACACAGCTATTTATATGGCTGCATTTAGAAAAGAGAAATTTGAAATATAAGAAAAGTGTGCTGAAATCTGAACTGCTGTTTTTTTCTGTTGTCACAGTCACAACACCAGTAACAACAATGCCTACTACAACATATGGTATGACGTATGAAATGTGAAGCATAAATGTTTTTGTGAGAGCTCCTGATCATCACTTGCACTTTAAATTCTGAAAAACTGCATGACTGTTGCTGTAACTACATCCGTATTTAAATGATCTGCAATTACACCCTATTTATGTGATTTTGTTAATAAATGTAATCTCTGTTAATACTTTATATATTCATATACAGTCCCAATCAAAAGTTTAAGACCACCTGAAAAATGTCAAAAAATCATATTTTGCATGGATGGATATTAACAAGGTTCCAAGTGGAGCTTCAAAATGCAACAAGACAGAATGGGAGTGTTGTGGACGTTTTCATTTAATAAAGCCTGGACACAAACAGTGAGCGGTCGCTGGACAGAAACAAAAACACAGGCCTGAGGACTCGAACCCCAGGATTTTCCCTCCGGAGACTCGAACTCCTTTATAGGAATGAGATAAATCATTTTTTGAGCATGCAATTTATTGAAAAAAACTGAAACGGGCTGTTTTACTGCTGGATTCATTGTCATTTTCTGTCAGGTAGTCACACTGTAATTCCGATGGCCAAAGACAAAAAAGGTTTCTTTTTTTAACGTAGTCGGGTTGTTTAACTGCATAAGCAGGATCTCTCACAGCACACCATCGGTGCTGAGGTGGGCCGTAGTAAGACAGTCATTTGAAATTTCTTAAATGATCCTGAGGGTTATGGAACAAAAAATTCAAAGCTGTTTTGGCTGTCGCCATTACATATTCAGTTTACCATTCTGCTATCCCTGAGTATCTATGGCCGGACACTAAAAGCAAGTAAATCTGAGCTGTCCACTTTGTACTTATTCTTACAAAAGATTTTTTGATATCTTCAAGACTTTTTAATATTCAATACTCTGACATTCTCACTATTTTAAAAAATAGTTTAAAATTTTTTTTTCTTTCAACCAGCATTTCCTAATTATACATTGTATGCTTGACGTGGGTCATCAATATGGATACATCATCCTAAATTTCATTTATTTGATCAGTCTTCAATGCCATAATTCTTTCTTGTGTTCTTAGGCTGACTCATTTTTAAGGTGGTTCACTCACATTAAATGAACACTTGACATCTGAATTATGTATAATCCAAAAAACAGGAATATGATAACTTCCATCACTCAAAAGCAATCCACTTGTTATTGAAAAATGAGCATTTGGAAAAACCATTTTGTTAATAAGGGTTATACTTTCTTTAGTAATCTGACTAGGTTTACTAGGTCAATTGAAACCGATGAGTTAATGTTTTTAAATAATTTACATTTTCAACAAGATTTATATAAATGCTACTACTATTTAAATGCAATATGCAAATACTATTGCATTTCTTCTTGAATAACATTTAGAATATTATTCATCATTATAATAAACATTTGCATCAAAATCAATGTTGTTTTTTAAAATTAACAAATTTATGTTCGATTGGAGCAGCTGCAGCTGCCCAGCCAAAGACACTCATGTCTTTAAGCTCATGCCAGAGGAGGTTTGGACCACTGTAGTTATTGAGTTAGTGAGCTCTTTAGAATGATCCATCCTTTCATAAATGTTTGAAAAAGGTGGACTGCATAGCTAGGTGCTCTTTTTTACACCTGTCACAATGGAGCTGAAAAAAATCTAAATTAAAAATTTAAGAGGTGTGGCCCTTCACTTCTGTACTTCTTCTGGTCCTGTACGTCTCAAAAGAAGTAGAAACATGTTAGATAAATGGGGTGTTTGTTCATAAACAATTTATGTAAATGTTGTTTCTCATAATTGTGAAACAGTTTTGTGACTATTTTCTTCTTGTCTCCTCTACAGAGCCAGTGGAGTTTAATATAGACTTGAACTTGCTCTTCCCAACATCCAGTCTGCCCCCAAATTTCATTGATCTATTCAGAGGCTATGTGAGAAATGTGTCCTTTCCCCAAAACATCACTGGGTCTTTAATACTAGAAGGCTTGAACTTCACCACATGTAAGAATTTTGTGCTCAGTCACATTTAAATGTGTTCATACTCTGGTGCATGATTTATGAGCTGTGTTTGGTGATTGTCTTAAATGTCCTTATCAGGGTGCTATCCAAACTCCACTGGAGGACTGCAGTGTCAATGTGAGGACCAGTTTGCCTGGTCATGTGAGAAGTGTGGCCTTTACGGTGCATGCAGTAATGTCACCTCGCACACCTGTGAATGCATCAAAGGGCTTCCTCCTGGTGGAGAGTTCTGTGAACCAATCGCAAGTAAGCCTCTGTCACGGCCAGTTTCTAACTCCTTGCTCTGCAGCACAGACACCCCCAATATTGCAAACCAACCAAAAATAATTATTATACTGGTTTGTTTTTTAAACTCTTTTTACAGTATGGCAAAAAAACAAAACTTCAGCTTCAACTTCTTCTCTCCAGTCCTCTCTATCTTGTGTTTTTCTCTATATTGTTTATTGCATATTAAGGTTCCTGTTTACTCTCCATAGAAAATAGAGAAACGGTACATTTGCAATAGCAAGATACCCTATTTGTTGAGCTTACTTAAAATTTGCAAGTAAGCTGCTGTTAATAAACTATTACTGCTTCTATGGGAATTAAGATGGTAAGAGCAGTGTTGCTGATTAAATAAATACATTAAATACCTTTTGTGGAAATGCACAAAAGGTCCATCATGGTCCGTGGTGAATTTCACTTATTGCAAAGTGGAATGCATCCAATTTCTTAAATAGACGTGTTTATTGCAATCACAATACCAGTACACCAATACTGATCTACAGATCCAGTCACATTGTTTACTTAAAATCACCCAATGTCAAGCCACACCACGTCATTCTATCTATATCTATCCCTACCTGCCCAGTCTAAACTCTAAAATCCCTTCATTACATCTTCATGTTATCCTTCACATAAAATTCGATGATATTCCCGTCCTTCTAATGGAGAGTTTTGTAAACCAATCACAAGTAAGCACTGTAATCTTCTCGCTGTTGCTACAGAAAAGTGCTTTCACCAAAGACCTTAATGAATGTATCTGGCCAGGATGTGCTCATCAACATACAGCTACGGTTACTTAGAATCATCTATTAAACTTCAGTGTAAACTTTCTGTTGTTAAAAATAACGGTGTGTTCTTGTATTTGTTTTTTGTTTTGTCTCTTTTCTTGATTGTGTTTTTTTGGTCTTCTTTGCTGTTAATCATTTTTGTCATATACTAGAAAATAAACATTTTAAAAACATAAATTTCCTCCACAGATATTTCTCCATGTCCAACAACAACTCCAGGTATGTGAACAATTCTTGCTTTCCTTGTTCCTTTTTTTTATTTATTATTTTGCAGTAAATATCATTAAAAAAATTGTAGTCACTGTATTTACTAACCTAAAGTCTTTCAACAATTTCACCAAGGCTTATATGGTGATGATATGTAAGCACATATGTAAGCACAGCACTCCTGTCCTTAAAGCAAACACTTGATATTAAAGACATAACATGTACGTTGAAGGTTAATGTACATTAGATTCTGTGGCTGCATTTAAATATATTAATCTGAAACACAAAAAAGTATGCTGAAATTTAAACTGCTGCTTTCTTCCTGTTTTATAGTTGTAACACCATCAACAACATTAACTACAGCAACAAATGGTATGGCGTTTGAAATGTAAAGTGAAGAATGTTTGTATGTGAGCTCCAGATTATCACTTGCACTGTAAATCTAAAACATGAATCACTTTTGTTGTACCAACACAGCTATTTATATGGCTGCATTTAGAACAGAGAAGTTTGAAATATAAGAAAAGTGTGCTGAAATCTGAACTGCTTTCACAGTCACAACACCAATAACAACAATACCTACTACAACATATGGTATGATGTATGAAATGTAAAGTATAAATGTTTTTGTGAGCGCCTGATCATCACTTGCATTTTATTTGATTTTATTAATTAGTTCTCTGTTAATTTTTTTTATATATTCATGTACAGTCCCAATCAAAAGTTTAGGACTACTTGAAAAATCTCAAAAATTCATATTTTGCATGTTTGGATTTTAACAAGATTTCAGGTAGAGCTTCAACACGCAACAAGAAGAAACGGGAGTGACACAAAACATTTTTTGAACATGAATTTATTGAAAACAATGCTTAAACTGAAACAGGCTGTTTTACAACTGAAGAAAAGTTTAGGACCACTTGCCTTTAAAATGCCAAATCTTTGCAAAAATGTGGATTCACTGTCATTTTCTGTCAGGTAGTCACACACTGTCATTAAGTTCTGATGGGAAAGGCAAAAAATGTTTCCCTTTTTCAACATGCTCGGGTTGCTAAACACTATAAGCAGGGTCTCTGGCAGTGCACCATCACTGCTGAGGTGGGACAGTCATTTGGAATTTCTTAAATGATTCTGAGGGTTATGGAACAAAAAAGTCGAGTGGAAGAAACAAACAATTTCTCCTGCAGTGAGCCACAGGATCCAATTGGCTGTCCCTCAAGACACTGGACGATCTGCAACCCAAATTAAGGCCGTTACTGGTGCCAACTGCAAACCCATAACCATCAGACGGCATCTGAGACTGAAGGGCTTCAAATATAAAAAAACATCTTCAAAGGCCTTGTGTCCTGGAACGCCACAGAACTGACTGTTTGGACTTTGCAAGAGAGCACCAAACACTGGACATTGAAAGGTGGAAGAAAGTTTTATTCTCTGATGAGAAAAAATCCTTGATGGTCCTGATAGTTATAACTTTATTGGCAAGCAGATGCCACTTGAGATGTTTTCTATGCACCACAGTGGTGGTGGCACCATAATAGTCTGGGGTGCTCTTTTTCTTCAGTGGAACTATGGAGCCTCAGGAGGTGCAGGAGTGTCAGACAGCCCCTGGCTATGGCCAGATGTTGCAGAGAGCATCCCTGATGACTGAGGCCCTCGTCTGTGTGGTAACGACTGGGATTTTCAACAGGACAACGCTACAGTACACAAGGGCAAGGAACTTCTTTCCGGAGAATAACATCAGTCTTTTTTGGACCATCCTACGTGATCCCCTGATCTAGATTCAATTGAGAACCTTTGGGCATGGATGGCAAGGGAAGTTTAAAAGATGGACAACAATTCCAGACAGTAGATGTCCTTTGTGCGGCTGTCTTCACCACTTGGAGAAATGTTTCCACTCACCTCCTGGAAATGCTTGCATCAAGGATCCTGCAACAAATTTTTGAAGTGATCGACAATAACAGTGGAGCTACTCATTACTGAGATCATGTTTGGAACTCTGATTTTTGTTCTTTTGATCAGCTGTTAAACAGCCTGTTTCAGTGTAAGCATTGTTTTCAATAAATTGCATGCTCAAAAAATGAATTGTCTCATTTCCATTTCTTCTTGTTGCATGTTGAAGAACATTGTTAAGACCCAACCATGCAAAATGTGATTTTTTGCCATTTTTAAAGTGGTCTTAAAATTTTGATCAGGACTGTATAAATTTAAAGTGCTTTTGTGTCAAAGCTCACACAGTGCTAATATCAGACCAAATCACTTCAACTGTCAATAAATATGTGTGTCAACATGTCTGCTCATATGTTGATTGAAAAGATTTTAAGTGTTCTGTTTCATGTCCATAAAGCAAACACTTGGGTTTAAGATATAATATGTAGTGTTGCAGCATGTACGTTAGATTTTCTGGCTGCATGGGAAAAGAAAAAATATACATTTTTAAAAGTATGCTGAAACCTGAACTGCTGCTTTTTTTTTTCTTTTTTTACAGTCACAACACCATCAACAACAACACCTACATCAACAAATGGTATCATATTTGAAATGTACAATGCTCCAGATTATCACTTGCACTGTAAAATCTAAATAAATCGAATCTCTTTTGTTGTAACAATACAGCTATTTAAGTTATCTAAAAATGAATCTGTTTGCCAAGTGACTCATGTAACTGAGCGCTGGGGTAAATTTAGTTGTAGATTGCTGCCAACAGGATTTTGACCATGTGGAAATTGTTTTTTTTTTTTTTGAAATGGGAGCTTGTTGTCAACATTTTATTGTGTCCCATCATTGTGACAGGTTCATGTGATGCATTCACTCATTTTCTCCTTCACAGCACCAGTGGTCTTCTATATAGCAGTTGAATTGCACATCTCAGCAGCCAGTGTGCCCCCAAATATCACTGTTGTACTCAGAGACATTATGAAAAATGTCATCTCTCCTCAAAATGAGTCTTTAACAGTAAAAGACTTGAACTTCACCACATGTAAGGACTTGATCTTATTTATGTGATTTTTGCGCTATTTTTATATAGTGCTATATGAATGAGCTTTGTTTTGTCATTCTTTTAACTGTCTTGAAAAGGGTGCTCTCCAGTCTCTACAGGAGTGCAGTGTCAGTGTGAGGACCAGTTTGCTTGGTCATGTGACAAGTGTGACGTATATGGTGCATGCAGTAATGTCACCTCAAAAACCTGTGGGTGCATCAACGGGCTTCCTCCTGGTGGAGAAATTTGTGAACCAATCTCAAGTAAGAATTTAGTAAATAATTTTTATGTGACCTGAATATGATGTATTCAAATATGTCTTTAATACATTTATTTCTGTTGGAATTCTCTGGTGTTAATTTCCTTCTTTTTTCTTGGATCTTAATTTATTCTCCACAGCTTTCAATCCATGTATAACACCAAATACAACTACATTACCACCAGTGACAACTACAACAATGTCAATAACAAAGACAACACCAACAATGCCAAACACAACAACAACAACAACAACAACCACAACAACAACAACAACAACTACACCAATGACACAGACATTTGAAATAACTATGAATGTTGAATTCAAGGAAGAATACAATCAAGAAACCAATGACTTTCACAAAACTGTTAGCAACACCGTAAGTCTTTGCCTTTTTTTCTTTGTTATTTAGTTTTCTCTTTTTCTCCTTCTACTAGCTATATGGAATATTTATTCCCTGTTTTTGCCACTGTCTCAAACAGATCAGAGAAGAAGGACTGAATCAAGGAATACAAGCAAAATTAATTAAATTCCGGTAACTCACAATGTCTTTTTTATTACTACACAATTCCTAACAAGGTTTTTTCTTCACTCCTTTTATGGTATGGTTTTTGAAACATTCCACTTGTTTTTGCAAAGTCCGTTCACAAAAACGGACATTGCAAAAACGTTATGCAAAAGTGTTATGGGGGGAATATCATCATCCCCACCCTATGAGATTAGTTACCAACCTCCAAGAACAACTGATGTGTTGAAGGCACTGAATGAATTGAATTGAAGAAAGAAGTACACAAAAGAGTAAAGAAGTAGAACAAGCTTTACATACCTGGGGCCTTAGAAACTGCCATTTTTTATTCCAAATGCACCCTGAGATAACTTCCTCCATTATGAGTAAAGTCACCCTATCCATCTTAACCATGTGTGGCTCCACACACAAATGTGAGTTTTCTGCACAGTGAACTTAATCAAAACTAAATATCGGTCCAGGCTTGAAATAGGCAAATGAGAATGTGCCCGACTCCATTCAAGCCCAGGTTTAAAATCCTGGCAGAAAAAGCGAGAGCTTAGTTAGTAGGGAAGTTGATTAAAAGAGGGGGGAGAAAGTGAGCCCCTTCTACTCTATAGTTATTAAGACTTAAGATGAGATTTATTATCTGCAAAACTGGTTGAGACTGTTTAGTCAGGATGTGAAACACAAAAGGGGAAATTTAAATTCTTTCCCAATTCATTTAATTTTTCTGAGGTTAGCCACTTAATTTGAAGGACAAAATTTTCAAATTTTATTATTTTCTTTTGTTTTAAAATGGAGCCTTACTTTAAATAAGAATGTTGTGGAATCTAAACGCAACATGGGTCCCAGTGGTAATCAGAGCACTCGGGGCAGTGATTCCTAAAATGGGGAAAAGGGTCCAGCAGATCCCAGGAAAAACATCTGACATCTATATCCAGAAGTGCGCAGTCCTAGCAACAGCAAAGATCCTGTGCATGGCCCTCAAGCTGCCAGGATCTGAGCTTGAAGGATAAAGACTGCTCGCAGGTCGAGTGAGGAATTTATATGTTCAACATTTCAGGACCTAGAGAAGGCCTTTAACTGCAGTCCTCAGGGTGTTCTGTGGCCCATTGTTGGCCATTGTGGCTCATGAATATGGACCCATTGTTGCAAGATATCCGGCCTCACAAACAAATGGTTGGTTTGCATTGCCGGCAAGATGTCAAATTCATTCCTGGTGGGTTCTGGACTTTGCAAAGGCTGCAGTTTGTCAGTGATTCTGTTTATTACTTTCATCACAATTAAGACATTACTGTAAACATTTAGCCTTTACCCAGTAGAGAAAAAAATAATTGTTAATTATTTGCAATTTACTGTAATTTATTTATTTATTTATTTTTGCCATAACTAAAGGCATTTGATGTTTTTGTTATTTGAGATGAAACTTGCTTGGCCTGTGTGAGTGAACACATAGCATGTGAGAACTTAAGAGTTGGCAACTCTTTTATGGTTACATTCTTTTAAAGGAATTCTGTTCTCTGTTGCAGGAGTGGAAGTACCATTGCCCAATATCAAGTCAGTGGTCCCTCTTCTATTACGCCAGACTTTCAGGCACTAAATTTAAAAATATCTAACAACCTGGCAAAATTATATCCTGTAATATTTGAGGGTAAGGTCGTTTTTTACATTCATGCTTTCAAATGTTGTGAATATCTGTTGGTCCAGATAGTTGTTTAATAATTGTGCGACATTTTTGTCCTTAAAGCCTCGGGTCCCCTGACATTTTCGCCAAATGATGGATTTTATGAGCAAACAGTGACTGTAACATGTGGCCCTCAACCAGGGGATCTCAATTTTGGCACTGTCTCAGCAGCAGAGTGGAGACGTAACACGGTGCTCGTATCTGAAGATGGAGAACACAGAATTTCAATTAAGGATGGAAAATCAACCTTAACTGTGTCAAGGTTTATTAGCGCTGACGATGGTAAGAAATGGGTTGGTGCATTTAATAGGAATACATTTTAATAGAATTTGTTTAATTAAACTTAAAATTAAAGTTCTGCATCACAGTTTTCTCTTAGTACTCAGGCCAGAGCAACAGCAAAATTCTGATTGGCTGGGTAAAATTCATCTTACAGTGCAACGCAAGCATTGTCAGTGCATCAATCAGTCTGACCTGCTTTTGAAAAGAACAAATTGCAGAGAAAGTTTCACCCAAAAATAATTATAGTGCAGTCTGTCTTAGTGTGGTAAATATACCACTACAATTATTTTATGTATTGAAGAGGTATCCAATGGTTGGGCCTAAGTCTCTCACAGAAAAGCTAATATATATATATATACCATTTAAATACAGTGCAGAAGAATTCTGCCATGTTACTGAACCACCGCAATAAACTCTGATGAGAGCAAAATGTCTGGTGCGGAAGACTCTGTATACAGTATATATGCTCAGTGCAGATAGATATATAGTGTATAGGTATACATGTCATCCAAAAAATCCACAACACAGATCATACAAAAGAAATATGGTGCAAAAGCCAACAAAATGTTTTCCTTTGCTGAGCTGTTACACTTCATGTGAGCAGTATATGCATTTTAACCAGTGATTTAAGGACCACAATAGCATCTAAACAAAGGGATGTAACATTTATAGGTACACTAATATTCTGATATACAGTTTTTCCCAGTTTCTATGGCTCACTTCTCAAATAATAGTTTAGTGATGCAAAAGAGTACCGCCATTGGTTGGGGGCAGACAAACAGTTTCCCCTCTTGGGTTTGCAAGCGCATTATAACGGGTGTGCAGTTTATGACAATTTGTGGCCAAACAGAGTATTAGTTTTTTTTTTACTGTACTATTTTATCATTAATGAGCTGATATTCTACTTTTTAGTTCTGTGCAGTCCAGTTTTTTTCCCCCTCACAATACATTGTAAAGAGTCCTTTCATTTCAATACAGAATGTAATATGTTCTGCTTTTAAGCATTTAAGCTATATTTTTACACAATCGCAGTTGGTTATTCCCAGAAAAATTAGGGTTAGATAAGATAAGGAACTCCCTTTTAGAGTCAACTGCCATTCTAAAACAGTGTAGTGTAGTATCAGTTAGTATCTAAAACTTGACCACCCCAGTTAACACAATGTCAAAGGAACTAGCAGCTTAGTTAACAAAATGTTAGGTATTGTATTAGCAGCTTAACCAGTGTCTTAATGAATGTATGAGCTATTTTTAAAATGCATGTTCAGAGCTAAGAAGTTTAAAAATATTTGGAGAAATGTGGCAAAGAAATGGAGAAATATTGTAACTGGAGGTGACTAACCAATTTGATATATAAAAATTTAATATTTTATAGACATTGTTGTTTTAGCCTTGGATTGCTAAAAAGTAAAGTTTCAGTGTATGAGGGCGGAAAACCAGGAGTATTCCAAAAATGTTATTGTTGTTATTACAAATATTTTATACCTCTTTTGTTGGTTTAATTTGAAAATTTCACTTTTAATTACAGGAGTTTATGAATGTAGGCTGATGCGCACAAATGACAAAGCATTTTTTCATCAGAAATCTGCAACATCATTCAGTCTGAAAACAAAACCCACAATCACAGTCTCACCAATCAGACAGTATGTGCAATGTTCCGGAGCAAGTGTGGCTCTGAAGTGCAGTGTGAATGATGGGTATGAGGTTCAGTTTCCGGACTTTTCTGAAGCAGGTAAGCCTGACACAAAAACACAAAAATCAACAAAAGGCAAATCTGTTACTGAGAAACATTTTATATCACAGCATTTTTCACAAAAGCATATTTAATGCAATTAATATTATTTTGTAACTTTTCGGTCTTGCTATTGTTCTACTCTCTAGGATATTTTTAACTTACCTTTATTGTTGTTGTTTAGGCACTGGTACTTCGATTACCTATAATTATCCTACACCTCAAGGTTGTCAACAAGGGGAAAAGACAGTCATCTGTCAGTTAAAAAACCAACCTTTATTTACAAATGCAATAACACTACAGTTATCCTCACAGAGTGAGTATTACTAAATACATTCAGATATTCACAAGAATGATCATGAATGTATGCATTCATACATACAAAATGAAAAATACATATTAAAACTGATTATGTATTTGTTCTCTCTCTGCATAGGTGCTTACTGTATAAATGACACATTTGGCCAAGGAGATATAGGTTACAAAGCTGCAGTGCCCTGTTATCCAAAATTTGTGGGACCAAATAAGGTGGGAGAAATAACTGCAGTGTGTAAGGAAAATAGGAAATTTGACGATGTTGAATACAACTGCATCCTGTTGCCAGTTCAGGAGCTGCTTGACCAGTCCCAGGTAATCTAGCTCTCTGGTTGTTTCCAACAACAGATAATGAATCATTGATTCAATTAAGGCAACACAATGCAAGTCAAATCAAATTACTTTTATTGTCACATCACAATATACTGGTACACTGGTACAGCACATGCGAGTGAAATTCTTGCGTGCAAGCTTCAAGCAACAGTCTTGTGCAAAATGCAAGAAACAAGAGAATTACAGGAATAGGAATATGAGAATTATAAGAATAAATATATGTACAACTATAATAATGTATGCACATCATTAAGTGTGTGTGTGTGTGTGTGTGTGTGTGTGTGTGTGTGTGTGTGTACATATGTATAAAATATACAGAGGTCAGATGTAGTAATCGTCTGAGCCAAACCCTAATTTGGCAACTGTGATGGAGTTGGTGGGAGGTATTGTCCTGTATTGAACTTATCTTAGATAACATCCTACTCCCCAACACCACCTAAAATGGGTACAGCATGCAACATCACAGAGGAAAGCACTGCCCACAACAGATTCATAGAGTATTATCCAACAGATGTTAAAAGACCTCATCTGCCTCAGAAAATAGAGAAAACTCTTGCCCTTCCTGTAAAGTGCAGTTGTGTTTTTAACCCACTCCACTTTATTGTCAGTGTTCTCTCTGAGGTATTTATGTTGTGGTGGTTTCATGGTCCTCCTAACGTCCACAGTCAATTCTTTGATCTTTCTCACTTTGTGGAAGAGACTGGGTACAGTAGAAACTCAAAGAACAGTTCATAAGGAGCTTCATGGAAGCAAGCTGTAAATATAACTTCTATCACCAATCTCTAGGTCTTGTCTTAGCTTTTTATTATAATTATTAACAAATAATTATGTCCATCCATCCATCTTCTTCCGCTTATATGGGGCCAGATCGCGGGGGCAGCAACCTAACCAGAGAAGTTCACCCTGCCCGGGATAGGGTTACTGGGGTCCTGCCCTGGAGCCAGGCCTAGGGAGGGTGCCCAAGGGCAAATGTCTGGTGGCTGAGCCTTAGTCCAGGGCCTGGCCAGACACAGCCTGCAAAAGGGACATGGGCCCATCCCCCTGTCGGCCCACAGTCCTGTAGGAGGTGCCATAGGGGTCAGCTGCAATGGGTGTCGCACGTCAAATGGGAGCAGAGGCCCTGGCAGACTGATTCCCGGGTACCAAGACTAGCAAATAATTATGTGTAATAATAATTATATATCAGTATATTGGCTGTATGTAATGAATGAATATCTGTACTGTTGATGCACAATGGTCCTGTGTTCTCCTTAAAAAGGGAATGAGAAAAATGCATCAGAAGCCTCATATGTGATTTTAAAGCAAGTGCATCACTTGTGCTTAAACCGGCAGGAAAACTAGAAGAAAGTAAAATAAGTAGAATATATAAAATTATTAAGTGGAGTTAACATGTAACATTGTTCTTTCCTCTGTCCAAATCTCACAGTTCTTGACTGCCACTACATTGCCAGTATTTTTGGAACAGCTCAAGAACGTCACTGTCAATTTTACTGAAGAAGTGATTACATCTCCTCCCAACATTAAAGCTGTTGTGAGAATACTCATCAATGTCGCCAACAAATCTTCATCCCTCAATATCTCAATTAGCAGAGATTCAATGGAGGTATGTTGATTAGATTGCAGACGTTTTCACATTCTGAACAGTTAATGTTTTTAATCTAAAATCATTCTTTTCTCTTTACTATAGAATGTCTTGATAACAGCAGGGGTTCTCACCATCAATGGAACAAAGCAAACATGGAACTTTCTGAATAACAATGACACCAAAAGCATCTCAAACAACACTGATCCTGAAAGTGTTAGCTCATTATTTTTGGACTCCCTTGAAATAATAACATCTCATCTTGTCAATGCAACTTTTGACATTGTGACAGGCTTTATTCAGTTAAACAGAACTACATTCACAGACACTTTCAATGCTGAATTTAATTCTTCAGTGACAATACAAATACCAGAGTCTAATGGAGATAACAAAACAATCACTATGATAGTATTTAACTCGTTAGATAACGTACTACCTGCAAGAGATGAGGCCAATTCCTCGCTCAAGTCCATAAACGGCAGGGTTGTACTTGTTCAGTCCAGTGGCCAAATCAATAATATCTCTTTCACATATGATATTTTAAATGATACACTGGGAAACCCTGAATGTGTCTTCTGGAACTTCAGCCTCTTTGATGGTCTGGGAGGATGGGACGGCAAGGGCTGCGAGTTAGTGTTAAACATAAATGAAACAGAAACTGTCACCTGCAACTGCAACCACCTGACCTCATTCTCCATCCTCATGTCACCGAACAGTCCAAAGAAACCCTATTTGGACATTATAACCTACATTGGAGTTGGCATTTCAATGGGATCCTTGGTCATATGTCTCATCATTGAAGGCCTCATTTGGAGAAAAATAAGAAAGAATGAAACCTCTTACTTGCGTCATGTTGCCATTGTTAACATCGCCGTTTCCCTCCTGATTGCAAACATTTGGTTTATAATTGGAGCGGCCATTTCAGATGCAGCAGTTAAAAACCCCCCAGCATGCACTGCAGCTACCTTTTTTATCCATTTTTTCTACCTAGCCCTGTTCTTCTGGATGCTGGCCTCAGCTATGCTGCTGCTCTACCGTACAACTAATGTTTTTGGTGGGGGTTTGTCTAAAGCATCTATGCTGGCCATTGGATTTTTTCTAGGCTACGGAGCTCCTCTCATCATTGCAACAGTAACTATAGCTGCAACTGCACCTGACAACGGATACATTCGAGAAAATACCATATGCTGGCTCAACTGGGATAAGTCCAAAGCTCTGCTGGCATTTGTGATTCCTGCACTTTTAATAGTGGTGATAAACCTCATTATCCTGGTTGTGGTTTTGTACAAAATCATAAGGAGAAGGGTTGGAACAACTGCTGCACAAGCAGAGGAAAAGCATGTCTTAGTGGTTATTGCCAAGAGCTTGGCTGTGCTCACACCATTTTTTGGCATAACTTGGGGTTTGGGAGCTGGAATTCTGGCTGATCCAACAAATGAAGGAATCCATATTGCATTTGCATTCTTCAATTCACTACAGGTACAAATTCATTTTTTCCCCTATCTGTATACCATGATAGTAGCATCTCTAATCACTGAATCCTTGATAACTCATGTTACTCTGTTTTTAAAAAGGGTTTCTTTATTTTGGTATTTGGAACACTGCTGGACGGTAAGGTACGTACAGCTCAATTTTAGTGCAGGTTATTTCAAGGAAAAATAATAATTTATATATGAATGATGTTTACGAATGAATATATGATTATTCCTGAATTACTTAAAAATTAAAGGTAAATGATATCAATTTGGTTTAACAACCAAGTGTGTACTGGAAAGAAATGTAGTAATTGTCTCCTGATCTTTACTGACAAAAGACTATAAATTGTAATAATATTACACTAAAATCGTCCTTTGTCAAGTCAAACTTCCGCCTTTACATTTCTTGAGATTTCTTGGTTTCTCTGTAAGTCCATTCAAATGACTACTCAGACTTGAGGATGAAAGTAGCACACAGGAGACAGGCCCACACTTCAATAACTAACAGTTACGTGTATGTGGTCGCATTCCACACAAGCACACAAAACAGCACAATGAACATCTTCACAGAAGTGCAAAAATACAAGATGGTTTGCTTGTAGTGTTTGGCTTGGCCACATGAATAAATTAAATTTTAACAACAAATTTATGTGACTTCCATTTTAGTAATTTAACATTTGACATTTCATTTATCAGGTGCGGTCAGCAATAGCATCATGGTCACAACCCTCCAGAAGTAGGACAGGGGTAAGAACAGGTTTCCTAGTCATGGGCTTCATGTTCCTTGTTTTGTTCCTTTCTTATGAATCACAGCTAATTTGCTTCTTGTTAATATTGTATGATTTATTTTTATTTTGTTTTTTTAGAGCACAAGTGCTGGAAACTCAACATCAAGTGGACTTCGATTTTTAAGGAACTGGAGACGTGGAAGAGGTAAAGAACCATCAAGGAAATTAATCAATTAAGGTTCCATATAAAAATGAAGTGAAAGCTGTGTGTTTTTAGGTGTGCTTGTACTTTGATCAGGCAGTCCAACTGGGAAAATAATAATTAGATGGGTGGCGCATCAACACATACAAAATGTCATTTTTTAAACATTTTTATTCATACAATTATTTTAACTGCCACCGAAACTACAGCTTCCTGGTGTAGTACTGTTCCTACTGTTGTATTTTTTTTTTTAATTCACACATCACAGAATAACTGTTCTATTATTGTTCTGCTTTTTTTTGTTTGTTTGGTTTTTTTTAGATGGCTACAACATGACCTCCAGTGCATCCAGTGATTTGCATTCAGCTAGCAACACATAATCTATGCAGAAATCTGTGGTTATTCAGATAACCAACAAGAAGTCAGCCCCCCTCTCACATTTTTCCCTATTTGCAATATATTAAACTGTGATGGTTTTATTTATATCTTACATAATATTGAATCCTAGAAGAATCTGGCTTGATTTAAAAAACAAACAAACAAACAAATAAAGAAAAACATATGTGATTGCTACACTATTTTTTGAATGGCATGATAAATGTTGGAATCATAATTATAACGTTTTAAATTTTTTATTCATCTTTGATTTTGATTTGAATGTATGATTATCACATGTCAAATAGTACATATTTGTAGATACTAATACATTATGAATGTATGTTTAAACTGTTTTAGAAGAAAAGTGTTAAGTTTACTTATTCTAAAGAGTGAGCAGATTTGATTTCTGATGTAAACATGAGTTAAACATTGCACTTGCAACATCAGTGCATCAGCGAATCTTGGTCGCTAAAAATTTTCTACATGTATTCATTATAAGCTAATTTTAAATACCAAACAGCCTTTGTTAAAGAAAGTTTTGGTGTTAATCACTTTATAAGCTTGGCTACCACTTAGTTGTAGAAGGAAATCTGTCTCTAAATCTTGCGGTTTTAATTCCATCTGAATGTATTATAGTGCATGATCCCAAAATTAATCTCATGAAAATAATTAATTTAGCTTTAATAATATCAATAATTCTTACCAATCGCTGGTACTTTTTTAATTCTGTATATTTTATGCTGTATAATAATAATTTCTTAATAATTTCTCATACATCTTACTTTTACCCATACTTTTTTCTTTCCTGACCACAAAATAGTTATACTAACTTGCACCTTCATGTTATAGTCACTCTCTTCTGGCTACTCAAAATAAACTAAATATGCTTTTTATCTTTTTTTGCGCACTTATTGTTGTATATTCTTGCATAATTTTGCCATGCCTTAACACCTGACACTCGGACCGGCGGCCGCCTCGGGTCTCTCCTCCTCCCCTTTCCCTCATCCACCTGCTGGCCTCCACCACTTGCTAATGTTACTGAATCTGTGGAAGCTCCGCGATAGCCACCACACAAAGTAACGAATAACGACCCTATCTAAATCCCAGTAACGATTAACGTGTTCCTGATTTTGGCATAATAACTAGTTACCGTGCTCGTTACCACAATAATAACGTGGTTACTGTAACGCGTTACTTAATAACGCGTTAGTCCCAACACTGTCAGTTCCTGGGGAGGAGTAGGTAACAAAGCCAGGTGGTGTCCCTGTGAAGGTGTCACTGATCCAATTCTGTTATTGGGACCAGAGGTGGGCAGTAAATGCGTTACTGTAATCTGATTACGTTTTTCAAGTAACGAGTAATGCAAGGGATTACTATTGCAAAAAAGGTAATTAGATTACTGTTACTTTCCCGTAAGCACGCTGCATTACTAAACTGTGATTTTGTTTGAGTATACAAATACCTAATACTATCCTATTAGGTATTTGTGTGATTCTCAAATTACAGTAAATGAATCTCAAGAAAGCAAGTGAGAAAAATAACCTTGAACCGATCCATCCATCCGCTTATCCTATATAAGGATATATATAAGGAATACTTAGCAACTATCCATCCATCCATCCATTCGCTTCCGCTTATCCTTTTCAGGGTCGCGGGGGGTGCTGGAGCCTATCCCAGCTGTCATAGGGCGAGAGGTACAGTACACCCTGGACAGGTCGCCAGTCTGTCGCAGGGCTAACAAATAGAGACACAGACAACCATTCACACTCACATTCACTCACAGATTTAGATTAAGGTACCCTTTAATCTAAATTAAGGGTACCCCTTAGCAAGGTACCGCCCCTACACACTGCTCCCAGGGGCGCCCGATGGCTGCCCACTGCTTCACTGAGTGAATGGGTTAAATGCAGAGAGGAATTTCCCCAAGGGGATCAATAAAGTATAAAGTAAGTTAAGTATATATATCATGTTTTACCTGAGTAGCGAAAGACCGCGGTGACCTGAAAATGATGTGCCGGAGGTTTGCCGTTCTCGCTGGCTCAAGTCTCCATTGAACCCCCCAGCTAGCTATTGAGCTGGTGGGTGACTGATGTCTCCGAAAACGTTGGAGCACTTTTGCAACTATGTGATGTCTTGATAAACTGAGCAGATATTTGAAGTTTACACACGTACATTCTCGCCTGGAAATATGTTAAAAGTTTATTTTGTGACCCAGAAAGAGTAATAAGAGTAATATTAAAACTGAGTAGCGGCCACCATTGTTGGAAACTGGAATTGTCTGGGCCGTGCTATGAATTCTGGAATATGGTGGGCCACGAAGGACACACCTGACCCATCCTTCAAATTCGGGGAAAAGGAGGATGCATTTGTCGGCTGCATTCGGAGGACGCTACGAATTTGGACAGCCTTTGTCGTGTCGCTGTGACGTAATTGGCCTACCAATGCAGCCTCAGGAGGCTGCAGCCCATGAATTTGGACACCCCCTGCATGTTGTTCTCTAAAACACAAAGAGAGCCACGCGCTCACACGATGCTCCCAATAGCTGCAGATCCTGAAGCTGTGGTGAATATTTAACACACTTTTTGTTGTAATTTTTGTTTTTTTGCCTGTTCCATTCGGTACTTTAGCAATCAAAATTGTTTTCTGAAGGCCAGGAAAGATGCTCAACGGATTTATTTTTTCAAGTGGAGAAAATATGCAAATGCCATATTGTTCCACTTGAATGTTCCACTACTGTTAATGCTATATAGTGACACAGCTCCTGTAATCACAAAGAGAACAGAATAATCACAAACTGTGAAATATAAAGTTTATTAGCTATTTATTAAGAAAAAGAAAAGCCTAATATACTAGCAAGTTTCCAATATAATATTTACCTTTGAGTTGTTGGTGCTTTTTAAATGGAGATCTCCAAAGATGAGACGATGGAGCGGGTTTCAGTCCTGGTTCAGTCTGCTCCTGCGTGGTGGTATTCAACAACATATGGAGATATTATCAGCATTGTTTGAGCTGCTGCCCAAGTATTGGACAACAAATATTAAAAAATTAAACATACATTTTTGCTTACCTGCCAAGCGGCAGTAGTTGGTTTCAGTGAATAAATATTGGGCTTTGTTATTTTAATAATGATTAATAAGGGGTTACTAAATTGCAAACTTTTATTTAAGTTGGTGTTACTGTCGTTACAGATGTGGCAAGAGATATAAAACATGCTGCTGTTTGCACATATTTAATAATTACTTATGCGCAAGAGCTGAAGGGGTGTCTAGCCTGTTGCTCTTACAGCATAATACTCGTAATAAAAGTACGGTAACTGTAGTTAGTTAGTGGCTGAGCAGCCCGGTGCATTTCTCCTGATTTCTTTAGTCTGGATAAATTGATTCACCTCCACAGATTAGCTAAACGAACTTCACAAAACGAGTTTCCCCACAGCTGAGTCCTCATCTTAGATAGCTAGTTAAGGATGTTAGTTACAGATTATCTTACAAGCACATTTAACTTACAGCAAAAATTGCAGCAGGACCTTGGGTCCTTCTGGTCTGGTTCTTCATTAAATTGGTAGTCCATTTTAATGAAGAACTCCTCGTGCTGTCAGTTTAAAACAGTCAGTAACGTAAATGCTGGACCTCCTTTCTGTGTCTCCTCTATCTGCCATGGTCTGGAGTCTCTGGCCATGTTTTGTGTTTATTAATATCCAGTGTTTTAGTGCTCTATGTGCCTGCCTTGTGTTCCTTGTGTTGTGTCTAGTGTTTTTGGTTCTATGTTCATGTTTTCTGTTTTGCTTCCTCCCAGTCTCGTCTGATTAGCGTCAGCTGTGTTCCCTGCCTGTCTGCCATTTCGTCATGTGGGTATATATAGTGTGTGGTTCCCTTTATTCCTTGTTGGGTCGTCTGCATTACTTTGGCGTCTCTCCGGTGTGTCATTCCCTCTATGTCTCAGGCTTTCTAGCTTCAGGTTAGTTTTCACAGTATAGATTACTTTTACAAAATAACTTGTATGGCATTGACCAATATATACCATATTTTGCAGACAAAGAGTTACAGGACTCTCTTCCAGACCATAGTCAGGAGCTCAGTGCACAGCAGGAACTTAACACAGACTTATACTCATAATACAAGTCAGCAGTCCAAGAGACCGCTCAGGGAGTTTGTGTGTTTGCTCAGACAAGTGAAAAATTAGAGGGAACATTGGTCATGTGTCATATAAGGTCAGTGGCATGACCAAAAATAGTTTATAAATTATTCGTCAAATTACTTGTCAAAATGTTTGTTTACACACATATATCACACTAAATAATTCAACATTATGATCATCAGAACCTTTGCTTTGATACATTTTCTCTAACTGGACCTCTTTACATTTTTGTAGAATACTCCTCCTTTACACTGTTAATTAGAGGCTTGCATGGAGTCATTTCGGCATTGGTAATGTTTAATCGATATTGTTATATAGTATTTTGTAATAGTTATACTATTATTGGCCAAAGACATATTGGAAAACAAAATGATAGTTTGTCCACTAAAAATGTTTCATCCCAAATATGACCCTAGCCATATTTAATCATAAATGAGTGTCTCATTATGTCTGTAAATTATTTCTGCGTGTGTTCTCTCTTTTAAGACTCTGCTGGTCCCTGGTCTCCTGGTCGCTGCTCATTGGCCATTGAAAAAACTTCCTCCAGCATCAGTCATTACCAGTGATGGTAAATTCTATTCTTTTTTCTGAATCGAGCTTGAATGAGTCACTCACCAAAATGAATCGTGTTTTTTGAGTCGCTGAGTCAGTTGCCCAGAGAGTGCAAAAAATTTACATTTTCACTCAAAATTAATTTTGAGGAGTTTGCGCCATTTAAGCAGCCCTTTGCTGCCCAATCCGACCGGGCTAAAGCTATTACAAAAGCTACTGGGGTGTTTAGCTGCAGACGGGAGGCCGTATTCCCTTGTGCAAAACAAGGGGTTTAAACTATGATGAACATGCTTGAGCCACGCTATGATATCCCGTTCGCGTCCACTTCAGTGACAAGATTGTACCCAGGAAAAGTTTAAAGTTAAGGCTGAACTGTCCCAGGCATCTTCTGTTGCCCAACTACAAATGGGTGGACCTCAAGGTCAACGGAAAGCTACGTGACCGTGACTGCTCATTATATCACAGTGGAGTGCTAGATACAAAGCCCTGTACTGCCCTATATTGCACCTTAATTTGTATTTATATAATTGCGTGGAATAAGTCTTGAGTTGAATGTTTTTAATAGGCAAAAAATACTTAAATAGTTAATTTTGTCTTTTTTTCTTTTTTTTGCTGATCTGAAAATTGATCCGATCCGTGACTTAAAACCGTGATCCAATCCGAACCGTTGCACCACTACTGCTGAGTGATTGAAAAAGAAAAAGAAATGTTTTTAAAGAGCAAAAAAATTAAGATTTCTAAAGGGAACATTTATTCTATTTATTGTTATTTTATTTTATTAGTATTTTCCTCAATTGTGTCTAATATATATTTTCTTATCTAAATGCCCACTGAGCTGTGAGCCAGGGGTCGGTAATGCGCCTTAACATTGGTTTGCCAACCAAGAAGAAGAAGCTGTGAGCAAGGGGGGAGGGGGTGAGTGAGTCCTGAGTGATTCGTTTATGCTATGATTCAGCACAGGAAGGGAGGGGGTGAGTGAGCCCTGAATGATTTCTTCATGCTACGATTCAGCACAGGACGGGAGGGGGTGAGTAACTCAAATGTCTTGTTAGCATGTTAGCAGAGCAATGCTACTGTGAACTGATGAGCTATTGTCTTGATGCGAGCTTTCTACTCAGGGTTTTTTTTTTAATCCCAGTTCAGAGCAGAAATGTTTTTGTTAAGAAACTGGCTGTTGTTTTTTTGCCCATAATTTTAAGCTAGACATGTTTCTACTAATGAAATTAGTTTGCTAACAGTAACAGGGATGAGTCAGTGAATGAGTCAGTTGGGCTTGTGAATAATGATTCAGGAGTCAGTAAAGTGATTCTCGAGTATTGAACGATTCATTCATGATTCGCACATCACTAGTCATTTCATTACAAGACTCGCGTGCGGAGTGAAGCGGAAAAAAAGAAAAAGAGAGAGAGGGTGGGAAAAAGAAAAAAAAAAAAAAAAACACGGCTCCCAACAAGGAAATGGAGGCAAGAAATGTCATGTTTTAAGAATGATAATGTCTAAGCTTATGTTGTTCAGCAAGTTCATCAATAACGACTTTTAATTACATGACTCCTTTCTCGCTGACAGCTCCTTGGCAACTATCCCAAAAGTCTTTCAAGTTCAAACATTTTTCTACTTGTTTTAATAAAGTAGGCATTTAAGGTTTTGAGAGAATATGTCCATTTGAACAGAAAGCTTTTATATTATAAATGTACAAGTTTCAATCAAAATGAATCATAATGATTTTATTTATCTTATCTTTTGTCATTATGAATATTTTAACGTAACGAATTTAGCACCTCACTCCGAACACTGATCTGTCAACACATTCTCATTTCAGGGCTTCAAACACAGCACAACTTCAAAAGGTTAGATGTCTCTGGCATTAAAACAAAACCACAAACCTGTGGCTGCACACATTTGGTTACTACTTATAATTCAGGTGGGAGGATGGAAGGCCAGCAGTTGTAAGTTAGTCAGCCATGAGACCATGGTTCACTATTTTTTCACTTGTTGTACTTCTTTGTGTATCCTCTACTTTGTTCATGTCTTCGATTTTAATTCCAGTTATGTTTAGACATAAACTACTTTGTTTAGGTCAAAGAAAAGATTGTGGGTTTGGTTTAAATGTGCCCCTTCACAACACACACATCTGAGGCTAAACTTGTTTATGTGTTACTTGATGGAAGTTTCCATTAGCAAATACTTCATGGTATTTGTGCCTAAGAACATTTTATGCATGACTCTGAGACACCTGTGGCTTTGATGAGAGAGCAGAATATGATCGTGCCATGAAAAAGTGAACTGACACAGTGCTGATCAGCTGTTTCTTGAAATTCTATTTTATAAATTGTCAAAATAAATCATCATCAGCTAGTCATGACAAGAAGATTTCAGAACCACAGTAATAACCCAAAGGGTTCAGAAAGATCCCTGTGTTAGATGCTGAGGAAGACAACAAGGGTGTACGACGTGCTCTCCCCTTTCATCCTACAGCTGCTTTGGAACAAGTGAATGAGGGGTGAAAAGCGCCCTCCTCCAACAAGAGCATGCCAAGTTTCAACATGCAGAGTGAAACTCTGTGTCACCCATGAGGGATTAACAAAGAAACACAAACAACGCCTGATTAAACAGTCAGGCTATTTTTGCCTGAAAAGTTCAGTGTGTTTTAGGTTAAGGTGGTCATTGATGTGACTTTTCTAATCATTTTTACAAATGATAAAAATGTACATGTCTTCCCAAACATCACAAACAAAGGAAAGGTGTATATGAATTCCTGAGTTTCTAACTTTTCTCTAGTCCTGATATGATTAAATGTAACTAGTGTAAATATAATATGCAAATTTCACAGCTACTTGACTAACAACTATTTCTGCACACTCTGCATGGGCTAGACTGTTTCGTAGGGTGATACCAGTTCCTGACACGTAAGAAAGCTGTGCATTGGATCTTAAATACCATAGTGAATATATCAACAGTTTGTTAAACAGCTTCTTTGACATATCTAATGAGTCCTGACACATTATCTGACACCCTAAACATGATTTTGGGGACATCCCATTTCATTGAGGGATTTTACTAGGCCTCAAGCATGCTTTAAGCGGGGACATGGACAGAAGAGGATTTGCAGCTGTGTGGAAACACATGGCTACTTGTGGTGTTACCTTAGACTGACTTTGGCACTAATATTAAAGTTAGATGGGGTTTTTTTTGCATTTATCCACAGGTTCAGATGTGTTCAGTTATTCACTGTGTCAGGGGTCGTGTGCGGCGGTGAGGAAGGTGACCCACACGCAGGACTCTTGGTGCAGAATGAGGAGGTTTATTGGAAACGGAGACAACAGAAGACAAGATGGCTGGATGAACTGAATGGACTGGCAAACTAACTGGCTGACTGAACTGAACACGCGACAAGAACAACATCAATGACAAGACACTGAACTGATGAAACTGAGGGACTTAAGTACACAGGCTGAATGATGAGTGATTAGAGACAGGTGAGTGAACAGCTGAACATAATGAACTAATGATAAATGGGAAGAGAACTAGAACATAATGCACACAGAGTAACGGTGTGTTCACACCGAACGCAATAGAGGCGGCCAGAGCGTCAGGTTTACATGTAAAGTCAATGGAAAGGCGCGATGACCCGCGATTGCGGCTCCCGCGAAAATTCGGAAGCAGATTTGCGTCGCGAAAACGCCTGAAACTCGCGTCAGTCTAGCGCGTTTGGAGCGTTTGACTCGCGAAAAAAAACACGCGCGTGAGTTTTTGTGTTGCATTTTGTGCATACGCGCGTTACGCGTCTACCGCTCGAGTTGGAAAAATCTGAACTCCAGCGTCAAATCGCGCCGCGACAACCAATCAGGAGCCTGGTGACGTGGCTGTGACCTAGGTCAAAGGGGCAGATCCAGCCAAAGCCCTTCATACTTCAATGGAAGGAAGGCTAATCAGCGCCGTAGCAAACAACCCGGAGCTGTACGACACCAGCTGCTTTCTGTACCGAGACAGGAATATAAAGGACCGAGCTTGGAGGAAGATATGTAAAGAGATCGGGCAACCTGGTAAGTTCATTCATTTCTCTTTTGAAAGTTTTCGCTGACCCGAGGAAGCTGCACAAAAGCTAGCAAGCCACCGCTATTTTCCCACTGACGTACAAATACCGTTCTGCTTTTATGCATGTTGTCATATAGGAATATATTTTGTTTATTAATAAACAGCACACAGTGGTCCCGCTGTTCATCCGTCACTGCTTCGCTTTTTCGCTGATTTTCTTTTTCTTTTCTTTTTTTTTGCAATCTACAAAGGTTTGTACTTTGAGAATCAATTGTGAGAACTGTGACCAATGTTCATGTGTGTGGGGAAAACAGTGTATAAAGTGCGTGACCAGGGGCTAGTTATTCTGAGAACCTCTGCTGCAATAAATGAGGGACCACTGTATATACTTTCTCTGATTATATTCAACATGTTAACATTTAATACTGTATTGATAGAGCCAACTGATTCTGCAGCAGAGCAGTTGCTTCTCCTGGCTCCCCAGTCCCTGAGCTCCTGCTGCTGCACCCACAGGTATGTACAGCAAGCACTGATACCTTTTTAGTCGGTGGGATTGCCTTGTAATCACCTTTACTAAATATCTACAACCAATCTGATTATATCCCGTTTTTGTTTTGTTTTCTTCAATGTTGAAATTAAAATCTAGTAGCAGTCTTCTCATTTCTTTGTTTTGTGCTGTTTTGCAGGCCCACAGAGGAGGACGGCTCCGAGGCAGATGAGGGACGGGTCCCAGGACGGTCCATCGGCGGTGGAGCTGGCCATCCTGGAGTCCCTGAAGAGGCCACACCAGTCTCCAATGGAGCAGTTCCTCCTCAGCCTTGTTCCTGCTCTGGAGAGCAGCTGGTCCTTTTTATTCCTGTCTCTCTGTAAATACTTATATTTTATATATTTATGTTTAATGTTTTTCAGTTTGAGAATTTTAATATTATTTCAAATAAATTTTTATAATGACTAATGTCTCAGTTCTACTACACAGCAAATGTTGGCACACGACTTGACACATGTAGAATTTATTTCTTATTATACTAATGACAAAATATACTAATACAGTGGGATGCAAAAGTTTGGGCAACCTTGTTAATAGACATTATTTTCCTGTATAAATCGTTGGTTGTTACAATAAAAAATGTCAGTTAAATATATCATACAGGAGACACACACAGTGATACTTGAGAAGTGAAAAGAAGTTTACTGGATTTACAGAAAGTGTGCAATAATTGTTTAAACAAAATCAAGCAGGTGTATAAATTTGGGCACCACAAAAAAAGAAATGGAATAAATATTTAGTGTATATCAATGTGTGTGTCTCCTATATGATATATGGGGTGCCTTTGTCTGGACGTGCTTCCCATCCAGAGCTCCACAGCAGAGAGGAAAGTTCCAGCGCTCCTCAAATCCCTCTGTGATGGACCGCCAGTCTCCAGGTGAAGGCACAGCCATGAAGTCGTCCACTAGACAGTCCCAGATGGCCGTCGCTACCTGGGGGGTGATCTGGCTCACCGTGGACACACCGACTCTGTAACTGAACGCTTGGTCGTGAAGGAGTCCCCGGTGACAAGGAACCTGAACAAAATTGTTCAAAATTAGTATTATGTGTACTGCAGTTACAAAATACATTATTCAAATTCCAAAATACTTTTGTGATGTCAGATTTAAATCACAAAACTTAAATCTTACATAAAACATTTTGTAATTATAAGGATAATTACAAAATGTATATTAGATCATATCTAAAACAGTTGTGTTTTGTTTTAACTTTAACATATCATAATTTGATTGGTAGCAACTTTTACAACTACAGTGAGCCAATCACTCATAATTCCTAAACATGTCAATCAGGTAGGAATGAAGTAAGACATTAATAGAAATAAAGAGTTCTATGTTGACATGTAGCCCTTTCCTTGCTTAAATCATTAATATTTTTGAAAAATTAATCTGTGATATGACATAGCTTATCAAGATAGAACCACATAACTAAAGATGAACCAAACTGTTCAGTTTTATCTAACTCTGTTTTAATAAAGGCTGGTGACCCTTGTTATAGAGTCTGACAGCTGCAGGGATTATATACAAATATTCAACTATCCCAGAATTAAACCAGGTCTAAATAAAAAGGAGTGAGTATCACTACAAAGGTTAACTCAGTAGTCCTAATGCTACAGTTTGATATCAGCAAACACCGAGCGCATACATTGATATGACACCATAGCCATGCTATCATTGCAAACACTGATAACAGCATAAAAAGAAATTAAATAGGGACTTGATGAGAGCTTCTGAGTATCACTAGAAATATTATAAACAGTCGTCTCCGTACCACAGTTTGCTATCAGTAAACACCGAGAGCATTCGCTGTTAGCATAGCACATCCATGTTAGCAGTGTATAAATGGATGGTTTAGCATATTAGCACAGGTATCAATAAAGGACTACCGTATTAAATACTTTTACTAACCTCAGGCAGATGGACAGGCGCTCTGCAGGTGGGATTGAGCGCCTGTAATTGGTGTCTAGGCAGGCGATGCTGGGACCAACGAGGGAAAGCAGGTCCTCAAACTGGCCGACGGTGATATCGCTGGAATCGGCCGTCATCCAGGCGCAGCTCCTGGAGCAAATGGTGAAACTCACCAAACTGCTCACGCCTCTGGAGGACCTGATGGACCCAGGTACGGCGAGGACGTCTTTTATGCCGCTGCTCTGCTCTCCACAGTACATCGAGAAGGGAGACTCTCTCTTCAAGCGCTAGCTCGACAGCTGCCATCTTGCAAAGATGCCGGTGTTCTGACAAACCATCCTACTTTGGCAAACCGTCCTACCAGTAGGATAATTTTACGCTGCCATATGACAAACTGCCCTACTTTGGCAAAATGTCCTACTGTACGTAATTTATGCACATTTCTGCTGCCAAACAATAATTCCAGCAAAAATTTAAGTAGGTATGACGGTTTGCCACTTAACTTTGCCCATCAGAGTATGTTTGTAGCTGATATTCATAAAGCCAGTACGGTTTGACACTTCTTTTTACCCATTAAAGTGTGCTTGTAGGTCACATTCACAAAGGTAGCATGTTTTGGCACGTAATTCTTCCCGTCAGAATTATGCTTCTAGTTTATAATAACAACGGTAGCATGTTTTGGCACGTAATTCTTCCCGTCAGAATTATGCTTCTAGTTTATAATAACAACGGTAGCATGTTTTGGCACGTAATTCTTCCCGTCAAAATTATGCTTCTAGTTTATAATAACAAAGGTAGCATGTTTTGGCACGTAATTCTTCCCGTCAAAATTATGCTTCTAGTTTATAATAACAACGGTAGCATGTTTTGGCACGTAATTCTTCCAGTCAAAATTATGCTTCTAGTTTATAATAACAACGGTAGCATGTTTTGGCACGTAATTCTTCCAGTCAAAATTATGCTTCTAGTTTATAATAACAACGGTAGCATGTTTTGGCACGTAATTCTTCCCGTCAGAATTATGCTTCTACTTTATAATAACAACGGTAGCATGTTTTGGCACGTAATTCTTCCCGTCAGAATTATGCTTCTACTTTATAATAACAACGGTAGCATGTTTTGGCACGTAATTCTTCCCGTCAGAATTATGCTTCTACTTTATAATAACAACGGTAGCATGTTTTGGCACGTAATTCTTCCCGTCAGAATTATGCTTCTACTTTATAATAACAACGGTAGCATGTTTTGGCACGTAATTCTTCCCGTCAGAATTATGCTTCTAGTTTATAATAACAACGGTAGCATGTTTTGGCACGTAATTCTTCCCGTCAGAATTATGCTTCTACTTTATAATAACAACGGTAGCATGTTTTGGCACGTAATTCTTCCCGTCAGAATTATGCTTCTAGTTTATAATAACAACGGTAGCATGTTTTGGCACGTAATTCTTCCCGTCAGAGTATGCTTCTAGTTTATAATAACAACGGTAGCATGTTTTGGCACGTAATTCTTGCCGTCAGAGTATGCTTCTAGTTTATAATAACAACGGTAGCATGTTTTGGCACGTAATTCTTCCAGTCAAAATTATGCTTCTAGTTTATAATAACAACGGTAGCATGTTTTGGCACGTAATTCTTCCCGTCAGAATTATGCTTCTACTTTATAATAACAAAGGTAGCATGTTTTGGCACGTAATTCTTCCCGTCAGAATTATGCTTCTAGTTTATAATAACAACGGTAGCATGTTTTGGCACGTAATTCTTCCCGTCAGAATTATGCTTCTAGTTTATAATAACAACGGTAGCATGTTTTGGCACGTAATTCTTCCCGTCAGAGTATGCTTCTAGTTTATAATAACAACGGTAGCATGTTTTGGCACGTAATTCTTCCCGTCAGAGTATGCTTCTAGTTTATAATAACAACGGTAGCATGTTTTGGCACGTAATTCTTCCCGTCAGAGTATGCTTCTAGTTTATAATAACAACGGTAGCATGTTTTGGCACGTAATTCTTGCCAACAGAATTATGCTTCTAGTTTATAATAACAACAGTAGCATGGTTTGGCACTTGTTTGTAGAAGCAGTCTGCATGCCAAGGTGCTTAAGTTATACAGCTGTCACCATTGAAGTGATTGGAACACCTGACTATATAAACTTTGACAATGAACTCACTCCATTATAGTTACAGTATATATTTACTGAATATATTTACAGATACATATATTTGACATTTATAGATCCAACAGAACACAGGGAGAAAGAACTGAAAAAGAAACAGTGTACAAATTATGCACATTTGTCGCACAGGTACTTCACCAGGCTGCTGTCATATTGAGCACATCCAAAATGTGCCCATCTGGAACAAAACTCGCACTGCACCTGAAGAGGGAGAAGGGGGGGGGGTGTAAGTGTGTTAACCAACATTACGAATTTTATGAGAAAATAATTACTACAGTGGCTTGCAAAAGTATTCGGCCCCCGTGAACTTTTCCACATTTTGTCAGATTGCATTCACAAACATGAATCAATTTTATTGGAATTCCACGTGAAAGACCAATGTCTCTACCCGTCTGGTAGAGACATACCCTAAAAGACTGGCAGCTGTAATTGCAGATAAAGGTGGTTCTACAAAGTATTGACTCAGGGGGCTGAATAATTACGCACACCCCACTTTTCAGTTATTCATTTGTAAAAATTGTTTGGAATCATGTATGATTGTTGTTCCACTTCTCATGTGTACACCACTTTGTATTGGTCTTTCACGTGGAATTCCAATTAAAATTGATTTGTGTTTTTGGCTGTAATGTGACAAAATGTGGAAAAGTTCAAGGGGGCCGAATACTATTGCAAGCCACTGTATATTGCATTTGTGGTTTATTTGTTTTACCATTTCAATCATACTGGAGTCAGGATCGGCTTCCAGCATGGAACAAACCACACAGTAGTCATCAGCATTACCTAGAAACACACTGACGTTCAACCTAACAGTTTTAAACAAAACTGAAAGTGCTATTGCAATACAAAAGCACATGACTCAACTTACTTTGATGTTCTAGCAGTTCGCAAGCAATTTCAGTGCGGTGCAGCCCAATGGCTTCTGGAGTAGACAGCACCCTAGTAACCTCTCCACTCAGAAGGTAGTGTTCGGCAAACTGTAAAATATGTTACAGTAATTGCAATTGATTAACTTAATTCTAGTTAAATACATTAAATACAATTGCTTATTAAATACCTTCAACACTAAAACTCCACAACTGCTGGAGTCCATCTGCTTGTTGTGTGGCAGAGTCTCCATTTTCCAATCCACTCTGGACTCTTCCTTATCTTTCATCTTCAGAAAATTCCTAATAAAAACAAAACAAGTTTTTAAAATGTAGCCAGCATTTTGCTCTAAATAAAAAGAAAAAAAACCCCACAAACCAAACAACCCAAAACAGATAATTAATGAATGATGAATACCTCCAGTTACGCATAACTTTCCTTTCATAACAACCTTCATTTCCAAGAGGGTCTAACAGCAGTACAGATTGTGAGGATATTTTGACAACCTAAAATAAAAATTGTATTTAGTAGAATATGTGTATTACGCTCACTTAAGTAAACATAATCAATTGTAAGCATTTTCAAAATAAGAATATGCTGCTAAAAAGAACAGTAAAACAAAAAAGAGAAAAAACACATGAGGTGTGAACATGTACCACAAGGATCCAGTGTGCACCAGAGTTCAGTGGGCACAACCAAATGTCCTCAGCCGGAAACAACATCTGTGGAATATTTTTAAGTTTATAAAGGTTTAGATTTATTTACATAACATACACTATATAACCAATATAACATCTACATTATCTTGCTGACACATTTAAACTTCCCAGAAAACAGAGAGGTTGCAACAACGCAAGACAACTGATACACAGGTTTCTGAAAAATGCAAGATTTTTTTTTTTTAAAAGATTACAAAATTGTATAAAATACTTTTGTGAAATAACCGGCATATGTTCTTACTTGCCTTTTGTTTCCTAATGAGGCAGTGCAGGTATGCATCAATGACCTGTTTGGATTAAAAGAAGATTATTTTTACAGACCACCACTAGGACCAAAAATGATTACTTCACTTACCTCATCAGAAAGCCACCCACTGTCCTCCAGTGTGCGAAAAGAAGAGTCATACAATTTGTATGGCCCAACGACTGCCTCTACACGCCCGGTGTCTTTTGCAGCCCAAAGCCACTTCACTAAAAAACAAAATATGATAAGTTTCTTTAGTAATAACAGTTGCCATTTGAAAATCACGGTCAATGGCCAACGGGCCACAAGCAGACAAGGGCCAACGGGCCACAAGCAGACAAGGGCCAACGGGCCAACAACATAAACATGCCAGAGGGGAGTATCCATTTGACTAGCCAAACTGGCAACAATTGACCAACCGGTCAGAATGAGATTTTTAGCTATGCCACCTTTTTCCTGCGTGCTGGGTTTCTGGGGGGTCACTGGTACAAGCTCTTCTGGTGCTTGGACTGATTTTACCTGAGCTATTTTTGGTGCAAACTGAATGACAGAGGATCTGTTATTTTGCAGCGCTTCATGATGATGCTGAGGACTGCAAAGCCACATCTCAGAAGATGGGCTACTCTCAACAGGTTCAGTTGGAGTTGAGACTTGGACAGGGTGGCTTGTTCTATAGGGTTTAATGTGGTCAATACTGTATAGACTTTTTAAAGTATTTCCCTCAGCGTTTTTCAGTCTAACACATTTTCCACTGAAGTCATCAATTGTGTAGGGACCTGAAAAATCCGGTTCAAGTCTTCCTCCTTTTCGCCCACGTTTCCTCATATTTAGAAGCAGAATTTGATCCCCTACATTGTACACAACATTTTTGTACTTTTTCAGGGCCCGCTTGGCGTATGCAACCTTTTGCTTGTCTTGTGACTTCGCAATGTTTTCTTGTGCAGTTTCTTTAACTGCATGTTGTGCTTCACTTTCAGACTGTACATAGTCACTGTACCTTTTGTCGTCTGGCAGAATGATGTTGGAAATCTAAAATTTTGTAGATATTAGCAATTAAAACAAGATGATATCATATTCATAAAGACATTACTGGGTTTTTTTCTTAAATGGTTTCAATTCTTTGTTCTAACATAGAAAGAATTTGACAAACACTCACCGGCACTTGAGCAGGCACTTCTGATGGAAATACTGCCTCTCTTCCATACATCAGAAAAAAAGGTGTGTATTTTGTTGTGGTGTGTACTTTTGACCGAAGTGAAAACAGGGTGGGCTCTAGATACAGATCCCAGTTATTCTGCTGGTCATTCACCAGTTTTCGGAGGGCTCTAAATGCAGGCATAGAAATATGTAAAGACAGTAATGAAAGTTTAATTAGAAGTAAATAAATTAATAAATTATTAAGTAACAATTAAGTTTGAATAACATAAGTAATGTTATTAAAAACTGTTAGATAAAAATTAGGCATACCTTTTTATGTTGTCATTGGTCTTTTCATCTAGACCATTGGTCTGTGGATGGTATGCTGCTGTGACACTTCTTTCAATTTGCAATAACTTGCAAAGATCAGAGTTGAGCTTCAACAGATAAGGACAAGGTTATACTTCTTATACAAGCACACAAGAAAAAAAACTTTGACCCCAGTGAAGTAAAGTTAAAAAATGTAACTGAAAATTATTTAACACTTACTTCATTCACAAACTCTCTGCCTTGATCTGACAAAATCCTTTTGGGGCAGCCATGTCTATATATAATGGAGCACAAGTGCTGGGCTACCTCAGATGCAGATTTTGTTTTTAATGGGAAAGCTTCAACCCATTTTGAAAAGTAGTCAGTTGCAGTAAGTATATACTGGAAGCCGCTTGAAGTTTTAGGAAGAGGTCCAGTAAGATCTATACCAATAAGTTCCCACACTTCAGACACCTATAAAGGACAAATTAATAATTTGAATAACAATTTGTATAATGTACACATTAACATTGATGGTTAAAATTAGTTGGCAAACCCTCCTGCCTTTATGAATATGAGCTACAAGCATAGTTTGATGGGTAAACGGGGCATAATATTTACCTGAATACACTGCAACGGTTGCACAGCAGTCAGTGGTTTCCCAACTTTTTGACACTGGTCACATTCCAGAATCTTTAAGGTAAAAATATTTATGGAGTTCACGTAAATGTTCAACATTCTCATTTGTAAAAAACAAAAACACTTAATGACATATTCTCTAACGAACAAACTATTTAGCAACAATAGTTTGTGTGCGCGTCTTCAAATCTCTGCCAGGCCTACAGGTTATTACTGTAATATCACTAATTAACCATATTTATTTATATTTTGCAAGTGTACAGTTTCTCTTTTAACTGATATCAAAAAATTTGCTTATTTTAAACGCTATTTAACAACAGTACAAACAGTTAATACATACCCATGTTTTAATGTCAACTGTCATACCAAACCAGTAAAATCTGGAACACACTGCATTTAGCGTTTTGTGTGTGCCAGTGTGTCCTCCAATTGGAGATGAATGAAACTCATGAAATATCTTCCTGGCATCATCCATGGTTTTTACTACTCTTCTGGTTCCAACAAAGAGTTCTCCATCTGCAGTAAAACAATATATATTTAGAAATTAATTTAACCACATATATGAGTTGTTAGTATTAACAATAAATTACTGACCCTTTTGTTTGAATTTTGAGGCATATCTTCTGAGGTTTTGCCTCTGAGCCTTGTCATATCCTGAAGGGTAGGAGCCCGCAGAAATGAACGCGTAAATCTCTTCCCACTTCTTCTCCACATCTACGAATGTCAGTAAACATTTTCTTATGAGCTTCAATGTGCAGTTAACAATGCAAATAATTTAACTTATTAAATAACGACATTACCGAAACAGCCTTAAAACACCGAAGCTGCGGACTCAAAAGTGTTGTGCAAATACCACGTGTCCAGTAACTTGACAGCAGACTAAACCGAATCTGCAAATTCGACAGTTTTGTGCAGAAAGCAGATAGCGACTTCACTTTAATATTGACAAACAATCACAAAGGCTTAAAAAATCAAGTATCAACGTCAATAAAAAGTACTAATACTTACTACTTACCTATTCTCCTGCAAATATGACAACGGAGTAGCGTGAAATCACAGCCAGATGCGCTTAGCTTCCCTTTTTGTGTTGTGCGCATGCGCGCACATGCTCAGGAACAACGGGTAGGACGGTTTACGGGGTAGGAGAAATTCCCAGAACACCGGTCTGGCACAACTTCCTCCCACATTCCTCCCACATTTCCGGTTCACGCGCGTCAAAATATGGATTTTTCTTGGACACGCGTTGAGACGCGAATGTGCACGCGTCAAATTAGGGGCGTTTTGTTCGCGTCCATCGCGTTCGGTGTGAACACACCGTAAGGCTAACACAATAAAACAGGAAGTGGAACATACAGAAGATAAACAGTGAACATGAACTGAAAATACTGGGTCAACAACCCAGGAACCCTGACACACTGTCCCTGATGGCAAACATCTGGACATGGCAAAATAGAACTGCACAATAGAGTGTGTGTGTGTGTGATGTTTGGTGATGCACGTGTATCTTCGTCCCTAACAATACTGATGATAATGATTCTTTTACAGGCACAATCACTAAATGGAAAGATTGGATGACGGATTTTATGATGAGGTTTGATAAATATGTGTCACACCGAATGGGTTCCTTATCTTAACAACAGGTTCTCCTGAACGAATAAATTAATTTAAATAAGGTTTTATAGGTTTTCTCTCTTTTGTTGTTTTATGCTGTTTCATATTTCCATGTGTAATATGATGTTTTGGGATGTTTTTCTTTTGTATAATTACTAATATTTTGCATACAAATTTTAGACTCATTGAGGAAGAGAGGTTGATGGGAGTGAGGATGAACACCAAGTGTAAAGCTGTACCTCTAACACTGTAGAATAATGCACAGTCTCTCTGAGTATGCAATGTTGTTGATGTTAATTGGTGTTGAATTAGACTAGGTGCTGGCCTGAGAAAAGATGGGAGTGGGAGTCGCTCTCTGCCCAGGGCAGCCCATGGGACAAAAATCTGTTGTAACTGAAAAGATACAGCGAGTTGTGTGTGAGGGTATAAAAGGGACCTGCAACATCTCAAAGGCAGAGCTCTCATGACTGTGAACTGTGATGTTTGATGTGTGTTAGCTCTCCTGCATGCAGTGATTAAAATAGCTTGACCACAGCTGACCATGTTGCAGACTTCATTAACAGAAAATTCCACGACACCAGGATGAAAGTAGTTTTCATATAAAACAACACAAGCTGAACACTGAATGATTTAAAGAGTATAAAATGATGGAAATCATTTCTGTAGCCTTCTCAATAAATAGATCTCAACCCAAAAACCTATTTTGGACAGATGTGTTTAGAGTGACTTGTAAATTCGATAATAAAAAAAACTGTTTTTGTGACATGATATGTAACATAACATGATATGCTCTTTGCTGGGTTTTCCTTAAATCTGTTACCCATCTGTATGTTCACGTATATATATATATATAAATGAAGAAACTTTAAAAAGAATACAAAACAATTTGAAATAACTGAAACTCTCATCAGAATGTCAGTTATGTGTTTGCTTTGACTGTAAGTTGAGCTATAAATTTAACAACTCACAGACTTGTTTTGCTGTTAGAGTGACATCCTCTTCAAGGTCTACCCTACATACAGATGAAAGGCTCCTGGATGGATGGATGGATGGATGGGGTACTGTTGTTTCTCTGTACAGGCTCTCAGTGAAGCCTGTCATTAGAATCAATGTTATTCTATTTTCTGATTCATTATACTGGTCAACTTACACTTGTTATTTTTTTATTTATTTATTTATTTTCAACATGATAGTATTGTATTCTGATCAGTAGTGAGCAATTGTGCAGTTGTGTAAACCATCAGTAAAACCACGTATCAATTATGGTTATGGGCTCAAATTGTGGTCAGAAATATTTTGTTCTTGTAAATTAGACTGTATAGCTGCGAACTGAGTTTTGTAAACCAAAATATCTGAAAATTTTACATTTGTGCATCCATAGATGAGAATTTGTGTGTGTGCAAAAAAAGATTTGTGTTTGTAAAAAATATTTACTCAGGTTACAATTTTTTTTAAGGTCTGGTTACAGATACAAAGCAAGCAAACAAACAAACTATGTGTAAAACCGCGCTCACCTCTTCTGTTCAAAGAGGTGTTGTTTTCCTTTCTTCCTCTTCTCTGATGTAATTATAATTCTTTTATTACCTTTGGATGTAGAGGCCACACTTATGATTTTCTCACATCTAACATCTTGCATTTCCCACTCTTCATATCATCTCCCAATGAGTCATGATGTTCGGGTTAAGCAGGTTTGCTGAGTAAAGAATTAGTTGTCATCAGAATCTCATCCACAGTGTATTTTCTTCCCCACTTACTTCTAAATCATTCTCTGTGCTTTGTTAGCATTTCACACTCTGCAGAATATGCAGTGCTGGTTTTCAACACTCTTTTCTGTTAAATTCAGTACTAAAATCTTCTGAAGCATTTTTATATTATTATTATTTGCTCTGTTTTACTTGCATCTATTTGAAAGAGTTAGTGTAAACACAAAACATTATTTTATTTTATATAGTGGAATATGCAGGAAGTAGGTTTAAATGTTAAAGAATTTCTTTAAATAGATCATAGGTCAGTAGGTCATACTAACACACGCACACACATAGAGAGAGAAAGATAGAACTTGGAGAGTGCCCATAGCGGACAGATAACACCTTTAGTGTTAGTTTCTGTGAGAATGGAAAACAACTCCTTAAAAGGGGAGTTGGGTGACAGCAATGGTTTAAGTGTAACTGCTGAGTCAGGGGGGTTCAGATCAACTGGTGTTATGTAGGGCATACCAGAGTTTGTGTGCAACTGGTTGATCTCCAAATGCGCATTTGTTTAATTTGTCTGCAATAACAGTTGAACCTAGTCTATTTTCTCGTCGCGCTTCTTCTGCCAATATCAAAGGATTGGGGAGAGATGGTGAGGGCTCTAGTCTCTACACTGCTCACAGCTTCCTTAACCTCCTGGGATCTGGCGTTCTTCACATACATGGACATCACATGTTGGGTTGTCTAGACCACAATACTAAATTTTACATACATAGGTACAAACATGTTCTCATAGGGGAAAAAAGTTTGAAGTAGCAGTTTTGGAGTGAAATGTTTTGTGATTCATGTGATGTTCAGAAATCTTTCACTTTTTTTACTTTGTTACAGACATACGTCTTCCTGCAACTGTTAGCAGCACTTCAAAAGAGCCATTTTGGAAGACATTTTGGTTGTTGCAGCGGAGGGTGGATTCCAGTTTTTGATTCAGTCTCTCCGTTTGTCCATTTGTATTTGTTTGAGGGGTGATAGCCAGAACTGAGGTTAAACAGGATGGTGCAATACTAGGGCTGAGGTGAATAATTCTTTGAGTTTCTTAAATGTGGCCTCAGCCTCAGTTTTCCAGAGGAATGGTTTCTTAGTGCATGTGTTTGTAATGAGTGGTGTGGCGACCTTGCTGTAGTTTCTGTCAAGGCTCTGTGTGCGGGCAGGCGGAGAGGAGGATCCAAACGCAGGACTCAGACACTAACTTGAAACTCAAAAACCTCAGCTTTATTGCTGGTACGAAAACAAAACATGAAGTGAACACTGAATACGGAGAACAGAAACACACAAGCATAATCTGATGGTACGACGCGACACCGAGCATGGGAAAACACAGGGCTTATATACACAGGGTAGTAACGAGGGAATCGGCAACAGAAGGGAGACACAGCTGGGAGAGATCAGGGCTAACGAGACAGGGGGAACAAAGCTGCACACACTAACATAAGACAAAGACTTTCACAATAAAACAGGAAACATGAATCACAACTCAGAGACATGGACTCAACACAGAGAGACAGAAAATGACACATGGAACTGAACTATACATGAAACCACAATTCCTAAAACATGGATAACAGAAACATGAAACTCTAATAATAATCATCACAACCACAACAAGAGAACAAGAAAACAATCCATAATGCAAAATTAAACCAAAACATAATAAACTCAAAATACTGGGTCCAACGGACCCAGAACCGTGACAGTTGCATATGAAACACACAAGTTTTGCGAAACCCAAGAAGGCCAATATTTGAAATGTCCTTTAGTCCGGGAACTTTATAGTGTTCTATCGAAATTTATTACAAATGTTCTCATTTGTGGATATCATTTTTCTCAGAAACTAAATCAGGTAAAAAGATTATTCTTCGTTTTTACATTCCTCAGGTCCCAATCAGCCCAAATAGGAAAGAGGAATTAAAAGTGCATGTGAAGAAAGAGTTCGGGTCTTAGGAGGGGTAAGAAGCTCAATTCCATCTTTCATCGTATTAACCCTTTAAAACCAGTCAGAGTGGGCACAATCCGTTTTGCATAACTATTTTTAAATCTCTGTAGAACTGGAACCACGTAAGGTAGCGCAATCATTTTTTTTGCATATCAAACCGGAAGAGTTGTACTTACATGTTATACCATAAGCTTGTCCTAGGTCACGGTTTCATTCCACATATAGCTTTGGAAAAATTGCATAAAAAGCGCTTGCAGCAACAAAAACATTATATTCCAGAAACACGCTTTGCCGATCCGATCAGCTGTTCATAACACTTCCTAGGTTGGAATAGACGTCAGTGCGAACTATCGTATGTCCGCCATTACCTGGCTGAAACCGGAAGTGACGTCATTTTCGCAGAAAATATCGTTTTTTACCTTCAGGGCCTTATAAGCCTATACTGGTGTTTTTAAAAGTCATGTTTGGCTTTATGCTTTTCTGTATAGTTTCTGGGATGCTTAGAACTCAAATTGCACTGCTGGAAATAGTTTATTTTGATGCACATGCTGGTTTTTTTTTTTTGAAAATTTCCATTACAACATTTATTTTCATTTTTCCTGCAGTATATAAAATTGGTGTATCTCAAAAATGAAACTATGAAGACACTCAAAATAAATTTCCTGTTGTTGGAAACTATTTTGTACAACTTTTTTGTATTTAGAGTTTTGAGCAATAAACCTCTTAAATTTCTCCAAGTAGAAATATATCTAAATAAAACCAAAAACGATTTTCAATTTTTTTGTAGTTTATTGCACTTTTTTGCAATTTATGTTGGTTCTATGGATTTAATGCATACATATTACTAAACTTTGGGCTATAACGGTTGTATTGATGTATAGCAACTTGAAATGCTCCCAAAAATGGCACTACAGCATGTAAAAATATAAAGATAAGCGCTGGCGGACTTGGTTCTATGGTAGGTATTAAAGGGTTAATGTGATGCACTACCTGCTCAAAAATAGATCTTATACAAGTCAGCTCAGCCACCACACTGTCTTGGGATGAGCTCCTAACGTCAGCTCCATCAGGTGCCTTGGGTGCCACTGATTCTTATATAGCGCTTTTATACTCTAGAGGAGTATTCAAAGCGCTGTATAGAACATGCCTCACTCACCCATTCACACACACTCACACTCCGATGAAAGCATCGGCAATTTGGGGTTAGTATCTTGCCCAAGGATATTTGGCTTGCAGACTGGGGGAGCCAGGAATCGAACCACCAATCAGTAGCCGATCTGCTTTACCACCTGAGCCACAGCCACCCACAGTTGGCTGGTTTCGTGTCAAATAATGACTCTTCTGACTGCACTCGCAAACTCTAGACCTAAGTAAAACAAGTCCATCTGGCATACCAAACACTGGCCAATAGGTTACTATAATGTTCTTATGTATAATATCTTTGTTTATAGTTGGCCTCTAAAATATCTAAAATATCTTTGCAAAACTGTTATATTTGTTGTTTATATTTCTGCTGTCCTCATGACCAGAGTGCTCTTAAAAGACATGTTAATGTCACTGACACTCTTTAGATGGATACATGAAGGATGTATAAAAGTCACTTTGCCAAAAACTGATTGCAGCTTGTGACAGGAATAATGTTTGTGGCTCAAAATTGCTTCATATCATTCCTGATAGATATGTTTGGCATATGTTTCACAGATTATAGTCCAACAAGGAAATCAACTTTTGCCACAAGACCTGTTGTCACTGCACACCGGCCCTACAAACACTGATGCTGGCACCGGCCTTTCTTGGTTTCTGTCAAAATATGCATAGACTGTGTTCTATTGACTTTGTATTGACCATGTCTCATATTCATATTCAGAAAAAAGTTCTTTCTGGAATATTATCTTTATAGTTCTATCATTAAGCCATTAGGAGGCAAGAAACAGGTATAACAACTACAGCCTGGGAAAACCCGAAGCTTTACCTGCCGGCGGTTCTACGTAGTGAGAACAGCCAGCCAGCAACTACCCAAGCAGAGAGAGAGCAATGCGTGAAACTAAGATTGGGGGTGGACCCTAGGAATTGCTGGCACCATGACTATCCAATACAAGTTGCCAAAACCACTGACAATAAAACTAAACTAAACCTGCATAATAATAACAAAACAACAGAAACACAAATAATAACAAAAAATTCAGCTACAGATTACAGTCTGTCAGGGAGCCATGTGGAGAAATGTGGTCCAACTGCCTTCACAACATTACAGTGAATGCATTCTTTAACCACACTAAGAGACAGCAGGAAGAGCATTGTGTATGACTTGGTCCTTTTACTCATAAAGCTGATAATCATTGCGGTAAAGAACGTCATGCGAGGAGCATATTTTTTAGGAAAGTCTAAGAAAGCGTGAAAGAGGTGTAGTCAGCAATGGCTCTCCAAAAACTTGTGTGCTGGTTCAATGTGATTATCATACTTTTTTGCAAAGGTGAGAAACAAAGATTTTTCTTCAGTTATTTTTTTCTCATTAGCTAGTTTAATTAAGATTAATTAGAGCTATAAATGTAAACTATTTGAAACATTTTTCTGTCAATACTGTGATAAATATCTAATATTGTATTTATAAAAGTACATTTAAACAGTTTAAAATCTGAAATCATCGGAAATGTTCACAGTGTGAAGACATCTGGGAATATTAATGTTTTTGAATCTGTTTAGTCAGTTTTTTTTCTTTCCTTAAAGAAAGTTCTATTTGTGGAGTATTTCAGGTTATGAGTAGTGGTGTGCTATTAAAATATTGATTCCTCCGATACCAGTTATTTATGTTCTAGAATCGATTGTCATATTAAAGTATCGATATTTTAGTAATTTGGGGTAAATATGCAGTTTATCATTAATAAAATAATAAAACACTAAGTTTTTGTACAAAGTATTGGTATCGGATCAGTATTGTCGATACCACCCTGCTAATATGATATAACAGTGAACCTGGAGGTAGTACAAATACTTTTGAGCTTACAATTCAAAATTATAAATAAAAACTTTTTCTCTTTATAAATGATGTTGACTGTTTGACACCAAAGCATATTTAGATTAGGTTTAGGAAACATTTGGTTTATGATCCTTTACTATATTAACCCTTTACACTGATACACTATTGGGGTGTGACAGTACCAAGGACAAAGCACACATCATCTATGAATTGCTTTGAGAAGAGAGCTCTGTTTGATTACCTGAGTGAGTAAATCTCGCTGTAAATCTGTGACAATAACACTTTTTTATTAACAAATCTATAATATAAAACATAAAATAATTGTTCAGCTGAGGTTATCAGAATATGATTAACATAATTATTACTACAATACTGAACAGAGTGACCTAAAACAACAATAAATGATTGTAGCATAGGACCCCCAAGGTGGAGCACATAAACTCAACGCAGCAGTTGTCAGAGCACAGATGCTTTATTGTGTGACAAATAATACTGTGGTTTCGACCCTAGGCTCCGGACAAAGGCACTCTGTCTCGCTGCCACACCTTCCCAGCTAGCTGTCACTGTCAGAAAGCAGACACAGTCAATTTATGTACCTGTTCTCCCCGTCTCCGTGCCGCCCCATGAGCTCGCTGTGACGCTTTCTCCCCCGCAGCAGGCCAAATACCACACCCCCACCACAATGATATATTATTTTTTATGGAATAATTATTGACAAAGATCAGCATTTTTTGTCAAAAATGTTTTGATTTAAGAATTCACTGCAAAGTTTCATATGTTTGCTTTCTCACAAGCACAAGATATCTTCTCTAAACTGGTTTTGTCTTTTTCCTTTTTTAGGTTGTCACTCACAGTTGCCTGGTGAGCAAATGAAGGCATTTTGTTAAAAATTCTTCAAGTTTCATGTTTGTTTGTTTTTTTTAACATGTTTGATAACAAGACAAAAAGACCATCATCAGTTACATTTTATAATATAGCCTCTGACTAAAAAATCTCTTAACTTTACCATGCATTTTTCATATAATTTTGTGGCGCTATGGTGTAATTTTAATTTCCTGAAAATACTTAGCAGAACTTAGTTGTAAGGATTTGTTTTTAGTAGGAAAAAACAAAGTATACAAAGTATTTTTTTTTTCGACACTGGTGTCATCTTTTTAGGTTACAAAACTGCTCAATATGGAAAAACCTGCATGTTAATGTGTTTTTGTGTCATATGCATCTGTATTTTCTTTAAGGGACATATATTAAAGAACAGTTTTTCATTAAAAGGTCTGATCAGATTAACTGGATAGTACAGGAAAGTACTGTCTTTGGTAATCTGACTAGGTTTACTAGGTCACTTGAAACCGATGATTTAATGTTTTTAAATAATTTCCAGTTTCAACAAGATTTATATAAATGCTTCTACTATTTAAATGCAATATGCAAATACTATTAAATTTCTTCTTGAATAACACTTAGAATATAATTCATCATTATAATCAACATTTGCATCAAAATCAATGTTGTTTTCAAAATTAAATAATTTATGTTCGATTGGAGCAGCTGCAGCTGCCCAGCCAAGGAAACTCATGTCTTTAAGCTCATGCCAGAGGAGGTTTGGACCTCAGTAGTTATTGAGTTAGTGAGCTCTTTAGAATGATCCATCCTTTCATAAATGTTTGAAAAAGGTGGACTGCATGGCTAGATACTGTTTTTACACCTGTGACAATGGAGCTGAAAAAAATCTAAATTAAAAAATTAAGAGGTGTGGCCCTTCACTTCCCTACTACTTCTGGCCTTGTATGTCTCAAAAGAAGCAAAAACATGTTAGATAAATGATGTGCTTGTTCATAAACAATATATGTAAACATTGTTTCTCATTATTTTGAATGATTTTTGTGATGATTTTCTTCTTGTCTCCTCTACAGAGCCAGTGCAGTTTAATATAGACTTGAACTTGCTTTTCCCAATATCCAGTCTCCCCCCCAAATTTCATTGATCTGTTTAGAGGCTATGTGGAAAATGTGACTTTCCCCCAAAACACAACTTGGTCTTTAATCGTAGAAGACTTGAACTTCACCACATGTAAGCATTTTGTGCTCAGTCACATTTAAATGTGTTCATACTCTGGTGCATGATTTATGAGCTGTGTTTGGTGATTGTCTTAAATGTCCTTATCAGGGTGCTATCCAAACTCCACTGGAGGACTGCAGTGCCAATGTGAGGACCAGTTTGCCTGGTCATGTGACAAGTGTGGCCTTTACGGTGCATGCAGTAATGTCACCTCCCAAACCTGTGAATGCATCAAAGGGCTTCCTCCTGGTGGAGAGTTCTGTGAACCAATCGAAAGTAAGCTTCTGTCATGGCGAGTTTCTAACTCCTCCAAAAGTTACTCTATTGATTCTCACTTCTCTTGAGCAGTACTGCTAAATGCATAGTGTTGACTCCAACTTTATTATTAAATTCCACCATGAACACATAGCCATGATGAGAAGGGCAAAAGGGTTGTTTTGAGGGTGTACACAGGACTGTGGGATGACATTACTTTCTTATTAGGCAAGTATCTCCAAGCTGTCCACTAAAAGCAAAACCAGACTGCAGACAACAAAGAGTTAAATAATAGTGCAATTAATTGATCTTGCACAAATTTTATTTAATAAACTCCGTGCCCAAGCTTCATTACTGATTGTTCCCATCCAATTATAATTTTAGGTCTGAGGTTATTTCAAAACATTAAGACATGAGTGTCTTGATGGCAGGCAGGCAGGCAGGCAGGCAGGCAGGACACACAGCAAGATGAGAGTAGATAAGTGAAGTCACAACACAGACAGATGAAAACACAGGGCTTAAATACACAGAGGGAGCAATCAGGGAATGGGAAACAGGAGGGAAACACAGCTGCGGCAAATCAGGGCCAACGAGACAAGGGAAGCAGACATGGACCTTCAAAGTAAAACAGGAAACATAACACAGAGACGCACGGGGATCACAGACAGAAAACCAGAACACTAAAACTCTAACAAAACCCACACAAAGAATCTAAACTAAGAATAATCCTATAACCCATAAGGAAAAGCTAGAATATAATGAAATAAACAAAATCAAAGAACCAAAACCACAAAACACTGGATCGATGACCCAGGCACTCTAACAAATAGTTGAACCTGAGGGGCCTGGCAGGTTGAGTCCTGCCATCCACAGCTGTTAATGGAAGCTCCAACCTAGATCCATACATTTGTTTATATAACTGTGTCAGTTTTAGTTGCCTGGAAAGGAGTTACACCAATACAGATCTACATATTAAATTATGTTGTTTACATTAAATCATCCAATGTCGAGGCACAACCTATCATTCTCTCAACCCTCCCAGTCTAAACTCTAAAATCACTTTAATACATTTTCTATTTTATTCTTAACATAGAAATTCCATCACATTTCCTTCCTTCTAAGGGAGAGTTCTGTAAACTAATCACAAGTAGGCACTGAAATCTTCCAGCTGTTGCAAAAGATAAGTGCTTTCACCAAAAACATTAATAAATGTGTCTGACCAGCACAACATAGAATTATGGTTACTTAGAATCATTTATTAAACATATGCTTCAGCGTGAACCTTTTGTTGTTAGAAATGAGGGTGTGTTCTTTTTTCTTTTGTCTGTCTTTCATTAGTTTTTTTCTTCTTTGCCATTAATCATTTTTATCATTCACTAGAAAATGAACATTTTAAAGCCATAATTTTCCTCCATAGATGTTGCTTCATGTCCAACAACAACTCCTGGTATGTGAACATTCTTCTTGCTTCTTTGTTCATTCTTTAAAGTATTTTTTTCCCAGTAAATTTCATTACAAAGATGTGTAGTCATTTTACTTACAAACTGTACTTAAACAATCTTTCAACAATTCAATTTGTGTTACTAATTTATATAGCTTCAAATATAAATTTAAGCTACCTTTACTGACCAAAGCTTATACGGGGATAATATATAACCACAGCAATTGAAGTGTTTTCTTCATCTCTTTAAAGCAAATACTTGATATTAAAGACATAATATGTAATTTTGCAAGGATGATGTAAATTACATATTATGGTTGCATTTGAAAAAAATAATTTGAAGAATAGAAATGTATGCTGAAATCTAAACTGTTGCTTCGTTTCCTGTTTCCATAGTCACAACACCATCAACAACATCACCTACACCAACATACAGTAAGACGTTGGAAATGTATAGTGAAGAATGAAGGTCTTTGTGTGAGCTCCAGATTATGACTTGCACTATTAAATCTAAAAAAAAAAATCACTTTTGTTTCAACAATACAGCTCTTTAAATGATCTAGAATCACATGTGACTTGTGACTCAATTAGCTGTATTTCAACTTTCAGTTTAAGTGGTAGTAAATAAGGTTTGACAGTGCCAGATTAGAACAGTGTGGAAGTGGGGAGCAGATGCATCATCAAAATTGTGTCTATGTAATAAACAGGGGCCATAAAAGTGACAGCTTTTGTCAGCATTTTCTTGTAAATATCATTTCCTATCATTGTGTTATGTATATGTGATGGATTCCCCCCTTTTTCTCCTTCACAGCACCAATAGACTTTGATATAGTCCTTGAATTACACATCCCAGCATCCAGTGTGGCTCCAGATTTCAGTGATGTACTCAGACACATTGTGAGAAATGTCTCCCTAACCCCAATCATCACTGAGTCTTTAACACTGAAAAACCTGACCTTCACCACATGTAAGGACTTGATCTTAATTTACATTTTGTAATCAGTCATATGTAATAGTGTTCATGTGATCCTGTATGCCTTATGAATTGTGTTTTGTGTTGTCTTAAAAAGGGTGCTATCCAAACTCCACTGGAGGACTGCAGTGCCGGTGTGAGGACCAGTTTGCCTGGTCATGTGACAAGTGTGGCCTTTACGGTGCATGCAGTAATGTCACCTCCCAAACCTGTGAATGCATCAAAGGGCTTCCTCCTGGTGGAGAGTTCTGTGAACCAATCGAAAGTAAGCTTCTGTCATGGCGAGTTTCAGGAGGGATTCAAAATCACAACACTGGTCCAGGAGAGTCGGTCAAACGATGATTTTAATGAACACATGTGTCGGAAGATGAACACTGCAAAACATCAGCTGTAGATCTCCGCCCAATAATACACAAGCAGTTGTTTTTATAGCATCAGGGTATTATTTATGACGCCCCCTCATGCGTCAAAGCAGATACAATATATGCATAAGTTAAAACCACAAATGTTCTGTTGACAACTTTTGGCACAGTTTGAAAAGAACCTTCTCCTCGCCTCCAAGCCAGGTGCTTCCTGCAGCCCGTCTCGCTCTCGCTTCTCCAAACCTCAGGGCATGCTCTGCAACAAAACTGTCAATTCTGCAGACTCAAAATGCAGTTGCAAGAAAAATATGTCTGAACTCTTACCTAGAAATGAATCTACCTAAGATGTGTGTGTGTTTCCCGACCTCAATTGCACTTTGTTTCACTTCTCACCTCACCTACTAAAGCTCACAACCAGACAGAGGCCACTCTCATATGTGTAACAATCTACTAAAACTATATATGTAATATATTGAATAAATGCTTTAATTAAATGCCACTACTCAAAGCTTAATAAAAAGAATATAAACGAATAAAAGACAATAATGAATATCCTGGTTATTCAAATAGCCAGAAGAAATAGATGCTAATCTGTGAAGGAGGATGCAGTGGGAGATAGTATCAAAAGCTGCTGCAAGGTCAAGGAGAGTGAGGATGGATATAAGTCCAGAATCAGCTGCAAGAAAAAGATCATTGGTGATTTTTACTAGGGCTGTTTCTGTACTGTGACATGAACGGAAGCTGGACTGAAACTGTTCGTACAAGTTATTTCCAGTGAGATGATGATGAACCTGTGCAGCCACTATCGTTTCAAGAATCTTTGCTAGGAAAGGGAGATTTGAAATTGGCCTGAAATTATTTAGATTGGAGGGATCTGAACCATTCTTTTTCAGTATATTCCCCGAATATCAGTATATTCGGGGTTATTATTGCAGTTTTAAGAGAAGAAGGAACAGAACCAGATATAAGAGAGGAGTGTACGATATTAGCAATCAGTGGGGCAAGAGACGGGAATGAGAGTTTAACAAGATTTGTCGGCAGTGGATCAAGTTTACATGATGATGACTTTAAGTTAGTAATTATGGAAGATAGCTGAGTTATTGTGGGAAGTTCAAAATTGGATAGAGAGGATGACAGCTGAGAAGGACAAAAAACGCAGATAGAACAATTGACCATTTCACAGGACGAGGGCAATTGTTGGTAAAGATTCTCAATCTTGGTGTAAAAAAAGTCCATAAATTTGTTGAAAACTGCGGCAGAGTGTGTATGTATGGCAAAGGTAGCTGGGGGTTTAACAATATTATGCAATGTAGAAAACAAAGTGCGAGTGTTTCCTTCAGCGGATTCAATAACAGAGGTGTAGTAAGCAGATTTAGCATGATGAATAGCTTCTTTATAGTGTTGTATATGACTGAGATACATGTCCTTGTGAATAGTAAGTCCTGTTTTCCTGGAGAGACGTTCTAGGCCGCGTCCAGTAGCTTTAAGTTGGCGAAGTTCAGATGAGTACCATGGCGCAGAGCAAGAGAAAGAAACAGTTTGAGTTTTTTGGGGAGCCAAGATATCTAAGAGGTTGATAAGGTCATTGTTATAGTGAGATACCAGGTCGTCTATGGAAGCAGAGGCATCAATGGTAGGTAAATTATTAATGCCATGGGAAAGAGCTGATAGATCAATGCCCCTAATATTTCTAAAAGTAATTGAGCGGTTTTGTTTATTTTTGTATAGTGGGAGACTAGCATTGAATAAAACTAATTTAGATTCTGAAAAAGGCATGTCCAAAACAGCACAATTCTTAGGGGTGACACCAATACAGCAAACAAGATCCAAAATGTGTCCTTTGGAGTGTATGGGAACGTCCATATATTGATGTAAGCCAAAATTGTCCAGACAGGATATAAAATCTCTTGTGGCTGAATTTGATGTGTTGTCCATGTGGCTGTTAAAATCACCCAGCAGTAGTATATTTGGAGATAAGAGTAGGATTTCAGCGAGAAAGTTAGAAAAATCAGTTAAAAAGTCAGAGTTGATTTTAAGTGGACGGTAAACAGCAACTAATACTGTGGGGGTTGGTCCATTAATTTGAATCAGCATGGATTCAAACGAGGAGTAGGCAGGAGCAGAAAGAGAGGATACCTTATACTTGCTGTTCTGACTAAGGAGTACAATGCAACCTAAAACTATATAATGATTTCATAAGCTTAAATCAGAGGTATAATATGGCCTAAGACAGTGTAATAATCTCACATAATACAATCAGGTTTCTATGATATCTACTTTGGTATTTATTTTTCTGTTTTACTAAATTTTTTACCAACATATTTTCACTTTGTGTGCTCCCTGGGGAGTGTTTTTCCATAAATTTCTCATCCCCCCCTGAGGCAGTCTTACTCGCCTGATTTTGCATTTTGACAACAATTAGTGCCACAGACAATGTGCCTGTTTCACACTCACTCACATGAGCACACACAACGTTATTCACTTTTATTTCACTTTCCCTGACGTCCCAGACGATGGCCACACAGAGTCCCGGACCTCACGATCCCGGCTCGTGGCTTTCCCTGAAAGACTTCTAGTCGTCCGTGATGACAGCCAGGTGGTGTCCCGGACACCGGGCTTCACGGTCGCGGCTTTACCCTACAAAGCAACAAACACTTCTTTCGTTGGCTCTCCCAGAGAGACGTACAGTAGTTCCAAAGTCGTTGCCGCGTGGTCTCAGTCTTGAATCTGTAGATCCGTGCCCACTGGGGGGAAGGCAGATGCTATTCAACCGGCCTGGCAGCAAATCTTGTGCCCTAGGTCTTTTGATAAGTATTCCTAGATTCCTGGCTGACGTGAGACTTCAGCCCGTCGTTCTCCTCCCCGATGAACTAGGATCCGGCTCAAAGGACCAATTTAAGGTCACAGTTTTACCCCTGATACTGCTGGATAAAAAGAAACTCACCCAGGAACGAGGTCACACAGAGCTCAAATTTTCACTCACCGCGAGGGAAGCCGTTGTCTCCAAACCACTTCAACTTGCTTCCCTCTGCAAGCTGCTTTTATTGTTTATACTCATCAATATTCATGAAGCTTGTTGCTATGTTAGCTAAGACAGAATATATGGTTACAAAGCATGTTGTGCAAGCGTTGTTATACGATGTGAATGCAGCCTCCCATGATGTTGTCGTTATCTTGTGACGCCAGGTGGCTTCCTTTATTGAGTGCAGTCTGTTCTTCTCAAGGCTGCTTGTTCCCTTTATGAAGTTCATGCACGTGCTCATATGCGTAGGTTACATAGGGAGCAAGCCAAGCCATTTTAGCTTTTTAAATGGCAACCTATAACATTTTAACTCTAATATAAACCTGTTGTTAGAAATAAGGGTGCTTGTGTTCTTGTTTCCTTTTTTTTTTTGTCTATTTCTGGTTTTCATCTTTGCTGTTATTCATTTTTGTCATTCACTAGAAAATGAAAATTTTAAAACCATAATTTTCCTCCACAGATGTTTCTTCATGTCCGACAACAACTCCTGGTATGAGAACATTCTTCTTGCTTCTTTAAAGTATTTTTTGCAGTAAACGTCATTAAAAAATGTGTAGTCACTGTACTTATTAACCTAAAATCTGTCAACAATTCTATTTGTGTTAATCATTTATCTATTCAAATATAAATTTAAACTACCTTTTCTGACCAAAGCTTATACGGTGATAATATGTAACCACAACACTTGAAGTGTTGTGCTGCATGTCCTTAAAGCAAACACCTGATATTCAAAACATAATATATAAGTTGCAACAGACATAATATGTAATGTTGCACGGATGATGTACATTAGATTTTGTGGCTGCATTGGAAAATATGAATTTGAAAGATAAAAAAGTATGCTAAAATCTAAATTGCTGCTGTTTCCATAGTTATAACACCATCAACCCCACCCTTTACTACAGCAACAACCGGTATGGCCTTTGAAATGTAACGTGAAGAATAAATGTCCTTGTGTGAGCTCCAGATTATCAGTTGCACTGTAAAATCTAAAACATGAATGACTTTTGTTGTACCAACACAGCTATTTATTTGGCTGCATTAGAAAAGTATGCTGAAATCTGAACTACTGCTTTTTTCTATTTTCACAGTCACAACAACAGAAACAACAATTCCTACTTCACCATATGGTATGACGTACGAAATGAAAAGTATAAATGTCTTTGAGCTCTTGATCATCACTTGCACTTTAAAATGTAAAAAACTGCATCACCGTCGTTGTAACTACACCGCTATTTAACCGTCCGGTTTTGTGCACCCCATCCCCTTACTTTAGCGTCCCCGGTCAAAATCGACCAGTCAGTGTTAACAGCTCTTGAATTAACATAACAAACATTTTTCACCACCAAATTCAGTTCAGTGGGTCGTCAGTGGGTCTTTCATTTGGTCATTCAGTGGGCCATTCAGGGGCTCACAGGCCAAAAATCTGTGCAAAAATGTGGATTCATTGTTATTTGTATTTGTCTGTTTAAGGGAAACCACATTCCTGAAATATTTGATTAACACTGCAACTTGAAGTTTTCTTAGTTCTTTCCAAGTCTTGTAATTCTAACAGAGTCCCATCCTTCAACTCTCTAAATATGAATGTTCTGTTGTTTTCACAAACTAGTCCCAGTTAATGTCTTTCTGAGTCAGGAGCAAATCCTTTGGAATTCTTATAGTGTTTTTATGGTGAAGCTCTTTTGACTGTCACTATTACATCTTTCAGTTCTGCTATACCTGGGTATCTATGACCTTAAATATTCTCCATGTTCTGTCCCCTTCATATCTTCTCTGTCTTTTGTTTTTTTTTTTTTAGCTGTGCCGATCTTTTTAACAAGGTTTGGATCAACTCGATGTTCTTGTAGAGTTGAACTTTTTCAGCTACCTGCTGTGGTCAAAGGAGCTGATCTTTAAGCATTCGAATCAGGTTCTAACCGTGACACTGTCATGATCTCTGTGTAGTGACTGAAGAAATTAGATTGTAGATATAAGCAGAAATAAGCTTATTGTTTTAGTGTGTCTGAAGTGTCTCTCCCTTAGCAAAATAGTGAGGATTTTGGTCATCTGGGAGGCACTCTCAAATGACCTGTAGAGCTGCTGCACCAAGTTCTGAAATCGACTGCAGCAGGACTATATTATTATTAGTTGTAGTAGTAGTAGTAGTAGTGTTAATTAGTGCTGCAACGGATCAAAAATGTCACGGTTCGGATTGGATCACGGTTTTAAGTCACGGATTGGATCAATTTTCGCATCAGTAAAAAAAAAAAATTTAAAAAATTAACATTTACTTATTGAAGTCTTTTTTGCCTGTTCAAAACATTCAACTCAAGACTCATTCCATGCAATTATTTAAAAAAAGCAATTATGGTTCAATATAGGGCAGTATAAGGCTTTGTATCTACCACTCAATTCAATTCAATTTTATTTATAAATCGCCAAATCACAACAACAGTCGCCTCAAGGCGCTTTATATTGTAAGGTAGACCCTACAATAATACACACTGCTCATTATATTGCACTCCGCTGTGATATAATGAGCAGTCACGGTCACGTAGCTTTCCGTTGCTACACCCATTTGTAGTAGTTAGGGCAACAGAAGATGCCTGGGACAGTTCAGCTACAACTTAAATCTCTTCCTGCTCATACATGCTTGAAACGATCTTGCCACTAACGTGGACGCAAACAGGATATCATAGCGTGGCTCAAGCACGTTCATCATAGTTTAAACCCCTTGTTTTGCACAACGGAATACGGCCTCCCGTCTGCAGCTAAACACCCCAATAGCTTTTGTAATAGCTTTAGCCTGGTCGAATGGGCGGCAAAGGGCTGCTTAAATACCGCAAACTCCTCTGCTCCTCCACTTGGACCGCTAGCGCTAGCCATAACTATCACTTGGCAGACCCACCACGCGCACCATACACATACTTTTTTTTCTTCTTTTTCGAATCTTCGGATCACGTGCGTGCCGAACCGTGGAGTGGGATCGGTTCGGATTACGGATCAACCGTGATCTGTTGCACCACTAGTATTAATGTTAAGCGATTATCTTCAAGCTGTTCACTGAAAGCAATTCCAGGGTGCAGCAGACACAGAAAAAAGATCATAGTTTTACCAGCCAACTTTGGAGTTATTCTTACAAAATATTTATTGATATCTTCAAGAAAACTTTTTCACATTTTCATTTTATGTTTGACTTGGGTCATCAATATATACGTCATCCCAATTTTGATTTATTTATATGTCTTCAATGCCGTAATTCTTTCTTGTGTTCTTAGCCTTACTATTTTTAAGGTGGTTCACTCACACTAAATGAACACTTAACATCTGAATCATGTATAATCCAAAAAATAGGGAGATGATAACTTCAATAAGTCAAAAGAAATCCACTTCTTATTGAAAAATGAGCATTCGGAAAATCAATTTTGTCAATAAGGATAGTACTGTCTTTGGTAATCTGACTAGGTTTACTAGGTCACTTGAAACCGATGATTTAATGTTTTTAAATAATTTCCAGTTTCAACAAGATTTATATAAATGCTTCTACTATTTAAATGCAATATGCAAATACTATTAAATTTCTTCTTGAATAACACTTAGAATATAATTCATCATTATAATCAACATTTGCATCAAAATCAATGTTGTTTTCAAAATGAAATAATTTATGTTCGATTGGAGCAGCTGCAGCTGCCCAGCCAAGGAAACTCATGTCTTTAAGCTCATGCCAGAGGAGGTTTGGACCTCAGTAGTTATTGAGTTAGTGAGCTCTTTAGAATGATCCATCCTTTCATAAATGTTTGAAAAAGGTGGACTGCATGGCTAGATACTGTTTTTACACCTGTGACAATGGAGCTGAAAAAAATCTAAATTAAAAAATTAAGAGGTGTGGCCCTTCACTTCCCTACTACTTCTGGTCTTGTATGTCTCAATAGAAGCAAAAACATGTTAGATAAATGTTGTGCTTGTTCATAAACAATATATGTAAACATTGTTTCTCATTATTGTGAAAGAGTTTTGTGATGATTTTCTTCTTGTCTCCTCTACAGAGCCAGTGCAGTTTTATATAGACTTGAACTTGCTTTTCCCAATATCCAGTCTGCCCCCAAATTTCATTGATCTGTTTAGAGCCTATGTGGAAAATGTGACTTTCCCCCAAACAATCACTGGGTCTTTAATCGTAGAAGACTTGAACTTCACCACATGTAAGAATTTTGTGCTCAGTCACATTTAAATGTGTTCATACTCTGGTGCATGATTTATGAGCTGTGTTTGGTGATTCTCTTAAATGTCTTTATCAGGGTGCTATCCAAACTCCACTGGAGGACTGCAGTGCCAATGTGAGGACCAGTTTGCCTGGTCATGTGACAAGTGTGGCCTTTACGGTGCATGCAGTAATGTCACCTCCCAAACCTGTGAATGCATCCAAGGGCTTCCTCCTGGTGGAGAGTTCTGTGAACCAATCGAAAGTAAGGATTTAGCAAATAATTTTTACGTGACCAGAGTGTGGTTATATACTCACAGAATGTATTCAAATATGTCTTGAATAAATTAATTTGTTTTGGGCTTTGGCGTTAATTTCCTTCTTTTTCCATGGATTTTAATTTATTCTCCACAGCTTTTAATCCATGTCCAACTATTACAACTACATCGTCATCAATGACATCGTCAATACCGACAATTACAAACACAACAACAAACACAACATCGACAACAACACCAACAACAAACACAACATCAGCGACAACACCAACAACAAACACAACATCCACGACAACACCAACATCAACAACAACATCAGCGACAACACCAACAACAAACACAACATCAGCGACAACACCAACAACAAGCACAACATCAGCGACAACACCAACAACAAGCACAACATCAACGACAACACCAACAACAAGCACAACATCAGCGACAACACCAACAACAAGCACAACATCAACGACAACACCAACAACAAGCACAACATCAGCGACAACACCAACAACAAACACAACATCAACGACAACACCAACAACAAGCACAACATCAGCGACAACACCAACAACAAGCACAACATCAGCGACAACACCAACAACAAACACAACATCAACAACATCGACAACAACATCAACAACTAGACTGATATTTAACATAACTATGGATGTTGAATTCAAGGAAGAATACAATCAGGAAACCAATGACTTTCACAAAAGTGTTAGAGACACTGTAAGTCTTTATTTGCTGTTTTTCTGTGTCACTTAGTTTTCTTGTGTTCTCAATCTACTAACTGTATGGGATATTAATTCTTGTGTTTTGTCATTGTCTCAAACAGATCAGACGTGAAGGAACAAACCAAGGAATAGAAACAAAATTAATTAATTTCCGGTAACTCACAATGTCTTTTTTTTTATTAACTTAACTATTCCTAACAAGATTTTTTTTCTTCCTCTTCTACTCCTTTTATAGTATGGTTATTGAAACATTCCACCTGTTTTTGCAAAGTCCTTTCACAAAACTGATATTTTAGTGTTAACTGGTTATGGGGGGATATTATCATCCTAACCCAATGAGATTAATTAACAACCTCCAAGAACAACTGGTGTGTTGAAGGCACTGAATTCGAAAGCAGGTGACCTGAAAGAAAGGATTATGCCTAAGTTGAAAACCTACACCCTCTGTGGCTGAATTTTAGGACTACATGAAGGGAAAGTCTACTACATCATTACGTATAATCCCTAGTGTGACAATCACTAAAAACTTACCAGCTGATCTATAGTGGTCCTTGAGTGACCTTTTGAGATACTTGGCTACAATACGCAGAACACTCCATGGAGAGGAAGAGACTAAGCTCAAAGCAGACTAGAGAGAAGTCATCTAGCTATTGAAATTACAGAAAGGTGTGATGAAGAAAGAAGTACACAAAAGAGGAAAGAAGTACAACAAGGTTTATATACCTGGGCCCTTAGAAACTGTCATGGTGCATTTTTTTTATTCCAAAAGCACCCTGAGATAACTTTCGCCAGTGTGAGTAAAGTAGCCCTATGCATCCTGGAAAGCACCTGAAGTTACACAGAGGACTCCCACCTGAAGCGGGCGAGCCTTGGGTGCAGGCGGAGCAACAGGTGGGTGCTTTTGTCAGCTCCGGGGACCTCCGAGAGCCAGCTGGGTCCCGCGGACAATGCGCTTGTAGTCGGCAGCATGCCACGACTTCCAGTGGAGCTCTTCCTCCAGCTGAGTGAAAGCTGCCTCCCGTCTGCTGAGTCCATTATATGGTCAGGTCGTTCTGTCACAGTCTGACTGAGGCAGACTGCATGTATTGTGAAGGACTCAAAAGCAGACCAAAACAGAATGTGAAACGTGACATGGAATAACAAAAAACGAGCCGTTTATTAAGGCTCAAAATAAACTAAAACTCAAAACGCTGGGTCAAAAGATCCTGCTGACACTACTCTTCAGTTGTTAAGATTTAAGATGAGATTTATTATCTGCGAAAGTGTCCCCATTCATTTTAAAATAATTTTTTTATTGAATTTTTCTGAAGTTAGGCACTTCATTTGAAGGCCACAATTTTCACATTTTATTTTCTGTTATTTTTAAATGGAGCCTTACTTTTAATGAGAATGCTGTGGAGGGTGAATGCAACATAGGTCCCAGCGGTAATCAGAGCACTCGGGGCAGCGATTCCTAAACTGAGCAAAAGGGTCCAGCTGATCCCAGCAACGACATCTGAGGTCTACATCTAGAAGTGGGCAGTCCTTGGAACATCAAAAGATCCTGCAAAGGACCCTCAAGCAGACCCTCTGGCAGAGGACCTGAGCTTGAAGGGTCAATACTGCCCACAGGGCGAGTCGGAAACTGATCATGTTGAACATTTCATAACCTACAAAAAGCCTTTAAATGAAGTCCTCGGGGTGTTCTTTTGTCATGTCGGCTATGACAGACGTGTGGAGTGGAGAGAGTGTGGACCCAAATGCAGACACTGACAACAAACTTAAACTGAAAACATGCCTTTAATTGGGGCAGAGCCAATAAAAATACAGGAATGCAATGACTAAACTAATATGACCTAAACAGAGAGGAAACTAGAAACAAGTAAAACGAAACTAAACAACTGAAACTCAAACTATGGACCATGGGACCCTTAGACCTGCAGTGAGTGATACACAGACAACCCACCAGCAAACAGCAGAAGATACAGGGCGTAAATACACAGAGGGATAATGAGGGAATTAGACACAGGAGGAGAGCACAGCTGGGAGTAATCACACATAACGAGACAGGGAGGAAGCAAAACTGAAAACACTAGCATAGGACATGAGACCGTCAAAGTAAGAGGAAACACGAGAGAGGCACAGAAATACGGATTTGACAGTGAAACAAGGAGAAGCACAGACATGAAAACATAACTTGACTAGATGTGACACAAGGAAGACAGTAAACGTAGGTTACTTTTATGTGATGAAATTTCTTAATCTATCCTGCCTCATCACAACGAAGACTTCACTGTAAACATTTCCATCTGTTAAATTGTAAATTAATGTGACTGAGGGAAAACTCAACATGCAGTAAAACTGTCTCTACTACTCATTCTAAAAACATATAATCTGGAAATAGTCTGACATTTAGCCTTTACCCAGTAGAGAAAAAATTTATTGTTAATTATTTGCAATTTACTGTAATTTTTTTTTTTTTTGCCATTACTAAAGGCATTTGATGTTTTTGTTATTTGAGATGAAACTTGTTTGGCCTGTGTGAGTGAACACATAGCATGTGAGAACTTAAGAGTTGGCAACTCTTTTGTGGTTACATTTTTTTAAAGGAATTCTGTTCTCTGTTGCAGGAGTGGAAGTACCATTGCCCAATATCAAGTCAGTGCTCCCTCTTCTAATACACCAGACATTCAGGCACTAAATTTAAACATATCCAACAACCTGGCAAAATTATACCCTGTAATATTTGAGGGTAAGGTAGTTTTTTACATTTATGCTTTCAAATGTTGTGAATATCTGTTGGTCCAGATAGTTGTTTAATAATTGTGCGACATTTTTGTCCTTAAAGCCTCGCGTCCCCTGACATTTTCGCCAAATGATGGATTTTATGAGCAAACAGTGACTGTAACATGTGGCCCTCCACCAGTGGATCTCAATTTTGGCACTGTCTCAGCAGCAGAGTGGAGACGTAATACGGTGCTCATATCTGAAGATGGAGAACACAGAATTTCAATTAAGGATGGAAAATCAACCTTAACTGTGTCAAGGTTTATTAGCGCTGACGATGGTAAGAAATGAATTGATACATTTAATAGGAATACATTTTTTTCAATTAATTGTATTGTAATATTTTCTTTTAAAAATGTAATAATATTTTAATTTTAATAAAATTAAAATGCAACTCCTTCATCACAGTTTTCTATTAATACCCAGGCTAGAGCAACAGCAAAATTGTGATTGGCTGGGTAAAATTCATCTTACAGTGTAACACAATCATTGTCAGTGCATCAGTCAGTCTGACCTGCTTATAAAAGACAAACTGCAGCGAAAGTTTCAAATTATGTGCATTCAGTTGAAAACATGGAAAAGGCTTTCAGGAAATCATAAGATAAGGAACTCACTCAGTGAAATGTCTAAAACATTTGACCACCCCATTTTACACAATGTCAAAGGAACTAGTGGCTTTGGTAAAAATGACTTAGGCGACAAAACGTGTCTTTAAACAAAACTTAAAGGTTTTGGGTTAGTTATTGCGTTCACCATTGTCTTTCTGAATGTATGAGCTATTTTGGAAAATGCAAAATTTTCAGAGCTAAAACGTTTTAAAATGTTTGGAGAATTGTGGCTAAGAAATATTGTGGCAATCAGGAGGCAAAGAAATATTGTAACTGGAGGTGAGTAACTAATTTGACAGCAAACTTACAAACTGTCCTTTATTTAACGGATGAATATTTGGGAGACGTTATTGTTTTAGGCTAGTTTTGTTGAAATGTTTCAATGTATGAGGGAGGAAAACCACGAGCATTAAAAAATGTTGTTATTGTTAATGCAAATATTTTATGCCTCTTTTGTTGGTTTAATTTGAACAATTCACTTTTAACTACAGGAGTTTATGAATGTCGGCTCATGCGCACAGACGACAAAGCATTTTTTCGTCAGAAATCTGCAACATCATTCAGTCTGAAAACAAAACCCACAATCACAGTCTCACCAATCAGACAGTATGTGCAATGTCCTGGAGGAAGTGTGAATCTGAAGTGCAGTGTGAGTGGTGGGTATCAGGTTGAGTTTCCGGACTTTCCTATAGCAGGTAAGCATGACACAAAAATAAACAAACTAAAATATATTTAACTTGATTAATGTTATTATATTTGATTAATATTTTTTATATTATTGATTAATATTATTTTGTAACTTTTCAATCTTGATTTTTTTTAACTTACTCTTGATTTTTTAACTTACTTTTACTGTTGTTGTTTAGGCACTGGCGATTTGATTCGCCATAATTATACTACACCTCAAGACTGTGAAAAAGGAGAAAAGACATTCATCTGTCAGTTAAAAAACAAGACTTTATTTACAAATACAATAACACTAGAGTACAATAACACAAATAGTGAGTATTAGTTAATACATTCAGATATTCACAAGTATGAATGTGATTATGCATTAATAACTGCAAACTGAAAAATACATGTTAAAACTGCTGAGGTATTTTTTCTCTCTCTTTATAGACACCTGTATAAATGACACATTTGGCCAAGGATATACAGGCTACAAAGCTGCAGTGCCCTGTTCACAACCAAACAAGGTGGGAGAAATAACTGCAGTGTGTAAGGAAAATGGGAACTTTGACGATGTTGAAGACAACTGCATCCTGTTGCCAGTTCAGGAGCTGCTTGACCAGTCCCGGGTAACCTAGCTTTCTGGTTATTTAACAGTTCGCAAATCATTGATTAGCTTAAGGAAATACAAAGCAGCAGATGTAGTAATGGTCTGAGCCAACAAAAAAAATTTTTTTTGCTTTAAAAACCTACTTTCAATAAAACCCTAAATCTGCAACTGTCAAGGAGTTGGTTGGAGGTATTATCCAGCACTGTCCTTAACTTAGACAACATTCTATTCTCTGACACCATCTTAAATGGGTCCAGCATGCAAGGGGATGGCACTGCCCACAACAGATTCATAGAAAAATCTGAGTATTGTCCAGCAGATGTTAAACAACCTCTGCTGCCTCAGAAAATAGACAAAACTCTGGCCCTTCCTGTAGAGTGCTGTGGTTTTTTTTAACCCACTCCAGTTTATTGTCAGTGTGCACTCTGAGGTATTTATAGTCCTCCACAATATCCCCATCAACCTCCTAGTTTGAAAGAGTATTCATTGGCTTCCTGGTGCTCTCTAAAGTCCACAATCAATTCTTTGATGTTTCTCACCTTGTGGACCAGACTGGAAACAGTAGAAACTCAGCCACAAAATGGTAAAATCACAGGGTCACCAGACACCGAGACACACAGTGTGCAGTGGTCGCCAATTTTTGGCAGAGTAAATCACTATAGACCTTCAAACTTTATGTAGCCTCCAGATTAGTTAAAGAACAGTGCGCAGAGAGCTTCATGGAAGCAAACACTAAATATAATTTCTATCACCAAACTCTAGGTCTTGTCTTAGCTTATATGGGGCCAGATTGCGGGGGCAGAAGCCTTACCAGAATTCACCCTGCCTGGGATAGGGTTACTGGTCTTGGCTCCCGCCCTGGAGCCAAGACCAGGGCAAATGTCTGGTGGCCAAACCTTAGTCCACAGGGCCTGGCCAGGCACAGCCCACAAAAGGTACATGGGCCCATCCTCCTCTGGTCCCACAGTCCGCAGGAGGGACCTTAATGGTTGGGTGCAATGTGTGTCGGGCGGCAAACAGGAGCGGACGCCCTGGCAAACCAATCCCTGACTATCAAGACTAGTAAATAATTATGTGTAATAATAATTATATATCAGTATGTTGGCTGTATGTAATCTAAATATGAGATAGTTTTATGTGTTAGGCTTTATCAACTGCAGCTGCAACTGAAACCTTTGAATATTATCAATCTATGAATGAATATCGTACTGATGCACAGTGGTCCTGTGTGTGTTGTCCAGTGTTCTCTTTAAAAAGGGAATGAGAAAAATGCATCAGAAGCCTCATATGTAATACAGATTTAAAAGCAAGTGCATCATTTGTGCTTAAACCAGCAGGAAAACTAGAAGAAAGTAAAATAAGTAGAATACATAAAATTATTAAGCAGGGTTACCATGTAACATTGTTCTTTCCTCTGTCCAAATCTCACAGTTCTTGACTGCCACTACATTGCCAGTATTTTTGGAACAGCTCAAGAACGTCACTGTCAATTTTACTGAAGAAGTGATTACATCTCCTCCCAACATTAAAGCTATTGTGAGAATACTCATCAATGTCGCCAACACATCTTCATCCCTCAATATCTCAATTAGCAGAGATTCAATGGAGGTATGTTGATTAGATTGCAGACGTTTTCACATTCTGAACAGTTAATTTTTTCAATCAAATGTCATTCTTTTCTCTTTACTATAGAATATCTTGATAACAGCAGGGGTTCTCACCATCAATGGAACAAAGCAAACATGGAACTTTCTGAATAACAATGAAACCAAAAGCATCTCAAACAACACTGATCCTGAAAGTGTTAGCTCATCATTTTTGGACTCCCTTGAAATAATAACATCTCATCTTGTCAATGCAACTTTTGACATTGTGACAGGCTTTATTCAGTTAAACAGAACTACATTCACAGACACTTTCAATGCTGAATTTAATTCTTCAGTGACAATACAAATACCAGAGTCTAATGGAGATAACAAAACAATCACTATGATAGTATTTAACTCGTTAGATAACGTACTACCTGCAAGAGATGAGGCCAATTCCTCGCTCAAGTCCATAAACGGCAGGGTTGTACTTGTTCAGTCCAGTGGCCAAATCAATAATATCTCTTTCACATATGATATTTTAAATGATACACTGGGAAACCCTGAATGTGTCTTCTGGAACTTCAGCCTCTTTGATGGTCTGGGAGGATGGGACGGCAAGGGCTGCGAGTTAGTGTTAAACATAAATGAAACAGAAACTGTCATCTGCAACTGCAACCACCTGACCTCATTCTCCATCCTCATGTCACCGAACAGTCCAAAGAAACCCTATTTGGACATTATAACCTACATTGGAGTTGGCATTTCAATGGGATCCTTGGTCATATGTCTCATCATTGAAGGCCTCATTTGGAGAAAAATAAGAAAGAATGAAACCTCTTACTTGCGTCATGTTGCCATTGTTAACATCGCCGTTTCCCTCCTGATTGCAAACATTTGGTTTATAATTGGAGCGGCCATTTCAGATGCAGCAGTTAAAAACCCCCCAGCATGCACTGCAGCTACCTTTTTTATCCATTTTTTCTACCTAGCCCTGTTCTTCTGGATGCTGGCCTCAGCTATGCTGCTGCTCTACCGTACAACTAATGTTTTTGGTGGGGGTTTGTCTAAAGCATCTATGCTGGCCATTGGATTTTTTCTAGGCTACGGAGCTCCTCTCATCATTGCAACAGTAACTATAGCTGCAACTGCACCTGACAACGGATACATTCGAAAAGATACCATATGCTGGCTCAACTGGGATAAGTCCAAAGCTCTGCTGGCATTTGTGATTCCTGCACTTTTAATAGTGGTGATAAACCTCATTATCCTGGTTGTGGTTTTGTACAAAATCATAAGGAGAAGGGTTGGAACAACTGCTGCACAAGCAGAGGAAAAGCACGTCTTAGTGGTTATTGCCAAGAGCTTGGCTGTGCTCACACCATTTTTTGGCATAACTTGGGGTTTGGGAGCTGGAATTCTGGCTGATCCAACAAATGAAGGAATCCATATTGCATTTGCATTCTTCAATTCGCTACAGGTACAAATTCATTTTTTTCCCTATCTGTATACCATGATAGTAGCATCTCTAATCACTGAATCCTTGATAACTAATGTTACTCTGTTTTTAAAAAAGGGCTTCTTTATTTTGGTGTTTGGAACACTGCTGGACAGTAAGGTACGTACAGCTCAATTTTAAGAACAGAAATATAAATTCTAATAACACTGCACTAAAAACCTCTTTTGTCAAGTCAAACTTCCACTTTCAGTGCCATGTCATGGTTTCTCTGTAAGCCCATTTAAATGGCTACTCAGACTTGAGGATAGAAGTAGACAAGTAGCAGACAGGACCATTTAATAAATAACAGTTATGTGCTTATGCTCATATTCCACACAATAACACACACAAAAAAATATGATGAACATCACCATAGAGCAAAAACAATACAAGATAGTTTGCTTATAGTGTTTGGCTTGGCAATAAGAACAAATTTATCAAATTTGTGTGACTTCTATTTTAGTGTTCTAACATTTGACATTTCATTTATCAGGTGCGGTCAGCAATAGCATCATGGTCACAACCGTCCAGAAGTAGGACAGGGGTAAGAACAGGTTTCCCTGTCATGGGTTTCATGTTCCTTTTTTCTTTCCTTTCTTGTTAATCACAGCTAATTTGCTTCTTGTTAATATTGTTTGATTTGCTTTTTGTTTTGTTTTTTTAGAGCACAAGTGCTGGAAACTCAACATCAAGTGGACTTCGATTTTTAAGGAACTGGAGACGTGGAAGACGTGGAAGAGGTAAAGAACCATCAAGGAAACCATCAACTTAATTTCTCTATAAAAATGAAGTAAAAGCGGTGTGTTTTTAGGTGTGCTTGTACTTTGATCAGGCAGTCCAACAGGGAAAATAATAATTGGATGCGTTTCGCATCAACACATACAAAATGTCATTTAAAAAAATGTTATTTATACAATTATTTTATCTGCCAACAAAACTACGGATTCCTGGTGTCGTACTGTATCTACTGTTCTTTTTTTTTTTTAATACACAACACAGAATAACTTCACTTTTTTTTTTTTTAGATGGCTACCAGATGACATCCAGTGCATCCAGTGATTTCCATTCGGCTAGCAACGCATAATGCGTGCAGAAAACTGTGGTTATTCAGATAACCAACAAGAAGTCGGCTCCCCCCCCCCCCCCCCCCTCTTTTTTGCCATATTTGCAATAAGTTAATCTGTGATGGTTTTATTTATATCTTAAATAATATTGAATCCTACAAGAATGTGGCTTGATTTTGAAGAAAATTTAATTAAGAAAAACTTATGTCATTGCTACAATATTTTTGAATGGCATAATAAATGTTGGAATTGTAATTATAACTTGTTTTTTATCTTTGATTTTGATTTGAATGCATGATTATCACATGTCACAGAGTACATATTTGCAATTAGTAATACATTTTTATTCATCTGTTTTAGAGGAAAAGAGTTAAGTTTACTTATTCTAAAGAGTGAGTATATCCATGTACAATAAAATGCTTAAGTTTCCAGAAGGTTCTCAATTTTATATATATATATACATACATGTGTGTGTGTGTGTGTGTGTGTGTACATATATATGAAATAAAAAATATACAGACGTTAGCAATTGGATATTGTGCAAAAGAAATGGCATTTATGTACACTATGGAGTGTAGAACCTGTGACTCTGTGTCTGAGGCAAAATTTCCCAGATTTTAATCTAATCGAATCAAATTGAATCGAATCGTGGATCGAATTGATTCGGGACCTTGTGAATTGTAATTGAATCGATTCTAGAAATCAGTGATGATACGCAGCCCTAATGGCCTTACAAACCCAACAGTGAGATCTTAAGAGATCCACAGCCTACGGCTCTTCAATGGGGTGTCACAGGGTCCCCAGGAAAAAAAAATTGTAAATGTAAAACAATAAAACAAATATTCTTCTCTAGCAATAACAAAGTATAACATAAATTATTCTGTAGCAATTACACAAGAATATCCAGTAATGTCCCTGCCTACAATTAAACACATTCACTTACGGAAAATCGGGGGCATCTGCTGTGGCAAATGGGTGCAAACCTTTTACCACAAACTTAGTCTCTGCTCGGTGACATTCGTCTATCCTGGCCTGAAAGGAGACGCTACCGGTAGACTGCAGCGAGAACTGCCAGCATCTGAGCCAGACTCTGTCTGTCTCTCTCATCATGGTCACCTAAATGCACAGTAATGGCAGGTTTTGTAATAAGGCAGATCGCGCTAACATAATATGCACTGTTAGTTGATTATTTACCTGCCGCATTAACAGGAGAGGACGTGCAAACGTTACCGCTGCTGCTGGGTTGAGATTCACGAGTCCGGAGCGGAATTAAAAACACGACATTCATTTAAGGTCATCGCGTGTTTTGTGAGCAAATGCTTTTGCATATTCGTAGTGTTTCCTCCCTTACATGAAATATCTACTTTGCAAGTATTGCAAGTTGCCCTGTTGTCATCTGTTCTCATAAAGTATAATAAAACTTTTGAGCGTTTGAGCTGCCATGTTTCCTGCCAGGTAAATGACGCTCCGCAACGTGGTGACGTCATTCCGGGTGACTGGAATCGATCGAATTAATCAACTAAATTTCTATGTAAAAATGAAGTGAAAGCTGTGTGTTTTTAGGTGTGCTTGTACTGTAATCAGGCAGTCCAACAGGGAAAATAATAATTGGATGCGTTTCGCATCAACACATACAAAATGTCATTTAAAAAAAATAATTATACAATTATTTTATCTGCCAACAAAACTACAGATTCCTGGTGTCGTATGTATCTACTGTTGTATTTCTTTTGAATACACAACCCAGAATAACTTCACTTTTTTTTTTTTTTTTTTACATGGCTACCACATGACATCCACTGATTTCCATTCCGCTAGCAACACATAATGCGTGCAGAAAACGGATGGTCAACAGAGGAGACAGCTGTCCAAGTCGCTCTCGCCTTGGAAGGCAGGGCCCTGCAGATCCTCACAGATCTTCAGCCAGAAGAGCGTTTAAGTTGTCCTGCTGTAGCCAGAGCAATGCAGAGCAGGTTTGGCCTCCGTAAACATGCAGATGATGCCCAAGATAAACTTGCCAGCCGCCCACGGAGACAAGTGGAGAGCCTGGGTGCCTATGCTGGAGACCTTTGTCTTTATGCATGAAGAGAGTACCCTGCTTTTGATGCTGCAGCACAGGAAGAGCTTGCTCTCCAGGCTTTTGTTCAGGGTCTCCAGCCAAAACAACTACAAGAGCACATTGGTCTGCATGCACCAGAAACCCTGGCAGCAGCTCTAACTGAGACAGAAAGAGTGGAGCATGTGCTCAGCTCAGGTGCATGCAGCACTGGCACAAGTCACAGAGTGCGTCAAATGGACTACGAAGGGAGTGACCAGGAGGAGAAGGCCCTCCAAACCACCATCACACCACCCTGGCAATCTTGGCGAGGGAGTAGACGAGCAGGTGGTCAATCCAGGGACAACTGCCATTGATGCGGATGTAACAGGTGTATTAAAAAATAATTTATATTTCACCAAAGATCCATCCTGCAGTGTTACTTTGCTTTGTCAGTATTGGTTATGTATAAGTGTTTATTTATACATGTTTATTTTCTGTATTTATATTTTGGTAGCTTTTATTTTGTTTGTGTGACCTTTGACTTTCCACGAAGTCACTTGCTGTAGCTGCGTGCTATTTTCCTCAGTTGCCTAGAGGCCCTTTTAAGAAATAAATATATATTCTTAATGCTTATTTGCTGATTAGATTGTTTTATGAAAGGCCCAGACTTGACTAGGTCGCAGGCTGACAGGAAACTGCATGTTTTTGCAGCATATGAGGAGCAGACAGAGAGTGAAACTAAGTTCAGATGAAGGGTGACAGGTTGCCCTGGCAACACACCTCAGAAAGGGGAAGTTATTGCAAGCTGCACAGGAAGTAAGACACAAAGAAAAGAGGAACGGAGTAAAAGGAGTTGTTTGTATCGAAACTGTGTGACGTGTGAAGTACCAAAATAACACCTATATGAGACTCATATTGAGCTTCTAATGTTAGAGATTCTGCAACTGGCTTTGGGCTGTGCAGGGCTCTCTCTTCCGGAAGATGATTGAATAAAGAATTATAAATGTTTTGACCACTCTGAGTCGGGTTTTCTCTGTTCTATCATGGGGATCAAAGAATCGGGTTTAATACCCCGCTGAGGATAGGTGAGTGTACGCTAGTGTTCTCAGTTACAGAGCGAATAAACACAGTTAAAGTAACTAAAAGTAATTCAAACAGTGCTCGTTCCCTCTGTGCATTTTGTCTCACTGTTCTGTTACAATGGCTAACTAGCATCTTACAATAAAGTGCTGTACTTGACAGAGAAAGAATAATTCACACTAAATGTGAATTATTCTTTCTCTGTCAAGTACAGCACTTTATTGTAAGATGCTAGTTAGCCATTCTCAGATGACAGCATAGGAGCATGCAGGTGGTTTCTCATGTGGTCCGCTATCCTTCTCTCCCCCTTGAAGGTGTTCATGCGGAAGTCCAGTAAAGTGAAGTCGCTGTACTGTTTTGTATTTTTTTTAAAGAGGTATGTGAGCTCCCTCTTTTATTTTTGTGTCATGTATACTGGTTATATCTTTTGTTTGTTTGTGATGCATATTCACTGTTTGAACTTACTGTTAGATATATTTAACTAAAAAAATATGTAAAATTGCCGCTGGTAAAGGAAGTCTCCCTAAAGAATAATTTTGTTGATGAGGTAATTGTCGCTATATGGTCACAATGAAGTGCATTTTAATTTGTTAGATATGTTTATAAATACATTTTAGTATTTTAGCAGTTTTATTTGTTAATTCGATTTGTTGTGATGTTGCACCTCAGTCGCCTAGAGGCCCCGCTGAGGAGAGGTGTTCATGCAGAAGTCCAGTAAAGTGAAGTCGCTGTACTGTTCTGTTTTTATTTTAAACAGTTATGGGAGAATAAATCCACCCCAGCTGGCAAAGTGAGAGCTGACTCCTCTGGTCATTCGCACAACGCAACGCAGAGAACTAACGGCAATCAGAGTTTAAGGCCAGACCAGCTACACGGTGTTATGTGACGGCTGTGTGCAGACAGGAATAGGACCCAAGGTGCAGACTCCGGAGACAAACGTGAACTCAAAACAGCTTTAATGTTAAACTCAAATATAACATAATTGGAAAAAATCAAAATAACAAGGAGCCAAAAACAAAAAAAAAAATAATGCAAACACCGGAGCCCGGAAAGCAACATAACAAAACACAGGCTAACGACAGGCGCAGGCGGCCAGGAAAAACAGTTCACACAAAGGTCAGGGGGCCGGCCCAGAGGCTGACGGCACGATAGTCCAAACCCGGGCAGTTCAGGGGGGCGGCCCGGAGGCTGATGGCCCAAGAGCCCAGAAAACAGTTCAGGGGGCCGGGCAGGCGGGAGGCACCGGCGGCGACCGAGCAGGTCAGGGGGCCGTCCATGACGGCAATGACGTCCAGTCATCTGCCTGGAAAGCGGCCGAACAGGACGTGCAGGACGAGCAGGCCGGACAGGACGTGCAGGACGAGCAGGCCGGACAGGACGTGCAGGCCGGACAGGACGTGCAGGACGTGCAGGACGTGCAGGACGTGCAGGACGGACAGGACGAGCAGGACGAGCAGGACGAGCAGGCCGGACAGGACGAGCAGGACGTGCAGGACATGCAGGCCGGACAGGACGAGCAGGCCTGACGGGACGTGCAGGACCAGACAGCATGGGGACCTCAGGCGCAAACAAAGCTAGACGGAGCGAGGCAGGACCAGGCGCAGCTGAAGACCCGGAGGCTGGACCAGGCGCAGCTGAACACTCGGAGGCTGGACCAGGCGAGGCGGAAGCAGATGCTGCAGGCGGCGTGGATGTTGAGGTTGCAGGCGGTGGAGCCGGTGGTGGCTGAATGGTCTCGCCAGAACCGTCAGCAGACACTAGGATGTGCTGGCTGGGTCCTCCCGGACCCCCAGCTGATGAGGCAAGAGGCTGAACAGGCCCCTCGGACCCTCCAGTGGAGACAGGAGGCTGAACGGGCCCCTCGGACCCTCCAGTGGAGACAGGAGGCTGAACGGGCCCCTCGGACCCTCCAGCGGAGACAGGTGGCTGAACGGGCCCCTCGGACCCTCCAGCGGAGACAGGAGGCTGAACGGGCCCCTCGGACCTTCCAGCGGAGACAGGAGGCTGAACGGGCTCCTCGGGCCCCCCAGCTGACGAGGCAGGAGGCTGGACGGGTTCCTCGGACCCTCCAGCGGGAACAGACGGCTGAAGCGGTTCCTCGGACCCTCCAGCAGGAACAGACGGCTGAAGCGGTTCCTCGGACCCTCCAGCGGGAACAGACGGCTGAAGCGGGTCCTCGGACCCTCCAACGGGAACAGACGGCTGAAGCGGTTCCTCGGACCCCCCAGCAGGAACAGACGGTGGAGTAAACGACTGAGGTGGTAACTGAGCAGGTGACTGAGCCGATAGGTGAGCTAAAGTCTGAGCTATGGAGAGAAGTTTAATATGTATCGACTGTTGTAAAGATGGTAGTAACGGTGAGTAAGGTGGTGGATTAGCAGTAAGCTGAGCTAGTTCCCCTGAGCCTCCAGAACCTGAAGAAAACTGCTGGATGGGCTCACCTGAGCCTCCAGCGAGGACAGAAACCGGTGCAGGGGCCTGCTGGGCAGTAGCCGCTCCCACCTGCGGAATAGGCACGGGCGCAGAGACTAGCGGAGCCTCAGTTGGCCTGGAAACTGGAGCAGAGACAAACTGGGCCCTAGCCCCCCTCACCCGAGGAACTGATACAGGTGCAGGAGATGGCTGGACCGCAGCTGCCCTGGGCGGAGAAGCACCGGAAGGCAAAGGAGCAGGCTCACTGAAAACTGGCTCATCAAAAATAGGTGACGACCCTTTCCCACCACGTTTAACAGTCTGTACAGTCCTAGGTTTAGCAGTGTTCACAGTCTCAGAAAAAACAGACTCGGCAAACTCAGGTTTTAATTTGTTCCCACCCCAACGAGCAGACCTCGAACTAAAAATCTCAGACGAATGCTTATTGTGATGAACTAGCGCGGGAAGATTCAAACCAAAACTGGCCTCCCAATCCAAATCCTCGTCGAGAAAAGAAATCCCAAAAGTGTCTGAGGTGAGTTCATAGTCTTTACTGTTTAACGGCTCAGGTGGAGTTTGGAAAGTGTAGTCCTTTTGACTCACCACCGGAGGTTGCTCCGAAGTGTCCATATGACGGCGACGTGAGCGCCGTTTCCTTTGGGCAGAGGTAGCTGGCGGTGTGAGCAACTGAGCCTCTGGTGCAATGAACGGTGACGCTGAGGCCGGAGCGTGAGCGCCTGAAGCTACACGGAGGACTCCCAACTGAAGCAGCCGCATCTTGAGTGCCCGCGGAGCAACAGGTGGAGACCTCTGGCAGCTCCGGGGACCGCCGAGAGCCAGCCGAGTGCCATGGAAAATGCGCCCAACGTCAGGGGTAAGCCATGGCTTCCAGCGGAGTTCCTCCTCCAGCTGGGCAAAGGCTGCTCGGCGTCGCTCCTGAAGTTCAATGTCTGCTGGGTCCATAGTATGGTCGCGATCTTCTGTTATGTGACGGCTGTGTGCAGACAGGAATAGGACCCAAGGTGCAGACTCCGGAGACAAACGTGAACTCAAAACAGCTTTAATGTTAAACTCAAATATAACATAACTGGAAAAAATCAAAATAAACTTAAACCGGAGGACTGACAGAACACACAGCTAGGTAAACGGTAGATCGCGACACAGACACAAAGAAACACAGGGCTTAAATACACAGAGGGAGCAATCAGGGAATGGGTAACAGGAGGGCAAATCAGAACTGACGAGACAAGGAAGCGTAAACTGAACACACTGAGATGAGACAGAGACCTTCAAAGTAAAACAGGAAACACAAAACACAGACTGAACAAAAGACAAAGACTCACATGCAGGCACTACAGAGGGAACAGAGACGTGGGACCAGGGCAAACACAGACACTGACTGGACACGGGGATATCGCAACTAAGGATACACAGAGATGCGAACTAGACAAGGGGATATAACTGACAGGGGAGACAGAGCGACTAGAGAAGACAGAGACATAAACCAAAAGACAGAACTCTAACAAAGAAACCAAAGACTAGAATTTATAAATAATAATAAACTCAAAAACTCTGGGACAACGACCCAGGCATCCTAACACACGGAGAACCAGGCCACATTGCACGCTACTGTCCAGCACCGAGCCCACGAAGCCTGGCACCCCAGCTGCCGTTAAACTAAGGCGGGGTGGCACAACAGAGGAACTGCCCCCCACCACCAATCTGTCCTCGGCCAACCCGCCGAATCACACTCAGCACCACATCACCACAGTCATGGGGGAGCGCGCCAGAGTTGAGGGGGAAAGATCCCTTCTGGTGACTGTTGCTAACTGCACTGTGGACCACTGGTTCTGGCTAGTATTTAATTCTGTTTGAATTCTTTTGGCGACAGAGAAAGACTTCCGTCTCAGAGTGGTCAAGTTCAAAAAATGATATTTATTTTACATTTCCAGAAAAGGAGAACTGCAAACACAAGCATGTACCCCCCAGTTCTAAAAGCATGGCCGGCGAAATACGTGTATATATAGTTCTGCCATACGTCACACACCCACACAGAGCTTCGACCAAAACAACTCCCTCAGGTCTGACTAATGTGTGTGTATGTTACTAGTTCTGCTTTTTCTGTCTGGTTTCCTGTATTTTATTAATATGCCTCTGCAGCTCTGCACTAAACTTCCTGTTTCTTAACTTCCCCTTACTGAAGCCTCTGTTGCTAGGCAACCTGTCACCCTCTGATCTAGTTCTTTCTCACAGACTTTATTACAAAGTACAAAAACAATATAATCAGAAAATAAGCACTAAAAATATATATTTATATTTTGTCACTAGCCAGCATCCAGGACCAATGCATCATTGGTCTGGACCTGCTGGCCAAATGGGAGGCCACGGTGGGTGGGTCCAGAGCAATCCTTTACCTGGGCAAGGAGGCTGTGGAGCTCCACACCACCAAGGAAGTCCCGCTGCCTGCCTCCACTTTTTCAGCCAGTGTCAGGAAGCCTGAGGGCCTGTCGCCACTGGCGGTGGAAGGGGCTTCCCCTTCATCAGCATTACAGCAACTGTCCACAGAGACCAAGAAAGCTGTCGAGGACCTATACCAGAGGAGCTGCGAGGGTCTGATCAACAACAGCAGCTGCGGGAGTTACTTGACTTGTTATCTTTGCAGCCAAGGATGAGGACTGCATGCAAACCAACCTGGTACAACACGACATTGACACTGGGGATGCACACCCCATCCGCCTCCGCTCTTGTCACCTTCCCCTTGCCAAGCGTGCCGTAGCAGAGCAGAAGATCAGGGAAATGGCAGAGGCGGGCATCACAGAACACTCAAACAGCCCCTGGGCAGCCCTGGCCGTGCTTGTTCGGAAAAAGGATGGTACCTGGTGATTTTGTGTCGACTATCGTCTACTCAACAACATCTCACGCAAGGACTTCTACCCATTGCCCTAGATTGACGATGCCCTCAACGACATTGCTGGGTCCTGCTGGTTGAGTTCCCTTGATTTGCGCAGTGGCTACTGGCAGGTGGAGCTGATGCCAGAGGCCCGCCCAAAGACTGGTTTCTCCATTGGCCAGGGACTGTGGCAGTTTAAGGTGATGCCCTTCGGCCTCTGCAATGCCCCAGCCACATTCGAGCACCTAATGGAGAGGGTTCTGGCTGACATTACCCACGACCGATGTGTGGTCTACCTGGATGACTTCTTCGTCCATGCGACAGACTATGAGAAAGCCTTGACTAACCTGACTGCCATTTTCCATGCTATCCGCCAGGTTCGCCTTCGTCTCCACCCCAAAAAGTGCCACCTCTTCCGAAAGGAGACGACTTTCTTCGGTCACATTGTCAGTGGAGCAGGGGTTTCCACTGACACACTTCCACTGGTGGCGCTGTCACTTGGTGTTCGCTCGCTCGGTTGTGATTAAAATTAAAAAATTTCAAATACATTCTTTTTTTCATAGTATGATCTTCACGTGCTTCATCTGAAGCACACCTTCTGTGTACTCACTACCTAATTTATAGCCAAAGTATTCACTCACTGTGTCTGTACTGTTTTGCTAGCTTAGCTTAGCTCATAGCCGACTCGTTAGCACCATGGCTACTTCACCAGTCCCTCCTGCACTTTCCTGCTCATTGTGTCAGATATTTAGTTACTCCTCGGCCTCCTTTAGCAGTAATGATACTTGTAACAAATGTAGCATGTTTGCAGCTCTGGAGGTCAGGATTACTGAATTGGAGACTCGGCTTCGCAACCTTCAATCACTCGTAGCTAGCCAGGCACCTGTAGCTGGTGCAGCCGAAGATAGTGTAGGCCCTGCTAGCTGTTCCCCGGCAGACCCCAAGCAGCTGGGGAAAGAGGGCAGCTGGGTGACGGTGACGAGGAAGCATAGTCTTAAACAGAAGCCCCAGGTACACCATCAACCTGTTCATGTGTCTAACTGTGTTTCCCCACTTGGCAACACACCCGTCGGGGGTCAAACTCTGGTAATTGGTGATTCTGTTCTCAGACATGTGAAACTAGAGACACCGGCAACCATAGTCAATTGTCTTCCAGGGGCCAGAGCAGGCCCCTTATGAGGAAAACATCGACGGAACAGTTTACCCTGCCCGAGATAGGGTTACCGGGGCCCCGCCCTCCACAACAGTGGAGAGTAGATTTTATCAATTATAGGTCTTTCTGAAAGCGCTGTAACTAAGTTTAAGAATATAATCCACCCACTGTTATCATCTTCAATACTCATAGAGCAGCTATCTGAACACTAACACATCAGAGGTCGATTATCTTGTTAATAATTTTACATTCCTCACTACGTACGACTCTACGTACGACTCTACGTACGAGGTCTGTTAGCGGCTGGGTATCAGGAAGACCTGGATGACGCCACTGCATCCCCAAAGCGATGGGTTGGTGGAACACTTCAACGACATCCTAGCCACCCAGCTTGCTATCCTGACCTCCCGCCAGCAGCGCGACTGGGATCAACACCTTCCCCTGGTCCTAATGGCCTACTGTTCGGCGGTCCAGGAATCTACTAAGTGCACTCCAGCGGCCTTGATGTTCGGGCACGAGCTTCGTACCCCAGTGGACTTGGTCTTCGGATCCCCCCATGGAATGTCCTCAAAGACGCCGTCGCCTTCCCCAACACCTCAGAGACTTTGCTATGGACATGTCGGTTGCTGGGGACAGCTAACCACTCAGGTGGGGGCTGTGTGGCATGTTGGGGGAGCAGCTAGTTCTCTCCCATCATGCCTTGGGACATGTGCTGCTGTTTAGATGTCATTGTTTTATTGTTTATGGTTACGTTACTTTTAACTGTTATCTTGAATGTTGTGTTTATACTGCGGTTTAAAGTCACAGACAGTTATTGTTTTATAGAATGAATGCAGTACCATAAGTGAGTTCTGTTATGCTGTTATTGATCCTCGAAGCACAGTGTAGCACCAGCAAATTATATGTATCTATATATATCTAATTTTTTTTTCAAGTTAAATATATGAATGCTTTTCATTTTCCAGACGTGTTTGATTCAGTCTATATACTTGATCAAAAATTATATTGGAACAATTTGGCTCCAAGCAGAGCTGTTTATATCTTTTAGGGGTCCTTATGCAAGCGTCACGGTCTCTGCTTTTTATACTCTCCCTCCACTATGTGTGTGTGTGTTTGTGTGTGTATGTATGTCTAGACGTCTTTGTCCATCCATCCTTTTCAGGGTCGCGTGGTTTTAGTGTCAGGGTTACAGGTTATTGTCGGGTTTAGGCCAGGGGTTGGCAAACAGCTGGCACGTGAAGGGTTAACTGATGGCATGGCCATAGCTAGACTGGCCATCAGTCCAGCTATGATTTTTTTTCGTAATGGTTGTACATTTAATTTATCCACCATCATACATTAAGCCAAGAAGAGTTCATTATACTAACAAGACGTATCAACGCTGGGCCAAAGTTCAGCACGTGGTTAAAGTTTGTAATCCAGCCGGGGTATAAATATCACTCAGCAGCCAGTCACAGTGATGAAGCAGGTAGCATCAACACATAAATCTACCCGGCTTAAATCACAAGACCACTTCTGACCGAAAAGCTGTAGATTTTTCTTGTTTGCACAAATGAATTATAGTGCATCTGCAGGTAAATGAACATCAAATCTCTCAGACTAAAATCTGTATTATTCTTTTAGTCTTAAGAACATATGTTGTATATTTATCACCCTTATGATAAAACCCATGTCAGCCATTGGTTTATGGACTTTGTATTTAGAAGCCTCAACATTTGCTTTATTGCTATTGCTTTGTTTTTTTTGTGAGCCTTTTTGGACCATATTAGGATGAGGGATCAGAATCTGGAGTCATGCAGACTACAGTTTCATTTAGCGTGAATCTATAAGATTTGTACAGCAGATCCAAGTTGATCCAAGTCGTCTGCATAGAGGAGAATTTTAATAGCAGGCTTGTATAAAGTGAAGCTTTGTGCTCAGATTTGCTGCAAACACTTGTTTTACTTCTGTTACCCTGTTTTGATGCAGAATTCAGTTAAAATCAGGCACTTTCTTTTTTAATGTGTTCTTGTGAATTGATTGTGTATCGCATACATTTGATTTGACTTTCTGCGAGACAACAGTCGTCCACTGGCCAAAAAAGTTTTCCAAATACCTCCACGTGATCAAGCCTGGATTTAGAAAAGAATCTGCACCTCCTGCTTCACATGCAATTTGTGTTTGTGTGTTCAGAGGCGGCGGCAAGAGGGGAGACCTCGGCTCATCCAGCTGGACAGCCTGATCAGGAGGAGTCGAACATTAACTCAGCTCTTCCAGGGCACCCTGCAGACTCAGCTGCTGGCAACAGCGAGGGAGTGCGGCCGCCGCTGGGATGACGTGAACGCCAAACAGGAGTCCATCACAGGTCGATTGCAGGTATGCGAGTCAGACCTTCTGAGGAGGGTTTCACTTTTCTCTCTTCTTTATATAATTGACCCTTGTTTTCTCTCTCTCAGCTCCTTGTCTCAGAGTGGGAGGGATTTGAAGCACAAAGGGAGGAGCTTGTCATTTGGTTGGCTGATATGGATGTCCACCTGAGTGAGGTTTACCAGCTAACAGGAAACACCTGTGAAAAACTGAAACAACTGCAGGTGTGGCCTTGTTTTGATATAAAATATATTTGATATGATACATACGTCAGAGACATTATCCTACACTGGACTAACAAAGGACCATGAGTACAACATGAAACGTACATTACATAGCGTAAGGCTGAAGTTCATTGATCATTTTAATCAAAAACTTGTTGAAATATTTTTACTGAACATGCAAACATCTGCTGATGAAAATGTGTTGATTTATTGGTCTGTTATGAAGCTATTGCTATTTCTAATGTGTTTTTATCATTTTCTGATGTTTTATTAATTAAACAATACATGTATTAATTTTTGTGTTATCTATAGATATAGTATTTATATATATTTATTTATTTATTCATAGTATAGTAAAAATGTTTAATCATTACTGTTTAAATGACTAATATGTGACATGTATTAGTAGTGATGTGGTGCTGAGGGTTAAAATGCCTTTTTGTCTTTTGGTATATTACGAAACGGCAATAAACCATTAATATATGTCTATGCTGTGCTCGTATTTATTTTACCCTACTCATATTCAATTTAGGATTCATTTTATTTTGAAAGATTTAAAATGGTTCTTTAAAGAACCATTTTAAAAAGGTTCTTTGAAAAACCATTAAAGGTGCCCCAAAGAACCATTTCTTGATGGCCATCAAAAATTCAATTAAATTTTATTCTTTCTCACCTGTCTTTCTGTCTGTTAGATTTGTATTGTTTATTGTCATTTATGCTTAGAAATATTTAACCATATATGCTTAGTGGTGTATAATCGATTGTGTAGTGATAGGATGTGTTATCCTTAATAGTCTGCAAAGGCTTTGTGCGCATTCCAGAGTGTTCTGGCATTCACACCCACATTCTGGGAGCATGGGAGAGGGCATACCTTCTCTTATTGTTTTATGGTAGGAAACGTGTCTATATCTGTTTTAGGCTAAGTGCCTTTTGTTTAGATGAACTGTTGGACTTCCAAACCAGCAGGGTTAGGGAAGTCGTTTATGGGGTCACACTCTGACCACACACACACACACACACTTACACAACGCACAGGCAAGGTACTCTTTGTGTGTATGTAGACGTCATATGTTAATGAACCTATGTATATTTATGTAACCTCAATAAAAGAGCAGTGTTACGGGGCAGCGGACGAGAGCGACTGGGGTCAAGCGAAGGAACGGCGCTTGTCGTGGTTCTCTCCCTCATGCATGAGTAACACGAAGAACTTTGCCTACTTGGTGTTTAATGCTTTTTGCTGTGTAGTTGAATTGTCCTTAACGTTCCAGCGAATAGGTTTATGCTACAAACCTATCACTGTCTCCTTTCAGTTTTTAAAGGTTGCCATGTTAGAAAAAATATTTTGCCCTGCCATGCTGTTTATTGATGTGGTAAATTAATAGTTTATGAAAATATCTCTAAATCTGTTATTTTTTTTTTTTTTTTAATATTCAGTAATGATCATGTCTCACCTTTAGTCTTCTCTGTCTTAGTTTCAGGTTTCCACCATGTGTTCAGGAGGTTTACTCGACCAAGCAGTCTTTGGGTTTCGGCTAAGTACTGTTTAGAATACCAGAATAGGAAGGATGGTGTAGGTTTAAGTTTATTAGATTGATACATATATACCATACAAGACAGTGTACATCACTGTGACAACAGCGTTTGTTTTCATTTGAAGGCTTTATTGTTTTACCTATAATACCGGGTGGGCCGGTCTCTAGTCAAAATGGGCCTGAGCCAGAATGGACTCTCCCAGCTACTTCATGGAGTTGATGATCGTCTGTCCATGGAGTTCGGAAACACGTAAGCTAAACTAAAGTTCAATATGTTTAGGGGGGGTCCCATGTAGCACTGAATATTTCTTTTTCAGTCACCTTTTACATTATGTGTTTATACACCTCTCTGCATTTAATTATTTTTATTATTATCATTATCATTATTATTATTAGTATTAGTATTACTGAATATTAATCTCTCTTCCACAGCATATCTCTGTCCTGTCTTCCTTACCTCCCCCTTGCCACCCCTTCTTGAGCCTGGTTCTGCTGAGGTTTTCTTCCTGTTTAAATTTAGTTTTTTCTTCCCATTGTCTCCGAAGCCCTTGATTATGATGTTGGGTTTTTCTCTGTTTTGTTTGTATTATAATAGGGTCTTTACCATACAATATAAAGTGACTTAAGGCAACTGTTAATGTGTTTTGGTTCTAGCACTACTCCATTGGATCATTTCTCAGAGCTATGTTCATATCATAGCTCTGAAGAATCATATAGTCATATACTGACTCCTGGATGTAGAAAAGCTATTTTTTAAAACATTTCTCAAGGTTTTGGCTTTGTTTTTTTTTGTTTTTTTTAAATTTCTCTACTGCCTGGAATGAAATGCTTAAACGTTGTTTTATTTATGTATTTATTTAATCATTAAGCACAACTGTATACAAAAATCCTGTCAAAACAAGAAATGTAAGGATGTCAAACAAGAACCAGATTCAACCAAAAACAGAAAAAAGAAATTTCACCATTTTATTTATTAATGAAAATCTAACTTTAATAAAAGATTAATAAAGAATGTATTTAGTAATTAAGAATATAATATAAAGAATATAATAATAAAAAATCATCATATTTGCCAAAAAAAAGTTTGTCAAAATGTTTATATAGTTTCAACTCCTAGTCACATGTTTAAAAAGTACAATGTTTAGAATAAATAATGTGTGTGTGTGTGTGTGTGTGTGTGTGTGTGTGTGTGTGTTATGTTATGTTATGTTTTGGAAGCAAAAATATTATTTAATTAGTAAAGTAACCACAAACCCAAGCTGTCCCATAAATAGAATAGAAACTACTACTTCACCTCAAAGTTGTAAAATGTCATAAGGGAAAAAGTAAAAATTTAAGTACTCTACTAAAGTATAAGTATTTGACGTTATTGTTTTAGTACAGGATCTTGAGTTATATGCCACATCCAAAATATGCATGGAGCAACACAGCAAGAAAACAGAGTGAGGTGAAAGGGGTGAAGTGGATCAGATTTTCACCACTGCAGGTGAATTTTAAGTCACTGTCCGTGGCTGGAGAGGTGAAGCTAACGAAACCTGGTGGTGTCCCAGTGACTGTGTTTCTGATCCATTCCTGGTACTTGGACACACGAGTGCCGATTTCTAGTTTCATTGGGTAACCATAGGAATCATGGAGGGTCATAACTCCACTCTGGACCCAGATTGATCCTTTTTTGATCATAATTGGAGCTCCTCTTTTCCACTGAGAAAAGAAATTGGTAAAAGTCAACATGGTAGCAGATAAATACAAAAATGGAAGTTTCAAAACGGAGAATGGAGAATGCCACCATTTATTTACAGTCTGTGTATATTTGTACAAAAATAATACAGAAATAGCACTGGAGTTACTTTCAAGAAGTTAATAGTTTTCATGTTCTTTTTAACTGAAAAGATTAAAGACTGAACACCCATTGGAGTTTTTTTTTCTATTATAGTAAATCATAAAATGAAATCTGACAAATATTTCTCACGATAAATGTGACTTTAGCTGGTAGACCTGTTCCACAAAGGAGCTCAGTCCTGTCATTTTAGAAAGAATTGTCTCATGGAAAATTCAAAATATATCAAATAAAATGAATTAGCTTTTAAACAACCATAAGAACTGGTATGCTACTATATAAATATATGAATAATTGCAGAAACAAAAACTTATATATTTTTTCACACTAGCATTTAACAACTGATTACATAAGAAACAAATAAAAAGTTGTGATTACCCCACATGAATCTTGTCTTCCAGCTCTGAGCCCAGCACAGATCATGTTCTCTGTGATCACTTTGCCATGTTTATAGTGGCACTGACACTCATTTCTTCCTACTATTGGAATAGTAACATCTGTTGGATGTTGGAGAAATACCCGTCACTATCTTTGAAACAGATTGCAGGATAGCAACTTTTGAAAGAATCTATCATAAGACTGTAATATCTCTCTCTATATAGATAGATAGATAGATAGATAGATAGATAGATAGACATAGAGATAGATAGATAGATAGATAGACATAGATATAGATATCGATTTTATTTTATTTTTACTTACAATCAAAACCACAACCAGTGACCCAGCTGCTGATCCCACTGTGAAAAGTGCTGTTTTTTGAGGCTAAGCAGATCGGCTGAATGTAGTCTGTGAAATACACAGGAGCTGACAGCTTCAGCAGACAAATGTCATTGTTGTATGTCGTGCTGTTGTATTCAGGATGACAAATTACTTCTTCAACTGTCCGAATCACCACATTTTGACTGAAAGCTGACTGAATGTGCTGGCCCAGATGGACTACTTTATTGCTGAGTTTATCACTTGATTTAAAAAAAAGATTTAACAAAAAAACACAAAAGAGGAATCTTGTTATCACAGTTCAGAATAGATACTAAGAAATATTTTCAGTACACGTTTTCAGTAATGGACACATTTATTGCATAAATTATCACAAATACTTTTATCATGAGCAATGTAAATAATGTGATGGATATCATATGGATGGGTTTTAACATCTTTGTGGGGACCAAAAATTTGAAGTTTACTTGTGGGGACCGGCAGCCCCTGTGGCAACCAAAATCCCAGCCCCCACGAGTTTGAAGGCATTTTGAGACTCAAAATGTGGTTTTAGTGTCAGGGTTACAATTAGATTATGTTTAGGTTTAGGGTAAGTGTCAGGGTTAGGCATTCATTTTTGATGGTTATGGTTAAGGTAAGCAGCTAGGGAAAGCATTGTGTCAATGAGATGTCCCCACAAAGATATAAAGTGTGTGTGTTTGTGTGTGCGTGTGTGTTTGCATAGTTGAATTTTGTTATCTTCAGGCAGAGCAGAAGATTTCTTATTTAAAGTTTTTATGCTAACCTTCAAAAATAAAAAGTTAATGGATGTGCTGGTGCGTCCAAATCACATGGCAAATATTAGATGACATAGCAACAAAAGGCTGTCTCACTGAGCCTCCATTTCAAATTTTGTTGAAAGTGAGGACTACATACCAGTTTTTAATCCTAACACAGATGCATTCCATTGGCACTTCTATGCATTTAAATCCTACATCCATTCATACATCAAAACAAACCAAAAAAAACCCCAAAAAACTTATGTTGTCTGTTGTGGATACATCTTACTGTAAATAACATAGAAGCTTTTAGATATTTTATTATGTGATAATGATATTGTTGAACTGCTTTAGAAAATACATACAAAAGAAAAACACTGCTCTGAATCACATTTAGTGTCATACTTTAGATCATCTGAGTTTATATCAGGAAGCACCTGCTAGCCAGGGTTGGTTCTATTTTCCTAAATTGCAGAGTAGGATTAGGTCATCATCAACACATGATGACAGATCTTTTAGGGCTAAGACAACAAGCTGCTGACTGTAACTTTGCATTTAATGGATCTGTCATTTAACATAGTAACAATGAGAGGTATCACAGTTCTCTGAGAAAACATGATATTCTTAAGTTGTATGAATATTTTAGACTATGGTCCGTCTATATGTTGTGGACAGCAGTTAAACCAGAGATGTGGACCACTTACAGAATTGGTCTGCTTGATCAGTTACATGCTATATTTAGGGCGGAGACGACGCGTTGACATAGCGTAATCGAATACGTCGACATGTAAAATACGGCGACGTAAAAAAATGTGCGTCGATATGTCGTCACTTTCAAAACAGACATGGCGGCAGCGAGTAGTGGCAACATCAGTGAGGCAGCCGCAGTCGACTTAAATCACTCCACCCGAACACACAGTTCTACAGTATGAGGATATTTTAACAGAAAAGGAAGTGATTCAGTCGTTTGCCGGCTTTGTAAGGTGGAAATGGCCCCCACATTTAAGCTGCTTAGCAATAACATAGCAGCTGCTGTTTAGTTGTTGTTGTTGTTGTTGTTAGTAGTTTTTATTTGTGGCCCATGCTGGCAAAATGAGTCGGAATGCGCGCAGGCTGATTATGAGAATCGGTGAAAGACGAAAATGTGAGACAGCGAATTGGCAGCAGGAAAAAAATTAATCGTTAGATTCATCAATTAGGAAAATAATCATTTTGCCCAGCCCTAGCTGTACTACTTAACAGAGATGGTGGAGAGCTCTTTGTGACCTTGAAAAAATTTTTTTAGCAATATAAATTGCAGGTAATTAAACATTCCTGCTTTCATGAATAACTTTGACATGATGTAGTGGAAGAAAAATTATTACAGTAAATGTAAAATGAGCACCAACAGTCACGTGTAACATGATTACCAATGTGAAAGAGACCCGGGGACTCACTGTGATATACAGGAAGCAGCTGTCAGCACCCACTGGTTGGTAATCAGAGACCCTTCACACCAAAACTCTCCACTGGGGTCTATAATGACCCGCCAGGGCAAACTTCCTGTGTTTTTCACAATCCTACCACATGCTGAAAAAAGAAAAGACATCACCTTTAGTCAGTGAGTAAATTAATCAGCCACAATATTTAGATATATCTCAGGAATTTTCAATTTCAGATCATTTTGAATGTACTGCTGGGGGAGTTCTGTCCTGGCATTCATGTGGATGCTATTTTCAAGACAGCTGACCACCTCAACATTGTTCCAACAAAGCACACTGAGCTATAGCATGTCATTGTGTTTTATTATAGTTTTGATATTGTTGATAATTGATCAATATACAAGTTTCTCTACTTCAATTACACAATACGTTTAGGATTTTTAATATTTGTCTAATGAATAGAAAATTAATAGATGGACTGAAATAAATAAAATTGTAATACAATATTTCAACACAAGAAGCAGAAGCACATGTGAGCATCTCAAAATGTGTGCACAAGATTGCACAGCTTCTTCTGTTGCAAGTGAACTTGGAGATTTTCAATTTAAAAACAGATTAAAAATTGAAACTGATTACGTTGCAAATTTCAACAAGATCACTTTCATGAGTGATTCGGCCTTGTCTGACAAGCTGCATTTGTATCTAATGAGGATTTAATTAACAATAAGATCACACCTGCAGGCAAGTTTTACATGCAATACTAGAAAAGTGATTCGTATGACAGGCAGTTACTGAAAAATATCAATGTCTTTAAGAGGACATTTGTCTTAACAGATGTAGAAATTCTTGGAGCATGATATTTATTGTATTTGACCCACTTTTACAAAAAATAAGGCAATGATTTACCAACATACTGTTTACTGTACAGCTTAACTGTATACAAATGGGTGGATGTAAGGCTGGATGAAAAACTAAAAGTTGTATTTACACAGTTTTTTAATGATTAAAAATTTATCTCACCTGAACAGATGACAGCAGCATCCTGACCATGTTCACATCTGTTTGATCCAAATCCACTGTGCTGACACTCAGCTAGAGAATTTTCATTTCCTGAACAGCTCACATCATCAAGCCAAATCTGTCCAGTTCCTGCACCAAAGTGAGCTGATCGAGGAGCTTGTAGTGCAGACCCACAGTTTAACTGTCTGCAAACCACCTCAGCATCATTTAAGTCCCAGCCATCATCACAGACTGTCCCCCAGCTGTTATTGTAGTAAATTTCAACTCTGCCAGAGCACTGAGTTGATCTAGGCCCAGCTAATCTGATCAGAGCTATCAGTTAAAAGACAAGAACTATGATTTGATATTTTCTTTACATTACAAAAAGTATTGTACAAGATAAAGGAACAGACTGCACTGCAATTTTTTCAGTATCTAAAACCATTCTCACCTGAACAGATGACACCAGCATCCTCAAAATGTCCACAGTTGTGTGATCCAAATCCACTGTGTTGACACCCAATAAGAGAACTTTCACTTCCTGAACAGGTCACATCATCAAGCCAAATCTGTCCAGTTCCTGCACCAAAGTGAGCCGATCGAGGAGCTTGTAGTGCTGTCCCACAGTTTAACTGTCTGCAAACCACCTCAGCATCATTTAAGTCCCAGCCATCATCACAGACTGTTCCCCAGCTGTTATTGTAGTAAATTTCAACTCTGCCAGAACATCGAGTTGATCCAGATCCAACTAATCTGATTGGATCTATCACATAACAGATGAAAGATATTTTAAAATTTCCATTGCACTAATTAAGGGACTCCATGTGAAACGCACAAGAAAAGACTGATCTGCAATGTCTTCTAGTATTTCAGTGTATCTCACCTGAACAGATGACACCAGCATCCTGACCATGTTCACATGTGTTTGATCCAAATCCACTGTGCTTACACTCAGTTAGAGAACTTTCATTTCCTGAACAAGTCACATTGTCAAGCCAAATCTGTCCAGTTCCTGCACCAAAGTGAGCTGATCGAGGAGCTTGTAGTGCCGACCCACAGTTTATCTGTCTGCAAACCACCTCAGCATCATTTAAATCCCAGTTATAATCACAGACTGTTCCCCAGCTCTTACTGTGATAAACTTCAACTCTTCCAGAACACCGAGTTGATCCAGGCCCAGTTAATCTGATCGGACCTATCAGTTACATGACAAGAACTATGGTTTGATAATTTATTTAAATTAAAAAAAAGGAATGTACGAGATACAAGAACAGACTGCGTTGCAATTTTTCACTATCTAAAAATGTATCTCACCTGAACAGATGACACCAGCATCCTCATCATGTTCACAGTTGTGTGATCCAAATCCTCTGTGTTGACACCCAATAAGAGAACTTTCACTTCCTGAACAGGTCACATCATCAAGCCAAATCTGTCCAGTTCCTTGACCAAAGTGAGCTGATTGAGGAGCTTGTAGTGCTGTCCCACAGTTTATCTGTCTGCAAACCACCTCAGCATCATTTAAGTCCCAGCCATCATCACAGACTGTTCCCCAGATGTTATTGTGATAAACTTCAACTCTGCCAGAGCATCGAGTTGATCCAGATCCAGATAATCTGATCACATCTATGAGGAAAAAGAGATTAACTTTTATATCATGTGTTAGTGACATTATAAATAGTGTATAACACACAGGAACAGCCTGAAGTGCAATGTCTTCTAGTATTTCAGGTTATTTTACCTGAACAGATGACACCAGCATCCTCATCATGTTCACAGTTGTGTGATCCAAATCCACTGTGTTGACACCCAATAAGAGAACTTTCACTTCCTGAACAGGTCACATCATCAAGCCAAATCTGTCCAGTTCCTGCACCAAAGTGAGCTGATTGAAGAGCCTCGAGTGCTGTCCCACAGTTTATCTGTCTGCAAACCACCTCAGCATCATTTAAGTCCCAGCCATCATCACAGACTGTTCCCCAGCTGTTATTGTAGTAAATTTCAACTCTGCCAGAGCATCGAGTTGATCCAGATCCAACTAATCTGATTGCATCTATCACATAACAGATGACAGATATTTTAAAATTTCCATTGCACTAATTAAAGGACTCCATGTAAAACGCACAAGAAAAGACTGATCTGCAATGTCTTCTAGTATTTCAGTGTATCTCACCTGAACAGATGACACCAGCATCCTCAAAATGTCCACAGTTGTGTGATCCAAATCCACTGTGTTGACACCCAATAAGAGAACTTTCACTTCCTGAACAGCTCACATTGTTAAGCCAAATCTGTCCAGTTCCTGCACCAAAGTGAGCTGATCGAGGAGCTTGTAGTGCCGACCCACAGTTTATCTGTCTGCAAACCACCTCAGCATCATTTAAGTCCCAGTTATAATCACAGACTGTTCCCCAGCTCTTACTGTGATAAACTTCAACTCTGCCAGAGCACCGAGTTGATCCAGGCCCAGCTAATCTGATCGGACCTATCAGTTAAATGACAAGAACTATGGTTTGATAGTTTATTTAAATTAAAAACAAAAAAAAGGAATGTACGAGATACAAGAACAGACTGCATAACAATTTTTCACTATCTAAAAATATATCTCACCTGAACAGATGACACCAGCATCCTTCCTGTGATCACAGTTGTGTGATCCAGATTGATTGTGTACACACGTAGTTAGTGAACTTTCATTTCCTGAACAGCTCACATTGTTAAGCCAAATCTGTCCAGTTCCTGCACCAAAGTGAGCTGATCGAGGAGCTTGTAGTGCCGACCCACAGTTTATCTGTCTGCAAACCACCTCAGCATCATTTAAGTCCCAGCCATCATCACAGACTGTTCCCCAGCTGTTATTGTAGTAAATTTCAACTCTGCCAGAGCATCGAGTTGATCCAGATCCAACTAATCTGATTGAATCTATCACATAACAGATGACAGATATTTTAAAATTTCCATTGCACTAATTAAAGGACTCCATGTAAAATGCACAAGAAAAGACTGATCTGCAATGTCTTCTAGTATTTCAGTGTATCTCACCTGAACAGATGACAGCAGCATCCTGACCATGTTCACATGTGTTTGATCCAAATCCACCGTGTTGACACTCAGTTAGAGAACTTTCATTTCCTGAACAGCTCACATCATCAAGCCAAATCTGTCCAGTTCCTGCACCAAAGTGAGCTGATCGAGGAGCTTGTAGTGCCGACCCACAGTTTATCTGTCTGCAAACCACCTCAGCATCATTTAAGTCCCAGTTATAATCACAGACTGTTCCCCAGCTCTTACTGTGATAAACTTCAACTCTGCCAGAGCACCGAGTCGATCCAGGCCCAGCTAATCTGATCGGACCTATCAGTTAAATGACAAGAACTATGATTTGATAGTTTATTTAAATTTTTAAAAAAAGGAATGTACGAGATACAAGAACAGACTGCATTGCAATTTTTCACTATCTAAAAATATATCTCACCTGAACAGATGACACCAGCATCCTTCCTGTGATCACAGTTGTGTGATCCAAATTGATTGTGTACACACGTAGTTAGCGAACTTTCATTTCCTGAACAGCTCACATCATCAAGCCAAATCTGTCCAGTTCCTGCACCAAAGTGAGCTGATCGAGGAGCTTGTAGTGCTGTCCCACAGTTTAACTGTCTGCAAACCACCTCAGCATCATTTAAGTCCCAGCCATCATCACAGACTGTTCCCCAGCTGTTATTGTAGTAAATTTCAACTCTGCCAGAACATCGAGTTGATCCAGATCCAACTAATCTGATTGAATCTATCACATAACAGATGAAATTTATTTTAAAATTTCCATTGCACTAATTAAAGGACTCCATGTAAAACGCACAAGAAAAGACTGATCTGCAATGTCTTCTAGTATTTCAGTGTATCTCACCTGAACAGATGACAGCAGCATCCTCAAAATGTCCACAGTTGTGTGATCCAAATCCACTGTGTTGACACCCAATAAGAGAACTTTCATTTCCTGAACAGCTCACATTGTTAAGCCAAATCTGTCCAGTTCCTGCACCAAAGTGAGCTGATCGAGGAGCTTGTAGTGCCGACCCACAGTTTATCTGTCTGCAAACCACCTCAGCATCATTTAAATCCCAGTTATAATCACAGACTGTTCCCCAGCTGTTATTGTAGTAAATTTCAACTCTGCCAGAACATCGAGTTGATCCAGATCCAACTAATCTGATTGCATCTATCACATAACAGATGACAGATATTTTAAAATTTCCATTGCACTAATTAAAGGACTCCATGTAAAACACACAAGAAAAGACTGATCTGCAATGTCTTCTAGTATTTCAGTGTATCTCACCTGAACAGATGACAGCAGCATCCTCAAAATGTTCACAGTTGTGTGATCCAAATCCACTGTGTTGACACCCAATAAGAGAACTTTCAGTTCCTGAACAGCTCACACCACTGAGCCAAATTTGTCCAGTTCCTGCACCAAAATGAGCTGATCGAGGAGCTTGTAGTGCCGTCCCACAGTTTATCTGTCTGCAAACCACCTCAGCATCATTTAAGTCCCAGTTATAATCACAGACTGTTCCCCAGCTCTTACTGTGATAAACTTCAACTCTGCCAGAGCACCGAGTTGATCCAGGCCCAGCTAATCTGATCGGACCTATCAGTTAAATAACAAGAACTATGATTTGATAGTTTATTTAAATTAAAAACAAAAAAAAGGAATGTACGAGATACAAGAACAGACTGCATAACAATTTTTCACTATCTAAAAATATATCTCACCCGAACAGATGACACCAGCATCATTCCTGTGATCACAGTTGTGTGATCCAGATTGATTGTGTACACACGTAGTTAGCGAACTTTCATTTCCTGAACAGCTCACATTGTTAAGCCAAATCTGTCCAGTTCCTGCACCAAAGTGAGCTGATCGAGGAGCTTGTAGTGCCGACCCACAGTTTATCTGTCTGCAAACCACCTCAGCATCATTTAAGTCCCAGCCATCATCACAGACTGTTCCCCAGCTGTTATTGTAGTAAATTTCAACTCTGCCAGAACATCGAGTTGATCCAGATCCAGTTAATCTGAGTGCATCTATCACATAACAGATGAAAGATATTTTAAAATTTCCATTGCACTAATTAAGGGACTCCATGTAAAACGCACAAGAAAAGACTGATCTGCAACGTTTTCTAGTATTTCAGTGTATCTCACCTGAACAGATGACACCAGCATCCTGACCATGTTCACATGTGTTTGATCCAAATCCACTGTGTTGACACCCAATAAGAGAACTTTCATTTCCTGAACAGCTCACATCATCAAGCCAAATCTGTCCAGTTCCTGCACCAAAGTGAGCTGATCGAGGAGCTTGTAGTGCCGACCCACAGTTTATCTGTCTGCAAACCACCTCAGCATCATTTAAATCCCAGTTATAATCACAGACTGTTCCCCAGCTGTTACTGTGATAAACTTCAACTCTGCCAGAGCACCGAGTTGATCCAGGCCCAGATAATCTGATCAGACCTATCAGTTAAATGACAAGAACTATGATTTGATAGTTTATTTAAATTTAAAAAAAAGGAATGTACGAGATACAAGAACAGACTGCATTGCAATTTTTTCACTATCTAAAAATGTATCTCACCTGAACAGATGACACCAGCATCCTCATCATGTTCACAGTTGTGTGATCCAAATCCTCTGTGTTGACACCCAATAAGAGAACTTTCACTTCCTGAACAGGTCACATCATCAAGCCAAATCGGTCCAGTTCCTGCACCAAAGTGAGCTGATTGAAGAGCCCCGAGTGCTCTCTCACAGTTTATCTGTCTGCAAACCACCTCAGCATCATTTAAGTCCCAGCCATCATCACAGACTGTTCCCCAGATATTATTTTGATAAACTTCAACTCTGCCAGAGCATCGAGTTGATCCAGATCCAGATAATCTGATCACATCTATGAGGAAAAAGAGATTAACTTTTATATCATGTGTTAGTGACATTATAAATAGTGTATAACACACAGGAACAGCCTGAAGTGCAATGTCTTCTAGTATTTCAGGTTATTTTACCTGAACAGATGACACCAGCATCCTCATCATGTCCACAGTTGTGTGATCCAAATCCTCTGTGTTGACACCCAATAAGAGAACTTTCACTTCCTGAACAGGTCACATCATCAAGCCAAATCTGTCCAGTTCCTGCACCAAATGGAGCTGATTGAAGAGCCCAGAGTGCTGTCCCACAGTTTATCTGTCTGCAAACCACCTCAGCATCATTTAAGTCCCAGCCATCATCACAGACTGTTCCCCAGCTGTTATTGTAGTAAATTTCAACTCTGCCAGAACATCGAGTTGATCCAGATCCAGTTAATATGGTCTCACCTTTTAAGCACAAAAAAGTCAACTATGTTTTTATTTGTTTTTTACATTTAAAAACAATACTAAATGGATGACACAAGAACACTCTGCATCTGATCTCTGCATCAGCTGATCCATGCCCAGCTAATCTACTGTTTCGTGCATCTGTAAACAGATGAAAACAGAACACAGTTCAACTCAACTTTCGATTCAGTTTCATGCAAACAACCCCAGATTACTGCAACTATCACCACATTGCACTTTATACTGCAATGTAAAGCTCCTAACGTATGACAGAGAAAACTGCAACAATCAGATGATCCCCTATGAGCAGGCACTAGGCAATGGTGGGAATGAAAAAAAAATCCATTTTAACAGGATGAAACATAAAACACAAAAAGAGGTAGGGAGAGGCAGTCATCTGATGCAAACAGTTGGGGGTTGAAGGGAAAAGAATAGGGTTTAAAGAAAAAAACAACAAGTATGGGTGAAAGAAGATTAAAGTTAATGGTAAGGAACAAGGTATTTAACAAAGTATATAAGGTATATAAACATCTGGGGTAAAGATGCTCAATGTATGATGGAAAGCTCACAGCACCCTGATGCTATCGAAAATTTGTGTTTCACCTCATTTGTACTGTTGGTATGTAGATGTAACTTTGTAACTTACTTGAGCAGAGAATGACTGTAAAGATCAGAAAAGAAAACTAATCATAAGTTTTGTTCAAGGTCATGACACACTTATCAAGCTGGTGCCTACATGATGGTGAACTCTATTCACACAATTGCTATAAAGGAGCTTTTATTATGTTTTATTTTTACATTGCTAAGTTTTTGTTTTTGTATGGGTTTATATCAGTCACAAATTGAAATTAGACATCTTTGGCTTCCAAACCCTGAAAAGTGGGGATAATAACCTGCAGTAGCAGTGGGTTACCAGTGCACAAAGCTGTTACTGGATGAGGACTGTCTGTCCCAATTTTATTTCCTTATTTTTAAACCTTTCTATTTACGTCTGGGCGCTTACTTTATAATTCAGATTAAATGAACCCCCAAAGATATTCTGTGTTCTGGGCTGGTTAATTTAGCCATGCTACAATTACAAAACAAACCAGAATCTCAAACGTGAAACAAAAACACTTACTTGGCACCGGAACCTAGAATTAAGAAACAGAAGTAAACAAACCGGAATTGAGAGCAAGGATATTGTTAATAACACAGGAGAAGAAAGCCCATCACATAGGTAGGTAAACAATGCAACAACAGGGAATGAATGACAGAGGACTAAAATACACCACAGAACAATCAGGGAACAGGAGACAGGAGGGAAACACAGCCCTGCCAGGCTAAGTAAACAGTCTTCCAGCCAAACCAGGTGGCCTTGCATAGGATAGGAAGAAACAGTCTATGCACAGTCTGTTATCAGGGTGTTTTTGTTCAGCTCCAGCCTTGAGACCACAGCTGGCGGCGAAGTGGTAGCCGCATGAATGATGGTGGTTTTTACTTTAGTGCGAACAACTCATGTGAATTTCAAAGCTGTTCTAGCAGTCTGACACTGGTCTCTCAATCTCCCATTCGAGAGCCATGAGGTTCTCTATGATGTTATCAGTCTTGTGCTCAAAGAGCAGATTCTGAGAACTCACGACTGCCGTGAGCTTCTCCAAGATATTCTCCAGTTTTCGCTCAGAGTCTTATTCTGAGTGTTCACAGCAGCTTCAAGCTTCTCTAAGATCTTATCCGTGCTGCGTTCAATGAGCCCGTTTTGAGAACTCATGACTCGTCCCAGAGATGGACCGATCCGATATTACATATTGGAATCGGTCCAATACTATGGCGTTATTTTTGTGCCACTATTCTGAGCAGTAGTGGTTTTTGATACAGGCGACACATCCCACACACATCCCATCGTGGTGGGAGTGCGGGCATCGGCAAAAAAAAAAAAAAAAATTGCTCGTACTCATGCTGCATGCCCGACATAATGCCAGGCACCGATCGGCTTTGTGCCGCTCATTTGCTGGGAGTAAGGGCGCCCTCCGTTTGCGAAGTGCGCCTGCTGCTTGCGGCACAGGGAGGAGAGGGCGGGGCAGCGGGGGATTCTCTGGCTGGCTGGAGCAGCATCTAATAACCAACTCGCAAAATAAAACAAAATTAAAACAAACCAACAAACACGAAAACAGCAGACATCATGATACAGACTTATAATTTGCACCGATGTTTTTTCGAAATTCTATAAAGTGAGCACGAGAGCCCTCAGTGCGCCTGCTTGCTGCTAAAGTCAAAGTAAACTTTATTGTAATCTCCGCTTCATACTGTCCAGTATATAGAGAGACGAGAAGACGAGGCTCCAGTTACAGCAGTGCAAGAAAACAAACAATAAATATAAGAAGAGTAAGAAAATAAATATGGACTTTAGGACCAGGGGTAAAGGGATCAATAACAATTTAAACTTTATAATTTACAGTCTAATGATTTAAAGTCTCACACACAACCTGTCGAAAGGGAAGGGGGTCCTGCTGCTTCCAAATAGAGCACATTTCATTCATAATGTTGTCAAACCAAGCCCATTATATATTCATGATTTGAATCCTGGGTTGTGCGAAATCCCAGAAATGCACCCTAGACAAAGTGAATCTGTGAACTAAGGTGTAGGTCTATTAGGTTATGTTGTGGTGATCCTCGAGTTGGGGGATTTGTGTTCATACTGGAGTGCAAAATTAAAACCAATGGCAGATGTACAAAAAAAGTTCAAAGCCATCAGGCACTCAAGAGAAAAGAAAAGGAGGAGAAACGAGCAAAAGATACATTATGTTACAGATTTTAATATTAATGGGAGTGTTCGCCCAGGGCGCCAAACAGGCTAGGACCGCCACTGATTCTGAGCGCATGTAAAAACATTTGAGTGCGCGTAAAAAAAAGTTTGTAGGTGCAAGTGTTGCATTTTGAGGATAAATTTATTTCGAGCAAAGAAAAGATAAATTTGAGTGAACAAAATTCATTGCGGCGTGCAAAAAATGTATTTCAGTGTTTGCTATTATCCATACACAAACATAATAGCAGCCCCTCTCGCTCAGTTTTTGCATTTGCGCTCGCTCACAATGTGTTGCTTGTGCTCTCAACATTTCTGCCAGTGCGCGCAACTCTTTCTGTACACCGTTATATTTGTGCCACAAAACCAGCCAATCAGAGACTTGGATGCAAAAAACTCTGATTGGCTGTTTTGATCTCCAATCAGCTCGAAATAACGGAATGCAATATCCCACAATCCATTTTGTTCAAAACTCAAATGAGGCAGTTGCGGAGGAACACAGAGTGGCAGAGTTTGAAATACTCCTTACTCTTTCTGGGTCAAAAAATAAACTTCTAAGATATTTTCATGCGAGAATGGTGCTGTGTAAACTTCAAATATCTGCTCGATTTATCAAGACATCACATATTTCCATAAGTGCTCTAATGTCTCGGTCATTGTGTCCTTGGGCAAGACACTTCACCCGTTGCCTACTGGTGGTGGTCAGAGGGCCAGGTGGCGCCAGTGCCCGGCAGCCTCGCCTCTGTCAGTGCGCCCCCAGGGTGGCTGTGGCTACAATGTACACACTTGTACACACTTGTACAATGTACACACTTGACATCACCAGTGTGTGAATGGGTGGATGACTGGTTGTGTAAAGCGCTTTGGGGTCCTAGAAAAGCACTATACAAATACAGGCCATTTGCCATATTAAAACAGCAAACATGAATATTAAAGTCCCCTACGATTAAAACACTGTCGTACTTTGGAAGAATACCTGCCAAGAATTCAGAAAAGTCTTGTGTAAGTTCTTATTATATTTAGGAGGTCAATACACCAGCGCACATAAGTAAGTAATAGGGGTGCAACAATACTCGTGTCAGTATTGAACCGTTCAATACAGTGCTTTCGGTTCGGTACGCATATGTATTGAATACAAATTTTTTTATTTATTTTATCAACTTTTCTTCTGACGATGCTGTCTGTGTTGAGCGCTCAGTGGATCTGCGTTCGACTACTCCGCCTAGGCTGCACTGTCGAGTGCAGATCCACTGAGCGCAGCGCAAGCTAGCAAGACAGAAGCTAAGCTCGTTGCAACATGGCAACTGCCTCAACGCTACCCGGAACTGAACCTTCCCCACCCTCATTCAGACCTGGCGTTTGGAACTATCTTGGTTTTCATGTGAAGCATGACACTGATAGTAAGCGCGTCATGGACAAAAGTAAAACAGTATGTCGGATGTGCCACGCAATGCTCAATTGGTGGGAACTAGTGCGTTAGCGCAGTTAGCTTGTTAACGTGTTGACGCCATCCAGCCCCACGCACAGGGCGATCCGCGGTAACTCGTTAACGGAGATTTGCCGAGTTATGGCGTTAATGTCATTTTAACGAGATTAACGCTGACAGCACTAGTGGGAACACAACGAATATGACTGCACATTTACGCCAACATCATCCTAGTGCAAAGACAAGTGGAAGCAGACAAAAACAACAAGCCTACGTCATTTAGACAGCCGTTAGCACATGATTCTCCTTATGGGGACCTGATATATTTAATATGCTGCTGAGAATATACCCCAGAAGCGTATAGTATAGCTTTTATTTTGGAAAGAGCCATTTCTGTGTAATAAACTCTTTTCCAAAGATGAGTGATTTCTCGATCAGATAGATTTATTTATTTTTATTATTTTGTTGTTTCAGCAACATTAAATTTAAAACTGTACTTTTGAGTTAAAATATATATTTATAATTTTAATAGATGACAAATTAAAAAGGCATGAACATTTTTTTGTATCGAAAAATATCAAACCGTGACACCAAAGTATCGAACTGAACCGAACTGTGAATTTTGTGTATCATTGCACCCCTAGTAAGTAAGTAAGCAAAATTTATTTTTATAGTGCTTTTCACAGATAAAAATCACAAAGGGCTTTACAACACTAGCACCGGAGTGGACAAGTGGACTTCAGCTGGATATTAAGATGTGGAGTCACTGGTATAATCCAATGGGGAGCCGATTCAGGGCGCCTGGAGATAAACCATTCACAACTCAAATACCCTGCAGTGTGGTTATTGTACAACTCAATTTGACTATTCACACTGAATTTCACTATAAAACACATCAATGAGTGGACGACAGAGGTTAGGTAGTTTGATCTTCTCTTTGTTATCATTCCACTACACTTCTCCAGTCCGAACGACATTCTGATGTAATTATTATAATTATAATTATTATTATTATTATTATTATTATTATTATTATTATTATATGTCCCTTTTGGTTCTTTAGCTGTCAGAATTGTTGTGTGAAGATTTTTTTTAATTTTAAACAACACATTTATTTTCAATAAATAAACATCAAGACATCACAAGTTTTGTAATAAATGGGAAAAAAAACTGCCACACAAACATAGGGCTGAAACATAATTGCCCATCTACAACAGAATACACCACATTCTTAAAACACCATTGAAAAGAAAAATCAGTTAAATTACTCATTAATGAGTAAAACTGAAACTCAACTTTAAATCTTCTCTCTGCAACATTATCAATCTTATCCTTTCGACTTTTATATATAGAAAATTTTTCTTTACCCACCACAAAATTCAGCAGCTTCCATTTTGAAGACTCTTTTTTGTGTAGCCAGCACCAAACAGAAATGCCACTGGTGACCAAACCACACCACATTTTTCAAAGACATGCTTTAACATAATGAACAGTAGTTCAAGGCGTTTACATTCAAGAAATATGTGAAAAACTATTTCTCTTTCCCGACAATTATAAAAGACCCTCTATATAGGTTTTCTACCATCCTCATCCTGTAGCTTGTCTCTCCACACAGTATCTGTCTTTCCACTCAATTGCCTTTTATTTAACCCATGAAAAGACCCTGTATATAACAGTTTTTCCACTCAGCATGTGAAAATCTGAGTCTTTTTGATTCATTGGCAGTGGTCCTGTCAAGCCAGCAAAATCAATATTCAATAGTGATGTGCGATACCACTGATCCAATACCAAGTAATATTCAGGGTGGTATTGACGATACTGATTCGATACCGATACTTTGTACAAAAACTTATTTTATTTATTGTATCTAAATTATAGCGTCATAATGATTACAGGACATCAGATTACTTGTTCTTATCACTTAATAATGCAGAGTTCATCATATAGAAATAAAAAAAACTGAAGTTGTGCCCTATTTGAACACCTTGCCTGCCTGCAGCACTAAAGGACTCTGTGAGAGACGTCTGTCTCGCCCTAGCAGCACCTGTCCCTGTCCTCCTCTTCAGTTCGCCTCAACATACGCTCGTCATATTCTGTGATATGATTTACTCTGAGGTGTTTGACAAGGTTAGTGATGTTGCCACAACCATACTTGCCAACCCTCCTGATTTTTCCGGGAGAATCCCGAATTTCAGTGCCCCTCCCGAAAATCTCCCGGAGCCACCATTCTCCCGAATTTCTCCCGATTTTCCACCCGGACAACAAAATTGAAAAACCATATCGCAGAATTCATAGTGCGGCCCAGCCAATTCCAGTCTCCAACAATGGCGGCAGCTACTTAGTTTTAATATTACTCTTATTTCTCTTTCTGGGTCGCAAAAAAACTTTTAACATATTTTCAGGCGAGAATGTAGCTGTGTAAACTTCAAATTAGTAATGTGCGATACCACTGATTTCCTTTCCAATCCGATTCCAAGTAAAATCCAGGGTGGTATTGACGATACTGATGTGATACCGATACTCTGTACAAAAACTTAATGTTTCATTGTATTTCACAATGCAATATAGAATTGCATTATGTAATTGTAATAATAATATAATAATATAATAATATAGCTTCACAATGATTACAGGACATCAGACTACTTGTTCTTATTTCTTAATGATGCAGAATAATCATATAGAAATAAAAAACCTGAAGTTGTGCGCTATTTGAGCATGTTGCCTGCCTGCAGCACTAAAGGACTCCGTGAGAGACGTCTGTTTTGCCCTAGCAGCACCTGTCCCTGTCCTCTCCTCCTCTTCAGTTTGCCTCAAAATAAGCTCATCATATTCTGTGATATGATTTACTCTGTGGTGTTTGATGAGGTTAGTGGTGTTGCCACAACACCTCACTGCCTTGCCACATGTATCGCAAACCACGTCTTGGCTGTTTGTGGAGGTAAAATATGTCCACACATGACTCTGTTTACGCTCAGCCATTGTTGTGAGTGCGCACGCCAGGTGCAGTGTTGCCAACTTAGTGACTTTGTCACTATATTTAGTGAGTTTTCAGAGCCCCTTTGCAACTTTTATTCTAAAAAACAACTAGTGACAAATCTGGTGACTTTTTCTGGTGTTATTGGAGACTTATTTATGACAACTTTTTGACGTGAAAGCGTGTATCGCTCTTCTCAACAAGCAGCGGGTGCTGCTGTGGGCACCTCGCCCGTGCCAGAGCGCTCACGGGCAGAGGATAGTCCTCCCCCAGCTGCTATCAGGGCAGGAGATGTTCCCACCTATGCGCCCAAACTGCAAATAAATCGCGTATGAGTGAAGCCTCTGCCCCCGCACTGACTGTAACGCAATCAGTTCTTCTTTTACTGTTATGTTGTTTTGTGGATTTTAAGGTTTAGAACTACTTAAACACACACACAAAGTAACTCCACCATAGTGCCTATTTCAGGTCACTTTTGCCGGTCCAAGCACAGATAAAGGAATAAGGTTGGAATTGTGACATAAAAAAAACAAAAAAACAATAATCGCTAAAAAAAATTTAATTTGTAATTCTAAATAAATTCTAAATGCATTTAGAACGTTTTTTTTACTCACTTTATGTCTCTTCTTTTTTTCTCTCCTACAACGTGGGTTACAATGATATTAGCATGACCAATTATGCAAATTAGGCGATGACGTCGTTTAGCGACTTCTAGAGACTTTTAGCATAGCCAATAGCGATTTTCCTTACTGAGGAGTTGGTAACACTGGCCAGGGGCTGCAACACATTTATACAGCCGTATTTCGCATATGACTATGAAAGGCGTAAGAGGAAGTAGTTTCTTCCAATTTAGACGATCCGAATGATATAGTTTCTTTCCACTGTGTTCCTGTTAATGAAAAACTACAAATTTACCCCAAAGTACTAAAATATCGATATTTTAATATGAGAATCGATTCTAGAACATAAATTACTGGGATCAGAGGAATCGATGTTTCAATATTGATCCGCACACCACTACTTCAAATATCTGAGCCGATCGACACATCGTCTTCAAACCCCCGCGGTCTTTCGCTACTCGGGTTAAACATGATATATAAGTCACTTTGATAACTTAAAAATGTTATTGTTTGGCTTTTTCAGTGTTTTATTTGTTCGTGGGTAAATCATTTTGGCTGAGATTAAAGTTATTAGATTAGATTAAATTAAATTTAACTTTATTAATCCCTCGGGTGGGTTCCTCCGGGGTTTCCACACAGCTGAATAGATGTCAAACAGAAAATGATTAAACAGAAGTGTGAAACGGTCTAGAGTTTACGCCAGCGCCCGGTTATATTTTAGATAGCAAGGAACAGACAGCAGAGTTTCACTCCACCGAGGGAGCTCATGACGTACTACCCGGCTTTCTTTAGACCGCGAAGGCCGGGTCCTCAGGTGGAAGCAGCCTCTGAATTTGGACACCCCTGCTGTTTCCAATAAGGTTTGGTTTCCCTTTTCGGCACAGATAGGCGGGGCGGTGCTTGATGGCATTCTGGCACACCTGCGGCGCATCGGACGTCATCAGTGAGAGCATTTATGGAGCTGTGTGTCGGACGTCTGGTGTCGGAGTATTGTCGCTTCCACAAGTGGTAACGTGTTTTTGCAAAACGAGTCTTTAAATTCACGCTACTGAGCTGTATGTTTAAACATCCGTCTCCCTGCCTGCTTTTCCTCTGCACCAGCCTGTCTCGCCACCTGCTCGCCTGCCTGTTTCGTTTGGTATTGGCCTTCTCGGATCTGTGACTGAGATTTACCTCGCACCAGCCTGTGACCAGTGCCCATACCTGTATTTTCTGTGTTTCAAGTAAGCTCTCCAACTCTCCCAGTTCACCTAAGTTTAACTCTCGACTTTCGGTGCTATCCCTTAACTCTGTTTGTCCCTCATCCTCAGGTCGCTCCGGTGCGCCACCTATCCTCCCGCATACCTCCCCAGCCAACATGTATATATGGGCCCCACCTGGTTTTTGCTCGGGCTGGATGGGTACCATGTGGGCATGGGCTCAAACTGGGCTTTTTGTATGGGGCCTACTTGGGTTCTTCACATTAAACCCATATGGGCCATCCCAAGTGAGCACTTTTAGTAGGTCCTAGCTGGGTCAAACATGGGAAACACTTAACTTGGTCCAAAATGGGAAACACATGTAGGACCCACTTGGGTTTTCCACCTGGGATAGACATGGGCAAACACAGTCATTTAAGGATAGGCTGTTGTTATGTGCCCCAGGTGGGGCAAAGTTAGGTAATCAATATATGTTTTAGTATCGATGACACAGGTGGGGCCCACCTGGTCAAACTAAATGGGTCGCACATGGGCAAATGCAAGTCAGACCGTGAAAACATGTCTATGTGGGCCCCAGGTGGGGCAAAGTGAGGTAATCAATATATTTTTTAGCACTGATGATACACGTGGGGCCCACCTGGTCAAACTATATGGGTCGCACATGGGCAAATGCAAGTCAGACCCTGAAAACATGTCTATGTGGGCCCCAGGTGGGGCAAAGGTGTGGTAGTCAATATATTTTTTAGCACTGATGACACACGTGGGGCCCACCTGGTCAAACTACATGGGTCGCACATGGGCAAATGCAAGTCAGACCCTGAAAACATATCTATGTGGTCCCCATATGGGTTATGTTAAGTTAATATGGGCATATATTTTACGTGGGCTCAAGATTGTTTAGTATATATGGGACCCACTTGGGTTTCTCACATGAAAGCCATATGGGCAAAACCAAGTGGAAACATATAGTAGGTCCTGGCTGGGTCAAACATGGGAAACACTTCACTTGTTTCAAAATGGGAAACACATGTAGGACCCACTTGGGTTTTTCACCTGGGTTAGACATGGGCAAACACAGTCATTTAAAGAAAATCATTTGCTGTGTGACCCAGGTGGGGCAAAGTGAGGTAATCAGTATATATTTTTTGGTACTGATGACATAGGTGGGGCCCACCTGGTCAAACTATATGTGTCACACATGGGCAAATGCAAGTCAGACCCTGAAAACATGTCTATGTGGGCCCCAAATGGGTTATGTTAAATTAATATGGGCATATATTTTACATGGGCTCAAGATTGTTTAGTATATATGGGACCCACTTGGGTTTCTAACATCAAATCCACATGGGTGGGCATCCAATGTAGGTCCTAGTTGGGTCAGTGATGGTAAATGTGTACATTGGTTCAAAATGGTAGCACATGCTTATGTGAGGATTCTTCTTCTGTGAAGAGCCTGAGAAAGTGTTATTTGAATAAAGGAGGATTTATTCCAAACAAGCCCATCACAGATTGCACACAACCCAGGGAGTTCTGAAAGTCAAATTGTAAAAAGAATCTCAAAAGAACGTATGAACATAACTCTCTTTTATAACCTGCAGACGGCACCCATGGGGTACCATTCTCTAACAAATCACCCTAACTTTAACATATTTGGCACAACCTCAGTCTATCACTTTTGCTACCCTTACGTACAGTCAGATGTTCTTTACCCTTCATTTTTGACCCTCTCAGTATTTAGCCTTGGCTAGCAAATGTACTCAAAGTCCACATTGAGACCTCAAGATGTTATGTGTTATCAGACACTACAACCCACCTGTCAAGTGAGACTATAGGAACTTTGGTGTTTTTGAACATTCAATGTTACTCAAAACACTCTGCACACTATTCCAAATAACTGGTTTGAAACTGGTTACTTTTTAATTTTAGATTTCATTTTAAGTACTTAATGTGAACTTTCAGCGCTCTGCATGGTAGGCTGCATGGTGAGGCTCAGATAAGATAAAATAAGGACTTCATGATTCTTCTTAGGTAAATTCACTTGTCACAGTAGCAATAATAAGTGATTAAAACGGACACAAGAGTAGAAAAAAAGAAAAGCAAAAAATACAAATAAAAAACCTAAGATAACAGTGAATTACACAGACAAAATCCAGATTTGGCATTTGCAAATTAAGGATTACTGGTTGTTCAAACAATTAAGACTATTTACTTGAGCAAACATGCAGTTGAGGATTTTTAGTAGATCAGACACACTCTACTGTATTAGAGAAAAGACAGTTAGCTACATGGAAGATGGAAGTTTTGGTTAATCAGATCCAGTAAAGCTCCTGAAGTATATTACCGATCTGTTAAAATGTTACTCTTCAAACTTGTGCCCTCAAATTATATAATCAGAAATAATTTATATTTTCTTTGAACTAGTGGAAAGGAGAGGGAATGGGGTCTTTCAAGCAGTCACACTTCAACTGTGAAGCTCCCTTGTCCTTATGGTGTATTGACACTATTGAAACTTTTCAAAAGCAGTCTAATGTTAGAAGAGCTTTTAGGTAAACTGTTATTCTTCTTCTTATCATTATTATATTTTTATTAATTATATTTTTATTATGATGTTGATTTGGGCGACAATTTTTGATAAATATTATATATTAATTTTTTAAACATATTAACCATCCCTATGCTTAAAAAACTTTTAAAAATAAAATTGTTCTTTTAAACTTGTGCATTGTTTGACTTTTAAAATTTTTGTATCAGGTGTAAAACGACTTTTTAAATAAAGTTGTTTTTAATGTGAGCAGCTCCTATTGGCTTGTTTAAAAAGAGGGAGGAGCAGATTGCACCGCCTAGCGTCTAGTCTTCGCGGTCTTTCGTCTGTTCGTCTTTTCTCTCCCTGGTGTTTGAGAACGTGGAGGACAAAAGGATACCAAAGAATCGAAAACTATGACAAAGGTAAATACTTAAAGTTCGATACGTTTTCATCAATGGTTATTTTAGTAACTTTCTATAGTCGTCCTAAACGGTATAAGGGGGAGAAGCATAACATCTTTAGCTAGCAGGTAGAACTGGGTTAATTTACTGCATTGTCTTTGGCAAACATAATTTAAAGTTAATTACAAAACTCTTACTGCCTATATTCTACTCAATAAAGTTCTTATTCTGTTTTCATCGCACCATTCTCTCTATACAGTTTTTGAATTTACACACTATAACGTACACGGCAGTTTTTTTTTCTGTGCTTCTGCAACTGTTTCTTAGGTTTTCCTATAAAGTTTTTGTAATTAATTAAAAAAATTTATATTATTTTTTTGGCTTTAGTGGATTCCCGCTCAGCTAACTTGGCCATTATGCACTACCCAGTAAACAAAATGGCTGAACAGTATCTTAAATGTCTGAACATGAGCTAGTCATACCATGTTACGTAATATTCATGTGCAGTGTAGCAAGCTCACCTTATAGGGGTGTAAAACATGAGGCGTATGAGGTGATTGTTTAAATTACAGCAGTAGGTGCCTGCAGCTGAAACGGTTTTCTGATCTGAACGTGAACCTACTGGTCACGTTTACGGTAATGTTACCAGATATGCATTGTACTATAGGAAAACGGTGGTGGATCAGTGTGCAAAAAGCCCCCAAAAGAAACACACAGCTTCTTTAGCTCAAACACTTTCTGATCTCTTAGATACTGTGCTGTTCCATCTAGGTATTGGTTACTGAGAAATGTTAGGTCATTAATTAATTAAGAGAGTGCAGCTGTTCAGATCAGATGGTGAAGTAGGAAAATGCAGAACATGTTACTATAGCTGAATGCTGTGTAAAATACTAGTAATAAATCTAACTCCCATTTATGGCTTTTACTACTGTGGGGCTAAATAAAAAATTACAGACATAATGAAATCTGCTACAATTACAAAGCTTAAGTTTAAAACAATTATTATATATTAAGCATTTTTTTGCTCCTTTTTTTTAATTCTTTTTGCTAATAATGGACTCAATTTTATTATCAAGTTCAAAGACCTATTAAACTTTTAAACCATTAAATCCAGGAAATTAGATGCCCGTAAATGTACGAGACCCTCTTTATGGCTAGTATCCCCAAATATTTAATAATCCTTTCTAAAAGTACACAAATTTTGTTCTTTTCAATTAAATAGTGCATGTTTAATGTATTCTTGAGCAGGTAAAAATTCCACTAAATTAGTTTTTGCATATTTTTAAGTATAATCAAATTTTTATAGTTTGCGAGTATTTTTAATTTGGAGATTTTGCCACTTGATTTGAAGTTTGGATAGTGCTTTATAGTAATTTGTAAATGTTTTGAACTCATCTGGCTTCTTAATAATTTAATAAAAAATTAACAAGCCATGTAATAATTTGAAAACCACTAGGGACCACTTATTACTATGTCACCAATTTTTTACTTAAAGGAATTTAGGATTTATGTCTGTCAAGTCATTTGTTCTGGCATAAGTCACCATTTTGATATATCTCCCTTTGACTTTAAAGTCTGTCAGCTAGTTAGATACATTTTTGCACTGCTAGTGTTTGCTGCTTGAATTAGTCAGTTTATCATATAAACACATGCAGTGCCTTTCAAACTTTTAATTACACTGTTCATTTTGTGCATTAGTAAGACAATCTTTTATATTGAATTATCCTGGGAAAAAACAAAAATGTTTGTATTTTCTCATGCACTTTCTTTAATTTCCTTATCACGTTTAGATTCTACAAAATCACAAGCACCATCTTTGACATGTAAGTAACTTTCATATTATTTGTATTACTTATTATTATTATTATTTTTGAAAAGTGATGGTCTTTGGGGCATCCTTTTTTTTACTAGTATTCAGTATATATATATATATATATATATATATATATTATTTATTTATTTAGGCACAGGAGGCAATGATCAATTTTAAAATTTAACATTTATTTAAATTTCCATCTTTTATGCTAACAATAATGCCAACAGTGTTCTCTTCACTTGTCCCACAACTCTGACAGTTTTGGTCCTCTGCTCTCCTCACAATCCGATTGTTCAGTCTGACGTCACTAGCCGTGTCTGGGTCTAAACTCTGCTGCAGGTCCATATATCAAACGATCACTATGGCATTACTGAGAGTTGAAAAACTGTCTAAAGTCTTTCATCTTTAATAAAATGATCAGCGTTCTGCTCTACCAGGTGTAACAATTGAGTTTAACATCCAGGCATCCATGAAAACGGAATTTATGACATTTAACGGAGTTAGAAGTTAGCAGGAAGTTAGCTCGCTAGCTTCTATCTAAATACAATATAGCATGTCCTGACTGCGGAGTTTTGGAAACAAATTCAAACGTACAGCTCTGTTATCACTTCCAACATAAATGAAGACAGAAAACTAAACAGCAGTGACGTTTGTAGGGTTACTGAAGTTTGGCTAGCTGGTATATAATGATGTGCTACGTGACCGCTAGCGACACAGCTATGTTAGCATAATATGAACAAGCTAACTTTTTTTCCACTCGATAAAAGTTAACGTGAGTGTTCTCGGTGGTCAGGAACAAATGTAATCGCATGGCAGGATGCTGTAAAAGGACCAAACTTCAGCCAGGAGAACAACTGAGATAATCCATCCACAATACGAGGTTAGTCATTCATATACTGCTGCATGGACTGGGCTGTAGTTACATCCTAAGGTTTTAAAAACTGAGCTTAAATAAATGATTAGCGGTAATAAAAGCCAGGGAGGTCAGCAGTGATCACTGACTGTTTTAGGAGCTTTTTGAGATCAAATAGAAGAAAATACATAACATTAAACATGTTAACAACACAAAAGCCATATTAAACGCAGACTACTTTAGACCCGGAAGTAGGATTCGTCACGTCATCACTGAACAACCGGATTGGCTGATTTCCATCTGAGCTGCTACTGTCAACTGCATTAAACTGATTTTACATTGCCTTGTTATTCTAATCTTTATCTGCGTTTTGGACTCCAAACATTCACACCTGCTGTTAGTAACCAGAGCTCACAAGAGTGTAAGGCGTGTAGTTCAATAAAGTGATCGATGTGTTCACTAGCTGATTTCAATAAACCGGTAACTTATCAAATCCATATTTTATAGGAAGTACATTACTGATAAAAGTGGTAATAAACACGGTAACCAATAAAAATTTAAATTTCCTGTTATAAAAAAACAGTGTGAGCTCGGTTTTCTAACACCAGATGTGAACATCTACAGACTTTAAGCGCTGGTAAAGATTTAAAAATAAAAGCATTCAATAACATAACATTAAACACTAAATTAGTTTGATGGTGTTGACAGCAGCAGCTCAATGTTAATCAGCTGATGGTGATGGAAGAAGATGAGCGAGAGAGAGCCAGGGACAACAACGTCACATTAGAAAGGTATAGTAATCATCCACAACTATTTTCAATTGCGGATGATAAAGGATTCAGAAAGTTTATTCATGCAGGCCCATATGACAGAGAATGTGCATATTCTTTTTGTTTTCGTATTTTAATTTATATTTGTGTTGTGGTTTTCAGTGTTTTGTGTTGTTTCACTTTAAATTTGTTTAAAAGGAAAAAGCTGAAAATTTAAATAGTTAAAAGTTGAAATGTAAATAGTTGTTTTTTGTATTATATGATTTATTTATTACATTTTATGTGGAGAGAATAAATAAAAGTATATTTACGGTGCCCGCTAGAGACAAAGCACGTACAAACCCCAAAACACGTAAAAATTCCAAAACACGTACAAACTCCAAAGCACGTAAAAAACACAACAGAAGTGCTCCAGGATGCTAGGCACAGTGTTGAGCTTTTGTTACCTAGTGGCTACACAAGCCAGGAAGTACCAACGACCGGATTTGGTGTGTGGTAGTAACAGGTAAATGAACAGTATTTGGAATTTTTTATGAATATATATGAGTGCTTGTGTATAAATACACAAACATTACACATATGATTTCAATTGTGTAAATTAAGTGATCTAGATAGCTCTGTTTTGGAAGTTCAGTTAACGCTAGAAATGGGTTTTGGAGTTTGTACATGCTTTGTCTCTAGGGGCCACCATATATATTTATATATAAACATATATAAATAGAACCACGTTTCTTTTTTTACATTAGTAATTCCTTTTGTGCATAATTTTATATTGTTGTTAATAATAAATTAATTAAAGCAACAAAACAACCTGAAGAGCCGGTTGGGAGCCGAAAGAGCCGGCTTTCTAAAAAGAAACATCACTAGTTGTGTAATATGCTGGTATTGATGTGATCAAAAATGAACTGAGTTGTTTCGTATTCTATAGAAATTGTACATCTAATTAATAACAAGGCTTTCTGCTGGTGTTATTAATTAAAAATTTATTGTTTTATTTTTAAGCAACAACTTTTTAGCATGAAGTCAGTCCATGCTGTACAGGACAGATTTGTAAACTGTGCATACAAAAATAGACTATTTTACAAAATTGCTCTTTCAACAAATGTAAATCACAGCAGATTTTTTTTGTTGTAGGTGCACTGTCACAACTAGAAATGTGGGGGGAAGTCCTCAAAATTAAAGGCAGAACAGGAAAATACATGGAAATAACAATTTTCCTTTAAGCACATCAGTAAAGGTCGATCCGGATACTTGATAACTGTTGGTATAGGTATGACATGAATTTGAATCTCCATTATCACAGGTTTTAATTGGGAGGCAACATGCAGATATACAGGAGGACTATAAACAGCAATTCCTATTGCATACAACTGTTTTAGAAAATATCAACAACACTGTTAATTTATCACTTGCTGGTCTATAGACTTTACAGTGTGGATGGATGGAAAATCCATCTGGCTCCACTCTGGCTGAATTGGTGCTACAAACAACTCTGCGCTCGGCTTTCCTGGCTGTGTGTGGATTTATACTTACACATCCAAATTTTGACCCTATTTTTCTTCCTTTCAGCTGATTGGTCAATTTCATGTCAATCACCAATTAAACAATCCAATCAGAGAACATCTCCAGAAGTTGATTCTGTTCATCTGGACGTAGCATTTTCAGTGGGAGAAAATGCTGCAAGCGCTACGTCCAGATGAACAGAATCAACTTTTGGAGATTTACTTACCTGGATGATTGAGCATGCATCAAGACAATCAGAGAACAGATAGGTTTGGCTGTTGGAGGGCTGCATTACGGAGCTTCAGGTCCTGGAAGAATAAATTCCCTTTTACATACCAGACCAACATTTTTCTTCATTAGCACGAAGGAAAACAGTCTGTGCGTGTCAGAGTTCAGTGGTTTTTGTGTCACAGGGTTTATAATATGTGTAAAAATCTGGCCAGGGACCATCACATCACACTGCTATCATATTTTTCTGTTGCTATCATGTTTCTTTTCTGAGATGTTGTTACTTTTATGACAGATGTAACGAGAAATCTTCCAGAAAGTTAAATTTTTTATTCTAATCAAATATTTGATTCTGATAACAGATAAAGATTTTTTTTTTACTTTTGTTCTGCTATTTCATAGTTTATACAAATTTTGGCCAATTCCTATTTATTTTAACCCTTTAGCCCCCAAAAAGTCGCCAGCGACAGGTTTTTCCAAACCTGTCTCGTCAAACCTGAGCTCTGCCAGGGGCCCAACACGCCTGGACTTTTAGAAGAAAAGAGATGTCCGAAAATAAACCACAGGGTCAAATACTTGATTTTGTTCAGTGTTTTAGAGTTATTAATTTGAATTGACTAATTTAAATATTTTATTCATGTACATTTTGATTGCATTTAGTAAAAATGGCAAAATTTCAATTTCTTTTTTTTTTCTGTTATTAATCCTTGATTACATTCATATAGTATACAGTAGTGGAAAAAACCTACCAGACCTACCAGTTATCCTGCGTAACATTATTGGGGATAAAGGGTTAAGGAACCTCAATTAATTTTTTTAGTTTAGCTTGTGTTTACTACCATATTTTTTTTTATCACCACACAGTAAACGTTAAGTAATATGTAAAGCGTCCATTTATCCTCCATTCCGGTCCATTATCTTAAGCTTAGGCTGCTGCCCCTCGACCCAATCCGGTACTAAGTAGAGAGGCCCAGACTTCACTCTCTCCAGGCACTTGGCCCAGCTCTTCCGGGGGAATCCCAAGGCATTCCCAGGCCAGCCGAAAAACATAGTCCCTCCAGCAAATCCTGGGTGTTCTGGGTCTCTTCCTGGTGGGACGTGCCCAAAACACCTCACCAGGGAGGCATCCTAACCAGATGCCAGTATCTAATCTGTCCTTTTTGTATGTTCCCCTCAGGTTGCCATGGTAGCAGATACAGGGGAAACAAGTGTAGACGATGCCACAAGAAGGATGATGAAATTCCTCATATCACCTGAGCTGGCTGTGGAGTACAACATGCTTGGCCGACATGGGGGAAAAAAAGTTCAGAGATTTGCGTCTTTTTAATGTTGTGTATGGTAAGTTAGTTTCACTTGAGACATTTGAACTTTAGAAAACTAAACTTTTTTAATAAAGTGTTTGAAAGTGTAACTGAGATCGGTTATCGTGCAATTTGTATATATTTTTTGAGGCAATAAAGTGAAATAAACATTGTTCTTTGCAAATCATCACCAAATGAAGTAAGCTAAGATTAACTTTACTTTGGCTTGCCCATTTTTCTTCTTCTTCATTTGCAGAGGCACTGAAGAATTATTTAACATCAAAAGTCAACTTGCAAGAAGCAGAGAAGGCTCTGTCCAAGTGGTTCACTGGAGCTAAAGACAGAGGGGGACCGAGGGCTGCAAGGGTACAAAATAGACTTACGGCTCTGTAAAAAAACAAAAAAAGAAACCCTGCTGATTCAAGATAAGCTTTTGAGTTTTCCATCTGACTTTTTCCCCATGTTGCTACAGTTCCAAATATCTAAGGAATTTTGCTGTAGTTTGACATTTGTAGTTTTTAAACGTTTACGCACTTTGGAATACAGTTACGTAAAATCACAGTTGTTGGACAAAATAAATGTGAAAAATGTTGTTTTGTGTACCCTCGTGATTTTTGAAATGGTTTTATTTACAAACTAGATTTTGTTTGCGGTCAGCTTTAATATATTTGGTGTCTTTGTGTCACAGAACCCGTATTAGCCGTCTGAAAAATTGATTTTGTGACTGTTTTACTACATGGGGCCCACTCAGTGCCAGAACTTAGTCAATTCAAACTAGAAGTAAGATGCAAATACAGAACCCACTGCTAATGCCATTCCAACTTTTTAGCTCATGTTTTCCTCATGTTGTACCCACTAAGAACTTGAAAAATGGGGCCCAGGTGGGTTTCAGTGTACTTTGCCCAGTTGGGGTCCATTTAGTTCCCAGATTTTACCAATATAACACCAAAATGGGCTTATAAAATGGGGCCATTATGGAACCCGCAGACAATCCCACTTAAAACCCACTTTTTAGCCTATGTGGTACTCACATGGTACCCACAAAACAACTTGAAAGGTTGGGCCCAGGTGGGTTTCTGTGTACTTTGCCCAGTTGGGGTCCATTTAGTTCCCAGATTTTACCAATATAACACCAAAATGGGCTTATAAAATGGGGCCATTATGGAACCCGCAGACAATCCCACTTAAAACCCACTTTTTAGCCTATGTGGTACTTACATGGTACCCACAAGAAACTTGAAAGATGGGGCCCAGGTGGGTTTCTGTGTACTTTGCCCAGTTGGGGCCCATTTAGTTCCCAGATTTTACCAATATAACACCGACATGGGCTTATAAAATGGGGCCATTATGGAGCCCGCGGACAATCCCACTTAAAACCCACTTTTTAGCCTATGTGGTGCCCACATGGTACCCACAAAAAACTTGAAAGATTGGGCCCAGGTGGGTTTCTGTGTACTTTTCCCAGTTGGGGCCCATTTAGTTCCCAGATTTTCCTAACATAACACCTATATGGGCATTTAATATGGGGCCATTACGGAACCCGTGGACAATCCTATATGGGGCCCATTTTTCAGCCCATTTCCAAACCATATGGGCCCCACATATAAATGTTGGCTGGGTTGGTTCTGTTTCATCCCCTCGGCTCCATCTCCTCGCACATTTACCCTGTCACTGTACATAGCCCTTGTAAATATTCCCCTATCACTGTAAATAAATCAGCATCCACCAGAATCCCGAGCCCGTGTTTGTTTCTGCTACTAAATCCTCCTGTTAAAGTCACCTAACATAATAACATATCAAAATTAGAGTTTACTAAAAACATTGAAGCATCCGGAGATCACTTTTCGTTTGCAATATACTTTTTGCTCTTTTGTATTCTGACTTTGCTTCTGCTGCTTTAATTTATGATCAGGATACACTGTTAAACATCAAAGACTCAATGGAGATCTACTGGGACAGCTACAGAAAAACTTTTCCTCCTCCTCTGGAGTGTTCCTCACCTGAGTGCGTGCTACTGTGCACAACCCGCGGCATTTCCACCCTCAAGAGACGAAAAAGGGGAACGAGGGCCGGCGTCCAGGTGAAACGGAGAAGGTACCGGAGGCTAGCTGGTTGCTGTGGGGTGACTCTCGGTGCCTGTGACCAGTTCCTCTCCTGTCGTTTGCTGGGGATGTTACGCCGCCGCCTGGGACCCGAGCCCCATGGCTCGAAAGCAGTTTGCTCACTCTGTGTCTGTCATCCATTTTCCGTTTTGCTGGTGACAGCTACGTCTGCTCATCGATCAAGGTTTTTCCCAACTCTGGAGTTGCTGCCCTGCCCGGCAGGTCCACAGGTTTGCACAGGTGTTTAATTCAAGTACCGCTGCAGTCAGCTGTAGATTCCGCAGATAAACCGTCATCAATTCGGTTCGCCCTGCTAAACGTTCGCTCTATAACGAACAAATCATTTATTCTAAATAATCTTTTAGGACGTGGCGGAGGACTTGCTGCTGTTTACCAGGACAAACTCATATGCAAACTGGTGACCTCGGACTTCTTTTCTTCATTTGAGTCACAGATGATGAAGGTCAGTTCTCTGAAAATCTTTTACTGTATTTTAATCTATCGACCTCCTGGACCTGCTGGGGTCTTTCTAACTGAATTTAACGACCTTCTGACATCGATCATTAAACTGGAGAAGGTTGTAATATTGGGAGACTTAAACCTTCATATTGATGACGCTTCCTGTAACACTGCTGCTGAGCTCATCACTATCACTGAGTCTTTTAACTTTAAGCAGCATGTTTCTGGCCCCACACATACAAAGGGCCACACTCTTGATCTTGTTTTCTCCCTGGGTTTAAATATACATGATGTATGTGTGGAAGATGTCCATGTGAGTGACCATAGTTGTATATTCTTTAATTTGTCATTTTACGTGGATCCTTCACCTCCTAAATTGATGATCCAAAGGTGGATTATAAACCAGGATGCTGCTAGAAGGTTTTCTGCCATGTTTGTCCCTCGCATGGCTCAAAATGATATGGATTCACTTATTTTGTCTTTTAACAATCAATGTAAATCAATTTTAGATACGGTGGCACCTCTGAAACTAAATGTTGTCCATTCTTCAAATTTCTGTCCTTGGATAAATGAAAATATTCGAAATTTTAGGAGATATTGTCGCAAATTAGAACGTTTATGGAAGGCTTCCAAGCTTGAGGTCCATAGGGTACATCTCAAGGAATCAATTTTCTCACTTAATGACATGATAAAAAATGCCAGAACGGAATATTTTGCTAATCTAATAGCTTCAAAAAAGAAAAATCCCAGAGTATTGTTTGATACAATTAAAAACATTGTCTCTCCTGACATTCCTCATGTACCAGTCTATACTAAATCTGATTGTAATGACTTTTTAAACTATTTTGTTAATAAGGTCACTGCTGTCAGGTCTAATATTTCTCCATCATCCTCTCAGTATCACACAGACACGTTGCTTACCTCTGATACCTGGTCCTCTTTTACTCCTGTTACCTTACAGGACATCAGTGCTCTGCTTGGTCGAATGAAACTGACTTCAAGCCACCTTGATGTACCTCCTCCATCATTTTTCATTAGTGTGTTTGACTCTATTGGCCCCTGTATTCTGGAAATAATTAATACTTCTCTTTATACTGGCTCAGTTCCCAGCTATTTTAAACAAGCTATTGTTGAACCAATATTAAAGAAACCAAATTTGGACCCATCTCTTCCAAGCAGTTACAGGCCAATATCAAAATTGCCACTGGTGTCAAAGATCTTGGAAAAAACAGTTGCAGAACAACTTAACAACTTTTTGGAAAAGAACAATGTTCTGGACATTTTCCAGTCTGGTTTCCGCAAATTGCACTCCACTGAAACCGCTTTGCTTAAAGTGTCTAGTGACATTCTGATGGCAGCAGACTCTGGAGAGTACACTGTTCTGGTTATGTTGGATCTCAGCTCTGCTTTTGATACTGTTGATCACAGCATCATGATAAATAGGCTGAAGGACTTGTTTGGGATTAATGGTGTTGTTTTAAAATGGTTTATGTCGTATCTATCTGAGAGATCCCTTACTGTCTGTATAAATCATGTGCTGTCGGAAACATCAGTTCTGCCTTCTGGGGTAACTCAAGGATCTGTTTTAGGTCCTATTCTTTTTTTGCTGTATATACTCCCTCTAGGCCACATTATCAGACATTACAATAATATTTCTTATCATCTCTATGCTGATGACATTCAGTTGTACTGTTCTTTCAAAGCTTCTGAGTTTTATAAATTGTCTTGTTTAAATAATTGTCTGTCAGAAATCAAACAATGGTTAAATGACAATTTCCTTCAGTTAAATGCAGATAAAACAGAAACTTTGATTATTGCACCTGATCACATGCTCTCAGAAATTAGGCAGCATATCAGTTTTTTAGACCCTTCATTTCAGTCGAGTCTCAGAAACTTAGGTGTTATATTTGACAGTTCGATGTCTCTTGAGAAACACTCTAAACAACTTGTCTGGAACTGTTTTTATCATCTAAGAAACATTTCTAAACTCAGACTACTGGTGTCAAAGGCAGAACTTGAGATGATTATTCATGCTTTTATCTCTTCTCGTTTGGATTATTGTAACGGTCTTTTTATGTGTCTCAACAAATCAGCTCTGGATCGCCTTCAGTCTGTACAGAATGCAGCGGCAAGACTTTTAACTGGTACAAACAAGAGGTCACACATTACTCCAGTTTTGGCTTCTCTTCATTGGTTGCCTGTAAATTTTAGGGTTCATTTTAAAACTTTAGTTGTAACTTTTAGAGCTCTGCACGGTGAAGCTCCCCAGTATATCTCTGACCTGTTGAAACCTCATGCTTCATCCCGAGCACTTAGGTCTTCAAGTCAGAGGCTACTGGTGGTCCCACGTACTAGGTTTAAAACACGTGGGGATCAGGCTTTTCAGGCACTGGCACCTAGGCTGTGGAACTCTCTGCCGTTGTCTTTACGCTGTCAAGACTCTACTGACTCCTTTAAAAAGCAGCTGAAGACATTTTTATACAAACAGGCTTTTAATTAATTTTAACTTGTATGTCTGATCTTATTGTAAAGCGCTTTGTGATTTTTATCTGTGAAATGTGCTATATAAATAAATTTTACTTGCTTACTTACTTTTACACGTGAGGAATGCCAGCATAGTTTTTAGCTCTGCACACATTGTCACAGTTTATCACGTATGCTGTCACATAAATTAGTTATCTTGACGCCGATCCCACTATGGACACCTCGTTAACCAGAGACTAATGGAAAAGGGAGATTACTCAGTCTCCCTTAAAGAAGAAGTTTAAAGATTCCTCCGTCACTAAGGAAGACCTCAACGAGGCTATTGCTAACGGCGTAAAGCAAGCACTTCAACAAAGCAACAACAAAAATCCCTTGATACAGTAGTTGCCTCAGCAGTCAGAGAAGCTATGGACTCTATCTTTATTCCTGCTTTGCGTGACCTACGCACAGACCTTCAAAAGACCAATGAAGTGGTAAATAATATCAGCGTGGAAATCGAGAGGGTAGTGTTAAGGTAAAATATATATTCTTAGTGCTTATTTTTTGATTATATTGTTTTATGTAGTCCAGTATGGTGAAACAGGCCATCTTTCTTTCATAAAGTGGGTGAAAGGTCTTAGTTGGCTGTGCAAGACAGGAAACTGTTCAGAATGAGACGTTTTGTGCAGAGCTGCAGGGTACAGGATGTAGACAGGAAGCGAAACTAGGCAGAGTGCACTTCAGAGTTGTTTTGATCGAAACTATGTGTGACGTATAACAGAACTATATCATACGCATCTGACTTAATGCTTCAGATCTGCAGAGGGTTTAGCCTCATGCACATCCCTTTCCGGAAAATAATGATTGAATAATATAATTATAAAGCTTTGAACACACTGAGTCGTGTTGTCTCTGTCCAGTAGAAGAATAAAAGAATCGGGTCGAATAGTAGCTACAATGACTACACGCACTCAAGACTGAGTGGATTCAGTGCAAGACGCCGCACATGAGGACAGATGATCGGTTATCGATCTGAAGAAACAACTTGACTTACTCACAACAAAGCTCACCGATCTTGAGGACAGGGGTCGCAGGAATAACATCAGGCTTGTTGGCTTACCAGAAATGACGGAGGGTTCTGATACAGTTGGCTACATTAAGGCCAATCTCCCCAAATGGATTCCGTCGCTGGAGGGCCGCAATATCAACATTGAACGGGCGCATCGGGTGTACGACGGCCGCGATACTAATACCGCGATACTTATTTCTATATTTGTATATTTTATTTTCTCGTTTTATAAGATAATTTCACTCAATTGGGAGGGTGTAGGATATACTTACCCACTTAATTTTTGTTGACTATGTGTGCACATCTGACACTGTAGTTTTTGTGTTGGAGTGGAAGGACCGGTCACGAATCAATCAGAAGTTTATCTTCTAGTATCTGGCAGGAATATGGTGGCCTTATATTTTACTGCACATCAACGTTCCTCTCTTGCTATCTTCACATTGGGACCATTCTTGGACATTTGTCACACCGATGCTACCATTGATTATTCTGTCACTTAATGTTAATGGTCTTAACGCCGCTATTAACCCTTTAAGACCTACCATAGAACCAAGTCCGCCAGAGCTTATATTATATTTTTACATGTTGTAGAGCCATTTTTGGGAGCATTTCAAGTTGCTATACATCAATACAACCATTACAGCCTAAATTTTAATAATATGCATGCATTAAGTGCATAGTAATTACATAAATTGCAAAAAAGTGCAATAAACTACAAAAAAATTGAAAATCGTTTTTGTTTTTTAACATATATTTCTAGTTAGAGAAATTTAAGAGGCTTATCCCTCAAAACTGTAAATACAAAAAAGTTGCACAAAATAGTTTCCAACCACAGGAAATTTATTTTGAGTGTCTTCGTAGTTTTATTTTTGAAATACACCAATTTCTATACACTGCAGGAAAAACGAAAATAAATATTATAGTGCAAATTTGCAAAAAAGCAGCATGTGCATCAAAATAAACTATTTCCAGCAGTGCAATATGAGTCCTAAGCATCCCAGAAACGACACAGAAAGTCATAAAGTCAAACATAACTTTTAAAAACACCAGTATAAGCTCATGAGGCCTTGGTGGAAAAAAACTACATTTCCGCGAAAATTACGTCACTTCCGGTTTCGGGCAGGTCATGACGGACATGCGATAGTTCGTGCTGATGGACGTAGGAAGTGTTATGAACAGCTGATCGGATCGGCAAAGCTGTTTCTGGAATATTATGTTTTTGTTGCTGCAAGTGCTTTTTATGCAGTTTTTGCAAAGCTTTATGTGGAAGGAAACTGTGACCTAGGACAAGCTGATGGCATAAGATGTAAGTACAACTCATTCATATGCAAAAAAAATTATTGCGCTAGCTCACGTGGTTGCAGTGCTACCGGGATTTAAAAATAGTTACGCAAAACGGAGCGTTCCCGCTCTGACCGGTTTTAAAGGGTTAAGCGGACATGTGTCCTTGAGTACCTTTACCGCAAAAAGGCTGACATTGCTCTAATTCAAGAAACACATCTGAAACAAGGTGATGTGGCCCGTTTTCAAAACAAACATTACAAACTAAACTCCTCTGCCCCAAATAAAACCAAGGGTGTCTGTGTCTTCCTGAAGAGAAAATTCTACCTTACCACCACGTATAGCACGACTGATGAAAACAGCCCGCTGGCACTTGTAACTGGCAGTATTTTAAATCATAAACTGATATTCATATCTGTATACTGTCCAAATGAACCAAACAGATTTTTTACTTATATTGCCAACACACAATTAGAATACAATGATTATTCCATAGTGTTGGGTTCAGACTTCAATGCCATCGTCAACCCCATTTTTGATAAATCTCATCCAGATGCAGTAGTTAATCTCTCATCTTCTCTGTTGAATGCACTTATAATAGATCTTAACCTCATCGACCTTTGGTGGATGCAGAATTTCGACATTAGGAATTATACATTCTTTTTTAATAGACAAAAGACATTCTCTAGGATAAACTAAATTTTTGTTAGTCCTTCCTTAATTTCAGGTAATAAATCTATTTCTATTAAACCAATCTTCATATCTGATCACTCAGCTTTGTTATGCTTTGTCAGCTTTGTCTGCCCAATACAAAGACTAGGGCCCCCAGGTGGTGCTTTAATACGTCCCTATTAACTAACTATACTTTTCTCGGCCTGCTTAAGCTCCAGCTGAAGGATTTCTTAGATATCAACACTAATGAGGATATTGACCCACAAGCCTTATGGGAGACTACAAAATGTTTCATTCGTAGCTTTTCCATCTTATTCTCCTCCATGCTGGCAAAAACAAAACTTGCTTGGGTGTCCAATTTAGAAAACCAAATACAATCTTTTCAGAATCTGCAAAAACTTAGCTGGTCAGACGATCAATCTACGCTCCTAGCTTCACTAAAAGAAGAATATGGTGCAATAAACTTGTCCAAAGCAGAGTTTATCTTGCATAGAACTAGACAGAAGTACTATTTTGAATCAGAGCGTCCTAGTCGTTTGTTGGCACTTATGCTTCAAGAATGTGAAACAGGGGCACATATTCCAGCTATGACAGCTGCAAACGGTAAAATGACGACAAATCCTCAGTCTATTAACACCATTTTCTCGTCATTTTTTGAAAATCTGTATAAGTCAGGTAGCTTTCTCGAACATCTGGAACTACCTCATATTCCACAAGCAGATCAGGATGAGCTATAGAGGCCCCATTAATTCTAGATGAGCTGCATAGAGCTCTGAAAGACCCTAATAAAGGTAAATCACCTGGACTGGATGGCCTTCCGCCAGAACTATTTCTAGAACTTTGGGATATAATAGGCTCACTCATGCTTGGCTCATTTAATTTTGCAATCCGGAACACGTCCTTCCACAGAATTCCAGAAAACAGCACTTATTACCCTTCTCTTAAAAAAGGGAAAGGACCCTCTTGAGTGCTCTAGTTTCAGACCAATATCTCTGCTCACAACTGATCTCAAAGTATTCACAAAAGCCCTCGCATTGCGCTTGGAAAGAGTTATCCACGTTTTAGTCAATGCAGACCAGACAGGATTTATCTGAGGGCAGCTTGCATCTGATAACATAAGACGGCTGTTACATATCATAGATGCCGCTAACGGCTATCAAAATCCATGTGCAGTATTCTCTCTTGATGCAGAAAATGCCTTTGATAGGCTAGAGTGGGATTATATGTGGATGGTATTAAAACACTTTGGGTTAAAGCAGAAATTTGTTGCTATGATTAAGACACTATATCACTCATCCCTTGCTAGTGTCTTAACAGGGGGCCTGATTTCTCCCCCGTTCACATTGCAGAGGCAGGGTTGCCCTCTCTCTCCTCTCCTGTTCTCCCTCTCTCTAGAGCCCTTAGTGCAAGCCATTAGACAGTCCACAATTTCTCCCATCAGAATTGGTGGTCAAAATCATATCATATCTCTGTATGCAGATGATATTATTCTGTTTTTAGACAACTATGAGACATCCATCCATCCATTAATTAAAAACGTTGACCATTTCAGTTCTCTATCTGGCTACAAAATAAACTGGTCAAAATCTGCCTTGATGATTTTGAATGTTAAAGCTACAAAAATTTCCTTACCCGGGTGTGTTCAGATCAAAAGCACTTTTACTTATTTGGGTATTTCAATTCATAATAGTATTCCAAAGATAAACAAGGACAATTTTACTACTATGCTAAATAAGATCAAATCTGACTTTCAAAGATGGGACAATTTAAAAACTTCACTTCAGGGTAGAATCAACGCAGTAAAGATGAACATACTACCATGGCTTAATTTCCTTTTTTTTATGTTGCCACTCTCTCCTCCTCCAACTTACTTTAAAGACATAAACTCTGCGGTGTCTAAATTTATTTAGAATGTCAAAAAGCCTAGGATACGTTTGTCAACATTGCAGAGTCCCAAATTGTTTGGTGGCCTGGCAGTACCAAACTTTGAGTTTTATTACTGGTCATTCCAAATCAGAGCGCTTAGTACGTGGGTCAAACCAGAGGCTACTACTGCATGGAAAATGATCGAATCTGCCAAGGCAGCACCGCATAGACTACAAGATCTCCTGTTTTCTAATATACCTGCCAAAACGCTCTGCAACCACAACAAATTTGGACTTGTTATTGCCAATTCTATACAGGTATGGAGGAAAATAGAATGACGGTTAGGTGCTCCAGTGAAATTTTTGTAAAGGTTCACCATACTGGCATAATACGAAGTTACTATGTGGCAGCCAACCATTTGTTCAACCCTCTTGGTTTTCACTCGGGATAAACCTTTTTGATGATCTATTCAATGCCCAAGGCCTTCGTTCATTTCAGGACTTAAGGACACGTTTTTCCTTCCTGCATCTTCTTACTTTGTGTATCTGCAGCTCAGATCAGCTTTAACAACATATGGTATCCCCTGGGACTCTCCTCTCCCTTCTCATCCCATGCTGGAATGGATCTTGCCTAACTCTGGCAGACCCTCTGTTTCCAAAATCTACAACAAATTAGCCGAACATGGTATAAAGCCCCTGCCCATTGAATCTATTTGGGTCAAGGAAATGGGAGAACTACAGGTTAATATAGACTGGGATACAGTGTGGTCTAATCTGAGTTTGACTTCTAGGAACCTGGCACATCAACTAATTCATTTCAAAACCATACACAGAACATACATTACACCCTATAAGAGACTCCAGATGAAACTACGGGCTACATATCACTGTCACATATACAATGATTTGTCACCAGGCACGTTCTTACACATGTTTTGAGACTGTCCAGTTATATCCAGTTTTTGGGTCTTTATGAACTCTGTGTTATTTGAGGTGCTGGAAGTTTTTTATATTCCCAATCCTGGTCTTTGTCTCCTTAATGATACTTCTGAAATCTCCTTAAAACAAATAAAATGCAAAATGTTGACCGGATTCACATCCCCAAAGAAGACAATTACAAAGCAATGGTTTAGTCTTGACGTTTGTATGGAATCATTCTGGATAAAATGTCTTATCCGTATCATTAATCTTGAACATACCACCGCAAAATTAAATAAAGCTCAATCCACAACTTTCGAAGCTTGGAAAATCTTCTCATCCAAAGTTATCTCCTGGAAGAGGCAATAACTGGTTATAACTTGTGTTTTTGTTTTTTTTCTTTCCTGTCCCCATGCCTTGTGACCAATGTTTGCTTTGCTACTGCAGTTTACAGTTGTGCTGTATATGTCTGTACATACATGTCTTATTTTCCGTATCTTCGCCCCCCAAGTACACACCCAGATACTTCAAACTACCTCTTTTCCACTTTAAACCACCTGGAAGCTGCGGGAGCTCAGCAAATAAATCTCCTAACTTATTGACATCTTGCTGACTGCTAACAAAAACAACAATAATATCATCAGCAGATGCAGATAAGCTAAACAACATCTTAAAACCTGCTAAAGACATCCCAGCAATAGAACACCTAACATTTAACATTGGTTCAATACACAGAGCATATAGCATACCAGACAAGGAAGAACCTTGTCTAATACCTCTGGTTACTTTAAAAGGTTTACACAAATAACTGTTTATTTTGAGTACACTTTCAATGTCTTTGTACAACACCATAATCTTGGCAATTAAATCCAGAGGTTACGGTGCTCAACTCTGTCAAAAGCCTTTTCTTGGTCCCGTACATCCCAATGAACTGGAGACCTCCAAAATATTTCTGACTAGTGACACATTACTAACAATAGACCTGCCTGGTGTCATGTATTTCATATATATATTCTTAGTGCTTATTGTCTGATTATATTGTTTTATGTGTGCCTTTATAAACCAGACCCAGACAAGACCAGAACTACGTTAAGAGTGACAAGTTGCCCTGGCAACAGACTTTAGAAAGAGGAAGTGCAAAGCTGCACCAGAAATTTGACACAAAGAAAAGAGGAACTGAGTAAACTGAGTGTGTGTGTGTGTGTGTGTGTGTGTGTGTGTGTGTAACGTGCTACAAAAATATATAACGAGATTGGCTGCTGCTGCCTCAGACTTGAGCTGGCGTTTCTGTGTGTGCTCAGTCTCCATTTCCGGGAATGTAAAAATAAAGATCATTTTTTGAGTTAGACCACTTTGAGCTGTTTGTCTTTCTTCGCCGCCAAAAGAATACAAAGAACCAAACGCAATAGGTTTGTGCTTGGTGGACAACCTGATCCATCACCTTCTTCAGCCTGTTTGCCAGCACTTTTGACAGTATTTTATCATCAGTGCACAATAAAGAGACAGGCCTCCAGTTCTTAATATCTTGAAGATCACCTTTCTTTGGTCACAGTGTTAGAACTGCTCTCCTGCAGCTCTGAGGTAAAGATCCTTCAGCAAAGCTCTCTTCAAAAACCTCCAAGACATTGTAAGAATAGACTATCGTAGTGTTTAGTTGTATTAACGATAGTAAAGCATTATATTCATTATTCATTAAGTAGGTCATAGGTCGAGCTGCTAAACATTCACACATAGTACATAGAACTGGGAGAATAGGTCAGAGGTGTATGTAAGAAGCAGAGACGACACAGCGTTAGTGGGATGAGGATTTGGTAAGCCAAAGCAAGGAGAACACTGTGTGCGGAGAAGTGGGCTGCAAGGGCACGAGATAGGGAGGCAGGAGATAGAGAGGGACCAGCAGGCCCCTAGATTGGAGAGACAAAGGTTGTTTATTTCTGTGTCATTCTATGCTGCTGGAATTGCCCCAGTGGATTTTGATGTTGGATGCTGAGCTGTAAAAATCTCGAAGTACATGTAATAAAATTAATTGATTAATTGATTGTTTATTTATTTAAACAGGAATTGAATTGAATATAACACTTTTTTATGATGCATTATACTGCTGATTTATAAGAAATGCTGTTTGCAGAGAATCATGGCCTTATTTGTCTGATTAGAAAGAGCAAAGCATACTGCACAGGAAGCCAAGGTCATAACTTAGGCTCACTGAGAGAGAGAAAAAATGTGAATGCTTAGTTTGGAGGGGGGCTGAAGCTATAAGAATGTGAGAAACAGTCAGACACTTCAAGATTTTGCCGGACACCCTCCTGCGCAAACACGGTGATTTGCTTCTTCCCATCGCCTACTATTCTTCTAAGCTTGACCCAGTGGCTGCAGGCCTTCCGTGCAGTCACCGCATGTGAAAAGGTTGTGCTTGCCTCCTGCGACATTGTTGAGTATTCCCCTTTGACCGTGCAGGTACCCCACGCAGTTTCTGTTATTTTGCTAGAGCTAAGAACCTCACACTTGTCTAAGGCTTGCTGGCTCAGGTATTCTTCTATGTTGCTTGATATGCCTAACATCACATTGAAGCGCTGCACAACACTGAACCCTGCCACTCTCCTTCCTACACAAGAGGGTGGTGAGCCACACGGCTGCATTGCTGTGTTGGCCGAAACCTGTACACCTCGCGTTGACTTGCTATATGCTCCTCTTGGCAATTCGGAAATGGTGTTGTATGTGGATAGCTCCTCCTCATGTGATTCAAGAGGAACCAATTGGGTGGGTTTTGCTGTGTGTTCTGATCATGACATTCTTGTGTCAGGCTCGCTGCCCAAGCATTTCTCTGCACAGACTGTGCAACTTGTGGCATTGACAGAAGCCTGTAAACTTGCTGAGGGTCATTCTATCACTATCTACACTGATTCTCGCTATGCGTTTGGTGTGGTGCATGACTTTGGCACCCTGTGGAGACATAGGAAGTTTCTGAAATCTAATGGAAGGCCCATCCTGAATGTAGACCAGGTAGCAGCATTGCTGGATGCCTTCTTCTACCTGCTCGCATTGCTGTGGTGAAGTGTGCAGCACATACAGGTAATACTGACTGTGTCTCAAGGGGAAATGCTGCCGCTGATGCCAAGGCAGCTGCCTCAGGGGGTGCTGTCTTTTCAGCTTGTTTTAGCTTCATTGCCCACTCCTGACCTTACTGACCTTTCTGCAGTGCAGTCTTTTGCCTCTCAGGCAGAGAAAGATCTCTGGTGTAGATTTGGCTGCACACTGATGCTATCTGTTTGGCATTTTTCTGACGGCCGCCCATGCCTGCCTAAGCATTTTTTCCCTTGGTTTCTTAAGTGGGCACACGGGTTGGACCATGTGTCCAAAGGGGGGATGCTACAGGCAGTAACAAAGCTGTGGTTCACAAAAGGCTTTTCTGCAGCAGCTGGACACTTTTTTTGTATAAAGTGTCTCATTTGCATGACCAATAATGTGGGATGTACAGCTCATGTAGACATCCATGTAGACATGGATTTTATTGAACTAACACCATCAGAGGGAAAGATGTATTGTTTAGTGGTGGTGGACATGTTTTCCAAGTTTAGGTTTAGATTGCGAACACATTGTGCATATCACCCACAATACGGAGGTGCCGTGGAAAGAGTGAATGGCTCTTTGAAAACAAAATTGGCAAAGTGCTGTGAAGAAACTGGACTTTCATGGCCAAAAGCACTCCCCCTTGTGTTAAAGCACATACGCATGCGGGCCAGACCTCCAACACATCTCAGCCCTTATGAGGTGTTGTATGGGTGCCCTGCTATAGTGGGGGCAGAGCCTCCAAAGTGGTGAGCCATGTCCACAGAACTGTGTGACAGTGAAATGATTGTGTATTGTCAAAATCTCTCTAAGACTCTCTCGCAGATACACCAAAACGTGAAGGCAGCCATGCCTAAACCAGCAGAAGGACCATTGCACCCGTTTAAGCCAGGCGACTGGATGCTGGTGAAAGATTTCAAGAGAAAGCACTGGAAGGCAAGGTGGTGGCTCAGTCCATTCCAAGTTCTGCTGACCACGCAGACAGCGGTAAAGGTTGGGGAACGAGTTACCTGGATCCACGCCAGTCACTGTAAGCTGTTTCCAGAGCAATCACCTGGGGAGGCGGGAGAGCGACCAGGTGAAACATACGGGGCAGAATGATCCCCGCACCTCATCCAGGCAGTAGGCAGTCCAGCCTCTAATTGCAACAATGCGTCATACTGAGAAGCAGCTCATCATTGGAGTGGCCCTGCTGCTCTTCACTGGACTGATGATCGCCCTGTTGTGGAGCCTCTGGGGTGATCCGCAGCTGGAGGCGACTTCTCAACCCAGACGAGCGCAAGCGGCAGGAAACGGCGGACCTCATACCAAAGTGGTGGTCACCGCAGTAAAAGAACAATTGACAGTTGCAGAGTTTGATTTGTGTGATGTAATAGGATATTATGGTAGCGCCAATGTGTTTGGCGAGGCCACAATGTATATATGTGTAATACCGGGCATATACCGCAGCATAGGCTGAGCAATTCTGATTACTGGTTTCCGACCTGGTATCGGGTTCTTTGGAGCATCGGACCAGGTGGTTGGACAGCGACCCCCAGGGTAGGTAGTTTCAATGCACGGGCGTAGATGTATTTCTCACTGACTAGGGCTGAGGTGGGAGGAGACGCAGCCACAGGAAAGGTAAAACCATTGATTTTAACAATAAAAAACACAACAAAACTTTGTTTTGACATAAGTTGTGAGAGCAGCGGATGGACTTATTTCAACTTGGGGGTAGATGTCGGGGGTGCAGATCCACTGGGGTTGTTCAGTGTGAAATTTGGGATGGCCACACCAAATGCAAAGGTAACCAAGAATGCAACCTCAGCACATGCACCTGTGGAGCTGTCAGGACATCAGTTAGTAACTTATTTAAACATAACTGGATCTGAGGACGTGGTGCAAAAAGAGACAGGTTATGTAGCTAAGAATGTGTGGCTGGATTGGATAACTCAGCGGTCCCCAACCTTTTTTGCGCCAGGGACCGGTTTATGCCCAACAATATTTTCACGGACCGGCCTTTAAGGTGTCGCGGATAAATACAACAAAATAAAACTAGTACCGGTACCGAAAAAAAGAAGATTTATTCATAACACACGTGAAAAGACCCAGGAAAACCGAGTTAACGATAAAAACGATAACAAAATAACGCTGAAAACCAATAAAAACCCTGAAAACCATACATTTCACACCTGAGCCTCAACTCTCGGAGCCCGGTACCAAACGACTCACGGACCGGTACCGGTCCGAGGCCCGGGGGTTGGGGACCGCTGGGATAACTTACATAGCTGGAGGGCATTATACAGCAGTTGTTTTTTTTGCTCTCAATTTTGACAGCCCTATTAAAGATTAATATCAGTCTGTACATGCTCAAGATAGCTTTTCTTTAAATTATTTAATTCTCACTCACTTTTGCAACTTTGTACTTTTGTGTTACTCGCAGCAACAACGCCACCTCATTGTTAGTCCATTTAAAAAACTCAGTGCTTTTCCTCGATCTTTTGCCGCGACGTTTCAACGAGCCGGAAAATAAATAAATGGCTGCCAGAAATGGGGCAGGTCGAATCTTCTTGCGCTTCACGCATGTGCAGTACTGGAACGTAAGCGTGTCAATGTGGACACACAACTCTGTGAAAACAACTGAAAACCATAGTGTGTACGCGGAGCGTTTTCAGACGAAAATCTATCCGGGCTAGTGTGGATGTAGTCTCAGTACCCTCTTCCCAGTAGTTAAGAAGGGTGTTACTTCCCCTGTGTTTTCTCCTAGGGCTGGAAACTACACATGTTTGACCAGGGTAAGTGTTACCCTAATAGGCATTCAGGTGAGTTATGGTGTGATAAGGTGATAAATGTTACTGAATGGGCAAATATGAGCAGCATTAATGTTGCTCGTGGTGACCTGTTCTGGTGGTGTGGTGACAAGATTCTGAGGGACACCCTACCACGTGGCTGGTCAGGAGCTTGTACTATTGTAAGATTGGCACTCCCTATAGTGATCTCATGCTACTGCAGAGACCCATATGGGTAGGACCCGCAGAGCCACTTCAAAATATTTAGATTTAACTAAAAACGCCCCAACTTACATAGATGCTATAGGTGTTCCTAGAGGTGTTCCTGAAGAGTATAAATTGGCCAACCAGGTCGCAGAAGGGTTTGAGTCCATCTTTCTATGGATAACCCCAAATAAGAATGTAGATTGGATAAAATATGTTCATTATAATATTCAGCGACTGGCTAATTTGACACGGGATGCAGTGGCGGACCTATCTGAACAGCTGGCCGCCACTTCCCTAATGGTCCAGCAAAATAGGATGGCCTTGTATATGCTTTTGGCTGAGAGGGAGGGTGTTTGTACTATGGTAGGTCCTCTGTGTTGTACTTTCATCCCTAATAACACAGCTCCAGACGGCTCTGTAACCAGGGCACTGGAAGGGTTGAGGACACTGTCCACCCAAATGATAGAGGACTCTGGTATAAATAATCCCTTGGATGACTGTTGTTTTTTTGGGGGGTTTTTGCAATTATTTTGGTAAGTATAAAGCCATAGTGGTGTCTTTGTTGATGTCCATAGCCACATTTTCTGCCATACTTAAGTGTTGTGGCTGTTGTTTCATCCCGTGCCTTCACACCCTATAGTGCATAAGCTGATCACAACTGTGCTGACAAAAGAGGATGAGACTCCTAAATTTCAGGCTGAAGATAGGGACAGTGATGAGGTTAGTGAGAGTGAAGATGAGCATTAAGGTGTGAAATTGATCTGTGCTTTTGTGGGGGGGTTTCTTTTTCTTCCTTCCTGACCTATAGAACGATGCACATTGTGAAATCTCTTTTGAGAGTACAATGGTGTTGATGTTATGTACAGAAGTTGGGAAAGAAATTCCTATGTTTGATTAATATTGTGATTTGATGGGGTTGTTATCACAAAGGGGGGAATTGTACTGGAAATCTCTGTATTTTATGTATTAATCGCATCACTTTAGTAATAGTAGTAATGCTTTCTCAACTCAATGTAGAATAATCACTCTTGACACCAGTTGTATGCATGTAAAATGTTATTGGGTGGGCCACAAGGTTTATTGCCTTCTCACAGTGAACCCATTGAAGACTTAAGGGTCTCCAGACATCCTGTTCTAAAGGAGGTGACAGTTGGTGACAGTTGATCTGTCTTAGACTAGGAGAGGGTCAAGGATGAGCTGGACTGAAGAGACTGAAGAGGTGTAAAAGGGTTCAGGGTAGTGTCTTTCCTCAGAAAAACTGGTTTGATCTGAACCTTTTTCTCCACTGCAGTGTTTTTCTTTTCTTTTTAACCTAACTTCAGAAGACATGCTCACCTGGTGGTGCAATTTTATATGAGATTTTCCGCGACAGCAGGTTTCCCCAACCTTGTAAACAGTACCCTTGCACAATTACTGAAACTTGCTCCACTGACGAACAATCGCCTGCGAGTCCATGAGCATTGATCACCATTAATTTATCAAAGACCACTCATCAGTGACCATTGGGTGGAATAGTAGCTCATAGTCAAAGTAGTCATTTATTTTAATGGAATCTCTTCCTTCCTTATGTCGCCATCTATTTTCTGAGCACCCTAATTGCACAGCAAAGGTAAGGTAGAGGCCAGTTCCATTAAGAGATTTGATTGGGAATTCCAGTCTCAGTAATAAAAACTAACGAATTGGCTCATGTCAGTGCTCACTTACTACCAGGTACATGCCCAGTATGCCAGAAAAAAATAAAATAAAAAAACCCTGTATTTTAACAAACTCAAAATTCTGTAAATGAAAATACAGTAAATGAAAAATACTAAAAATCTTGCTACTGTAGACGTTGGGGGAAAAAAGCTGTAAAAAAGTTACTGTAAAAACAAAGTTACTGTAAAAAGTAGCTATGTTGTAACAGAAATTTCAGTAAAGTTACTGTAAATACATAAGAGCGTATTGCTCTTATGCATAACAGCAGTAAGCATGCAGCAGCTATCAGTAAGTCATTAATCAAATTTACAACTCTACATTACGTCTGTTTACACCGTAGAGTTGGATCACTAGACAGATATATTGGCTAGGTGTAATGGTTTTTCAAGTACATTCTGGCTCTTATTTTACCCCAACAAACATTATATTTGTAACAAATCTAACAATTCACTGTGATAATTTTTTTGCAAGTTGTTTTGCTCATTAATTGTATTCCAACAAATAAGAGATGTCTAACTGAGGCAGGAATAAGCACTCCCACTAGTGTAGAAAGGCAATTTAAAGAAAAACGGGTACAGATACAAGACGAAACAAACAAGATTTAGCAAAGTCTTGCAAAATAGTTCTTGGATGCTTACCAGACCTCTGTGAATGACCATCTGAAAAATGGAACACAAAGATAAACATGATAAACCAGTATATTTAAAAAGATATGTGAAAATTCAACTTGGACCTACTCTCTTCTCGAAAGTGATTTTGTTGTTGTTGTTGTGAGCAGTTTCGATTAGAGTTTGGTAATAAAGGGGTAATTGTAGGGTAACAAGGAAGAATGTAATAATGTGATAATTTCTAAGTTATTACAACTGCCAAAGTAATAACCACTTAATATCCAACTTATATCATTATAGCAACACTGGTAACAGTTGAGTAATATTAGGCTGAAATGTATGTAATTTGATAACAACAGCTCAGCAAAATGAAAAACTCCCTGTTTATATTTAATAACATTTAATTTAACTTGGTCGCTGTTCAGCCCCTGTTGAAAGTTCAGACTTCACAGTATACATCAGTTTTAAAATTTTAATGACAGAGTTCTGATATTTTTTTTTACATAAGCCATGCTTTTTTCTAAATACTATTGTTTTGTCTTTGTTTTGTTTTGAAAGCATTTTTTAAGCACAGCGCGAAAACAGTAAAGAAAGAAAAAAAGCCACCTCTTTCCTATTGGTTGAAAAATGTACCATGTCAACCAATTTTTAAAAAAGTCAACATGTGGGATTTGGTTGTTTAGGACGAGGGGAAGGTTTTGGGAGTGACAATAACAGCAGCGAGACAGAGCAAGCGAGTGAGAGAGACTTTTGAGATGTGGGAGATTTGTGACGTTTAGCGTGGAGTGTATAGTTAGTGTGTTGTGTTGTCTTGTGTAGTTAGTGTGTTGTTGTTGTTTTGTTTTGTGTGTTGGTGAGGGCACTAATGAATGTCAGAAAGGCAGATTGCAGTGCAAACACTTTCTCTAGGTGGATAAGAGGACTGATACACCTCCTTTTAATGGCACAAATAATTTGTGGGGCATCTTATTGTGACACCTGATTGTTCTCTTCTGTACCAAATTTAAAAAAACAAAAAAAACAAATGTCAGGTGTACTGGCATCATTTTTAGATAGATAGTTGTATATGTTTACTAAATGTGTGCATAAGATTTCAAATATACAATTTATATTTGCATTTCAAGTAATAAAAATGATTTACTCAACTTGTCTGTGGGTTTTTACTCAAAAAAATATTTTTATGATTTTATGTTTTTTGTGTGATTTCAGATCAGTTGTGTTAACACAGTATGTCAATGAAAAACAGCTAAATTCAGACACGTGAGGTTGAGCTGAAGAAGGATACCAAACAAGGCAAGGAAAAATAAAATAAAATAAAACAATTTGAAGGTGAAATGCAAATGTAAAATCAAAAGGAATCAAAAATGGCCAATTACATTTTGGACCTCAGAGGGTTAAGCAAAGAAATCGTGAAAATTAGGTTTAAATTTTTGTTTATGACAGTGCAGATTTCTGACATTTTGTGTAAATTTAAGCATTTTACACTTTTCTTCTAACAACAAAAGTGTGAAACTTCAATTAGACTTGTTTTTGTTAAGTAACCACCCCATGTTGTGTAGCTTTCTAGATTTTAGACTTATTGGGCTACATATTTATTTATTATACAGGCTATACAGTACATAAAATCAGAATTTGCATGTTTTATGTAACTAGTGTTTAATGATGTTGGCTACACAAAATAATTACTTATAGACTATATTTATATGAAAAACATGTATACTTACTGTATTTGAATCATTTTAACCATATGTAACCACCTGTGTATGTTTGAAGAAAAAAAAGGCTTGGATTTTGCCACTCCATTTGATTTCCTTGCCACCCTAAGAAAATTTTTCTAGATCTGCCCTTGAGACAGGACTCAAATTATGGCAAGGGCCGTAACAAGCGTTTTTGCATTTTGCAGAGCTGTTTCCTGGTTATTACACAGAAACTACTGGAGATATTTTCAGGTAATAACCACACTTCTTTAAGTTAGCATTAATAGGTAATTAATATGTTATTAAATGGAAACAGGCGGTTTTGTACTTTGCAGTGCACTTTCCTGCTGGTCACACAGAAGTTACAGAAGGTAATTGAGTGGTAATAACATTTTAAAAATTACCATATTATGATGTTTTTCTTTCTTCCTTGTTACCCAACTATTATCACTTTATTACCGAGCTGTATTCCTATACTATAACCACCAGTTTTTCGGTTCTTATTATCCTATTTCATAAATTTCAGGGTAATATCACTCAACTGTAACCAGTGTTGCTACCAAGATATTACTTGGATATTAAGTGGTTATTACTTTATGGTTTTTTTGTTACCTCTTTATTACAGAGCTGTAATAGAAAGTGCAAACTTTTTTTTAATTAATATTTTACAAACTCTATTAAAATTACTACTATAATACCAATTTCAGCATTATAATATCTATTGAAATATTTTAGATGAACCACAAACAAGTCTTAATTGAGAAAACTTTTAGTATTCCAACTTCACAGCAATCATTCAGATAACATTACTGATTTACAAACCAGTTATAATAAACAAAGTTATAATAACTAAAATTAAAAACGAAAAGAAAACAGATGCCAATTACTTGCTTGTTAGATTCGAAAATATGTAGGGTGTTTCAAATAATAGGTTGCAAGCAATCCAGGGATGTTAACATATTTGCTTTTGGTTACAAATATAAAATTTAAAAAAAAATCATGTCTTGTCCTGGTACAGGAATGGTAACTCATTTTATATTGAGTGCCACATTCTACAAAACTCATCTTGCGTGTCATCATGCCACAGTACCAAGATATTATATTTACAAATATTACATTTTTAAGTATTCATAGTGCTTAAAGAGCTGAATGTAAACTTCCAAATAACATTGTACTCTTTCCATTCTTAGGCTAAGTAATAAGACAAATGTTTAATAATATTTACATTTCTTTCTCACCTTTGCAAAAGAAAATGATCATCACAGAGAAACAGCACACAAACCACTGAAGAGCCATCGCTAACTACCCCTGTTTCCATTTGACTACAGTTATTAAACACTGCAAACTTGCTCGGCTCCACCCACCCACCCACGTCCCAAAAAATGCCGACAGGTCAAAAGTCTTGAGGCCCGTGTTCATACACTCCAAGAGCACATTCTTTATATTCTTTGTGTTAAATGTGAAAAACTAAAAACACTGGGAAATATGTTGTTTTGCTTCCACAACATGTCAGACCCATAAAGCATGGATGCAGGAGCCTTTGAGAACCCAGTGGAGATGTCAAATGGCAAGTGGCTATGGGACATCAGTGGATCCTTTATGTCCAGTTGGTTACAGGTTTGAAAGAGTTTTAAGAAGGTGCCTTGGGCTCTATACTATATTTGAGAGCAGAGGTCACAGGTTGACAGCTTTCATTAGTTCACATGGTTCTCTGTTAAGAGCACAAAATAATGATGTAAGATTAGCATCTCTATATAAACAGTTTCAAAACAATTAATTTTGAAAATAAAAAGAAATGTTTTATTATTTAGTCGTTTATTTAGTAGTGTTGGAGGAGCATGTGAGTGATTCTGTTTTGTAAATGTGGACAAATGTACTGATGATAAAAGAGGGAAAATAATGGTTTGTGAATTTATGGTGAAAACTGACTTATAGCAGGAGGCTATGATGATAATTATGTGAGGCTGATTCTAGAAGAATATGCAGTACTCAGACTTTTAGTAGCAACTCAGATGACTCATCCCTCTCAATCAAATATACTGGGATAGAGAAAGAATAGTGACTGACAAAGAGTGATGAATGGGAACGTTTTTCTCCATATATGTGTGTGTGTGTGTGAGATTTGGAAATAAATTTTAGTGGCATGTAGTATAAGCCATTCAAGAACTGAATCTTTGTCCTCGTGGTTTTACCATCCTCTTGTCTTTTTTCTGTCACACAGTAAAATTTGTGATTTACACATTTGTCCTGGAACTGAAACTCAGTTCAGCTGTACTTTGATTCATGATATATTTTTTCCCTTGCATTGATGGAAAGTGACAAATCATACCAACTTTGAAGAATTATAATTTCACCTTGTGTTGCACAGCAAGTTTTGAGATACAATATTGCACAAAAAATTGAGCATGTACATTGAAACTCTGACACTTATCAAAAATTACTTTGAAAGAAAAAAACAGTGGGTAATATTAAGCTCACATAGAGCACTTTCACAACCTTTGGATTATGAGTCTCCAGCCTTGGGCTGTGTACTGTATTTTGCAACAGATGATGTAACAGAGTTGATGCATTTCGTTAATTTGCATGTTAGTTTGCAAATAAACATCTGATGTACTACCATCCTCTCTGATGCCCTCGGCATGGTCCAGATAAGCACAAAGCAAGATTATAATCTGGTTTCTTTCCTGTGAACAAGGCAGCCTCGTGGCCACTGCCATTTGTGATAATAGTGGTCTCTTCTTTTTTTTTTTCCTCCAATGTCCCTTGCAGGGCTCCTTAAAAACATGCTTGAAGAAATTGTTTTTATTTCTGAGTCTGAGAACTCAAACCTTCAAATCATAGTCTTTTTTTGGAAGCAACAAGGCAAAGTATTAAAAGAATTCACACACACACAAAAAAACCGAACAGGAATAGATTCAGTAATTTAGGCTGGAGATTGTTAAATATCAACACTTCGCCGAGTTCTTTTGAATCCTCAGAGGCATCCGAGGAAAGACACAACACTGCTCAGTTGACCATTTAGCACTTTGTTCTCTTACACAATTGCTTCTAGAAGGGAGATGCGTCCTGCATGACACGTTGCCGCAGATCTCAAAATGGAGACGGCCCTTGACAGTTTTATTACCGGGCACCCTATTCTAGTCTAAACAACAGCATTTCAGTAAGTTTCCACTACAAGATGGTTAGTTCCCTGTTATTTACTGCTCTGTAGGGCGAGAGTCTACAAGTGAAGGCCACATATTCTAATGTCTAATGCCTTTATTATTCAGGGCTTTGTCCACTTAATACTACACTATATGATTATATGGCCGTTTTGATTAATATGAGATTAATGTAAGGTACAGTATTAAAGCACTTCAGATAATACCATTCTAATATCCCCTCTTTTGATCTGCCTCCATGGCAGATCAACACTACTGCAAATCATCAAACACTCCAAGAGCACATTCTTTATATTCTTTGTGTTAAATGTGAAAAACTAAAAACACTGGGAAATATGTTGTTTTGCTTCCACAACATGTCAGACCCATAGAAGCATGGATGCAGGAGCCTTTGAGAACCCAGTGGAGATGTCAAATGGCAAGTGGCTATGGGACATCAGTGGATCCTTTATGTCCAGTGGGTTACAGGTTTGAAAGAGTTTTAAGAAGGTGCCTTGGGCTCTATACTATATTTGAGAGCAGAGGTCACAGGTTGACAGCTTTCATTAGTTTACATGTTTCTATGTTAAGAGCACAAAATAATGATGTAAGATTAGCATCTCTATATAAACAGTTTCAAAACAATTAATTTTGAAAATAAAAAGAAATGTTTTATTATTTAGTCGTTTATTTAGTAGAGTGTTGGAGGAGCATGTGAGTGATTCTGTTTTGTAAATGTGGACAAATGTACTGATGATAAAAGAGGGAAAATAATGGTTTGTGAATTTATGGTGAAAACTGACTTACAGCAGGAGGCTATGATGATAATTATGTGAGGCTGATTCTAGAAGAATATGCAGTACTCAGACTTTTAGTAGCAACTCAGATGACTCATCCCTCTCAATCAAATATACTGGGATAGAGAAAGAATAGTGACTGACAAAGAGTGATGAATGGGAACGTTTTTCTCCATATATGTGTGTGTGTGTGTGAGATTTGGAAATAAATTTTAGTGGCATGTAGTATAAGCCATTCAAGAACTGAATCTTTGTCCTCGTGGTTTTACCATCCTCTTGTCTTTTTTCTGTCACACAGTAAAATTTGTGATTTACACATTTGTCCTGGAACTGAAACTCAGTTCAGCTGTACTTTGATTCATGATATATTTTTTCCCTTGCATTGATGGAAAGTGACAAATCATACCAACTTTGAAGAATTATAATTTCACCTTGTGTTGCACAGCAAGTTTTGAGATACAATATTGCACAAAAAATTGAGCATGTACATTGAAACTCTATTGCTCGATGGCAATGGCAAAGAGTAAGGGAGACAAAGGGCAACCTTGACGACAACCACGACCCAGCGCAAAATAATCAGAGTAAACATCATTAGTATGAACACTGGCTTTAGGGGACGAATAAAGAAGCCGAATCCAGGAAATAAATTTATCGCCAAAACCAAATTTCTCTAAAACTGCAAACAAGTACTCCCACTCCACCCTATCGAAAGCCTTTTCAGCATCTAAAGAAATCACAAGTTCAGGAAGTTCAGATAGACGCTTTGAGTAAATAACATTAAAGAGTGTACGGGTATTAAAAAACAATTGCCGTCCCTTTATAAAGCCATTCTGCTCTTCAGATATAATTCGAGGAAGCACATCCTCAAGGCGAGATGCAATTACTTTAGCCAATACCTTTGCATCGGCATTAAGCAGAGATAATGGCCTGTAGGAACCACAGGAGGTTGGGTCCTTGTCATTTTTGAGAAGGAGCGCTATGGTTGCTTGTGTGAAAGTAGGTGGTAATGAACCCGTTTCCAAGGATTCGTTAAACACAGACAAAAGCAATGGTGCCAATTTACCAATAAATGTTTTATAAAATTCAATTGGAAACCCATCCGGGCCCGGGGCTTTATTAGACTGCATAACTGTAATAGCTTTTAATACTTCTTCAACAGATAATGGGGAGTCCAATTGCCCCGCATCATTAGCACCAATAACAGGGTTTGAAAGATTATGAAGAAATGCATTCATTTTAGCTTTATCCATGGGAAATTCGGACTTGTACAACAAAGAGTAAAATGTTTTAAAGGTAGAATTAATTTCCAAGGGATCTGTAGTAATATTGTCATAAGAGTGTTTAATACTGGGTATCACACGCGAGGAGGCCTGACGTCGTAACTGATGTGCCAACAAGCGACTAGCCTTGTCACCATATTCGTAATATGAGCCACGACTGCGTAGTAATAAGTGCTCAGCCTCTTTGGTTGACATAAGATCAAATTCTGCTTGCAAATCAAGGCGCTGCTTCAGTAATTCTGGAGAAGGGTTCAGTGTATAACTTTGATCAAGGTTACTAATTGCAGCTATAAGTCCTTTAAGCCTGGCATTAATCTTTTTATTAGCACGGACAGAGTAAGAAATAATTTGACCTCTCAGGTAGCATTTAAGAGTCTCCCATAGCAGAGAATATGAAACAGAATCATCCTGATTGAAGGACAAGAACTCCTCAATAGAGCTTGAAATAAATTCACAAAATTCTTTATCCGCCAGAAGGAGAGAGTTAAATCTCCAAAGTGGAGGACTACGTTTATGGGTAGAAAGCTGAACATCCAATAGCAGAGGAGAATGATCAGATATTACAATACCAGAATAGTCAGAAGAATTAACACATGAATTAAAAAATAATCAATCCTGGAATAAGACTGGTGGACCTGAGAGAAAAACGAAAATTTTTTGATTGAAGGGTTGCGAAATCTCCATGGATCAACAAGATCATTCTGTTTCATAAAATCTGAGAATGTTTTAGACATAGATGATGGAGTCAAATTACGAGGACTAGATCGATCCAAAATTGGATCAAAAACACAATTCAGATCACCACCAAGGATAAGCAAATGTGTATTCAGAAAGGGGATGTTACTCAGCAATCTATTAGCGAATTCAGCATCATCAAAATTCGGGGCATATACATTTACCAACAAAACCTTTTTCTGCATTAGGGTACCAGCAACAATGATGTATCTACCATTCCTATCAGCGATGTGATTTACACATTTGTCCTGGAACTGAAACTCAGTTCAGCTGTACTTTGATTCATGATATATTTTTTTCCCTTGCATTGATGGAAAGTGACAAATCATACCAACTTTGAAGAATTATAATTTCACCTTGTGTTGCACAGCAAGTTTTGAGATACAATATTGCACAAAAAATTGAGCATGTACATTGAAACTCTGAAACTTATCAAAAATTACTTTGAAAGACTTGTTTGTAAAAGAAAAAAAAACAGTGGGTAATTTTAAGCTCACATAGAGCACTTTCATAACCTTTGGATTATGAGTCTCCAGCCTTGGGCTGTGTACTGTATTTTGCAACAGATGATGTAACAGAGTTGATGCATTTCGTTAATTTGCATGTTAGTTTGCAAATAAACATCTGATGTACTACCATCCTCTCAGCATGGTCCAGATAAGCACAAAGCAAGATTATAATCTGGTTTCTTTCCTGTGAACAAGGCAGCCTCGTGGCCACTGCCATTTGTGATAATAGTGGTCTCTTCTTTTTTTTTTTCCTCCAATGTCCCTTGCAGGGCTCCTTAAAAACATGCTTGAAGAAATTGTTTTTATTTCTGAGTCTGAGAACTCAAACCTTCAAATTATAGTCTTTTTTTAATCAGCAAGTCTCTGCCAATTAAATTCACAGGGACGTGTGCTGAAATCACATACGGATGTGTCACTACATTGAAGGACATATCCTGGTCAAAAATGACTCCAAGGTTCCTCACAGTGTTACTGGAGGCCAAGGTAATGCCATCCAGAGTAAGAATCTGGTTAGATACCATTTTTCTAAGATTTTCAGGGCCGAGTAAAATAACCTCAGTTTTATCTGAATTTAGGCGCAGAAAGTTAGGTCTTTATGTCTTAAAGACATTCCTGCAGTTTAACTAATTGGTGTGTGTTATCTGGATAGATAGAGCTGGGTGTCATCAGCATGTTCTAATTGCTATAATAGGGTATTATGGTCAACAGTATCGAACTCTGCACTAAGGGCTAGCAGGACAAGCACAGAGATGAGTCCACTGTCAGAGGCCATAAGAAGATCATTTGTAACCTTCACTAAAGCTGTTTCTGAGCTGTGATGAGCTCTGAAACCTGACTGAAACTCTTCAAATAAACCATTCCTCTGCAGATGATCTGTTAGCTGTTTGACAACTACTCTTTCAAGGATTTTTGATATGAAAGGAAGGTTGGAGATTGGCCTATAATTAGCTAAGACTGCTGGGTCTAGAGATGCTTTTTGAGTAAAGGTTTAACTACAGCCAGCTTGAAGGCCTGTGGTACATAGCCGATTATTAGAGATGGGTTGATCATATTTAAGATCGAAGAATTAATTAATGGCAGGACTTCTTTGAGCAGTATTGTAGGAATGGGGTCTAAAAGACACGTTGATGGTTTGGAGGAAGTAATTATTGAAGTTAACTCAGAAAGATCAATTGGAGAAAAAGAGTCTAACTTAACATCAATGGTACTAAGAGTAGCTGTAGATAATATTACATCTGTGAGATGATTGTGGGTAATTTTTTCTCTAATGGTTAACATTTTATTTGTGAAGAAGTTCATGAGGTCATTACTACTAAATGTTAAAGGGATGGTTGGCTCAACAGAGCTCTGACCTTTTGTCAGCCTGGCTACAGTGCTGAAGAGAAACTTGGGGTTGTTCTTATTTTCTTCAATCAGTGACAAATAGTAAGATGTTCTGGCTTTGCGGAGGGCTTTCTTATAAAGCAACAAACTATTTCTCCAGGCTAAATGATGATCCTCTAAATTTGTGACACGCCATTTCCTCTCCAGCTTACGAGTTATCTGCTTTAGGGTACGTGTTTGAGATTTATACCACGGAGTCAGGTACTTCTGATTTGAGGCCTTAGTTTTCACAGGAGCTACAGTATCCAGAGTCGTACGTAGTGAGGAGGTAAAATTATTAACAAGATAATCGACCTCTGTTGGGGTAGCGTTCAAATAGCTGCTCTACTCTGTGTTGGTACAGGGCATTGAAGATGATAACAGTGGGTGGATTATATTCTTAAACTTTGTTACAGCGCTTTTGAGCATTTTGAGAGAAGCCAATTGAGTCTAATAACAGATTAAATGCCATGTGGAGCCTGTCATTTTTAGCATCTACATGGATGTTAAAATCACCCACAATAATTATTTTATCTGAGCTCAGAACTAAATCAGATAAAAAAGTCTGAGAAATCAGATAGAAACTCTGTGTAAGGTCCAGGTGGACAATAGATGATAACAAGTAAGACAGGTTTTTCAGTTTTACAGCTGGGGTGGACAAGGCCAAGCATCAGGCTTTCAAATGAATTCAAAGTCTGTCGTGGTCTTTCGTTGATTAATATGCTGGTGTGAAAAATTGCTGCCACACCGCCCCCTCGGCCTGTGCTTCGAGATTTCTGGTAGTTAGAATGACTCGGGGGTGTAGTCACCCTGCTGCAACCAGGTTTCTGTAAGGCATAAACTGACGACCTCTCTATTGACAAGCTGCACAATGCAAAATACAGTACAAAAGTATTCGGCAAGATCTGAAAATTGCTGTTCACAAACGTTGTCCATCTAATCTGACTGAGCTGGAGCTATTTTGCAAAGAAGAATGGCCAAGAATTTCAGTCTCTAGATGTGCAAAGCTGGTGGAGACATACCCTAAAAGACTGGCAGCTGTAATTGCAGCAAAAGGTGGTTCTACAAATTATTGACTCAGCGGGATGAATAATTACGCACACCCCACTTTTCAGTTATTTATTGGTAAAAACTGTTTGAAACTCACTTCAGCTGTACTTTGATTTATGATATATTTTTTCCCTTGCATTGATGGAAAGTGACAAATCATACCAACTTTGAAGAATTATAATTTCACCTTGTGTTGCACAGCAAGTTTTGAGATACAATATTGCACAAAAAAATTGAGCATGTACATTGAAACTCTGACACTTATCAAAAATTACTTTGAAAGAAAAAAACAGTGGGTAATTTTAAGCTCACATAGAGCACTTTCACAACCTTTGGATTATGAGTCTCCAGCCTTGGGCTGTGTACTGTATTTTGCAACAGATGATGTAACAGAGTTGATGCATTTCGTTAATTTGCATGTTAGTTTGCAAATAAACATCTGATGTACTACCATCCTCTCTGATGCCCCCGGCATGGTCCAGATAAGCACAAAGCAAGATTATAATCTGGTTTCTTTCCTGTGAACAAGGCAGCCTCGTGGCTACTGCCATTTGTGATAATAGTGGTCTCTTCTTTTTTTTTTCCTCCAATGTCCCTTGCAGGGCTCCGTAAAAACATGCTTGAAGAAATTGTTTTTATTTCTGAGTCTGAGAACTCAAACCTTCAAATCATAGTCTTTTTTTGGAAGTAACAAGGCAAAGTATTAAAAGAATTCACACACACACACAAAAACCGAACAGGAATAGATTCAGTAATTTAGGCTGGAGATTGTTAAATATCAACACTTCGCCGAGTTCTTTTGATTCCTCAGAGGCATCCAAGGGAAGACACAACACTGCTCAGTTGACCATTTAACACTTTGTTCTCTTACACAATTGCTTCTAGAAGGGAGATGCGTCCTGCATGACACGTTGCCGCAGATCTCAAAATGGAGACGGCCCTTGACAGTTTTATTACCGGGCACCCTATTCTAGTCTAAACAACAGCATTTCAGTAAGTTTCCACTACAAGATGGTTAGTTCCCTGTTATTTACTGCTCTGTAACCAAGTTCAGTCTTTAAAGGTGTCGTGACAGGAAGCATCATTGGAACCCCAGAGAAGCCGACCACACTGACTTAGTCCTCAGATAATTGCATCTCTCCTGGAGCCTCACAAATGGTGGAACAGGGGGAGTAATCACTGGATGGGTCATGAGGGCAACTCCTTCACAAAAATCAACCCGCCATTTCTTGAGACCTGGCAATGAGAAACATGATTACACGCAAACCAGTGAAAAGTTGCAGATGTTCGTTTAGCAGCAGATATACAATCTACTAGATGCACTCCTGTATTGTGCTGGGTCATTGTTATGCAGAATGCAACACTATTGGCTTATTTATCCTATCTTGTAAATGTGTCTTTTCATAAACTGACAACCTCTCTATTGACAAGCTGCACAATGCAAAATACAGTACAAAAGTATTCGGCAAGATCTGAAAATTGCTGTTCACAAACGCTGTCCATCTAATCTGACTGAGCTGGAGCTATTTTGCAAAGAAGAATGGGCAAGAAGGATGAATAATTACGCACACCCCACTTTTCAGTTATTTATTTTTAAAAAATGTTTGGAATCATATAGGATTTTCATTCCACTTCTCACGTATACACCACTTTGTATTGGTCTTTCACATGGAAGTCCAATAAAATTGATTCATGTTTGTGGCTGTAAAGTGACAAAATGTGGAAAAGTTCAGGGGGCCGAATACTTTTGCAAGCCACTGTAATTCAGACAAGTCAAATTCCAGCAAGGGTCTTATGTACAGTGACATCATAGCATAGTTTTTTTTTACATTGCATTTTTTAAAGTGTTTGTCTGCCTTTAATGAAGAAATTTGCCTTCAAGTGATGCCAAAAACTTCTAATAAAATGCTAATTATAATGTGAGTTATATGGCCACTTTAGCTTTCAAAGCACTCTCCCTGTCTATGTCTTGTGGGCTCTACAACACAATCATTAAGCAACTGAGACCTTTTCTTATCCACTACTAATAATCATCTTCCAAAAGCTGACTATAGTTCTAAGAACAGGGCCTTGGGCTCTTTTCAATTCAGTTTTATTTGTGTAGCGCCAAATCACAACAACAGTCGCCTCGAGCCACTTTGTATTTTAAGGTAGACCCTACAATAATGCATACAGAGAAAAACCCAAAAATCATATGACCCCCTATGAGCAAGCACTTTGGAGACAGGTTGGGCTGAGAGAAGGAAGACCAGATAGAAGACATGCTGTGGAAGACAGACAGAGATTAATAACAAGTATGATTCAATGCAGAGATCTATTAACACATAATGAGTGAAAAAGGTGACTGAAAAAGGAAAAACTCTATGCATCATGGGAGTCCCCCAGGATCCTACACCAATCCGATTGTTAAGTGATGACGTGAGGAATCCTACTTCCGGGCCTAAAGTAGTCTGCGTTTAATATGGCTTTTGTGTTGTTAACATGTTTAATGTTTTGTATTTTCTTCTGTTTAATCTCAAAAAGCTCCTAAAACAGTCAGTGATCACTGTTGACCTCCCTCGGCTTTTATTACCGCTAATCATTTATTTAAGCTCAGTTTTTAAAACCTTAAGATGTAACTACAGCCCAGCCCATGCAGCAGTATATGAATGACTAACCTCGTATTGTGGATGGATTATCTCAGTTGTTCTCCTGGCTGAAGTTTGGTCCTTTTACAGCATCCTGCCATGCGATTACATTTGTTCCTGACCACCGAGAACACTCACGTTAACTTTTATCGAGTGGAAAAAAAGTTAGCTTGTTTATATTATGCTAACATAGCTGTGTCGCTAGCGGTCACGTAGCACATCATTATATACCAGCTAGCCAAACTTCAGTAACCCTACAAACGTCACTGCTGTTTAGCTTTCTGTCTTCATTTATGTTGGAAGTGATAACAGAGCTGTACGTTTTAATTTGTTTCCAAAACCCCGCAGTCAGGACATGCTATATTGTATTTAGATAGAAGCTAGCGAGCTAGCTTCCTGCTAACTTCTAAGTCCGTTAAATGTCATAAATTCCATTTTCAAGTGACAAAAGGTTAAAACACTGCCTGTGTGTGTGTGTGTGTGTGTGTGTATGCATGTGCAAGCATGTGTGTGTGTGTGTGTGTGTGTGTGTGTGTGTGTGTGTGTGTGTGTGTGTGCATGTGAATGTGTGTGAATGGGGGTGCGTTTGTGTGACTTTCTGCTGAGGATGTGCCTACAGCTACACTATAGCCCCCCTCACCATTCAGCAGGCTGGGGAGGGGAACAGAAACAGAAGAATGTCTTTGATCATATAGTTTAAGGCAAGACTTACAAATTTAAGTACAATAATGGCAACACTTAACAATTTCAACCTAACACTCTAATAGGGTGATATGGTACTACAAGGTCATTAAGATAAGACGGGGCCTGATTATTTAAGACCTTGTATGTGAGGAGCAGGATTTTGAATTCAATTCTGGATTTAACAGAAAGCCAATGAAGGGAAGCCAATACAGGAGAAATATGCTCTCTCTTTCTAGTCCCTGTCAGTACTCTTGCTGCAGCATTTTGGATTAGCTGAAGGCTTTTCAGTGAGTTTTTAGGACTTCCTGATAATAATGAATTACAGTAGTCCAGCCTGGAAGTAATAAATGCATGAACTAGTTTTTCAGCGTCACTCTGAGACAGGATATTTCTAACTTTAGAGATGTTGCGCAAATGGAAGAAAGCAGTCTTACATATTTGTTTAATATGTGCGTTGAAGGACATATCCTGGTCAAAAATGACTCCAAGGTTCCTCACAGTGTTACTGGAGGCCAAGGTAATGTCATCCAGAGTAAGAATCTGGTTAGATACCATTTTTCTAAGATTTTCAGGGCCGAGTAAAATAACCTCAGTTTTATCTGAATTTAGGCGCAGAAAGTTAGGTCTTTATGTCTTAAAGACATTCCTGCAGTTTAACTAATTGGTGTGTGTTATCTGGATAGATAGAGCTGGGTGTCATCAGCATGTTCTAATTGCTATAATAGGATATTATGGTCAACAGTATCGGACTCTGCACTAAGGTCTAGCAGGACAAGCACAGAGATGAGTCCACTGTCAGAGGCCATAAGAAGATCATTTGTAACCTTCACTAAAGCTGTTTCTGAGCTGTGATGAACTCTGAAACCTGACTGAAACTCTTCAAATAAACCATTCCTCTGCAGATGATCTGTTAGCTGTTTGACAACTACTCTTTCAAGGATTTTTGATATGAAAGGAAGGTTGGAGATTGGCCTATAATTAGCTAAGACTGCTGGGTCTAGAGATGGTTTTTTAAGTAAAGGTTTAACTACAGCCAGCTTGAAGGCCTGTGGTACATAGCCGATTATTAGAGATGGGTTGATCATATTTAAGATCGAAGAATTAATTGATGGCAGGACTTCTTTGAGCAGTTTTGTAGGAATGGGGTCTATAAGACACGTTGATGGTTTGGAGGAAGTAACTATTGAAGTTAACTCAGAAAGATCAATTGGAGAAAAAGAGTAAATGGATATCAATGGTACTAAGAGTAGCTGTAGATAATATTACATCTGTGAGATGATTGTGGGTAATTTTTTCTCTAATGGTTAACATTTTATTTGTGAAGAAGTTCATGAGGTCATTAGTACTAAATGTTAAAGGGATGGTTGGCTCAACAGTGCTCTGATTTTTTTGTCAGCCTGGCTACAGTGCTGAAGAGAAACCTGGGGTTGTTCTTATTTTCTTCAATCAGTGACGAATAGTAAGATGTTCTGGCTTTGCGGAGGGCTTTCTTATAAAGCAGCAAACTATTTCTCCAGGCTAAATGATGATCCTCTAAATTTGTGACACGCCATTTCCTCTCCAGCTTACGAGTGATCTGCTTTAGGGTACGTGTTTGAGATTTATACCACGGAGTCAGGTACTTCTGATTTGAGACCTTAGTTTTCACAGGAGCTACAGTATCCAGAGTCGTACGTAGTGAGGAGGTAAAATTATTAACAAGATAATCGACCTCTGTTGGGGTAGCGTTCAGATAGCTGCTCTGCTCTGTGTTGGTACAGGGCATTGAAGATGATAACAGTGGGTGGATTATATTCTTAAACTTTGTTACAGCGCTTTTGAGCATTTTGAGAGAAGCCAATTGAGTCTAATAACAGATTAAATGCCATGTTGAGCCTGTCATTTTTAGCATCTACATGGATGTTAAAATCACCCACAATAATTATTTTATCTGAGCTCAGAACTAAATCAGATAAAAAGTCTAAAAAAAGTGTAAGGTCCAGGTGGAAGATGATGATAACAAGTAAGACAGGTTTTTCAGTTTTACAGCTGGGGTGGACAAGGCCAAGCATCAGGCTTTCAAATGAATTCAAAGTCTGTCGTGGTCTTTCGTTGATTAATATGCTGGTGTGAAAAATTGCTGCCACACCGCCCCCTCGGCCTGTGCTTTGAGATTTCTGGTAGTTAGAATGACTCGGGGGTGTAGTCACCCTGCTGCAACCAGGTTTCTGTAAGGCAAAGTAAGTCAATTTGTTGATCAATTATTAAGTCATGTACTAACAGAGACTTGGAGGAGAGAGACCTAATGTTTGTACTGTACTGTAGTCTGTACTGTATTTGGCAGATGATGTCTGCAGATGAAGTTGCCATCTTTCATTAATTTGCATTTTTCTCTGGTAAGCAAGAAAAATAACAGCCAGATTACAATCTTGTTTCTAATCCATGTAAACATCTTCAAATGAAACTATAGAAATGCTTGAGGTAATGGTACAAATGTTGCTATATATGTTGTGTTGCCCCCACAAAAACGTTTCCATAAGGAATTCAAAAGTTGACAAAAAAATGTAACACAACATAAAGATCATAGTTTAGATTGTACCATAAAATTTTAAATATACACCCTTGGATCCAGTTTACAGAGAGCCTCAAATGGAGCTGTCGTCTCAAATGCCTCTGGCATTTCCTAGATTAGCTCTATGCAAAATAATCATCTATTTTCTTATCTCTGTGAACAAGGCATCTTTGTGGCCATAGTTAATTCTGGATACCAGTCATAGTTCACATTTGGAGGGAGGCGTGGCAATATTCGTTCACGTTGCTTTCACGTGCTTATTTGTTTTGTTTGTAAATGGAAAATGGCCTGTATTTGTATAGCGCTTTAGTTGGTCCCTAAGGAACCCAAAAGCGCTTTACACTACATTCAGTCATCCACCCATTCACACACACATTCGCACACTGGTGATGGCAAGCTACATTGTAGCCATAGCTGCCCTGGGGCGCACTGACAGAGGCGAGGCTGCGCTACTGGGCCCTCTGACCACCACCAGTAGGCGATGGGTGAAGTGTCTTGCTTACAGATGTGTGAGTCTTACTTCACTCATTTAACATTCAAGGGAAAGTGTTACTATAAATAAAGATGTATTCAAATTGAAAGTCTCCTAATCTAATGGAACATAAGATCACTGAATGAAAAATGACAAAATCATGCTGTTGTGGAGGTATGTAAAGACGGCAGGAGAGGTCTCAGTGTCTCACTCCAACTTTATTAACTGACTCACCAGAACTGAGAGAACTGGCAGAGGAAGGTCCATCCTGTGAACGAGGCTGGTGAAGGTGAGCAGGAAAGGTAGGAGGAAGTTCAAACGCCGGTGGTTGGGGGGTAGTCCTGGGGGGAAAACCAGAGTCTGTTAACCCCGTGGAAGGAGGGCGGCCATGGCGCGGAACCTGGGCCGGCACTACATGACTGTCCGGAAGAATATGTGCAGGTTTAAGTCTGTCAACACACACAGTCTCCCTATGACCCCCAAAAAATCCAAAACAAAATGTTTCTGGCCTGGTTCGATAACCCTAAATGGGCCGTCGTACAGCGGTTGCAGCGGTGTCCTGTGGGCATCGTGCCTGACAAAAACAAACTTAGCAGTCTCTAAAGTCTTTGGAACAAAAGTGTCAGTCAGGCAATGGTGCACCAGACCAGGAACTAGAGATGGACCGATCCGATATTACGTATCGGTATCAGTCCGATACTGACCTAAATTACTGGATCGGATATTGGAGAGAAATAAAAAATGTAATCCTATCCATTAAATATCAAAAAAGCACCTCACAAAACTTGCGACATGGCAAAACTCAGCCATAACCTTATCACGTCGGAGCAGTATGCGTCACCTGATAGAGCGGCTGTGGCATGCGAGACCTGTCAGCAGTCTGGTTGAGCATTTGGAGCGTCGCTACCAAGTAAAGCAAGTGTGTAAGTTCATCTCTGAATGTTTGTAAAGCATTCCAGCGTTAATCTTAACAACCGATATATGGAGTGACTGCCTTTCTCTCTCCCTCCCTCTCCTGCTGCTACTTCAATCATGAAACTGATTAATGATCAGCTGATCGGCTTTTCTGTCGTGAGTCCGTCTCTCTTGTTTGTTTTTGGCCCACTTCACGCCAGAAAGAGGAAAACAGCGGTTGAACAACAGCAGCACGTTTAAGCTTGATAATCTGTTGTTAGAATTTATTTAATATTACTTTCTACACCAGGATTTTTTTCTATGTAGCTGACAGCTGGTAACTGTGCAGGGGCGGATCTAGCAAAGTTTAGCCAGGGGGGCCGATAGGGCATGAACAGGGAAAAGGGGGCACAAAGACATACTTTTCTTTCTTATTCTCATTTAAAATGTCTAGCTTGTAATAAATAATTATCTGAATCTTACACCCAAAGTTTTAATCTGATCTAAAATGTATAGAAGTCCATTACTGTATATAGTAACTGTTAAGTCTAATATACCCTAGTAAGCTATAGTACTTTTTCCTTTGGGAAGATACCATCTGTGCAGTCTGCAATTCTGTTGAAGAAAGATGTTGAATCTATTTAATTATTCTTGAAAAATAATTTATTTCTGTGCATTTTTTTTCACCCTGCATCAAATTAAAGTTGATTACGTCGATTAAGCATCATGAGGTGGAGGGTGGGTGGTTCCCTATTTTTTTTTTTTTTTATGCTGGGAGTTTTCAACCCTATTAGTTAGGTTGCTTACTCTTTAAAATACCAGAATAGGGAGGATGGAGTAGGTTTAAGTTTATTAGATTGATCAGTATTGCTGAACTATGAAATATTTTGGGTGCTGTGCATTTTTTTGCATACTTGAGTTTGAACTTATACAAAATGCAGCAAGATATTAAAAAAACAGTTTTATTGATTAAAAAACACACTATATCGGATTCATATCAGTATCGCCCGATATCCAAATTTATGATATCGGTATCGGACATAAAAAAGTGGTATTGTGCCATCTCTACCAGGAACCCGAAGCGAGTGCAAAAAGTGGGTTGAAGGATAGCACAGATGGATCGAAGCAGGGGGGAGGGTTCTCGAGCAAGAATTCTCCAAGGACGCGGAGGGGCTGACCAAACACCAGTTCCGCTGGGGATGCGCCGAGATCCTCCTGAACCGCAGAGCGCAGCCCAAGCAAAACCCAAGGGAGGCAGTCAACCCAATTGCCATCCTTTAAGGAAGTGCGAAAAGCAGCCTTAAGCAACCTGTGGAACCGTTCACACATCCCATTAGCTTGGGGGCTGTATGCGGTTGTGCGGTGGACCTTGGCCCCCAGTCCATCAGCCATAGCCGACCAAAGCTATGAAACGAACTGGGGGCCCCTGTCTGAGGTAATGTCCGCGGGGGTGCTGAAACGCGAGACCCAGGCTGATAAAAACGCCTCGGCCACCACTGCTGCGGTAGTGGACGCCAGGGGGACTGCCTCCGGCCACCGGGTGGTGCAGTCAGCATAGTCAAAAGGTGTGTAAAACCTTGTGACTGCGGCAGAAGACCCACCAGATCAACATGCACATGATCTAAACTTTTGCCGGGGTTGAAGAACTGCTCCGGGGGCAGTTGGCTTGGTGTGTATATGAACCTTCACACGCTGGCATGGAATGCACGCCGCCACCCATTCCTTCACTGATTTGCGAAGGCCCGGCCAAACAAACTTAGAGCTGAACAGGTTAACAGAGGCCCGGACCCCCGGATGAGAAGGAGCATGTACCAAGTCAAAAACGTGATACCATGAAACGTGAACTACCGGGTGAGGGCGGCCAGTGGAAACGTTACAGACCAGGAGAGGGCTGCTGTCCTGCACAGGTCTGTCCTCCAGTATGAGGCCCGTCTGCGCGGATTTAAGCGCGAGGATATCTGGGTCACAGACGGCCCTCAAGAAAAAAACGGAAATGACGGGTCGCCAGGTGGAGAGCTAGTAGCTCCCTGTCAAAAACGCTGTAATTGCGCTCGCTGTCTCATAGTGTACAGCTGAAAAAGGCGAGCGGTTGCCAGACACCCGAGATTCGCTGTTCCAGCACCGCACCCACTGCTATGTCCGATGCATTGGTGGTCAACGCAATCTGCGTCGCAAGGATGGGTGGGTCAGAAGGGTGGCATTAGCTAACGTCGACTTAGCATCAGAAAATGCTTGGATGCATTCCGGAAACCAGTCAACAGAGTCGTTAGCCTTCTTACCTTTTAACGCCCCATAAAGGGGCTGCAGCAGATGCGCTGCTCTGGGGAGAAAACTGTTGTAAAAATTCACCATCCCCAAAACTTCCTGCAGTGCCTTAACAGACGTGGGACGCGGAAAATCTGAAACAGCTCGGACTTTGTCAGGCAACAGAACCACGCTCTCGGCGGAAATCCAGTGTCCCAGGAAATCGAGAACTGGCAACCCAAACTGGCATTTAGACAGATTAATGATCAGTCCATGTGTAACACATGGGGACACTAAAGCAGTCACGCCAGAATGTCCTGCTAAAAAGAAAGATTCTTTAAAATACAAGGGGGAGCAAGCGAGTCAGATACCCAGGGCACAGAGATGAAGAAGGTCTGATCAGAAACAGTTTATTACTAGGCCAGGGAGCACAAATAAAAAAAAAACACCCTTAAAATGTACGTAATAAAATGTTGTCAATTTACTAAAACTAAATAAATCAATTCTAAAACCCTTAAACTACCATTTTCTACATTCACTAAAAAAACCCTGCTATAATTGTGCCACATGTTCATTATGGGTCCATCAGCAGGCCAGGAATTCCTTCTTTAGAGCAGAGTCCACGCCAGCCCCGTCTTCGGCAGACGAGGAAGAGCCTCCCATCTTCTTGTCCTTCCACGGGCCCATCATATCCCAGCCCAGCTTGCGTTCTGCACCCGAATCCCTCATGCGACCACCGCCACAGCTCCCCTTGCGTCGGTGTCCTGCAAAAAAACAAACAGGGGCTAGAACAATGGTCGCAGAAGTAGCCCTGGCTCATGGCCATGGCGACCCTCTCCCAATCCAGCTGCACCCAGTAAACAACAGTAGAGACCCTACTCACAAATGCAGTGAGTGCTGCCAATCACACGCGTTGTCTCCTACTGTTGCCATTCCATGAGGTCAGGACTGGGTCGTCGTGTCACGCTGGCCATCTAGCATTCACCTTCCAGTCTGGGGCCTTTTTTCCCTCAGTGATCAGCTAGCCTGCTTTTAAAAGGTCTTTACACAGCTGAGAGGCCACCTCTGGACACACCCATGCCTCAGCAGGGGGTCCCTATCAGCTAATTTGTCCCATGTGTAGCCAGTCCACAGTGGATTAAAAACTATGTCACATAAAACACTAAAAACTATGCAATAAAAACAGAATAAAACCATGCAAATAAAACAACACTCATAATTAAACACTAAAAATCAGAATAAAAACAATATACAAGATAAATACAAATTTCCACTGTGTGACACATGCACCGCCAAACGCCGATAAACCTGACGCAGATGGAACATGTGCTGCTCCTCCGAGCTGCTGGCCACCAGTATATCATCAAGATATAGAAAAACAAAGGGCAGGCCACGCAAGACCGAGTCCATCAACTGCTGGAAGGTTTGGGCGGCACCTTTCAGGCCAAAAGGCATGCGCAGAAACTCGAAAAGGCCGAAAGGTGTAATGACAGCGGTTTTGGGGACATCCTCAGCGCGCAGGGGAACCTAGATTTGTGCTAGTGGATTGTGGCTGGCCAAACACCTCAATAATGGATTTTATCTTCGTTTCTGTTACTCATATTTACATCATATTTTCACATTTTTATTAGTGCTGTCAGGGTTAATCTTGTTAAAATGACATCTCCGTTAGCGATTTATTGCGAATCGCCCCATGCCTGGGCCTGCACGGCGTCAACACGTTAGTAAGTAAGTAAGTAAAATTTATTTATATAGCACATTTCACAGATAAAAATAACAAAGTGCTTCACAATAAAATCAGAAATACAAATAAAATAATATAAAACAGTGAAAAAAATAATTAAGAGCTTGTTTGTATAAAAAAATTTTAAAGGAGTCAACGGAGACTAGACAGCGTAAAGACAATGGCAGGGAGTTCCACAGCCTTGGTGCCAGTGCCTGAAAAGCCTGATCCCCACGTTTTTAAAACCTAGTACGTGGGACCACCAGTAACCTCTGACCTGACGACCTAAGTACTCGGGATGAAGCATAAGGTTTCAACAGGTCAGAGATATACTGGGGAGCTTCACCGCACAGAGTTCTGAAAGTTACAACTAAAATTTTAAAACGAACCCTAAAATTTACTGGCAACCAATGAGCATGGTTAGCTTTTTAACACATGGGGATGATCTGCGATAACTTACTAACGGATATTTGCTGCGTTAATGCGGTTATGGTGTTAACGTCATTTTAATGAGATTAACGCTGACAGCACTAATTTATACATATATATTCTCATCTGTGGGATGATAAAAGTTTATTCTATTCTATCTTTAAAAAAAAATTATGTAACAGTTTCTCTTTCAGATTCTATTTATATGTTATCATAGAATAAGAAAAGATCCCAATAAAAATGTGATGCAAGTTTTTGTTTTGTATTTGTGTACCAACATTGTACCAACAGATGGAGCCAAAGCGTAACAGCAACAGCAACTCTTTACAGATGTGTGTGTCAGCATAAAATTTACAGTTGTTATAGAACAATGAGAGTACTGATCATTCTTATCTCAGATTAGCTTCTTTTCATTGGTTCACAGTTAAATCCAGACTTTTATTTAAATTCCTTCTACTTACATGCTAAGTACCGAGTAATCTGTTCCATTATATCTTATAAACCTACGATTTTATTGTATTAGAGCACTTTGCTCTCAGACTGCAAGCTTACTTGTTGTTCCTAGAATATTTAAAAGTAGAATGAGAGGGCGAGACTTCAGCTTTCAGGTCCCTCTTCTATGGAACCAGCTCCCAGTTTGGATTTGTAAGTCAGACAGTATCTCTACTTTAAGTTTTAAACCTTTTTGATAAAGCATACAGTTAGGGCTGGATCAGGTGACCCTGAATCCTCCCTCAGTTACACAAGTTCAGGCTGCTGGAGGACTTCCCATGGTGCACCAGGCATTTTTCTTACACTTCATTTATCCCTCATACTACTACTACATGTCATGTACATTTATCCATTCTCATTGTAGTTTGTATTTCGTCACAACAGAACATAAGCATGATTCTCCTGAAGGTCTCTTCTTGATAAACAAGAGTTCTTCCTTCCCACTTTCACAAATTGGTGCTCTTATAGTTAGGGGTTTCACTTGGTTTTTTTGTTTTGTTTTTTTTACCCTAGTGTATAAAGCTCACTTTTTGTCACTTTAGGCAATATAAATACTGAATTAAACTTTTTGTATTGGACTAAATGAAAATCTCTGATCCCCAAGTCAGAATTGAGATAACTAAATAAAAACAAGTTTGGCCAAAGTACTTTTTTTAAGGTTCTCAAATAACATTTCTTTTAGTAGTCGACATTCAAAATAAAAGATTTATGCAAATGTAATGTACAGGTACATTTTTCCAAGTGCAATTTAAAATAGTAAATTTAATGGAATCTTTTCAAATGAAATGTACTTGAGTGGTATACATAATAATACCAGCACATTTTCATTAATGAATCATTATTTATATAAATAAACATATGATTGAATTTATTTAATTTGAATTTTACTCAGAATTATTTCTTCATTTTTATTGAGGGTGAAGAATCATTTAAGTTTTTTCATTGTTGTTATTTTCATTTTTTCTGTGGGTCTAAAACGAACCCAACTGAGGTAATTGGGCCATTAATTTCTTTAATATATATAAAATCATTCTTATGTCTTCATTATTCAGTAAATAGAATTTTCATCAAAAGAGAGCTAGACTTTAGACATTGGAAAATACTTTATTGAAAGTAACCTAAAGTTGTGAATTCAATTGCATGCCCACAGCTCCATGCCCTACTATCAGATAAATTATGTTGAATGCTTTCTATGGACTTGCGTCTATCTTTTGATTAACTGCTAATGTTGTAAAGCTGCAATGTTTTTGTGAATATCCCATTCACAAGATTCAACTCAAAACCAAACTTTCTGATTTGAAAACAAAACTGTTTAACCTTCCAATTACAGATTTATTTTACCTCCGAAAAATATTTTGAGTGCACTGTCTATAAATGTATTTTTAATGACATTTGTATTGCAAATGTATTCTAGTTAGCTGCATAAAAAAGCAACTCTATAGATTTAGTAGAAAGTAAATTACCGTAAGCTAATGGTAAATGGCCTGTATTTGTATAGCGCTTTACTAGTCCCTAAGGACCCCAAAGCACTTTACACATTCAGTCATCCACCCATTCACACACACAAATTCACGCACTGGTGATGGCAAGCTACATTGTAGCCACAGCCACCCTGGGGCGCACTGACAGAGGCGAGGCTGCCAGACACTGGCGCCACCGGGCCCTCTGACCGCCACCAGTAGGCAACGGGTGAAGTGTCTAACCCTAACCCTAATGTGGCATGAACGACCCAATATAGTTCACCACTCTGCTAATCTACTGGCAACATGAAAAAAACAAAATATTTCCAAAAACAAGAATATTTTGGACAATCCTAAAATTTGTATTCTGTATTATTTTTTTGTTGTGTTTTCTTTTTAGGCACTGCAATTATTTCAAAAGATGACCTTGGCAGATGTCCAACTCAGGGCACATCTAATGGTGCAGACAACTGGTTTAAAGCAAAAATGAATGTTTGTTGTTGAAAAAAAATGAGGGCAGTGCTGTCTGTTATGTGTATTTACTGTATAGCTGAGAGGAGGAAACCAACAGGGTTAACTTAAAACTTGAAGAACTGTTTCTTGGATGCTTACCGTGTTGCTGTGAATAACTGTCTGAAAACTGCAAAATGAATAAAAAAAACATTTTTCATTTATGAAAATTAAAGTTAGACATACTCTATTGCAGGTAATTATTTCATTTAGCTTCTAGAATTGCTGACTAGACTGTAGCAATTTGTCAGAAATGTGAACGTAAAAAGCTTTTCATATAGAAAAATAACACTAAACAGCTAGTGAAAAACTAAACCAAACAGTGAGAAAAGCCATGCCTGCCTTCCTATTTATACTACATCCTTTATCTACGCTGTTTTAATATTGTGCTACTGAGGTTCAGCATGACCAGTAAATATATAGTTTACTGATTTTCCAATTCCAAATAAGTTGTGACACTTTGTAAAATGCAAATGAAAACAGAATACAATTATTTGCAAACCTCATAAACCCATATTTTACTCACAGTATAACACAGAAAATATTTCAGATGTTTAAAGTGAGATATTTTACTTTGTCCTGAGCAAAATTGTCTCACTTTGAATTTCATGGCAGCAACATATCTCAAAAAAGTTAGGAAAGGCTGGAAGGCTGGAAAATGAAGTGGTACTTAAAAGGTCAAAGAAAATTTACAGCTAATTAAACTGATTGTTAAAATGTCAGTAACGTGATTAGGTATTTATGATAGCAATTCAAAGTTTCTAAGAAGTAAAGACGGACACTGTAAAATCTAATTAGTTCGCAGAACTCAAAAAAAACATGTAAACTCGTTGCCTCAAAAAAATTGAGTAAAGTTTTACTTAAGATGATTAAGTCAGGGCAACTTACTCATTTTGAGTACACTGTACAACCTTGTTAGCTCACAGAACTCAAAAAAAACTATGTAAACTCGTTGCCTCAAAAAAATTTTGTAAAGTTTACTTAAGATGACTAAATTAAGGCAACTTATTCACTTAGAGTACAGAGTAAAAACCTATGTAGTTTCCAGAACTCAAAAAAAATATGCAAACTCGTTGTCTCAAAAAAACTAAGTAAAGCTTACTTAAGATGACTGTTAGAACAACTTATTCATTGTAAGTCTGCAGTATTAAGAATAACTTGATATTTCTGACTGTACAATACTAATTATTTACCTACTGACAAACATTTCAAGTTCAACTAAATGAAAAAACAATTTGTGGTAACCTGAATATGATTAAAAATAATTAACAACACTTTTTGTAATGATGTTAAAATGAGCCCAACTTTTATTTTCAAACACAAAGTATAACAGCCAACATACTGGACACTGTTCTGCTGAACAACAAACAATTATATTGCCATCACTGTTAGAATCTTACAATGAAAAAAAGTCTCAGATGTAATTATTCTGAAAATAAGTTTAGGCCTACCACAAGTTTGTTTTGTACTTACATTACTTATATAATCAAAATAAAATATCTGTTGTTCTGTCACAAGTGCAGTCTCTACTTTAAACAACACATTTGTTTTTCATTCCAACACAGGAGCTGGAATGTTGTATTATTTTAAGGATGGGTTGTTTCCAGTGCAGGCATTACTGCCTGAATGACTGTCATGGATCGAGGTGATACAAATGTAGGTGCAGAAGAAAGTCTTTAACTTCCCTTAAGTACAGTGGCAGTGGATGTGGGTTGGAGATGCAATGAGCTTGAACCTGCAGGCGACCATCTTCACTGACCACACCATCTGTGATGGAGGACTCATCTCTCCTGGTGTCCTGCAAGCAAACAATCATATTTTTTGGAACATGAACTTAATTGCTTTCTTAAAACATTTTTTTCTTCATTTGGTATAGAACAGACTCCAATTTAGACAATCTCAGGCTCCCTCCCCACCCACTTGTCAGTCTGGATAGCCGTGACCACCACCCGACACACAATAATGTCATGAAAGCATCATTTTAAAAAGGGCTATACAAACATGGCCAATGACTTTCATTCTAATGATGTGCAAAATGATTTGGGAACAAAACAAATTTTGCTGTTAGAAAACTTGCAGACTTGACTATATACAGTGTAGACCCTCTAAACTAAGTTTGGGGGATGTGATCTTTCAAGAAATGCAGACCAAACTGTTGTTGTTTGTTTACTTACACAGCATGTCTTAACTGGAGTCACCAGCAACAGCATAGTGCAGTCATATCTCAAGTCTAATAACAGAAGACAGAAAAAGATCAGTAAAGAAACAACTTCCCCAAACCAAAGCACAAATAAAACAATAAGGAAAACAGGCTGATCTAAAGTATGATTAAAGTTCAGCCTGATTAATATAAATGTCTCTGACAGTTGCTAATATATTGGAAAACCAAAACACTTACCACTGAGTTATATGTCTTTCTGTCCAACAACAGGAGTGCTGGTCCCGAGCCTCAAAGACAGTAAGAAGCAAGCAGAGGGAGGAAAAAACAGAACATTTTTCAGAAACTGATTTGATCCTTAATGGCTGTGCAATCATTGTAACATAGAGTTTGCTTATGTTGTTAAATAAAGGCTAGATTTGACATTAATAGATGTCACAGATGTTCAAAAGCTGCCACAAAGCATGAAAAAATGGACGTCTCCGAAAACGTCGGAGCATTTCTGCAAATATGTGATGTCTTGATAAATCGAGCAGATACTTGAACTTTACACAGCTACATTCTCGCCTGAAAATATCTTAAAAGTTTATTGTGTGACCCAGAAAAAGTAACAAGTTTTTTTAGCCGCGCTCCTCCGCCATTGCTGCTTACAAGTACGCACAGGCTCTGACAACCGGCGGACAAATGCGATCCTCCTTTTCCCCAGACTACCCTTTCTGGGTCACAAAATAACCTTTTAAGATATTTTCAGCCGAGAATGTAGCTGTGTAATGGTCAAATATCTACTTAATTTTTCAAAATATCACATATTTGCAAAAGTGCTTCCACGTTTTCGGAGAGCTCTGTTATCCACCAGCGCGATAGCTGACCGGGAGGTCAAGGCTTGATAAGAGTCCGCGAGCACAGCTAACTGCCAGCGTATTGTTTTCAACCCCCTGCGGTCTTTTGCTATTCAGGTTACACATGATATATATAATTAGTTAGTTAGTTAGTTAGTTAGTTAGTTAGTTAGTTAGTTAGTTATGGCTATGGATTGAAATTACCCCCCACACCCCACCCCTAACGGCTGCACCTCCCGAAGAATTTTGTCTGGGCTCTTATCTCACTTTCTTATTTCAAACAATCAACAGAAAATTTCACCGACATATTTTTGTGGTGTTAATTTTTAAATAACATGAGCCCAGCGGCAGCAGCAAGCTAGGCTAACACTAACTAGCTAGCAAGATTATAAACCTGGTGCTAAACTAAACTTATGTTATTTTGAGAAATCTGTGTGTATATCTAAGTCAATATGAGATGTCCGTGATCTTCAGGCCCTCATGATTCTAGCCTGAAAATCACTGCATGGGCACGGGAGCACTTCCAGAAAACAAAAAGGGAAATTCTTTAGGAAAACATGGATGTCACATCCTCCAGATAAGAGGAGAGGAACCATCCAGTTTGGTATCAGCATTCAATGCAAAAGCCTCCATCTCTAATAATATGTGGATGCATTAGTGCCTATGGAATTGGAGCTACCTCGAGAAAACCCAGGAGTGTTGAGCAGCTGAATATGTGGTAAACATGACCCCATCCTAAGTTTTTGAAATATGTTTCTGCCATCAAATTAAAAAATTACCCTTTTTTTCTTAAAAAATACATTTTCCCAGTTTAAACATTTGATATTTCTTCTGTGTTCTATTGTAAATAAAATATGGCTTCATGAACTTTTACAATGGGCACTGTAATTGTACATCTGGAAAAGAACTAAAAAAATATTCTTGGATTACCTGTTGTAAAAATATAGACACACAAAAAAAAATTAATGACTTGACATGTGTCATTTTAAAATACATTGAAAAGAAAACCACATACACAAATGACTGCTGGGTAGAGCAGTAATACGGATATCAAATATAGCCATGTGTATTACAACAGATCATAAACAGTCTAATGGTTTTACTGGTTTCCTTTTGATTACATTATAAAATGAAAACATCGAAATTCACGTAATAGTTATTTGCTTTTTTCACCCACTAAGGAGGATTTTTTATTTTCATGCACCTTCTAGACACTTTGTTCAATCTTGCTAAGCGCATCATTTCACAGTATACATATAGAAGCATTACTTTTGTACTTCTAATTATTTTTATGTCCCATCCGCAATAAAAACAAAAACAAACTTTCTGTCGCATCTTGGCTTAAAAGATTCAAAGGCTGAAGGAACTAGATCCTAGTTGGCAACTAGTGACACAGGCCTGCAGCCTCAATGCTTTTGAAATAAATACAGTCAAACTTATTTCTGTGAATTAAAAAATGAAAACGGGAGGCTGCAAGTGAAGCGGTGAAATTGTTGTAGTAACTGTACAAAAATACTCTTGAACAATATCGTTACGACACTTTACATCATAATAATCTAAAACAAGCATGTCTACTTAAATATTTTGTATTATAATGATTGTTCTGGGTTTACCTATTTAAATTCCTTTTAACGCATAACGTCTGTTTTTGCATTTGCGATTTATGTAAGAAAATCATATTTAGATTCGTCTTAAATCATTTGCTGGTCATTTGAAAAGCAATTAAAACACCTAATTTTGTTTTTGCTTGTTTATTTAATTGCTTCCCAACACACCGGTCAGCCCTGACAGTGCCATCGATGCCAACGATCAAACATGATCAATATAAAGTTAATACTGCCGGGGTGCTGAAGTGGATAGAGAGATATGTGGGTGTAGCTGTGGGTCCCAAATCAAATTCTGATTGGAGCCCTTTAACACATCTGACTCCGAGTCTCAATATTTTTAAATTGTGCTATAAAAATCATAAAAGGATCTCGTCACATCATTTTACGCACACCTACGTGGCTTCCTTTCATGCACGTCCGAAGGTTTAATTGGGGTCACCGCCAATTTCAGGAAGTTGTTTGTAAGGTCTAAAATGGCGAGCGAGCAGGTGAGCCTGTAAATGACGCCTTTAGGCCGCGCGGACGATGTTTGCCAACTCTAGCCTCGTTGGTGGAGCTCGCTAGCGCCAGAGGTTTTATATCCAACATGAGGGCGACCTGTGCCAAACGCGGCTTAGGCTTCCTTCGTGTCTGCGCCCTGTCCTGCTTCGTCTTCCTGCTCTGTTCCACTTGCGGTGGGCAGAACATGGCCTCTCACCAGCCCACGCTGAGGCGCAGTCGTCGGAGTCACCAAAGCGCGAAGGACAGAGGAGCGCACCGCCACCACCACAGGCCGCTGACCGACGAGCAGAAAGCGGACCAGAACCTGCAGTTCATGCTCAGTTTGTACCACAGCGCAGCCGAACCGGACGGCAGGCCCAAACAGCACCGGAAGTTCGGCTCCAACACGGTGCGCCTGCTGAGGCCCACGGCGTCATCGGTGCACTACCTGCCCGCGTCTGGAGGTGAAGAACAGCTGACTAATCTTGTTAAAAGTATCAAACTAATGGCTGGAGAGGTTTTTATGTGGCCGCAGATTTACAGAATCCGAGGATTGGTTTCATACAGTGACTAAATTTAAATAAAGAAAAGAAATCATGCCAAATAAACTTCCCTTTAGTTAATTAGATTTTTACCTCTGTCTCCGGTCAATCGGAGCTCAGATGATGTGTAATACTCATGTGCTTATTTTAGCACCAGCCTCCCCATGATATTCGTTTAAGTTTAGTTCGTGTTTCTGTGTGACTGAAAAAGGATTTTGATGTATTTTTCAGTATTGTGGTAACCACGTGCGACCTTCCAGCAACCTCACAGGAAGCAGTTAAAACACAGCAAAGCTACCTTTGGCAGACAGCTGCCACGTAGAACTAAAACTAGTCAGATAACTTACTCAGATAACTGAAGAGGTTTGTTTGGGAAATATTAATAAAAATATACCATTAATACAAAACAGCCAAACGTCATACAAAGTGTAGTGTGTCCACAGATGCTGCAGTAAGTAAATAAGACTGCCCACTTTTCATGCAGTGCATCTGTTGTGAGTCCCATGTGTCTGTGTAGGTTCTCACCTCTTACTCCAGCTTTCTCCCACAGTCCAAACACAGGTCAGGTTAACTGGTGAATCTAAATATGAGCAGTTGTCTATATGTTAGGTTAGGCTATGAAAGCTTGGTGATCAGTCCAGGGTGAACTGGACTACAGAAGAGTCTTAAATCTTCCTAGTGGCCAGCAGGGGCTGCAAAAAAGAAGTTTGACTGAACAGAATTGTCACTACACCCATGTTTTATATAAAGTAGAGTTAATTGGGTTCAATGATTAAGGGGTGGGGGGGCTCACACAAACATTTTTCTGACAGACATTTTTACTATAAAGATATTTAAGTGATATTTAAGCTGTTTCATCAGCTGGAACATCTTCAGGACGCATTTAAGTACATTTTGTAAAAATCTCTTTAAGAACTTGTGAACCTGAAACTCAAACTTAAACGCTACATTATTTTGTACTGCACAACAGCTTTTACATATATTAATGTTGGCTCTGCTTTGCTCAAAGGACTTGAAGCAGTCAGTGAGGGATCGATATGATTGATGCTGATTTATTGACTTTGTCTCCTCCTCCTTTTCTTCAGACCCCTGCTACACCTTCACGGTGCAGTACAACCTCGACACTCTCCCCTCAGAGCGACTGGTGAGAGCTTCTTTTGTTCACCTTCGCTCTTCTCCGCCCTCTTCTTCCTCCACAAACTTGAGCAGCGAACAGGCCGTCCAGCCGCCCCGCTGCAGGGCTCAGATCACCGCGCTGGGTGCAGAGAGTCTGGTCACCTTGGAGCCTCACGAGCGGTGGACGGAGACGGACATCACTGCACACATCAGCAGCCACGTCCTGCGTGGGAAGGATCGAGGCCGGGGGAGGCACTTGACCCTCACTGCCCAGTACTGGTGCACAGAACCTGAGCTAGCTGAAGAGAGCAACGGCCTCCTGCGGTGGTGGAGGATTCTGTCTCGAGGGAGGACACGCTGGATCGGTGAACCTCACCTCGAAGTTCCCTCTCTTCTTCTGTACCTGGAGGAGGAGAGGGAGGTGAAGGACTGGATGGGAGAACTGCTTGGCACGGAAGGGGAAGGCATCATGAGGCAAATTGGGCAGTGGCATTTTTCGCTTCCGCCGCCGCCGCTCCAAAGATTCTTCAGAGCCTCAGGATCCTTCACTTGACGCACTAAAGAATGCCCCCACTTCCTCTTCATCCTTCTCCACCCCCACCTCATCCTTGATCGTCTCTGATATCCCCAGCTACAAACACAAAACCAACACACCCAAAAACCGATGCAAGCTCCACTCTTTCCGCCTGTCTTTCGACGAACTCGGCTGGGGCCACTACTTTATCGCCCCGCCCGTCTACAACCCTCGGTTCTGCCAGGGCGACTGCCCGAGGGTGCTGCACTATGGCTACCATTCCCCCAACCATGCCATAATCCAGACGCTCATCAATGACCTGGGCGTCGGGGATGTCCCTCCTCCATCCTGCGTGCCCTACAAGTACATGCCCATGAGCGTGCTGGTCGTGCAAAAGAAGAAGGTGGAGTACAAGGAGCTGGACGACATGGTGGCAGAGTCCTGCACGTGTCGCTAAAGACTTGAAGGAGCATGTCTAAGTGATTTAAATATGCTTTGCACTGTGGGGGAGGAAAAAGAGACTTAAATAGAATTTCTGATGGGACACTGTTTTGAGCTTCAGCTTGGCAGCTAACCACAACAAGCTTTATGCTGGAGGGAGGAAGCTGCTGTTGTGGTTTCCGTGTGGTTTCATGGTCCCTGTTGAAGCAAGGTGGATGCTGAATGTGAATGCGGGATCTGCAGACAGAAGAAAGCCCTTACTTTCCAGTGTGCAATGACTGTACTGTAAACCCTCTGTGGCTAAAAGCACTTTGTAGGTGAATATACTGCTGATGAAATTATGGATCACTAAAAAGCAGGTTAGGTCACCCTGAATGATTATTATCCCAAACGTCCCAAAAATATAACAAATGTACAAATACATAAACTAACTTTGGGTAAACACCAGTCTACATTTAAGATTTAAACAGAACAAATTTAAAATCTCAGTATTCAACCTTAATCCACAGGACTTTTTCTTCCTGTGTGTGTCTGTCTGTGTGTTGTTCTTTGTGTAAATCTGTTTCACAGCATTAAAAAAAAATCTGGATAATGTGACGGCACTATGCCAGGCTGCATTCTTCAGCAGGAAATTAGATGCTTGTTTAAAAAAAAAAAAAAAAAGTAAATAAAAAAAACAATTTTAATGGACAAAGGGGTTGACCTTGTTGGATGTAACTGTAGAGGCGTTGTGACGTTACGTTCTTGATGAGTGTGAAAGAAAACAAAGTGTTGTAATGGAAAAGTGTCATTTTATATAAGTGAAAATGAATAATAAAGTAAAATGCATATTTTGTGTAGTGTTATTTATTGCTAGTTTTGGTGTTTTTTTTTGTTTTTGTTTTTTTTGTTTTTTTTAAAAAAAAAACAATTTCTTCAAAGTTGTTACTTAACATCTTACTTTTAAAAAGTTCAAAAGCTCCAAAAGACCTACAGACCTGCAAAGACAACTGGATTTGATCATTTTGTGCTAGCAGATGATTGGGTTAGTTCAGCATTCGAAGCTTTAAAAAAAAAAAACTTAAAAAAATAAAAACCTAGTGTTGTTTTTTCCAAAAGCTCTGAAAACAGACCTTTTGGAGCCGAACGCTAACTGTTAGTATTAATGTTTCCTTACAAAACTGCTTAAACCCTTAAACTGCTGCTGCTACTTTTTAAAAATGTGCTTTTATCTGCTGATGTTGACATTTTAATCATGTCCTAAATTTGAATGATGTTCCTAAACTGTTGAAGTGCATTAACCCACTAAGTCCAACAGATGGAGCTGTTGTCTTTTTTTTCCCAAATGCATGAAGTTTACAGGAATGGTCAGAAATTCTGACATGATTCTTTATGCTTGTATTGCCCACAGTAAAGTTAACAAACGTATCTCTATAAATATGCACACCGCACATAAGCAGGTTTAATTCTATTGGCTTTGCGTGCAGTGATCTTTGGGGCGTCCAGGTTAAGTTTTCCTTGACTTCACTCTGAAGGAATTCCTCTGAGGAAGGTTTTGAAATTTACATGAAGCCAAGCAGGTCAACCAATCACAGCATGCCCTGTACTGCACATACAGATCACCTCATGACACTGAGTTGAGGACATTTGAGGTCTATTTTCTTCATTGTTGGCATTTAGTGCTCATTGTCACATTTATATTCAACTTATTTTTCTTTGTTACTTGTAATGTCTGTGACTGAACTACAAAGACTACAATTTAATTAATAAACTCTCTATTAATGCCAACAAAAATTGTGAAACCAAAATTCAGACCTTATGATAGTTGTCCAAATAACACCCAAAAGTTCACTTTATATGTATTTCCACATCAACGACCAGTTGATGTCTTAGCCTGAAAGCATCCACTCATGGATGTAAATGACCTTTAATGTGGGTTTAAAGATCAGCAGAGGTCACATTCACAACAAGCACACTGGACAAGGGCTCAAACTCAGTTTTACTAAGAGTCACAATCAGAAGATCACATCAAGAGGAAAACACATGTAGCCCATTAGCCTGCTTTAATGAATAAAAATAAACCCAGGATAATGAGGCTCGGTTTTAAATATTTTATTATGTTTTAATTTGCACCATTTGTTCATTTAGTGTGATGAGAAAAAAAATCCTTATGAAAAGTTAAATAATCAACCTTTTTTTCTACATCTTTATTAAAGTTGAAGGCCTTTTGGGAGTACCAGATAACACAATAAAACTGCTATAAAGTCGAAGTCTTGGTACCTGATATAAATCTTTTTTTGATTTTTAATGCCTTGGATCTGGTAATACATGACCTCGTTTCAAGTCCTCTTCCCAGAAATGAGTTCAGCCTCATCAGCCCCTGTATATTGAAAATTGTTATATATAATTGTTTCATATTTCTTTTGTAATGCAGAACAACTGGGAATTAGAGGAGAAAAATGTCAATAAAGGCCTCCTTCATTGGCTGTGATCCGTGTTTTTGCTATTAAATCAAATTAAAAGGAGCCTTCTTTGGTAATAAATAAATCTTTTAGCAGTCTTATAGCTTTCAAAATATTAACAGTAAAAAGTTTCAATTTAGTTTTGACTGAAGTCACTGGAGCTTTGGCAGTAAAATAAATCTATCCCCTCTTAAATTCACTGTTTCCCCCTGTGACTTTTCTGTTTACAGATATGGAGTTTATAAGGTGACTCTTGAGCTTTTTAGAGGCAAATTCATCCACACCGGCCACAAGAGAGGATGAGGTGGCAGGTAGTGTTAAGATTAAAACTTTATTTTTAAATATAGGTTTATGGACTACAAGCTTTTATAACCGTAGAATGAAATCATATTCAAATGTAAAAATATTATTATTTTCATCATTATTACTATGACTATTACATGTATCTAATAAGACATGACATATTTCCATACAAAAGTCATATAATATAATATAATATAATATAATATAATATAATATAATATAATATATGTATAAATCTAATCCTAAACAGGCCATCGGTGAGGTGATGGATTTTAAGAAGGAGCAATAATTTTATTTTAAACATCCTGTTAAGTGTACACAAACATTTCTGTTCGTCCGTGTCTGTAAGTGGGTCACAGAAAAGCTGTCATCACTGTTTACCGACACTCACACACCCACCTCAACGTGGATATCTATGTAGGTTGAGTGACGCGCACACCACACACACAAATCTGGTACAATGTGACCCCTTTTAGAAAAAAACTCTCATTTTATTGTATTTTATGTTCTCATGCCTGTTATTTTGTTTCTTATAATCTTTCTTGGAAGATAATACATAAAATAAACTTTCCTAAACTGTGCAGCAGTTTCACTTTACAGTCTCCAAACACGCACATGCATTTAGATCAAGTAGATTTAGCTCTTCCTGCAGTCCTTTAGGCTCACGAGCGCTGCACCTTTACCCCGTGTATTACACACGGACTCTCATGCAGAGGGTGTTTCTTTTTGAACAGCTGAAATTTTTACTTCTTTCAGAATCAGAATACTTTATTAATCCCTAAGGAGGTTCAGTATCACTTTATTAATAATATCTTCATGGAGCTGTGCCACTGACTCTTTGTCACATTCAGAATTTTCCATCTTTTTAAACTTAGTGTCACATCCAGGAGTTTTAGATGAAAACAATGCAGCTCTTAACCTTGTTATTATAACCGTGTTATTGTATGTAATGAGTATTATTGACAGTAAAATTATTCACTTCCTCACATCTAACTTGATAACTATGAATTCCTCTGTTTTCATAAATTTTTTATTAAACAAAATATTTGTAGACAGAGAAATCATTTAAGCATTTAAATAATTTAATTTACACCCTCATGAGTGTTTTAAAGCCATAAATAAGAAAATAGAGATATAAAAAAATCATTTTTTATTTAAAAAAACAAAACAAAACAAAAGTCTGACTGGTGGGTTAAAACTCATCATTTAAAAGGCAGAAGATTATTTAATCTGTAGCAGTAAGCAGCGATACTTCAATCACCAAATGTAATTACATTTAAATGAAATTTAATCAAAATTTTCAGGCAGTAGTAATGATCAGATTTCTTCATTGTTGCATTGTTGTAATTTAGACACGTGTACACACTGTCTTTGCATCACTAACAGTCAATCAAAATTCACTAATAAAATCTAGAATAATTTAACTTATTTATATATTATTTATTTATTTGTGTGTATTTATTAAAAATACACACACACACACATACAGACCCTGTGTGTGTGTAAAGAAAGATTAGTGCTGGTGGGACTGAATTTATGTGACACATTAGCAAACAAAAATGACAAATATTTAAGAAGATCTAAAAACAGTATATTAAAATGCAAGCAAATACAACAACAACAGTAATAATAATAATTCACTAATAAAATATAGATGATGATGATGATAATAATAATAATAATAATAATAATAATTATTATTATTATTATTATTATTATTATTATTATTATTATTAGCAGTAGTAGTAGTAGTAGTATTATAAATTGCTCCCCTTTTCCTTTACTTGTCCAGTGTATGTCTAGATGTGCTCGCCTCTTGCAAATAATTTATTGACTTGTTTAGCTAATGACTCAGTATATGTAATGAATGGGGCCCTGTATTTTTATTATTATTATTTCTTTATTTACTGATGATAATGTCAGTCTTTACTGATTTCATTCTCATTTACTTACACAAACACACATGATCATGCATGTTTACCCACCAACCCACAGTACTGCTTTTTTTCCATTAATGCACTTTTACTATGTATCTTGTACATAGTAACAGTACATATATTATACATTTTGAATCTCATTTGTGAATATAGTGTTATTTAATGCAAACCATCATGGTTACATAAAATAAAATACAGGGAGAATTGTAAAATGTAAGGCATGTGTAATTTATTTACACTCATGTCTGTAGTTGTTATTTTGCCCAAGGACCTGTAGCGTTGGCCTGTTACGGAAATATTTTATGACTCACTGACGGGAAATATTCAGTTTTACAAGGCCTCCCTGTGAACTACTTTGGGGGATTTTGTGTGTGTGTGCAGTTTTGTCCTTCTCATCTTAACCTCCTCTGACAGATGTTGCACACACGCACGAAGACATCCACCGTGATTCCCATAAACACTGCGCACACACATACGGAGAACAAATAAACCTGTAAAGCTCTAAAAGGCTTTGAGGTAAAGTTAATGAGTTATTGTGTGTGTGTTTGTGAGTGCGGTAGGGGATGAAGTGTGTCAGCAAGGTAGTCATATTGTGTGTTTACTGTGTGTCATGTGTTCTTACATTGTACATAAAATTGGTGACACACCGCACGCTCACAGCAACAACATGAGAGAACGGTCTGTACTTGTTAGCTCTTTCACCTCCTATCAGACTTCTATAGGGCGGAGAACCAAATCACAGCTAATCCTAACAGACCTGCTTATCAAGGTGCACTAATTGTAAACTTTAGAGGCAAATCTAAGGGGGGGGGGGGGGGGGGGGAGTTACAGTTATTTTGAAGGGTTAAATTAGCTACAAAGTCTAAAAACCTGGCTGTAAATATCTTTATTTTATTGCTGAAGCTGGAAATTTTAACAGAACTGACGTGCTCAGAGAAGATCTGACACGTAAGCTTCGGCTTCACTTTTAAGTTCTCCGCTTGGTTAAGGTCAAAGATGTGAAGTGGACAGAAAGTGTCTGAGAGAACAGCTTACTATGAACAAATAAAGATTCTTTTTTTTAGTTACAACTATACTCGTTGTAGTTTCTGACTTCACTGACTAATTTTTTGGCTTAAACTAAATGCTCTTCAGTCTTTCTTTTAAGTTAGGGCTTGTTGTTCTTGAACTAAAACATTGATGTTATTTGTTTGTTGTGAAATTTGTGAAATTAAATGTCAGGGCATCACTGCAGTCAGCAGGATTTGTCATTTTGATGTTTTAAATGCTAGTGCCAAATGTCACAAATATCCCTCAATAACTTAAAACGTGTTTCTCTCTGTCTGTGTAGTTTTTGCACTCTGGTCGAATCAGCGAGGCTCACTGAATGAATCTGAACATAGAAGCACATTTAGAAATGAAATTTAAAGATAGCCTGAATACAAACGAGAACTATCTGTCTGGATTTGTGCCACCGAATCTCTAATCAATACACTAATGGTAGATGGTGTGCCACGTTAGACAAACAAAACACGAGAGTCAATAGTGTTCCTGTAGCACATTACCGATAAGCTAAAATAAACATGTTTAAAGATGCAGGGTGAAAAAAACCCAAAAAACTGGGTTTTTTAAAAGCCATTGCTGAAGTAGAAAAAAGAAAGCACAGCTGGAAGAGGCAGACAAGATTTTTCATTAGCACCTCCAGCCGTGAAATTAAACTGCTGCAAAAGCTGATTTATATGTGCTGTAGGAACATCAGAGAAATATTGTATCTGCTTTAATGTGAGACTTTCTCACAGATATCCAAGTCAGCGACATGTGATTATAATTTCTCTGTAACTCTGGTGCATAAAGCAAAACTAGGTTACAGCTGGAAGTGATGAACTTAAATTCAAAATTTATAGTTTCTACAAAAGCGTTTTAAATTTGTGACATTTAGCTTTTATTGCATAACTCAATAAATAAATAAACTTTGTTTGAGTGTGTTTGAACATAATGGTCTCGTTCATATTCTAATACCGACACAAAAACATACGACCGGGGCCCTGTCACAGCAAAGTTACAAAGAATATTATGAACATGTTACATTTATGTTATTAAAAATATTTCATTTGGTAACAAAGTAACCACAATCTTAGTCACTTTAGCAAAAAGCATTGTATTTATGTTTGTTTTGAGACAGAAATTAGGACTAGTTACTAGGGGTGCAACGATATTCGTATAGATATTGAACCGTTTGATACAGTGCTTTCGGTTCGGTACGCATATGTATCGAACAATACAAAATTTGTAATTTATTTTATCAACTTTCCTTCTGACGATGCTGTCTGTGTTGAGCGCTCAGTGAATCTGCGTTCGACTACTCCGCCTAGGCTGCACTGTCGAGCGCAGATCCACTGAGCGGTCAACACAGACAGCATCGTCAGAAGGAAGAGCGCAGGGAAAGCTAGCGAGACAGAAGTTAAGCGCTCCTTGCAACATGGCAAATTGAACCTCCCCCGCCCTCATTCAGATCTGGCGTTTGGAATTATTTTGGTTTTCATGTGACGTACGACCCTGAAGGTAAGCGCGTCATGGACTAAAGTAAAACAGTATGTTGGATGTGCCACGCAATGCTTAATTACATGGGTGGGAATTAGTGTGTTAGCGCAGTTAGCTCGTTAACGTGTTGGCCGTCTAGCCCCATGCACGGGGCGATCAGGGGTAGCTCGTTAACGGAGATTTGCCGTGTTGTGGTGTTAAGGTCATTTCAACGAGATTAACCTGAAAGCACTAGTGGGAACACAACGAATATGACTGCACATTTACATCATCCTAGTGCAAAGACAAGTGGAAGCAGACAAAAACAACAAGCACGCATGCTACAAACTTTACCCGAGTAATTAGACAGCCGTTAGCACATGATTCTCCTTATGGGGACCTGATATGTTTAATATGCTGCTGAGAATATAGCCCAGAAGAAGCGTATAGTATAACTTTTATTTTGGAAAGAGACATTTCTCTGTAATAAACTCTCTTTTCCAAAGATGAGTGATTCCTCAATCAGATACAGGGCTCGCAAAATCGCTAGCCCGACGTCCCGGGGCTAGCGATTTTTCCAGTCGGGCTACCAAAATCTATCTCTGCCCTGCCCGTCGGGCTATTGTAGGAAGGAAAAATATATGTCAATGCTTTTGCATTCTTTCGGAAATGTAGCTGGGTAATTATGTCATTGGCATCGGTGAGCCACTGTCAATATGTGACATATTGAAATCGCGTTTGAATTTGCGCTTGTTTTTTGCTTTCACTTTGCAATCGCGCGAACTGTGTATAGAGAGCGACAGCACTGATTGGTGAGTGATGATAATTTGCACACCAATTCCTCTGACATCGTTTTATCAATCGTTAGCTTACTACGCAAACATGACAAGTGAAATCTCCCGCAGCAAGCTTAAACATGTGAGAGGTTGATCGCGCAGAGAATCGCTGAGCGTTATGTGAGTGCGTGTGTAAAAGCAGCAGGATATATATTTTAGTTCTGCTGGGCCAAATAAGACAGGTCAGGGTGAAGAAGTGACAGCCAAAGAAAAGCTTACCACAAAACGGAAAAGTTATGACAAATCAGACTATAAGGCAAAAAGAAAGTGCAGCTTTATGGTTTCATGGACAAAATAATTTCTGTGGCTGCGATATGATGAGCTATATAACCAGGGCTGCACATAAGTGGTCCGCAGGTGCGCATTCGCTGTCAAAATAAAAAACACGCACAAGGGTTAGGGTTAAATTTAAAAACTGTACTTTTGAATTAAAATATATATTTATAATTTTAATAAATGACAAATTAAAAAGGCATGAACATTTTTTTTTTGTATCGAAAAAATATCGAACCGTGACACCAAAGTATCGAACCGAACCGGACCGAACCGTGAATTTTGTGTATCGTTGCACCCCTACTAGTTACAGTTGCGATTGTGTGTGTGTTTATAAGAGTACTGTCCACCTTCTGATCTCGGATCATGTTCTGATATCGTTGACCCTAATAATGTGGGACTGCACTGAATTAAAAACAAATAATTCAATAAATCTGCATTCAGTGTTTAGCATTTGGGTTCACCTTTAAAAATGTCAAACTTATGGATAAAGATGTTTGTCTATTTGGCAGGTAGAAACATTAATCTGGACTAAGTCAAACCCAATGGATGAAAAAGTTATTGTTCAATTATTAACAATTGACAATTATTGTTCTGTCAGCAACTTAGGTTAGTCTGTTTTTCTAGTTGCTGATTGCATCAGTATAAAGTCATGCAGAGGAGAAATCCAGGGAGCCAATTAGAAGACAGTTGGCTTGAACAGAGAGTGGTGTTAAAGGGAGATAAGCGCAAACTTAGAGGCTCCATCAAAGCCATTGAGAACCTAACGAGTTAAAACTGTGAATCATGCAAAGATCCTCTATTAGAGTCTAGAATGAAAGTATGGAGCTGGGAATGGTACTAAGAGTTTCCCCTTGAGGAGCTTTTGTGTGGCAACTGTGATTTTTACTGATGAGCAGTTCTTAAACTACTTTATATTTTTGTAATATAAACTTATCAATTCAGAAAACAGGCTTTTTTGTCCTTTAAATGCTTTAAATTTTAAATTAAGTAAAGGTTTAAGACTCCACTTGGGCAAGAATTATAAAAACTATATTTAAATATGTATATATATATGAGTTGTCGATGTGGCAGGTAGGCTTAAGAAAGAGCCTGATTTTTTTCTAAATTATCATAACTCTGGCTCATTCTACTTCTGATTACTTTTAAAGAGAGAGATAAGTGATAAGCGCTGCCACTGCTGAACCTTCACCATATTTACTTATCAAGCATTTATTGACTTCCACTCAAGGCCTTCCCACATTTATATTACCTTCTGGGTAACCCATTTCTGTGAACACCAGCCTGCACAGTCCACACGAGGACTGAATGCTGGTCAGATGAGGTCATGTCTGCAACCCTTCGATCAGGCTGTCCAGTGGAATTCAAGTTGAGAGTTCAAGTATCATTGCCTAGTCAGGCTTTTTTTTCCAGAGCTGATGACAGTGGCCTGCCTGTGCTGGAAGAAAAACTGGCACAGTCACACCATGAAGGCTGAAGCCAGCCAATGCTGCTTCAGTCTGCAGCACAGGCCACGCTGCAGCCTCCCACAGAGAGACCCTGACATGATGATTAAAGTTCACTGGATTTGCTTTCCCTTTGTAATGTGGAAACTTTTTTTTGGCATGAACATGAGCCAAAAAAGCCAAACAAACACATCAGTTACAGCACTCATTGTATTGTTGACGCTGCTGATCAGGAAGGACCTGACCTGCCGACAAAAGCCGATTATAGCTTCTCTTCTTGTATAGCTTAAAGAGAGTGTTTCAGGGTTTTTCAGTGACGGTAAAGATGGAAACTGTTTCACATGAGCACAGGACACAATGAAAATGGAAACTATCACAGTCAGAAAAGAAATCGATGTTTAGCTTTGATTAGAAGTTTACATTCGTAGACATGGATGTCATGATAATTTTGAGCTTTTAATGAGTTTTTGAGGGTGAGATTGTTGTACAACAAACATCTTAAATTACTTTATGCTCCAGAGTACACATATGTACTCTGTCTATGATCTGGTGCAGTACATTTTATTTGTAATATTCAGTACATTTAAAATATAGTCATTAGAAATTTGCTGTATCACTACCATCAACACCTGCTTATTTCACCTAACAAACTCTTTAGAAAAAAGAATTACAAACTTGAGGAAACCACAGGTGAAGTTGCAACAAAACGCCCCTGAAGCAGCTGCAGCGACAGTGTTTGTTAGGTTGTGTGAAAGTGTCTGATTGCATGATGGAGGCAAGGTACACTGAGGTGGATTGATTCAGAAGAACTGATCCTACCATAGAGCAGGAATGTCAAAGTACAGCTGGAGACATGTCTTTAAAGGAAAACAAGAAAAGCTTGACAGCTTTTCTCGGTTTTTCCAGTTCATATAAAGGCACAGAATTCTTCTCGTGTAGGCTGCCTGTAAGCAAGCAACAGTGTTTTAACCCATTCAGTCCATGCATTTTGTTAGCTATATCTCCAATCCAGAGTTGTAGAGGGACTAGAGCCCATATGATCCTAATATGTTGAGTAATTGATTACTTTATTAATATTTGCACATTTGTGACTCCAGTAAGTGAACTAAATTGTACCTACGGTGAGCAAATTGTGGCCCAGGCTGTAAGTTGACATTTTGGCTTGCTATTTTGTGTCTTTGGCACAAAAAGTCTGAAAAGTACTGCTTTGCACTACCGTATATACATGTAGAGGAAATTCTTGTCAAGTTGTAAAAATCCCCCTGGTAGCATGTATACATATTTGCAAAGTGTAATGCAGCTGGAAACAGTTTAGTGATGTGTTATTAATAGCTGTAATATAATCAGAAGACAAAGGACACGACTTTAAATACAGTTTTTATCTGCCATGCTTAGGAGGAGAAATATGCATGTCTCTTTAACTTGTTCCTTTAAATATTTAAACCAGTTGCAGATAAGGCACAGTTGCAGATAACCAACTCTTGGCACTGGTCCTGCATCAGCGCAGCACAGCCGACACAGGAATAACAGTCTTTGCTGTTCTCCTCCAAAGCCCCCAAGAGCGTCATCTATCCCTGAAGTTTCTCTGCTGTCAACACGATAAGTCACGCTTGGCGATAAATCACGACGCAGATGTTCTGAGTTTATGTCGCGCTGATTCCTGTCAGTCTTGTGGGCTTAATGGTGAATAACATTACAGGAATCTGCACTGTAACTTTCCACTACATCCAGCCTCAGATCCTCTTTATGAAATCCACCTCCACTTGTTCTCTTTTTGTTTCATTTCCAAGTATTTTAATCCTGTTTCTGCTGTGAAACATACTCTGGATGGATTTACATGAAAATGTTTCCAAAGGTCAGGCTTAGTGCAGTTTACCAGTGATTATTTGAATCCACATCCAGATGTAGATCAAGGAATTAGATGTTAGATGGACTCTTTACAATTGTGTGATATTTTCTCATTGTTTATGCAGGGATTTTCAGCCTTGGCAGACGTACGTCTCTTACTTCTGTGTTGTTGCAGTATATCCCATAAGATAAGTAGTCCAAGGGTTGCTTTCGACACACAGGTAGAGACGCTCCTGTTACTTTGTACCTGTGTTAACACTAATTCAGTGAAAATACAAACTACAGACTGAGATTAGCTTCACTGGCTGCACTTTAGAAGGTGGAGATCACAAACATTAAACTTACCAAAACTTACTTTTTTATTTATTTATTTAAAAAAAATATATATATTTTTTTTACATCCAAGTGATCATATACTGACACTTGGTTTGGACTCCACATTGTAACACACTAGATCAAACTGTAGTGTCATTTTCAACATGTAGTTCAGTACGATGGAGTTCATCTGCAGAGCCTCCACATGCCATGTCACACATAGTTATAAAAGCATAAGCACATGCTGTAAAGCTGTCTACATGGTAAGCAAAGACACAAAAATGAAAGTAAAACATGTAAAAAAAAAAAAAAATACTAAGAGGAACAGAACATCCCATTTATACTTTCAATTTAAATTTCAGATATTTATCATTAAACAATTAAGTTTAAAACACTTCTGATAAAATTTATTTTACCTCTATTTAAACCTTCTTCTGATTTTTTTTTTATGAGACTGATAAGTGATAAGCCTTGGCACTGCTGAACTTTCCCACATTTACTTATCAGGCATTTATTTACTTTTTATCTCTGTGAGCCAGAAGCTCAGAATTTAGACTCCTCTAAATGCTCAGTTTTAGTCTTTTTATTTTTTTTTTTAAATTGGATTTTATTATGTCAGTGAGAGCGTACGTTCCTAATACAGTTAGCTTAGGTGTATAGCACAGAAGCCCCACACACCTGGTGGATAAACCTTCTGTCTTCAGCCAATCAGGGGAAGGTTTGTTTAGAGAGAGGAGAGGCGCTAAAACATCTTGTTTTAGACAGAAGAACTGTGTGAGAATCATGCACATCCACTTGAGTAGACTCATAGAGAGGATAAAAGACAGGCACAGCTTCCGAGGCTGATAATGTGTTAATAGTCCTCTCTGCTGAGTCATACTTGTTATTAATCTCTGTCTCTCTTCCACAGCATGTCCTTAATCCTGTCTTCCTTCTCTCACCCCAACCGGTCGCAGCAGATGGCCCCGCCCCTCCCTGAGCCTGGTTCTGCCGGAGGTTTCTTCCTGTTAAAAGGGAGTTTTTCCTTCCCACTGTCACCAAAGTGCTTGCTCATAGGGGGTCATATGATTGTTGGGGTTTTTTTTTTCTCTGTATGTATTATTGTTACCTTACAATATAAAGCGCCTTGAGGCGACTGTTGTTATGATTTGGCGCTATATAAATAAAATTGAATTGAATTGAACTGAATAAATGAATATTTTGAAAGCTTCTATCATTTTTACAGCCAGAAAGATGGATAAACCAGGTGATGGCTTTTTTTTTTTAGATAGCTGTTCTTTATTCTGAGCTTAAACCTACAAAAGATAAATAGCGAGACCGTTTACATTTTCTCTTTAAGTCTGATCTTTTGTCATATAATGATGAATAAAACGTTCTCTTTTTGTAGTTTTAAGAAAATGACATTTTAATTTTGGTGTTATTTTAATCTTAGTCGGTTTGGAGTGACTGAGAACATCTGCACACATCTGTCACACATACCACATGCGCTGCATCCCTGCTTATGTTTGCTTATGTAAACCCTACCCTCATAAATTTGTACCAGCTACATTATATAAGGCCCTCTGTACGAGTGCATGATGTCAGTGTCCCTGGTATTCAAATATGTATTGCAGAACACAGATTGATAAAACCTTATCATCCTCAAAGTTCATTCACATGCATTGAAATAGAAACACACATAAATTTAGCAACCTCTTTCAAACGAGTTTGACCCAGCTGTCCTTGTGTTACTGTCACATGTGCTGTGTATGGCGCCTCTGCACTCACATTAGACACAGAAGGAAAAAAAAAGTGTTTGCCTTTGTAATAAGAAAGGACTTTCTCTGAACATACTGGATGCATCATGTGACGTTTAGACTGGATAAGAGAGGCAAAGAGGGTGAGATGAAGCAAATGGGGTGGACGCTGCATGGACTGTGACTCCCTCTCCCGCCCTCACTGCTCTCCCTCTCCAGGGATCAGGCCCTGACTATATAACAGAGAGCCGAGCCCTCCTGAAATTCCCTAAGTCAGGCTCACTTGAAAAGACTTATAGGTTCCAGATTCACTTCTGGAAGTTGGCAGGGGTTCTTGAGACCTCCACAAAGTCTTGGAAATCAGAGAAGCCTCCAGGTTGAGGCTGAGCAACGTAGCCAAAGAGAAAGAAAGGACGATAAAAGCAAAGAATCTCCGTAGACTTACCAGCAAACACCCCGGTCCACTGGAAAGATGCAGAAGACAGGCTTCTTCACCCAAAAGAAAGCTGCAGCAGCACTGTGCATTGTCCTGTTAATGGTGGCTCAACAGGTGAGTGGAGTAAATTTAGTAATAACCACAGATGTGGTGTTAAATTTACCCTCTTCATTCTACCTTGTCATCAGGAAACACCCATAACCTGATTATGACTATAATTGTAATCCTGGGCAATTAGAACATGTAACTTTTGTTTTTATTCAATTGTTTTTCCAAGTGAGGAAAAACAAATCAGCTTAAAGTCCAATTTGCCTTTCTTTAAAGGATAGAGTGATAAGTTTGTTAGTCTATGGTTACATTAATAACCCTCTAATGTATTCATCTCTTATAAGTCTACCAGCAGCATCTTTCACTTCCATTAGTTTTGGATCTAAACCCTTTTTGTGAAAGTCTGCTTTGAATTTTCCCACTTTTCACATCAGGCATGATTTCACCTGTCAATGATACAAGATACTGGATATCACTGACATTTCACCATGTCTTGTCTAAACTCATATTTTCCTCTGTGGAGTGTCCATAGTTAAGAACTAAAGTGTAACTGAAAGGGTTTTCTCTCCTGCTGGTTGTGTTTGATCCTCTCTTTCTCTTGTTTCTGCCTTATTTGACTTCCTGTCAGAAAAAAAAGTTTTTCCTCCCCACGGTCACCAACACCAATGTCTTCAGTGTTCATATGAAGTCACTGAGTCACTAAATAGTTGATGAAGCTTATGTCTTCCCAGTGCTTTGAGTCAGAATACACTGGACTACATCAGCATCAGTCATCAGTGTGGTTCCTTTTAATGAAGATGTGTATACCTTTCTGTCCCATCTGTATTCCAGGTGTGTGCAGGTCCTTTGGTTTCACAGGATCAGTCCAGCTTCCTCCAGAGTGCAGATCTAAGGGGGTCAGATGTCGTCCACGCTCCAAGGAGGATAGCCCGGATGACCCCACTGTGGCGGATCATGAACAGTAAACCCTTCGGAGCATACTGCCAAAACAACTATGAATGCTCCACGGGCCTCTGCAGGTAACTGTGCTGGCAAAAGTGCAAAATAACCAGGCTGTGTAACAGCAGAAATGTTAATGTAGAAAGAAAAAAGGAAAAGTGGAGATTTTTGTTAAGTTCAAAAAATCCACTGGGCTGGTAAATCCTGCAAAATGAAACAGATCTTTTCTATGGCAGCTTGTATCTGCCACTCAATATATTTGTATTTTTTTCCTCAAAATTTCAAAATGTTATTTTTAATAACATGAACACTTAAATACACCTGATTGGAAATTTTGGCAGAAATAAGCTTTCATACTTTGTTAACATCTGCTTGTGTTTCGTTTTAGGGCAGGACACTGCTCCACGATGAACCGTTCGGCATCGCAGCCGGTGAACTATTAGACGTCCGAGGACACAACCAGCATGTTCATCCTGACGGGTTCTGATAACTGGGAGATCAGCTTACCCAGGCTTCTTCTTCTTCTTCTCCTTCTTTTACTTCTTTATTTTAAATCAGAATTTGTATTTATTTTCCAGTAAAATTATATCTAAACAATTTTTTAAATGCACCTGTCAGGCAGCTATTGCCCCACCTGATGCATTTCAAATTGGGAATTGCATTTGATGACAGTTTAACCACACAGAAAGTTGTATTTCTGCAACTATTGAGCTTTTTTTTTGTTATTATCTCTGTGTCCTACTAGTTACCCTGGCCTTGAACTTATCCCACAGCTGATATAGCGGCGCTCGATAACAGCGTTTCATTTAAAACCCGTTCCTTCAGAAATATCATAAAACAGTGAAACTTTTTTAAAGGACATTTGTAATTCTGTAACTCTGAGCAGATGCGTAATTTCCACATTTTTATGACTGAGATGTAATTGGTCGTGTTTTCTAGGGTGTGATAAACTCGGATTTTTAATGATACGACTTTATCAGAAGTAAATGTAACAAGGAGCTGTGCAGCAATGCCTTCTACAAACTCCTCACCCTTACTTTTATTTAATACTCGCAGTCATAATTTCTGTCCCCTTAATAATTGGACCAGCCTAGTTTAGTCCAAGGTTAAGTTAAAAGGTAAAATGTAAATGAAGGATAGAGAACAAATGACGTGGAGCTGACCTTTGGCCTTTGATCACTACTTACTGTTGGGCGTTTTACATAAAGCAAAGTTTTAGAAATCTTAAAAATATGAATGAATATGAATATGAATGAAGTTGCGGAAATGGCATAAAAGGTGATGGTATAAAAACTGAGAAGAGGTGGAGCAATGTCGTTATGGATTTACGATAAAAGTTATTTAAAGTACACTCAGGTTCTTGACAAAAGGTTCAAACACAGTTGGATTAACTAACAGTATCTGTAATGCTGATTCTGGTATTTTATTTATTTTATCTTTTTTTAAAATGTCAAAATGTGCCCATTTTCATTTACTATTTTAAACTCAGTTTAGGATATTTCACTTTTTTGTTTTGTCCCATAACTCTTTGGGGTTTTTTGTTTTGCTTTTTTTTTTAAAAAAAATAAAATAAAATTAAAGCAGGAACGTTATGACATCTACATGCTCAAACAATCTTAAATCTGCAAAGTCTCAAAGTTGAGCTACCTGATGGGCTGAGTGTACAAATACTGGGAACAGATTCCTCACTATGAGCTGCACAGCCTTGTTTTTTATTTGCACATCTATGAAATCCTGAAATTTAAGAGGCGGTTGCAGCTTTAGCTTCAACTCACCTGCAGTTTACTTCATGCACACAGCAGGTGCTTGCTGATATTTTGTACACTCAGGTTGCACTTTTAAACCCAAATTATCTTTGTACTGTGTATTGCTTACTGTACTGTTTTACTTGCATCTGAAGGGCCGGAGATGAAGTGAAATAAAAGCATCGGACAAAAGAATCAGTGACTCAAACATGTACTTTTGTACGCCGTTGCTTCGTGTCTTCTCATATACCTTTCACCTGGGACATAATGTGGACAAAGCTGACATTTGAATCCAAGGTAAACAAATGAATCTGCTGCCAGTGTTCAAAAGTCAAACAGCTGCTGGTGCACAGATATTCAGTCTTTCACAACGAGAGAAGCCAGCCAAGCGTGTGAGTGGGTGTAGGAGATAAGTCGTGTTCATTTAAGAGGAATGACGCCTCCTGAAGGAGTTTTCCACATCTTAAGAAAATCTGCAGAGTCATCAGAAATGTCTGTTTGCATGTTTGTCTGCACATTCCTGCTGAATTCACTGACAAGAAAACAGAATAGATGGTAATCCAAACTCTTATTTGTCTTTGTAAAAAGTGCAAGTACAGGTACTGGATCCAAGTCCTTTAACAAGGATTGCCTTACCTTTTCAGACATTTTGTTTGACCTTTACTGTTTCGATAGGAGTTAAGAAGGGAAGGAGCAACTAAGTGCTGATAATACACTTGATTAAGCATTTGTCAGAAAGTCTGAGCGCCTCTATAAAAAATCAGAACTTCTGGAAGTTTCCTCGCCTGGAACATTCAAGTGTGTTTTAACACCATGATGCAATTTCACAAACTGTGCAACATCTCGGACTCTACAGGCTTCAACTAGTTAAAAGTTCAAGTTCATGACAGTATTGTTAGAAAAAGCTTGAACAAGTATGATTTGTGTAGAAGGGTTGCGAGGAGAAAGCCTCTTCTCTCTAAACAAGGCAGCAAGGTTCAAGTTTACAAAACCGCATCTGAACAAATCAGAAGACTTCTGAAACAATGTCATTTGAATGATGATGGCTGTAGCCAGGGGCGATTCTAGGATCAGAACTTTGGGGGTGCTGAGCACCCAGAGAGCTGCCCAGCCAGGCAAGGTAAACTTTATTCATCACGATGAGCCTTCTTCCCTGTCTCTGTCAGTCCCTGCATCCCTAAATGTCTCCAGTTGTCCCGAGTTCCCTCTGTTCCTCCCTGTCCTCATCGTCTGTTGTCTTCATCTCCATTATCAGTCATCATAATTTTACCATCTCTGTGCAAGTCTGCAAATTTCTTTATTAAATCATAAGATTCTTAAATTCATCAAGTCTCTCTGTGCCTGGGTCCTCATCACAAAACATGACATCACTGTTTTGTACATTTTAACACAATTTAATCCCACATTTGTGCAAGAAAAGCAAAACAATTTTTTGACCAGTCTGTAACAAAACCATCAAATCTGATAAAGGTTATTTAAATGCTGCAAAAGAAGAATGGATTGGAATTAAAAAAAAAAAAACTGATGATGAAAATGATTCTCATAGTGAGTAAAAAGTAAACTGAGTGCATTTTTTGGACAGAGATTCACTTTTAAAGTGTATGTATAATATAATACAGATATATAAAAAAATACACTCCAAAAATAGAGTCCTTGAAATATACAAAATATTATTAAAAAATTAAAATAAAATGAGACACCTTGGCCTTTGGTACAATGTATGAAAATATGTTTAGTGCAGATACTACCATGGCTCTGCAGATTTTTTCTTTTCTTTTATCCCATGTCGCCTCACCTTGAGGTTGGCAAATCTGTCTATCACATTTTGGTCGTCAAGTCTCTCAAGCATCTCTTTCTCAACTGACATCACAGCCAGGTGCTGGAGTCTGCTTTGACCCATGGTCCTTCTCAGCCAGGTATGGAGCTGACTCAAGACACTAAAATACCTCTCACAGCTACAGCTGCTAACTGGGTTTGTTAGGGCAACCTGAATAACAGTTTTCAGTGTGGGGAAGATCTGATTATCCAGAAGATTGTACAATGTTAACATATCTGGGATGGCACCAGCCTCACTCTTGAGCTTCAAAAAGTCTTTGGCAACCGTGACTTCCTCTGACTGAAGCTCAATATGGTAATGCAGTGCCAGGGCTGACAACCCAGTTTGTTTTGCAGATTCTGTATAGCAGCTTTAATATAGGGAGAACACAACTTCCAGATTGTACGAGTAAAATTAGTTTTGTTTTTTTTCTTTGCCAGTTTAAAAGTTTCTGTTGTGCCTGTCACTGTCCCCTTTTTGTTTTCTTACCTGGTTCTTCCTGACCTTGTACTTTCCCATCTTTCCTCTCTCCCTCTTTGGACTGACAAGACAATCATACACAAATAGATTGTATTCAATTAGATTAAAAAATACTATTAAGATCACTAATAAAAAAGTCCTCTCTCAGTGTACTTTCAACCAAAAGGCAAATAACCAAACCACATAAAAGATATAAATACTGAAACACTGATCCAACATTATCCTTTATTGACGGATCATTTGATTTTACACTTTTACCTGAATGTGGCTCCTTTTTTGAAAAACTTCCTCATATCCATTATGAACCTGGCTGTCTCTGTACACACACACACACACACACCAGCAGTTATAAGGTTAATGGGAATCCAGTCAGTTAGCTAGTTAGTACCTTGGGTTTAAAATCGGCACATATGACAAAATAACCAGTTTCTCTCATTACATTTCAAACAGTTGTAGCAACAGTGGTGACAACAGCAGGCTATGGACAATGTTAAGTTTTAGGTTTTAAATAGGCTGTATACATTTCAATGAGATTAACAGGATGGTCAAATATCGCTGATTTTACTACAGAGCAGGACGGATTGTAGAGTAGCAAACATAGTCGGAAAACAAGTTTTCAATACTGCAGGTTACCTGGTGTAATGTTTTTCGGCTAAAAAGAAACATGGTCTGACTCCTACCTAACTATATAAAGAGTAACTCAAGGTTAAATGCAGCTAATATGACCTGTTTTAAGCCAGGTACCCACATCTCCGCTCTGCTGCGTCTCAGCCACCATCGCTCTGGCAGCAACGGTGCTAGAGCCAGAGCAGGGGAGAGGCGAGCTGGAACAAACCATTTTGGGAGGGGGGGTTATCTATACTTTTGTTGTTAAAATGTTCCATCTCAATTAAGTACTGTATGCTTTTTGTATTTTTAGTAGTGTGTCCCACAAACAGCAAATATTTTCAAAAAAAGTAAGAAATCTTTGGGGGTGCTTTGAATGGGCTAAAATAGCCCCTGGCTGTAGCTCAGGTGGTGGAACAGGTCGCCTACTAATCGGAAGGTTGGTGGTTTGATCCTTGTCTGCTCCCGTCTGCAAGCCAAATATCCTTGGGCAAGACACTAACCCCAAGTTACTCTCCGATTCATCCATTGGAATATAAATGGGTGAAATCTGTGTAAACCGCCTTGACTGCTCAGAGCAGAAAAGCACCATATAAGAACCATGATACCAAAGTATTCTAGAGTCAAATATGAGGCCATCTGTCTGACAACGTCCCAAGCAAATCTACAACAGGATGGCTGAAAAAGAAAAGACAGTGGTGCAATGTCCAGACATCAACCTGTGCATTAACAAATGTCCACACACCTCAATGTGCAGAAGCAATGCTGTAAAGAAGAGTGAGACAAAACTTCTCCAAAGGTGAGAGACTGAAGAAGTCATGCAGAAAACGATGGCAATGCTAAAAAGTGGTTCTACAAGCTACTGTATAAAGCGGCATATTCAGCTTTTGTCACAGGACTGTATAAAAGATGGATGTAGGTACCGTGACATCATCCACTGGGTTGGGAAGTCTGAAACTAAAGAAAAGCAATTTGTCAATCACAAGTTTTTACCCTGGATAATCCTCCTATTAGACTCTAAAATCAACCAAAATTTACAAAATGGACTTAATGCTTTGAGAACGTCGTGAAATAAGTGAATAAATCAACCAGGCAGAGGTCTACTCAGGGTCAGCAACCAAGACGCTTACATTTCAAAAAAAAGTGTGGAGAGTGGAAACCCAGCGTTGTCTTTGTCCATGACTGATGTTCATTGGTGCAGTGTTGGAGTGTTGGCCATATAGAGTGCGGTATGAGCCATAAAATTGTGCTCACTGGGGTAAATCTGTGTGATTAAATCCTATAATTGGGTATGTTTGTTGATAGGAAGCAATACTGCCAGAATAAAACATCTGAGTTGTTTTAGAAACAGACTCCATCAAACAGATTGCTGGCACATGAGTGCAACACTTACAGCTGAAATGTATTCATGTTTTTGGCAAACAATGAAGAACAAGAGAATTTATCACCAAGTATTGGCATCAAGTTTTTTCAAATCACATCTGGTTTCGCTGTGTTTAATTAATCACATAATTCAGCGAGCAAGCTGAACAGATGACTAAGATGGAGAAAAGAAAAAAAAGTGGTTTACGTGAAATAGAAACTTTCACTGACCATAATTTGCTTAACCACAGAGACAGATTCATGCCTGGCATCGGACAAGTGATCGGTCTGCATGTTCAGGCCTGCTGAGTGCAGTCCCTGTTTATCCTTGTCCGTTTGCTTTCCACATACATGTAACCAGCCACACTTTGAACTGTAAACACCATGTTTTTTTTTTTTTAAAGTTCAGCAGCACTTAACATACTTAATTTATCTGATTGAATATTTTCTCTTTTGAGGCCGTTTTATTTCAGGTAAAAAAAAAACAAGATCCTGTGCTTAAACCATTTATAACTCTTCTCAAATTAACTAAACCTTTCAGCAGAATTTGAAGAAATTACATCAATGATGTTATGGTTATGTCTAATTCACTACATTCACTCACCTGATACCTTTTTTTTGGTATACCTTATTAGTATTTGGTTGGATGCCCCTTTTTGCTTTAATTCTTGGTGACACCGATTCATTAAGGTACTGAAACTCCTCAGAGATTTTGGTCCATATTGAAAGGACAGTATCGCACAGATTTGCTGGCTGGACATCCACGATGTGAATCTTTGGTCTCACCACATCCCAAATGTGCCCAGTGACTGTGGAGGCCATTTGAGTACAGAACTTGAAACTAGTTTGAGATTATCTGAGTTTTGTGACACTGTGTTATCCTGCTGGAAGCATCTATCAGGAGGTGGTCATGGATATGGTTAGCAACAATACTTGGGCTATGGTGTTGAAAAGATGCTAAGGAGCCATAAATATTCCACACCACCACAAGCAGTTCTGCATTTGGCTAGGGTCAGTGTCACTACTGGTAGCATGAGGCGATATATGGACTCTACAGTGGGTGCACAGATAGTCCAACTCCTTGACGATGGCACATCAACACATGCCTTTGCCAGTGTCTCCAAGCAAACTCTGAGGAGCATGGAGGAGATTCCAGGAGACAGACAGGTACTCTAGGAGAGCTGGACAATGTCAAAGAAAGTACTTAACCCATCAGCAGGACCGGTATCTGCTCCATTGTGCAAGGAGGAACAGGGTAAGTACTGCCAGAGCTACAAAATGACCTCCAGCAGGACACGCGTGTGAATGTTTTTGATTGTTTGGTCAGAAACATGAGTTCATGAGGGTGGCCTGAGGGCTCGGTGTCCTCTTGCGGGCCCTGACCTCACTGCCGGTCAATGTGGAGTTCGATCTGCCACTGAGTACATTATGTTTTAGTCCATCCGACGGTGCCAGGTTGCACCTCAGACTGTCCAGGAGCTCGGTGATGTCCTGGTCCAGATCTGGGAGAATCCCCCATGACACCAGCTGTCATCTCAGGAGCATTTCCTGACATTGTCAGGCATGTTGACCATACAAGCTACTGAGTACCCCTAATTACATTTAATAAGAATGGACTAAGCCTGCCTCATTATTTTTCACTTTGATTTTTGAGGTGTCTTTGAATTCAGCCCTCACAGTTTGGTTATTTACTTGCCATTAAACTTTTTGGCATCCTTTCAATTTCAACACTTCCTTACTGCTTCCCTGTTCCTTTATTTTTTGGTTTGAGCAGCATATTCATATATATGAAGTTAAACCAACAAAGCACATCTAACAGGCCTGAAAGTTCAGGCAACTGTAAGATGGAGAGAGCACTTTGAAAAGTTTAAAAAGACCTACCCAGTAACATGACTGATTAAAAACACTCATAACTGATTTTGATTATTTTATTACAGAATTAGTTTCAAAAACAAAAAACAGTCAACCACTGGCTTGCTCATCGATACTCGTTCTGATACGATCGGCTGTAGTTCACGTGGAGTGTGCTGGAACGCCACAAAATGACTGACGTCAGCTGATTACTGGACATTTAAACAGGAGGCACGATCAGGTATGTTCTTCAATAACCTTAATAATTTATTCCAAATTTGCCGTCAATATCGTAAACAATGAACCATCGAAGAGCCAACAGACAAAATGTGTTCAAGTTTAACTGCAATTAATCTAAAAACAGAAACAAAATTACAGTTTCAGCAATCAGATGAGAAGATTAAGGCAAAGAAACGCATTAATACACTACATGCTGAAGAAAACGTTCTGAGAAATTAATTCAATTCATTTATAACTTTAAATAAAACAGCACTCCTGAAGTTTCAGTCACACAAACTTCTAGACTCAAAATACAACCATGTTAAGGCATCATGGCCTCTTTAAGACACCTACCTACAGGAGCTGACTTCAATTAACGGTTTAGACCTAAAAAAATAAATACTACTTTTTTGTTTGCTTTCCATTTGTAATACACCGTACAAGCACACAGGACTGGAGGCATACGAAGACGGGTGAGTCTTAGAGATTGAGCGACCAGGTGAGGTAATAAATTAGGAAACGTTAGAAGATTAATTTGAAATTTACGAACTTCATGTTTAAGTTACGCAGGGAACAGTGGTTGGAGGTGAAAATGTTTAAGGTAGTGATGAGCGCAAGAAAAAAAAAAAAAAGGGAAAACTGTATTTTCTGGCCATGTTGATTATAGCTGGGATACATTTACATTCATTTCCACCGAGTAAATTAGCATATTTGGCTCATTTTTCCCCATAAATAGATGAAAAAATGAGCAGGGGGTGGAAATTAACTGCTTTAACTCATTCCCCCTTTGAGAACTACTACGGATAACCCTCGTTTCTCTTGTCTAAACTTAGTTTCTGTCATATTTCCTTCAGAACAAAATGACTGGGTGTGCATCAGAAGGTAGTGGGTAGCTTACTAGAGCCACCTCTGGAAAACCAAATGTGCATTAATCCGCAGCTGAAAATAGTTCCCAACAAAAAGATGCATTATTTACCACAGTTTTAGTAACATTTGCTAATAACTACTGTTCTATGATATTTTAGGAAATGTATTTAAATATTTGGCCAATGTTTATTTTGCATTAACACTGAAAGTTTAAGTACGGTGCACAAATTTAAAGCTTATGAAACAAGACGAAGAAATCCAATTTTAAACTAGTGGATGATGTGAATTTATACTAGTTAAAATACTTCAGCTCTGGCAAGGGGTTAATCAAAATTGCTGATTTCAAATTTCACTTTTACTCTTCCTCCTCCTAACGTTTGCCATTAGAAGTGAATATCTGTGGATTTCCATCACAGCTTTTTTCAGGTGAGTAACACGAGGCATTTGAACGCACTGCCAGACTTAAAGTAGGGAACTGCTGGTGATTACTGAGAATAAAAGAAACACAGGAAGTCACCACCCTGAAAAGAGGAACAGACGAGGCTAGCTAACGTGGCTGCTACAGTTTGTGCAGCATTCTGTTGCTTCGGTACGAGCAATGGTTGAAGACGACGAATCTTCACGTAAAACTTACAAATGCATCAGCTGATCTATCATCTGCATTAACACACGTGTGGTGACAACACGAAGCGAGGCTGTTACGTTAGTTTATGTAGTAAAAAAACAAAAACAAAACAAAAAACCCAACTAAGTGTTGCACCATCTTGTCTTCTCACTGTACGGCACACGAGCCGCTGGGCAGGAAGTCCTGCACGTACACCGCCACAGCCTTTGTGAGGTAGGTCATGCTCCCGAAGCGGCCGCTGGGGGCGCTGTCATACAGCAGCCTGCATATTCCTGTGGACGGATCCCTCTCCAGGATGTGCTCCTCTGCTCCAAGGTCCCTCTGCAGAACAATGGAAGAAGAACAACCTGCTTTAGCTGATGACAGGGATATGGACGCTGGAAGTTTAGAGCGACTGCTGACCTGGTCCTTGTCGAACATGTCGTTGGCCAGGTGGACGATCTTCTCCACATGGATTATAGAGCCGATGCTCTGGATGTCCACGTCAGCCAACATGGTGAGGACCAAGATGGCCTCCACCAGCAGCTGTCGGTACTCAGGCTGAGGGACTCTGTTCAGGACAGTCTCCACATGGACAGAGAACTTTATCTCCCCTGGGGTCATCTGGAGAAGGTGGAAGGTTATAGTTTTTATTTTATGCGTAGTTTGTAAAATTATTTAATTTTAAGGTTTTTCTGTTTAGTTTTTAAGTTTGGTTTCAGTTAGTTGGATAATTTCAGTTCTTTTTGTTTTTTATTTTAGTTTTTATTACTGTAAAATATTGGATCAAACGTTTCGTTTTTATTCCTGGTTAACCAGGATGTTTTTTCACACCTAATTTTAGTTTTGAATTTAGTTTTAATTTTAATGATCTTGGTGAGTAGATGAACAATAGACATGTCTGTAAAGAGAGTTTCTTTAAACGTTACAGATAAAAAAGGTGATTTTTGTTTTTTGCATTTATGCATAGTTTAAAACCTCTAAATAGCTATCAATGGAACAAAAAATTACAACTTTAAATGATAAAATTGTAGAAACAATCTTAATTACTAGCAAATAACAGAACAGAGGTTTTTGCTTTTGGCTGTTTGACTGTGGCTGACCTGACTGACAACGCTGCAGACTGATGAAAGTTTTACTTACATTTTGAGGGGGAAGTAAGAAGAAGAAGAGGTAAGTAGGCTAGCTAAAATGAGACTCACGTATACAAGTAAAATGAACCAAAAATAAGCTAAAACTAAATATATTCAAACTTAAAAGAGTGAAAAAATATTTCAACATATATTTTTGGTTTTCGTAAGTGGTCACAATATACAGGAGCGATAACCCTGATGCAAATATACAAAGCACTAAATGCAGATTCTCCTCACTTATTTTTATTATTAATACTATTTTTTTATGTTGTTTTAAATTTATCATTTAAAGTTATAGTTTTTGTTTGTTTTGTTCTATTCACGGCTTTATGAAGGTTTTAAACTAAAGCGTAAATGCAAAAGAAAAAAAAAATCACCTTTTTTAACTGTTAAGTTTAAGTAAACTCTGAATTGTGAAGGTGACTAATATTTTAACAGTCGTTAAGATTTATTAGAACTAAAATAAAAACTAAAACTAGGTGTGAAAAAACATTCGTTTCCAGATTTCAAGAGAATTCCTTGTGCAACATCATTCAAATGTTTGCTGATCAAAGCATTAGCGTCTTAACAAAAAACACAATATATTACTCAGTATCGGTAAAATTCAGGATTAAATAGAGTCAAGGTTTTTCATGCAAAGTGTAGTAGCAGTAAAAAAAATTGAAGGATTTTTAGGAATTTGATGTCATTTGGCAAATACCCCAGATTTTTCCCAAATACCCAACGTAGCATTTAAATGATAAGAAGACAGGTTTAAAAAAAAAAATAGAAAATACTAAAGCAGTAAAATTTCTCTCTCAGTTTCGTGTGAAGTGTGTAATCAGACATCACCTCTCTGGTGGTTGAAGATGGAAGAACAAAGCCCTCAATGGACAGACCGTGGCACTGCAAGAAGCACATCAGTATCACCACAACTGCCACACAAGTCCAAGTGTGACAGAAACTTTTGGTTCATCTCGTCTTGTCACTTTACATTAAAGATGTTTTAAATTTAACCACATGAAGACTCACAACAGGAAACAATAATTATACGACAGGTTTAAAATGTAGAATGCAAATGTTTACTTATTAATCCAAGAAGTGAATAACATTAAAAACACACTAATGAGTAAATATACATCTGAGTCATAACTCACCTTCTGCAGGATCTTCCAGACTTTCTGGTAAAAGCCGACGGGCACTCGGTTCAGCGCCCCGTCCAGACGCCTCCTACGTAGCCACTGACCGTGTCTGGTATCCTTAGCAACCGGAATCTTGTCCGGGATGTCGAAGGATTCCATGGACGGCAGCCGGAACCTCTGAACAGATGGGAAGAGAAAAGTGGAGTCACTCGCTGTAACTGCGTTTATTCTGGAAGAACAGCGCCCTCTTCTTGTTTTGAGGCACAATGACACCAGCAGACTGCTAATCCACATCTGATGCAGTGGCTCGTGTTAGAGGGCCACTACAGGAAAACAAAAGAAAACAAACAAACAAAAACACCAAGTAAAAACAAAAAGCAGGAGAATAAGGCAAAACTTTACCCCAGACTCGATGCTTTCTACGTCCGGTGACTGCATGCTCTGAGAGGCAGAGAATAAAACATAAAAGAGGAGAAAGGAAAAAGAAAGCAAACAAACAAACAAAAAAAAAACTGACATGAAAATAATTCTGAAGAATTAAGGATCGGTAAAAGCCAGCAAGCATGAATAAAACCAGGGCGTCAAGTGGGAGAAATTCTGTTAGAAAACCACGAATCACAGCACAGCTCCACCCAATCTGCATCATACTGTAACAGCTGGTTGAAGATCGGCGAGATCTTACACACGAGACGGACCTGTGGGCTCCAAATATTTGAGGTTTTACAGAATCGACCACTGTGACATTTTCCTACAAAGCTTACTATAAATAATTCAGCTTAATTAACATAACTTTTCTTTTTCTTGTTTTAAATGGGAGTAAAATTAAATTTACAGTCAACTCTGATTGGTCAGAGAAGCATTGGTTAATAATAATAATCATAATTATTGATTAATCAACAATAATTATTACTGATTAACAATTATTGGCAAATCAGTATCTGAAGCTGTGGTTAGCTGCTTAGATGATTACAATTGCAATGCAGTTTACTTGTTGAGCAGCCACACATTAGAGTGTTAATCACTCAAACCACCCTGAATGCTCAGTTATCAGACTTTAATGTCGTTATCACCGTCACCTTCAGGGTGGACATCACAGATTGGTCGAGCTGAAAGGAAGAGAAGATCACAGATGGAGGCTTTAATTTAACTTCTGCCGAAACGTTTTCCATTCAGATTCCATGAGAGACGGGTCGAATCACCGACACCACCACCACCATCATTACCCCCCATAAGAGTGTGGCTGGTATCGTTTTCACCCTGTGAGTCTGATTGGGTTTTTAAGCATTATGGTAGGAATTGACTTGATCACACGGGGACAGAGGTTGCTAACTTTGTATCATAGTATAATTCCAGGTGTAGTTGAGCTCAAAGTAAAGGTTGAGTTTTAAGATGGGCGTGGCCTGATCAGAGTACAGGATTCAATATAACAGACTCACACAGCTGTGAGCGATACAGCCACGGAAGTTCAGGTTTGTAGTCAACATGACGACAATGATAATAACCAGCCAAGGTTTGATTCAGTTTGATCAGAAACGACCTACAGCTCCACTTCATTTGAATGAAGTGTGAACTGAAAATTACAATTATGAATTGAAATTTCAGCATCTAACTCTTCCTCACACTTTCTTTATCATCGTCACCTCAACTGAGTCGGTCAAAGACACCCTGCGGTCTGTCTGTAATAGACAAAAACACATTAAACAAAGGCCAGTTTTTAAATCTGCAACCCCAGCTTGCTCTTCCACAGCAAAGCCAAAAGCACATTCAAATCTTCCTCCTCAATACCAATGAAATCATCATCATCATCACCTCCTCAACTGGATCTGTCAAAGACAGCCCGGGTTCCTGGGTTAAAGATAAAAACATACGAGCAGAATTACAGCGGCTGCCTGAACCATCACAGCTTGTTGTTCCAGAGCTTTCAACTGTCTCTCACAGTCTTTATCCTCCGGGAGAATTTACACAGTGTTTAAATCAACTTTAAATACAAATACATGGAGGGTCAGTGAATTTAGGGTAGTTGAGTGATATAATTTAGGCTAACATATTACAGTGACATTGCAAATCTCATCTACAGATTAAGGATGAGAATTAATAAAAGTTTATGATAAGGGTCATTCTGTGAGGTTAACACCTGCTGGTGGTTTAAATGACCATTTAGCAAACTTTTGATGCAGAGAAGAGTGAATGTGATCAAACAGGAAGAAGTCACCCAAAATGGACACAATTATAGCAGGTGACTCTGACGATCCACAGATCAATAGTTTGGATCATTTTATTACCAAAAAGTTCTGGTGTAACAAGTTTGCAGTACACACCCTCAGTTTTAAAGCATCTACATTAAAGAATAGTGATATCAAACTCATCTCCCCTCATAGGTTAACTGCAGTCCCATCTGAACTAATGCGCAGCCCAACCACTGAAACTATTTCATTTCAAAGTCTATTTAAAGTTCATTTCTACTCCTTTTTTTTTATGGGGTCCCCATGATTCCTTTTGTACTTTAATATATTTTGATGGGAAGTGTATTTTATCAGGTAAAATAGACCCAACTTTAGTAATAGCCTATAAAGTTTACAGTTAAATGACTGATGTATTTTAGGTAATCTTAAGGAAAATAATGCATGTTCAAAAAATAAAACGACATTCATCAAGACTGGTGTCATTATGTGTACACTACAATTTAAGAATCATGGTGGAAAATCATATAATTTTTGTTTAACCCAAAAAAACAAAACAAAATAGCCATAAGTTTCTTTTGACTTAAGGATGTTTTGTTAGCTACTCTCCAAAATGTTGACAAAACTCATCTAAAACCTTTGACCGTCATCATGATGAAGACTGAGGAATGCAGCTGAAAGCTCTGGAGCAAATAAGCAGGCCTTGAGTTTTACAAATGAACAGCCTCCCTAATGATCGATCTGTTGAACTGATCGATCGGTGATGTTTACACGGAAGGTGAATTAACAGCTACAGGTAAAAAAACAAAAATAAAACAACAACAACTAATGAACAGATGTCATCACTGTAATAGGTAATATTCTTTCATGTGATCATCACCTTAAGTGTGTCCATCATGGATAACCTGCGATCCACCTGCAACACAAGGACCAGGTCGTGAATGAACGACTGAGCTGTTTTAACAGACATAATGATTCAAATCGATCGATAGTCTCGATCTTAAAGCCGACAATTTTCCATCAACGAGCCACCGCTCTCCTTCAGCACATGCTTTCAGCTCTCTATGAATTACTTCATGTCCCACCAGCACCTTCTTCCAGGTGAATTAGCACCTCATTTAAATCATTAACATCACCTTGCTCAGATCCGTCAAAGACAACCTTTGCTCCAGCTGCAAAAACACAAAAGTCAAGTTTGCCAAAAAAGCTCAACAATTTCAAAATAAGAGCCTCTCCTACCTCCATCTCCATCTCTGTTTAATGGGCTGCTGAGTTTACTCGTTTGATGACAGTCAAATGTTAAAGTTGACACTGTGTGTGTGTCTGAAGAAGCACTTTAAGATGAGCTTCCTATGTGGAGCAAGGTAACTGTAACCTCACAGTCATGGCATCCTACCATTTTCATGTCGCTCTTCAGTTTGCTGATGCCGGCTCTCTCGCTTTTAGTGGCTCCCACATTCCCGAGATGATGGATCGAGATGGCAGGACTGACGCCGGCATCCATCTCCCGAACTGTGTGGAGGATTGAGGAAGAAGAAACAAACAGGACAGGCACAGAGGGGAAAATAAATGGGAGTAAAGGTCAAACAGTGAACGTGTGGATTTTTGTTTAAAATGAAGTCTGGAAAAACAGATTAGGACAGCACACAGGGGCAAATACTCCCATGCTGACCAAGCAACTAAAATATATATATATAAACATTAACAATGATATCAATAGCAAGAATAAACAATCTAGAGAGGTCTTCTCTAGCAGTTAGTGGAACATCATGCGTGCAATGTTACAGTTTATCTGTGGAAATATGAGGCCTGTCAGTGGCTTACTTATTAAAAACTGTTGCCCACCCTTCTTCCACAGCATAATGAAACAGATTACTTTGGCTACACTCTTGTCAAAAGATTTCTCTCTTCATGTAACGACTGCCCCACCCAATCAGAAAGGTTCACCGTCATTGCAGATGAAGCAGCAGTGACTGCGTCAGAGTTGCAGCATATGACTGGTTCTCGTGTTACATGAGGTAAGAGGACTCACCACTGCGCTCCACTCCGAACTCCTTCCCACTGAGGATGTGATGGAGCAAGTTCTTCAGTTCAGACGGACTCAGACTCATCAGGGTCTCTGTGGCCTCCTCTCCTGTTTTCACAAACACAAAGACAAACATGACACCTGAAGCCCGTACTATGAAGAAAGATTACTGTGGAGCTTTAAGTCAGAGTTTCCCTTCCCATGAAACCGACTCTTATCTGGCTAAATCACCATGGTAACTTATGCTGAACACATAATTTGGTTAATACATTACAACAAAAACCTTGAAGAAAAAGTTTACAAGAGTGAAAGAGGACTTCATTAAGATTTCATTTTCCACACATTTCTTTTCTTAACCTTACATCAAGCCAAAGAGGCCAAAGAAACTATTTGGAGGGAAAGCCAAGGAAAACATTTTACGATTGGAGGCAATATTTCACATTTAACTCACATCAACAAATTAAGCAGTTTAATAAGATGATGATGCACTGCTTGGATACATTTGGGGTGTTTTGTTGTATAAATGTGCTTTTATGTCCAGGGGCTACAGTTGTAAATTAGCAGTTCTGTTAAAAACCAACATGTAGTTCATCCTTGTTCAATTTACAAATACATGGTTTGTAACATTTAGGCTGAATGTGATCTTTGGTTTGTTACTCCACTATAGGCATAAAGTCACAATGAGTCTTGGGACATGGATTTTTAGTAACAAACTTGAGTAATTTACTTCTTAAAGCCCAGCTTTAAGCCACCTTCCCGTCTTACCTGAGGAGCCGAGTGACTGAGCCAGCTCGGTGGCCATCACCTGGATGATGAGACCGATTCTCAGCCTGAACATCTCGCTGAACAGCCTGGGCTGAGTCCTGATGCTCATAGCCAGGTACACCATGATCTCCTGGTGGAAAGACATTTAAAGGATGAAGGACAGATAGAGGAGAAGGTTTTAAACACATGATTGTGGAGGAGGTAACTCACCTGTGTGAGAATGGCAACACTGATGTTGTTTTCACTGGCCTCGTCGATAAGATTCGCCAGCTGGTCCGGTGGTATCGGAGCCGTGATGGTTTTCTCTCTCGGCTCAGGAGGGAGTCCGATCGTCAGGTGCTTCTGGTGGGCCAGCAAATCAGAGCAGGCCTATCGAGAGAGACCACAACCAATTAGGAAAGAGCAGGAAAAGTTAAGGGCTTGCTGGTGGGAGATCTAATGTAGCATGGAGTCAACTGATAGCAGAGGGTTGGCATTTCAGAGGTATTTCACTCCAACTTCAGGAGCTTTTCTTTAAACCTTCTTAGATGTTTTTAATTTAACCACAAACTGTGGTCAACTCATTTCAAGCTTTTCGGACTCTGTGACTCGCTACATGTGAAGGTAAGAGATGAATGACTGAAGATTTAAAGGCACTCGTAGAGTTCAAATCTGTGCCAATAATGAACAATGAACCCACCAGTTGTTCATATAGATTTTAGTTTTACATTATTTTTCACTTTACTTAAAACTGTAGCTTCAGGACTTTTTTCATAATCATAGCTAAAACAGAAGATTCACTAGTAACATCACACCTGACCACACAGCTTCTGTACGCTGCCTGTTATCTATAGCTGCACCGTACCGAGTCGAGCTCCTCCACCTTCTTCCTCAGCATGCCAGAGATCATCCTGATGAGACCCCAGTGTTTCAGTTCACCTGCCTTCTCATAAAGATCAGTCAGCAGAGACCTCACAGTGGAGCCTTTACCATGCACACCCGTGTCCCAGTCCATACCCCTGACAAAGGAAAGACAGCAAGGGCTTTTCATTCTTTTCAACGCCGTTTTGATATGTCACAGCAGCACAGTCTGAATCAGGAGCGCTTAATGACTCAATTGTGAAGTCAAGTTCAGATACTTCTTTCAGATCCTGAGACTCACACTGATGAGCTAGCTTGATTGGTTGACTGTAGGGCTGCCACAAACGATTATTTTGATAGTCGACTAGTCACCGATTATTTTTGCGATTAGTCGACTAATCAGATCATCATCCATTGGACGTAAAACGTACAGCTTATTGCACAAGCAGCATCTGCTCTTATATAACTATCATTAGCTTACAGCTTTACGTGTTTAAGGTATGTGCTAACTAAACATAAAGACAAGATGACAGTTTGTTAAATTTTAATGAAATTTGCAGATTGTTTCGGTGAAGTTTAATAAACTCCTTGCTATCTAAAATATAACAGGACACCGGAGTATATTCTTGAGTATCTCACACTTCTGATGATCAGCTGTCTGCTTGACGTTTATTCAGCTGTGTAAAAACTATAACTTTAATCTCAGCCAAACCGATTTACTCAGGAACTAATAAAATACTAAAAAAAAAAGCCAAACAATAACATTTTAAGTTATCTAAGTGACTTATATATGTTTAACCTGAGTAGCGAAAGACAGCAGTGGGTTTGAAAACGATTTGCCGGGAGTCCGGTGTTCTCACGGCTCTAGTGAGCCTTGCCCCGGCTAGCTATCGAGCTAGTAGGTAACAGACGTCTCCGAAAACGTCGGAGCGCTTTTGAAAATATGTGGTGTCTTGATAAACCGAGCAGATATTTGAGGTTTACACACCTACATTCTCGCCTGAAAATATGTTAAACGTTTATTTTGTGACCCAGAAAGAATAATAAGAGTAATATTAAAACTAACTAGCTGCCGCCATTGTTGGAAGCTGAGCTGGGTCGCGCTATGAATTCTGGGACACAGCTTCTTCTTCTTCTTCGGGGTTTAACGGCAGCTGGCATCCTTGTACATGCAGTGCTGCCATCTTCTGTTTCAGTCCGTTATTACACTCTTAAATCCTACTACTTATTCCTGCGTCTTTTGTGATCTTACAAAGCTTCAAACGGCGCGTCGACTGTTAAATTAGTCGTCGACGATTTTGATAGTCGACGTAATCGTGACTAGTCGACTAATCGTGGCAGCCCTAGTTGACTGTTTGCATGATGCAGCACAAAATAAGCCAGCCAAAGACGCAGCCGTACACAGAAACAAGCCAACCAAGCAACAACAAGACTTCACTGTCTGTAAATATCTGTCAAAACTATGACTAAAAAATATTTATTAAAACAGTTTTTTTATGTGTAAAACACAAAGAAAACAAAAAAGTAAACAAACTACACTATTTTGCTTCCACGTCAAGGCGGCGACCTCCGCTCAGCACAGCTAAAAATGCAGAGCGCTACAAGTTGGCCAGTCAGCCGATGACCTTTAGACTTTAGTTCATTGTTTCTTGTAAATCCTTAGAGTCTTCCGATGAGCTGTAAGTGAGCGTGTCACCATTACTAAATCACAATCATTCAAAAGTAAAAAATGTAAATGTTGGGCTTTAACCTGATTTTTCACATTTACGAGGAGATATTGAAATAGACAGTTTTGTTTTAATCCTTCTATTCTGTAAACATCGATCAACTGCTGGGCTGCCGGTGTCTGGGAATACACGCTTCCCTAGCAACCAGTGGTTGCCGAGGGTAGCTGACCAGTCTCTAGGCTTTTGTGACTGAGGGTTAATATTTTAATACCAAAATTAAGTTTGCTGCAGTTCCTGCTTTTTCGCATCACCTTCGTTGTGTTTCATATCTGTTTTAATAAAAATCATGGTGATGTCAAACACACCCAGCCTCATGTTTCTCACTTGTCTTTGTAGAGGATGTAAAGTATATCAGCCTGGTCCTGCAGAGACTGTGTGTCTTTCAGCAGCTGGGCCAAAGCGTTGTAGTCGATGGCTCCGCTGGCATCTCTGGGAATGCCACTCTGTGTTGTGACCCCTGCCTCAGGACCCTGGAGTGAAAACACAGAGAGACCGAGGAAATTGAGGAGTCTGTAAGTGAGCAAAGAGCTGACATCTGAGGAGAGAAAAGAAAGAAAGGAAGACGGACCTGAACGTCTGGTGATGCAGGAGAGTCTGTAAGATTCAGGTTGAGCATCGGCTGAGGAGAACGAAACAATTTGCTCGGCAGGTACATGTTGACATCTGAGGGGGAAAAAATAGAAAACGACGTTTTATTATTAAATTTGTGATTTAGTCGAGTTTGTCAGTCGGAGACGAAGCGCCGACTCACTTTGTATGTTGAGGTCCTGAGCTTTGTTCATCAGAGTCACCATCTCTTTGGTTTTGGTGACCGCAGCCTTGAATCTGCTGAGACCTCCCATCGGACGCTTGGGCTTCTTGGGGGCAGAGTGGGCCAACAGGTGGTCAAGGTACTGCGCGAGGTCGTCATCCTCTGCAGGGAGGGACCAAGAGAACAAAACAAAGCGATGAAGGAGGGTGGGATGAGGAGAAGAACAGAAATGTGGAGAGGGAAAGGAGGAAAAATGAATACGCAGAAAGAGATCATTTACTCACACAGAGCTAACTCTTTTTTTGTACAGACAAGTGTTAAAACTGAGTTTCCTTCTAAACTTCATAAAGTACTAAAAAGAAATAAGATCTGAAAACCATTTTTCATTTTATGCTAATTTATAAACTTAGAACTTGCAGCTTTTAAAGGGTTTGCTCACTCAAATCTCACAAAAACAAAACTTATTGAGTATCTGAGCAAAAAAGATCTTCGTTCATTTCAGGTGGTTTACAACAAAATTAATATTGTTTTACAGAAATTTCTGTTTTTCCGAGGAACAAATTGCAAATATTCATAAATACCATTAAACGTGACAATTGTGAGTAATAATTATAATGGCTTTTGTGGGTGAGGCTTTGGGGTGAACTGACCCTTTAAACTGAAGACTTTATTGGTCACAGCCATGCTAGCAAATTGTGATGCATTTAGGGACCAAACATGCGTTTAAGGCAAATCTAACCAGCCGTGCGTGAACACAAACAACACAACCAGAAACTGTTAATGTTTTCATTCTTCCACTCGTGTTAAGATTTTGATGTGTTTTAAATGCACCACAGTCAAAAATACACTTTTTATTTTTTAAAGAGGACCCATTATCTTTATTTCCATATTGTCATTTTTCAATCATGGACTCTCTACAGCAGCAGTTCTGAAGCAAGTCATTTTAGCTCCTTCCTAACTTTCGTCTAATTGGCTGCAACGCTTAAACCAAGGGTGGGGAACTCCAGGCCTCAAGGGCCGGTGTCCTGCAGATTTTAGATATCATCCTGGGTCAACACACCTGAATCAAATGATTGGTTCATTCCCAGGCCTCTGGAGAACTTCAAGACATGTTGAGGAGGTCATTTAGCCATTTAAATCAGCTGCTTTGGATCAAGGACACATCTGAAACCTGCAGGACACCGGCCCTCGAGGCCTGGAGTTCCACCACCGCCTGACTTAAACAAAAGATCCCATCTGCCAGTGGGCGGAGCTTCTGTGCTGTAATTTCCATATAAGGATATTTTTTATTTTCTCACTTAATGCATAGCCAAGCAGAGCAGAAAAATAAAAAAAACTGCCTGAAAATGTTTTGTTTTAAATATTTTTAAAGTTTTAAATTGAGTGTTCATATTGAACACCTGACTGCAAATGATTTTACAATTTTATTGTTTTACAAGCATTAATATCCGGTTCTAAAACAGAGCTAATGATTTTACTTGAGGATTTATACAAAATCTGAATATAGAGTACAGTTAAATCTGGTTTTTATTTTCCCTCTTTCAAACCAATAAACACCAGTTATCAACTCGCACTTAGCCATTAGATCCTCCTCTGTCCCAATGATAGACACAGGAGGATAGGCTTTCTTTCCAGCCTTCAAAAAGGCTAAACTTTACTGATACAGTAGCTTTTACCCCACATGCATACATTCATTTATTCAGTGCTTTTATTCGACTACTGTTCAGCACTACTCATATTTGCCCTTCCTTTGTAACAGTACATTTATCCATGTCTGTCTGATTGGTCAGACCATCATTAAAGAACTTGGCAGCAATGTTTAAAAACTGCAGTAAAAGAAAAACAAAAAAACATAATTACTTGTATATTTGCAGACCTCATTACCAACCTTTCCTGTGTTAAATATGAGCATCAACAAACTGAATGTACATCAAGTATATGACAGAAAATAAGGAAAAGCATTAGAGGTCCACTTTAAGGTCTATTACAATTCAAGTTTTGAGTTATTTTATGTAATAATTTAGAGCAAAAGAAGAAAAATATTCCAAGTTGCCCAACAAGGCACCCAAAGCCCAGAGTGGAAGAACTCTGATACACAGGGATGATGGGTGATGATTATAGGATGAAACAGGAAGTGTTGATTAATGAAGACATGGGTATTTGATTTTAGATTTCACAATGAGACGGCATGAGGGAAAAAAAGAAATAAAATGTAGATGCACAGATGCAACTCAAAAATCAGCCAATGTTAAAAGAAAAACTGTCAACTTAAAGAAACTGTAAGTCTGCTAATAGCTGCTGGGGTCTGTGACTGTGTGAGTATTTTCAGGAATGGTCAAACCAACCCAGGAAAAAAAAAAAAAAGAGCAGTCAGTGTGAGCTCCGGCTTTAAAAACGTGAATCCTGTGAACAGCTGGTGTCACCATTCCTTCTCCACCCTCTATCCACGCTGTGTTTTTCTTACCAGCATCATAATGCAACTCATGCACGTATCCATCGCCGCAACGCTCATCATCATCACCATCATACTCTTCGTCGTGGCAGCCCATGCTGCCAGAAGCCTTACCGTCCAGGAAGCTGAGGTGAGCACAACAGGAAGTGGTCAGGAACTCCGACAGCTTCCCCGTCTGGATCCTAAAGAAGAACAGAAGAGGAGGGGATGATTATGAGAACTGGGAAACATTAATAAGCAGTTTGATGTATTTTAATGTTATAGCAAAAGAGCAAATCTTGGCAATTAATCAATAAAAGAGGATTTTAAATTGTCTCTACAGTGCAGGAAAAACTAATAAAGTCTTTAATTGGACACACAAAGAAAGACAAAATAAATAAAACAAAACAGAACTTATTACAAGTTGTCAGATGTAAGAATTCAAATTTAATACAAAAAAGAAATTCACCTTGCTCCTCCGTAATACCCGTCCTGTAATTTCTTGAGTGTTGCCAGAACTGCAGGGTCCAGGTTTGAGTGATCTTCAGCTGAAGCACAAACACAAGATGAAAACATGCAAGCACAGAAAATGTAAAAAATAAAAATACTTTTTTCAATATTTAAAGATTTCATTTCAAACTCTCTCTACCATTAATAAAGCAGGTGCTTAATTTAATAAATAAGATGTATTTGCACATTTAGCAGAAAAGGTCTTCTCACTCACTCAGCATCGTCTGTGAAATGGGAAAAGTGACAGTCGGTCTTCCCGTCATCCTCCATCTGCATGAGAGGTAGGCGATTTCTGTCCTCAGCATCTCCACAATCATTTTATTATCCAGAGCCAAATAGAACTGCTGATGGTCAATGAACTGAAACAGAGGAAAATATGTTTATTTAAGTTTATTTAAGTCACCAGATTTCCCTTCACCAGAAGGGAATTTTGGTGGTCTGCAAATCTCATTTTATCATCAATCTCATTTCTCATTTTAACCCAGATTTTATTCACAGTATATGATCAAAAAGAACAACAATGGTGTGTAAATGTCTGGGAGCTGCTGGACTTTTGGGAGAGGAATACTGTCCCCATGTTTTGGCACAGTTTCTGGATCGTGTGCGCAGATGGTTTCGCCTTCCTTGATGGAGCTTTAACCTGCACGTGTGGATGAAACAGTGAACAGAAAATGAAGGACCTCCAGTATTGACTGTTGGCCTTTGTCTGCTGCACACAGAGATTTCTCCAGATTACCTGAATTCTTTTAGGATATTCAGTACTGAAGATGATAAGACATTCAAAGCCTTCATAATTTCATGGCGGGAAACATTACAAATGTGGAACAGCTTCAGTAGACAGTGATGAACTTCTGCACATCTTTGCCTCTCTAAGACGCTCTTTTTAAACCCACTCATGTTACTAACTTGTGGCCAATGAACCTCATTAGTTGCAAAATGTTCCTCCAGCTGTTTCTTTTCACTTTTCCAGCCTTGTGTTGTTCCTATCAGCTTTTTTTGCACTGTGAACAAGCCAATATTTTTCATGAGACAGTAAAACAGTCTGATCCAATAAGGTGTCCTACGGTGGCCGGGTGCACCCAGGACAGGCTGTCAGACTGTCTCAGGACATTCACACCTATGGACATCGTTAATTAATCTAACCCCACTAACTGCATGTCTGTGGACTGTGGGAGGAAGTCGGAATACCTGGAGAGAGAACAGGGGACACGGGAAGAACATGTAAACATCACAGAGAAAGGCTCCAACCAGATGGTGGATTCAAACCCAGGACCTTCATGCGTGCCACCATTAAAATAAAAAGTGAGCTGCGTGTTATTCTGATGTTTTCTGTAGTTTTTTCTAACCTGAGGTGTGAATGTGAACATGGTGTTCCTGATGATGTAGAACTTGGAGGTTCCCAGCACTCCTATCCTCCTGTAGGGGCGTCCTGTCAGCCCCAGCCTCGGGTTACGACCTGAAACACAAAAAAAAAATAAGCAGTTAAACTTTTGATTTCATGAATCCCCCCTGATAAAAATCTACGCTCTACTCTTTGGCTTTTTTGTGTCCTTCAGATATGATGTTTTGTGAAGTTAGTCAGTCTCATCTAATTTAGGAAGTACTGTCATAACTTTACTGCAAATGCTGCTGGACTAAAAAGCATCAACCCTGAACAGCAAACACTTCCATACCAGACAAAATAATGCTGAATTTGAATTAATTTGATTTAAAAGATTCAAATAGTCAAGAAAATCCCGGGTTCAGATCACAGACAGTCTATGAACGATAAATGTCGTCATCGTGACATCACCCGCTGGTTTGTGATTAACTTTGAAGCCTTGAGCTCAGCGTTTTGGCCACCAACATCGTTTTTTTTGTTGGTGGTTTTTAAATCATAAGCGATAAGCAGGCCATGCCTCACATTCACACGGTAACGATGGCTCAATCATAAGGTATGCTTGTCCTAAAGTATCTCTCGTTTTTTTAATGGTTTATTTGACTGTAAAACGGACCATTATGTATAAAACTAACATCATGTTGTAAAAGAAAAAAAAAATCATGTGACTAAGACTATAATATTATCAGGAAAGTGTTTACTGAGGTCATGAATCTGTAGCAGGCTCTAGTCCATAACATTTGTGCCTGATGCATAAAATCTTGATGGGACAGATTAGGCCACAGCAGGGCGTTTGTACCAAGTCTGGCGTAGATATGGCTGAGGACTCTGGAGGGCTGCACATGGATGGGGTGGATGTCCGCCACCGTCTCCACCTCTATCCCTTGCTTAAACAGCAGCTCTTTGATCGCCTCCGTCTCGGCCAGGATCGACACTGAAGGGGGAGAGACGCACATGAAACCAAACAGATCACTGACATCACTCACATCTACTGCCCAGCCTGCATACTGAATTATCCTTGGGCAAAATACCGAGCCCTGAGTTAACCCTGATGCAATCATCAGCATGTGAGTGTGTGATGAGGTGGTTAAAAGAGCTTAAGTAGTCCATTTAAAATAATTAACACTAATCTGGAGCTCAAAACGTCGTACTGGGACCTGGGCGGTTAACTCACCCTGTACGACCACGTCAGGCTTGGGGATGGTGGAGAAACGCCGGTTAAGAGGGTCAATTTCTCCAGGCGCCAGAAAACCCTGAAAAAAACCCACCAAGACAAACTAAATGATTTGACGTTTAGCAGTAAATCTTAAGTGTGTTTGTTTTCTTCGACTCTTACGGTGTAACTTTGTTATTAACACTTATCTGAGCTGCAGAGCTACAGCTGGTCATTTGTTTATGTAGCAGCTCACCTCAGCTAACAGGTTTCCCAGGATGTACAGACTCTGCCCCCACCTCAGGGGTAATTTTCCCATCGGGATCCTCTCCACGGTGTGAGGGTTTATGTACTCCTCCTCCACCTGTTTGAATAAGCAAAAACGAGACAGGATAAAGACGTTTGAAAGGTCTGAACGAGTTTAAATATGGGGCATTAAAAGTCAGAGGTCATGAGGTCGTTTCTCCTCATTTATCGTTTTAATGGGAACGGGCGTATTGCATTTAAGAAATCACTTCTGCTGTGAGTAAAGAGAAGCAAATTACTGTTTCTGTTTTTTTCTACAGAGGGACTAAAACACCTAAAGATGAGAACAGAGAACAGGTTGAAACAAGTGGACTTGAAACTGAGGCTACCCTCCACACTAGGGCTGCCACGATTAGTCGACTAGTCACGATTACGTCGACTATCAAAATCGTCGACGACTGATTTAATAGTCGACGCATCGTTTGAAGCTTTGTAAGATCACAAAAGACGCAGGAATAAGTAGTAGGATTTAAGAGTGTAATAACGGACTGAAACAGAAGATGGCAGCACTGCATGTACAAGGATGCCAGCTGCCGTTAAACCCCAAAGAAGAAGAAGAAGCTGTGTCCCAGAATTCATAGCGCGGCCCAGCTCAGTTTCCAACAATGGCGGCAGCTAGTTAGTTTTAATATTACTCTTATTATTCTTTCTGGGTCACAAAATAAACGTTTAACATATTTTCAGGCGAGAATGTAGCTGTGTAAACCTCAAATATCTGCTCAGTTTATCAAGACACCACATATTTTCAAAAGCGCTCCGACGTTTTCGGAGACGTCTGTTACCCACTAGCTCGATAGCTAGCCGGGGGCAAGGCTAACTAGAGCCCGTGAGAGCACCGGACTCCCGGCAAATCGTTTTCAAACCCACTGCCGTCTTTCGCTACTCAGGTTAAATATATATAAGTCACTTAGACAGCTTAAAATGTTATTGTTTGGCTTTTTATAGTATTTTATTTGTTCCTGGGTAAATCGGTTTGGCTGAGATTAAAGTTATAGTTTTTACACAGCTGAATAAACGTCAAGCAGACAACTGATTATCAGAAGTGTGAGACACTCGAGAATTTACTCCGGTGTCCTGTTATATTTTAGATAGCAAGGAGTTTATTAAACTTCACCGAAACAATCTGCAAATGTCATTAAAATTTAATAAACTATCATCTTGTCTTTATTTTTAGTTAGCACATACCTTAAACACTTACAGCTGTAAGCTAATGATAGTTACATAAGAGCAGATGCCGCTGTACGTTTTACGTCCAGTGGATGATGATCTGATTAGTCGACTAATCGCAAAAATAATCGGTGACTAGTCGACTATCAAAATAATCGTTTGTGGCAGCCCTACTCCACACTTACATGGATATTCTTTTTAAACTGGGATTTTCCACTTTTTGTTTTTGTGTTAAAGACCCCGAGTCAAGATTGTGGCAAACTGACGTGTGACACAACGGCCTCGGTGCTGACAGCTGTGTACATGTAATCAGCATATGATCAATATCACAAAGGGTGTGTAACAATAAAAGGTACATATACGAGCAAACACTGGAGGACTTCCTGAGGGCTTGATGCCAGTATAACCAGTACATTTATGTGACAACATCATTTACAAGCCAATCAGGAAAGCATTTGCGACCACATAATTCCAAAGCTACTAAGAGCTGACAAAGTTAGACACAGTTTATTGTTAGCTTAAATAACAACCAGCGTTTAAAGATGAACAGCCTTCAGGTTGTCAGTGATGAAAACTTCATTTAATGCAAACTGTTTTAAGCCTGCAGAAATAATAAACTGGCAACTGAATAGTATCTCTATGTTATCAATCTGAAAAGCCTGTCTGGCTGCTCCCGAGATATTGCATTAACAAACATGAGTCCATGTTGCCCATCTGCCTGGCAGAGTGAAGACAATACCCCATCGGCCTTTTACGGCTGCAGGGTCAAAACTACGAATCTTGTAGCTCACACATTAAAATGAGTTAAAATCAGCTTCTAAATCATCAAGATGTCTGACCTTGTCTGCGGGGACGCTGTAGAGCTCCGGCAGCAGTCGTACCCCGTCCTTCTGTTTGATAAGGATTCCCTCCAGAGCCTCCTGGTACTCCTGCACCTGGATCACATCAAAACACTTCCTTTGTTAATAAAGGAGGTAAATACTGTCAAACACTGATGCACACACACAGGCAGAGTCTCTGAGATTTAAATTACCTGTTCGGGGCTGTTGATAAAGATGCCATCCAGTATGAGGTAGGTCCAGAACAGAGGCCACTCGCACTCGATGTTCTCAAACAGCTTCAGCTCTGCGGACTCGTAATAGAGTCTGTTTGGATCCTTTACGGAGACAGTACAAACCTTCAGCTGCAGTACTTGCAAAATCAGATCCAGATCTGACTTCTTTCCTCTGTCAGAGTCAAACTGTCTCAAAAATCAGCGTCTCTCAACATGAACCCGATACTTAAACAGAGATCCTAAATATGTCCACTTCTCTCAGGAACTGTTTGCAGGTTGTAACCATGTGTGTGTACTTTTATGATCATGCACAACAAACATACATATAAGTAAGATTAGAGCTGTGCGATATGACCAAAATCTCATATCCCGATATCGATATAAATCACAAAAATTTAACATTTTCTGTAAATTCTGTGAATCTCGGGCAGCTCGACTTGCGTGAAGTGTTTCCAGCTGCGTGCTGCGGGGAAAAGCCTGTTCTAACGTTTGAGTCTAAGGTTTATTTTTTAGCACTTGGCGGCTCTTTTTTTGCTTTTCATCCGTAAATACTCTGCATACTCTTTCATGTGATTTAGTTTATTTTGAAAAGTCTCAACAGGATCTTGAGCTTTATTGTGAAAGGTTTATGTGGAAAATAAACAAGCAGACACGTTGTGGTTTTGCTTGTTGTTAACGACAACGCATAAAAACAGGCGCTTGTCCTTCCGTAGTGTGGTTATATTAAATATAAGAGAAAGAGAGAACTTTAAGAAATTAATATAGCCACTACAGTGACCATCAAAATAATGAAAAAATATTGCCGTAAACAGTTTATTTTGCGACACCACGAAACAAACGATAGCGTAAAATGAAACGATAGACGTTTTTATATCGTCAACCGATATATATATCGTTATATCAAACAGCCCTAAGTAAGATTAAGAAGATTAATACGGAAAATTGTATAAAGTAAGAGTGTCTTGGGATCATAAATGTATGATGCCAGTGCTTCCCTGTCTCTACTTCCCTGACAAATCCATGTCTGTTCCCCTGTATCCCCCTGAAATCTATACCCATGCAAGGAATTTCACTTTGTCCTGTCACAAATGTTTGAGTTTTTCCATAACTTACATCTTTGGTTTGGATTTTTTTCCTCAGATTCCCAACCAAATCTGAGGAAAAATGACCCTGACAGATATTAAAGAGTAACATTTACAGATGATTCAGTGCTACAAGATAAACTGTAAAGCTGCAGACATTTGACACACTCCTTTAACCAAACATGCTCTTTTCACAATCCCATATGTAACAACAAAGCAGCACAAGCCTGGTGTTCGCCTCAGACGTGCCACCAAGCTTCATAACAGTGAACAGAGTTTAAGCCACAAAGTTTGACCACATTAAAAAAGCAACAAACAGATCAGACAGCTGTGCATTTACTGACTGCAGGAGACAAAACAGAAAAAAATGCTACATAGATTCAGTCGAATGTTTTTTCTTCTTCTAATCCAAACAAATAGATATAAATAGATTATCCGACAGGACGAATTAGAGGGAGCATTGACCTTTACAGGTTGTTTACCTCTTTGGGGGTTCTGTGTCCATCTCTGAGAAACCTGCAGCAACCGTATCGACCCTGAACAGAGAGAGGAAATCAGCAAGAAAAAGGTCACCTCAAACATGCCGCAGTATAAATACACGAGGCATATTCTCATAAAACAAGCTAAATTTTAGCTACAAGTTGTTTCTTTTAAGCTGGTTGGATTTGATTTGTCACAGGAAAAACTACTTTTTGCCCAGTCTAACCTTCCTCTGTGTCCTGGCTTATGATCCAAACTTTCATTTACTGCTAAAACAACCAGCTGATTCAGTGACTCTGAGAAATCACGCATAATCAAAAAAAGTCCAATAGATACATTTTTTTTAAAGTGTCTTCTTTAAATGTGGCAGACTGTTTGAATGAATCAGTCCACAGAAAATCAAACAACACATCCAGCCATATGAACGTTTTCCTGCTTTCTTGTTGCTGTTTTCTTCTTTTGGGAAACTTACATTAAATCAATGTTCTCGCACAAATCAGCCAAAGTTTAGAAAATAAATTGTCCTTGATGTACCGAAAATTACAACTTGAGCCCTAAACTTCTGCCACGTTGACCCTGCCTCTGTGAACTTGTCTGCACCTGCAGTTTGGAGATGATCTCCTCCTTGGTCGCGTTGACTATACTTATGTCCTCAACTGCAAAAGCGGGGTACGAGATGATGGCCAGAACTCCGGCATCCACTTCTTTAGAGATGGATGCTCTGGGTAACATGGACGTCAGGATGGACTGATGGGAATACAGACATATATTAAAATCAAAGGAAGCCGATGAGCTTCCTATCCTGATATTTAACTGTGTGCACGTACCTGGCACTGCTGTATGTCATCAGCCAGAGCGTGGACCAAAGAGCCCGGTCCTCCCTTTGCTCCAAACAGGTTGAGTTCATCCAGCGCCTCCAGAGCTGCCTGAAGGACACAAAGCAAACACACTCATTAATAACAGTCAATGAAAAGAGGGCAACTGTCCACTACTCAAGACTGACTACATTCACCATTTCAAACACTCTTTTACTTCCCAAAAACAAACAACAAGGCACCGCTGACAGTTTAGAGGCTTACAGTTATTTCTGCTGTTTATCAGGCGCTACAATAAAGCTTCAGAAACCAAATCTGGAGTTTGGTTAACAATCCAGATAACATGTAAATAAGTTATACCATGATATGACTGAAGTATTTCTAAAAAATCTAAAACTCTGGTTGTAAATAAAGACTAAATACTAAATACCAGCAACGTCTGGATGTTCAGTGAAGTCGGGCTCCATCTGCTACCAGGTGACTGTAGCTACAGAGCTATTGTTAGGGTAATACAAACTAATTAGCACAGAGATGATGGAGGATAAGGGTTAAATTGCAAAAACATCAGACAAAAGAGCATTTGGGACCCACAATACGAGGTTAGTCTGTGATGTGCGGCTGTGTGAAGCCATCAAATATTACGTTTTAGCTCGAAGAAATGAGAACAGTGCAAATAAAAAGCTACAGAGGCTTTGCTACTGCACATTCACTAGGAAAAATAGAGGATTAAAACACAGTTTGTGGATAAAGGTGGATAAATACACTCTGGACTACACTCACTTTGGTAAACAGCAGCTGATTTGCACTGGAAATGTGAGGCACTTATTTACATTTTTAAAATTATGGGTCAATTTAAACTAGAGATGGACCGATCCGATATTACGTATCGGACCGAAATTGCTGGATCGGATATCGGAAAGAAATAAAAAATGTAATCCGACCCGAAGTATCACAAAATCACCTCACAAAACGCGCTACTTGGCGTAACCCAGCTGAGCGCATCGGAGCGGTATGTGTCACGTGATACAGCGGCTGTTGTCTGCGAGACCTCGCTACGTGCTTCCAAACCGCGGCATTTAATCTCGGAGAAAACTATCCCAGAGAAGTAAAGCAAGTGTGTAAATTCATCGCTAAATGTTTGCATAGTATTTCCACGTTAAGCTTAACAACTGATATATGGAGCCACAGCTGGACTGGCCATCGGAGTTCCATATTGCAGTGAAAAGGAAGCGATTTGTCCCGTAATTCAGCTAGAATGAAAAAACAAACAAAAAAAACCCAAAGCTGGGACTTCTTCTGTCTTTGCTGCACAGCTGCCTCTTCTTCTCTCATTCTCTCCCCTCCCTCTCCTGTTGCTACTTCAATCATGAAACTGATCAATGATCAGCTGATCGGCTTTTCTGACACAAGTCCCGTCTCTCTTGTTTATCGCCCACTTTGAGCCAGAAAGAGGAAACCAGCACGTTTAAGCTTGATCAGCTGTTGTTAGAATTTATTTAATATTACTTTCTAGTATCAGCTGATGTTTGCTGGAGCCACAGCTGTAAAAGCTGCTGGTCATGATGTCGGTTTGGATATCTGGTGAGAGGGAAACATGAAGATGAAACCAGGAGATGTCCTTACTGAATCATCAGAGCTGAACAGGTGATGGAGAAACAGGTTTACCTTTTAGGTGACATGGATGAGTTGAAGGGAAGTTATGAACTGTTTCTGAGAGACAAATAACACCAGGATCCTTTTTTATGTAGCTGACAGCTGGTAACTGTGCAGGGGCGGATCTAGCAAAATTATGCCCGGGGGCCAGGTAGGGCATTAACAGGGAGAGGGGGGCACAAAGAAATACTTTATTTTGTTTACTCATATCGGTATCGGCAGATATCCAAATTTATGATATCAGTATCGGACATAAAAAAGTGGTATCGTGCCATCTCTAATTTTAAACCTTGTGGTTCAATGCATTAAGGAGCAAATCATGTTAAAGCTGCTCAGCTCAGATCTGCTGTTATAAATAAGATTAACTTTACATAATTAACAGAGCAGAGAAGGTCCTGTAGTGGTGCTTGTTTTCAAAGTCTTAAATTAAACGTGTGTGTGTGTGTGTGTGTGTGTGTGTGTGTGTGTGCGCTGAGTATTATGTTATTTCTGAGTGAGAAGCCATTCTTGGAAGACCACAGAGAACATGATACCCCTCTTTTAATGCCAAGTGAGGACAGAGCCGGACGCACAGAGAACATGCCCGGCTGCTGCTGCATGAAAAAACTCAACACAGTAATGTTTACCAGTAACCTTAAAGTTTCACTCTCACTGCAGATTTTTACCGACTGAGGTCAAATGTGCTGCAGAGAATTCAATAAAATTAAAACATGTAGGAATTAAAAAAAAAAAAAAAAGGCAAGACTGTCATCCTTGTTCTGGAACAGATTTGACTTCACAGTTTATCTGAACATTTACTGACATGCTGCTGCTGAGAAGATACTTTCAGTACAGAATGTGATCCAGACTTAGCTCTGTGGAGTCAGGGTCTTCTAAAGGTCAGCGTAAAGGCCGCTGTGCACCTTTGACAGTGCCAGACATTTTTACTGGAGCACCTGCTCCCCCTGTGCGTTGGGAAGCTCTGCTCTCACTTATTTTGTCCCCCCGAGCTTGTTAAAGTGTCGTAGATGTCTGCATTTATTGCATGTTTGTGTGTCTGTGCCAACCTTGGCCATGCCGATAGAGCTGGCGTTCAGCTCGGTGATGCCCTGGTTGGTTTTGTCTCCTCTTTCCCACATCCCATAATCCTGAGGGAAAATAGAAACAAGACAGAATGAACAAAACAAGAAGCAGTCATTTTCTGTGGAGCTGGAAAAGAATAAAGTTGACTTACAGCCACTTTGTAAGCCGCCTCAATGTAGAACATGAGATTCTGAACTACGTCCACTTCGTCCTGGGTGTAGATGATATGAAGACCTGGGACACAGACGTAAACAATGAAGACAGGAACCTTAATTTAAAAAATCATCACAATCATTTTGTTTGGATGCAAATCACACACACAATGGTAGACTCAGAGTTTCAGGGGTTCTCTGACAAAACATCACAGCTAAAGAGGTCTCTTTGGTCTATGGGAAATTATTTTTCTAGATTCTGGCAGACAAAATGATACCACACACAGAAAATAACACTGACAGCATATATGTTGAAATTGTTCTAGTTTTGGCTTCCCCTTGTGAAAAGGGGAGCATGAAAAAGTTGTTTTTTCCCTTTAAATTGTATAGTGTTTATATTTTCACTGAGTTTAGTTACTTGTTACCTGTTGTGCTTCCCTTTCTTCCCCCATTTTGATCTTTTCAAAGAAATACAACCCAAAAAGAATAGAAACAAATACACTGATTGATGTAAGACGTTTTAAATTTAACTCCCCACCCAAAAGAAAGAACGCATCTCAAAACCTTACATCCGCCCAAGTTCACATCTAGATGTGATAAGACTTACTCCAGGTCTGATGTTCGGCCACCTTCTGAAGGTCTCAGGCTACGTCCACACTAATGTGTTTTCATTTGAAAACACATCGTTTTCTCTCCATTTTAGCCTCCCATCCACACTGAGACAGCATTTTGGATCAAGGAAAACGCAGCGTTTTGAAAACGCTCTCAAAAACGCATACATTTGAAAACGGTGCTTTCGCGGCGCAGTGTGGACAGCGAAAACTGAGACTTTTTGAAAATAAGGACACATTTTAGTCATGTGATCCAGTCATGTGACCAATTAAATTAAGATAGCGGAGCAGTTGTTTTGTTTGCTCTCAATTTTGACAGCCCTATTAAAGATTAATATCAGTCTGTACATGCTCCAGATAGCTTTTCTTCAAATTCTTTAATTCTCACTTGCTTTTGCAACTTTGTACTTTTGTGTTACTCGCAGCAACAACTCCACCTCATTGTTAGTCCATTTAAAAACTCGCCGCAACGTTTCAAACAGCTGGAAAGTAAAACGGCAGACAGAAATGAGGCAGGTTGAATCGTCTTGCGTTTCACACATGCACAGTACTGGAACATAAGCATTTTTGTCCGTTTCAATGTGGATGCACAACTCTGTGAAAACGACTGAAAACATTAGTGAGGACGCGGAGCATTTTCAGACGAAAACGCCATTTTCAGATCTATCCGGGCGAGTGTGGACGTAGCCTCAGTCAGCCCCAGCAACCACTGGTTGCTAAGAAAATGTGTACATTTTGCGACAGGCTGGCAAGAGGCCTTTCCGTGCAAACTGCTGGCAATCAGGACAATCTGCTACTTTATCTTATTTCTGTATAGTTGTATATATGTATATTTGAATTTTTTCGTTTTTATTTTTACAGTTTGCACCTTTGATCTGATATCTCGTCCCACTGTATACTTGAGTGCATATTGTTGGGGTGACAATAAAACGCTACTCGACTTGATCAAAGCAATCATGACAACGTTTTAGGTGCAGGGCTCTCTCTATGACCAATTTCACCTAGTGACCGGCAGAAACCTACAGCCAGTCAGGGATTTTTCCCTGTACGGCATTAACGGCTATCTAGACCTGTGCAACTGAGGCCTAAGTCTGACCAACATGGTTTAAAATTCACTTAACAACTCCTTCAGCTAAATCAACACAAAATGGGGCAAAAAATATTAATGATTCTTCAGCAACAGAAAGTCTGATGCAGACAGACTCAAGGTAACGACAACATCTATTAACACTGGTTCTGGTTTTCCTATAATGCTTTTTAGTTTAGTTTCATCTGTTTTACAGGGGATGTTATAGGTTCCCTCCTACCAGACGCAGTCATCTGAGCGAGGAACAGCAGGAAAAGCGAGGTGGCGTCGACCTGCAGGTGACCCCACTGATCGTCCCCGACCACCGTCGCGCAGGTCTTGGTGTTGTACTTGGCGTGGAGCGAGTCTGAGGTACTCCGGCTGTATTTAAACTTCTCCACCTTATCCAGCTGAGCAGAGTGGAGAGATTTTTCTTTTAAAGCGTGTGAAAAGAGCAGGTCCAAAGAATGTGCAATGATTCCTAAACGTTAATAATGATTAAAATATCCAACAAATGTAATCACAGAACTGCACAAGTGAATGCAGAGGTTATAAATATGGAATCAATGTTATTTAAAATGACAACAATAATGTTCACATTTATATATAAACTGTGGAAACGACTGAGAAGATGAAACAATGCTGTCGTTCACAGTCACACTTAAGAGTCAGCCGTCCCCGCTCTCAGACTCACAGCGAGCGCAGTTAAAGTAAAATCATAATAATAATCCACGGCACGTTCAAGTTTAATAAAAGTAACAAACATCACAATGACAGCAACGAGAAGCTGGTAGGGAAACAGCTGACAGGGTTAGAGAATTTTTATTTTTTTTAAAGAGAGAGCGAGGGGAAGTGACGTGTATCTAACAGAGAAGTTAAAAGACAAACAGAATGGAGATATCCTACCTGCCTCATTATGCACTGCAGGACGCCTCTCATTAGCTTCACCACACTCTAGAAACACAGAGAGACGCTTAAATGACAACATTTACACCTCAGCCTGCATATCTTTAAATCAACAACCCAACCAGCCAAGTCAGAGAATAAAAACACAACCTCTTGACCTCAACGCTCTCCACCCACAGGCGCACACCTACCTGCTCCAGCTCGTAGGCCTTCGCTTTGTCTTCGTCCCGGTCGGCGTTCTTCCTGTAGGCCAGACTGAGCGCCCACACGGACACGATGCTGTAAACATTGTCACGGACCCAAGCGTCAGGCTGATCTGGGCTTGCCGGGAGAAGGCCTGTGACCGGATCCTATGGGACACAGGCAGAGGTCAAAGGTCACAGGCACTGTAACCTTTGATAGGCACTGTAGGCAATGTAGAGGTAAACTTTGCGAGAGAAGTCAAGATTATTGGATATGCAGTGGATAAAACGTGTTTTCTGTGCAGCCCTTTGTAACCTGCAAAGGGCTGCCAACACAATCGGACAGATTCGGAGCGCTTTGGCAAGAAAGACGGGGCAAATATTGCAAAGTCAAGATTGCTATGCTGATAAACTCTTAGCTGAGTGTGTACACTTGTGCAACCAATTTATTGTACTTTTTTTTTTTTTTTTTTTTTTAAATCTTTCTCCCCCCACCTGTTTCATTGGGAATGACTAAAATCAGAGGGACAGCTCAGGTTGAGCAGTCTGGAGACAAGGTTGGAGAGGTGAGGCTGAGATGGTTTGGACATGATGAGAGATGGAGGATATATTGGACAAAGGATGTTGACGATGGAGCTTGTTGAGGAATAGAGGAAGAACTCATAGGAGGTTAATGGTTGCAATGGAGGAGGATATGCAGAGTGTTGGTGTGACAGAACAGGATGGCTGGAGTTGCAAGATGGAGGCAGATGATCCACAGCTGACACAAGTTAAGTGGTAAAAGCAGAAGTGCTGAAAAGAGCCACTTCTGTCCTTGTGGATGTACTGAGCTATAGTGAAACAGATGGAGAGCTCATCATTTTAGCAGGACTCACAGGTACACTAACATCTGTACATTGGTACTCATTCATCAACAGCTCAGGGAAGGACTGAAAGAGGTTCTTTGTTTTCCCTTCATACTGGTGTGAACCATCAGCCAAAACGTTGGTTTTAAATAGTGCATCCAATGAGAAAATGCACAGAAATACAGACACAACAACAGCAGACAGCACAGCTTATACTACAACTTTGATGTTTTATAATGTTTTTATGACAACATGCTGACGTCAGCTCATTACAGCGTCATTGTGATGTTGTAGGGCAGGGGTCTCCAACTCCAGGCCTCGGTGAGGGCAGGTTTCAGATGTGTCCTTGGTCCAACACAGCTGATTCAATGGCTAAATGACCTCCTCAACATGTCCTGGGCCCTTTCTCAATTCTCAAGTACACGAGTCCGTGCTCGCGATTTGTACAATTGGAACACCAGCGTACTTGATGATGTCACAGGTCCGGAGTTTTTACTGCCGTCCCCTCTTAATTTAACTGTGAGTAATATGTTATGAAGCTTAACTTTAATCACAGCCAAACCGGTTTACTCAGGAACAAATAAAACACTGAAATAAACCAATCATTAACATTTAGAAGTGATCTAAGTGACTTATATATCATGTTTAACCTCAGTAGTGAAATCTCTATTAATAAAAATAGTGTACATGTACATACCTTAATAAAAAACAAGCAGGTGAGATGTTAGAACGCTTTTATTTTTATTTTAGTGGACACTCAGGACTTGAAGGACCTTGTTGAAGGATATTGTTGTGCAGTCTGAAGACAATCTATAAAAACTTGTGGGTAACAAAGTTTTTGGTTTGTTTTTGATCAAGGCCATTTGGTGTGGCCTTGATCTGATTTTGAATAAAATTAAAGCAGCTCGAGTTGTTATCGACATCTGCCGTCACACAAAATTTAAAAAAAGATGGATTGAAAACTGTGGATGCTAAACTGATAACAAACAGACTGACAGACAAACTGAACCAATTACACACTCCCTCCATTCTGAAAAAAAAAGACCATTATAGAAAATGTTGAGTCATTTTTGTCAATGTAAACGACGAGGGGAATTTGAAGCATTTTGAAGACTAAGCATGCATTTCCCCTTACTGCACGAGCAGCACAGCTGTAACTGTGCATGCTTCTCTTCATTTCCCCTAAGGTCGGTGTTTGCTAATAAAACCGGATAATTGCAAAGTCCTTTTCTACGAGTAGAGAACTCTTTCTTCCTGTTATAGCGAGGTTGTTTGACAGCAAAATGCACTTTTCAGATCAGCAAATGTGAATCGCTGCTGTCTGTCTTGCTACCTGCTGCCTAAAGAATGTCCAAATGTCATTTTATCACATGCACAAGACATAGTACGGCTGTCAGAGATTTCAGCATCAACACAGGTTTCATCACCAACAGAAATGACACTCAAAGTGTTTTGTGAATGTGTTGCAGAAATACAGCGAGGTGTTGTCAAGCTCTAAAAGTGAGAATGGTTCGAGTGATTCGTGTGTGGAACAGCTTGTGTTTAGTTGCTTTTATAACAGGACAAACTGCTGCAGATCTTTTTCACTCGCATATATCAGAGTCTCTCAGCTTGCAGCTGCAGCAAGGGCCTCAGCTCTCACTGAGTAACTGTGGTCCTTAGTGCACTGATCCATCTGAGCAGTGAACTGTATACAACTGCGGGCTGGCTAAGCAGCCACTTGGGACTTGTTCAAAAAGTGACCTCACACTGAATTTGTCTACCGGACTACAAACTCGGCAGTGAGACAGTCCAGGATCACCCCTCCCCAGGCTTCTTACGCTCTTCCTCCAATTTATAAACTCTATAAACTCCAAAATCCAAAACAGTGCTATTACCAGAAGCTTTTCCAGGTGTTTTCGTCTCTTTTAGAGGGTGATTTCCTCTTTAAGAAGGTGAACTGTCCTCTGTCCTTTCTGGGTGGAGTTGTTGTGTTTGCTACTTTAACTTCAGCCTCTCTTTTACCATCTTTAATTCCTTTGCTCTGTTTTTGTCTCCAAAGCGTCACTGATCTTATCAACGTGCTCTTCTGTAAACAGGACTCGCTAATCTCTGCAGCTTCTATGTAAACTGTGACAGGACGAAGACACACCAGCCGATACAAGGGTAGATGTGTGGGTTTATCTGCTGTTATTCTCCCTGCTCTTTGCTTTACTCTTTACCCAGATGAAGGAAAATGTTAATCCTGAAGCATGCTGGGATATTTTAAGCAATAATATGATTTGAGCTTTGTTGCTGCAGCTCATGTTCCCTGTACTGACATAGCAACACTGCAGTGCACAAAGTCAGGGGTATCGAGATTATTTGTGCTGTTTTTGGCTGTGCAAAGAACTAAATTCAACACTTTCTGTGAGCCGGAGGTATCGTACAACATCAGAGGTGGCCAGGCCATAGATTTGAAGTTATCATTGTAGTGGAGGGATGGCATACACAAATCTGAGCACATAGCACAAAGCACATAGACAGGTACACTAGCACTGTAGTTGCAAATTAATAAGCTGGATAACTCAAAGAAACAAAGTGTGGGAGATGTCTGATCACCTCAGAGTCGAATATTTTACAGAGTCTAAAATGAGGCCCACAAATTTCTGTTTTAGAGGAATGCTGATGTTTTCATGCACACACCAGCAGAGATATTTGGGCTTCAGAGCATCTCTTAACTGAATGCAGGCTGCAGCCACAGGAAAATGACTCTCTGAGCCAAAAGTCAAAGGCACATTTCATGTTTATGTGCAGCCAGATTCATGGAAGCAGATCGGGCTGTATGACTCCTGTGCACGGCGACAAAGGCTTGTTACTTTCCGTTAACATCAGGATTAATTTGGTTGCCTTAAATGGCCCAAACTACCAGCGGCTCTCACATTCAGGTTTGTGAAACAGGCTAATTTGAGGTGGCTGTTTGTTTTAAAGCCTCTGAATAGAAATATGATGAGAATATCGTTTTGCTTGAATGAGTGAAGGAAACTAATAAACTGACCAAACTGAACATGAAACAGCTTAATGAGACATGCTTCATTCATTAAATTAAAAGCATGTTAATAAACAACAAGTCTGAACTTGCCCGGGGTGACCTTTAGTGAAAGTGAATATGACACCGCTGTTGAAGGTCGACTCTCTCCCAGTGTATGCGACACAGGGAAAACACACTGACCCCCCTCCCCATTTTTAATGTACTGCTTATAAGTTGATCAAATTAAGTAAGGTAAATAAAAATGAATGACTGAAGAGAGGGGAAAAGAAAATACACTCAAGCAGTTATGACTACAAAAACCAACAATACTAGTTTCCTCTATGCAGGATGATAGAGGAGTCTCTTAATGTCAGTAATCAGGACTCGTTCTAATTATGTTAAATGGCCTGCATTTGTATAGCGCTTTACTTAGTCCCTAAGGACCCCAAAGCGCTTTACACTACATTCAGACATTCACCCATTCATGCACACATTCACACACTGGTGATGGCAAGCCACACTGTAGCCACAGCCGCCCTGGGGCGCACTGACAGAGGCGAGGCTGCCGGACACTGGCGCCACCGGGCCCTCTGACCACCACCAGTAGGCAAACATGGGGTTAGTATCTTGCCCAAGGATATTTGGCATGCAGCCAGGAGGCAGCCTGGGATCGAACCACCGACCTTCTGATTAGTTACCTTCTGACCTTCTGATTAATTATGGGCAACACCTGCAGCCTAATTATAAAATATTACATCAGAGACTGCAGCAGCAGTTATTCAAACAGCCATATTACAGGGGTGTTCACACAGAATGGCTGGGGTGCCACTACCCCCTGTAAAATATGGCTGGCCACCCACCATATGAGAAATATTACTCTAACAACCCCCATTGAATGGAAAGCATGGCTAGGACCACTCAAGTACTTCACGAATGTACTTTAAGTATTTGTTGCGCCACAACACTTGTTGGTAAGCTTTTGATGAATAAAAAATGGTACTTGTGTAGCACTACTTTACTGTAACTGAGCAATCTGAACACTTTTGACTCAATCACACACACATTCATACAAGTGCTTTTCTCTATATCTAAGGGCCTTGTCTAACATTCATGCACACGCTCACTCTGATTAGGGGTTCAGCACCTTGCAGGAGGATACTTGGACATGCATACTGGAGGAGTTATGAAATCGACCCCCTCTACCCCCATTTGCCTTAATGAAGCACTTACATGGGTACTTTTACATTAAATACTTAAAGTTTCTTTTGCATTTAAGACTGGACTATCACGCCCAGAGTTTTTATATAATATTGATACAAATTTAAACGTTTGTCTTTATTTCTAATCAAACACTGTAATGTCCCGTGGGCCACCCCATTTAAAACACTCTGAAACCGCCCCTACAAGAGGATGTAAAACTTAACATGTCCGCATACTTTTGGCCTCTTCAGAACACGTTGACATAAAATGGCAAAAACTTCCCCAGTGCATCAAAGACCTCCATTACACTCACAGCTGCACACACACACACACAAACACTTCAGGGAAAGTGTGTGTGATTCAAAGAGCTCTGCAGCCTTGCGAAATATCGCCCTGCCTCACCTCCTGCATGCATGAAAACATCTGAGTTTATCTCGCAGCGGACCAGCTAACACTGCCTGCACACATGACACCGCCTAAGTGTGTATATTAAAGCTAAAGGTCGCTAAACAGCTGTGAAACAACAACGCTTCACACTCACTTGGTGCCGCAGGATAGTCTGCTGCACTATCCGGGCATAGTTGTCCAATTTAACGCCCGAGTTGCTCCGACTTCTCATGGTGACAAGTCAACGGTTCACTTCAGGAGGGCAGAAGGAAAACTCTCTAAAAGCTCCCCGGAAAAGTCATTTCCTCTGCCCCTCTCTGGGGTCCAACAAGCCGGAAAAGAAGCCCGCTATTACGGTAACCGGAGGAGCTTCTGCCCGGCTGTCATAAAAACAGCTCGGCGGCAGCCTGGAGCTGTAACCTGAACCCAAAGCTGGCTGCGATAAGCTGGTTCCCGGAAGTACCAGTACCCGGAAGACACCGGAAATGTGGAGACTTCAAAATAAAAGCGTAGAAAGGGGAAAGGGCTCTGCACTGTTATCCAAAGATGTTATCAAAGATGTCAAACTCTGTCAGTGTAAAAAAAAAAGTTTAACTACACTTTTAGTCCTGGAGATATCTTAATATTAGAAAAAAAGAAGTGCAATTTCAAAATCAGTCTTTACATAATAAATAAATGCTCCTGTAGTAAATTAAAGAAATCTGTCAGCAAGACTCTTTGGGCTTAAAATGCAAGAAATAATTATGTAAAACTATAGAAAAGAACGTCCTGTAATTATAAAACAGGTTTTTATTTTAAAAAAAGTTTTAATTCTGTAGTAGGGAATAAAAAAACAGGTCACTTACTTCTTCTCTTACTTAATTATTTTTGTTTAGTATGAATGACCTCAGGGGAGGTTTTATTAGTAGGAAATGCTGTAAAACTAAGAAAAATAGAGTTTAAAGTCCAACAATTTTGGATTCCTTCATATTTTCCACACTGGACCAGAATGAAATAAGTGGGCCAGGCCGGTTCAGACACCTGGGCCATATGTTTGACACACCTGCCTTAACTGAACTGCTTATTCTGGGAATACTGACACGTGAACTACACATCAGTATAATTAACCCATTTTCTCCCAGTCCACCATCATGGGGGGCGGGGGCTAGAACCTATCCCAGTATGGTACACCCTGGACAGATCACCAGGATGTTGCAGAGCTAACAAAGACACTCAGACAGCCATTCACACTCATGGGCATTATAGAATTAGCAGTTAACCTAACCCAACTCTGGGGCTGTGGGAGGAAGCCAGAGTACCCAGAGAGAATCCATGCAGACACAGGAAAAACATGCAAACTATGTATCTGGCTGATGGTGGATTTAAAACTTTTTGCTGTGAGGGAACAGTGCACTGCCATGCTGCGTTATTACTATACTTAAAGGCAATGTAAAGAAGTTTTTGGTAAATACTGCCCTGTGCAATAGTCATGACTCTGAGATAGACTGAAGTGGACTGGACTTTACTCCTCATCCACTGACAGCTGGAATAACCTGCAGCCCTGTGTCATTATTTGTAAATATCTTCAGGATTCGAGTGGGAAAGCTTGTCCCAATTGTGACCAGCAGATGGCAGGAGTGCACAGTGAATAAGAGCTAGTTTCAGTTTATATTTTAAAAAGTGTGCAGGAAGATGTGCTAATTTATGTGAAACCACCCTGTTATCTGCTGATTTGGAGCCTTGAAAAGGGAATGTTGGGCAGGAACAAAAGCTTTCTTAAGAGCCTTCCTTACCAAATGTATTTTGTTGAATTATTGTAGTATTGTAGCATAACTAAGGGAGCACTAAGTATGTGCTTTATCAAAATGGAAAGTTTTAAGGCTAATCTTAAAAGTAGAGACAGTGTCTGTCTCTTGAATCAAAACTAGAAGCTGGTTCCACAGAACCACAGAGCAAAGTTCTCTGTTGGGGTGATACGGTATTATGGGGTCTTTAAGATAAGATGAGGTCTGATTATTTAAGACCTTGTATATGAGGAGCAGGATTTTAAATTTGATTCTGGATTTAACAGGGAGTCAGTGAAGAGATGCCAGTATGTAAGAAATATGCTCTTTCTTTCTAGTTCCTGTCAGGACTCTTGCTGCAGCATTTTGGATTAACTGAAGGCTTTTCAAGAAGTTTAAACGACATCCTGAAAATAATGAATTACAGTAGTCCAGCCTAGAAGTAATAAAAAGAAGAAGTAGTAATACAAAAGTAATAAATGCATGAACAAGTTTTTCAGCGTCACTCTGAGATATCACTCAGGATATTTCAGAGTTTTCAGTCACTGACTTTTTTCTTCTCTACAGAACTTTGGGATAGGCTCATGACTCAGACCTCACAGAGTTAAGTCTCATACGTACACAATATCAAGATATTACAATTAGTTAAGTTTATTTAATCAAGGACAGCACATGGTCAAAAAGATTTTCACTGTCTTTTCTCTCTGTTTCTCTTATCCTCTATTCTTCTCTCCTTGTCCTTCCTTTTTCCTTTCTTGTCCCCCGGTCCTGTGTGTTCTGATTGTCATAACTTAAAAGCAATAATAATAATAATAATAAAGATCAAATAAACTATGAAAATCAAGTGGACCAGTATAGCAAAAGGCATATAAATATGTTGGGCATTTATCTTGGCCTTCAGACAGTAATTCTGATTGCTACGGACAGGACAGGCAAAAAAAAAAAAAATCAAGGACAGAACGTAAAACAATATTACATAATAAAACAATGCAACGTTTGTTTTGTAAGGCAAGGCAAGGCTAGTTTATTTATATAGCACAATTCAACACAATTCAAGTGCTTTGCAGGGACATTAAAAAACAAAAACAAATAAAAAGGATGATTTAAAATGGAAAAAAAAGGAACAGTTGTGGTGGACCACTGGCGGGCTCCACTCACACCCAGTTCTCAGGAAGTGTTGTTGCTGTGTTTTGGAGGGAAAGTGTTCAGTTGTGTGGTGATGAGTAATAAACGAGCAGTGTTAATCGAGAGCTCTCGTGTCGTCTGTGTTTACCTCCACATTGGTGACCCCTGACTCAAACATGCTGCAGTCCGATGGTGGCACCGACTCCGCTCTGGATGCATCAGCAGCCGCCAGCCCTCTGCCTCCGGCTGCAGCTACGTTTGCTGTGGCGCTCGAGCTGCCGGACTTTTGGCTTCACGATCCCCCGTCGTGGTTCGTGCACATGTAGGCTCAGTTCGCCCTTCGTGGCATCTCTGCTGACGACACGAAATATCACCATGTGGTGGCTTCTCTCGACCCGCTAGCCACCCGTCGTGCGTTGACTCTCCTCCGGGACCCACCCATCCGAGGGAAGTACGCCGCCCTTAAGGAGCTGCTTCTTCGGCGCTATGCCCTCTCCGACGCAGAGCGAGCCGAGAAGCTCCTCTCCCTCTCAGGCCTGGGTGGTGGTACGGCTCTCGAACTGATGGAGCACATGCTATCCTTTCTCGGACCGGACGACGGGGGATTCCTCTTCGCCCACATCTTCCTCCGACAGCTGCCGGCGGCTGTGAGAGCCGGCCTCGCCAACTCTCCGCTTCTGGGCACGAAGGATTATCGCTCCCTGGCTGAGGACGCGGATCGTATTCTCCTGGCTACCCGCACTTTCCACGATCACAACCTAGTTCCAGCCTCGCCGGCGGCGCCTTCCACTTCCCCGCTGACCTGCCACGACGTACCCGATCCTTCGCTGACGGCAAAGATCGCGGCACAGCGACACCACGGACGGGACCTCTGTTTCTACCATCAGCGTTTTGGCGCCGGAGCGCGCCGCTGCCTGCCGCCTTGTGCTTTTCCGACCCTGGGACATGGACCCTGCCAGCGCGCTGTAGCGGCCGCGACCGCTGGCAACAAAGAAAAACTGCTCTTCATAGAAGACTCGCGCTCTGGGAGACGTTTCCTGGTCGACTCCGGCTCCCAGAAGAGCCTCCTTCCCCCTGCGGACCGCAGCTTATTGCGGCTAATGGCTCTCCCATCGCAACGTTCGGGGAAAGGTCCGTGACTGTTTGTTTTCATGGTCGGGATTTCCAATGGACCTTTGTTGTTGCCGCTAGCTCTGTACCTATTTTGGGCGCCGATTTTCTTTGTGCCCACGGACTGCTGGTCGACGTCGCTAACAGACGCTTAATCGATGCACTGTCTTTTTCTTCAATACCCTGTTTCACTCGCGCCATCGAGCCCCTGAATCGGGCTAATTTAGTGACTTCAGGGAATGTTTTTCAGCGTTTGCTCATGGAGTTCCCTTCACTGACTGTTCCTAATTTCTCGAACACTGCAACGAAGCACGGGGTTGAACATTATATTCCGACGGTCGGTCCCCCGGTGTTCGCACGCGCGCGCTGCCTCGACCCCGCGAAACTCTCCGTCGCTCGGGAAGAGTTTGCCGCAATGGAGCGCCTCGGCATAGTGCAGCGCTCGAATAGTGCCTGGGTTTCTCCGCTACACATGGTGCCCAAGTCTGACGGTCGGTGGCGGCCGTGTGGGGATTTTCGCCGTTTGAATAATGTCACGGAGAACGACCGTTACCCCATTCCCCACATCCAGGATTTTTCCGCCCACCTCGCCGGCACCTCGATTTTTTCTAAAATTGACTTGGTGCGGGGGTATCACCAGGTTCCCGTGCGCGCCGAAGACGTCCCCAAAACTGCCGTTATTACCCCTTTCGGCCTGTTTGAATTTTTGAGCATGCCGTTCGGCCTGAAAGGCGCCGCCCAGACTTTTCAGCGGTTGATGGACTCTGTTTTGCGCGGGCTGCCTTTTGTCTTCGTGTACCTTGACGATATATGGGTGGCCAGCTGCTCTGAGAGTCAGCACGCGTCCCATCTGCATCAGGTTTTCCAGCGCTTGGCGGCACACGGCCTGATCGTCAACCCCTCCAAGTGCCAGTTCGGCTTGCCGGTTCTGGATTTCTTGGGCCACCGCATTTCTGCTGACGGTGTGGTTCCGTTGCCAGACAAGGTCCGGGCCGTTTCGGCTTTTCCGCGTCCTGCGTCCGTTAAAGCACTGCAGGAGTTCTTGGGGATGGTCAATTTCTACAACCGCTTTCTCCCCAGAGCTGCGCACCTGCTGCAGCCTCTCTATGCTGCCTTGAAGGGTAAAACAGCTAAGGACCCGATTGATTGGCTCCCTGAACGCATCCAGGCATTTTCTGGGGCCAAGACCGCGCTGGCAAACGCCGCCCTGCTGGCCCACCCTTTCCGTCGGCGGAGATTGCGTTGACCTCCGACGCGTCGGACGTGGCAGTGGGCGCAGTGTTAGAACAGCGGGTCTCCGGTGTCTGGCAACCGCTCGCTTTTTTTAGTCGCACGCTTAGGGACAGTGAGCGCAAATATAGCGTTTTTGACAGGGAGTTGCTGGCCCTACACCTCGCGACACGGCATTTTCGTTTTTTTCTCGAGGGTCGGAGCTTCACCGCTTACGTCGATCATAAACCTTTGACATTCGCGATGTCCAAGGTCTCTGATCCGTGGAGCGGGCGCCAGCAGCGCCAGTTGGCAGCCATTTCCGAGTTCACAACTGACATTCAGCACGTGGCTGGTAAGTCCAACTGCGTGGCTGACTGTCTATCCCGCGTGCTGGTTTCTCCCGTTTATGTTGGCATAGACTTTGAGGCTATGGCCGCTGACCAACAGGCCAACGTCCTTGCCCTTCGGTGCGCAAACGGGCCTTGTACTGGAGGACAGACCTGTGTGGAACGGCGGGCCTAGCCTGCTTTGCGATGTTTCCACCAGCCGTCCACGCCCTGTAGTTCCCCTTTCGTGGCATCGTTGCGTTTTCGACTCCGTACACGCCCTCTCTCATCCAGGCCTCGGTCAAGCTGGTCAGCTCTAGGTTCGTTTGGCCGGGCCTTCGTAAATCGGTGAAAGACTGGGCAGCCGCGTGCATCCCATGCCAACGTGCTAAGATCCATAGGCACACACAGGCGTCCCTCGAATCCTTCCGCGTACCAGGGAGGCGCTTTGATCATGTGCATGTGGATCTGGTTGGTCCTCTGCCACAGTCACAAGGTTTCACGCACCTTTTGACTGTAGTGGACCGCACAACCCGCTGGCCTGAGGCAGTGCCTCTGGCGTCCACTACAGCAGCAGCAGTGGCCAGGGCATTTTTGTCAACGTGGGTTTCGCGTTTCGGTCCCCCTGCCGACATCACCTCAGACAGGGGCCCCCAGTTCGTTTCCGAGCTTTGGTCTGCCATGGCTGACGGCCTGGGGGTCAAGGTCCACCGAACCACTGCGTACCACCCGCAGGCCAACGGGATGTGCGAACGTTTCCACCGGTCGCTTAAGGCCGCGTTCCGTGCTTCTCTCACAGATGGCAACTGGGTTGACCGCCTTCCATGGGTTTTACTGGGGTTGCGCTGCGCGGTTAAAGAAGACCTTGGGGTTTCCCCGGCTGAACTTGTCCTTGGTCAGCCCCTCCGGGTCCCCGGGGAATTCTTGCCTGAGAGCCCACCCCCGTGCTTCGCTCCCTCTGTGCTGTCTCTCCGTCCCCCAAGAGACTCGTTTTCTCTTCCTGGCCCAGTGCACCATTGTGTGCCCGACACCTTTGTTCTGAGGTCGTTGGACTCTTCGCAGTTTGTTTTTGTCAGGCATGACGCTCATAGGCCTCTGCTGCGTCCACTGTATGACGGCCCCTTTAGGGTTATTCAACCGGGCCGGAAGCATTTCCTTTTGGATTTTGGGGGTCGGCAGGAGGCTGTTTCTATTGACAGACTTAAATCAGCACATGTGCTTCTGGATGACCAGGTGGTGCCGGCTCAGGCCCCCCGCCGTGGCTGCCCGCCTTCCACTGGATTGGACAACCCTGCTTCTTCCTCTGGGAGCGTCCCCCACCTGGCGGGGCCCGAGCTATCTTCAGTTTTTCCTGACTGCCCATGCCAGCCTGGCCCTCAGGCTCGTTTCCCCTCCGCCAGCTCTCCACCTCCCCGGTTCAGCCGTTCTGGACGTTTAATTAAAGCAAGGGTTCTGGACTAGGGGATGACCCTACTGGGTGTTCGGGGGGGGGCATGTGTGGTGGACCACTGGAGGGCTCCACTCACACCCAGTTCTCAGGAAGTGTTGTTGCTGTGTTTTGGAGGGAAAGTGTTCAGTTGTGTGGTGATGAGTAATAAACGAGCAGTGTTAATCGAGAGCTCTCGTGTCGTCTGTGTTTACCTCCACATTGGTGACCCCTGACTCAAACATGCTGCAGTCCGATGGTGGCACCGACTCCGCTCTGGATGCATCAGCAGCCGCCAGCCCTCTGCCTCCGGCTGCAGCTACGTTTGCTGTGGCGCTCGAGCTGCCGGACTTTTGGCTTCACGATCCCCCGTCGTGGTTCGTGCACATGTAGGCTCAGTTCGCCCTTCGTGGCATCTCTGCTGACGACACGAAATATCACCATGTGGTGGCTTCTCTCGACCCGCTAGCCACCCGTCGTGTCACAGTTGTGTGGTGATGAGTAATAAACGAGCAGTGTTAATCGAGAGCTCTCGTGTCGTCTGTGTTTACCTCCACACAGTAGATAAAATCAGTAGTTAAAATGTAGGTTTTGAAATTTAAGCTTAAAAGTAAAACAGTGCGGATTTGGTGTTTTATTCAAATGCAGCTGAGAACAGGTGAGTCTTCAGCCTGGATTTAAATAAACTGAGTGTTTCAGCTGATCTGAGGCTTTCTGGGAGTTTGTTCCAGATATATGGAGCATAAAAGCTGAATGCAGCTTCTCCATGTCTGGTTCTGACTCTGGGAACTGATAAAAAAACAGGATCCAGATGACCTGAGGGATCTGGAAGGTTCATACTTGTACAAAGGTTTTCTAGCCAAAGGTTAATTTGCAAACCCAATCCTTGGTTGGACACTCAGAGTTATTATAGCTAATAAATGCATGTTAGAAATAGTCTGTTATCCAGCCACAGCAAAGCAGCCTGGTTTATGTCAGTGTCAACAGGTTTTGTTTCAACAATACCTAGTTTTAGATTGTAGTTTAGTAACCTTGATAAAGGCACACACTTTAATTCTCTGTATGGTCCTGCTGTGCACCAATGGGAGGCATCTCAGTCCTTTCCAGTGACTGACTTTCTGAAGCCTCACCTTTCTCTGAGATAGAGCATAACCTGGTACACACTGCTTTTCCCCCTCACAGTAAAACAGCTTGGCATTCACTTTTATACACAAAATAACACAGCAAGAATAGCAGTAAGACACATTATCACTCAGCGAAAACACGTTTATCACAGCACATAATGTTAAGGACCTCTTCTTTCCTCTCAGAGATGTTAGTGGTATGAGTCTGCTTATTATTCATGCACAAGAGTAGTGTGTGTGTGTGTGTGTGTGTGTGTGCCCAAAGAAGTTAAGTAACAGCACTAAAATCTGGGACTCTCCACCATTTGACCTTAGAACTGAAGAAGCTTCGTGGATGAGAGGTGAAACGTCTTCAAGCAACTTCAAGAAGTTACATTTTTTAACATTAAAAACCAACATGTTAATTGCAAAGTTTGTATGACAGCTTTTTGCATTTGAATATGCATTAGTGATATGTCATGAAGTGTGGAATGATCTTTTAATCTTTTAAACAGAGTATATTTGTGAAATTGTGCTAAATGCATATGTTGCATCTGTGTTTTTACAATATTTTTATGTGGGGAAAAAAGTAAATTTCCATGACAAAAAATCATGTTTTTTTTTTTACAGTTAAAGATTTTCCAGTTATTTTATAATTATTGTTTAACACCCTCCCATAGCCGATTACCACGCTGCACATGAGCCTCACAGCTCAATAGCCAGAGTGTTTCTCCTGGGTGTTTTGATGCAACACTTCTGGTAAATGGACTGATTCTTATGCAGTCCTCAACCACCCAAGCACTTTTTCTATGCTTAAGCACTTTCCACCATTCACCCACATTCATACTCCGATGGAGGCATCTGAGAGCAACTTGGGTTAAGTATCCTGCCCAAGTATATTTGGCATGCAGAGTGGAGCAGCCAGGAATCAAACCACCAACTTTCTGATTAGAAGATGACCTGCTCAACCTGCGTTACTATAGTAACCATGAAGAGTTACATATTGGGTCAGGTACAGTTTGGATACGTTGTGCTGACTAACCTGGCTGGGCTGTTTAGGATAAGAGTGGCCTCTGAGTAGCCTTTTACTCTGGAGAGAATTCAGGAGCTTGTAAATGTCATCGACAGAAAGAAGACAGGGGCCAATTATTTTTTTCTGTTGTCCTTACTACCCTCTGTAGTGTGTGTTTCTCTGCTGTAGAGCAGCTGGCACACCACACAGATACCAACACACTCTCTATGGTGGAGCTGTAGAATGTCAGCAGCAACTTCACCTCCAGTTCGTTCCTCCTGCAGAACCTTCGGGAAGCGGAGATGCTGCTGGGGCTTTCTCACAAGCACAGCTGTGTTGTTTGACCATCTTCCATGATGTACATCCCCAAGAAATTGAAGAAGGAGAAGACCCCATCCACACAGTTTCCTTTGATGTGGAAGGGAAAGGGGGCCAGTTTTGTTTTTGAATTTGACGATGATGGTTTTCTTGTTGTTGAGGCAGAAGGTGTTCTTCGTGCTCCCCTCTACCAGCCTTTGAACAAGCCTCGGTCCTAATTAGGAGAGTGGAGTCTGGAGTGGATCATGGTGGGAAATGAGGGCATGCAAAACAGAAAAACACAGCAATACATAATTGACTGAGAGAAAAAAATAATAAAGAAATGCTTTCACCAGATGACACTGACACATTTAAATATTTACAGTTATGTACACATATATTTGGACACCTACACAAGTTGTGTCTTTTACCTGTTTATTGAAACATACTCCAGTTATAGATATAATGGACACAGACAGCTTTCATTTTAGAGTATCCACATTCAAACTGGATGAAGAGTTTAGGAGTTTGAGCTCCTAACATGTGCCAACCTCTTTTTAAAAGGACCAGAAGTAATTTGACAATTAACTCAAAGGCTATCTCATGGGCAGTTCCTTCGTCATGTCATTATCAGTTAAGCAGATAAAAGGTGTAGAGTTGTTTTTAGATTTAATGCTTTGGAAGATTTTTGCTGTGAACAGACAATATGTGTCAAAGGGGCCCTGAGGCCAGTAACTCGAACTGAACCAAAGTGCAGTAACCCAGAGTGGAGGTGGAAGGAACGTTTTAACAAGGTTTACTTAACTTATATAAGGGTAATACTTGGCAGTGGCAAAATAAACAGTGACTTGGCAAACATTCAGCTGATGTTTGCTGGAGCCACATCTGTAAGCTACTGATCATGATGTCGGTTTGGATATGTGGTGAGAAGGAAACATGAAGGTGAAACCAGGAGATGTCCTTACTGAATCATCAGAGCTGAACAGGTGATGGAGAAACAGGTTTACCTTTTAGGTGACATGAATGAGTTGAAGGGAAGTTATGAACTGTTTCTGAGAGACAAATAACACCAGGATCCTTTTTTACGTAGCTGACAGCTGGTAACTGTGCAGGGGCGGGTCTAGCAAAGTTTTGTCAGGGGTCCATGTAGGGCATTAACGGGGAAAGGGGGGCACAAGGAAATACTTTTCTTTCTTATTCTCATTTAAAATGTCTAGCTTTTAAAAAAATAATTATCTGAGTCTTACAACAAACAATTGATAGATTGATACATATATACCATCAGAACAGTGTACATCACTGTCACAACAGTGTTTGTTTTCATTCAAAGTCTTTATGATTTTTCCTATTATGGTGGGCCGGTCTCTAGTCAAATTCCCCGGGACGATTTTTTTTTGTCCCAGTCCAGCCCTGTAAGCAGCTCATCTGCAGTCTGGTGTTACCTACATCTTCCTATTCAGAAGGCAGAATTTCCGAGTTCTGAGTACAATCGAAAGCACCACGACTGCAGTTTTTGTGTTGGATGTAAAAAGCAGGCTAGAATCATGTGGCGGTCAACGACGGTCCAGGCGTGGGATTTCTCTCGTGGAAATGTGCACATTATTTTCTTCCTTTCTATTGGTAGGTGGCACAGTGCACTTGTGGCAAGTAAGCAAGTTAGAAGACTGGCAATCTTGCTGGGTATCCAGTTACGGAAGCAACACATTAACAAGAGAATTCTGAGTAAAACCAAAGTTACTTTCCCTAGTAACTAGTTACTCTGAAAGTAACGAGTAACTTGAAGTAACTGAGTTACTTTTGATAGAAGTAACTAGTAATGTAACTAAGTTACTAATTTAAAGTAACTTACCCAACACTGCAAGGGAATGAGGGGGACATAGCCGGTGAACAAGGCAAAACACCGTTTCACAGTACCCCTTGAAGCCAAGAAGTCATATAATGAATTTGCTGACAAAAAGAAAAACAAGTCTTTGTAAGTGCAGGGGACACTTGAAAAGATAGATCTGTGTACATCCAAAAAAGCATGTGTACTGAATGCTAACTACTGTGTGCAGGTAACTATAAAGGTAAAACCATAAACATCACCTTAGTTATTAGATTTGCTCACTAGCCCACTCTCCTATCAGCGTCATCAGAGGAATTAGTTGGTGTAATAGTTAGGTGACATCTCTGTTAACTATATGCAGTTTGAATGCTCATAGAAATGTTGTGCAAAGTAGGATTAAAAACTGCGTACTATTTTTGCGAGCTAATGCTACTGATCTGGAATTTGGTATACTTGCCTTACAGATGCAATGTGTACGGTTCTGCCCTCTGCTGAATGTAAATGGTCCTGTCCTCCTACCATGAAATTAGCTATTGTTGCTTTAAGAACAACAATTAGGATGTACTGCACTCTTGCTTATGTTACCAATATTATAATTACATTTGCAGATGATACAGATGCAGATGAAGTAAAAATAAAGTTGTAATACAAATCCCTCAATAACTTCTTGATTACCAGAATTTAGTAATAGGTGGACCAATCTAAATATCAGTCATATTGATACCATACTAGTATGGGGACTGATACTTCAGTTTTAGATTCTCTCTCCTATGCTCTGTACATTGCTTCCATTTCCACAGTAAGCAGACATGTCTTTGCATGTCTCTGCAAACATTACTCTTCTCCCAACTTACATGAACAGCTTGCTCCTCCTGTGCTCTACTGTGTTTTGTTGTTGTCATGTGACTCACTTCTTAGTCAGTATCAGTACTTGGTAACAGTGTTACTGGCCCTGTATTCACTTGGTATCAAACAGTACCAAAATTAGAAAGTTGGACAACTGTAAAAAGAAATCACATTACTTCTGAACTTTGAACTTGATTGGCTCTTTGTTGCCCTATCTTGTTTTACCTGCTCTTCTCTCTGTCAACAGACCATCTGTCCCACCCCCACACATGCCATTGGTCCCACCTGAGCAATGCTTAGTCCTATTTGGTTATACATAACACCAGTATAGTCGATTCAACCAGGAGTGGGTAATTGAGAGAAGTAAAGCTTACTGAAAGAAATGCAAAATAAAAGCATGTACAATAAAAAAAAAACACAGAAATACTTTATCAAGTAAGGGGGAAAAAAGGGAACTGTGAAATAATTCCACTGAATGACATTTGTCTACTGAAACACCCTACTGTCAAGTGTGACTTCCCTCGTGATTTCCTGAAACAGAGTGTAACCCGATACACACCACTTTTCCCTCCACAGTGAAACTGGTTGGCATTAACCTTCACATACGAAGATTCACACGGGGCATTCACACAGGACAGACAATGGATCAGGAAAAACTCTGCTGTTCAGTCTGTCTGGATCTACTGAAGAAGCCGGTGACTATTCCCTGTGGACACAACTACTGCATGAGCTGTATTAAAAGACACTGGGATAAAGAGGAACCAAAAGGAGCCTACAGCTGTCCTCAGTGCAGAAAAGTCTTTGCACCGAGGCCTGAGCTGGTGAAAAACACTATGTTAGCAGAGTTAGTAGAGGACTTGAAGATACCTGCAATCCAACCTGCTTCAGCTGATCTCTGCTATGCTGGACCTGAAGATGTTTCCTGTGATGTCTGCACTGGAAAGAAGCTGAAAGCAGTGAAGTCCTGTCTGGTATGTTTGGTTTCTTACTGTGAGCAACACCTCCAGCCTCACTATGACTCCTCTGCCTTTGACAAACACAAGCTGGTCAAACCATCGAACAGGGTGAAAGGGAACATCTGTTCAACTCACAATGAGGTGATGAAGATTTTCTGCCGTACTGATCAAAAGTGTATCTGTTATGCCTGCTGTGTGAATGAACATAATCACCACAACACGGTTCAAGTTGAAGAAGAAAGGAAACACAGGCAGAAAGATCTCAAGCTGATTCTGCAAAAAATCCAGCAGAGGATTCAGACCAGAGTGGAGGAAGTGAAAGTGCTTGATAAAGAGGTAGAGGGGATTAAAGTGTCAGCTGATGAAGCAATGAAGGACAGTGAGACCATCATCAATGAGCTGGTGAGTTACATTAAAGAAAAGGGCACAAGTCTAAAGCAGCAGATACAACTCCAGCAGAAAGAGGAAGAGAGGCGAGTTGTAATGCTTCAGAAGAAGCTGGAGCAGGAGATCACTGAGCTGAAGAAGATGGACGAGGAGCTGAAGCAGCTTTTACACACAGAGGACAACACAGAGTTTCTACTCAGCTACTCCCTGCCTTTCAAACTCAACGATTATACAGACTCACCAAGCTTCAAAATGTGTCCAGTTAAATACTTTGAGGATCTGCAAACAGCAGTGTTAGAAGTCAGAGATAAAATCAAAGCTTTTCTAGCTGAAGAATGGAGGAAGATCACTCTGACAGTGAGATCAGTGGATGTTTTATTGCCACAAAGCAAGCCTAAGACCAGAGATGAGTTTTTAAAATATTCGTACCAACTGACAATGGATTCAGATACAGTGCACCCTAAAATATTTCTGTCTAATCAGAACAAATCTGTGTCAAACACTGTTCAACATCCAACTAATGACTTTTCTTTTCAAAGAAAGGACAGGTTTTCCAACCAGCAGCAGGTCCTGAGTAAGGAGAGTCTGATTGGACCTTGTTACTGGGAAGTGGAGATGAAAGGGAAAGGTCTTTCAGTAGCAGTGACATACAAGAATAAAAATAACCTGGATCAAAGTGAATTTGGAAGCAATAATAATTCCTGGGCATTAGAGTGTTACGGCGACTGCTACAAATTCAGACACAAGAAAATCACAACTCCCCTCTCAGGGCCTTTGTCCTCCAAAGTAGGAGTGTGCGTGGATCCCAGAGCAGGTGTTCTTTCTTTCTACAGCGTCTCTGACACCATGGCCCTCCTCCACAGAGTCCAGACCACATTCACTGAGCCGCTCTATGCTGGACTGTGGATTTGGAAGAGTTATTGGGCTGATACCACTGCTACATTTAATGAGATAAAATAGACTGTCTTCATTGGTTTGTGAACCCATCTTGTTCTTTCCTTTACTCACTGATCAAATACCAATCAAACATCTTAAGCAGGTGTCACAGAGAAATATGAAATATTGATTAAAATCTGATAGATTTCTTTGTGCAGGAACATGAACTCAGTAGCAGCTAGGTATGATGAATGCCAGTGTCTGCACATGTATCATTAATAAAAATGTGAAAATTATTTTGTATGGTTTATACTGTTGCTGTGAGGTTTTCTGTCTCACTGTATGAATCATTCATGAACTTTCTCAATCATTTTTCTTCCTTTTACATCTTTTGCATTTTAAGAAAATAACTGTAATGATGCATTCAGTACACCCATAATAATATAAAATCAGTTGTACATTCTTAAAAAATAATGTTTAACAATAATTATTGATTGTTAAAAATGAACTAGTGAGGGCAGTAGGTTAAACAGGCTGACTATTTTTAATAGTGTCTGCAGTATTTATTGTATCAGTCCAGCTGTTACATGATGTCATTAGCCTTGAATTTGTTCACTGTTACTGACCTGTTATCATGTTTGTAACATTTGTGATGACCACAGATATGACATAGTTGTCTAATAAAGATGAATTTAGTTTTATTCCAACAACTTTTCACACCTTGAATATTTATATAATTCAGTAGATTTCGTATAGTGAGCATCTTGGAGTATAATGCAGGATTTTCTCTATCCACACAAAAACTGAATACAAATGTTGAGTTAGTTTTTTTTTTTTTTTTTAATGTACTTTTAAAGTATCCTTTTAAACAGCTGATTATATGTCGTGCCCTTTTGTACATTTTTTTCATCAAAATACCAGCTTAGGTTTTGAAACTGTTGAAATATATACGACAAGACAGGCTTTATAATTCCCATTGTTGGGATATTCACATTGAAACAGTGATTAACATTCAGATGATTTGAATTCAAACAGAAGTGTCAAGCAGTACAAAATAATAAAGACAGTTCATCACCCCAATGTGATGCATGTATAGAGTTCTTCCTAGAAAGTATCACGTTTTCCTTTTTTCAGTCTTAAGCAATAGACCCAGGAGTCTTCTGTGTTCAGCCCCCCCAAAGGAATTAAATTCCCGGACAGCAAGACGGTCTTTGTTTTCTCCATAATCTATCGCTTTGGTTCTCACAGCACTAAACCAAATGGGATTTCTCAGCAGTTCTCCCCTGATGATGAACCAAAACCATCTTGCTACACATCTGAACTTTCAGAAGTCTGATGTGGAAAATCAAAGATATAGTCCACTTAGCCTCATAAGATGTTTTGTGTCCTTTATTGTGTGCTTGTGGGTGATCCATTGGGCCCGCACTGCCACCTCATGGTAAGTCAGAGTATTTGCTTTGTAAACTACAACGTCTCGTGTCCTTCCTCAGGTAAAGATGCAAATTAGCATGTTGGAGCTTGTTTAACCTGTTTCAGAAGCAAGAGCAGCTCAAAGCAGACTGTGGGTTTTCTCCAGCCTTTACCACTTCCTAGTAGGTCCTGGTTGCATATGACTGTTCTTACTGGCCTGGCTCACTCCAAAAGCAGTCATTCTGTTAGTCACGCCACCTCATTGCCGTAGAAAAGCGTCTCACAGCCTCTGAAGCAGATTTAAGAGTAGAACATACATTTGGTCTCATGGTATTCCCAGTAAAAGAAAGAAACTCTCTGACAGAGTGCTCCTGTTGATAACACACGTCTGTAAAGCCTCCTGCTCAGCTTTAGACAAAAGCAGCCCTGGGAGATGAAGTGGTAGATAACCAGCTAGGTGATATCCTTTGTGGAGGATATAATTAAGTAAAAGATGGCCATTTAAATGTGAGACAACCAAACTGATTACGTTACTGTTTTGAAAAAGAAGACAGCTGTCACGGGGATGGAGCAGACTGAGGCACAGACTGAGAGATAGGATTTAAACAGTTCTTTATTTATCCACACCAGGTGCACTATATGCATGGGGGGAGGGGGGGGGACACCAGGGTTTTGAGGGTCCACAGGGTCTGGAAAACACAAAGCCTTCACACTCGCTCCGCTCCTCCTCCACATAATCACACTCAGTAGTCCATGGTCATGGTATGGAGTAGAAGCAGGAAACCAATTCACAGAAACGAGGGTTACTCCGAAGCAATCATGAGAAACGACTGAATTCTGCAGAGCCGGGTAATACTAACTAAAGTTACTCAATATTCCAGCGACGAGTAGCTCAGCGCCCCTGCCTTAAGAAGAGCCAGCAAACAAATTTAGAATCACAGGTGATCAGCTGCAGGTGCATGGCCCAAGGACGGGAGCTCAGCTCCACCCAGGCAGAGAGACAGAGAGAGAGAGCAAGGCGAGCAAGAGGAGGAAAAGACAAAGCAAAAACAAAAGCATTTGTAGCCACACTGGGCTGGCCGGGCAGGCACAGGGACCGTGACAACAGCTGTAAGAATACGATTGATCTCTAAAATGGCACCTTAGCAGGTTTCACCATATTTAGCCATTCATTCTTACCCTATACCGATAACAACAGGAGACTAATGCTGGTTAATAGTTTCATTTTAATGTTACATGTTCTGTCATAAAACTGTTAGATGTTCTAGACACCTCTGATGGGCTCACCAATTAGACAGTTGCCCGCCCTCTCAGCCTGGTGATACCAAATAAAAATCAACCACTAAGTTTGACAGGTTGCTGAATTAAGACATAAATATCCAACTACCCTGAATATGAGAAACAAAAGAAATCAGTTTAGTGTAAATTCAGGTTTGTAATGTTTATTTGTGTAATTTTAGTATTGAATCTGTTTAAATGCTGCATATGCAGTACCATACTTGTTGCTCATACACAACAGCGTTTAAAGTTCATTTCCTTCACTGGGCCCAATCTGGCAACTCCTGCGTCTCAAAGGAGGAGTCTCGAAGAATGTATTTGTCAGACACAGTCAGTCCCATCCGACCTGTGAAGAAAGCAGGACGCATGATTTCTGGTAAGTAAATACTTCTGTGTAGTTGTTTATTTATTTCAAACAAGTTTAATCCACAGGTCCAATGCACAAATCTAACCTCTGTTTCAGAGACAAACAGCAAGCAATACTTGATTAACAGCACTTATTAAGCATATTTTTTTTGTTTTTCTTTAAATATTTGTAATAATATGTGATATTATTAGATAGTGATAATAATGAAAGATGTAACCAGTCATAAATAAATCAGTGTTTTGGACACTCAATGATTCTTGTGTCAATGCAACAAGTAGATGATCTATGATAGCTTCTTCTGCGTGCTCCCTTTGTCACAGGAGTGGCCACAACAGGTCGGTCCACATTTTTCATTTAACTGATTTTTACACTGGTGACTTCCTGACTTCCTGCTTATCTGGCAAATGTGTAAAACACCACTTAGAAGAAACATTAAGGTTGAGACATTTATTTATTATACAAACTGAAAAAAATGGTCTGTTCTTTTCATGTGGACTGAAAATGATTGATTTTATTCCACCACAGGCCATCATGTGACAATGCAAAGCTTTTAATCTTTTAATTATGTTTTACTTGATAAATATTGGCATCAGAGACCCATTAAGAACTACTACTTTTTTACTTTAAAATGTATGTTTGTTTTTTTAATTACAACAAGCAGTCCGTCACTCATCACTTATGGGCAGAAATCTGTGCCATCAGAAACTGAATTTGAATAAGTTAAATTTGAATTTGAATTCCTCAGATTGAATCTGAATTGTAACTTGAATAAATGCTTTTGAAAACTGAATTTGAATTAGTGTAATTTGAAATTGAATTTATGGTTTGAAAATGATCATCACTAAATTGAAATTGAATTTTCTATTTTGAAAATGAATTGATTTGCTTTGAAACTGCATTTTATCCTTTAAAAATTCAGCTCTCGAATAATTTCAGTTTCACTTCTCACCATTCAGTTTCAGTTCTACAATTCAATTTCAGTTCCAAAACTCAGTTTTTTGGAACTTACATCCGGTTCCGGTTCAAGCGCAGATTAATAGAACTACGTTTTACTAGCGGACCGAAAGTGTTACTGACGGGAATCTACAGCATCTTGAGCTGAATTAAGACTTCAGAAGTCATTCGTCATGTCGAATGACCAGCGGATAAACTCTCAGGTTGGTAATAAATGTATTACATGTATAAGAACAAGCGTCATGTTAACAAATGATAGCCGTAAGGTAACTTTTATGCTTATAGTAGCTGTTAGCTAAAAACGCTAATTTAGCGTAGTTTGCCCTGAATTCAGCTTTGACAAACAAATATGATCGACTGTTTCTAGTAGAATTCCAGAGTTGTCATCTTGTACCCTCTCAGAGTACCCCCTCTGTATGCTTGCAGAGACCCCTACAGTAGGGAAACATGCAAAACGGTGTCCAAACCTTTGTATTTTAGCTTTATTTATGTCTTACACAGCATCCCAACTCTTTAGCTAACTTAATAACTTTAGCTAAAGTGAATAGTTAGTCTAATTCATTAGTGCAGCATTACTGGATCACCTCTGTTTGAAGTGATATAATATGATATACAACTATCACTGTGTTTAACTACCATAATAATTCTTAGGGTACTGAGTGCATGCTTAATTAGATTTTTTTTTTTTTTAAACATACTGCTCCATTACTATGTTTGACAGGCTGAAGTTGTCGGGTCACCTCCTAAATTGACCATCTCTTACAGGTGTTTTGTGCCAGAAATGGAGTGTCCACTGAAGACTGAAGATACTGAATCTCTACGCCTTGCCATTGATCCCTCTTGTGCCTTCATCTAGACAAGAGACATTAACTTAACCACTCTCATATGCTCTGTACCTACATCACCTTCCCTGACAGTCGTAGCTTGGCTCATCTGAGGGTGAAATTATAAGAATGTGTTATTTTGCAAAGTGCTCTCTAGGGTTCCTAAATAAAATATGGCATTGAGGTCATTTCTTTTGAATTAATCCCTTCTTCTGAAATATAAGAACCTCTCCTGGTTTTAATGGCACTTTGGATTTCCTTACTTTCTGTTCCACTTCCAAACCCAAATAGATGCTGACAAGCTGACACAGTAACATGGAAGAGGGAAAGAAGTTGGAAAGGACTACTACAAATAAACCTAATGCCTAACAATGAAAAATGTAAAATAAGAACAATAATAATAATAAAGATAAAAGATGAAGTAACAAGTTTTTAGTTTTTTGTTTATTCCAAATGATCATCCAGATGTCTGTGACATGTGATATTTGTTTGTCAAAGCTGAATTCAGGGCAAACTACGCTAAATTAGCATTTTTAGCTAACAGCTACTATAAGCATAAAAGTTACCTTACGGCTATCATTTGTTAACATGACGCTTGTTCTTATACATGTAATACATTTATTACCAACCTGAGAGTTTATCCGCTGGTCATTCGACATGACGAATGACTTCTGAAGTCTTAATTCAGCTCAAGATGCTGTAGATTCCCGTCAGTAACACTTTCGGTCCGCTAGTAAAACGTAGTTCTATTAATCTGCGCTTGAACCGGAACCGGATGTAAGTTCCAAAAAACTGAGTTTTGGAACTGAAATTGAATTGTAGAACTGAAACTGAATGGTGAGAAGTGAAACTGAAATTATTCGAGAGCTGAATTTTTAAAGGATAAAATGCAGTTTCAAAGCAAATCAATTCATTTTCAAAATAGAAAATTCAATTTCAATTTAGTGATGATCATTTTCAAACCATAAATTCAATTTCAAATTACACTAATTCAAATTCAGTTTTCAAAAGCATTTATTCAAGTTACAATTCAGATTCAATCTGAGGAATTCAAATTCAAATTTAACTTATTCAAATTCAGTTTCTGATGGCACAGATTTCTGCCCATAATCACTTCACTCTGCTTTAATTTCTGCATGAAATCAAATATCTTGATGCATTCTCAATCATCCAGGAAAGTAAATCTCCAAAAGTTGATTCTGTTCATCTGGACGTAGCGTTTTGTGGGAGAAACGTTTCGTCACTCATCCAAGTGACTTCTTCAGTCTCAGCTGACTGCAGGTTTCCCCAAATCTTATAAACAGTACATTTGCATAATGACTGAAACCAGCCCAGTAAAGGAACAATGGGCTGGGAGGTCAGTTCCTTAACCTTAATTATGCAAATTCTCATGACCATTGATCAACAACCACTGACCAAAACCCACTGATCAAAGACCACTGATCAATGGCCATGAGTACCATTCACAGAGAGTTGGGGGTCTCACTAGGCGTAGCTCAGGGTGATGTACCAAACCCATAATGGTATTTCCCGTTTTTTTAATATTCATGTGACCTCAGCCCCCATAGAGAACGGAGCGGGTAGTATTCACACTAAGGAAAACTTAACAAAATATGAGAATTGTTCATTCTAAAATTGGTGCTGCACTTTTACTGAGGTGCCCAACAAAACACCTGCAAAATATAAAGTGAATCAGGTAAACAGTTTTTCTGGGTTTTCTCAATGACTGTCAGTGTTTTCATACCTATTGTTCATCTACTCTGGTTTGAATCAGTTAATGAGTTTAGCGGGAGCAACAAAAAATGAGCTGTTCTGTTTTTAATTTGTGAATAACAATGAGAGTTTATATTCATTTTACAGCTAGTTGCTGTAGTTTGTGTAGCTTACTCTGCATATCCCAGAATATGAAGCATACCTGTGGGAAGGCAGTTTGTTCAAACTTGCAAAGTATGCTGTATGGTTTTGAGGGCTTTCTGGAGTAGAACCAAAACCTGCTGCAGAGATTATATGTCTTGTGTGGTCTAATACTTTGGGATCCCTCAGTTGGACCCAAAAACCTGGAATAGCCTGATGTCACTGTGGACCAACTTTGAATAACCAGAAGATAGTGGGTGGATAATTAAGAGTGTGACGTATGCCTTTCTGGAATGACCTGATACATGCGTCTTCTTTTCACAGTGAAACTATTTGGCATTCACCTCATCACACAGAATGGCACAACAAGGAAGCAAGTCAGTAAAATTCCACTGTTCAGTTTGTCGAGATCTACTGAAGGAGCCGGTGACTATTCCCTGTGGACACAACTACTGTATGAGCTGTATTAAAGGACAATGGGATAAAAAGGATCCAAAAGGAGCCTACAGCTGTCCTCAGTGCAAAAAGAGTTTCATATCGAGGCCTGATCTGGAGAAAAACAGCATGTTAGCAGAGTTAGTAGAGGACTTGAAGACATCTGGACATCAAGCTGCACCTGCTGATTTCTGCTATGCTGGACCTGAAGATGTTTCCTGTGATGTCTGCACTGGAAAGAAGCTGAAAGCAGTGAAGTCCTGTCTGGTATGTTTGGTTTCTTACTGTGAGCAACACCTCCAGCCTCACTATGACTCCTCTGCCTTTGACAAACACAAGCTGGTCAAACCATCGAACAGGCTGAAAGGGAACATCTGTTCAACTCATAATGAGATGATGAAGATGTTCTGCATTACTGATCAGCAGTGTATCTGTTATGTCTGCTGCATGGACAAACATAAACGCCATGTAACAGTTCCAGTTGAAGTTGAAAGGGCAGACAAAGACAAAGACCTTAAGATGAATCTGCAGGAAGTCCAGAAGAAAATTCAGACCAGAGTGGAGGAAGGTAAAGTGCTTGAGAAAGAGATGGAGGGGATCAAACTGTCTGCTGATAAAACAATTGAAGACAGTGATGCCATCATCAATGAGCTGGTGAGTTACATTAAAGAAAAAGGCTCAAATCTAAAGCAGCAGATCAAATCCCAGCAGGAAACTGAAGAGAGTCGAGTCAAAGAGCTTCAGAATAATCTGGAGCAGGAGATCACTGAGCTGAGGAGGAAAGAAGAGGAGCTGAAGCAGCTTTCAGGCACAGAGGACCACACCGAATTTCTACTAAGTTACTCCATGATGTCAAAACTCAGTGAATATACAGATTCACCAAGCTTTAAAATGTGTGAAGTTAAGTACTTTGAGGATCTGCAAACAGCAGTGTTAGAAGCCAGAGAAAAATTCAAAGCATTTCTAAGTGAGGAATGGAGCTATCTCACTCTGACAGTGAGATCAGTGGATGTTTTATTGCCACAAATTGAACCTAAGACCAGAGATGACTTTTTAAAACATTCATGTCAACTGACGATGGACCCAGATACAGTCCACAAAAATCTCTTCCTATCTAATCAGAACAGAACCGTATCAGACAGTGCTCCAAATCCAAATATCTATCCTGCATATAAAAAAAGGGACAGGTTTTCCAACCAGCAGCAGGTCCTGAGCAGAGAGAGTCTGATTGGACCTTGTTACTGGGAAGTGGAGATGAAAGGGAAAGGTCTTTCAGTAGCCGTGACGTACAAGAATAGAAATAAACTGGATCAAAGTGAATTTGGAAGTAACAATAATTCCTGGGCATTAGAGTGTTACGGTGACTGCTACAAATTCAGACACAATAAAATCACAACTCCCCTCTCAGGCCCTCTGTCCTCCAAAGTAGGAGTGTGCGTGGATCCCAGAGCAGGTATTCTTTCTTTCTACAGCGTCTCTGACACCATGGCCCTCCTCCACAGAGTCCAGACCACATTCACTAAGCCGCTCTATGCTGGACTGTGGATTTGGAAGAGTTTTTGGGCTGACAACACTGCTACATTTAATGAGATAAAATAGACAGTCTTCATTGGTTTGTGAACCCATCTTGTTCCTGTGTTGTTCTTTTCTTTACTCACTGATCAAATGCCATCATCTTAAGCCAGCTGTCATGGGGAAACATGAAATATGAATTAAAATCTGATATATTTCTTTGTGCACAGGAACTAGAAATCAGTAGCATCTAGGCATAATGAATGCCAGTGTTTGCACATGTATTATTAATCAAAATGTGAGATTAGTTTTGTACGGTTTATACTGTTGCTGTGAGGTTTTCTGTCGCACTGTATGAATCATTCATGAACTTTCTCAATCATTTCTTTTTTCAATCATTTTTTACTTCTTCCTTTCACTTTTTAAGCATTTTAAGAAAAATGTAATGATGCTTTCAGTACACCCATAATAATATAAAATCAGTTGTACATTCTTAGAAAAAAATCATGTTTAACAATAATTATTGAATGTTAAAAAGGAATTTTGGCAGTGCCTATACATACTACGACAACTGAGGAAGTTCAGGGTCTCTCCAGTGATCCTCAGGACTTTCTATACAGGCACTGTGGAGAGCATCCTCACACAGAACGTCGCATCCTGGTTTGGGAACAGCTGTGTCTAGGACAAAAAAGCTCGTCAGAGAGTGATCTGTACAGTAGAACGCTGCTGCAGGGCTGCTCTCCCCTCACTACCGGACATTTACACCAAAAGATGCAGGACCAGAGCAGCTCAGATACTAAAGGACCCTTTCCACCCCAGCAATAAACCGGTCCAGTTTCTACAATCAGGCAGAAGGTTCCGCACCATCTGGGCAAGAACAGAGAGGCTGAAGAGGAGCTTCTACCCTCAGGCCATCCATGTATTAAATCAGGACATCCCGCCCCCCCTCAACCATAACAAGCTGATACAGGACTCACATATTCCCATTTCATGCCCGATCCTTCTGACTTCATTGCGGCACAAGTCACTTTAACGCCCCACTCACACAATTTACGCTCACAAATTTTGAACTGTAAATTTCCAGATTGTTTTATTCTATTTAACTTAATGTATATAATTCACTCACTTATTGCACATAATGTCTTCCTTGTATATATCTACTTACTTACTGTATATAATGTTTTTCTCTCTCTATTTTGCACAGTCGAGCAGCGTATCAGCTCACATTTCACTGCGTGTTATACTTGTATAACTATGTACGCGACAAATAAAAGGATCTTAAATCTTGAGTCAGTGGGTTAAACAGGTTGATTAATTTTAATAATATCTGGAGCATTTATTGTATCAGTCCAGCTGTTACATGATGTCATTAAATTAGCTCTGAATTTGTAACTTTTATTGATTCGTTATTGTGTTTGTAACACTTGTGATGACCACAGATATGACATGTGTCATGATCCTGGGTCTTATGACCCAGCGGTTTCAGTTTCTTGTGTTTTGTCATTTTGTATTATGGTTTGAGTCCACCTTGTTACTTTAAAGTTTAGTCTGAGTCACTAGGTTTTTATGTTTATTTTTTGGTTGTTAGATTTCCCCGTGTCTTTGCTCCTGTGTCTCCCTCTGTGTATCTGTAGTCATATAGTTCTGAGTTCCTGTGCCTTGTTTCCCCTCGTGTTTTATTCCATGTTTCCCCAGCCCGTTATTAGTGATGTGCGGATCGATCCTGAAATATCGATTCCTCCGATACCAATCATTGATGTTCTAGAATCGATTCTCACATTAAAATATCGATATTTTAGTAATTTAGGGTAAATTTGTAGTTTATCATTAACAGGAACATAGTGGAAAGAAACTATAACATTCGGATTGTCTACATTCAAAGGAACTACTTCCTCCTCCGCCTTTCATAATTATGTGTGAAATACGGCTGTATAAATGTCTCGCAGCCTCTTGCCGTGCGCACTCACAACAATGGCTGAGCATAATTGGAGTCATGTGCGGACGTATTTTACCTCCACAAACAGCTGAGACGTGGTTTGAGATACATGTGGCAAAAAAGTGCTCCAAGAGTGAGGTGTTGTGGCCATACTTGCCAACCTTGAGACCTCAGAATTAGGAAGATATTCAAAAGGGCTGTTAGGGTGGGGGGGGGGGGTGGGGGGTGATAAATACATTTTACAGGGTTTATTTATCGGATAAAATACATTAAATGTCACCGTTATTATTGGCCGGCCTGGAAACAGCGGGGGTGTCCAAATTCAGAGGCTGCTTCCACCTGAGGACCCGGCCTTCGCAGTCTAAAGAAAGCCGGGTAGTACGTCACAGGTGGAAAATCGGGAGAAATTCGGGAGAATGGTGGCTCCGGGAGATTTTCGGGAGGGGCACTGAAATTCGGAATTCTCCCAGAAAAATCAGGAGGTTTGGCATGTATGGTTGTGGCAACATCATTAACCTCGTCAAACACCTCAGAGTAAATCATATCGCAGAATATGACGAGCGTATGTTGAGGCGAACTGAAGAGGAGGACAGGGACAGGTGCTGCTAGGGCGAGACAGACATATCTCACAGAATCCTTTAGTGCTGCAGGCAGGCAAGGTGTTCAAATAGTGCACAACTTCAGTTTTTTTTATTTCTATGTGATGATCTCTGCATTATTAAGTGATAAGAACAAGTAATCTGATGTCCTGTAATCATTAAGACGCTATAATTTGAGATACAATAAATAAAACAAGATTTGTACAAAGTATCAGTATCGGATCAGTATCGTCGATACCACCCTGAATATTACTTGGTATCGGATCGGAAAGGAAATCAGTGGTATCGCACATCACTACCCATTATGTCTGCGCTCTCCCCGTGCTCCCTCTCCCCCTACTGTCTGCGTCTCTGTGTTCTTCCTGTGTTACGTTTAAGATCCGTGTCTTGGGTCAGTATTTTCAGTTCTGTGTCCTTGCTGTCTTTTATGCGTAATTGTCCTCAGCTGTGCTCCCCGTGTGTTCCCACTTCCCTCATTATCTTCTGTGTATTATGTCCAGGGCTGGACTGGGACAAAAAATCGGCCCGGGCATTTTGACTAGAGACCGGCCCACCAGGTATTATAGGAAAAACCATAAAGCCTTTGAATGAAAACAAACGCTGTTGTCACAGTGATGTACACTGTCTTGTTGGTATATATGTATCTGTGGCGGAGGTGTGGTCCCGGGCGCGGCTGCAGGGGAGGAGTGGTGCAGTGAGCTCAACGGGGCGGTGCTGGAGACGCAGGTGAGAACAGCTGATGGCGTTTGGACTGATGACGGTTTCCTTCCCCTTTTTTAGTGAGACGGGAGAGGAGCGGAGGGAGAGCTGGAAATCAGCTGAGACCAGAGCTGTCAGACTGTGGACTGTCATAACAAATGAAAACTAAAAATAAACGTGGCATCTGGCGACAAAGAACTGTGCGTGTGTGTACGTGTGTGAAGTGCATTTCACAGTATCAGTCTAATAAACTTAAACCTACACCACCCTCCCTATTCTGGTATTCTAAACAGTACCCAAAAGTAGACTGCTTGGTCGAGTTAACCTCCTGAACTATCTACAACACATGGTGAAAACCTGAAATTAAGACAGAGAAGACTAGAGGTGAGACATGATCATTACTGATTACTGATGACAGATTTAGATATATTTTCATAAACCATTCATTTGCCACATCAATAAACAGCAGGGCAGGGCAAGATATTTTTTCCAACATGGCAACCTTTAAAAAGTGAAAGGAGACAGAAAGACAGGTGAGAAAGAATAAAACTTAATTGACTTTTTGATGGCATTTTACACACAGTACTGGTACAGTATCTAGAAAATGTGGGAAAATACTGGCATCATATACAGTACTTACTTCTGAAGAAATTATGATGGGACCCTAAAAAAAATTACTATGTACAATAATGGATTTCTATACATTTTACATCAGATGAAAATGTTTGTTGTAAGATTCAGATAATTATTTGTTAAAAGCGAGACATTTTAAATGAAAATAAGAAAGAAAAGTATTTCCTTGTGCCCCCCTTTCCCTGTTAATGCCCTACCTGGGCCCCTGGCAACGCTTTGCTAGACCCGCCCCTGCACAGTTACCAGCTGTCAGCTACTTAGAAAAGGATCCTGGTGTTATTTGTCTCTCAGAAACAGTTCATAATTTCCCTTCAACTCATTCATGTCACCTAAAAGGTAAACCTGTTTCTCCATCACCTGTTCAGCTCTGATGATTCAGTAAGGACATCTCCTGGTTTCATCTTCATGTTTCCCTCTTACCACATATCCAAACCGACATCATGACCAGCAGCTTTACAGCTGTGGCTCCAGCAAACATCAGCTGATACTAGAAATTAATATTAAATAAATTCTAACAACAGCTGATCAAGCTTAAACGTGCTGCTGTTGTTGACATCTGCTGGTTTCCTCTTTCTGGCGCAAAGTGGGCGATAAACAAACAAGAGAGAAAAGCCGATCAGCTGATCATTGATCAGTTTCATGATTGAAGTAGAAACAGGAGAGGGAGAGAGAGAGAGAGAAGAAGAGGTAGCTGTGCAGCAAAGACACAGAATAAGTCCAGCTTTGTGTCTTTTTCATTGTAGCTGAAGTCCGGGACAAACTGTGTTCCTTTTCACCTCAATACTGTAACAGCCACTATGGTGTGGTGTCCCTTTAAAACACCCAAGTCGAGGGTTGATGGTGTCATCAGTTTGTGCCACTGCTCTTTCTCTCTCTCTCTGTGTGATTGTGTGGACATGTGCTTGCACGCTAGTGCATGAGGAGGGACGGATTTTATGTTTTACCTCTCCAGACATCTTTGTTTGCAACGTTATGGGTTGTACGAACACTGTGCGCTATGTTTGTTAAGCTGCAGCCGTTCAACCGGGCTTATATGGTTGATGAAGAGAAGGTATATTAAAGAACACACTGTGGAATTCCCAACGCCAGCGCGAGTGTGTATTCTTTTGGCTACCCTGCTAAGTGTTTTGCCGCCTCCTCTCAACCACTAAACGCAACCCGACATTACAATACGAGTACAATATTTTCTCTGAATACGAGACCATTCCGTTTTTTACGGGACGGTTGGAAACTCTAATAACTAACCTTATAAATAAAATAAGATAAAACAAGTTCAACATCAATAACATCATAGCACCCGCCCAGCTGTATATAAACTCCGTCATGCTAGCTAGTACGCAGTATGAGTTATTGTAACTGACGGTAAAAAGTCAGCATAACGAAAATAAACTCCACCTAAACTTGGTTTATATCTGACCCAGATAGACTGCAGGTCATAACTTCTTACCTGAAGTTCAGTTCACCGCCTCGGGTCTCTGCTCCTCCTGCCTTTCCTTCATCCACCTGCCAGCGTGTTGCATCTGCTGGCCTCCACCACTTGCGAATGTTACTGAATCTGTGGAAGCTCCGCAATAGCCACCACCAAACAACTGAGTTATTTTTACACATCTCCCTTCATCTGGCCAATCCACCACCTTTCAGTGTTTATACCGTTACGGAAAAAAAACCCCGAAAAAAAAAAAAACATCGGCCCACCGGGCAAATGCCCGGCATGCCCGATGGCCAGTCCAGCTATGATTATGTCAGAATCTCCCTCTGTTCCGTGTCGCGTCGTCCCTCAGTGTTGTGTGCGTTTCCCCGTGGTTTCCTGTACCTCCTTGTGAGTTAGTTTTAGTTCTTCCCAGTGTAGTTTTGTATCGTCCTTTGCCTTTCTGTTAATAAAGCTGTGCTTTGTGTTTATTCACAAGTGTTGCGAGTATTGCGTTTGCGTCCTCACCTGCCTGCACGCAGCCAACATGGTAGTCCAATTAACATGAACTTTATTTTATTACACTTTTTCACACCTTGAATACTTATATAATTCAGTATTGGAATTTAATGCAGGATTTTTCTGTCACCACACAAAAACTGAATACAAATGTTTTGTACTTTTAAAGGATCTTTAAAAAGGTGATGTTGTGCCGTACTGATCAGCAGTGTGTCTGTTAAATCTGCTGCATAGGAGTATATATGGATCCGAGGGCAGGTGTCCTGTCCTTCTATCCGGTCGTTAAGTGATGACGTGACGAATCCTACTTCCGGGCCTAAAGTAGTCTGCGTTTAATATGGCTTTTGTGTTGTTAACATGTTTAATGTTTTGTATTTTCTTCTATTTAATCTCAAAAAGCTCCTAAAACAGTCAGTGATCACTGTTGACCTCCCTTGGCTTTTATTACCGCTAATCATTTATTTAAGCTCAGTTTTCAAAACCTTAGGATGTAACTACAGCCCAGCCCATGCAGCAGTATATGAATGACTAACCTCGTATTGTGGATGGATTAACTCAGTTGTTCTCCTGGCTGAAGTTTGGTCCTTTTACAGCATCCTGCCATGCGATTACATTTGTTCCTGACCACCGGGAACACTCACGTTAACTTTTATCGAGTGGAAAAAAAGTTAGCGTGTTTATATTATGCTAACATAGCTGTGTCGCTAGCGGTCACGTAGCACATCATTATATACCAGCTAGCCAAACTTCAGTAACCCTACAAACGTCACTGCTGTTTAGTTTTCTGTCTTCATTTATGTTGGAAGTGATAACAGAGCTGTACGTTTTAATTTGTTTCCAAAACCCCGCAGTCAGGACATGCTATATTGTATTGTATTTAGATAGAAGCTAGCGAGCTAACTTCCTGCTAACGTCTAACTCTGTTAAATGTCATAAATTCCATTTTCATGGATGCCTGGATGTTAAACTCAATTGTTACACCTGGTAGAGCAGAACGCTGATCATTTTATTAAAGATGAAAGACTTTAGACAGTTTTTCAACTCTCAGTAATGCCATAGTGATTGTTTGATATATGGACCTGCAGCGGAGTTTAGGGCCAGACACGGCTAGTGACGTCAGACTTAACGACCGGATAGCAGGTGTGAGCAACTCCAGGCCTCGAGGGCACTGTCATACCATGATCGGATATGGGTCGAATAGGATCAAAAAAATCGTATTTCATGCGCTTTCACCTGCAGTGTGAACGTAGCCTTAGATGTGTCCTTGATCCAACACAGCTGATTCAAATGGCTATATTACCTCCTCAACATGTCTTGAAGTTCTCCAGAGGCCTGGTAATGAACTAATCATTTGATTCAGGTGTGCTGACCCAGGGTGATATATAAAACCTGCAGGACACCGGCCCTTGAGGCCTGGAGTTGCCAACCACTGTTCTATAGCGTCTCTGACACTATGGCTGTGTCCCAATTAAGAGACCGCACGCTTGAAGTACGCATTTTGAGTGCGATTACGTCACCACCACGCAACGACGGCTGTCCCAATTCGAAGTGTACTTCAAATGCATACTCCAAATGCGCCGTTGATTTCCCCAAATATCAAGCATGGTCTGGTGCACACTTCGTGGTCCCATATATCCCACAATTCATAGCGCGGTGGGTGTGGATAATTTTGCCGCAAAATACGGCAGACGGCAGAAGGGAGTGGCCGAAGAGTGAACTGTCAAAAGTAAGTACTGAATATGACGTCACTTATTTATGTGCGAATGTTTAATAATGAAGAACATTAAAACATTACTGTTGGCCACATGTCGGCAAAGTTACAAACATTAGTGATGTTTGTACTGTCAGCATTAACTTGGTTTTAAAGCCTGTACTTCAAAAAAAAAAAAAAAAAAAAAAAAATATATATATATATATATATATATATATATATATATATATATATATATATATCTCTGACGTCTGTCACAGATGTCTTAGGGTGAGTGGCAGGGTACACCCTGTACAGGTTGCCAGGTTAACCAATCCCCACCAACTTCATGTCTTTGGACTGCAGGAGGAAGCCGGAGTACCCCGAGAGACTCACAAACTCCGGGAGAACATGCAAACTCCATACAGAAAGACCCGGGCCTGATAGTGGAATTGAGCTCAAGACCTTCTTGCTGTGAGGCAGCAGTGCTAACTACCATGCCACCCAAAATCTACTCATATCATGGTAATTTTAAAGTAAAGGAAAAAGTGACTCTGACATTTAGAGAAATACAAGATCTCGCCTAATTTCACTTTGAAGTTTAGGACTCTGTTTGGCCTAGCCTTAGACTAAAAAGTGTTTTGACACAGTAGTTTCTTTTAGATGTGGGAATACGCTTAATCTATGTGTGGATTTGAGAGCTGAGAGCTGATCTCCCAGCTGATCTTAAGAGCTTCTGGATGTGACCTGCAGATGGAAGCATTACTGCACAGACAGACCTGGAAATTCTCCTCCTCATACTACAATATATTGATGCATACAATGAATGATTCTGCCAGAATCCGTTAAAGAGTTTTACAGGAGCCACAAAAGAAGAATGTGCTGTTAATCACTATTCTTAAATAGTGGACAACACAGAGAAATTATATTTCCTTTACAGCTAGTTGCTGTAGTTTGTGTAGGTCACTTTGAAAATCCCTGAATACAAAGCAAAGCTGGCTATAGAGTGACGCAAATTTGCAAATTTGTAATGTACACTTGATAGTTGGGTCAGCTTTAGGTTGTTTGTCTTCCTCAGGCAAAGATGCAAAGGAATATATCGCAGTCTGTTTATTCTGTGCCAGAAGCAACAGCAGCTCCGACCCCCCGCAGAACTCCTCCAGCCCGTGTTGGTTCCTAATGAACTCTTCTCACATATAACTCTTGTTACTGTCCATTCCAAGGTAAAAAGTCGTTCGCACCATCATAGATGGGTTCTGTAGGTCAGGCCACATAATTAACCAAGGAAAAAAATTTCCAATGCCTCTGAAGCAGTAGAAGAAGCAGCGGTAGTACAGGTGTTTTGTCTCCATGGTCTTCAAAATAATATAGTCTCTGTCAAAGGACTCTTTTTCTGATGCGCTCTGCTCAACTTTAGGAGCTGAAGTAAACCTTGACTGAGGCTTCCATCTGTAATCTAATGATCAAACAGGTTTAACCAGGAGCTTGAAGCTGTTCTAACTAACCCCTCTTTCTGGAGTTCCCAGTTGTCTTGGGTGGAATACGTCCATAATAACATGACCTCAGCTGCCACTAAGGTACTATGTAAAAGAATCCATTTGTCATATTACAGTTTGCCCTAACTCAGAAAATAAACACTGCTAAGTGTGGCCTCTGCCTACAGTTATTTCCTATCCAAATTCCACTGGACTGTCAAAATCACTGTTATAGTGTTTGGTGAGTGGCCGTTTCAAAAATTAATTAATGTTAATAGTGTTAAGTCAAGGTATGTGGCAGCTGAAACGTAAGAGTTTCCATATATGAGCAGCAGATGGCAGCATTAACTTGTGTAAACTACTGCTGTATGTGCACCTCGGCTGCCACAATGTCTGCGTTATGCTGTGTAATGTCAATGAAGAAATGAGCAGGTCCTCTAACCTACACACAAGGTGTCTGCTGTTAAAACAAATCTCGTCAAGTTTCAGAAATGCAGAGACATACATAAAAAACATTAAAAAACAAACGTGGGAAGGAAAAACTCTCTTTTAACAGGAAGAAAAGAAACCTCCAGCAGAACCAGGCTCAGGGAGGGGCAGCCATCTACCAACACCGGTTGGGGGTTGGGGGAGGAAGGATAAAAGACAGGCTGTGAAAGAGAGCCAGAGATTAATAATAATAATAAAAGCAGAGAGGTGTATTAGGACATAGTGAGTGAGAAAGGCAACTGAAGAAAAAACACCCAATGCATCATGGGAATCCCCCGGCAGCCTACACCTATTGCAGCATAACTAAGGGAGGATTCAGGGTCACCTGGTCCAGCCCTAACTATATGCTTTAGCAAAAAGAAAAGTTTTAAGCTTAAAAGTAGAGATGGTGTCTGTCTCCTGAATCCAAACTGGAAGCTGGTTCCACAGAAGAGGGGCCTGAAAACTGAAGGCTCTGCCTCCCATTCTACTTTTAAATACTCTAGGAACAACAAGTAGGCCTGCAGTGCGAGAGCAAAGTGCTCTAATAGGGTGATATGGTACTACAAGGTCATTAAGATAAGATGGGGCCTGATTATTTAAGACCTTGTATTAGTGTGTGAACAAGACTCTCCATTTACATGAACAAATTGGAGTCTATTAGATAGATATGATGGGCTCTGAAACCTGAAATATGATGATTCATATATGTATATTAAATGCGATGTGTTTCAGTCATGTGCATTAAGCTGTATTAACTGATGCAGACATGTCTTGAAAGACAAAACACATGAATAGATAAATATGATAAAATCCCACCAACACATTACTTCAAGTACTCACATCATTAAGCAGTTTCTGTGATAATAATGCAGATTTACAGGTGTGCACTCAAAGAGAAAACACATTAAATAATTCTCTGACTTATATCTGTGCAAACAGAATATTACTATATGTAAATTAAGCTCATAAATAACTCAGAGGGTTTCTTCTTCTCTTCTTTTTTTTCCAAGCGGTAACTCCAGCTATTGTTTTGTTTTCATAAGCCATTTTAGGCTTTAAGCTGTCATGACTAATCTACTTCCTGATTCTCTCTGGCTGAGCTATAGAACAAGAGAGGATCGGAGGTGAGTTGAGGTGGTCTGTGTGTCTCAGCTCCCTAAGCCTTTTAGAGCCACTGCTGCTTCTCGGAAACGCACACTGATCTTTTTATCTTTTTACAAAGGTAGGTTTGGGACGCACAATCAAAGACAAAGCACTGCTGTGTCAAACGCCTGGTGGTAGCTGGGAGACTCCCTGGTGCTTTGAGAGGCCATCCCATTACCAAAAAACCGATTAAAAGTTCCCTGCTCTCAAAGGCTGAGGTGTCCTGCCAAAGTGGCCTTAAAGCAGGAGGCTGAAGCTCTGCTCAGAGAGTGCTTCTCTCAGGACAAGTGCAGCAGCTAAACGTGCTCACCTACAGGATTTACACATTACATCAATGTAAGCTCACAGTTTATATTCACAGAATGTGACGATCTTAACAACAATCTTAACAACCACTAATTCAGGTTTAATGTCCTGTATTAATTACTTCAGTGAACTAAATCCACACTGCGGGTAAAAGTGCAGCACGTCTGATGTTTTGTGATTAGTGTGAATGGTAACAGCTGACAAAACAAAGAACAAAACAAGCTGTTAATACGATCGAATTGTAACAGAGAAGTGCCCGTTTTGAGAAAGTGTGAGTGAGGTTATGTTTTTTTCCAGCTATAATTTACAGATTTCCTCTAAATATGCCGCACAAAGGAAGTCTTTCAGCTACTGCTGAGAAAAGAAGACTAGCTTAAAAGATACATTCGCTAAATATGTGTGCGTGTGTGTGTGTGCGTGTGCATTCAAGATTGTTGGTCCCAGCTCTTCCTGTCATGGGCCCTGTGTTTTGAGGTTTCACTGGCTGCTGTTTCTTTTGTATCGTGAGAATGTTTTATGTTTAGGTTTTGTTATTCGTCTCTTTGGTGTATGAGGCTGTCAGCATCGTTGTTATTTATTATTACTTTGCATGCAAGCCTGTTTGAATTTTGCTGAAATTATTGAAATCCTGTATTCAGGTGATCCCTGTAGGCTGAGTTTCCATATTCCTTTGCTTTTCTCTATCTTATGTTGTGTATAGGTTTTGTTTTATAGCCTGTTTATTGTTGTTTTGTTATAGAAATAGAGATAAAAGTCTTGATATCATCCTCTTCTTCTTCTTAATAAAAATCAGAAAACATTTGTTTCATAGATTGAGAATAGTCTGACTCAGCTCTTTAACCCGTCAGCTCCATGGTCCAAAGTCCTTGTGACTGAGATCATGTAAGAAAAATACCAGCGAACAATTTGCTGAATTCACAGCTAGTGAGTGGACATCATGTTCTACCCATGCAGCTCTCTCACCTAAACCACCAAGTATCGAGTATATCTAGTAGTATGAATGCATCATGTGAGAAAGGCCAGACTCTTCTAACACTGAGCTCATGTGCAGAAGCAAAATATCAGATTAGCTTCAAGACTGAAAACCAAAATGTCAGTTTCTCAGGCAGCGACTAAGTTCATTCATAAAAGATGGCAACGCTGATGTTTGCAAGTGGAGCCATTAGTGAAATTCTTGAGAACTGCTCGTGGTAAGATAATATCCTTTGTAATTACATGGATACCTGGAAAGCCTTCTTACTGCTGCCTAAATAGGAAACATTTGAGGACATGAAGAGGAGGGAAAGCCGAGGCTGTCGATGGAGTCACCTTTAAAGATGAATGCTGTTGTTGAGCGTCAACGAGGTCAGGCATCCCACCGAGGTCCCGCCAAGTGACACAGAAATGAGGTGCATTTAAATGAAGCTCTGACGCATCGTTTCTCATTAGAGAAAGTATCTGTGTGTGTGTTTGAGTGTACTTGCGTCACTTGTGTGAGGGGTTAGCAGTTGGGATTCCAAGGGCTTTTGGTAAACTGACTGATGCTAATAGCTTCTCTAATAGCTTTAAAGCCGTGTACATGAGACATAGGATCCAGTCGGGCTCAAGTGAACTCCAAAACTTTGCTCTATATCATTCTCATAGGCGCATATGCACTGAAACGCACACACACACTGGGTTGTTTTGAAACTTTAGCACCCGTCTACATCCCCAGTGAGCCCAAAGCGTCGTCCATCTGTGATGAAACCTTAGCGGGTCACATGCTGGTGTTGAAATACCCCCTGCTTGGTCCACTGGCCTGACTCTCATCATCCACATACACACATCATACCTCTCTGCTCCTCCAGACCTCACTGTGGAGGCGTTGTCAGTCAGCGGGGAATCAGCGGCCGCTCCTCCCCAAACATCCAGGGCTTGTATAGAATTACAGGCTGCAGTAGGAAGCGTCCCATCACCTAAATGTCACAGTTTCATGGTGTAACAGCTAAACCCGCTCCATCAACTCCTGAACCTTTTCTCACATTCTCGGCGAATGACGTGAAGGACTTTATGCCCCTTGTGAATTAGGCAACTTAACTGTCATAGCCATATTGAGCAGCTTTGATGCAGCTGCTCAATATAGTCAGCATGTGTTAAAGGAGTTTTACCTACTTATCTTGCAGCTTATCTTCTGCAATTTAATGATGAACAAAAGTGGATTTTTAACAGTCACGTACTCCTGCAGTGGTGCTTTTAGTAGACTGCTACAAGAGGAGAACAGCTATGGTTGCACATGAGTTTGCACTATAAGTGAGTTAATAAAGTCGTAAATTGTATTTCAGTGGCAGGTTCAACACTTTTTGAATGTACTGTAGTACAGCACCCTACCAAACAATAGTCCCTGCTAGGGGGCAAGGGGACTAAGGTAAATCAGTCCTAAGAAGGGAGCTCATCAGCAACAGTCTGGTGGCTGTGCCTTGACCCATGCAGCTTGAAATAAGTAGAGATGGACCGATCCGATATTACGTATCGGTATCGGTCCGATACTGACTCAAATTACAAGAATTGCAAGAAATAAAAAATGTAATCCGATCCATTAAATATCAAAAAAGCACCCCACAAAACTTGCTACACGGCGTAAGTCGGCTCATAACCGTAGCACGTTGCAGCAGTATGCATCACGTGATAGAGCGGCTGTGTGTATTTGTAGCCTTGCTAGCAATCCAGCATTTCATCTCCGAGGAAGTTTTCCCAGAGAGAAGTAAAGCAAGTGTGTAAGTTCATCTCTGAATGTTTGTAAAGCATTCCCACGTTAAGCTTAACAACCGATATATGGAGCCACTGCCTCTCTCTCTCTCTCTCTCTCTCTCCCCTACTGCTACTTCAATCGTGAAACTGCTTAATGATCAGCTGATCGGCTTTTCTGTCGTGAGTCCGTCTCTCTTGTTTGTTTTTGGCCCACTTCTCACCAGAAAGAGGAAACCAGCGGCTGAACAACAGCAGCACTATTAAGCTTGATAAGCTGTTGTTAGAATTTATTTAATATTACTTTCTACACCAGGATCTTTTTCTACGTAGCTGACGGCTGGTAACTGTGCAGGGGCGGATCTAGCAAAGTCTAGCCAGGGGGGCCGATAGGGCATGAACAGGGAAAAGGGGGCACAAAGACATACTTTTCTTTCTTATTCTCATTTAAAATGTCGAGCTTTTAATAAATAATTATCTGACTCTTACACCCAAAGTTTTAATCTGATGTAAAATATATAGAAGTCCATTACTGTATATAGTAACTGTTAAGTCTAATATACCCTAGTAAGCTATAGTACTTTTTCCTTTGGGAAAGTACCATCTGTGAATTCTGCAATTCTGTTGAAGAAAGATGTTGAATCTATTTAATTATTCTTGAAAAATAATTTATTTCTGTGCATTTTTCCACACTGCATCAAATTAAATTTGATTGCATCGATTAAGCATCATGAGGTGGAGGGTGGTTCCCTATTTGTTTTTGCTGGGAGCTTGCAACCCTATTAGTTAGGTTGCTTAATATTTCTGCTAAGTACTCTTTAAAATACCAGAATAGGGAGGATGGAGTAGGTTTAAGTTTATTAGATTGATCAGTGTTGCTGAACTATGAAATATTTTGGGCGCAGTGTATTTTTTACATACAGGTATAACAGAATAGCTTTAGTGTTGTTATTTATTTAAACTTGAGTATAAACGTATACAAAATGCAGCAAGATATTAAAAAAAACGTTTTATTGATTAAAAAACACACTATATCGGATTCATATCGGTATCGGCAGATATCCAAATTTATGATATCGGTATCGGTATCGGACATAAAAAAGTGGTATCGTGCCATCTCTAGAAATAAGTCAGAAAAATAACATCTGCCACTTTGTGGGCCCATCACCCATAGGAGCAGGCATTGGGGTGGGCTGGATGTAAGGCAAAAAGACGGGCCTGGGCATTTTGACCCTTGGTATTGCAAACTGGTGTCTTCCTTTTGAGGTTTTCAGGGAACACCGAGGTAGATCCAGAACCAACTTTCATCTCATCTGGTTTGGGAGGGCCTTGGGATCCCACAGGAGGAACTGGAAAGAATGGCTGCCACCACAATCCAGCTTTGAACAGGTATAAGAAAATGTATGTATCGATGTATGTATGTATGTATGTATGTATGTATGGATAGCTAATTGCAGTTCACTTTCTTTGCTATTCTCCTGTAGGAAGAGCACCCGTAATACAAGCTAATGGAACCTTCCTGCATCTTGAGATATAAGGCCACGAAAAGCAGACTGTATGACAGTCTAAACCCAAACCTGCTGCATACATCTGCATGTTTCAGGGTGATGAGTCCCCCTTAAGGTAATTCCTTGTAAAAATTTCCCCACAAAAACAAAGTCTGAACATCAAACCTTCTCCCCATTTCAGCACCAACACTGATCCATAAATGCCACAACGACCTCATGGGTTCAAAAAAGATAAGCTGTTTTTAACAGACTGTCCTATGTGCCTATATACCCCAAAAGGTTGATTCTGTTCATCTGGTCGTAGCGTTTTCAGTGGGAGAAACGTTTTGTCACTCATCCAAGGCAGCAAAAAATGCCCAAGATGCCCAAACCCCTTCCGCACCCCGCACTCCTCCACATGCCTGATGATAATAACGCTTTACTTCATACATATAAAAAAAAAACAATACAATACATACACATATACACAGATGCCTGCATAGAAATGTACATTAAAATATGAATAAACTTCAGCAACTCAGTTACAATAATACAAAGAAAACAGAGAAAACATTGAGAATCATATGACCCCATATGACTACCCTTTAACATGAAAAACCCTCCAGCAAAACCAGACTCACAGAGAAGCAGTCATCTGCTGCGGCTGATTGGGCATGAGGGGAGAAAGACAGATTAATAATAGCTAATGATTAAATGCAGATATATAAACACATAGTGAGTGAAGAAGAAAACTCACTGCATCATTACAAGCCCACAGAGAGTGTCTGTGTATTACAGTAGTCATAAATAAATAACAATAAAAATAGTAAATGCATTAACTAGTTTTCAAAACAACACTGGTATCAGCAAGGTATTTTCACCCAGAGAAGTGGTGCTCACTGGATAGTTTCTCCTTGGTAAACCTCAGAGTTGATTGTGTGGGAAAATCCAAGTAGATCAGCATTTTTTGAAATACTCAGACCAGCCTGTCTGGCTCCAACAACCATGCCACATTGACTTAAATCACCTTTCTTCCCAATTCCGATGCTCAGTTTGACCTCTGGCAGGTCATCTCAACCATATTTACATGCCTAAATGCATTGAATTGCTTCTCCCTAATAAAGTGGCCATAAGTGTATATCCTGAGCTCCAGCACAGCTGTTCGGGCATTTTTAATTTTACGTATTACATATTTGGAGTATTAAAAAAGCAGAGTTTACTGTAAGTTGTTCACAGTGTCTAAAATGCCTAAAATGACCACATTTATGAGAAAGGCTCGATATCCCAAAACACTCAGCTGACGTAGTTAAATGTCGCCACAAAAACGTACTAATTTAACAATCTTAGTGCAATCAGAGGGGAGCTGTACAAAACATATTGAAGCCTGAGCCATAGAGTTTTATTTTTTTTAAACTAATGTAACTGATCTCTGATTATATGTGCAGGAATCAAATGTAGCATTTTAAACTAATAACTTCATAGAAGTCCTTTGAGTTTGACTGCCTCCTGACCTTCGTGGCCACAAAAGCCTGCAGTTTCTTGAAGGTTGTTAGTCAGAGATAATCATATTAGATTAACTGATTGCCGCTGATCAGTATTGTGCACCCTTAGGCTGAACCTCGGCACTTCAACAGGGTGCAGAAAACAAGTTTAGGGGGAAATTCCCAGCACAATTTGACACTTAAGTCATTATTTTGCCAAAGTGCAATTCAGACCGGTTTGGCAGCATGTCTTTAAATAACATAAACAGACCCAGAGGCTATCACCATCTAGCTGAAATCTTTGAGAGGCAAGCAAGGGTCAGTAACAGTTTGACTCGTAGGTGACTCTATGACAGTTTTAATTTCATCCAAGAGGCTTGGGGCATTGCATTTAAGCACTTTAACTGCTGAATATTAACATTAGATGCCTATTTATAACCCCCCAAACTGGATGCACCCATCAAGTTATGAAATAACAGCAGACAGACTATTGACTTCTTTTCTCTTCTTATTACATGATGTCAGTCAGTTGGAGTTTATCGCTGGAAAGCTGTTTGGCTGAGTCTAAGCCCTGATGTCTCTTCTATGAAAATAAAAAAAACTGTTGTTATTTGCAAGACATTTGTCAAGAATAGATTCCATGTAGAGCAAGAACATAAAACAGCTTGCACTTAAAAAAATTTTAAAAATGTTTTGGAAATCACAGGTAAGGAGGAATAAAAAGTGTCTGTTAACCTGCTTGAAAAGCCATAAAATGTTTGTTTTGTTTTTAATGTCATTTTAACCATGGTGCTTCATGGGTATTTTGTGCAAATAAGGTCAAGAAAATGTCAAAAACGGGTCGCCTTGTCTGATCTAAAATTTGCCTCGAAATGTTCTGAATAAAAAGTTTAAAAGTGACAAGAAGACTCTTGTTTGAGCTCTTTTTGATGTTTGTGGACAAGGGAATTCACTATCAACTGCACCCAATGAACTGTTTGAACTTGACACAGTGTGCTTTCGATGCTACTGAATGGTAATGACAATTAAACTTAGACGGCAAATTCGATGTCCTTAACACAGAAAATAAAACCATAAAAAACTGTAGGTTTACGATGCCTTAAGGCAGTAAAAACAGCAAAATTACACATCAAAGACAAAGTACACACACCATACACTATAGTGAGTGTATGTACAGATGTAATTGTTCCAAAGAAGGGGACCACAGTAACTGAAAGACCTGCCGCCGATGACCTGATAGGTTCTATAAACTAATAGAAGGATTTTAAAGGTGTTGACCTGAGATCCAGTGAAGTGCCTTCGGTACTGAGGTGATACAGTCAAATTTCAGAGCTGGTGTTGTGATGACTTTGATAATCCAGCAAACTGAGCATTACAATAATCTAATCTTTGTGATATGATTCATCGACAAATTTCTCAGACTCAGTTCAAGACAAAAATTTTCTAACTATTGATTTATTTTTTAAGAGATAAAACTGAGATCACTGTTCAAGATAATGCAATGTTACTTGTTTACTGTGTTTTAAAGACAGGGATAAGAAATACGAACACATTTTGCGCTTCTTTTACTGCAACCGTCACTGTGAAGTCAACAACAAACTAATGACACTTTTGAAAGTTATTAAAAACCCTTCAAAGGTACTTAATGTGAGATCAGGATTTTATTAACAGTATAAAAGTGCTTTATGTAATTAGCCTTTAACCACAAAGGGACCATGAGTATGTTAAGCTGTTTTCAGATGTGTGCTGCTATTTAACCCTCCGCACTCCATGACAGCAACGGACAGCCAGGAGTTTTTGTAGGTGAATAACATCAACATTTGACAATAATATTGCTCGGTTATGATAGTGAGGTGAGCTGTTGAGGATATCTGTTGGTAGGTGCTGTTCCTGACAATGTAGCTGCTGTTAGCAGAAACTTCTATAAGCTTTGGAGGTAATGCCACCAGACTTGGTCAATTACCCAGAAAACTCTATTGCAATGTGTGACTATAATAAAACTTGGTGCTTGCAATGTGTCATTGAGAATTATTTTCTAATTTGGAGGAATTTGGAACATCCTAAAAGGATTCTCAGGAATCTGGAACATTCTAATAGAACTCTCAAGAATTTGGAAAATCCTAAAATAGCTCTTGTGAATTCGAAACATTCTAAAAGAATTCTCAGGAATACAGGGTTAACTTTTGATACTTCTTTTTAAATACTCTCATTTCTACCTTTCCCTAGCCCATCGTTGTAAATAGGAATATCTTTGTAATAACTTACTTGGTTACCTTGTGGTACAAATGTAACACAAGTTTGTGTTACATGAGACTACGTTCTAGCCCTAGTTCCATGTCAGTTAATATCTGTTGAATACAATTTACAGATGTTCAAGAAATAAAACTCTTAAGTCCAATCCACTTCAAGTCCAACTTCAATAGAAGAATCAGAGCCTTCCAGAGACGGTCTCACGTCTCTCATGGTCAGTGATTTTGACCTTTCACTAATGATGTTGAAGTACAGATAGGCAACAATAGCTTCAGCTTTTGTAAGGCATCAGTGGAGAAGAAGATTAACAGAAGAGTGAGCAGGATATTGTTTGTTTTTAGCCTAGCACTGCCACATTTGCTGCATTCCCAGCAAACCACTTAGTATTTCCCAGAGGATTTAAAGCCAGGCCCATGCAGCAAAGCAAGATCTTGTAGGACCTCTACTACATGTTTATCAGGCAGTGGTAGATGCAAAGGCTGGTTGATCCAATTTCCAATTATTGCAGAAATATAAGAACATAAAAAAAAGCATGAGCATCACCACCTAGAATTGGGAGAAAAGGTAAACCTCTTCTAGAATGAAGTACTCTACATATTGCACCTTTAACATTTTTTTTTTTCATTAAAAAAAATGACTGTAAGATAATAAATTTAACAAGTCATAATGAGTTCAACACTGGGCAAACCTGTCTTCTTATATATAAATCAGGAGGTGCAGCTGCCCTTTAACAATACAGTGGCAACAAGAATAGATTCAGCCTCAAGGTAACGAAGCTGAGAAAGAAAATGCAGTCTTATGATCAAATACACTTTATTCAGGGCCTTCTGGCTGTGTATCATACAAGCTAAAAATAAATAAATGAATAAAATAACTAAAGGAGACAGTATTGCAACAGCCTTATATCAATGGACTTGGTGGTCAATTTGAAAAAGCAGCTAAAAACATTTAAAAATGGCTTCTGTAGAACATTTCGTCTTCATGTTCTAGTATTTTTGTTCTGAAGCACTTTGTGTTATTTATCTTAAAAGGTGCTATAGAAATAAAAAATTTTACTGACACTGCCTAACAAATTAATTAGACCACCTGTCATAAAAACACAAAATAAATAATTAGGCAAAGGCAAACTGAATTTACTTTAAGACTCACTGAAGACAAACTTTAAGACAAACTGAATTTACTTTTACCTCCTAAGACCCAAACTTTTTTATGGCATGTATTTTTAATTTCTCTTTGCTATTTGGGCTAATTGGGCAAAAGTTTGTACTGTGGTCTAGACAAACTAAAATGTGATGTCCACATATGTGGATACCAGGTCCTAGAGGGTTAAGTGGGGGGATGTTGTTTCTTTGGTATTTTTAAAATAAAACCTCACATTTAGAAATTATATTTTAGCATTGTTTAACTTTTGGAAAATTACCAATACAGTTAATTTAGGGCAGCTGTGGCATAAGCCTTACACCTGGTGGTGGTCTAACAGATTTGTAAAGCTCTTTGCTTACTTAATTACTTATTTCTAGTTTAAAAAAATGTTTTACACATCCATCACGTTTCACTTTTGCAAAATAAAGTAGAAGGTATTGGACCAAACCACTGTGAGGCACACTATGTCCACTTTTAAAAACATTTAAAAAGTATATTTTGCACAATAATCACAAAAGATTTGAATGCATATTGTTATATAGTTTCACAGAAAATATTGACTCCATCCTTGGTTGCACTGATATGACAATTTTGGGAATTAACAAATGAAAACTAATTTCAGGAAGGGCAGTAGCACCCCAGATACCCTTCTAGCTACACTTCTGCTACAAAAGTGGGCTTTTATTACAAAAGTAATTGTTGTCATCTTGGTATCCTAAAAGGCTTTGTCAGGCATATAAACAATATTCTTTTTCCCTAATTTGATTCATAATTAGTCAGTGCCATTCAAAACTGGTGGAAAGAATTCATCTTCGTTAGCTAATTGACTTACAAAATGTAAACCAGTGGATCAAAACTCAGCTGACCAAACCTTATGACCAAAGTGGACTTTGGTTTGTTTTGACAGTTGGACTTTGTGTTGTTGGGGCGGACACCTCAGTTTGAAAAAAGCGCTTGTCATCCTTTGAAAACCTCTCATCTGCAACAAGAGCTTCAGGAATGAGGAAACAGACGCTTGTTTTCTTGTTGACACCTATCTTTTTAAAACAGAGTTTAATGGGGTGAAGGGTCAGTGATTATGGAGCTGTATGCTGGGGTGAGAAAAACAACACCTCTGCAGTCACATGGCTCAATAACAGCATGAATGTGTGTATGCATTCATTCATTCAAAACACAATCAGCAACTATTTTATGACAAGGTTTAATCTGTATTCCCCCAACAATAAAGACAGACAGATTTGAGTTTATGGCAGGACACTAAAACAATTATATCACCATATTACCAAGAGACCATGTGGGCGATGACCGAGATTAACCAAAGCTCATTCTACACACAAAAAAAGTACAAATGATTGTAAGTCTTGAACTGTTTAAAAGGTTGCCAGCTGCTTGCAGGGTTTTTGGTATGTTTGTGACAAATTAACCATCCTGTAAAGTTTGGGAAGTGCTTTGAGTAAACGTGAAAAGTTGGTTAGGGAAGATAAAGGAACTACAGAGCACACATTGCAGGGGTCAGTAACCAGGTTCAGCCACAGGCCAGTTTTTTTCCACACTGCCTAACAGGGGTACTGTGGTAGTTACGCTCACAGTAGAAATGTACATATCTGCTCTATGATGGTTTGAATTATTTTGCTTAATACCTACAGAAAAATACTGCGTACAACTTTCTTATTGTTGACTCAAATATAGATATTCCTGCTTGAAATATTAACTTTTATTAATGTTGCAAGCTGTATTCACTGGGATTTACACCAGGGGTCTCAAACTCAAATGAGCCGTGGGCCACTGCTGACACCGTCATCTCATTGGAGGGCCACTTTAGTGTTCAAGTAGTACAAAAAACAAACCAGAAAAAACCCACTGATGTTTCCTAAAATGTTGTGTTTTGTTTGTTTGTTTGTTTTTTAAAATTTCAAATATTGTATAACAAGACAAAACTGCAAACGTGAACGCAATTTTTTCTCACTCTTAACTAACTGAAGCCTTGCATTGAACTACCATATAAACACATTGGTCCTCTCTTTCTGGCCAGACACGTGGCACCACTTTTGCTATAATTTCATTTGTATTTAGGAAATAAAAATGCAGACATGAGAGTATACGTTAGTTTTTGACTGCTAGCGAAAATTGTTTTCTTTTTATTTGTATTCTCTTGTTACCTCGGCCAGTTCTGCGGCTCCGAGCCGTAGTAACCTCTGGCTAATATGTCGTGTTCCGTGTCGGGCTCGTAGCTGAGAACTAGCTTTACTGTCTGGTAGTGGTGCCACGGATCAAAATTCTCACGGTTTGGATCGGATCACGGTTTTAAGTCACTGATCGGATCAATTTTCAGATCAGCAAAAAAAGAAATGAAGTGAACAAATAACATTGGTGTCCGTGTCCACATGTCAGTTTAGATGTAGCACACTGATCAAACAAGTTTGGTTCATGAAGAAATTTTCCTACTCCCTTCCAGGGTCTGGATTACACAGCTCAGGAAGTAAAGCAGGTAATCTACTAATTGGAAGGTTGGTGATTCAATCCCTAGCTGCTCCAGTCTGCATGCCAAAGTATTCTTAGGCAAGACAAGGGAAAAAGTGCCTGTGTGAATGAGGCAATCTGTATAAAGTGGTTTGAGTGCTCCAGTAGAGTAGACCCACCCTTCATAAGAACCAGCCCATTTACCAGGTCTTGGGACAGATTGCAGTTTCGTAGCCTGTTCGGTTTTATTTTGGCAGGAGATGGCATGTCCCTATAATTTACTTTACAAAAAAAGGGAACAGTCAGTTACTGACACTTGTCTCTCATCACATTTAAGCATGCTTTCATTTAACACACTGAAGTTACTGTCTGGTGGGGGGATCAGCTTGTGGGAGGCATTATACCTCCCACTGCAGGCCTACTTGTTGTTCCTAGAGTATTTTTTCAGTTTTCAGGCCCCTCTTCTGTGGAACCAGCTTCCAGTTTGGATTCAGGAGACAGACACTATCTCTACTTTTAAAATTAGGATTAAAACTTACCTTTATGCTAAAGCAAATAGTTGGATCAGGTGACCCTGAATCCTCCCTTAGTTATGAGGGCCCTTGCTCATGGGGTGGGAGTGGGGTAATATGATTATTGGGGTTTTCTTTGTTTTCCTTATATTATTATAGGGTCTTTGTCTTACAATACAAAGCTCCTTGAGGCAACTGTTGTTGTGATTTGGCGCTATATAAATAAAACTGAATCGAATTAAGTTTGTTTTTTTAAGTATTTCTCTGCATTTCTGAAACTTGATGAAATTTGTTGTAACAGCAGACGGCTTATCAGTATGTTAGAGGACCTGCTCACTTCTTCATTGACACTGCACAGCACAACGCAGACATTGTGGCAGCCCAAGTTTCAACCCAGACATGCTACACATACAGCAGTAGTTTACACAAGCCTATCTAGGCCATTATGCCCACGATGAATGAGTTTTCCCGTCAGTTACCTTTTTTTCACTCACAATGTTTTAATTGTTATTATCAATCTCTTCCACAGCATGTCTTTTGTCCCGTATGACTCTCCTAACCCCAAATCAGTCATGGCAGATGGCCGCCCTCCCTGAGCCTTGTTCTTCTTGAGGTTTCTTCCTGTTAAAAGGGAGTTTTTCTTTCCCACTTCCCCAAAGAACTTTGCTCATAGGGAGTCATATGATTGGTGGGGTTTTCTCTGTTTTCTTTGTATTATTGTAGGATCTTGTAGTGCTCTAAGGCGGCTGTTGTTATGATTTATGCGCCGTGTTAATAAAATTAAATTGAACTAAATGATGCGACTTATCCTGGAATCTCCCAGTAATAAAAGAAGCCTAACCCTGACACACAAAGGATTAAATACCTTTTAAGATATGACAGTTGCATCAATTTCTTGTTTGAAAACAATGATTTAAAAAGAGTCAGCGTGAGCATAGGTGGTCCCAGTGTGTGCTGCTTACATTTCCTCTAAATGAGTTTGGAAATTTGGCCTCCCTGTGGGGGTCAGGAGGTTATTAAAGACAAGAGGACTTATCGTAATCCCGCTTGCTGACGTCACCGGTGCATTCTTTTAGACATAATCACAGAGGTTCTCAAAGAGGTTTTTATCAGACTCCAGAGTTATCAGGGAATTTCTCAACCTCGTGGCCTTTCAGAGTACCCAGAGGAAGAAAGAAAAAATATTTCCTTCATCAGATGGTTGAAATGATTTAGCTCGCACTTCATTGGCTCCTCCGGGTGGGTGTGTCGCAGCATATTTGAGAATCACGTGCATCAGTGTGCTGAGCAAACCCAGACAAAAGCAGATACATTTATTTGGGTCTTTAGTGACGTCAAAGTCCTGTTTGTGTTTAGAAACTGAACTGTTGTGTAACGTAAGACAAACACAGATCTGCAAAGAAACACTCAACCAAGGAAAAAAAAATTTAAACGAAATAAAGAGGAAGGAAGACGGCCGAGACCAGGGCAGCTACATGAACACATTTTTATTGCAATAGCTCTATCGAAAGCAAAAAAGTTTTGATAAATATAAACACTATGCCGATGCTCAAATCGCCTCCGCGTACCCCCTCCGACCCCCCTTTTCTCTCCGCGAGGAAATAAAAGAGACAAGGAGAAAAGGAAGTTAAAAAAAATAATGGGCGAGGGGGCGGGGCACCTGCCAGGCGCCAATCATAACATGAAAAAAAGCAACAACTCAAGTTTTCCTTATTTACACAAGGAGGATTCCCACCAGTTCTCTCTTTCTCTCTAAATTTTAAGCTCTCTTCACACACACACACACCCCCGTCTCTTTCGCATACAGGACGCTGAAAAATAATGCACGTACGAAGGATACACGCCTCCACAGTATTGTTTTTGAACTCTTTCCTGTAAAGCTAATGAACAACAGCATTCGACTTGGAAAAAATAAAATAAGAACACAGGTAGCGGGGGTGAGAGTGGGATTTTTCCTGACCCACGCCTTCGTCTTCTTAGTTCGCCACTGACAGCATTTTCAATTGTTATAACTGTACTACACAGCAGCAAAAAACCCCCAAAAGAACTGTGATATAGTTACAAAAAAATAAACATTAGGCAGGTTGTAACCAATTTCTTTATACAAATAACTGCAAAAAATGCCTATGTACTCTTAACAAAAAACCTCTATCCTTGTGTCGCTTTGTATTCAGAGAAGCCTCTCCGATGAGACAAAACAACCAGGAATAAGATGAATTCTTCCCTCTGTAAACTAGAATATAAAATAAATCAAAGGATTAGAGGAAAAACAGAAGTTTGCATAATGATGCCGTACCCGAAGTCTTCTCTGTCAGGATTATATATATAGATATATGTATAATGTAGGTCTTATTTCTTTCTTAATTCTCCACCCTAAACATGAAAACAGGACAGTTTTGAGGTTGAATTGTTGCCAAAATAAACACAGATTCTGTGTGAATGAATTCAGTTATAACAAAGAAATAAACAGAGGATCAAATCTGACGTTTACAATTTTCAAATAAATTATGTGGGGGAAAGAAAAAAAACTAGCTCTACCATTTAGCATGAAAACCCCAAAAGCAACACATTGCTGTAGCAAAGTACACAAAAAAGAAAAATAAACAACCAAAAAGGAAAAAAATTCTCATTTGTCTCAACGGGCCACTGATTTAACTCTTTGTTCACTCAAAAGGAGAAGATGGGGTGGGGAGGTCGGGGTGCGAAGAAAATCGCTTAAATTCACAGAAGACACGTCACGTTTAAAAAAAAGAAAAAAAATAATATCTGAAGAGCATTTTGTGGATTTTCGTATGTGATCTGCTGTGGAGCGACCGTGCTCATTTTCAGGGGTCTGTCATCATCATTGCACGAGTCTGAAAACAGAGCCGGGGGTGGTGGGAAAGCGTGGCCACGGTTTTTTAAATGTTTGTGCTAATCGAGACACGTTTGCTAATTGCAGGATGTTAGGAAGTTGAATCCTCCTGATTCTATGCTATGAAGGATCCTTGCAGACTGTGGAAGACTCGCTTCGTCTTTGGCCACTTCTATCTGCGTCTAAATGGAAACGTAGCATAGCAGAAAGAGCGTGTTAAAGTGGACCTCTGTCTCGTTTGTACTGGGTTAAATCTTGAATATTCATACTGAACACCGACAAACTTCCAAATATTGAGATCAGTGCCGGCTTCACACGGCTCGGAACGCTCCGTTGCAAACCAGCGTCTCTAGTCTTGGGTCTGTGTGATGTCACTGAGTAGAGAAACCTAATACAGCCATCTCAGACCAGAAGCCCTATCCAGTTGCTCACGATGGGCAGCCAATCACACAAAAGCTAGTTAAAAACAGCTTGTGTCAGACAGTGGATAAAATTAGGGGCTCCACCAAGGCTTGTTATTTTGATCTGTGAATCGTGCTAAGCTACTCTAATAGACTAAAAGATATGCAGCTAGAAACTAGCAGAAACAGGCTTGAAGTAGGAGAGATGTAATGCTGCTTTACACCAGCTGTACCGACTGATCCAGGCCTATCGCCTAATAAGTTTACATTTAATGAAACACGTTTTTCTGTGTTTATCCCTGTTTGCAAAGAAATCATTTAAAATTCGTTGATATTTTCGCACACCCCTATTACCTTAAATTATTTTAAACACTGATATCCATTCAGAATTTCACTGCATTTAAATAGATGAGAGGAAAAGTAAGTTTAACCACAACTCCTTCAGTGAAACAAGATCAACTAGAATGCATTAAAAAAAAAAATGATATTAGTGACGACTACAACAAGGCATAAGAAACAAAACCCTTCAGAACTTCAGTGAACAAAGCAAGCAGCTTTTTTATGGGAGCCGACCTGCACAGGTTTTTATCTTTGAGGAGAAGCTTCCACAGTCTGCATGGTCAAACGGCTACAAGTCAGCATCAGGTATCAGGACAATGAGAGCAAATTGGAGCAAAGATTATTCAGTTAAACTTGTCGAGGCCGCTTTCAAAACCAAAGTCAAACACGCCTTCCCTCGCTCCTGGCTCTGCTTGGATAACAGTGATGATGCATCGTTAAACAAGCAAATTCCAAAACATCAGCAAAGGTGGGATAACAAAAAAGAAAAAAAAAATCATAAGAAGAAAAAAAACAAAATCAGGATGATTGCATTAAATACTGAAAGAAATCATTGAAATTCTGTGGACCAGTCTAGCTGTCAGTCTTTGAGTTTAAGCACATCGTGGGAGAGCAGCGCGACTATAAATGCTAAATACGCGCGTATTAGTGTGTGAAGGTGCCAAAACAAAAAGAGGAGGCAATTTGTGCGCCACTATAAGTGTGTGTGGGTTGGGGTGTCACAGGGCAAGTATGTCCAGTGCGCTGCACCTGGGGCTGGAGCTCCGGTTACTGGAAACCTCTTTACGTCACGCGGAGCCGCTGACGAACACCCCGGCATTCATATGTGCGAGAAAAATCCCGCACGTCATCAAGAGCCGCTCACAAAGGGCCGAAACGGAGACGCACAGGAGGTACCCTCGACTAAAAAGGGCTGCATGACTCCTCTGTGCCTGTATGCAATATGAGGGAATGTGTGTGGAGGGGAGCACATGACCGAGATATGTGTCTTATTGACGTACGAGTTTGCGTGTTTGTTTGTGTGTGTATGTACATGCCACTGCTCACAAAGTACAGTAAATGGTTCACTTGCATTTCGTGTGTGTGTGTGCATTATTCCTGTGTTTGCATCGCAGTGTGTCAATACTGTACTTTGTGCTTTTTACCTTTCACAGCGTTTGTCTGCGTTTGCTTTGGCGCCACTCTCCCTCGCTAATCTGAACTGTGCTACGGACCGCATGAGGTAAAACTGAATGAAACAAACAAACACCAACTACTTGGATCTACTCAACAGTTATTTGTGCAGAAAACTGAGGAAGATGAACCAAGTGAAACAGCAGGGCGGGGAAGAAAACAAACAAACAAACAAAAACAACAAACCCGTTTTTTTGTTGTTGTTTTGTTTTTTTCAGCCGAGTTTCTGAACCACATAATCAGATTTTCTTGCTGAGAGTTCATTAACAACACCCAGATATCTGTGAAGGCAGCTGGTTAGCTTAGCTCAGCATAAAGACCCGAAAAAAGTAGCAGACCTATCCACATAGATAAAGCCTGTGTTTAAACCGATTATATATTCTTTAAGGAACAGTCATGACATAATGGCCTAAAGCTGCTTTTACAATTTGGTTTAATGTGTCAAAGTTGATCTGTTATGCTTTTTCTTATTTTCTGTCACATATGCACACAGTTATGAGGATGAATGCTTATTTTAAATGGAACAAGGTTTCTATCCTGTGTGTATGCAGCTCTTTGAAAGTCAAAAGCTCAGGCTTCAGACTGCTCCAAACGCCTGGTTTCAGACACTTTTTTCCTACTTTTGGCTCTCCATGATGCCATGGAAACCAGACAAAAGCCCCACTTAATTGCTTCTTAAACCTATTAGAGGGGCACCCAATCAGAAGTTACTTAAATCAAACTAAAATGGCTTTTTTCTACTTTTAGCTCTCTTTGATGTCACAGAGAGACGACATCTCTTATACAGTCATTTCAGGCACAGGAGTCCCGTCTATCTGCTGAAGGGCATCAATCAGGAGAAAGTTGGTTTAAAGGGAGCTAAAATGGGTTGTTTCAAACAGGATGATGTAATAAGGATTATTGCTAAGTGGCTCTAGTAGAATCCAATTAACCAAAATACTGAAACAGAAATGAGCATAACAGGCCCACTTTAACAAGATGGCATGTACTGTTGTATCTCTGTATCTTTATTTATGGCCTTGCTCATATTTTTAGGTGTATTTTTTTTTGCCTTTTAGTGATATACATTACCATTTTTGTGCAAGTAGAACAAAAGAACTGCTATTTTAGTGACTTTCTGTGCTCTGTAGTGCAATATTTAAACACCTAGCCAGCATTAAATGGATATAAGTTGGGTTTAAAATTTAAAGTTTGAGCAGAACACAATTTCTTTTAACTGGACTTTGTGTAAAATTACTTTTGAACACCTTTTGGCTCCTGTTCTGACTTTCTATGCTATTCTTTGCTAACCGACTGCTAGCTGTAGCTTCACTTTTAAGATTATCAAACTTGTAATGAGTGGATTGTAAATGACACCGAAAACTTTGCAGTGTTCGACCAGTGGCCATAACAATTCCCCGCCCTGCTGAGTACCATCAGTCAGAAGAACAAACAAAGTGAAATGTACCGAAACATTTGTACCTGCATTAACATATAAATAATCAGCACTATATAACATGAGGAGTAATGCTTTAAGGTTGCATTGGTACTCTGACAAACCCACACTGGCGCAGTACTGCAGCTGATTTTAGCCCTTTAGAGCAGGCCCGCTCAGGCAATGGGTGCTAACGTGTCGCTGAGGCGCAAGCGCCCTGCTACATGATGATCCAAAGGGTGCCGGTACTGCGTCGTACCTGGGATCAAACGCGATACTCGTACAATGCCACTCTGAAACTGAAACGGGCCCAGCCGCGAGCTTGTACCATTAAAGGGGGTTAAGGAATTAAAAAAATAAACACTTTATCCAATATGTAATAACTATACGGCATTCAGGATGGATTACACAAGGGGTTAAAGAAATTAGAATAATAATAGTAATAATAATAATAAATGATGACTATTTAAATTCAAATCAACATAAAAAAAAATCCAAGTCTGTGCCGTAATGCCTTTGAATTTCATTTTCCCTTTTTTCTTTTTTAATACTATATGGAGAAGCAGAACCATCTGATAAAAAGGCTCTGTGCAGATGCAAGGACGCCCCTCAGCCAAAGTTCACCCTCTGTTGAATAAGTACGAGCCCAACTGTCTCTGAGAGGGGGCGGGGAAGCAGCGCACGCTGGCAGCGTCGGTCAAGAGAGGGAGGATTATTTGTTAATTTAAAAAAAATAAAAAAAGAAGAAGAAGAAAAAAAGGGACGATATGCATATAAAACAGAGGAAAAACAAAAAATGAAAAACACTTTTTTAAAAACTGCAAGCGGTTTTTTGTGTTTGTTTTTGACATTTTGTCTGCGATCAGAAGGGAGCAGCTTCTCAGTCTCAGTGAAGGTCAGAGGGCACCGGCGTTGGAGGCCAAAGGTCACAGGCTGAGTCAAGTGCCGCGAGCAGAAAGATGAGGATGAAGAGGGGGGGGGGGCTGCGGCGTGCGATGAACCTCCGTCGCTCAGTCTGAGACACAGAGAGGGGGGGGAAAAAAAAGCACGTTAGTGAAAACATGAAGACAAACACAAAAACAACAAACTAGCGACAACATGACACTGACCGCAGGCAGCCAAATACAAAAAAGAACAATCTGTTTGGGAATTTGGGAAGAATGTAATTTTTTTTCTCTTTTCAAAAAATCAAGACAAAAACCAACAACTTCAAGAATTTACATGAACCTATCATCAGCCTCTAAATGAACAAACAGGTTGAGATTACGCGTCGTTAAAGGCATAAACCTGTGAGGTGTGGAGTGTCAGTAAGACATAACAACACAGGTTTACTAAGCATGGGCACCGGGGTAACTAGTTAGGTCAGGAAAACATGACAGTATCAGTGCCAGATACTTGTAATTGGTATTAATTCATATATTTTTTACTTATTATTTGACTGACTTGTTCCTTCTTCTTATAGTAAAGGTTTTCTTGTGTGCGGGAGCAGCTGAACAACAAGAGGAACGACTTTCCTTTCTGTCTCTACACAACTGAAAGTAAGCTCCACCTAGAAGAGGCAAAAGGACGTTTGCTGTAAATATTAATTGTAACTTTCTCCTCTCCAAGTATCTAATATGCAAAATACTTTGTGACTTTTCAGCTGCCTCTCCATGGAGGACTGGATTGCAGGTTGGAGCCCTTGTTAAGCTTCGTAGTCTCAGCGAGTTTGGGATAGCGCCACATAAACAAGTTCTAGACCTGCAGCTCGCAGAGGATCCAGAGCAGAATGAGAAGCTGCTGTGCAGAAGAAGTACGTCCCGTGGACCGCCACAACAGCAGCCTGTCCGGCAAATCAGCCCATAAGAAAACACTAGACTTTCAAAACAAGAGCCAGGGTGGTTTTCCCTGCCATACTTTGGCAACTGTTAAATTCCCTGGCTATACTTCCCGAGTAAAAGTTTGTGTGAGGAAATGCTGTCATATATTGAAGTGAGTATCTCTGGATGTGGAACTTTTGTTTAACCTTGTAGTGTTGACACACGCGCTGCCGCGACCAAATCACATGACCGATTTAAGATGATGTAACATGCAAAACGCCGGCTCGTCGAGTCTCCGGCTCAACTTGTGTCCAAAGTGCGGACTCCAAAATAAATTCCGGTTTTTAAATTGTGTTGACAGGCTGAGTAAAGACAAGTAAAACCAGAGTTATGATAAACAATTTTAAAATGCCAGCTGTAAGCCCTGTGATGTGTCCTGTGTGTACACAAACTTTAGAAATTTACATCTTATATTTGCATTTTAAATGATAAAAATGATTCGTTAAAAATGTTTGTGGTAAAATCAGATGTAGTCAAAAACAGCCAGTTGCACACTTGACTCCAGACGGTTAAGCAAAAGACAGGAAGCACTTTAAAAAAAAAACAAAAAAAACTTTAAAGCGTCACAAGCATTTTCACTGCTGTTTGTACAAACAAAAAAAGCAAGCTGGAAAATGAGAACAATTATAATGAGACCACTGGCTAATAGAAAAACTATTACACATTATCACACGCACACACACAGAAACAGGAATGTGTGTGGTTCACTGATTGGAAGGGGGGGCTGTCGATATGATCTTTTTGGACATTTTGAAGCCTAGCGGTGCCAATTTTGACTGGAACCAGACCCTGTCTGGCTTTGGGCTCAGCCCCCCAAACATTTCTCCAAATCCTGAAAAGGTGGGGGTTCTGGTGGCTTCTGAGGGGTCGTGCGCTGCAAGACACTGCAGGGGTTGCAAAAACACTCGACCCTCTTCTGCCAGCTCAGGAATGGTTATCACCACGCTTAGAGGTTGCCCAACAGTTTGGTAATCTTAAAAAGGGCACGATTAATGACACAAGCCGCAGGTTTACAATCACAGAAGAAGAAAGTAGAACTACAGCAGTTGCACAGTCACAGATCACCGCCTGAGAGAAGCAGCACAGGTGTGAGACATCTCTGTCGGGGGGGGGGCTTGGCTCAAACTCCTCGTTGTATAATAAAATCTGTTTGTCTGGTAATAAGTGTGTGTGGCTGGTGAACTTTGGATTCTGCTCGCTGCCAGCAAACACACACTCGCTCACAAATAAAATGTTTGTTTCCTGCCCTGCTATCATTGCTGGGTCGGGCTGTCAGGTCGGCTGTTGTGGTGCGGCCCAGCGGCCCCGAATGACCCGTGGCGATGGCCGCCGTCCAGCTGGGTTATTCCACTGAGAGCGAGCCTTTGTCTGACACAACAATGTGAGCAGCATGCCACAATAGAGATGCTTTGACAGGGGGCACTGCTGGAATGCTGCCCCTCTGTTTGCTAGCCATGGGGAGGGAGGGAGGGATGGACTGATGGAAAGGCAGGGATACACGGATAAGAAGAGAAGAAACAACAACCTGATGCAACCAAATTACAACCAAAAAAAACAAAAGGTGTAGCACACCCTGGAATTCTGCTATGAACAAGGCCGTCTTTAAGCTCCCTGAAAAGCCTTCGGCTGATCTAAAACACTGCAGTGAGAGAACTGACAGGACTTTCTCTTAACTGGGGCCTGTTAGATCCAGAATCAAATTTAAAATCCTCCTCCTTACACACCAAGTCCTCAGTGATCAGGCCCCTTCATATCTGATATATATTTTAGTATTAAATTACCCTAACAGAGCACTTTGCTCTCAGACTGCAGGCTTACTTACTCTCACATTTCTAAACATACAATGGCAGGCAGAGCCAGCTTTCAACAGGAGTGGGTTTGGGTTGAGAGGTGGGCAGGTTCGATACAGCATAGTATTGTGATATTTTGCTCTATTGTAGCAATACAGGGACACTAAATTTTCATATTCTATTAAAAAAAAATTTAATATTCTGGGAATACTACGAACAAGAGGGCTTATCTCATGGACTCAACTTAACTGGCTGTATTCCTGGAGAACAGGAAGGTTTGCTGAGAACACATGTAATAGTCAAATGTGAATTTACTGCAACAACTATGACAAATCATCAAAAATCACACTAATTCAAACAGACTGCATGCAACTGCCAGCTCGACCCTGTTGAGACTGAAGTTGTTGAAACCGTCTGATGGTGACATTTATGGCAGGTTTTAGTGATGGTGTAGGTATCCTCGACAATCTCACTCTGCGACTCTAACTTTGAAAAAAGGTGATAAATCAAAATATACAATATGTTATTACAATACTCAACATATTGCAAAACATTCAAGGCCGCAAAAAATTGTATCGTGAGTTAAGCATTGTAATAACAACGTATGGTGAGGTGTCTGGTGATTCCTGCCTCTCTCCTATGGAACCAGCTCCTACATTAGACTGGGAGACAGTCTATTTTTAAGACTAAATTAAAAACTTGCCTTTTGATTAAGTGTATAGCTGCCCCTGTCTGAGCCTGGTTGTTCATGGGGTTGTCATGTATTTGCTCATAAGGGTGTCACCTGATTGTTGGGGTTATCGCTCTAATATCGGAGGGTTTTAAACATCTTTGCCAAATAACACCTTAGTCACAAAAGCCTAAAGAACAGCTGACAGCTGCCCGGCAGCCACTGGTTGTGTGTATATTATGCAACCAGTTGGTGTGTGGTTGCTGGAGGTTGCCAACATTAAACTCGTCACAAAGAGGTGCTGCCTGATAACCTGCCCGTAGTTTATATGGAAGACTTTTGTGCAACATTTGCAAACTACTCTCCAAGCAGTGATAAACTACAGCTCAGAGAGTTAATATTTTTGCAGACAAGCTAGTGTCTTTAGTGTAAACCACAGGCGACTGTGGCAATCTGCTAGCGATCAAAGCAGTCAGAAAGAGTTTTTTTGTATAGCACCAGTCTGTGTGACTGATTTCGCCTAGTGACAGCAGCCTCCAAAAATATGTGTCACATTTTTAGTAATCATATAAGCACTGTGGGTCTGCCAAAATCCTTTGTCTGAATGAATAGCTAACACCAAGGCAACGAACAACACGTAGTGGATAGTTTAAAATAAAGATAAAACTGAATATTTAAAATAAGTTTGGTTATTTGGTGTTAGAAATTGTACAGGTGAGATGCTGTTTCCAGTGTTTGCATAGGTACAAACCGTGTTCAAGAGTCCTACGGTAATTAATAGTATCCTGCCAGCACTCACGCTCACTTTGTTAAAGTGTTAAAAACAGCCTCACTACTCCTCCTGTGTACAGCAGAGGCAGGGCTGTTTATAGAGATCAGAGTGAGTACACTGACATAACCGCACTATTTTGTACATTTACAGTAAGAAACTGTTGCTGTAATCTATGACACCATGCTGTAAAAACAACAGCTTAATGCTGCCGAGGCCCGTTACTGGCACTTTACTGTCATTTAACAGTAAAAGCTTTCAGACTGTAGTTTTATAACTTATACACAGTAAAGTACAGAGTACACGCAGTATTATTTTCTCCATTGAATGACTAATACTCACAAATATTTCCTTTATTGAACTGCTGATTGTTTCATTCCTTCCTGAAATTCTTGACATTTTGAAACCTGTGAGTTCTGACTGCTTCTCATTTGTGTTTGTAGCAAATGTGCGTTCAAATTGTTCAGGAATTAGAGGAGTGTAATCAGACTAATATCTAAAGGGAGATGATTTTTTTTTCTTTTTAAACAAAGAAAAAAAAATAGCATGCATAGAGAGATGAGGAAAACAAGCTTCAGCCACCATTGGTGAACAGCACAGTTATGTGGATTTGTATCTTTTCTTTTAACTTTCTGAATCATTATACTTAACACTACATACAACAAGCTTTGGCAATACTGTACTTAATTATGGTCAACGCAAGGCTGAATCTGAATGTGGGTGTGTGTGAGAGCAAGAGACAGACAGAGAGAGAAAGTAAGAGGTCTCTGGGTTTCTCTGCAGTCCAGGCGTGGACTTTGATCAAAACAACACTCTTAGGACACGAGCCCAACTGACCCGAGCTGACCTTGCTTAAACACACACATACACACACACGTACCCACACTTTCAGGGCAAAATCAGGTTATAAAAACACCTGCATTAGCTAACAGATTGTTGTGTTGTTGCAACACACGCAGGTGCTCAGATCCGCCGCCCTCTGTCTCGTTCCCTCTGCCCTCGCTGACCCTCAGCTCGTGTCTCTCTCTGTCCCCAAACCCCATTCACCCAGCTGGGACAAGAGATGAAAGACATCATGGGAGTGAACAGCCAGCGTAACGTGTTGACCTGACATGGGCTTGCGCGACAGCTGGACCGGCGGCCTTTCAAGTGCAGATCAAGGAAAGAAAAGACGCACTTCACTTCACTTTTGTGTGTCCAGTTTGGTTCTTGTTCTGTTTTTTCCCCCGTCTCTACCCCCACCCTTACAACAGCAGCTGCACGGAAGACAAAGAAGAGCTGTACTTGAGGCAAATATCAGCATCAACAATGCAAACGGTCAAACTGTAAGGAGTCATCCTGTTTTACAGTGTGCCCATCGATCAGACTTTACTAACCCTCGATGTCCGCAATTTGGTCCAACTGCGATAAAGGACATTTTCGCATAAAAGTGCAACTGTGACACAGGGCCAACAATAGGAAGTATAAAAGGATATATCTTCTTAGTTTGAAAAGTCAAGCCAACGCAAAAGCGACTTAAAACTGTATTTTATTTTGGCCACTAGACTAAAAAGACTATAGAGGTCAACAGTTACATTCCAGGAGTAGAAACCACCTTCATATTTTCCATAGAGATGTGGATTATAAGCCATAATGCTGAAACCATCTAAAGCAGACTCGCTGTGAGCTACGACAGACTTTATGAACTTAACTTGTTCCTACTAACACACAGCCTTGTTTTTAAAGTTTTAGAAGAACTACTAGTGAGACATGCTCCGATGTTTTAGTTTGGAGAAAGGATGCAGAGCTGAAGGTGCTCAGATTTTCCTCGGGAGTCACCAGGATGGACGGGATTAGAAATGAGTACATCAGTGGGACAGCTGGAGAGGTGAGGTTGAGACAGTTTGGGCTTGTACAGAGGACGGATGGTAGATATATTGGCCAAAGGATGCTGAAGAAAGAGGAAGAGCTCAGATGAGGTAGTGAAGGAGGACGTGACACTGTGATGACCCCTAAAGTGAGCATCTGAAAGAAGAAAGACTACCCAGAATCCTAACTTGAGAGCGTAACGCCTCTGGTTAAGGTCGCCGTTTCTGTGGAAATGTTTAAACCTGTGCTTATCAGGTCGTTTCGTGAGTGCATAACTTCAGAAACCAAAAGAGTGGCATCTGCAGTCAGAAAACAAAAGCACTGTAGCATTTCTACACTACAAAATGTATACAAATTTATTATTATACTGCGCTATCATTAACCATATAAACGCGAAGACGGCTGGAAGTCGTTAGCTGTGGTATTTGGGGTTTGCAGTACTTTGCCTGCCCGCTTCAGTGGTTCACCTCTCACTATTGAGATCTGTAAGCCTATGGGATAATCGCTCTCAATTGGCCTCACTCTGCGACCTCAGTAAATACTTCAGTGATGAGTTTATGGGCTTATTTGCTAGTTTAAGGTCATATTTAACAAAACCTGAAGCTCATTTTTTTAAATTACCGCCAAAATTCAAAAAGAATCAGAAAGAAGAACAAACCGGGACATGCTCATCAGCACATGCCAATCACAAGTCATTACCGAATGAGTGTGTGGTTTTGCAGTCAGACCTGCCCCTCATTCAACACATCCAGTTTCCAAACACCAAGATGGCAATGTTGAAAACTAGAGGCTTTATAACAGGACATTACTAAACAGATGGATGATGTCACATCAGACAGACAAACCCATTCAAAGACAAACTAGAATTAAAATTGTTGTCCGTCTAACTCAATAATAAAACTTCACTAAAATGTCCTTCACATTATCTAAAACTCTTAAAGTCACTTTTAAGCTTTCAGTAAACTTTGAACTAAACAGAATAAATGTAAAACAAACTGCGACACACTCGGGGTTCCTCTTAAATGCACGTTTGCGCACACATTCAGACTTTGACTAATAAAGCTATCTAACCTCACATTCCAGCCAGTCCAAGGGTATTCCAGTAAAATCATGCTTTATCACTACCGTGTGTCTGCAGGAGGCGGTGAAGTAGACAAAAACACTGCAAAGACAGAAGAGAAAACTGCAGCTTTTCTCTAAGTGCGAGAGCCTCAGGAACCCCGATGATTAAAGTCCGAGACCACCTACGAAATCTATGTGCAGGCCCAGTTAAAGACTCACGATGTTTAGGTCCATTTATTACTGACGAGACACAACATTTCCACTTGAGTAAGCACTGCAGCTCGTTGGTCTTGTGAAGCTTAATCACTGCCTGCGACTTTATTTATACTGCATGATTCACAACTTCATTAATAATCGCCACTTTATAAATAATTTTAACCTACCCCCCCACCAAAAAAAACAAAAAACCCCCCCAAAAAAACCCAGTTTCCAGCTTTGACGAGTTGCAACAGCTGCTTGCAGCATGCAAAACATAGGAACAAAACCGAAGTAGACAAGATGGAAATAACATTTGATTAGGCTTCTGTCAAGCTGTGCTGCAGCTTTCATTAAAGACCGATTTGAAAATGTTCTCAATTAACTGTTTCTCAGATGTGCAAAAATATTTTCTTGAAGCCAAATGTCGAAAAGATATTCTCCTTCATGTCACATAAGATAGAAGCATATTTCAGATGATAATTCAAGACCACATTTGGATTGTGTTTTGCTTAGAAAATGGCTAGTAACCATTTTTCTCTGTAGGGACCAAACAAAGAGCTGCTCTAAGCTGATATTTAAAGCTCCGAGAACCACGTCTTTCAAATCTTCAATGTTGTGAAGTTAATTTATTAATTTCCACTCCCTATATTTATTCCTGGACTCTACTGGAGTAGCTTTTTGTGTTTACAAGTTCAAAATAATCCTTTTTTCTCTTTTATTGCAGGCTTTGGGTTTATCCACTGTTTGAAATTAGTAATTTTAGCTCGCTTTCCCCTGATTGGTGTTCAGAGGTCTGACCAGCAGACAGGTGCTCTCATAATGTGTCTTTGTCTCTAGATGCCACAGTCACCTGTAGTTGCATGGAAAAAGCCAACTTGTCTGCAAACACTCTGCAACTACTTGCTAAGTGGTAGGTAATCTGAGGAATGTGACACAAACCAGAAACTGAGGCCTTTTGCCTTCAAAGTAAAAGCTGCGGCTTTTGAAAGTTGTTGGCTTCAGCAGTAGCGCACAACTTTTACTGTGGAGATGAACGTTCCCCGTTCTGCATGACACGTTGTCATGCTTCACTGCCGCTCGACAAGCTCGAGCTGGTAAGTGTTTGCAGACAAGTTAGCATCTTCCACGGTAACCTGCTAGTGACCAAAGTGTTCACAAGAAAATCTCAAAGTTTTTTCTTTGGGGAAAAACCGTTCCGTCAATACTTGGAACAGAACAAACTTTCTGGGATTTTCTGACCTGGATGATTGAGGATGCATCCAGACATCTGCAGGGAGCTTTCTGGTGCAGGTCAGTTTCACCCAGCAACCACTCCCCAACTATTCTTAGACCAGTCTCTTCACCTGTATTGCTCAGTCCTGAGATGACATCCTTGCTCTCACTGACATCATAAAGAGCCAAGATTTTGACTCATAGGGCTAACCTGAACTTGTACTGATAGAAAATTATAAGTAGGGCTGTGTGATTACTTGAAATTTTATTTAAATTACAACTTGGCTTTCAACAACTATTAAAACAGGCCAGCTGAGATAAGATAGTTCACAGTTTGCAAAAATGATGACCTTGTTTTGTCTTTCATCCCCACCTCCATTAAAAGCCTAAATTCATCACACACCAGGTTCTCTAGCTCAGTTCACATCTCTCTCTCTTTCTTGTTAACTTTCAGGTGATTTACTATTGAATTTCATTTTTACCTTCAGCAAATGCACCATTTTTTACCTAAACTCTCATAACATTTGCTAAAACCCCATATTTAAAGACTTTATTGATCAATGGGAGCTCTCCAAGCAGTCATTTGCCCAAAGTTTGAGGTCCACTTCCCTGTTTCTCAACAACACTGCCAGCTTTATGTTCCCAAGCCTCTTAATGCAGGCCACCCATGCTCAAAGCACATCTATCATGTCAGTCCTGTGAATTACGGTGCTCATCAAACGGCACACGTTATTTTAAGGTTATTTATTTGCCGAATGTATACTAAAACAGGCATAAAGAGCAAAGAGTCCAGCCTCAGGGGGCTCTCAGAGAGCCACAAATACTTTCCTATGACAGTCACAATGGCAGCTTAAAATCAAAATTGCCTTGTGTGCACGCCTGATGGCTAATAATTCTAACATCTGTGGGAATACATGTCTGGCCATTTAGGATGCAGAGAGACCTCTGCCTGCAACACACAGTAAAAGAGAAGTTGGGGGGGTCCTGTTACGAGCAGAGCCTCATACCGGCCCATAAATTCATGTCAGTCTGGAAATAGACCTGTAAATATAGAAGGGCACAGTCGTGGAGGTGGGAACAAGAGAGGAAAAGGGCATCTTACTCTCCCTTTCCGTTCGATAACTCTGCCTCGCACTCTGTCCAGCCCTTTACCACCTCATTGGCACTTGGCTGGGAGGCGAGAGCAAGGAGAAGGAGAAAAGGGCAGCTTCCCACTGCTGTCACAGACATCTAAAAGTCACTTCTGACAGGTTTATGGGCACATCTCTCTCCTGACCCAACTTTCACCATTTACCACCTCTGCCTGCACGCTTAAAGCTGTGCAATATATTATCCCCCAAAAACAAAAAACAAAACAAAACAAAACAAAACAAAACAACACTGCAGGAACATTTGTTCCCTAACCCTAACAGCATTTAAAGATTTGAATATGATGCATATCAGGAAAAAAATGATATATATAAAAATTTAAAGAAATTTAAGACAGACTTAAACCCAATTTCCCTCGGGATGAATAAAGTATTATCAATCAATCAATCAACTAAAACTTCCTCAGGGTTAGAGACAGCTTGGTTTAGTTTCTATGGTCTGTCTGAGGCTCTCGTTGCACAATAATAAATCTATGTTGGCTTTTAATGTAGGCTGGCATGTCTAAACTGCCCGAGGTGGAACTAAAGTGCAGGCAGGTGTACGTGAGTTTACGCGCAAGGTTTTAGAGGGGTCGGCGGTTATGACATACCTACAGCTTAGAGTTAACACAGACGCATAAATCCCCAGTAATACTGCTGCTCAGTTTTGGCGGAAAAATCATAACCACAAAATCTTGATTATTTAACCCTTTTTTCAGTAACAAAAGCCTTGCTGTTACTGAACGCAGGTGCCTGTTTTTTTTTTTTTACCTTTTCCCTTTGAAAACAGAGCAATGAAGCCACCAACCAGCTACTGTTTCCCACCATAGGGAGGACCTGGGGCTGTACTACGAAGAAAACTGAACATATCCTTTTTCATACCCATACCATCTTTTTCCTGATCGGGCTAAAATAAAGCTGTATTCAAATTCAGAAAAGTGAATGCGACTTCGAGCAAGTACAGGAGAAACAACTGCTGGTGACAGGAAGTAGACAGGCGAGCCCAGGTGAGCAATTGAAGAATGAGAGTGCTGATGAGGGTGGAGAACACTGTTGACTGACATATGACTTCATAGTAAATACATTAGAGGGTTGCCAAAGCAACTGGAGCCTGGAAGAAAGCGACACGCAGCTTTACCCCAACATCAGCAGTCAGCGTCAATAAATCAATCAAGGCTTCAATCTAGGCTAGCAGTTCGTTTACATGAAGCGGGGAGGTGCTGGTGATATACGACCGACCGGAAACAGCTGATTTTACAAAGCAAGAAAAAAAAACTATTATGTTAGAAACATATGAATAGTGGCTAAAGTAAGAGGACTCTTATAGTGTATGCACTCCAATAGCTTTGGTCAGTAAAGCCCCAATCACCAAGGCCTAGAACCAGTCAGCAATCCCCAGGCAACCACCAGCTGCTAGGTATAGATGTGGACTCCCTAACACCAACACCAAGTAAATGAAAATTTGAGTTTTAGATGTTCAGCAGTTGTTTGAGGTCGCAAGGGTTTGGGGCTTGAATTGATGAGGTCGTTGACCAATCAGTTGGCCTATGTGAGTGGGCTTTAGGCTGGAAGTTATAATAAAGTTTTGCCAATTTGAAGGAAGGAAGGAAAGCCAGTCAAAATGCACCTCTATCAATAAGACATAGGAGAATCTGATGGATTACAGCTGTTATTTGATTACATTAACCTATTAAGCCCCAACGGGGTTTCTGAGCTTCCTGCTCGAAAATGTAATGCCCAAATTTAATTGATTATTTCTCTACAATTACAAACTCTGTCCTTACAAACTTGGTATCAAAATAAAGCTACCACTTGTGAGATTTCATCAGAGGTGTAAATATCGAAGCAGATATTACTGTGTCAAAGTTACTGAGACTGGAACACAGAAAAAGTAAGTAGATTTTATCCTTGCCTAATTTTTTTTAAATTTTTAGCATATAACCCTTTTAAAAATATGCCTTAGTTCACATTTGATTCCAGAAATTCAGTAACCAACATATAAACATCATCTGTGCAAAGATTTATGTTTCTAAAGTGAAACAGTGAAAAATTACAGCCCTGTCAATACATGAATATCCAGACCTTGTACAAAAATGTCCAATTTTGGCACACAGTTGGACACCATGCCAGTTGAATTTTTTAGGTATTAAAGAGCAGAAATTAATTAATTTTATTAACAGGCCTAAAAATGCTTTTTTTTTTAAAATATATTTTTGAAGAATTAACCACACATTTACATGGTAATGGCCCTTTTCTGCAGTGCGCATGGAGCGTTTAATTGGCCTCTGGCCCTTTAAACTCTGAGGGGCTGTAACTTTGGTTTCTTTTGGTCAATTTGCATGATCGACACCTCTTTTTAATCATTTTAGCCAACAGAATCAAAGTAACGATGCCACGTTCACGTCACTTCAACCAATCAGACGTTGCAATGCCAAAACCCACGTGGGCCCAAATTTGCTGCATGTGGCGTCTGTCCACTCACGTGTCTGTAGGTGGGTCTAAAATGGAGGTTGTTGACTGAAAACAGCTCTGATGCGGCTAGGTAGGCGTGGTAACTACTGATAATCACGTGGCTATCGGCGAAAATAACGGAGGAAATCGGGACGGTAAGCCAATTTCTGTCTTGGCGCATTTGCGCCGCTGTGTGTTTTTGTGGTCTTCTTTTGTGGCTCATTCAGTGAATTTTGGTCTGATCGTGGTGAAACTTGGTGTTTGGAGTCAGTGATAGCCCTGGAAGCTAACCAGCCCATCTTTAGCCGGTTACATGAAGTCTGGAGTCTGGTTCGGTTTTGTTTGTTTAGCGTTTTTCTGCGCATTTACATAACTGCTCGTTTAGTCATGGCTTGTTTTCGATGCGTTTGGTGGTTGTAGAAATGGTTTATATGACATTTTAGCCGAGATTCAGAGGTTTCTGTGGATACCACACATGTCTGGACTTATATTTCTCACCCCGTGTTATAACCAATTAAATGTGATCTCCTCCTTTTTGCCCCCGGTACCGGGGGCGTGGGGCTTAAGTGGTTAACATTTAGATGTGCATTAGACAGTTTTAGTGAGAGCAACTAAAGATTAAATCACTACTTTTCTTTATTGATGCTCACCAAGGAAAGAGACAAACTTCCTACTGGTCTCTAAAGACCATCCCACTACCTTTTCCTATCAATGGAATAATTTTTTTTCAAAGATCTGATTGATTGGTGACTGTAGGTGATGAGCAGATTAGGTGTGCATCATTTGTTGCTATGGTGACGTGAGCATAAGGTTAACTACCTTCATTACAGAGAAGGCTCTGAGCTTCAGATCTTGCCTCACACCACAGGCCTGTGACAGACAGACAATGAAACCTATATGAAGTTGAGATGCTGCAGAGCCTCTGGTGAACCACTTTTGATTTAAAGAAAAAAAAAAAAAGAAAAAAAAAAAAAAAAAAGAAGCATATTTGAGTTCCAGCATCGAAAATGCGATGACTTTGGTGCTGCTAAATGTGAAATTGTGGACAAAACAATTAGAGGAAATTATTAACAGATTTCCCAACTTAAGCGTTATTTCCTGCAGATTTTCCTTTACCCCAGCTGATCTAAACACGCCTAATTTGAAATATTTATAGCAACATTTCACAGACGCATGCAAGACTTCCTCACCAGCTGGATACGAACCCAGCCTGATTCTCCACCTCCTGCTCCTCCTCTGGGTCAAGGATCCAGGTGTGCCTCTATCCGCGCAACACCACAACTGAGGGGAAGCGCATTCCTGAGTGATGATGATGCGCTTCCCCTCAGCCCTGCTGTGTGTCTTGACATGCCGCTGCTGCAATTACACCGCCACATCAAAAGCTGCCTGCAATGACTCAGCGCTTACAAGCACACGCGCACCTACCTAGATGCCCGGCACAGACTGTAAACAAGCCAATACACAAGACTGTGCGTCAGGGATTAACATTTCCGATTGTTACCTTGAACTGCATGAACGAACTGCATGAACTAACACACACACACACACACACACACACACACACACACACACACACACACACACACACACACTATTGATTAATGAACCTGCTGGCAGCAGCTGAAAACACAGCACACACAGACAGACGGACAAACTGAAATAGGACGGGTTTGAGTGTCAGTTGATCTCCCGTGTCGGTGAACACAGATTCAGCAGTGAATAACCACACACACAACGGCGATAAACAAATGAATCCGGCGGCGCTCTCATAGAGTCCTGACTCACGCTCTTAGGGAAAAAAAAAAAGAACGAAAAAAAAAGGAGGTGATTGTGGGAGGAAGTGGGTGCAAAAAACTGAATTAAAAGAGAAGAGGAAAGAAAAAGGGAGAAAAGGGAGATCCTCATTTACAGACATAGCTTAACTTTGTGCTCTAAGTGTCAAATGTTTTCTCACACAAACTCAACCCATCATCCTGAAATCCCCTGCTAAGCATTCTCATCTAAAACCTTTCTTCTGCGGATGTTCACCTACACCTACTGGAACTGCTTCACAAAGAGCTGTAAATATGGAAAACATAAAGACTTAACGAATATGAGCTGAATCATTACTTAATATTACTGCTAATCAACTTTTAAACAGGATGTCTGAGGACTTCCTTGGTCTACGATGACCTGGATAACTGAGAACCTTCACAGACCTTTAACAGGAACCACAGCAGGAAACAAAGACATTCACAACTGATCTGATCTTGGCTGAAAAGCTGGACCAGGTATCAATGATAATGCAGTTTGATGTTCCACGTTTACTTCACCACACAGCACACCAGTCAACAGCAGCAGAGCTAAAGTAGGTAACAGCAGAGGGTCAGCAGTAATATACCCCAAGCAGCTTTTTAAAACTGTAAATCAGTGACCAAGCTTTGGCTTCTCCCTTTTCTGTTCACTACTTTCACTTATGGTCAGTTACAGACTTTATGAAAGGTAGAAGTAGAATTAAAAGCGCACGGTTTAGCACATATGTATAAACTATTAAATTTATAAGAGGGAAAAGAAAACAAAGTAAGCAAGTTTACACAGAAAACACAGAAAAACAAGGTAAATTTGCTAGAAATAAAAAAAATAAGGAACATTGGGGACAAATGCCAAATTAGTGAGGGGAAAAGTCTGAAATATTGGATCAATGTATGAAAAAAAAAAAGGCATATTTATTAGGGCTGGGCTGTATCATACCGTTCACAGTAATGCCGGTGTAATTTTGGGCAACGATAGGAAAAGGAAATATCGCGATAGAATATGGGTAAAACGCGCATGCGCAGTGCCTTTGTTTACATACGCACATGGCGGCGACGCAGAATGAGAAAAGCGAAAGCGGATCGTTGAATGAAACAGATGAACCAGAATTGGTTTGTAAAAGTGCTGCAACTTCACTGGTGTGGAACTGGTTTAGCTTTCGTCCGTCAGATACACAACAAAGCACTATTTTTGGTAGAGCATGCTAGCGGGCCGTCGTTATTACCGTGTTCTTTGGAAAATACGGCACACTTAAAATCAATCCTTTGATTTTTCTGAAAATCGACAGTGCCCCTTATAATCCCGTGTGCCTTATGTATGAATTCTGGTTGTGTTTACTGACCTCGAAACGATTTTATGTGGCACACGGCGCTCGAAAACCTGTCAAATGTTTTAGTATGACTTTGCTAAGCTACGAAGCCGCACCGCTTGATGGATTGTCAGAGCATTACGGCTATCGTAGGCAGGAGCCTCGCGGAGTGATACGTACTGTGCTTCAACATGATATTACCGTATTGTGTGTGTATAACCTTTTTTAAGTTTTGTGGATATTATACATGGTTATGCTGAGGATATGTCGGCCAATTTCCACAGGAAATGCCTTTTGGTTAAACGGTCAGCAAGGAATTTGCACTGTTACGTTTTTATATAACTTTAATGCACATAAAAAAAGCTGCTTGTTTAAGTGAAAATACATTGATGGGGTTTTTTGCACCAATAAAGTTGTGGAGTTGTAAAGTATTTTGTCTAGTGTCAATTATATCGTCAGTTATATCGTTATCGCAAATTTTCAAATGTATATGGTGATAAATATTTTTGGTCATATCACCCTGCTCTAATATTTATTGTCAAACTGACAGGAATAAAACTGTCAGATTTGTTTTAACCAAAACAGGCAAATGTAAGAGAATAAAAACTGGAAAATTTATGTCAAAAAAGGCAATATTATTAGATGAAATGAGCCAAACTTACAAAAAAAAAAAAAGGAAAAAAATACTCAAAAACGACTAATTGTTTGAGCAAAAAATGAAGAAAAAAAAAAGAAATTAACTTTAATATTATACTATTATTATTACTATTTATTATTAATATTTACAGGAGGTATTTTTTTTTAAATTGACAAGAATAAAACTGTCAAATTTATGTTAAAAAATGAAATTTTATGTAATGAAACTTGCACAATTTCCAAAATGTACATAATAAGATGCAAACTGATTACAAACAGAGGCAAATATATTTACAAAAAAAATGGGAAATTAAAGACAAAAAAAAACTTGTAACTATAAGGAAAAAGAAGCCAAATTTACAAAAAATAAATAAATAAATAAAATTAGAAAATACATAAAAAAAAAATATCTGAATATCTGGAAAAAAACTTGCAAAAGGTAAGAAAAAAAATTGATGAGGAAACAACTGATTGATTTGATGAGGGAAAAAAAAAAAACCTTGAAAATGAACAAGAAAAAGACATTTCTAAAAAGAAATATGAAGAAAAAAAGAAGATAAACTTACTGTTAAACTGACAAGAATAAAACCTTGACATTTATTACCAAAAATAGGCAAATTTTAGAGGATAACACTGGAAACCTTATACCAAAAAACTTTATCCAGGGTTAATAAAATAATAAATAAATTAAAGCTACTACCAAAAAAAAAAAACATTGTGTGATTTTGCAGACACTTTAAGTTACTTTGGAAAGAAAGTCAGTTACTCCTAGGGTCAATCACTTAAATGAAATGCTAAAAGGTGCTGTGGGTGTTCTTATAACAAACCCATCACTGAGGCAGACAAACTGCAAGCTGATTTTCACTTAAACAAGCTCTGACCTGAGCCAACACCACAGGTCTCTGTGCAGCTGGCTTTAAGACGACCGTGCAGGAACAGCCTATTTAAATAGAATATAAACAGAATGTTTTTACAGACAATGTTTAACCTCAACTATTAAATTCTACTCAATTTTTAGTGCTTTCTCACATCAAGTAATCTAGTGATTATTTTTCCTGTAATTTTAAACAATCATTTGCCAGGAACATCCCTAGTAAAAACATGTTTCACCGAGTGACTGCCAGCTTACTAGACTATAAAAAAGGTATTAAGTGCATTGTGCTGCCACATTGAGTGTTCCCGTTGGCACTGGATTCCTTCGTGTTTAGTATAAATAAAAATAATTTTTCATAGATGTTGAAAAGCTTCTCATGTGACAGCCTTCCAGCAGACAAAAGAGTTTATACACCCACACATTAGTACACTCTGCATACATGCTGACACAAAGAAAACAGCGGCACGTGCACAGACAGGCAGAGAGAGACACACACACACACACACACACACACACCACCACCAAGCTACAAAGACAGGAAGTCTGAGGCATTTTTGGGGTGATTCAAACCACACTTGACCTCAGATAAACCCTCCGTTCATTCAGCGAGCTAATCGTCTACCAGTGTGTTTGCACACAGCGTGCGCAGACCTCAAGATGAACCGCATATTGGTGCCACTTCCTGTACGAGCACTGTTATAGCCTAGGCTTCAGCTCCCTGGGCAGATGCCTTCAAAAGACTCAGAGCGCGTGAACGCTGCCTTGTCAAGATCACAGAGACTTGATTCAAAATAGATTCACTGGAGGAGCTGCAAATTGATACAATGCAGCTAATAATAGCATCCAGCACTCAACGGTTATTTCGGATTTCAGTGAGAGGGGGGGGGGGGGGGGAGAAGAAGAAGAAAAAAAATACACTTTTACTCACACATGAAAGATCACTCACAGACACACACACACACACACACACACACACACACAAAGCCAGACACTGTGTTTTTAAACACACAGGGCTGGCTGCTACATAAACAAAGTGAGCATGTGCAGAACAAAAATTAGTATCTATAACACTAACACAAAATCATCACTTATGCTGACTCACCCTTGGTTGTTGCAGTGACGCCGTCTGATTTGGTGAAGTCTATACTGGCGTAGGCTCCGTTCTCTGGCAGAGGCACCATCCCCCCTGCAGCCGCCACCACCGATGCCGAGCTCCCACTGCTGCTACCTGCTCCCGACGTCACAGCTCCCGTATTACTCCCATCCTCCCTCAGCTCCAAGGCGATGTAGTTGAGGCCGTTTTGATAGCCAACTGACATGTTCCTGCACATTCTGCCGGCTCCGGGCCCCGTGGAAGAGGAGGAGGATGCTGCTGAAGTCCTGGAGGCCGTGCCTGTTTCTGTGGTTCTTGCCGGGGCGTGGTGAGCTGGAGAGTCACCCAGACCCTCCACAGACATCCACACACTGTCAAAAGACGCCGAGCTGGCCCATCTAGACGCCTGTCCCTCCGTTACATAAGATCCGTTGGGGGCCAAGGGGTTAGCAAGGGTGGGGTGTGTGGCCGAGGAGCCAAGACCTCCACTAGGAGGTGTTGAATTAGAGGAAGAGGTGGAGGAGAATGTCTCTGAGCTGTGTCTTCTTCTGCCCTGTGGATCAGCTCGAACCACCTTGGGCTCCATCGGCTGCGTTGGCGCCCTATCTGGGCTCGTCGGGGGCAGGGGGGGAGAAATGGATGAGGAGGTGGTGTGGGGAGGGTGGCCGTAACGCCCCTCTATCACACAGAGATGCTGCAGCATGGCTGTAGGGCTCGTTTGCGTCCCGTCACCTCTGCTGAGGTTAAACGTCATGTCTGTGTAGTCGTCCCCAACTGGCCTCCAGTGACCTCCGACCTGCACTCCAGGGGAGGCCACCGCCCCGGGATTGCTAGCCAGTGGTCGGATATAGCTGGGTGGGTTCCATGGGGCAACTAGGCTCGGTCTGGGTGACTGGTTTTTGCCCAGGCAACCAGAACTATCCTGCTGGTCCGCCCCTACCTCCACACTCATGTAATCCTGAGGAGGGGAGCGACAGTAGTCACCGGATCCCAGGGAAGGCGCTTCGTCTTGGGCAGAGTGAGGGTAGGCGGGTGGCTCTTGCTGGAGAGGGTAGTGATCACCGAACTCTATATTAATATACTCTCCAGGACTGGAAGGCCCTTCAGAGGAGCTGCCAGTGGCAGGGACTGAAGTCAAGGTGCCTGCAGATGCTGTTGAAGGCTCACTAATTCGCAGCGGTCCATGGAAACTTCTTCGGCCTAAAGGGAGGCGGTTGGGCCTCACAATACGCCTGTCAGCCATTGCTGCAGTCGTATGGTGAGCGCCATAAGGCGGAGGTGGGTGAGAGGGAGTGGAGGTGCTACTACCTCCCCCACCCCTCTTTTCTGGTGTTGACACTGAAGATGTGGCGACTGATGAGTAGACTGGTTTAGCAGGAGAGCTCATAGGAACGTACTCCCCATACTCTTTATCTTTCTCTTCCCTTTCTCTGCTGGGGGCCTTATAGGAGCGAGGGAGAGAGAAATAAGGGCTGTAAGGCTTTGGGGTGTTCTCAGGTGTGCCAGTTGTATAATATCTGCTGCTCCCTTCATTTGCGACCTTGCGCCCCCCACCACTACTGTACGACATGTCCATATATTCCCCATTCTCGGGTCTTTCTGCAATGCTGTCGCTTGCACACGCCCCAATGAGGCTGGAGCTGCTGTGAGGGCTGGGAGAGGCCTGCACTGGGGAAGGGGAGCTGCAACTGCCCCCCGGGAGCATCATCATGTAGCCGTGGGAATCTGTGGAGGATTGGGATTGGAGCTGGGGATGATGATGGTGGGCTGAGCGTGTAGCTAAAGCTGGACTGTGAAACTGAGGAGAATGGGAGATGTGGTGGGAGTAAGAGCTGGGTTGCATAGGCATGTAGTCAGGGGGAGTGTCCCTCGGCGACACCGCCACGCCGCACATCATAGGCATATAGCCGCTGTCTTCCTTGGCGGAGGAGGAGAGGGGAGGGCGCTCGGAACCGGCCTCCGTTCGGGAGAGTGTGGAGGGACGGCTCTGCTGGCTGTGTTCGGAGCAGGAGCTGTAGTCAGAGCGCAGTGAGGAAGAGGAGGAGGACGGCCCCCCACGGAGCAGGCCGCTGCCAAATGGCAACACCACATCCGATCCCTCATCCAGTGAGAAGTTAGTCTGTGTCATTTTCTGATAGACTGCCACTCCGGTCGCGCCACCAGTCGGTCTGGTAAAAGAGTGCGTCCTCCTCCTCAGTGATGATGAAGAAAAGCGCTCATCCTCTGTCGTTGACGTGCTCTCATCCCGCGGCGTGTCAGCTCCACTGTTGTTTCCGGAGCCCGCATTGGTGCCAAAGACCTCCCGGTTCCAGCCCATGGCCATGTAATCATTTAAACAGTTCTCTTCTCTGATTGGTGGGGTGTTGCCAAGAGAGTCTGGTGTGTTGCTCCGCACCCGGAAGTAACGGAAGTCACCTGGGCTGGAGCCGTACTCATCTGACGAGTTGAAGCCACCGTCTGACGGGGAGCCGCATATTGAGGCGCTCGATGGGCGGGTGAGCGTGTCGGAGACGGAGCCGTGGCCGCTGCTGGAGGAGACGCTCACGGGGCTAGTGGTGGAGGGAAAATGGGAGACTGGCAACGAGGCAGAGCGGGCATGATAGGTGGATGTTGCCCCTGGGATAGCTCTGACATAGCGTCCGCTGCCGGTGCTTGTACCAGCGTTTCCTGTGGCGACGCCGCTCCCACTGCTGCCGCCACCACCGCTGCCCATATCCTGACGACCGTGATGGGCCCTCGCAGTGTTTAGGTGAACCAAACTTCCAGTGGCAGAGCGGAACGGCCGGTTCATTGTGCCCTCGCCCTCACTGGATGTCCGAAAGCGATAGCCACTAGCCATGTTGCTTTTAGTCGATGGCGGCGTGCCAACCACGGACTCTGTCCTCGACCGTCGCTGCAGCCCAGTCTGACTCGGCGGAAGGTTGCCCAGGTGGCGCCGCGTCGTGATAAAAGGCATGTGATTGGAGCCCGACGACTGACTCTTACTCCTCGGCCGAAACTCTGCAAACGCTTTCAGCGCTTTCATCGTTTCCAGGATGGTCTCGTGCATGTTCTGGGCCACAACAGAGTCGTCCACCTGCATCCATATCTCCCCAGGCCCGATGGAGGAGGAGCGGCCCACCTCGATGAAAAAGAAGCTTTCCGAATGTCCGCAGCGCCTGATGTTCATCAGCTGCAGGTTGACACAGGGCGTCTCAGAGTTCAACTTAACGAGGTGAATGGTTTTGGTAGAGAGGCATAGCCGGTAAACACCTGTGAGGTTTTTGGTTTGACCCAGTCCTTTGGGTTTTACATTCACCTGCCACACCTCTTTAAACACAGTACCAGGGGTGACCGTACCATATCCATCATCTAAATCATCAGAGTCTAAGTGTCCTTTTTTGCCCTCGCTCATCAGCTCACTGATAGCCACATACCAGTCCTCCTGCTCCTGCTCATTCTCAGCCACAATGGCAAAGTACTCATCCTTGGTGTAAAGGGCAATGAGGTGTTTGTTTTTGGAATCCGCCCTTTTGTTCACGGTGAAGCACTGGTAGAGGTAAATCACTCTTTTGGGAGGAGAAGGGAGGACGGCTCCACCACTGCTGGAGGCGGAGGCGGAGGAGGCTGCCGCGGCGGCAGCAGCAGAGCGCAGGCTGTTCCTGAATTTCTTCTCGCTGTCGTAGTACTCCAGGCGGCTGGGGCCGAGGTGGCTGGCAGCCCTCAGCACGAAAAACCTCTTGTGTCCATGCTTTTGCTTTCTTAAATAGCCACACTTTCGTATATCATCCACCACGTCTGAGGTGTTTACGACATTCACAGCTGCGTATACATGGCTGTTGCCAGCGGCGGGGTCCTCGGCGGTGTGTACCTGGCTGAAAGGCGAGGAGGAGGAGGAGGAGGCGGCGGTGGCTTTCCTGCCCGGAGACTCTGCGATGTTTTCCCCAGAAAGATGCTGCTGCTGCTGACAGTGATGGTGCTGCTGTTGATCCTTTGGCGGCTGGTGGTGGCTAAGGTGGAAGTGGTTTGACGGAGGTAAATGGTGGAAACGAGAGCCTCCTCCTCCACCACCACCACCACCTCCGGCTCCTCCGCCGACATTAATTAACGGGGAAGGGGGTTCCCCGACCGAGCCGTCTCCGTTTGCGGCTGCAGCGGTGGCGGCCGCAGGTTTCGTCCCCACGTCCCTCTGCTGTGTCTCCACCATCAACATCGCTGCCTTGCCTTCCTGATAGTTCGTGAAATTTGCCATCAGAGAACACAATCAAAGGTCACTTTACTAGCAAGCTAATCCGAGCGGACCTAGACCCCATTCTTGTTTTGGGAGACGAGCTCCTGAGTCCGGCTAGGCCAGCTAACTGACTCACAAACACACACACACACACACACACGGCTCAGATTTGCAGCACTCACAAACCGGCTTTGCTGTTCCGTCTGAAGAAAATAGTCCCTTTTGCCCTCTCAGCGGCGAGGCAGGTACTCCAGCGTGAGCTTTGCTTTTTATTTTTTTTCACGAAATAAAGCCCACCGCGTGCAACATGACCACGTTCAGCCGTGTTTCTATAATCGGGAGGATCCAGCTAGCTCGGTTAGCACTGCTTTCCCTTCTCCTCTTGTACACATCTCTACGGGCCACAGCACAAACAACACATGACCCCCTGCGTCACCGAACGAACGGGAGGAACAAAGGGGCAGAGACGGGCTCTGATTGGTCCGTCACTTTGACTGTCAGCCGTTGACAGAAGTCGAAACCAATCGGTGCGAGAGATTGGCGCTTTGCGTCAATAAGTTTGGCCAATCGCGTAGCGTGGAGTTTACTGAAGTTTTCAAAATAGGCGGTGACTTTCTCGGGCTTATCTAGAACCTGCTGTTGAGCTTTCCAGCAACTGTTTAGGCGTAGGAAACTGTTCCCAGACCAGCAGACTCGGAGTCCCCCCCCGCGCGCTGTGATCAGACAAAATCTTGGGTCAAGTTCCATTTTTTTGGCTATTTATGTTAGATCTTATTATCAAATATTATACAAACTCAAAAAACAAGCGTAAATGAGCCATTACTGAGTAATTCTTGCAATAATCTTAAATAAAGTAATCTTGAAATAAAATAAACTAAGAAACCGAGGTTTTTATCAGTGGTATTAAAGTATAATTCGAAAACACTTGTGCAAATCTGTGGTTGTGATTCACTGCATTGTAACTGGAAATACTATATTTTGCACACCACTGTATTTATTTATTTATAGGGAAGAGCATATCTGGTTCGTGTGTATTTGACAGAAAAAACATATGTTTTTAAAGAGAATACAGCATGTGGAATGATCTCCACCTTAATTGGTGGCAACACTGAACAGCTACTTTTACAATAATGCATTCTTAATAGTGAAAATGCATTTCTAATGTCACTGTGTTCGCCTGTTTATAATCTTAGGAAATGTAATCATATAGCAAATTTCACGCAGATGTGCAAATTATTTTTGCTTTAGAGTTGTTTTAAAAAGACAGATGCTCAGAAAAGTGGAGGAGACATTTCAAAGCAATGTGAGAAACAAGAAATTAGATATTTAGTGTGAGTAAAGTGAATACAAAGAACAAAATTCACTGAACATACTACACCTGCTGGCACCACACTTGCATTCCCTCTGACCTGAGATTGATCCTAAGATTTTTGCCTAAAGGCAGCAACTTGTCACTAAACGCTTATTAAGAGAGCATGCATGTGTGACAGCAGAGATTTAAGCTCCTGCAACAAACTTAGATAGAGTAATCAAGGAGGACTTTCCCCCTACGTCCCAGGGGCGGTATCTGTGTTCTTACACACTGCGGAGAATGCCACGCTCGGCTTTCTTAGCCTCTACTACACTTTGCATGTGACAATTTGCTGGAACCTTTTATCCCAAACACCTTTCAGTGTCATGAGCGGGATCATGTTTAGTGCAGCTGGCCCTGGTGGGAATCATACCCTTAAGTCTATGCGGGGACCACCTGTCGGCCTCTGAATGCGTCCCTTTAAATGGCAAAGACCTAAAGAAAACTCATGCTGCAACTCTGCTTTTGGTTTTACAATAAAAAAAACAGAGAAAATATTGGACCTGTGTATATCTACAACATGTTTACTTTCACACATATCTCTTTAAACATCTCAAAACGATGCAAACACATTTTGAATATTCACCTGTTGCATTTGGTCAAAAACAAACCCTTACAAACGCATTGGTGTAATCAATCCCCACTGTATGCCAGGTGCCATAATATTAATTAAGTAAAGTCTGTTTTTATAGCACTTTTCGGGGCTAAGAAAAGTCTTCATAGCAGTCACAAGAAGCTCTAAAGAGCCGGCTTGAAGAGAAGATGACATGCTCTAAACCTGACAGGGAGACAGTGCAAAAGCTTTAAAAGTTGGGTTATAAGCGAAGACTTGTGAGAGTTCCATGAACGCCTTAAAGCAGCATGTTGGATAGATTGGAGGTGATTAATCCAAGTGAGAGGAGATGAAGGCATCGACACGCATTTGCAGTTTACTTTTCAAGACAAAGGCATACAGTGTAGCAACACGGCTGAACGTGGTCATTTAATAAATGGAAAAACAGCAAGAGCCGATCAGAGTTTATGGAAGAACACACAATGAAAATTGTATATTCTCCCATAAATGTATATATGTTGTTTATCATGGCTTACTGGTTAACATGCATCAGACCCCTGGGTTAAGACTGGAATCAGACACAAACCCACCCTCACCCAAGCTTGGAAAAATGGGGAGGGTTAACCTGTGCCAAATTGAACATGCAGATCCATCTGCTGTAGACCTTGAGACATAAGGGAACAACTGGAAGTACCTTCTGTCATTAAAAAAGTTTGATGTAATGAAGTAATCCTTGACAATGTAACTATTAAGCTTCTTTTTAAATGTATTCTAAACTTTAAAATGATCACAATTACTCATAAGTTGTAATTTAAAGCTTGCAATCCTGATTAAATGTTATCAATTACTGCTCAGCTGGAGCATGTAAACAAAGATAACTCTTCTTCTTGTTTAATGTAATTTTTATGTTTCATTTTTAATCAGGATCATCAAATTAAAATGTTTTTCTGCTATCCGGTGTGATTCCTGCATGTCTGCAATTTCAGACATGGTAACATTACATGGTTAGCGGTCACCGATCTGGAATTAAACCTGCCAAATCTTAATTCTCCCAAATGAAAGAAAACTTGAGTACAGCTTGGGTACCTGAGCAATAAATTATTCCTTAAGCTGTGTTGCTAAAGCACTGTGCTTTCACCCTCTTATACAATCTATATGTGGAGGCTTTGGTCTTTCATTCTTTCACCTCTTTAACCTTTTGTTACAGGAAAGAAGCTGGATGGCATTATGACAGCCAAAATATCAACCTGCAGTCTCTCGCACAATGGGGGCTAGCTACCACTCGAGCCTACAGGCAACCTAACTCGTCCCTGGGGAAATATCAGCTGCTTTTCAAAGGAAGGCCGGTTCTGCTAACCTCTGTCTGGCATGAGACCAGTCAAACCTGTGAAAGCCTCTGAACCCTATCAACCTGTTAACTCTGCAGCTGTGAGGACACATGAACTTATGTAGCTTTACACCTTTTGCCCTTTTTCTGACTCATATACAACACAGAGGGAGGAAAAATGTAGATCCTGCTACCTCTGAAATTCTCCAGAATCTCAAACGTTGTTTATTTGCCTCTCAAAAACACAAAGTTCTCTTTCAGTTAAGGGTAAGAACATGAACATTCATGCACTGTGGCTGAGTCATGTTCCAGATAAAAGGTGTGGCCCATGAGTTTTAAGTAAAACAAGCTGTTTTGCGATTTTTTTAAAAGTCGATTTGCATGCATCTATCTGCAGAAGGCAGATGTTGTGTGGGACAACAAAGAGACTTTTACAGGTATGCTTTTGCATGTGCACAAGTGTCAGTCAAACCAGAAGCCATTGTGTCACGTTAAAGATGCAAATATTGCCCATGTGCTTGCATCAGGGCGTTTATTTAGTTCCTGCGCTGACGTCAGTTGTCTGGGTTTGCAAATACACGCAAAAAGGAGATTAGAAACTGCGGCAGGAGTTGATTATTTCACACACAAGCAACCTTCCCCTGAATAAGTTTAACAGGGATAAGAGACACCAATCTAAGTGTTTTAATAGAAATAAATAATAGTAATAGTAATAAATATTTGGCTCAAATGTGGCTATCATCTGTTGTTTTTTATGGGCTACATAAAAATATGCGAGGTGAGTCTGGTTGTGTAGACTCAGCCACAGGTCCACCTTATGTGGACCAGATGTCAGATGTGCTGTGACTAAAGCTTTATTTATACTCCTTTGAATCGTTGCACAGCTTGTGCAAGCGCCAGACGCCATGTTTCAGATCATGACATAAGTTTTAGCATTACACAGAGATAACCCAAGTATATACAAAATAGTTTTTAGATGTGGATTTCATTCATTAGTGGAAAAATGCTATTAAAACCTACCTGGCCCTGCATGGAAAAAATAGTTATCAGTCTCTGACAAAGTGAATTAGGCTAAAAGATCTTAAAAAGCATGCCGAAACTGGGGCATGAGGGCCAAAATTAGCTGCGATTTGTGGGTTTTGTTTTGTTTTGTTTTTTAAAATGTAATCTCTGTCTATACTAAATAGTTATACTCGAAACCGAAAGGTTATTTGCACTCAATTTTTACATGAAGAGACACAAAACCCATAGAGGGCATCAAGCATAAAAAATCTGCCAAATCGAACATCCAGAGCTGCCTGCTGTGGTGACTCCTTGTGATTAAAGGAGGAGCAGAAAGTAGCTTTCTTTTTGTATTTAAGGGTATTTTTTTTTGTTTTTGATTGTTTTTTAAATGATTTATTAGGTTTATTAAGTGTAATAACAAACGCAACAGTTGCTTCCTGTTCAAACTATCCTTGGGTCTTTTTGGGGCTGAAATGATCAATAAATGTGTCATGCACATAGTAGAGCAGTTTATTCATCCCTGCCAAGTACAAAGTGCTGTGTGGCAAGACGCTGAACTCCATGTGTTCCCGCTGACAGGTGAGCAAACAAAGGAAAGAATAGGACGAGCACAAACAACTATTTGGCTTGTTATTAAATGTAGAAAACATCGAAGCTTTCAGAATAACAGAACTGTGTTGAAAATGTCCTTCATCATAAATCTGTAGCTTAAATATTGGTGCCTGCTTTGTTTCTCCTGTTTCTACCCTCTTGATGACAGGCTGAAGTGCTTTGTCTTGATTGACAGTCAGCGTGACGGAGCTCCCTCTGCTGGACAGGACTGCACCCTGCAGTAAATCCTCTGCCGCTATTGTGGTTGTAACAAAGGAGCAGAGCCAACAAAGCTGAAACACACACAGAGGAAACACAAAGGAAAGCATGCTTCCCTTTGTTATCATCTCAGCCTGTTATTTCAGAACAAGCACAGTTGCGACATTGCTGCTGCTGCTGCAATTTAAACAGACACAGAGTCGGTGTATTAACTGAACTGGGAGCAAATTGCTGATATTCAGTTCTGCTTGCTTTAATGCTGTTTTGTGATATAAACAGTTGTGCCAAAGTGGTGGCAACTTAGTGTGAAGATAATGCTGAAAGTATAACACATTGGACTTTTCTCTGTGGGGTCCTGTTCAATGGAGACATAAACGTTCTTGCTCTGGTGCCTTTTAAACAATCGAATAAGAAAAAAAAAGCAGCCAAGTTTGCTGATTAAATGTGCTTTTATTTTTATTGTACTGGCATTTCAACACTTTTCATTCTTTCTTCTTTATCACTCCAACTTCCTGCACGTCGTCCTTCACCACATCCACAAACCTCCTTTGTTCCTCTTTTCCTTCTGTTTGACAGCTACACTTTCAACATCCTTTGTCCAATAAATCCACAACCCCTCCTCTGCACATGTGCAAAACATCTCAGCCTTGTCTCCTTAATTTTGTCTCCAAACCGTACATCACAGCAAATTGCCAGTAAAGTGTCGGAAAATAAAGACAATGCTAAAACTGCGGTTCCTCTACCATCCACTAGAGGCTGGTTCCAAAAGTGCATCATCTCCACCGACTCTCATTCTAAAATGCCCAATTTTACAGCAGAAAGGAACATGTTTACAGCCTGGTTTGTGCTCTACACTAAGTGGGTTTTTTTTTTATATTATTCGTCCATTTGAATGCTGGAATAAGAAAAGATTAAATATCTGATTAAAAAAAAGGACCTGGGCTAAACTAGCACGCCATTTATTTGGAGTTCGTACATCAAAAACTGCTCAATAAACAACATTTTTCAGACATTCTAAGAGATTTTTGCAGATAGGGAACTTCAGATAACAAACACTGGAAATATTACTGAGTCTGGTTGCACTTGACGTTCAGCAGCTTTTCCTGTGCTACATCACATATTATTCACAAAAGGCTCCTGCAATCTAGTGTTAACAGACACTTTACAAACCAGTGTGTGTCTATGACTTTGACCATCCTCAACAGACAAATTGTTGCTTCTGTGGAATCACACTGTTGTCCAAACTGTTGTCTTTTTTCCCCAAACATCCTTGTGTTCCACATTTCCATGCTTTTGCTCAATGTTTTGCAGGATTTTCACTGACCTGATGTCAGTTACCCTGTGAGATAAATTTCCCTGGGGGAAGTGAAGCTTCTTGGTGTTAATGCGTGTTACTATCAAAGTGAGATCACACTGTTTCCGCAAAAGAGCTGTGGCACCTTTGAGCGCAGATAACGGATTAAGTTCAATCCTCAGTACTGTAAACACAAACAGGAGATTATGTGGATCCCTGAATTATTATTACACTAATTATTTTCTGACATATTATTTGAACTCTAGTTTTTCTTTACATTTAAGGTTTCTGAAAATATCCCTCAGGATTCAAGCATTTCATTGTATTCTATACATATATATTTAAACTTAACACGATGTGGCTTCTACCAAATCACAGTTTTCAACAATCATAGCTTTCAGCAACCATCTACTGCATGATAGAAAATACCGCTTATCATTTGATGGGGCAGATCCCATCCCATTACATGACTAATCCTGGTCTGGTCCTGGTAATCTGACCATCTCCCATTCCTCAGTGTCCTCTAATCTTTCCAATCCACATCCCTCCTCATTCTATATCACTATACCATAATCTATAAAAACGCCTCCGTCCCCCACAAACAAACTGAGGATTTACACAAACCGTGTAAATCCTCTGATACGGCTGTAATCAGCAGCTCTATAGTCTGGTATATAACAGCAGCATGCCGGGTAGTCTTCGCTGTCTGATGGAGGAATCGAAGACACACATGCATACATGAACAATACAACATCAGACACCAAGAAAAACTTACATTAAACCGACTCAAACAAAAAAACTGCACTGGACACACTTAGGTTGACGGAGCAACTTTCGAATTCAGGTTACCCAGAGCTTGAGGGTGTTGCGCACTCACAACCACTTTTGACTGCAAGGTGATTGCAAAGGTCGCCTGACAGGAGGGAAGCTTTCTGCAAACAGTTTGCAGTCTGACTCAGGCTGACTGCAGTCACAGATTCCCAACATGATTTCATCAGTCTGAAAGAGCCTTATTTTGATGAGAACAACTTGAAGCGACTCGACTCAACTGGCTGCCAGCTGGTTTTATTCCTACAGAATGTATGAGCTGTGTAGACCGCTACAGACTGGGATTTTTGAAGATTTGTCACCATTACTGAAGTGAAATGAAGTTGACAAAGTTTACAGTTTTAAAAAAAATGTGATAAATCACAATACATGTTATTTCAATGCTCAGCACGTTGCAAAATGTTAAGAATCACTATCTAATCACAGTGAAGTATTGTGATAATATACTGTGGGGTGTCTGGTGGTTCCCTCCTCTAATCTAAATCAATAAAATGAAGGGGTGACGGCAGCTCAGTCCAAAGTTTTTGAGCCACTGATACTCAAAAAGCCTGATGAGTACGAGGCACCGGCGGAAATCTCTGCTCTAAAGATCCAAGAGACCAGCTGGAAGTGTAGGTCGGTAAAAGTCCTGGGATGTACTGAGGTGCTATACCGTTCAAAAGGGAACTACTCGAGATAAATTGAGATAAAATTATTACATTTTGTGCATTTGTTTTCTCATTTTGGATCTGTTGTAAGAACTGTGGTGATACACAGACTTTTCATTTACTGAAAAAATCATATTAGTACTTCTTGTGATTTTTTGTGATGTATTAGCAAAGCTAACCACTGCCTATGAAGTTTCAAAGAATTTCAGAGATTGGCTCACCAGATATCAAAAATGTAAATGTAGGTGAAAGGGTGTGCTTGTGTGGGACAATCTAGGGCATGTTACCAACACTGTGAAGTAATTCTGATACTGCGCAAAAGTCTTCTGCCACACCTTATTTCTTTATATTTTTCTATCAAAATGTAAAATACATGCAGGAATATATGGAAAAATAACATGGAAAGTGTAGTATATAGGGTAAACGCAGAGTTTACAATTGTAACCAGATTGAAAGTCAGTATTAGGTATGACCACCTTTATTTTTCAACACAGCCTGAACTCTCTTGGTGAAGATTTCTTCTAATTTTTTTAAGCAGCCTTGAGGAATAGTTCTCCAGGTTTCTTAAAGGACATTCAAAGCTCTTCTCTGGATGTTGGATGCCTTAGATCCCACACTGCTTCAATAATATTGAGGTCTGGGCTTCAATCGATGACTGATACTGTTTCACTGTGTGTTTTTCTATCCAGGTATGCTGTCACTGCTCTGCCAGTGTATTTGGGATCATTGTCATGCCGAAAAATGAAGCCACAGCCAACTAGGCACTTTCCAGATCCATTTATAATTGAATCAAATTCAACAAGATCCTCAACACCACTGGCTGAGATGCAGCCCCAAACCATAACATACAGTCATACATCATATGACTGTATTCAAACCATGAATGTCAGGAACTCCTGCTGTAGAGTGATTATAGTGACGTGTGTGTGTGTGTGTGTGTGTGTGTGTGTGTGTGTGTGTGTGTGTGTGTGTAAAGAAGTGAGAGTGGTAAGCTGTCTAACAATTTATGGATTTTAGACCACACATGCACAGTGAGGATGAGCAAGGATAATCCTCCAAAGCCTCCAGGACACCATCTGTACTATCGCTTAAAAACCCTTTGAGTTTATGCTAAAGTGGGCCACTAGAGGGCACTGTAGGCTTGCTTAAAAACACATATGTTACTGATTGACAGAGCGATTTCCTGTGTGGGCAGGATATACCAAAACTCACAGAGCAGGGTGAGCAGATGCTGAGGTGCATAGTGTGTAGAGGTTGGCAACTCACTATAGAGTTAAACGCTACAGACCTCCAAACTTCATGTGGCCTTTGGATTAGCTCAAGAACAGTGTGTAGAGAGCTTCATGGAATAGGTTTCCATGGCCAAGGAGCTTCATACAAGGCTTACACCACTAAGCGCAAAGCAAAGTTGGATGCAGGGGTGTATGGCATGCATACATTGGACTCTAGAGCAGTGGAAATGTACTCGTCTGACTGCATTGTGTCAAGTGCAAAGTTTGGCCGAAAGGGTATTATGGTATGGGGTTGTTTTTCGGGAGTTGGGCTTGGCCCCCTTAGTTCCAGTAAAAGAAACTCTTAACACATAAGCACACCGAGACATTTTTCATACTCCCAACTTTGTGGGAATAGTTTGGGGTGGGCCCTTTCTGTTCCGACATGACTGTGTTCCAGTGCTCAAAGCAAGGTCCATAAAGACATAGATGAGCGAGTTTGTGTGGAAGAACTTGACTGGCCTGCACAGAGTCCTGACCTCAACACCTTTAGGATGAATTAAAGTGGAGACTGTGAGCCAGGAAAACTTCCCATAAACACTCCAAAACCTTGTTTAAAGTCTTCCTAGAAGAGCTGAAGCTGTTACAGGTACAAAGGGTAGGCTATGATCATTGTAAACCCTGTGGATTCAGGATGAGGTGTCCCTTGAATTCATATTCCTGTGAAGGCAGATGAATGAATACTTAATATAGTGTATGTACCTATTTAGAAGCCATAAAAACTTGATTGGAGTCACTGGGTTATACAAATGTGATAGATAAAAGTCCAGTTAACACTGATTTTAGATATGACCACAAATTAAACTGTAAACTGAACTTGAACAAACATATGTAACATTTATTTCAGGAAAACTCTGGTAAACAAAGGGAAACAGCTTCAAGATGGAAAATCTCAGAAGAAGAAGTAGTGCATGCCAACATAGTGAGCCCTGCATAGATTAAAACTGACCGTAAAAACGAAGGCAATGCTCGACTTAACTAATGTAGACATTCACCTTTAAAAACTACATGCAGCATCATTGCAATCACCACACTCAAAACAATATTTATGCCCAAAATGTTGACTTTAAGCAATTTGAGTATATGTAATTTTTATTAGAAATGTATAATGTAAAACATTCAATTTAAAATAATCTGGTCAAATGATGTTGGTTCAGTGGTTTACATTCAGTTTCTACCAAGCATATTGTCCATATTAGAAATTACTGTTTATGAGGGCCAATAATCTTTTTTTTGTGTGTGCTCTAGTAACCGAAGGTAAACCAGATGTTGGAGGTGGGCATTGGTACTGCAATAAGCATTAGTAAAGTTTTACCTGACATTATTTAAGACACCAGTAATTGGTGATTTGAAGGGTAAAATCAGCTAACATGGGCAATATCTTTTTGTAGTTAAGTAATAAAAGCTGCCTCTGAACTCTTTTGTAGGTTATTCTTTTTATAAGCTAATGGTGATAAACATTGGTTGGAGGGGCTTCCTGTGAGGGGCACCAACACACTATAGAATCACCATTGCTCCTTATCCAGACTTTTAATTTTAGGAGTGTTTCCTTTGTAACATAAGATTAAATTAATAATTTAAAATAATCCATATCCAAGTGTTTCCTAGTTTTTTTTTTATTGTAACTTTAATATCTTTGGGTTTTTATATTAGCAGTAAAACAAAACAAAGTGTTTTTAAGATTTAACCTTTAACTACCTTTATATGATTTTGGCAAAAAAAAGAAAAAAAAGAAAACAAAATTGAAAAAAAATCTAATACTCTGCCATTGCTGACAATGACTCACTTCCTTTCACTTTTCTAATTCCAAGTAGGGACTGCAAGTACCTAAACATAAGTATTTATTTCTGGGTGTTTTTGTGCTATTCAAATATAAATGCAGGGTTCTCCTCATCTCTTCCTCCTTCAGACAGAAACCAAGGAATGGGATGTTTGGATTAGCTCTGCCCCTCAGCTGCTGACAGACAGCTTCTGCAGATCCCTGCTTTGCTGAGTCTAGACTTGCTGGCCTCTATTCATAGCTCCATATTGGACTACATCTCCTGGCTCAAGCCACTAATGCACACAGACTTAAACACAATCTGAAATGATACTTTCACTAGCCACATCCTCCTCCTGTCAACTGCCCTCTGTGGAAAATCACCATCAAATTTTAGTGAGGACATAAAAAGTTCCATGTTTTATGTCCCTGGAGGTTCAAGATGGTACTCGTATCCATTTTCTCTACTGCTCTTCCCCACTGGAATAGCGCGGAGGCTGGAGATACTGTCCGGTGTCCAGTTGAGGCAAAGTCATGAGTTACAGGTCATTCAGTGATGCGTCATCATGACGTTGTCGTCGTCTTCTTGCATGTAGAGCTGCGTCACGACACGGACGTGCGAGATTTTTTTCACTGCCTTGTGAAACATTAGCTTCATGTCCTTCGACTGCTTCCTCGGAATGCAAATGCTGGTGCTGAGAGGAAGAGGAGAAGCAATCAAAGGGGGAAGAAAAAGGAAAGATGAACAGAACATTAACGCAAGATGGGAAAAGATTACTTCTTTTAATGTTGGAATTAGCTTCAGCTATGAGTAAATTATTACAAAAAAGATATAAAAAAAAAAAAAGAAACATTTTGGGGAATACGCTTCTTTAGTTTCTCGCTATGACGACGAAATCACTAACACTCGTATCCATGAAAGTCTGGAAGAGCTATAGTCAGGTAGTGATTAGCATAGCTTAGCTTTAGGTCTGGAACCAGAACAAAAACTGTTTTATTAATTAAAACAGCCAAATAGATGACTTTTCAAAAGTTAGGCTAAATTTTCATATCTTTTAATATCTGCATAGCCTAGCAAGTTGTTTAGCTCACTTTAGTTAACCAGATATTAGTTAGCTAAATTGCTAAAGTAGCATTAATCTGACTTTTTAACAGGATGTTGAACAATACCTTTAAAGGTACTTCATGCAATTACCATCTGCAAAATCTAATTACTGTTATGTGTTTAGATGTTTTTGGGTGTGTACTGCTGCTTTTTTTTAACTTTAACTAGCTACACCTATTTCCTTATTGAGGCTTTGTTATGCTGCCATTTTAAAAAGCAATGTGCTCCTAATGGCTTAGTTTGAATTCTAGAATTACAAACTGGTAATACATGAAAGTATAGGCCAACCCCAGTTCAACCTGTATCTATATATCTTCAACACAGTGTTGCCAACTTAGCGACTTTGTCGTTATATTTAGTGAGTTTTCAGACCCCTTAGCCACTTTTTTTCTAAAAAAAGTAGCTAAAAAAAGACGTGAAAGCGCGTATCGCTTTTACTCTCAACAAGCAGCGGGTGCTGTAACGCAGTCAGTTCTTCTTTTACTCTTTTACTCTTATGCTGTTTTGTGGATCACAAGGTTTAAAACTACTTATAAACACACACACACAAAGTAACTCCACCAGAGTGCCTATTTCGGGTCACTTTTGCCGGTCCAAGCCCGGGTAAAGGAGCAGGGTTGGAATTGTGACATTAAAAAAACCAATAATTGCTAAAAGAAATTTAATTTGTAGTTCTAAATAAACTCTAAATGCATTTAGGACGTTTTTTACTCACTTTATGTCTCTTCCACGATGTTATTTCTCTCTCCAACAACATAGGTTACAATTAGATTAGCATGACCAATTATGCAAATTAGGCGATGACGTCATTTAGCGACTTCTAGCGACTTTTAGGACAACCAATAGCGATTTTCCTTACTGAGGAGTTGGCAACACTGCTTCAACACAGTAGAAACTTTGAGCATGAAGTTATAGTAACTGTTTCTTCACAGTCTCTTGATGGCTTTAGTTCATTTTGGAAGGTTTGAAACACAGGAATTAACAACAAGTACAATCATGCGAAACAGAAAGTTTTTACAGAACTCTCTGCTTCCAGTACACTGCTTCCAATAGGAAGTATCAGAGAGCGGAGGTTTCAGTAGTTTAGTGGTCTGGAGTATTCAGGTGCTTGTTAACACAATGTCATAGTCTTCCCAGGAGTCGACACCCCAGCTAATTCACCTCAAGGTCAGATCATGTTCAATGTTCAAAGAAACTGCGAAAAATCCAAGAGCTACATCTCAGACTCTACAGGGCTCGGTTAGTTCAAAGTTAAAATTCATGACAGCACAATTAGCAAAAGACTCAACATGTATGGCTTGTTTGGAAGGGTTGCCAGAAGATACCTTTTCTCTAAAAAGAATAGCTTAAGTTTCCAAGTCGAGTAAACCACAAGACTTCTGGAACAATGTCCTTTGAACAGATGAGACAAAATGAGGAAATATTTGGCCCTAATGTACAGTGCCATGTTTGGAGAAAACCAAACTCAGCACATCAGCACAAACAAGCTTATACCAACTGTCAAGCACGGTGGTGGAGGGGTGATGATTTGGGCTTGTTTTGCAGCCACAGGACCTGGACAGCTTGCAGTTATTGAGTTGACCATGAACTCCTCTGTATACCAAGGTATTTCAGAGGTGTCAGGAAATCTGTCTGACAGATAAAGTTTGGCCCTATATGGGTAATGTAACAGGACAGTGACCACAAGAAAAACATAGATTTCACACAACTGCATAGACTCCTGTGAAAGCCTTCTTTTTCACATGACTGTACATTTAAGAAAAGAAAAAAAGGAAGTAAACATTGGAAATAACATCTATACAGACAAGGTCATAAATACAAACAATTATATAGACATTCGTGGTGTTTCCTCAGTACATAGTCAATTTAGAGGTGCACTAATGAAAATAAAACATCTGTACTGCAGACATGTATGAAGAAGCACCATGACATATCAGATTTCACATTTCAGCCCAGGTCAGTTGGTGTCGGTACATCACCACATTAAACAAAAAGCTTGCTTTGGGAATATTTCCCTCTGATGGGGTAAGAACCTTAAACAGATGAAATTTTAAAAAAAATTAAGTTTATGATTAGCTCAAACATTTCGAGTGACAGCAGTGATGTGGCGAATGGTCCACATGTGACATTTTCATTTAAAAAAACTTGTAAAGTAGAAGAACTGAGTTTTGTCAGTGATAAAAAAAGAGGACTTTCTATTTAATGGACAAAATCCCCACATCTCTCCCTTGAACTGTCTTTAGATATTGCCGTTTTTGTTTGCATTTACTTGTCTCTTGACCGACTTCAAAATCCCACAGGAAATCTTTTGTTTAGTTTAAGCTGCAAGAAACTTCACATCAGATATGAGTAACAGTGTAACGGTAAAATGAATGAACAGAAGAAATTTATTCAAACATTAGATTTCCTAACCGCTTTTTCATGTCTGCAGGCTTTTTGTATGATCAATAATTCTCAAGTAATAACGATTGGCATAATAAATAGGCCCCAGTCAGGACTTGACAAATTAGAAATTGGGACCATAAGTTTCTCCTTTTGAAATATGCTGGTTTCAGTGCTAAGGCATAACTTATTTTTGAAAGTTTCATTACTGTTTGGTGGTTTGTTAAAAAGTGTTTGCAGTTACAAGTTGATGAGTTCCATGTAACTATGGGTTGCCAACCCAACTATGGGTAACCATGGCAATCTGGTAGTGACCAAAGCAATTACAAGGAGGTTTTTGGCAGAACATCATCTTTAGGACCAGCAAGCAAGCTCCAGCAACCGCTCAACAGCTGGTTGGGGAACATACATGTTGGCTCAGGCCTTTATTTTGAAAAAGCTCAAAGAGCTATTGTACCAGATTCCCATTTATATGACAAGCTGCTTCATGCTGTGGCTAACATTTCTTGTGTAACTTTGAAGGTGTCACGTTTAAGACCCAATCAAATGCAAACAAACTGCACTGAGACAGTTCATTCCCCAACATATGTTTGCCCAATGATGAGTAACGTTGCCAACCAAGCCAGTAATGTTATACATTTTTTTTATAATGCATAACATTACCTCAGTTTTTCTTCTTTGCAAGTTGTTCCTGTTGTTGTTTCTCGGCTTTCTGTTTCTTGTACTGGGCTATCTCGGCCATCTGCAGCCCATGGGCCATTTGCCTGTTGAGATGAAGTGAACAGCGTGATGACAGCACACACATACGCACACAGTGTAGTCCTGCAATGGCTCGGCTTTCCCTCCAAAGAACAGATTAGCTGACAGGTGGATTTATAGTAATAGCCACTGCTTAGGTCCACAGCTTTATCCTGTAATGTTAGCAAAGGAGCCTGTTTGTATCATAATAAAGGCTGAAATCTTGTGCTCAGTGTACAGTTTAAGTGAACAAGGCACACCAAGCCATTTCCAACAAACTCACAGCTGTAAATGTGAATAAATGTGAATGTGTAAAAACTTCTATAAAACTACATACTCCAAAAAGTAAGCGTTTTTTTTTTTTTTTTTCAAATGTCTGAAATGACCTAAATGTGTTGTAAGTTATAAGTTGTGGTTTTGTTAGTAGCAGTAACACAGTTGCAATATTAATTCTGATGGATACCTGCAGTCAGTGTTTTCTCCTTTTGACTCAACCTTTCATCCAGTTTTTGCATCTAAACTTAACCACCATGGACAGAAAACATTAGTAATTATGTTTGACTTTTCAGATTTGATGAAATGACATTTAAGAGCATGTTTGGAGCAACTCAGTTCCCCTACCTGCTTTTCCAGCCAGAATCTAAACACTGTTCTCAGTTTTTCCTTTTTAAAGAGCTTATTTTGCTTTGTTCGGATGGTTCGGGTTCTCACATTCAAACTGGAGTTTTAAGAAAGTTGAGGAAGGAATCACAAACAGAAGATGGGCCTGGAATCAAACTAGGAGCTGCTAACAATGAGACAGTTCATGAGCCTAAACACATTTTGACTGATCCCACATGATGATAGGACCCTTTAAAATATACGTTTTGAAGTTTTCTCCAGGGAATTATCAGAAATCCAATAAAACATCCCAGGGTACCAAAATTAATTTCCGTTCTTCCGCATCAGAGACATTAAATTGGTGCCGTTTTGCTGTCGAAATTATGAATTATCCCATGATGATACTCGGAAATGGTTAGAGAAAACAATCTTGGTGGAGTGGGTGCAACCTTTGTTATAATTTGTGTAAGGTGGAAGACATCTGCGAACACATGTAGGATAGGGAAGCCAAAACATTTTATTCTTTGCTGTCCATTTTTAAAGAAAGCAGCTTTAAAAGTAAATTTCAGCTTCATACTTTTGATAAGTCTGTGGAATTATTTATAATGTAGATGGGCAAGGGTTTTTTGTTTGTTTGTTTGTTTGTTTGTTTTGGGTATTTTTTGTTTTGCTTTAGCTGTCATTAATAACTACTTGATGTCATTTATTTTGAAAATCTGATATATTTCTGTAAACTTTTCAGAGCAAACTAGGAGCTGTTATTTTGAAAAATTCCCTCCAATTTAACTGGTTCCTGTTGTAGTCTTTAAATTAAAATAACAGTAGCTCAAAAGGTCAGGTAGGGTGTGACCTGCACTTCTTACTATTATGGTCATGGCGCATGTCTGTATATGTCTTTATGTAAACTATTTGCTCCCCAACAATTGGGCCAATCTTAAAAAAGCTTTACACGAACGTCATCACACACACAGCAATTAACAACTGCAAGGGTTTTTGTTTTTTTTTAAGTTTTATTATAAACCTGAATTATTTGGATTTTTCTATATGTTGTGTTTTTTTCATCATCCCAAATGCAATGTTACATTCCCCATTTGTGTTTGTTTAATTTGTCACATTCAACAATAACCATCTGTACATAATTTAACGGTCACTAAAATTTTTATCTGTGAGAGAATTTGGCATGATGTGTTGCTGTTTTTACACTAAAACAAGCATGGGAATTGTTTTTAGTGGATGGACCAGTGCAGGACACTTGAGGGTAAAAAGGAAGAGGCAGAGTAACACAGGAGAAGGAGAAAAGTCACTTATCCCTACCCAGACTTGAGGTCTGGAGGAACAGGCAGGGGTTTGGTAAATCCATCTCTCCCTACGAGCCAGTAGGTCTCCTCTATTCCTTTCCCCTGAGAAAGATATAGAAAGAAACTATAAGAGGCTGTATTTTCACTTCATCTGATCATAATGGTGAAACCCATATTTTGTGTTTAAGGGCTGTACCCGGACTTCTGTCCTTCCTCTCAACTCCAACTTATAGCCAAGATTTAGTTCATGGAGGACCTTCACTGTACTCTGATGAACATGGATCCTGTAAGCTGTAACAGATAAATGTTTAACAGATACATTTCCAGGTGAAGAAAGGCGACTTCACAACAAGTCCACATTCATGTCTGGCTATTTCATCCATCTACTGATTTTTCCATTTATAGATTAGCAACTTACGCATCCCACTGGACTCCATACGAGAGGCAGTGGTCACTGTGTCTCCAAACAGACAGTAGCGAGGCATGGTGAGACCCACAACACCTGCTACGCACGAACCTACAACACATACGTACACAGCAGGTCAACTTGACAATTTCTCCTTGTCTAAATGTGTTGAGTTGCTGCCACATGATTGGCTGATTAGATATTTAACCTAATAAACTTGCCAGTGAATTGGTAAGTACATTTTTTTGTGATGAGTTTATGACTTCAATTTGAAGTCTCACTGAAAATCATATAATTTTCTAACTTATGGCTCAGTTTCGACTAAAAATAATAATAAAGGAGGGTCCTCTTTTACATATGTCTACCTTGATGACAAGTTGGCAACAGCCAAGAGGTTCAAATTGAGGCTTCAGAGGGAAACTTGTGTGACAGCAAAGTAGCTGTATCCATATTCTAAATGGTTAAAAGTCAATGGCTTTGGGTTTCTGGTAGTTTATCGAATTTTGTGCCAATAAAAATGCTAAAAATCATTGACACATCATATATGCTTACATTTTAAATAACCATGAAGTGTACATTACTTCAAATTACTCTACACTGACAACTGTACAACTAAAAACCCCTCCTTCACGCACTAATGCTTTAATACCTGTGTGAAGTCCTATTCGTATCCTCACTGGAACATCAGGCATGTGTCTCATTTTAAAGGTCCCCACAGCACTCAGAATGTCAAGAGCCATGTTGGCTATTTCTGTGGCATGTCGGATGCCGTTAGGAACTGGAACACCTGACGCTACCATGTAAGCATCGCCTATTGTCTCCACCTGGAGGAGATCAGAAATGAATAAGCATCAGTGTCATGTGATGAGATTTAATACCAGAAGCCACAGTACGACTACATAAAAGATTATCACCTTGTAGACATCATGGTTTCCTATGATGGCGTCAAAGAGCGTGTAGAGGTCGTTGAGGAGATCGACCACTTCAATGGGTTCGCTGTTAGCTGAGATGGTGGTGAAGCCAACGATGTCACTGAAATACAGTGACACCTGGTCGAAATATTCTGGTTCAACTGTCCCGCCCACCTTCAAAGCCTCTGCCACAGACCTGGGAAAAAAAAGTGAAAATAAGTGTGATTGTGGCCAGGTAAACAGGAGGAAAGAGCCAGGTATCAAATAATGTGTAAAGGTAACAGCATTATCCTCATCTTTATACCATTGAAAATAATTACTTACGGAGGCAGCATCTGTGTCAAAAGCTTCTCTGTCTTCTGTTTTTCTATCTCCAGCTCCTCTGTCCGCTCTCTGATTAGCTCCTCCAGGTTAGACGAGTACTGCTCCAGCATCCTCAGCATAGAGTCAATGATGTTGGTTTTCTTCCCCTTGTTGATGTTTTTGAACTGAAATGAGAACATCGACATCCTCAAAACCCACCAGAGTTCTCCAAGAAATATTATTTCAAACATATTTTCTCAAAATAAAAATGTATATTTTGTAATAGCCCTACCTGGTCAAAGATTTCATCAAAGGCCGGCCGCTTGTCTGGCTGTTCATTCCAGCACTGTTTCATCAGCTGGATACACTCCATTGGAGCATAGTCCGGACTGACCACTGGACGGCACAGAGGAGGAGGCTTACACAGCTTCTCTATTATTTCTAAAACACAGAGAAACACCAGCAGTTAAATGAGGATGCCAGTACTGGTAAGTAAACTGATCCAGAAGGAAACAAGTTTGATCAACTTTACACCTCCCCCATTTGGCTAAGAACATATGTGCAGTGATTTATTGAAACATCTGCAAACATACATAGAAATACAGTATATAAGAAAGAAACAGAGCTTGTACAGTTCTAACCAGCCTAAAGGTCAGTATTTGGTATGAACACCATAGCCTCAACTTTCTCAGGCAGCTTTCTTGTCATTTCTTTAAGTAGTCTTCAGGAATAGTTTTCCAGATCTCTTGAAGGACATTCTAAGCTCTTCTTTTGGATGTTGGCTGCCTTTAGATGATCCCAAAATGCTTCAACAATGTTAAGGTCCAGGCCCTAATGAGTCAAATCCATGACTAAGGGTGCTCCACTGTGCGTTTTTCTATCCAGGTTTCATTTTTACTGCACTGGCAGTGTGTTTGGGATCATTATCATGCTGGAAAATGAAAATGTTGCCATTTTAATGTTTTCCAGATAGTATTGCATTGTGGTCGAAATCTGAATGTACTTTTCTGCATTCATAATTCCATCAATTTTGACAAGATCTCCAAAACCATTGGCTGAAGTGCAGCAACAAAGAGCCCCTACTGTGTCTTATAGATGACTGTAAACACAATGTGTTCCTCTCTCCTGACCTCATGTCTTTTGAATTTTTTGTACATTCAACCAAAGAAATGGGAAAAAACTAAGCTGCTAGTACCCAAGCACCCAAAGATACAATTTAAAATTGGTTCTTTGCTAAGTTGCATGTTATGTGTAGGCACAGGTTCACTCTAGATTTCTGCCTACTGGAACCTTTAAATTGGAGGAATCTTTTCATAGAAGAATCTAATCTTGTCAAGAATTGAAGCTGTCTAAATTATGCTCTCTGAGTCTGGACTCGTGCGTTTCTACTAGATTTGGGAGGTTTATTATTGTGAAGCTATTCTCTTGCCTTTATCAGACAGGTCCAGCATGCAGAATGGAGGCCCTCTCACCACCACCTCCTGCATGATGATGGCGAAGCTGTACACATCACCGGGTAGAGTCCCGTGTAGTCCTGCCTGGCCACTCCTCAGGATCTCTGGAGCAGTCCAAAGTAACTCTTGCACAAAAATGAGGGCATTATTTTTAAAACAGGTTGGTAGTGCTTTTTTCAAGTAACTGTTCCTGTTGCATAGTTTGTCTCACCATCTGCATGTGGCTCAATATAGGGGAACCTCTGAGCCTCTAGGACCTCACTGTAGCCATAATCTGTAACCTTCAGGACAAAACGTCCATCCACCACACAGTTGCGAGACTTTAGACGAGTGTGAGACACTCCACGGTGATGGAGATACTTCATACCCTTAAAAGTATAACATTTTAAAACTCGTTGATTAATCCTGACTGCAGACAAGGATATGTTCCTTGTCTAAAAAAATACCAAAAAATACTCGTGTTCCTGCTATCTGCCATTCACCTTAATTAGATCCAGCAACAGAGATGACTTGAACATCCAGTCGAGCTTGACGTCTTCGTTTAGGAGCAGGTCCTCGAGGCTGCCTCTGGAGCAGAACTCAGTCACAATGGCGAACACGCCACAGTCATGAAAAAAGCCAAGGAAAGGGTTGACGTTCTCATGACGCATGTCCTTCATCTGCAGACAGAAACATCTTGATTTTCACGTTTTTGGGCTTATAAGACCAAGGATTACAACAAGAAGAAGGTATAACTGAATCTGTCTCTGCAACAAAACACCATGTCATCAGCTGAGAACCTCATACTCATGTTCATGGTGGCAGTGAGTGCACTGACATTTTTTTCTGGTTCTCGGTAAAAATGTATGTATAATGGCATTCTTTAAGTCTTTACTCCATGAAAGCCTACTAAGAGAAATCCCTGAAGCTGGAAACCCATAAACTACTCTAATGGACGCCAAACCACAACTTTAATCATGTAAACTAAGGTATTTTCAAAACATGTAATTAAGGATACATGGGAGGTTGTTAGATGTTGTCTTTATGAAAAAAGTAGTTAAACTAAAAAAATATCTACTTTGTCATGTAACAATATCACGTACCAGTTCAAACACATCACTCGTTTTGGGATTGATGCTGCTAAATGCCCCATAAGGAAGTCTCTTCAGCCACGCCCAGTCCCCCTAGTGGAGAAAAACACCAAACAGCGCAAATAGTTAGACATCTTTTTAGGCTTTTAAGCCATGTAAATCCTTTTAATTTTAGTATTTTTTGCACATCTATGCTGGACCAATGCTGCATGAGTTACATGGAACAATCTGTAACTGTTTTATTTCTGTACAGTTTCGAAACTGTTGCACTGTAGCTCATAAATGGATGGCCTTGCCTCAAAAATTACAACGTTGGAGTTTTCGTAGGTGGCTGGCGATTGGGTGGAAATCGTTGAGGCAAGACTGCGTTCAGACATGCTCTTCATGCCGCTAGTCCTACTGTCATCCAGACTCAGCTTCTACAGAGAAGAAAATTTGTCAGTCGGTTTCAACTTTACATCACGTAATATTATCAGTTTGGATAAATACAGGAAAATGTTAGTTTTAGTAGACGGAGGCTAACCTTGTTGCTAAGTGATGGGTTTATGAATGTGACATCAGCCAGTGTAAGTAAAATCTTGTTGGGACCTCTGACCAGCCGGATCTGATTTATCCGTCGCCTGATGGAAATAAGGGAGGTTGATGAAAGTTAACGCTTGAGGCATGAAGATATCAGAAAAACAGCTACATGATGATAAGTTCTAAAGTTTTTACCTGGAAAGATTTTAATTTACACTAATATTCCAGACCTCTTAGGCCCAACATCATGTTTTAAGACACCTTTGTACCTGATGCAGTAAATTAGTGGCACAGCAACAATAAAGGCAGCAATCACCCCAAGGAGCACGCTTATGGTTGTGAACAAATCCACTCCTGGAACAGAGAAGAAGAAGTCGAAAAAAAACCCCAAATGTTTTATGCTTTTTAAAAAAACATAAAAGGAAAGTGTTGAGTTTTAATAGGCTAGTCATTTAAGTCATTGAAACACACTCTTGAATGTATTGTATTTGTGGTGTTGGTGCCTTTTCTAGCTTCACAGCAGTAACCCAATGGACAAAGTCAAAGTTGCTACATCCTCACCTCCTGAGCAGATGACTCCTGGAGTAAACCAGCATGAGGCGTCTTTCTTGGGTCCATAACCTCGAGGGAAATGGATGTCTTTACCCAAGAAGCGGACCATACCGATCTCCATGTCGATCCTGTCATTAGTCAGTTAGAGCAGTTGTTAATTTTGAATGGTATCTGCACTTGTACAGCATTTCTCTTGCCTTGCCTTCATTCCTTCATTTCCTGGTCAGACACAATAAAACACTAAACATGCAATCTCAGCTCTTAAATACCTGTGTGTTGGCTTCAGCTCCCAAGATATTCCATCTGTGTCCAGTATGAGGTATTCCAGCAGAGCTGCTCCAGACCCATTGGTTTTAATTGGGTGGCTGAAGCCCTGCAAAAAAAAAAGGGTACGTCCGTTTATCCTTTGTATAGATCTTTCTCATCTTATCATATAGGCTATTTTATTTTATTAAATAATTTAATACAGAAATGCACTATATTACCTAGTGAGAAAAGTAACTTTTTAGAGTTATATTGTATATTAAACCAGCCTCAGAAACCAAAATAGATGGAAAGCCTACAACAGCAGCAAGGAATTAGGCATAAAAAAAGTAGACCCAGTGCTGTGTCTCATTACCTGGAAGGCCAAGTTTTGGCTCTGTCGTGCCAAATTTCCTCCAGACATCCACTCCCTGGACTCCCGAACCCGATGCACTGCATGAGCCATGAAGATGACAGAGTTGTAGATGGTACCAAACAGAGGCGATACCTACAGCACACACAGAGATGTCAACTTCAGCTGCTTTGCTTATGGCAATGTCTTCAATAGAAAGACAATGCTTAATGTATTAAAATCTCCTTCCGTGCATCACCTGCTGGGGTTTCAACGTACTCGCCACCTCTCCTCTTTCCATGGCCTCTCTATAAGCCTCGTAGAACGACACCCGGGGTGAGTCGATGGTGATGGTCAGCACGGCATCATAGGCCCGCAGCAGTTTGTTGTTTCTCTTCAGAGCTGGGTAGGTCACATTATGGTAGGGCAGACTGTAGAGCAGTGTGTCATAAGGAAGAAACACTAGAGAGCCATCAATCATCTGCATATCGTAGGCCGTCTCCAATAGAAGCCTCTGGGCTGTGCCACCAATCAGAACCGAGTGCATGCAGAGGATCACAACTGGGACGAGAAATGAGACTGAACATCAAGATCTGACATGTTTCATTATTGACTGACATTGTCTTTATGTGAAAAAAAAGTAAATGTTTTTCTACTGATTGACAAATTGTTAGCCAACATGCATTTCCTTCATATGTCTGTGAAGGTTCTCAGTCATCCAGGTCATCGTAGTCAAAGGAGCTTGCAAAGAAAAGCGTCTGGACTTCTTTAAGTTAACTTAAAGAAGTCCAGACGCTTTTCTTTGCAAGCTCCTTTGACCATTTCCTTCATAGTCCATCTTTATAATCAAAATGAGCTCAATTAACAAAATTTCATATTGTACCCTGATATGACACTAGCAACTGAGTCCTTAAATAATCAGGAAAATGTTTACTAAGGTTGTAGCACAAGCAAGTTGAGAATTGTTTTCCTGTAGACCATAAAAAACTGGAAGTTTCTATGCAACCACAAGGGTTGCATATGAAATGTGGGTTTAAGGTACTTCTTACTAACTCGATTGCGTAAACCCTCATTTAGATTTTGCTAATCCACTAGTTTGCAAATGTCTAGTGTTACGGATTCAAATATTGGAGATGGATACAAGAGGAAAACCAAAATAACAACACTGGTCCGGCCGGGTTGAGTCAAACGATGATTTTAATGTACACGCGTGGGAGATGGACACTGTACGCAGACAGCATCAGATCTCAAAATGGTGGAGCATTGATCAAACTCTTATAGCCTCTAGTGGCCCCCACCTAATCATAAAAGCCTAAACATTCACATTCTTTCTCTCACACGGCGCCTAAGCTACGACCTTGGCTCCCTGTTTATCTGCTCCTGCTGAGATGGGGCAGAAAACCTCTCCAGTATGTTCTGTTCTCTTCTAATCAGACAAATAAGGCGATGACTTTCTGCGAACAGTATTTCTTATAACTCAGCAGTATAATGCATCGTAAAACAATATCATTCATTCACAATAAATCAGCAGTCCAATGTAATGCAAATCAGTTTAACAAATGCAATAGTTATCACCTTCTTCTAATTCAGGAGAATAATGCAAACTAAAACTACATAATAATTCACAATCTTTAATTAGGGGTCTAACATGGCATAGGTAATATTATAATCCCACACTACTCAGGTGCAAGTGACATAAATTTCATCATCAGATGGTCAGGGTCAATGAAGATGATAACAGAAATGACTACTTGACCATCGAATATCCAGTTGAGCGCAAGTGAGTTGAGACTTAAATGAATATAAATGAATACTGACCTCGTATTTCACTCATCTTGTGGACCTTGGTGAGAGCTCGTCTGATGCCGTGAGGTGTGTTCTCCATAAAAGTGACCAGTCTGACTGGCATGCCGTGGCTCCTTAAGGCGTCAGCCACCTGGACATGATAGAGAAACATGGCCTAGACAAAACTTCAAAGACTGATAGTCTTGGCTTTATGATCAGGCATTTGATGTTGTAACTCTTCTAGGTATCTAGGCAGCATTCAGAAACCTGTGGCTGTTTTTGGAGTCCAAATGTGAAAACAAAGGATTTCAAACCTTGGTTGCTGTTTCCATCCAGATGTCCTCAGAGGAAGAGATGATGCCAATGTGAGCCCACCTGAAGTAGCTCATGACGCTAAGTAGGACCCAGGTAGGTCTTGCCATCGAGCGAGCAAAAGTCGGATGGCTGCGAACATCATCCAACTCATAGCCAACACATCCCCAAGGAAACAGTGCCTGGAAGATTAAAGTAGACAAGAAAAAGGGTTTGTAACGAGACCAAATCACAGCAAAATATGATTAGTTTTTCTTCCTGATGTGTTAAAGATGCGTAGTAGACACATTCCAGCTTACTTTATTCCAGCCTTTGCTCAGCATTGAAGCAGCATCACAGTAGCCTGGGTTGGCTGGGCCAATGTAGCCTGAAGCTTTGGTGTGGAAACCCACAAATGCCTCCAGTGCCCTGGATGTCTCACATGGCTCCTGAAAAAAATGTCCAATAATCCAAAAATTAATACTGAAACAAACCAGCCAGAAAAAAAAACAAGGTAAATTAACTTGAAACAGCCATGCATCAATTTTCTTTCATGCAGTGTAGTGCAGCTAAATTATATTTGCAAGGATATAGATTTGTTCAAGATTTCCAGTGTTAAAGCTGGAAATCTTAGCATAGCAAATGCAAAGTTAAATTATAGTGGCATACTGTTTAAATGATGAGCAATTTCTTTAATATAAGGTGTTCTTTGCTTCTGCATACTTTCTGAATGCTTGTTCCTGTTTTGTTTTGTTTTTTTGGCTTAATTTATAGATTAATGTTGCTAGCTAAATAAGTTAACTTTGGTTATCTAACAAACAGTGTTGGGAAGGTTACTTTTAAAATGTATTCCACCACAGATTACAGAATAAATGCCCCAAAAATGTATTTTGTAACATATTCCGTTACGTTACTCAATGACAGTAATGTATTCTGAATACTTTGGATTACTTAATATATTGTCATGCTTTTTTACAACTACATGAATGTACTATTGCTGTGTGATTTATTACTATTACTGAAGGTTGCTCGCCATACCAATACCAACTAGATTTTTAAATATTAATATAAAATGAGTAACAGTAGGATGGACATTAGGCTGCACTTTTTGCAGCGATCTCGTATAGAAAACTGTTCTGCGCGTATATAAAACAGGTCCGCGGCTCCGAACCGTAGTAAAGGGACCTCTGGCTAATACGTTGGGTTCCATGTCGGGCTCGTAGCCGAAAACTAGCCTTAGTCAAAGGAGCTTGCAAAGAAAAGCAACAACTTCTTTAAGTTGTTTGAAGACGTTTCACCTCTCATCCTCTCATCCGAGAAGCTTCTTCAGTTCTAAGGTCAAATGGTGGGGAGTCCCCAACGTCTTCAAACAACTTAAAGAAGTCCAGACGCCTTTCTTTGCAAGCTCCTTTGACTACGATGACCTGGATGACTGAGAACATTCACAGACAAAACTAGCTTTACTTTGTTGTCTGGGTCAACTTTGCTAGTGAGAGACAGAGAGAGGCGTTTAAAGGCTGCTCCAACGAAACTTATTGTTTTGGAGGAAAACACGAACACAGTGTACAGACGAGTCTTAATAGCTTACTTACAACTGGGCTCGTCAGGCACTCTTTTTGGCTGCAGTGGTTATTATTATATTTACATGCTTCCAGCTCCCGTTTCTGCTCAGTGACAGCTCGTACTTTTCCAATCTCCTTTTTCTCACTCCCTGGCGCTCACAGACACATAACGGCAGTCCACTCTCCCTGCAGCACAGACTACACTGCCCATGAGGCTACATTTTTTAGGGCGATACCTGTAACACTCTGCCTATTGCCTTCATATTAAACACTTCATATTCTTCACATCATTGTGAGACGCAAGATTGAGACACAGGCATTACAGCCTCTTAATGCGTGTTTTGTTTGGGTTTCCATCGGCGTGGAATTACCAAAAATAGAGAGGGCATAGCCTAACATATGAAACAGGAAAAGGCCGCCGTGTAATCCCTTTATTTCAAAAAAGTAACTGTATTCTAAATACCACCTTTTTAAACAGTAATTGTAACGGAATACAGTTATTCATATTTTGTATTTTAAATATGTAACAGCGGTACATGTATTCCGTTACTCCCCAACACTGCTAACAAAGCTTTCCTTGCTGAGTAGCCCATAATCTTAATGTGCTTGGTTCATGTATATCAGCAAATATAATGCTAGTAGTGAATCATGTGTGGAGCTTCGGTCAGTTGTGTACCTGCAGCACTGCATACTCAAATGTTACAGCATAGGACAGTGAGGCATCCTTGTTGATGCGATTGACAGCGAGCTGTGCTGCCACACTGGGAAGGGCCTTGGCAAAGAGAGGGTCACATCCCCAGGGCCCCACCACTCCAACCCGAAACCAAGCTGCCTGGGTTGGATAGGGCAGTAAGCACAAGGAAGCCAGGAGGATGAAGAGGAACCTCAACAAGCCACAAAGGGAAAGGGGTGTGAGGGAAGGAGGAAGATTTGGAGCGCAGCAACATGGATTTAAGGAGGAAGGAGGATGAGCTGAGGGAGATGACTTAATTATAAAAGCCGAGTAGGAAAGGCAGAAATCAGATGATTCTGGTGTCTTCTTCCATGTCTGAGGTAAGGAGGTGAAGGCACGGCGTTGCTGTCGCATCTCAAGGCTCACAGGAAGGTTGGTGAGGAAAGTCTGAAAGTGAAAGTGTTGCTTCCCTAAAATTTAGATGAGTGAAAGAAAGAAAAGCCTGTCATTTGAGCTCCTTTCCTCAAAAACATTCAGCAAGCACCAGGGAAATGTGATACAGTGTTTCCATCTAGATTGTCTTTTGTAGAGATTTGAGGATATTTGACTCCAAGTCTCATCAAGTTTAGTTCTGACTTAGAGGAAATTGATGCTTTTGTGGGACAATAATGAGACTTTTTTTTACTCTTCTCCACTCATAGAGCTGTAACCTAAATAATTTTGTCTTGCTTGAGAAATGGTGACATAACTTAAAAATCTTTTAAATGTAAGTTAATTTAATAAATTTGAGAAAACATTAAAAATAAAGAAAAGTATGAGATTGAATTACCAAGAAGTCACAAAGCCAACTGTCTTTTTTTGAATATCACTTGAACCTAATGAGCTGAGGAAGTCTGAGCTTGTAGTTTTGTGTATAGTTTCACTTTAAAAGATCACATCCTCAGTGTATTTAAACTTGCGTGCCTGTTTTCCTCCCTGCAGACCACTAATTTGTTTCAATTGTTTATTATTTCTGAGCTACTTCTCTTCGTATTCCTGTTCAGTCCTTTTGGTTTCTTTGTGAAGCCCGTGTCTTTCTCTCAGTGCTTTGGTTTGTTTTTTCTTCTTGGATTATTCATTTCATCCATCCATCAAACCTTACATCTGCAGGTGTTTAATTCAGAACATTATATTACCGGTAATTGTTTTCTTTTTCTTTCTTTTAAAGACGAATTAAATAGGGTAAGCAAACTCTTTGCATTATATTCTCAAATACTTGAGGGAAAAAAAAGATGTCTAAAAACTGCTTAAAGCTAAGTTTAATTAATTTGCAATTAACAAGCCTTTGTAAAAAAAAAATTGCCAGAGGGATTTCAGAGCCTGTGTTTTACAGTGTAACTACAAAAACTGTACATGCAATCAAGGATGTCCAGATGTTCACACATGTGGACTTGGTTTTCAGGCGATGGTAATGATTGTTTTGGGTACTTACAGCTACTGCATTTTTAAGTTTACTGGATGCTACTTTATCCTCACAGATTTCTTCGGGGAGTTTATTCTGTACTATTTGTCCATGATATGCGATTTTATTGACTTTGTTTTCTACACACCAGTGACATCTTAAAATATAATGCATTCTTACTGATTTTAAAGAAGAAGATACCTACCAGCAAATTTCTCTTCAACCAGGTTAGTTAGTAAAAACTCCAGTAACAGATATTTGAGTTTTAATGTAACTATACCTGAAAGCATGTCAACAGTTTATCAGTTGGGTACAACAGGATTATCTGGTGTGACCTTGTACTGTTTCATAATCCTCGTGTAAAATTATTATCAGTGCTATGAACACAAAAAGATAAATCCAAGTGGCCTGGCTCTCAAATATCTCATATTTCATAGCGTTATAACAGGATTATAGTACTCAGATTTTGCAGATTCTTGGTGTGTGAATTTTACACGTTTATACTTGTGCTTGAGATGTTTTAAAGAAGCAGTGGATTTCATCCGATTTTTGCAACTTTACTCTTAGTCAGCTGGGGCTAATTCATTTTTCAATATATGTCTATCTAATTTTATTTGCAGTATTTACCTATGACAAGGTGTTTCTTGTTATGCCTGTCATTGTTTTTATTTTCAGGTTACTTACCATGCTTTGGTGAGAGGGACGAGAGCCAAATCTTCTGCACCAAACTGCCACATTTACGACTTGTTCCATCTTCTCGTTTTGTTTACATCCTGGAATTTAGTCCGTAAAGTTGTCTAGTATTGCTGCATTATGAAGAGTCATACATTTAAGTCAGCTAGTGAGTCTGCAGAAGGTTAATAGCTTGTGCATTTGTGTGTATCAGATGACCTGGAATAAGTGTGTGTGCGTGTGTGTGTGTGTGTGTGTGTGACCTGGCCAGCTTGTCAGATTATATCAAATCCAATCAGGACCTTTTGGAGCGGTAAGCAGCACTGACTGAGAAGGGGAAGTGAAAACGATGACCATTATCATCGCTGGGCTTTAATCATATTTTCATATGTGTTAGTTGTAGAACAAGAACAAATTAAGCTCGTTGTATTGACAACATAATTTAATTTATCTCAGTGTAGTTTTTGTATCTTCACACACATGTGAGTTTTACTGACATCCTACTCGATGTTGGCCCACCATTTGCAGTTTACACATTGGTGTTTGAACAAGAGGGCCTCATCTTTACAGACCCTGCTTTGCACTGGTGTGCAGCCATGTTGGAATGTTGGAACAAGGGGTCTTCCCCAAACTGCATGAAATTGTCCAAAATGTCTTGGTATGCTGAAGCATTAAGAATTTCTTTCTCTGGAACTAAGGGGGCCGAGTCCAACTCCTGAACACAGCCCCACATCATAATCCGCCTTCCCTAAAACTTTACACTTGGCATAATAAATCAGAGAAGTACCGTCTCCTGGCAACCACCAAACTCAGTCTCATCAATCAGATTGCCAGATAGAGAAGCATGATTCGTCAGTCCAGAGAACATGTTTCCACTGCTCTAGTGGCTGGTGGAGGTGTGCTTTACAACACTGCATCCAACATTTTGCATTGTTGCTGATGTAAGCCTGGTATACAGCTGTTCAGCCACGGAAACTAATTCCATGAAGGTTTCTACACACTGTTCTTGAGCTACTGTGAAGGCCACATGAAGTTTGGAGGTCTGTAGCAACTGACTCTGTAGAAATTTGGCAACCTCTGTGCACTATGCGCCTCAGTATCTGCTAACCCAGCTCTGTTCTATTACCACTAACAGCTGACTGTGAAATGTTTAGTCTTATTGCACAGGAATTCACTGGAACAGGAAGTCACTGAGCTCCTGAGAGCGACCCATTCATCTTGTAGAAGCAGTCTGCATGCCTAGGTGATAGATTTTATAGACATGTGAACATGGAAGTGATTGGAACACCTGAATTCAATGATTTGAATGAGTGAGTGAATACTTTTGGCAGTATAGTGTATATATACACTCTCACTGATTAACTATGGTTAACTATTCCTTAGAAAGATGCACCACAACTAGATGTTTTTAGTTTGTGGCATATTTCTGGCCAGATGTTTGACCGGTCATCTTGACAGAATTGGTAGAGGGCTGTAGAAACCACAATTTTGTAAGTAGGGGAACTCACATTTATTTGCACCCTTTCGTATACAAAACGCATAATATTCTTTGAAACTGTCCCACTAACTGAGGTGAGTGTTTCCACAGATATTAAAGCCTGAATAAGTCCCTGGAATCTTTTCAGGCATCTACACCTCTTGCTGCCACGTAAAGCTCTAAACGGAAGCAACAACAGGTTGGTAGCCTTGTTCTTTAAAACATGAGAAAGTGATGTAGTAAAAATTCATAAACCCTGGTTGGACATGAGGGGAGGTCTGACACTTTTCTGCCATCGTTAGAGGAGATAGCTGTGAGGAATGCAGCAGCATACAGTCAGTCATAAACTGAGAGGAATCCTTTAGTTTATACAATGTATGCACACATGATATTCAGCAGTGAGGCACTTTTACTGCAGGCTACAGATGTGGTACATTCAGCTCCTCTACTGATGCATTTTGAACACCCACACTCTAAACTCTAAGCCTTCCTAATTATTTCTGAACCATACAACAACATGTTGTTAAACTTATTTTGAGTTTTTAGCTTTATATCCACTGCTTCTCTTGGAAGAAACCACAAAAAACTCTGTTTTTATTCCTTTTACTCCAAACTTTATATGGTGTACTTAGCTCCAGGGTAAGTTGCTCATATGGAAGCTAGAGGGCAGCACAGCACAGAAGCAACTGCAACATGCACTTCAATAAGTTCTGTGGTGGAGCCTTCAAGAGAACAGTGGTGCTAAGATGAAGCAGATTTTTAGCTTTCACTGAGTCCCCCTGCTTCAGGGGGAGTGACAAAATTTATTGCCCAACATGGCTGCACATCTCTGCAGGGTAAATGTCATTGTTCAGAGGTTTTAATCTGATAATGAGTTGATTATCCCTGTTTTTCCACGATCACTCTTTCTTTGGAGCTTGCCAGATTTATATAAAATATTTTGAAAAGTTTCTCCTCAAAATGTCCAAAACAAATTAAATCAACACAAAAAAAAAGACAAAGTAAAAATATGGTTGTATTTTGTTCCTGATTTGAGGCTTGAAAACACATATGTGTGCTTTAGTGTTCTGAACATTCAGCCAAAGACTATTGTAACAACTGTTTGCATAATAAGGTTACAGCACTCTGTCATAATCACTCGCCCTCTGAACCTGGAGACCAAGACAAGTCAGTCCAGATGTGAAGTTCCCATCAGCCAGATGAACCCTCTGACCCCAGCTCTCGTTTAAACAAGTGCTGCTGTAATGCCCCATAAAAACTTTTTTATTATTTTTTTAAAATGCTGACAGAACAAAAACAATATCTGAGAAAACTCTTTCTGCTACTTGGCTCAGTCATCTTGGACATGGTTTAGTTGTCATTGCAAAACCCAAATTGCTGCTGGATACGAAATGTTTCAGAGCTCCAGGGGAAATCTAGTGAAAAAGACATTGGGAGTTTTCATTTTTCTGTCATAGAGTTCTCATTTTCTCGTTCAGTAACATTTAAAAATGAGAACACTACATAGGCCTGCCTACTGAGCACTAGCTCATGATAGCTCATAATATAAACCACAAACATGTTCAGCTTATAAGTTCCTTTTGATTTCTATAACTGCAGCAAAAAGATCATCTTCTACATGTGCCAAAAGATGCGTTTTACCCCAAAGCAAAAATATTTACTTTCATATAATTTAACACTGAAATGTAAGTAATTCAACCTTACCTACACTCACTGGTCACTTTGTTAGGTACACCTGTTAACACAAACGTCTATTCAATCACATGGCAAAAACTCAGTAGACATTCTGAAGATGACCTGTTGAAGTTCAAACTGAACATCAGAGTGAAGAATAAATTTGACAACTATACCATTTTGAAAGTTGCGTGGTAGTATGCGACAAATGGGCTGATCTCCTGTGAGTTTCCAATGGAACATCTCAAAAAGAGAAAATATCCAGTGAGTGCCAGTTCTCTGAGGAATATCCCTTGTTGATGCCAGAGGTCAGAGGAGAGCGCAGACTGCTTCAAGCTGAAAGGACATTAACACAAATAACCACTCATTACAACAAAGGTATGCAGAAGAGCATCTCTGACTAGAAGCAAATAGGCTACAGCAGCAGCTAACCCCTCCTGTTAGCTAAGAACAGGAAACTGAGGCTACAATTCACATGGGCTCACTAAAATTGAACAATACTAGATATTGCCTGGCCTATCGAGTCTCGGTTTTTCTGCTGTGATGTTCAGATAGCAGAGTCAGAATTTGGTGTAAACAACTTGAAAGCATGGCTCCATCCTGCCTTATATAAACCATTCTAATAAAGTGTCCTGAGTGTAAATGTTTAGAATAATAAAAGTGCCTCATTTTAAGCCATTAATCATCTGTGATGCTCAGATGACAAGCTGTTAGTTAACAATTGTGCCAATAAACTAAATCAAAATTAGACTATTACACTTATGTAAAGAACTTGCAAAATAGCAAAAGTTTGTTTTTTCACCTTTTTTTTTTTCAATTTTAATTTCAAAATATCAGATCACAACCTCTCTTTTGATTAACTTCCTTACAGAGCAACAATAAGTTATTTCCTTTCAAGAAGTCATTAGGTCATTGACCTAAAAATATAGAACTAGAATCTCTATGAGATATAATACAGGTTTTCCAACTAGCTTAACTGTTTTCACTATAGGGGGCTGTGTCTCCCATAGAGTTCATTTTGCGTTTACTGATGCAAGTCTACAGCAGAGTTCAGCCACAGGTGACTCTACCTTCCAAGTAATCACCTTATGTGCAGGTGTTGACAGTCTCTCCCATAAGCAACTCTTTGAATTGATCACGAGCTCCTTTTGTGAATGGCACTTATCTTTATGAAATGACCACTTAGCATCCACTGATGGAGGGCCCCTTCATTCTCAAGACTGACCGGCACCACTGTGTGTAGGAGGCAGAGGGATTTGGTGGACAGGAGGGGGTTCAACGAGGCCTCAAGCGGGACAAAACAAGTCTTCACATTCCATCAGTGGTGACAGCAGCTGTATACAGGCCTCTCAGGTGACATAACTCTGCGTCTCAAGGCCATGTTGCATATAAGTGGCCATGATTAGACAGCTGAAGTAGATGGGTTTTTAAAACAACTCTTGTGGACTCATTGTCACGGTTGGGGACTAATTGGTTAGTTTGAGGTACAAAGTCTTCCTAGCTAAGCTTAAGCAAAACACACACAAAAATGTGGCATTGGCCCATTGACCCACACCAACACCCACCATATGAGTTTCTGTAATTAAACAAATGAGCAGATACTTCTTGGACACCTTGTTAGCACAATTAACTCCATCCATCTACCCATGATTCTGTCCATCCATCCTCTTAAACACTTATCATAACCCAACTATCATAAGCCAAAAGGCAGGGTGACCACATAGTAAGGCCCTAGTCACATAGGCCCAGAGATTGGTCAGTTTTTAAATCACAAATTATCTGTGATTAACCACATTTTTAAAAAGCCAAGTTTAGTTTCACTAATCACACCTGATTACTGCCACACCCGTTGAATCAAGAAATCACCAAGGCAGAACCGGTCTGATAAAAATGAGGCGACCTAAAAGATCTCAATCACTCATTCAGGAGTGAAAAAAGAACCCAAAACACCATCTAAAGAACCGAAGTCCTCGCTTACCTCAGTCAAGATCAGAGTTTGTGATTTAGCAATAAGAAAGAGACTGGACAAAAATGGCATGGAGTAGGATAGATTCACAGTTTAAGTTGTCATAGAAATGTATACAGTTAAGAAATAAACCACCTTGGGGTGGGGGTAACACCCAGGGTTAACCTCGATGTCCAACCTCAATAAGACAAAATCCACCTTCTTAGTTCAGGCCCACTGGACTCTTCCAACGCTGATGCCTAAAACATTGTGTTTCAACATCTCTGTTAACATCTAGCCAAATACAGTTGGATGTGTGTTAAATACAGTAGATATATCTTTTCAAGCAAACAGTTTGAAAGGATATTTACCCCAGGATAATAGGTCTATATTCCTTGGCAATATCACACCCTGTTAATGTTGCTGCAAGCTAGCATACTTTGTGAATACCTCCACACTGTTCCTCAACATTTCCTGCACTTGCAGGGCATAGCCTAACATGAAAAGTACTATCTGATGGCTTGAGTTAAAAACAATATCTTTTCCACCAGGCATTACTGGTATTCACCAACCAGTTGTAGAGTTTTGCTAGAGGTTGCTGGAGGTTGCTGGCTGTTGCTAGGTTGCAAAAAGATATACAAGGCTGCACCAAAAGCCACCTTTAGGCGTCAGCAGATTGGCACAATCACCCAAGTTTGCATGATGATTTGTCTACAAAGAAGGAGACCCTTCACCTTCAAAGTCAAAATCACACATTTGTGAAATATGTTGGTTGCAGAGGGAAGTCACAGCTTTTGCTCTGAAGGCAAATAGACGTTTGTCACGGATCATCAATGACCACCCTGGAGTGTTATACTCTCCACAATCACCAGGGCGGCGTCTGTGTTCCTGTGGTTCACCTGACCTCCACCCACACACACACACCTGCGGCTCATCAGCAGCTGATGAAGCTAAACAGGATTTAAGGTCTTGTTGGAGTGCTGTTCCTCGCTGGAGTGTTATACTTACCTGTGTTAGTTACCCCAGCGCTTTCACTTGTGTAGTTTCCCCATGGTCCTTTGTGCTCTATTAACGCCTTTCTCCATCTCCTTGTTTACACCTTCCTGGACCTGCGCCTGTTTTCCCTGGACCTGACCTGACAGAGTGTGAGTGAGTGTGATCATGGTGTTGGATTGGACTGCCCCGGACCTTCCCTTGGAACTTGGACCCCCTTTTCCCTATCACTGTATATATGTACATAATATCACTGGTGTGTAAATAAACCTCTGTCTGAGTGCACAGTTGGAGTCCTGCTTTTGAGTCCAGCCTCAGCATCCTTGACAATGTTGTTGCTGGTTCCTGGCTCCTGAGGTGTAAGCAGAAGCTCCATGATCCTCCTGAGCAAGAAGTTTGAGAATCCAGGGCAGCAGTTCTTATGCATTCGAATAAATGTGGTTTGAATGGCTGGTCACGTCACACTGAAGTGAACTTCAGTGTGAAGCTTGAAATGTGCATACAGTCGACCACCGCCTATTCACAGCTTCACCTGTTCACAGATTTTTTCAGAGCATATCTAACATTATTCACAAATTATTTGCATTTTTTTTTTCTCTACTAAATGCATTGTTTATGATAAAAACTGATTTACTCATTTTGAAATATTTATTTAAATATAGCAAAATATAAATACAATTTTTTTTCTTGAAAATGTAAATCATCTGAAAGTCATATTTGTTTCATCTGTATTACAGGCAGTTAGTAAAACAGTCATTTCTAGCCACAGATGGACATTTGTACTGTGATTAAACTAAAAAGCAGACGTTCAAGAACAAGATTCATTACTCTGTTTCATTACTTTTGTTTAAAGGCACTCAGTCTTACATTAGCTTGTGTTGAAACGCCATTCAGTGCTTTTCTTTTCTGCTTCTTCTTTTTTTTTTTTGCTTGTCTGCCTTCAGTCAGTTGAAAAATGTGACTTATCTGATGCAGGCTGCAATTTGAACACACATCAAGGGAGGAATGATGACAGCAGGTCAGAAAAATCAGAGGAACTAAAGGAGGACTCTGCCACCCAGTAAAAAACGCACATCACAGCGTCACGCTCTGCGACACAAAGAACTTCAGAGACTCCCCTCTTTCTTGAAGGATGTGTTTGATAAGCCCATAAGCGGCATGATTCACCCTCCCACTCCTCTCTGTCTTCCACCTCAGCCTGTTTATCCTGAAGAGACAGCCAGAGGCCTAACAACTTAATTACCTCGCTGGAAGAGGCCAGGTTTATTAGTGGTAAACTCCCCAAACTAGCAACCAACCACATCCTAAGGGATTAACCCAAATTTGAGTTGTTTTCCATAAAACAGGATCACTGCTTCTGTTGTAACACTCGACTTTCTCTGGCTTTTGAAGCCATATCACACGATCAGATAGTGTCCAGGAGGAGGTTAGTCCAAGTGGTCCTCGAGCTAAGACACACACAAAGTTGGAGTGGTTGCTGTTTATTTGTCATGGCAACGAGGGGATGTCCAAAAACTCTTTGTAATCTCACTCTTAGCTTGAAAACACAGACAGCGCACCAACATGAATCACCAGCTGATAGACCTTTGGGATAAGACTTGTTGGAGCTTAGACAGTTCAGGCCAATATTTTACTCAATTACATCAGGCCACATGTAAGTATTTGATATGATCTTTGAGTTTCTAGTTATAATCTTGATCATTTTATGTTATAATGTAATATGCTGTGCTCCATAAGTTAATCCTGCGTTGTTAGTCTTTTGTGTTGTTGTAAAGTGTTGATAGATGTCGTAAAGGGTGTGTGTATTTTGCCTGCATGTGGGGGAGAGGAAAGGTTAGGCAAGTAAACAGGATGTGGAGCAACAGTTTTTCTGACCGTGGCTGTTTAATGTTGTTTTCGTTGTAACATAAAGGGAATGTAAGCGGAGCTCCCACCAGAAGCATTTGTTTGTATTTTTCGGTTTGTATGGAGAATAAATGTTTTGCCCTTTTTACCTTCACCTCATTTTTGCTACTGAAAGGCAGACAAGCAATTCAACAAGAGCACGAGTCAGAAATTTTACGTCCTGCACAAGCGGCAAAGAAGTACCGAAGGTTGCCGCTACAAGACTGAACCGACTTTAGCTAGAGAACTAAAGCTTTAACTGTCCCCTACATGGTTTTGGTTTTTTTATATAATACAATTAAAGAAAAATCCAGACCAGGATGAGGTAGAAGCTATATTGCATGGTCTTTGCAAATTTGATCCTAAATGAGCTCTCTCTGCATTATCGATATTTTACCATGTTTATCAAACATGTGCAACTAGGAGAAAGTAGACAACACATACTATAAAAGTGAGAAGCATTCACTTTAGCTGGACTGGAGTTCCAGAAGTGCTTTCACTATTTCTTTGTATTTACTCAGATTGTGTAAGGTAACAGCTAGTGCTAAATGTCACTTTTCCTCCCAGTGTTTCATGCAGAAAACTGGTTAATACCAATTTAACAAGACTCTATAGTTTTGGGAGTTTTTATATCCAATTTTATCATATATATGTACAGTTGTTGTCAGAAATTTACATTCACTCATCCCCACTAATATTTGTTTAAATGTCCTTTAGCAAGTTGCTCCTCAACCAGTTGGTTTTTGGTAGCCATCACCAGGTGTACCAAACGCAGCTTTTTTTTTTGGCCCATCATCCATGTAATAGGTGTTATGGATCACTGAAGTTTTGAAGAACTCCATCCAGGGTGAAGATTTTGAAAGCTCAGTTTCTGCATTTACATGCGGACTAGAGAAACAGAATAGAACCCTTTTTCATCAGAGTATAGCCAGTTAGTCGGTTAAAGTTCTAGGATATTGATCTGGTCAGTTAAGTAGCAGAGGGGGTTGTTAATTGGTTTCAGCTGCTTTGGTGGTTTTACAGGTGGAGGCCACTGACATATTTCTCTCTTCTCTCTCCTCTTGTTTTTTAACTACTTTTGCATTCGGCTAGTGTCAGTGTCTCTACTGGTAGCATGAGGCGGGTGATACCTGGACCTTACAAAAGATCTTTCAAATCAGTAAGTGCAATTACCACAATGGTTGCTATATCTTTCAGCACCGTCTCAGGAGCATTGAGAAGACTCCAGAAGACAGGCAGGTACTCTAGCAGAGCTGGACAGGACCGTAAGAGGTCTTTAACCAATCAGAAGGACTGGTACCTGATTCTTTGTGCAAGGACGAACAAGAAAATAACATCAAGCAGGCCACTGGTGTGAATGTCTCTGAACAAAATAATCAGAAACAAACTTTACGAGGGTGACCTTAGGGCCTCTAGTGGGCCCTATGCTCAATGCCTGGTACTTGAAGACTGGTTGGTATTTACCACAGAACACCAGAATTGGCAGGTCCACTACTGGTGCCTTATGCTTTTCACAGATAAGAGCAGGTTCACCATGTGACAGATTTGAAAGGGTCTGGAGAAGCCGTGCAGAACTTTGTGCTGTCTGTAACATCATTCAACATGACTGGTTTGGCTTTGGGTCAGTGACGATCTGGGAGGCGTATCCATGGAGGGACACACAGACCTGCATTTTATTAATTTCCTCTTACGTTGTATTTATTGTTTTATTGTTTTACATTGCTATTTAATGTTACATTGTTTTATATTTCCATTTCTTGTTTTGTAAAGCACTTTGTGATTTTTTTTATCTGTGAAATGCGCTATAATGTACTTTACTTTTCTTTACTCTACAGGCTCGGCAACGGCACCCTGACTGCTATTAGATATCAAGATGAAATCCTTGGACCCATTGTCAGGACCCTACACTGTTGCAGTGGATCCTGGCTTCCTCGTGGTGCACAACAGTGCATGAGGTGAGAGTATGCAGGATAAAAGAATTCATACCATTTCTGATCATACCCTGCAAGCTCGCCTAAACTGAATTCAACAGAACACCTCTCGATGGTCCTGGGCAATGGTCACCTAGATCTGGACCAGGTTAAACCTCAGTAATGCCCTGGTCCAGATATAGGTGATCATCCCCCAGGACCATCCAACATTTCATTTGGAGCCTGCCCTGAAGTTGCCAAGCATGCATACAAACACATGGGAGCTAACCACTGAATGTCATTTTGAGTTGCCTCAGTGAAATTTCTACAAAATGGACCAATCTGCCACATCCACTCACATCCACATCCACCATATGATGTAGCACCTGTTCATGCCTAACACTCCATGTCAATATAGCATGATGTTTTTCACTGTTAAGATCTGACGTGTTTTCAAAGTGTTCCTTGAATTTTTTTGACCAGTGTATTTCTTCCTGTTTCAGTTTTCCATGTATGGACCATCTCTCTGCTCCTTGTCTGCCTTGAGTATGATCTCTATCTGGATTAAATTCTAGGTTTTAGATTGCACTTTGCCTCAGTGTGCTGTGTTTGGATCCTCTTCCGCTATAACTGTTACACGGTCAGCCTAGCAGGAAACAGGGAAACAGAGATAAGAAAATCTCCCTACCAACGAGTCTGGTCTCATGCTAAAATGTGAGTCTGGAAATACATCCTTCAGAGCCCACGTTCTGAGCACATGGCAGTTTTTGCATTGATTCTTAAGCTTAACTCATCGTTTTCAGACCTGAGCATTAGAAAAACTAAAAAAAGAGCTAAAAATCTGAAGATTATACAGATACAGATATAATAATATTGTCAAGGTACCCTAATTCCCCCATTTAAATACATAGTTACCAATGTCTATTTTATGTGATTTAATTAACAAGCTTCCAACCTACACTGGATCGCTCTTGAGAGATTTTTTCTGATAAATTAGCCCTCTTAGCTTATCTTGAAAAATATGAAGGAGAGAGCTTTGGAAAACAAACTACTGATAAAGACACCATGTCACAGCTGGAATCCTTTTAAAAAGTTCAAAGGAAAGATGTGTATAGCCTCAACAAGCAGCGTTCTTCTGTTTACCAGCCTCTGTTGCTGCTGTTGGCCTTTAAATGTTCTGCTCAGTCTCCAGAAATGCTGCAGGAAGGGGGGACACGAGTGAGAAAAGTGGCAGGCTGGAAGAAGGGAAATGGGAGGCTAAATGGGTCACCCACTGGGAGCTCTGGCTAAAAATAGAGAACAGAGCTCAGATGCTGTTCGTGCATTAACTCTCTTTATTTTCCTTTAGCCAGAGAAGGAGGGAAGATGCCAAAACATTAGGGCTGGTGTGTAACACAACAAGAGGCAGTGTATGATCTGTTTGTATATGAGTGTTCACATTTTAGTGTTGCAGAATCCAGTAGTTGCAGGATTAAATTATTTTTACGTTTCTATGATGTTAAAGTGGGTTTTCCTGCAGCCTAGTCGAGCAGGTGGTTATCAAGCATGCTGACTTCATCGGAAAAAGGATCATCGTTCTCAGGTTTCAGAGTATTATAGTTTAAACGCACTTCTTAACATTGGACTGAAAAGATTAAGCAAACTATTCTCCTATCTCCTGTCTATGACTGATCCATATGTCGCAGTTTTTGAAAATCAGATTACATTTTGCTGATTTTTGTTTGATTTTCTTCACGTTCAGTTCGGCCTAATAGGGAGAGGCGGGAGAGGACGTGACTATGATACAATTTCATGGACTCAAGTCACAAATTATCAATAATATATTTTTTTAAAAACTGAAAAAAAAAAATGAGATCTTAGGACTGGAAAAACAAGAGGTCGTACTCAGGATGGAGGCTATGTGACGACTCTGACAGAACCCTCTGAGTACAACCCACTCGTAGATGGATCTGAGGTAGAGGTCTTCAGTCCTCATCATCACCTTCATGGTAGACTGAAGGCGAAGAGTTTGCCTCCTGAATACTATTCACTAATACGATTGACCATATACAATAAATCAATAAACATTTTTATGGAGGATTTTTATCCTTTTTTATCCTCTAAAAGCAGTGTGACCTTTTACAGCTAAATGACCTCAAAGGTCACTCATTCCTTCCTGTGATGTTGCTGTGCTGAATGTTTCCTATCTTGTCTTGTGATAAAAGCTGATTTATTTCATGTCTGGACAAACAAGCTGATTTTTGTGCTCTTGTCTCTTCTTTTATCTCTTGGACTTTGTCTTCTTTCAACAGCTGACGTGTTCCTCCCTGTTTTCCTGTCAGCCATTGCTGTTATTTTTGTCTCTCTTCTCTAGTGCTCATTTATATTGTGTTCCTCGTGTTTAGTTTTACTATCTACGCGCTGCTACTCTCTTTATAAATTGTCTACATTTTCTTTCTGGTTTCAGACTCTATCCCAGACATGGCCTCAACCTCCTGCCGCCTCCTAAAGTTAACAGAAGGATGCAACATACACACACACAGATTAATGCATGGACAGCTGGTTTATGTCTTCGTAGCTCCTGTGGCTGATGGAGTGCTTTCCCACGGTGGTCAGCAGAACAAGAACCCCCAAATACATTTGGTTCTGTCGGGTGGGCGGATTAGATGTTGATAAGCTGAGACTTTTTATCGTGGTCTGGTTGGTCTCTACATATTTGGGAAACAGTCACGTTTGTGCAATTAGTCTGGATCCATTATTTTTTTTGATCATCTTATACTGAATGATTAAGGGGAGGAGGAAATATTTTAATGTGATGTAGGTAAATACACATGTGGTTGGTCTTTCACAGCTCTATGGAAAGCTGGGCAATTTTGAGTCAGCTCAGAATTTGAGTCTAATAACTTTCAGATATTAACCCCAAATTCAGACTTCTCAATAGCAGAACATGTTTTGTTTTCAGTGGCAGAAACAAGCTTCCATAGCCATTGGATCCTCTCAAGAGGAAGTGGAAAATTTTGCCTGGGGAAAAGGATATCTGGAATACCCTGCTCAGCCTGCTTTCACCACAACCTAACTGGGAGATAATGTATGGATGGAATGCATACATTATCCATCTATACATGCAACATGTGTATATTGCATCCATCAGCTCAAAAGTTTAACTATTAGTCAAAATTGACAAATGCAGGACATGTGGAGAAGGGGGAGGACTTTATCATATACATTGACAACATAATCACACAAGATAAGACTGTGTTCATTGACTGCAATGATGAGCATGGCTGGGATGACTCACCTTTGCCAAACTGAAATGTAGAAGCTGACATAAAGTGGTGCTCTCCCATAAACTGCATGTAAAATATGCACATAGCCAGTGGCTGTTGACATCACTCATTAGTTTGTGGATGAAAGACTCAAGCGGATTGCTTTTACTCCTGCAATCTTATTTTTTGAAAACAGACATTATGAGCCAATGACAACATTCTCTCTTTCAGCCTATTTTCTTGTCTCTAAATGGGACCATGAGGTGAAAAATTAACTTTATAGTGTATTTAATGAGAACTGACATTTGCGTTATCGTTCTCACGAAAGTGTTTACTGAGGTCATAGATCAAAAGAGCCAAGAGTTCAAAAACTTGTGCCAGAGAAAAACAAACAAAAACATTTAGTGGTCCATAAGTCAAAGTTTTTGGTTAAAGTTTGATTTGCTAACTTGAACTCCTGAGAAAGTAACTTAAAATAAAGAACTTAAAATTTCAAGTTATTAAGTATTTTTGGATAATCTAAAATTTCTACTTAGGTCTGGCCAATCAGGAAATGCTTTTTCCTTTGGACTTCTACACAACCGGACTTCTGTTTGTAAGATCAGAAGTCAAACGATATTGGCCATTATGTAGTCTTTAGTTTACCTTTGTGGTTATTGCTATCTTGATTTTCTAATGGCAGGAGTGAGGATATGTAAACAAAAATGGCAGAAATAAACTGCAGTAAACTAAAAATTCACACTCCTCAGAGTTGTTATGCGTTGTTAGCCTATAACCATGTTTTTTAGTGCTGTGAAGTCGGCCATTGTAGCATGGAAGACTGTTGATGTTGACTCACTTTCTGAGTCAGCCTCTAGTGGGCAGAAGAGGAACTGCAGTTCTTTGGGGTGGCTTTATTTTAGCAACTCCAGAAGCTTTGGAGTGTCATATTACAGTTCATGCAGAGTAGTGACATGTGTATCATATTGACCCTTTATGCACAAAAGCAGCATTCAGCTACTTCCAAATATGCAGAGGAAATTATATATTTTATCAAAAAGCAAATATGGAATTTAAGCTCCAAGCAGCTTTTACTTGGTTCTAACCAGAGTGTTTGGTTTGCCATTGAGGTCAAATACAGAAGAATCTGTCAAGTTTGTCATGTCCTGAGTCACCAGACTAAACAGAGGTTGATGGGACATTTGGAACAAATCTTGCTTGTTTGTGTTCTTCAGGACATTTTCCTATTTAGGCCATGAAGGCTTATGCTGAACAGGCTCGAGGAGGATACTGAACATACAGTAACAGTTTGGTTCTCATTTTTCAGCACATGCCCAGACTGATTCTACAACGTGTTCATGTGCCAGCAGCTGACAGCAAAGTGAAGGCCCTTTGAAAGAGCAATGTGGGAAACAGAAGGAGTAAAAGCAATGGGTACATATTGGAGAGGGGCAAAAAAAAAAAAAACCCATATGTGTGGTGCTCCTTTTTTGCACAAACACATGAGAACTGTAGGAGGTTCCAGGGTGCTCTATCTTACTTGGAAAGATGGATGAGTTCCATATGCTACTGCTTCAATGACTCTTTGCTTTCTATGGACTCCAGCAAAGAAGAAATATTTGTAACTTTGCCCTAAATTTCTCTTCTGGGTTTCCATCTCGTGTTTCTTTGCCAGCAGCTCAGGCTGCCAACTCTAACCAATGCTGAACAAGACTGCACATCCACACACTTATGGTCAAACCCTGGAAATTGTGCAGTTATGGTTGCTGATGGATGGTTTGTTTTTTTTCCTTCACCCCAAGCAAAACCCAAATAACTGCTGTGATGAACATGTTCAGGCATTTTCTTGTTTGGTTAATTTGTCTGAATGTTTCTTTCCGTACGTTTTCTTGCTGCAATGAAACCAGTCAGTGGTTTATATGTGTTTATACACCGCTCAAAAAAATCAGAGTAAGAAACTTCTGGTCAGTTAAGTAACAGAGGGAGTTGTTAATCATTTTCAGCTGCTTTGGTGTTAATGAAATTAACAACACTTCCACTTTTGCATTTGGTTGGAGTCATTGTCACCACTGGTAGCATGAGATGATAGATAATGCACTCAGGTACAAAACTAGGTACACTTAAATTAATTTCTTTTTTAAAAACTCGGCTAACTATTACAAATTATGAGGTCAAATGAGCTAAATGCAGACCCAGGACAAATAAAAGGTGAGCTTGAGGTCAAAGCTCATAGTTCCAGTTAGAGTGCCAAAACAAAGGAAACTCAAATCTATCAGAAATTAAAGTGCACAAAACTCCAGGATCATATAACATTAGCAGTAAATTTTAAGTCTTATAGTGTTATAGAAGAGCTCAAAAACCTTTGTGGTTTTAGTTTACATGGTTCTCACTTTTTCATTTTTTTCCAGGTTTTCCACAAACACATCTGGGTACTTAGAGATTCTAAATAGTCCATCACATAAATGGTTGTCTGCCTCCCTGAAACAGCAACCTTGAACACACTTAAACAAAAATGCTTTTTAGCGGCCACTTCAGGCTCACTCCTTACAAAATATGAAACCTTACAGAGTCAAAGAAATCTTTATTTTGTATTTGTTTTTTAAATAGAGTTATCAGGCCTGACCTAAGCTATTTAAACTCACTGCTTCAGGTCTGGTGAGTGAAATTCCCATATTTCATTCTTCCAGTACTTAACACAATTATTAGAAGCTATGTTGTGAGTATGTCAAGGCTTCACAATGAGGAATTCAGAAGCAGCTGGATAAATTATTATGAAAATAGGAGGATCTATTATGTTTGGACATTATTCTTTTTCATTTTACGTAATCCTTTTTCACCGTTTTAAAGTTTTAGGTCAGAAATAAAAGTGCACCAGTGTTTTTTGGATTCTAAAGTTGAATTCAATTGTGCAATTCAGTTTTACTGATGTAGCACGAAATCAGCCGCCTTAGGGCACTTAAAGTAGTATGCAGTTTAGACTAGAAAATATGAGTTTTACTTTTTAGATCTCTGTCATGCATCAATATGAATCTCTTTTTTTTTTATAAAAGAAAGGAAAGCAGCTTGGTCATTTCAGTGTTGTTTGGAGTAATAATGAAACTGTCTTGGAGGTTACAATGGGGGTCAACAGAGGCTAAAAAGCACATTTTTGTCCCGGGGGACTCCTCAGGAGGTTAATCCTGTTATGTCTTTGGCATCATCCTGTATGGCTGGTTGTATTTCCCACCCTCCACGATTCACTTTACCTTTTTTTTTTTTTATTATCAGTGTGGATTGACCCGCATGGCATGCTGTTAATATAGATTCATCTGCAGAACTCAACATTTAGTAACTGTGTGGATGTTATTAAGACTTTTTCAAAAGTCTACTTAATCTCTCTCTGTGTCCTTACCCTAAAAGGAAACGGTTAGTGTAGGTTTGTTTTCTAAATCTAGCCTCGTAAATGTCACATTAACTCTCCATCAATCAAATAAACTTACAGTTAAAGGCCATGTTAGAGCAGAATACTGGCTTTGAGAGGAAAAAGGGAGGAAAACATAGAAATAGTCCATCCAGCGTCTTTAAGACAGACAAGGTGTGTGCACATCTGTCTTTGTGAGGGCCTAGAAAGTGAGAACAGACCTGGTTTTTAGGTGGTTTTAGGGTCTAAGATAGAGTAGAGCCAGGTTTTGGTGGTTACTTATCATAATAAAGGGAAAAGGAGTCCATGGGTGTCCTCATAAAGAAAGAATATGTGTGTGTGTGTGTGTGTGTGTGTGTGTGTGTGTGTGTGTGTGTGTGTGTGTGTTCCTGTCTAGCTATCTTTGTAAGGACCGAAATCTGCATTCTACTATACTTGTGAGAACCAGCAGTCACTTGTGAGGACACACAACCCGGTCCTCACATTTTTGAAGGCATTTAAAGGCATTTTTGAGGCTCAAAATGGGGTTTTAGTGTCAGGGTTACAATTAGGTTATGGTTAGGTTTAGGGTAAGGGTTAGGCATTCATTTTTAATGGTTAGGGTTAGGGTAAGGGGCTAGGGAAAGCATTATGTCAATAAGGGTCCTCACTAAGATAGCTGAACGGGGTTGTGTGTGTGTGTGTGAGAGAGAGAGAGAGAGAGAGAGAGAGGTATGAAAGCTGAAAATTCAAATGAAAACATGAGGAAATTAAACTTAAAGTATGAAATATGAGAAAGTCCCTTTGTTTTGTAAATGTTCCCATCACTTCAGAGGATGTTAAATTCCTGGATCATCCCAAACCTGAAACCTTAAAGTCTTCAAACTAAGGTTCACTGATTTATGTTATGGGAATTCTGTTTTGACCTCATAAAGGACATTGGTCCTTGCAGTGTTACTGTGTAAACATGAGTCCCCACAGCATAAGGCATACAAACACACACACACACACACACACACACACACACACACACACACACACACACACACACACATGTTTTTTGTCCCATCCATGGCTTCTCTGTAGCTTTCATAATCCATGAGCAACTCTGATTGATTCCACTACTTTTAAAAAGGTCAAAGGGCAAAAAGTCACAAGTTGGGGTCAACAGACAATTTTTAAGCACATGAATGTGTGTGTGTGTGTGTGTGTGTGTAGTGCCGAAGGGCTGGGGTGGTGGTTCAGTGACCAACAAAGAAATTCCAGATGCTGAGGAATTTATCTTTACTGGGAATATGTTGTGTTTCAGCGAGGAGAGGTCATGAGAACAGAAGAAAGCACACACACACTCAAACACACACCACAAACAGAATCCCCACTTCCTTTTGGACCAATCCCTGAAAGCACAGACACTTTAAATCCATCAGTTCATTAACACTGTTGGGTTTTTAACCACAAACAGGATAATAAGATCAGGACTTGTGTTTCCCGCTGACTGTTATGCTCGGCGCAGTGTCTCTTGTTACTAAATAGCTGGGACTTGCCCAGAAATTCCTTCTCGTTGGGAAGGAAAAATCCTTTGGAGCAACATAAAACCCAAATAACACCTTAACCTTGTTGTTTAAAAGCAGCAGAGATGAAAAACTTTCCACACTTAGAGCCACTTAAGCATGAAGTCACACCTAGAGTTTGGATTGTGTGGACTAAGCTATAGTGGAAAAGTTTACTCTGTCAAATTCACAGGCAAAGTACAGAGTCAATGAGGTAGACTGAGTCATATTTCTTGTATTTTATATGGATATAAGTCATATGATATTTATGGCTTCACATATCTACATTAAATATCCATATAGAGATAATAAAGACAACCGTGATGACGATAATGGTGTTGGGAGTGATGGTGGTGCTGATAGTAATGCTTTAATTTATGAAAACGTTGAACTATAGAGACGTTTACAGTTGCAGATATTAAAAAGTATCAAATTAAGTTTAATAAATGTGATTTTAAGATAAATCTGAACTGGCAATTCATAAGGAACCCATCTCTAATTCCATTAATTTTGTGTTGTTCAAACTCTGGACCCGACGTTAAAATTCATACTTTTCAAAAGTACATAAACTTACATATGATGCGGAATTCTTTAGTCTCTCGGGTTTTATTTTTGGTATCCATATGTATTGTTAGGCCCTTTATAAATTTACCCCCTCGTGGAAAAGAGATTTATAAATCTTTATTTACTGATGGACAACCTCTGCTGTGCACCTGTCCTATGAAATAAGTGTATTTTTTCTGAAATATCATGTTTTAAGATCATTTTCAGTTAATGCTAAAATGAAAATGAACTAATTTACGCCATTTTTTAAAGTTAATAAAATGGAAAATACCCAGATTTCTTGTATATTTTAAATTTAAAAGGACAATTACAGTTTAAAATTCAAGTAAATTAACTAAATAACAGATATTGCTTGAATACAAAACATGCTTGTGTGTGTGTTTTATTATTGACAGCATTGATCTTCCATAAATATCAGGAGTTTATTTTGTTATAAAAGGACTTCCTTCCTGTCGTCAAATGCCAGCATTTGTCTCAGCTTATAGCCTTGAACGCCTGGCTCGTTGGGTCATTTCCTGTTTTAGTTCAGAACACCATGTCTCAGAGAGAAAGGAGACTCATTATTTCATATATTTGGTTTCAGGAAACACTGAACTATGTCGTCATTCTCAACTGGATTGACCCCAGGATAGGAAAAAGAAACAAAACGATGTCTTTTGAGTAACATTTTATTCCCCCGTAAGTAAAAAACAAAACAAAACAATGAAAATTTAACACAGTTGAGAGATGAAATAAGAGATGTTGAGTCATGTAAAACAAACTGGATAAATCTGATACGTCTTCGCTGTTTTTGGTATATTTAATTCACTTTGTTCACGATGTATTCATTGGCTTTTAACTGGAAAGAAATAAGACATAAATGTGTCAGAAAGTTCTGCTGCCTTTCATGACAAACATGCAAAGTCTCTGATACAACACAAGCTGTTTGTTTGGCCGTATCTGTCATTTCAGCTTTGGGCAGCGTCTTTGCTGTACTCGAGTCTGGAAAGAGGTCGTGTTGACCACAAGTCCCTTCCAGAAGAGCTCGTCTGCCAGAAAGGCTTTCGTTTCATCCATCTGATCAGGACTCCTTGTGCTCTTCGAGAAGCTTTGATCACCACACACACCATGTCTTTTCATGCCAGTAATGGCTCCATATCTCCAAACATAAAACTCTTCTTGTGATTTTTTTTTTCCCTTTGGCGTTTTAGCTCTTATTTCCGCCACGTGCCCGGCTGCAGGTTGTCATTTTTCAGCCCGTACTGCACTCAGATGGTCGTGGCTGATTTGACTTTGGAGGAGAGGACCTGCCTGAACCTCCTCTTCAGCTCCTGCATGTTGGGAGATTTGGGTCTGGCCAGGTGGAGTCCTCCTCTTCTCTTCTCCCCATTCCCTCCTCCCAGTGCCCGGATCACCTGCGGGACAGAAGACAGAGAGACTTGCCAAAATGTAATCACATATGAGAACAAGTCAGTTTTGCTGCAATTTAAAACTGATGCCTGCTAAACTAATTCAAGTCAGTACTGGAAGAAAATTAAGTTTGAATGAATGTCTGAAATCAAATCTGGTTTATATTCCACTGGATTCAAACAAAGGCTTAGACTATGTTAAAATATGACAGAAGTTCAAACAGGTGTCCTGTTTTAAGATGACATTTAAGGGCTTATAACAATAAAATTGTTGTAAATATGTTTGCAGTTAACAGGAAACAAAAAAAGGAATAAAGTTAAGTCTTTATTACTAATGCTTATCAGGGAAACACAAAGATATTAGGCGCTACAGAAAAGGTTTAGACTCTGTCAGCACACTTTCAGGAAAAGTGACACTTTTGTGGAGAACTGATTGGTCAGAAGGTTATATTTGCAGTTACCACGACGATATATTCCAGCAAAAGGTGGGGTAAGCCTGAAGTTACCTGGCTGAATTAATGACGTTCCTCCACAGTAAATATAGAGGAACAGCACGTTCACCATATAAGCTTGATGCAATGTTAGTATTGTGTTTACTGCTTATTTTCACTCCCTTCAAAGGGCTATTGCTGCTCAAAACACTGAAATATTTTCATGCATTCCTCATGTGACAATTAGCAGCACCCATACAGATCTCATATCCTGCAATCTGACATTCACTCTCCCAGACTCCATCAAAATTAAGTGAGTGTGACTTATATCACCACTACCACTTCCTGCCTTGTCATGTGAAATCTCTCTAGCATTGTCTGTATTAGGAAAAAAAAACCTTATCCAAAAAATACACCATTAAAACCAAACTTTAAACTTAATGAAAGCTGGAATTAAAAACCAAAACAATGACCTGAAAGACTCAAAAAGCTACAGAGAACCGCAGATTTACATGATGATTCAACAAGCCAGCGTTTGGGAATCTACTCTCTGCAGCGCCACAAAAGGAAGCAGAAAGTCTAAACATACCCAAAGTGAAACAAACCACTTGGGCAAAAATTACTCCACTAGAAAAAACAAATATACAAACCAGTCTATTATGGGCTTTTTGTGATCCTTTCTGGACCAACACTTGGTTTTTCTGTGTTTTCTGTATTTATGGGCATCAAGGGGAAATGAAATCCATTTTCACAGAAAGCAGAAAGTCCCACATAGTTGGTTGGACTCAGAATACACTGATAGCTAAGTCAAATTCTAGCATTTTGGACTAACAAATATCAGCAAAAACAAAGTCCCACCTCCTGACAGAGATGTAGGAAGGCAGCATGGACTCCTTCGTGGTTTTCTCTGGCTGAGACCTCAAAGTAAACTCCTCCTGTGAGCAGAAGTAACATTCAGATTAGGGCCACTCTTATCTTTAGCACAGAAATGTAATTCATTAGATATCATGCAGTATATAGTTAAGATATATCACATACTGTATATACAGGTCTGAGAAGTTAAATCAATAAAGGGGTCAAGATTTTTATTCATGGTCATATTTTTATGACCATGAAATTATTTACATAAAACAAGGTAAAGAAGAGATTGGCTAAAAATAACTATAAAAAACTCTGAACTTAAACACTGAGTTTGTTTCTTAGTTTGTTAGCTTTTATTTACATTTATTCGACAGCATTTTGAGCCATTAGTTGTTATATTTCAGCTGTAGCTGCTACTTGTTTTTATAGAGTTTAATTAGTCCACTTTCTGTTGCCTCGTCCTGTTCATTCTTGTTTCTGTGCTCCCTTGCTTCACGATAGGTATTCACATCATGTTTTACTTTGTTAGTTATTTGTCTCCTGTGTCTTGTGCTTGACTTACAGTACCCTACTCTCCTGTCTCATTGTCACTGATCGTCTTCACCTGTGTTTTGCTCCACCAGTTCCTTCCACTTGTCTGATTTCCTCATGTGTATAAACAGTACAGTCCTTCCCCTTAGTTGTCAGTTTACCCTCGCTGTGCGTTTCTATGCAGCCTTAGTGTGCCTTTATTTGCATTTAGGACTCTTATGCCACACTACATGAAAAAATAATTTTACTCATTAGTCTCCTTCTGCTTCCTTCGTATTCTCATGTGTATAAATAGTCCACTCCTCCCCCTCAGTTTTTGTATTTTTGTCATCTCTGCTCTCTCTGTTTCTTCATGAACCTGGGGTGCACTTCTTTGCATTTTGGAGTCTTATCAGCCTTAATAAATGGCTTGTATTTTGTTTATCCACTCTCTAAATTTCATGGGTTATTTGAAAAAGAATATTTTATTTATGCTACCGTTGTCTACTTCACAATTCAATCGCAGTAGTGATATGAAATTGTGTTTTTTAATGATCTTAGTTGCACTTTCTAGACTCCACAGAGAGATAAACATATATCCTACTAACCTTTTTTTTAAATTTGAAACTACATGAAGATTTTCAGAGGATAGATGGTGATGTTACTCAATTCTCAACACCAGCTACCACTGTTGAGAATTGATAAGATTTAGTGATTCCAATTCAATTATCGATACTGCTGGGCTGTGGTTGGCATTCATTCCGCTTTAAAATAACTCTGGGTTTTTGATTAGCTTAGCATTAGCAGGCTATCTGTGCAGATACTTGCAAAGAGCCAAAGTTGTGCTGCTCCAGTCTGCGTGCCAAAATATCATTGGGCAAGATATTAACCCCAGGCTGCTCTCTGATGCACTTGCGCATAGAAAAAGCATTTGTATGAATGGGTGAATAAAGCATGTTGTATAAAGTGTTCTGGAAGAGTAAAAGGAACCAGTCCATTTACCATTTAGTGGTAGGACATATTATGTGTTAAACATTTAGCCTTGTGATATATTTTATTGCTAGTAGAGGACATTTTTAACACATTAATGCCCACAAACTGGAGTAGTCAGGCTTCTTTTTTGAAGAAATATCTCTTTTGATTAGTGGGCAAAGGTTTGGTGGTACAGAAGTAGAAGAAACTCCCACCTAATGAAGCTGCTAACGTCTCGCCTTCATCTGCAGGCACTTGTCGGGCTCGGAGCAGGTCACTTTTGTTGCCAACCTGCAGCAGATTACAGATGACACAACAGATTAGATTATAGGATTGGGGTTAGTAGGTGTCTGGTATTGTCTGGTCTGTCTTGCTCTAAAGATTGAATGAACAGAAACAGAGACATTTAAAATAAAATAACTGAAAGAAAATCACTAGGTTGTTGCATAAAATTATGCGCACACTTTTTTTTCCCAGGTTGTTTCTAATGATCGCATAACTAACCAGTATAACCGGTATGTTTCCAGAGGGGTGTATACGTCTGACATGCTGGTACAGTGGTTGGATGGTTCTGTAGCTGTTGTGGTCTGTGATGGAGAAAACCAGCACATATCCATCTGCCCAGTAGATTGACCTGCAGGCCCAGTTATCATAGTGGAGGTTAGCATAGTGCACTGAGTTTAATTCAAATTCATATTCATGTGTTTCCAGTCTTACCTGTTGATCTGCTCCTGACAGTACAGACCCTCGGCATCGTCCTGTAAAACACACAGTAACATTCTGTAGTTCTGCTAACAGGTACTAGAAAGGGGATCATATTCAAATCTAGAACTTAATTTGAAATTCTCCTTCACACGAAGTTCTGAATAATAAGGAACCATTGTATCTTGAAGAACTTGCAGTACCATGCAATCCTAGAGTAATAGAGAACTTCGCGCTCTCAGACTGCAGGCTTACTTCTTGTTGCTAGAGTTTCTATAAGTAGAATGGGAGGCAGTGGCTTTGTCTTTCAGTCTCCCCTACTGTGCATTTAGTTTTGCTGCTATAGATCCAGATTTCCCATCATAGACTGCTCCTTCAAGCCCATTTTTTCCATTTGTCATTATTGCATGGCCTAAGTTTTGTCTGTTTATGTTATCTCTCTTTTCTAATTTTATTCTTCTATACAGATACAGCCTCAAAAATATGCACTCACCCCCATTAATACTTGGTTAAAGGTCTCTAGCAAGTTGTATGTCAACCAGACACTTTTTGTCATCATCAACAAATTTGTGGCATAACTCTTTCTGGATTTCTGACCAATCTTCTTGGTAGAATTCGTAGAGTTCAGTTAAATTTGTTGGTTTGATGGCACAGATGCGGCTTTTAAGCATAATCCACAAAATTGGTTTAGGTTGAGCTGTTGCAAGGCTGTTCCAGAAGTTTAATGCTAGCTTGCTTCATCCATCAAAACAAATTTTGATGTCTGTTTGGAATCATTGTTCTGCTCAGAGAATGAATTATATCCAAGTTTCAACCGTCTAGTTGTTGATTTGTAATGAAGTTGAAGAACTTGGCGGTAGTCCTCCTCCGTTGTTATTTAATTTACTTTGTACAATGTCTCAGTAGCATTGGTATTTGGGCAGCTGCAAATTTGTCCATGGCGATGTAAAACTGACTTGACTATGGAGAGTGATGTTTATGTTCCAGCAGTTCCAGTTCATGGCAGCCTTCATGGTCCCTCAGTTTTTTCTGAACATCTGAACTAGTTTCCTGTCATTTGAGGATGACTGTTTGGATCTTTTTCCAGACCCTGGTAAAGTGTTGACACATCCAAATAACTTGTACTTATGTACAGTTGTTTGAATTGATGATCCTGGAATCTACAGTTGTTTAGAAATGGCTCCAAGAGACCTTCCCAACCTGTGCAAGTCTATAATTCTTCTTCTTAGATCTTCCTTGAACTCTCCCATTGCTCTGACTGTTGCTCAGTCCAATGAGTGCTGTCAAACAAATCCTTTTTATGCTGACAAAGGGAAACAACTAGTTGTAGTCAATCATCACTAACAAGTTAAAAGGCCTTTGTCTTGTGAAGTTAGTCACATGAATGTTTGTATATATTTGAGAATGTGTGGTTCAGAGAAAGTCTACAATAAATTCAGATTTGTACACCTGGTTCTTGTTGTTTAAAGTCATTAAAAGACCAAAGTTACAGTGACATTCTTGTGTATGCTCATGATGACTGGATTTCTGAACACAACTGTGCGTGCTGCAGAATTGCATGCAACACGTCAGACCAAAAACAAAAAAAATCATGCCCAACACAAACAAATATAACTATTTCACACCTGTGATGTTATGATTGTTTAAAACCCATCCACGGTGATTTTCCTGTTCAACGTGGCCAAGCACATAGTAATTGTACTAGAACGTTCATTTCCATGACTAATGCCTCCTTGTGGACACGTGCCAGCTGTTTCTGACTTTGAACTCAATCCATCAGACCACCCAATTAATTTTCTTATCTGAACTCTACCTACAAATTTACCAAGCAAAGTGTGTTTCCATTATTTGCTTTTTAAACACCACATTTTAGAAAACACCCAATTAAAGGTTACGATAAAGCCCTTAACTGCTTGACCTCGACACACACATTCAACACTCATGCTTCTCTCACACGTCAGGTATTTCTGTCTAATCTCTGAGAGGTGGTCCAGCCTGCCAGGAGAGACCTCCTTGCCCTCTGTTATCTCCCCCCGTGTAGGAAATGAGCAGCTCTGAAGCTTGGTTTTGTAAACAGCCTGTTGAGCAGGATAAGCTGTGTGGCACGTTGCACTCATTAAACTCATCATGTGTGAGGAGATTGTATTTGAAGTACTTCCTCATACTTCAATACTTTCCTAAAATGGCTTTGAGATAACTTCTTTTTTTTTTTTTTTAAATGGGAATATTTGGGGACTTTGGGTTGTACAAATTTTACTAAATTAGGCAATGATGCAAGAAAGAGATATCCCTTTGGAACTTTTTAACCCCACAAATTAAAGCTAGCACAGTATCAGATTTTCACTTCCAAATTATCACAGTCAAGGAAGTTCACAACAGCATATTATTGTTATATCTACAGGATATTTAAAAAAATGAAGGAAAAGAACAAATGTCAGTCGTGTTATTGGCAAATTAATCTATAACTATGTGCACAGAGGCGGGTAACTCTAACCATAATGGTACAAAAGCTTAGAAATAAAACAACACACTTTTAGGATATAATTGTATGTGCATCATCATCATCAGCTTTTTTCTGATTTGTTCCCCTTTATAAATAAAACATTTGAGGTAGGCGAGGCTTTTGTACCTGAGATAGCCAAACAGTGGCCTCGGTGGCACGTGGAAGAACGATACACAGCCACAACAGCCTCCCACCTCATAATCATGATAAGTGACAATAATTACGAACTAATCAATAACAGGTCTCAGTTAAAGCCAGTGCCTTAATTTCCTGATGGTGGCTTACTTATCTCCTACATTTCTGACCCCATCAAGCTAACTCTAACTGACCTATGATCATTTATATACTCAGTGCTTCCTTGTGGTGTGGTTAAAGGACATTTTGACACAACATCTGAACAAAGATGTTTGCAGCAGTTTCCCAAAATATTCTTTCTTTCAATTTTAACATCTAGAAATAGTTTGAATAACTTTCTAAATCAAGTTTGAAACCTGTCATATCAGCCGTTTGTATGTTTCAGTTATATTTTGGTACTTTCATGCAGTTAGCATAATGCAAGCTAATCTCCAGGATGACGACATGGCTACGGTCCCCTGTTTACCTGGAGAGCGACACAGGGTGTATCCTGGATCTGAAGCGACACTTCCTCACCCTCCAGCGTGACCTTTCGGGAGTAGAGTGCCCCTGCAGACAGAGAGGCGGATTGATGAACGGATCGACTTTTTTTTTTTCTATAGCAGTGGACTTTTACAGAGGGAACTCAGCCAGTGAGTACAGTCAGATGTGCAGAAACTCACCTGTGTTTGCTTCATAATCACCAATGAACCTCTTGGTCAGAAACCTAACAATCAAAGCTAAAAAGAAACAAAAAGAAAAATTAGAGATGCAAAAGAAGAATAAAAAGTAACAAAAAGAATGAGCACAGAGTTTGTAGGGCAGAATCCAAACCTCTGTTACAGAAAAATCAAATGCCCTGCAGTAACCTTCTGATCTATTTAACACTTTCCCCGAGCACTGCTACATAAGTTTGATTTTCAAGACTTTAGTATCTAAACAAAAGAGTCCAAAAGTCTGAAGGGAGAAATGATTCACCAATACTCAGAATTTGAATCATCTTCTATTGGTAAATGATTGCCTCATCCACCTCTGGGTGTTTGGATTCTGAACACTGTTTTTCTAACTTTCAGTCTTTTGGGAGTGGGAGTTTGGCTTAATATATCTATTTGGATACCACCCCATTTACTCCATCAAAGGAGAGGTTTATCTTTCTGTAGGCTACCAACAGATGACACCATGAATAATACATATAAAAAGGTCACTGGAGTGATTCAGTGACTGGATTTAAAACAATAAAGGACTCACAAGAGATATAAGCAACATAATAATGGTCCACATGCCTCAAGAAATAACTTGTAGCTTCATATTAACAACTATTGTTCTTATTTCAGAGAAAGGCATGAAATTAAAGGACCAATACTAATCAAAAGGTTCAAACTGAAAGAAAGCTTTATTAGTTTGTGTGTGCATTGATTCTTTGCTCAGAGAAACTGAAAAAAGAAAAAGAAAAAAAAAGCGTAGGGGTCCATCTCAGAGTCCAACATTTATGCTAACAGAGTCTAACATTTATGCCAACTGAGGCATGTAAAGTATTGACAGTACAATTAGAGAAAAAGACTGAACGAGTACGGACGGTTTGGAAGGGTTAAAGGGGGAAAGTGTCTTCTCTCTAAAAAGAACGTGGCAGCATGGCTTTGGCTTGCAAAGTTTCTTCTGAAAACCAAAAACAAAGTCCTTTGGACAGGCGAGATCAAAGTTTAGGTGTTTGACCATAATGCACAGAACCACGTTTGGAGAAAGCCAAACACAGCATATCAGCACAAACATCCCATTACAGCTGTCAAGTGCGATGATTTGCGCTTGTTTTGCAGCCACAAGACCACTGAGTAAATCATGACTCCTCTGTATACCAAAGGGTCAAATGTGAGGACATCTGGCCCACAGCTAAAGCTTGGGCAAAATTAGGTCACGCAACAGGACCTAAACACAGCAGCAAATCTACAACAGAATGGCTGAAAAAGAAAAGAAAGCAAAGTCCAGACCTCAACCTGGCAGAAATGCTGTGATGAGACCTTAAGAGAGCTGTGCATGAACGAATCCTTGCAGAGAAGAGTCAGTCACAATTCTTCCAGTTGGAGAAATAAAGTCAACAAACAATAACTTTGTGTTATTGCTGCTAAATGCTACAAGCTATTAAATCATGCAGTCTACTTTTTTTTCCACAGGCATGCAGAAACTCTGTTTTTCACACGACTGCATTTGTGTTAATGCATATGTGTGAGTTTGTTCTTCTACACCCAGTGCTGCCCTAACCATGTAAAAACTTCTTCGACTTCTAGAGCATCCATGTGCTGTCTGATAAAAGGTTAAATGAATAGGCTGCAGTATAAACTTTAACTACATTTTGATATTTTAAAAAACATTGAAAGTATTTCTTATCAGCTAACAGCTTCAACATGTCATTTAATCACTGACCAGTGAGACAAGACACCTCTAAAATACTGGACATGTGGTAGCACAGCATGAGTCATTGGAGCACCCACAAATCCTGGTTCCTATATTTCCCATAATGCAACCAGGTTGCATCTTACATTACGCCTTTGTGTCAGGTAAAATGTTTTTGTCTTTTAACACCACAACTGTGGTTCATGACACTGATGCATCATAAAAGTGCAAGTCATAAACTCAAGTTAAGGCTCCCTTGGTGATATCACAGCGGCATCATTAGGGTGCATCATGTGGGCCACAACTACTTTGAATGTTTACTACTAACTGATGAACTGATCATTTCTGTGGGAATCTTTTAGCTCTTCCTTCGCTTTCTGCAGCCTTCTCGCTCTCATGTTCCAATCTGCGCTTTATTATAACTGTAGCTCAGTCTCTTACCTCCAGTGAGATAAATGAGCCTCTTGTACTAAAGCTTACTCTCTGCTGCTCCCCTGGCTGATCTGTTTAGTCTGTTACTGAGAGCCAGTGCTGCGCTTTCTGACTGCAGGGCATCAAATGTATTCTGAGAAGCCGCCGTATGCTTAAAGATTCCTGAAATCTAAAATAAAACAATCGAACAGAAGCTGCCATTTATAGTCTTTCCTTTCCTCATGTTGGATACTTTTATTCTGAAGGGTCTCACTCAGGTAGTTACATTATAGCAATAAGTAGCTACATTTACTTTGAAGACTATACTCAGTGCCAATATTAAGCTGTTTTGATAGGTTACTTTGAGTGGATAAGATATCCAAATTACTCCCCATTTTTGACTTTTCAAAATAAGAGTTTGAACGCACAACCAAGCACTACTTCCTAAAATATATTTTAATTTTTTTTAAACTAATTTTACTATAAATAGATAAACATAGCTTCATTAACTGATGCAAATGAATAAATACATTGATAGTGGTATATATATTTTCTATGTTTATTTTGATTACGCCCTCTGTTAATGCCATCAACATGCCAGGCAATGCAAATGAATATTAGAGTGTGTGCCTAAATCTGGCACACACAGATTTCTCCATATAATGGGTCCCTATGTTAATTAGTATCTCATGCACTTTTAACATAAAAATAAAAATACATTTGCCTAGCATGCACTAAAATCTTTGCTGCTCATCAGTTGTTTTTGTCCAAAATGCTTGAGTAAAGTTATCAGTGCATGGCTTTTAATTGTCAATAAATACTTTTTGATTCGTAGAGTTTCTGTGAAATTATTTAGATACTTCAACTACAACTTGATATACTCATTAAGAGCCTTTAAAGTGGACGGAAATGAGTTAAATTGATCATGTAAACAATGGGATTTGTCGCCCCCTGGCGATCATTACCGGTATGCATTTTCGGCAGGCATTTGCAAATATTTCTACCTTAATTAATCAGCATATTTTAATTAGAACGGACCATGCAGGATTGTTCATAGTCGTCATGTTAAAATCCAAGAAATCCCAGCCACAGTTTTCCCAGAGTAGTTCCCCACAACGCGTCAAATCATCTTTAGTTCCCGTGCAAAACTTCCCGCATTCATTTGAATCCTAATTTCACAATTCAACCTGTATAATCCCCCCTCCATTCCTCCCCGTACCGGTTTTCCCGACGTTGCTCGCTCCCAGCACCACAATCTTCACCGTCTTGTTGGGCACGCAGTCCAGCAGGGGGTACTCCGGTATGGGGACCAGCAGAAAGTTGCCAGACCCGCTGCTGTTCATGGTTCCCGGTGCAGGGTCGCCAGTCAGCCGCATTTAGCTCCCCTCTGCCCTCAGCTCAGCTCTGCTCTCACTAGAAAAATAAAAAACAAATCCCTGGACCCAGAGAGGGGAAAAATTACTCCAGCGCGCACATAATATCTCTGTAGAGAGGACACCGGACCTCCTGAGGTAGCCTGTGGATTATTCACGCTTCTAGCAGCTTTAAACGTGTTGTGAAATTACCATAGAAAAACAATTTTTTCCGAAAAAAAATCCAAATTATCTTCCAAGTATCCCAGTTCCAGTTCAAAGTTTTCCTCCACTGAGTGAAAAGCTTCGTGGATCCTTTTCACTCACTTCACAAACAGGCATCCCTGCCCTCTTTTGACGCCTGAAACAAATAAAAAAGAGAAAAGGATTCCGATCCGCAGCGATTCCAGATGCCTCTGACTGAGAGCAGAAAGAGGCAGAGAGGGAGGGATGTAGACTTTGAACCGTCCCCTATAATATTCCCGTGAGACCGGTCTAAATCGAGCTCCACTTCCCGGCCTGGAATCAGACATCCTGAAGCTTCTGGGAGCTGATAAAACCCGTGATTAGTAAGTAACGAAGCTGCAAAACAAACATGCAGAGCAAGACGAGGCCCTGTGAGCCAAATACTAATATTAATAATAAAAATGTCTCCTTAGCTCATTCACACGTTCTACTTTTGTGCTTTCATTGTGTTGGAAGACCATTTCTGTATTAATCACGTGACCTTTCCAAGGAGATTTTATTTTTTAACATTTTTGATTTGCAAAGATAGACAGATTCAGTTATAGTATAAAGTTTTGATCGGCATTTTCTCCCTTTTAAAAATGTTATGTATTCATTTATTCATGAAAATTTTTAAGCCCTCTACTGTTCACCTGTTTGTTCTTCCATCTTCCCAGAGACTTTATTTTTGCCATTGTTTGCCATATATTTTATCTTCATAGTTGAGTCCAAAATCAAAACCCACTTGCCGCCAAGGTGTTACTAATAAACATATAACTGAGTGAAATTTTTTCTAGGAACCCAAACAAAAAATTAAAAATGTAAAAGTTTTGTAAAAGACACTTTATCAGATTTAAAACTTATGTAAATACAGCAAAAGGTCAAGAGTTTATCTTAAAATTATTGTAATTTCGGTTCACACCCCTGTCGTAGATTTAAAAAAAATACATTTTAATACATTTTTGATTGTTAAAGATAGTCGCCATCACACTGAACACTCATTCAGTTTCACACAAGACTTTCAGAAGCTTTTAAAAAATGTTCAAAATGTACTTTGCCCAACTTTACAATGGTTACACGTGTTTATTTTGTTTGTAATTTCAATATTTCTTTTTAAATCTTTGCGTAAATATACAATTGACATGATAATTTAAGCTATTAAAATGCAATAGCTAAGAAAAAAGCTTTTACGATTGTCTGTTTAAAATAGATGTAATACTTTTATTTATAGATTAAGACATAACTGTGACAAATAACTACTCAGAACCACAGAAATGTTTTTAATAATATTTTTGATTTTTTTAAACACATATTTGTAATGTTTGTTTTATATGTAGGGTAACAGGGTTGAAAATAAGTGCTCGTATTAGATGCTAGCAGTGGAATGTAATGAAAGGCATTTTATTTCATTTTAAACAAAAAACAACCCACACACTTTTTATTCCTCCAGCGGATCTGACACGGGAAGCACCGCCCGCCAAATACAGCCTCATGCACAGAATCCAACTATCCCCGAGTGGACGGCAGCGAAGTCAGTCGGCGACACTAGAACCGGAAAATCACGGGTGATTAACCTTCAAAATAAAATAAGAGTGTCAGTAGATTAACTCCTGACAGGATTTTAGTTTTCTTGAGTTGTGAGAAATAATTAGTGTAACTACAATATAAGTTAGTTAACTTGTCTAATTATGTGATTGCATCAAGTTTTGCAAATTTGTTATTCACACATCACTGTTTCAACAGTCGGAACCAAAATTTTAACAAAGAAACACAAACTAACTGGAAACCATAAAACAGCTTTCATTTTTGGTCTCATTTAAGTCTTCTCTTTCATATTCTAGTTTTGTTTTGTTTTTTTAATTAATCATTTAATAATCAGGATCCCTGTGTGAGACAATGTGGGTCAGATGTTATATATTACCAAAACAAACACAAAGTATCCATAAAATATGGAAAAGTCAAATGTGGCGTATTAGATTTTAGTGGAATTTTTTTCAACTTCTATAAAAAATATCTACTGATGTTGATGCCAGCGGTAAGAGGAGAACAGCCAGACTGCTTCGAGCTGATAATAATGCATAGTAACTCAAGTACCTGTTCATTACAGCCAAAGTATGCAGAAGAGCATCTCTGAACAGCAGCAGAAGACCACACCAGGTGTTGCCTTGTCTGATAAATCTCGATGACTGTTGCCATATTTGGATGGTAGCGTCAGAATTTGGTGTAAAGAACATGAAAGCATGGATCCATCCTGCCTTGTGTTAACAGTTCAACCTGGTGATGTGGGTTTAATAGTGTAGCAGGATACTTTCTTGTCACACTTTAGCACCAACTAACAACCATTTAAACACCACAGCCTATCTGAGTGAATCCAAGATAAATTTACATTTGTGCATGCAACTCTTGTTTTTAGAAGTCAGGGAAGCTGGAGTGCCCAGCGAGAACCCACGCAAACTGTACACCCGGAGAGAAACTGTGCAAACTCCACACAGAAAGATGGTGGATTTGAACCCAGCACCTTGCTGTGAGGCAAGAGTGCTAACTACTGTCTCATCCTGCTGCTCCTACATATAATTAATAAACAATCATTTTATATTATTATGAATGCAATTTGCACTAGTATCTAGCACAATCTCAGTCTTACTATTCTATTTGTTTTTATTATAAATACAATTTTCGCTCCCTCTCACAGCATAAAGCCCCTGCTATGTACCTGTGGCACTCTTACTAACTATGGTGGTTATTTCTAGTATCCTACTACTGTCCTCATTTTCCCTCAATAGAGTCTAGCAGCTAGCTAACTTGATAGCTAGCTACTACTGTACAATGATAGGAAAAAGAACAGCTCTAAAAGACATTATTTAAAGCTTTCAAATGGCCAGTGAAATTCATGCCCAAGAACAAAATAAAACTTTTGACTACACCTGTAAACCTGCTTAACAGTGAAGGATACGTTAAGCCATTTTATTTTGAAAATCAACCCCCTCCCCGGAAGCGCCCTCTGTCGGTCCGTGTACTCTGACAGGTTTATCAAACAGGGTCAGAAAGCTCTCTCGGAACTCTGCAGCCGCAGCGGCTCTGATTATTTCACCATCGGGGTTCGGTCCAACATGGCGGCTTACGGATGGAAATACTGATGACAGTCCGAAAGATCGCCTCGATTTGTACGATGGTAAGAAGCCGAATCCGGTGCTTTTATCCGCGGGGCGTGAATGCGCTGCGCCTCTGTCCGGTCCCCCCTCCCAGGGACGCTAGGCTAGTAGCTGCTCCGCTAGCCTGTTCGCTAACCTCACAGACAGGACAACATAATTAAAAGAAGAAAAAAACATCAGTCAGTCAGGGTTTCTCGGGAAAGTTGTAGAGCCTGCGAGGAGCATCAGTTCACCAGTGCTTATCCCGCACCTCTGTGTGGAAAGAGGAGAGGAGCTTCACGGGGAAACAAAGCGTGTTTTAACAGCCAGCCTCGGTTTGTTTACGCGGAGAAGGGCGAAAACTAGCTAGCCTAGCATGCTAGCTCTCACGGCAGCAGTCTCTGGACTCGCCTGGATAAAATTTACGGGCTTTCAAAATGACAAAGTTGTTGTTGCACCATTGCGTATGTAAGTCAAAGGTGTGATAGGCAGACAATGGGCGGATGTAAACAGCTCAGCCAGCTGACTACTGCCTGTTCATGTGTAACTGGTGGAAAATTTCCAGCAGTTCCTGTCATGGGATACACCCTGGATGCCCCCCAACCCCCACCGTGGACCTGCTAATAGTTTGGCTTTACTTCTATAAAAAATAAAGAAGCCTTCAGCAAGGCAGAAGAGCCCGGACAGTTTAAAGGAAACCAAAGTTGTTGGGTGTGACTGTGCATTTTCTTTTTGTTTTTTTTATACCGCCCTCTTTATCAGATCTGGAGCCATGTTTACGTTTGCACATGTAATGCCTTGTAAGGAGTTAAATAAGATTTCCCCAGACACACTCCACTCGTTAAAGAGAAGCTGAAGGTGAAAACGTGAGACATTAACACTGCCCGGTTTCCTGTTAATGTGACCAGCTCTGCGTTTGCTTCAAGCTTAACCTCTGACTGTAACTTGTCCTGTTTGCATGTGCTGCACCTTTCAGAGGAGGACAGATGGTGATGCAGATGCTTTGGAGAAGCCTGCTGCAGTCTTTGTCATTCATTTGTTGTTCCCGTGTGTAAGCTCTTATCCAGTGTTTTGTAACAGCCCAGCATTAATAAAGTATTCTGATTCTGATTCTGATCTACAAGACAGAAAAAAAATAGTTTGATTCGTCTCTGCTACCTTTGCGGGCTACGAGGTGCTGGCCGGATGGTGCTTGTTTCCACAGAAAGTTGATTTGGTTGTATGGAAAGTGCGAAAGCCACAAACAAAAGCTGCACAAGCCACAGCGGGGCACGGCCGAATTCAAGCGTTCGTCTGCCTTTGAAGTGTGAGGCGGTGGACCTTTGCAGGGTTCAGAGCGTTGGTGTTTCCACAACAAAGCAGTGAAGTGCATCTTTGAAACAAACTGCCTTTGCGTCCATCGAAGGTGGATTTGTATTTTTAAAAGTAGAAGCTTAAATTACTAGTGGTTTACACATTCACCTGACAAGCAAAAGATCCTCTGGTTTGATCCAAAGAGGGACCATAAATCCCCCTCTGTGGTTGTGCGTCCATTGAAGGGGGGAAAAAAATCAGCCAAATTAACACGCAAGGCTACAGAGGCCTAATTGTGAATAAGGGAGCAGCTGAGAGTAGCACTATGTGGCCAGAGTATCGGGAAATTTCAAAAGAAAAATAATTATTTAATCTAACCTTAACTGAACCAGGATAATATGGTGTGAGATTTAAAAAAAGAAAAATCCTGTCCAATCCATGGCAGTTGCATAGACTAGTAACACGCATGAACATGCACACAGCTAAGCTCCACGCGACGAAGCCTAAAACCTCAACAAACAGGGTTAGTAATAACTGAACCAAACTGTAAAGTTTCAGTTTAGTTTATTGAGATTTCAATTAAAATAAAACCTCAAACATGAAATTATATAAAATAGTTATTTGTGAAATGGATTTCCTCAGAAGTTATCCTCAAAGTTTACAGAGTTGGGCTTAACCAGGCAGCGTCAGGGTTAACCCTGGGTTAGCCTACATCACTATGGTAACAGATAGTTTGAGATTAGAAATCAACAGATATGCCGTGACCGCCTGCTGACTTGTCAATAGTAAGTAAATAACGTTACTCGGATTGTTGCACTGTTTGGTAGTACAGGACCCTGGTCCACCTTAAACCACCTTAAAAGTGTATTCAGGGAGAGCAGCTGCTTGAGGTCTAGTAGGTAGATATAGATATATTTGTAGTTCAGTGTGAACTTTGAGGAGAGACAGAAGAAATGAGTCTCATTGTCACGCTTTATAAGAAAAGATGGGAGCAGATAAAACACGTTATTACACACTCATTCCCAAAGTTACATTCCGATCAGTCATGCTTACATGCCTGGTCACCACTCAAACACTAATTTTGAGCTGGGAAGATTACAAAAAAAATCCTGATCATGTTACTTGAATAACATCTGATCTTTGCCTCGCCTGGTTTCCTGTCACTGTGCGCTTGTCCAGCAGAAATAAAGGAAAGAAGCTTCATTTTCTTTTAAAACGCAGCAGACACGGCTCGTCTCGTGGACTCGAGTTATTTCGGAGCACGGGGGCAGGAAAAGGGCAGACAGACTAATGCTTTCCTAGCATCCTCCCGACCGATCGTCATGATTAACAAACCCGATCGGTGTCTGACAAAACAGCCACTTAAGAGTTTCCACTCGCGCTGTTTTCTAACAGCCTTTCGTGCTGCCCCGACTTCACTTCAACTTTCATTTCCACCAGTTCAGGAAGTGCAGCTCGTTTCAGAATCGGCATAAACCAAAAAAAGAAAGCATGAGTTAATTAAAATGTGTGATTTCAGAGCACGCTTAGACCGCCTCACTCTGCACGCAGATGTTTGCTGTCGTCTTTGTTTGCCTTTCTGAGATCAGTGAGCTTGTTTTTGTTTACAGCCCCGTGCTGCTCGGAGGTTGTGTTTGTCTGTGACTTTACAAAGCGTTAGCAGCATCACCATCTTCATCATCATCATCATCATGCCCCTCGCCTCGCACTGTTTCTCCCTGCTGGTGTAATTTAATCCTCGGTTTCTAGCAGGACTGCAGGGTTATATGTCAGTGTTATTCAGAAGTGTTTTTATTGCACTGTCACATAAACACAGCCCTGCTTTCACATCCACGCTGTGCTATGAATCTGTCAAAATGCACTTCACATAAATGCAGTGCTTCTTTTAAAAAAACATTTATTCTACTGCAGCTCAAACACAAAACAAAATCAACAGGGCAGTGCTTTCACTTTATGTTATGCTACTTTAAACTTCTTTGCAGGCTTGCCCTGAGTGGAAGTATAGAAGCAAAATGCACTGCAAAGAAAACAGCTCAGCTCTCAACGGGGGGGGGGGGGGGAGTCATGTTGAATATCTATAATATGATATGGACAGGATGCCACATCAGGATCAACCTACAGAAAACTGTGGGGTGGTAGAGTTGTGTAAGGACGTCAGGCTCTCAGGCCACCCTCATGAAGTCTGTTTCTGATTATTTGGTGAGAGACATTCACACCAGTATCCTGCTGGAGGTCATTTTGTAGCTCTGGAAGTGCTCATTCTGTTGCAACAAACCTTCCTCGCAATGGCCGTCCTGGAGGAATTAGACTACCTGTGTGACCTCTGTAGGGTCCAGTTATGGCCTGATGACGATGGGGGTTCAAATTTGATTAATTGCGGGATTAATCAATGTGGGACTAATGTTTCAGTCACGTTAGAGCTATAAAAACAGGACTACAGCCTCGTTGCAAAAATAGAAATCGGTGGTTGCTCAGCAATTGAAAACAGTTCTAGCGACCAGAGGTGTGGAACACCCTCAGCTTGCGGGTCACCACAGTCACAGAGCAGTTGCACAGCAGGTCTCCTGGTTTTAGGCAACTTGTCTCCAAACAGTCAGATTCAGGCAGTCACTCTTGCTGTCTAATTGACAAACACAGCAGTCAGCCTGATTCAGCTGTGCCAGTGCAGTAGTGGGTTTGACTCGACCAGTTTGCAGCTGGTTTTGTTCTGGTTATGCTGCCATGAGCTTGTGTAATTTTTGTGGTTAAGTTGTCGTTGCAGAAGCTACGTCACAATTTGTGGAGGGATTTTTAAAAATGTTTTAAATTTCTGCCTTAAATCTGTGACGTTCCGATCAGACTCGTTTGCACTAGTTTGTTAACTGACATTAAGTTTTGAGCAGCTGTGACACAATCAGTCCAAGGGTCAACTCGCCCCCGTTCAGTCACAAACTGACGGCAATAAAATAAGACTGCTATCTTGATGAATAAAAGTTGCTTTGACGACCTGGGCGGCCCAGTCTGTGTAACAAATACTTCAGAGGAAACGAGACTGCTAACTTTTTGCACACATTGGGAATAATTGTGGTCATGTGTCTTTGAGCCTAAAGTCCCGAGTTCTCAGTGTCAAGAAGGCATCTTCTCTTTTTACCTGGCTAGATCGCCATGGTAACTAATGCTGAACACATAAACTGGACCGTAGCAGGTTATGTTCAAGTCATGCAACACTATCCCTCTAGATTGACGGAATGTGTTGCCCTCACTTTAGTCAGCTTTCACATTTTGGGTATCAATAAAATTGCTTTTCAGCATGTTTTTAAACGGTTACATATATGTAGATGTGATTAATGGGGCTCGTCAGTGTGCAGAGGAAAATAAAATGCAGAAACCGAGGATGTGAAGTGAAAAACACAGCTGCAGCAAGCAGATGGCTAAAAGTCCAGCAGAGCAGAGAAAAAACAGAGCAGGAAAAACTGAAAACTTTGAGGAGGAAATTAGAACAAAGGAAGTTTAATGGATCATTTTTCATTAAAACAAAAACACTGACTGCAAGTTGTTACACATCCAAAAAATATGAAAATGTTCAGGAAAAAATAAATAAAACAGTCATTCTTTTCCTTGTTTTAATTCTTTTCTTGCAGGGCGCCAATGCCTCTGCCTTGGAAAAGGAGATTGGACCGGAACAGTTTCCCGTAAATGAACACTACTTTGGCTTGGTTAATGTAAGTATCTGGTGGTGGCCGTGCACCCGTTTACCTGCTGCAGACTGCAGAGCACAGCCAGCAGCTACTAATCATGTCCGTCTGTTTGAAGATTCACACCGGATGTTTAGTTGTCAGGCCACTTCTTTAGTACTGCCGTGGCTTATTTGGTGTAAACGAGCAGAAAATGTGCCCTCCTCTAAATCCCCTGGCCTTCTCTCTGTTCCTTTTTCTTTCTAGTTTGGAAACACCTGCTACTGTAACTCAGTGCTGCAGGCTCTGTATTTCTGTCGACCGTTCAGGGAGAAGGTGCTGGCGTACAAGGTAAGTAATGAGAGACGAACTGTTGAGATAAAACCTGGTGCCCTGACAGAATGCAAACACAGCTAAATGCCATATTGATATGAAAGACTGGGTTGTATTAGAGAGTTACACGTTTAAGTTTTCATAAAAAGCAGATGTTTAAATTGAGCCAAATCTGGTGCTTGGTTTGTGGTGCAATGGTTCTCATAGGTTTTCATCTTGTATACCATTATAGCCATTTGATAGCCTCAACTTCCTGTTTGAATGTGTTAATTTGAGCTTATTTTAACTTATTTTTATTTGGATCTGGATTACTTAGAAGCCTTCCTTTACAAATATTGACTTAGTTGCTGTAGGACGGCTATCAAACTGCAAAATTACACCGGGACTCCACAGCCTTGATTCTATGTAGGACCATAACCAGAATTCAAACAGCTGAGTCAAGTCCTCTATTGTAAAAAGATGTGACGCAAGCAATGAGTGCCCTCATGAGTGCAGACTGACTAAATTGCACGTTGGCAGTTTATCCCATGAGTCTCCTGGGCCTGTCCAGAGGTTGCAAGTGTTGTGTACTCCACATCTGGGCAACCAACTACTAAAATTCAGTGAAATCACGGAGCAACCTAGTTGCAAGGAAGTTGTCGTCCTCTTTTGACTCTGTTGTGATGGAGCCATAAGATTGCTTAGTTTGTCAACATTTAGAGAGAATTGGGGAATGGCTGCAATCACAGCAATGTAAGATAGTGAAGGATGTACCCTCCTCGATTCAGAGATGGTCTATCCTGTAAATGGCCTCCTTGCCCCCCCGCTCAAACCAGCGTTCCTCTCTGTCCAGAATGTGTACATCCTCATCATTGAAAGATTTAGGTTAACTGACGATTCATTCATTCTTTGCTATAGTTCACATAACATGACTTCCATAGATTAGATCAAGTATGGAGGTTCAGGCTAGTGTAGCACGATAAGATAATGTTAAACTATCTCTGAGTTGCTGAGGCTTTTACAGCGTAACGTTGACTATCTCCGTCTTCTTCTTCTTCTCTTCAGGTGCAGCCTCGCCGTAAAGAGTCCCTGCTCACCTGCTTGGCTGACCTGTTCAACAGCATCGCCACACAGAAGAAGAAAGTCGGCGTTATCCCGCCCAAGAAATTCATCTCACGGCTGAGAAAGGAAAATGGTGAGTGACTCAGCATGATGCTGAACTTTGTTTTTCCTTTTTTTCAGAAAGAATATTCATTGAGGTCGAACGCTTCGACTCTGCAGCTCTGCCAGATTGTGCAGCTGCTGCTTGTGTACGAAATAAGAAAAAAAGTCGAAGTAAAATCGGAGACTTTCCCCCATCAGTCGCTTGTTTTAACCCCACTTCATCTCACTATTGACGAGCACAGCTGAGGCTGGCGGGGGAGAAAGGGGATGAGGCAGATGGAGTGGGGAAAGGAAAAGAATGAGAGGAAGGGGAGGGTTATCGCAGCTGAAGAAATATAATTGTCAGCCAGATCCTGAAGGGGAAAGCATTCTTTATTCTTTGTTCTCTTTTCTTCTCACGTCTGTTATTTCCTATATTCCTCTTTCCACTTCTCTATTCTCACGCCTCTATATTTCTTTATGTTTTCTATTTATGTTTCGTTCTGCTTGCTATTTTTATTTTGTTCCTCTCAGAGCTGTTTGACAACTACATGCAGCAGGACGCCCACGAATTCCTCAACTACCTTCTCAACACCATCGCTGACCTTCTCCAGGAGGAGAAGAGCCAGGAGCGGCAGCAGAACGGAAAACTGGTTCAGAATGGAGGTGGAGGAGTGGGCGGAGGAGGAGGGGGAGTAGGAGGAGGCGGTAGCGAATCAGGAGGAGGTGGAGAAGGGGAAGGAGGGAAGGAGACGCAGCAGACCTGGGTGCACGAGATCTTCCAAGGAACGCTGACCAACGAGACGCGCTGCCTCAACTGTGAAGCTGTGAGTGGCTCGAGTACTCTGAGTTTGAACTGCAGATCAGTATAAGAAGATGGGCGTGACTTTAAACCTGAATTCTTTTTACTGGTCACCAGGGGGCGACTCCTCGTGTTCCAGAAAGGAGGAATGGCCCTCTCATCCATTGCTATAGTATAGTTACGTTTTCCAGGAAGTCCAGACTGTTCCCTGATTGTCCCCTTGTCAAACACAGAGTGTGTATTCTGGAGTGTCTTGTGTATCTGTGACTGCCTCCAGCTGGCAGTAGCACCAAAATCAGTCTGAGCAAATCTTCTTCTTAATTGTCCAAGTTCAAAGTCAGGCTTTCTTTGTGTTATCTGCTTCTCTAAAACCTGAAACCCCAGTCAGAGATGATGATGGTGTGAAGAAGTATGACGATGGGGGTTATCAAATTTAGTGTTAAAGCAGGGCTTCCTGTGGGCTCATGTAAAAACCCTTCCCAGGTTATATGACTTTTCTTCTGCACAAAACAATCCCTCCGAGTGTCACGTCCTCCAGTCAGAGACGTGATCAGATGACTATAAAATAGTGTCAAATCTCCAAAGAACACAAAACAGAAGAATGCAACAGCATTGCAAATGAGATTAGCACACAGAGGGGCAAAATAAACTTTTGAAGTTAAATATTTTATCACCAAGCTCAGTGCTGCTGTTTATTTCTGATGACTGCAAACTGGCACAAGTTGTGGTTCAATCAGTGGTTTCAGTAAGGTACAGATTGACAACTTGCCCATATTAAATAGAATCAATATGACACTTAGAATATGCTGTAAATAAACAAATCGGTGAAAGCGTCACACTTCCAGATGATTTTAACCCAAAAGTCTGGACCTGCGTTCAGTCTATGTTAGCGCGGTGTTTTAAAAGAAGAGCTTCTTGTAACACAGGAAACTCGACCCAGCTCTCAGTAAGCCATTAATCTGGCTTCTAGACTTGACTACAGGTAAAATCTGTGTGAGACACTGAGTATTAATTTTTATCTTAATTTTCCACATTGCTCGTTTAACCGATTGGGTCATTAATGCCGTTGTCATAACGACACACCATGTGACCTTGGGCGTTCGCCCTTTGCTTTTGTTTCAGGTGAGCAGCAAAGACGAGGACTTCCTGGATCTGTCTGTGGATGTGGAGCAGAACACGTCGATCACGCACTGTCTCAGGTACGCCAAATTTATTAGCGATCAATAAATAAAAGAACGATTAAATGATGCTGGCTGATCTTAGTGACGGCGTTTGTTTCTGCTCATCAGGGGCTTCAGTAACACAGAGACGTTATGCAGTGAATACAAGTATTATTGCGAGCAGTGTCGCAGCAAACAGGAAGCCCAGAAAAGGTGAGTGACATCATCATCACGTGACTTTTCTGATTTTCTTTCATCACCTTTTGTTTTTGTTGCCTTTAAACCAGTTCTGTTACCTGACCTTCAGATAGCACACAGAGCTCTTACCAGGGAACTCTTTCACAAAGGCTTTTTCCACCTGATTGTTAAATGCATACATTTCATGCTGTAGGATCTGCTGGTCTCAGCAGGTTTTCAGATGGCGCAGAGAAGCTAATGTAAACAATGAAATCCAGTATGAAAAGGTCTCTGACGGGCCCTAAATTAAAAACAAGTGCCAAAAATGTGTTTCTTTACTTTATTGTGAAGTAAATGAACATTGATGGCATTTCTGATGATGCAGGATGAAAATACTGAACGTTTTGTCAGCTATTGCTGCTCACAGGCAGCAGCATTTCCGAATGTAAGTAACTGCAGGGCTTTTTACATCCTTTATCAATGAGCCGCTGCCATAGACGACATGCTGCCGACGTCGAAGTCTGAAACTGTTACCATCAGGTGCCAGCAGCAGCATTACAGTACAATATTAGTGGCACGGCATTATTTCCAGTGACAAAAGCATAATTTTTAACCACCTGCTTTTCCACCGTATAACCGTGTCAGCTATTTCCAGCCACCGTTTGCGCTTCATGTCATGTGGAGCACGGCAAGCGAGCGTGTCAGCGATGCACTCAAGAGAGTGTGTGTGTGTGTGTGTGGGCTTGTGTCGTGGTCGTGCAAAAAAATCCTACTTGCTTTTTTTTTTTTTTTTTTTTTTTTTTTTGCAGATTATGAGTGTGACAGGCACTCTGGTCACTGCGAGCAGTCATTATGCAGTTCAGTGTGTCCTGAGTGCGTGTGTGTGTGTTAAGCATATCCAAGATTTCGCTGTAATTTTTTTTTCTTCTGTTTTTGTACACAATCTGTGGCGACTCAAGTACATAAAGCATTTTGTTGACATGGAAAACTCTCGCTGAGGTGGTCGAGTCTGACAGAAAATCATAATTGCAGCTTTTGAAACGCCACGCATTTGTTGAACTTTTTAAGAAAAGCTTGTCACTCATTACTAGACTTTCCATCTTGGCTAAGCTCTGAAATAAACCCAGCACTGATGATAAAGCGGTCTCACAAGCTCACGTATCAAACATGGTGCAGTTATAGGGTTAAAGAAGAGATAAAAGCACATCTCTAGAAACCACAAAACCAACTTGTTCAAAAGTAATTGATGTTGGGAGCCATAACTGCAGTTAAATTTACATTTTAATTAGTTATATATTCTTAGTGGTGGTAGAAGCACCTTCAGGCATAATCAGAAGCTCTTGGGGGCATGCTTGAGGTTTTGTTACACGTAAAATTGAAACATATCACACAGTCATAAGTCTTTAACCCTCTCGAGGCAGGCGTTGCCGATTTGCAACAGTTAAAAACTAACAACCTGATTACCCCATATACATATTTTATGATTTTTTTTTTTTACTCAGAAGTACCACTGCAGGACCTGGTTGTGCATTAGCAACAAAAAGTTTAATTTGAGCCTGAGAGGGTTAAATAAACTGTAATTTGTTCAGTAAAAATCTAAGATGAGGCACTTTCTTGTTTTTATTCCATCAGAGTTACATCAGTCTATCATCGCTGAAGCATGAGCTCGTGCATTTTATCAGCTGACTCTGTTCAGAGCAGCTGCCGTGTCACTGCATGATGACCAAACACTGGTTTTCCATGAATACTGATGTTTGAGTTTTGATAAACCCGGCGCTGACGGTGCAGGGCTGTAGTGCTTTGCAGAAACAGATTACAAGACTGTGTGAGTGCATGGGGAACGCACTGTAGGAGCGGTTATCACAGCCTGTAACTGTCACACAGCTGTAAGTGCAGTACAACCACTTGAAAGTTTCTCTGAGTGGACAAATTTGTTCCATTAGACGGTACCCCACAAACCACATCTGATGTTGCTATAGCAACCATTGCCTTCCTGTTACATTCTGAGAAGTTCGTCATGGGCGTCAGTCTAATGCGAAGTCTATTATTAACAACTGAACAGCAGCTGGACGTCCCTCTGTCAGTGTTGCCTTTTGATATGAGTTTCTTTTTGTCTTCTTCTCTGCTCGCGATGGCGTCCGTCATACGGCGTCACGTGTTTATTAAATACGTACCAGCAAATGTTTTTGAGAGCCCGCTAAGTGCACCAAGCACCATCCATTAGCTTGAAAGGCCCATGCCAACACCAGCGTCTGCAGCGTGCATTAACGCAGAGCAGCACAAACGAAAAAGGTTCTGCCAAATTAGGGGGAGGAACACAAAACATGCTCCTCGTTCCTGACAGGAGGTCTGTGGACTGGCGTGGAAAGCTTTCAGCCTCTCGGTTTTTGTCGGGGAAAGATCGATCGTACTGCGCGCCTTTTTTGTGTTTCTGCTTTTTGTAATTTCAAAATGAAAAGGTTTTTTTTTTTTTTTTTTTTTTTTTTTTTTTTTTCCATCCAACAATTCAGTCTTCAAAGACAAAGATTTTTTAATCAATATTTCTCTCATCTCTCTCACTCAGGATGAGGGTAAAGAAGCTACCCATGATCCTCGCCCTCCACCTAAAGCGCTTTAAATACATGGACCAGCTGCACCGCTACACCAAACTGTCCTATCGCGTTGTCTTCCCCCTGGAGCTCCGCCTCTTCAACACGTCCGGGGACGCAACCAACCCAGATCGTTTGTACGACCTGGTGGCTGTCGTCGTGCACTGTGGCAGGTAGAGTTTATTGTTTTATTTCACTTTAATTTTTTGTCTTGAACTTGATGTGAATGTTTGCAGCTGCATAAGTGGAAGACATGCAGTAGAGCACAAACTAGTCTAGTTTGTGTTGTATGGTTAAAAATGAGCAGATCAAACTTGTAAACAGTCTTGTTGAAATGAGTCATTTAGTCTTCATAACAGTCCGAGGAGCAGACATTGTTCACATTATATGTGAGTAATTTGCTGAATGATTATAAAACCATTTAATACTTATCAGAGTTTTAAGTGTTTCTATATTGCATATAAATGGCACCCCTCCTCCAACCTTTATTTTTATTTTGCTCCAACAAACTGCTGACATTTCAGTTTCCAGTTCTTTCTTATGATGTGAACTCTACTTATGAACCAGATGGAAATAAGGCTTCATTTCAGTTTTGTAACCTTTCGTAAGCCGACCTTTATCATCATCCCACCGTGTTTTTGTGAGGGTGTGTCCAGTAAATAATGTGATTTGGCTTTTCCATGTAAAATAACAGAAAGGTTTTTTGTTTTTTTTTCCCTTGTCACTCATTAAATCCTCGCTGTTTTCTCAGTCTTTCAATGACCCAGACGTTATACTGATGGTATAAAAGAGAATGTTTAAACATTATTTTCAATTGCAGTTTAAGAAACTGCTCTCAGCCCTGACCTCTGTAAACACTAATTTTCAGGTCATAGTGGATAAAATATGAAGGTTACTTTTTAATAATTTTGGCCATTTTAAATTTAAGAAAAATAGGATTATTAGTCATCATGCGTGCAATTAATCCATCCATTCGCCTCCATTTATCCTTTTCAAGTTCGCAGGGGGCGCTGGAGCCTGTCCCAGCTGTCATAGGGCGAGAGCTGGGGTACACCCTGGACAGGTTGCCAGTCTGTCACAGGGCTAACACATAGACAGACAACCATTCACACTCACATTCACACCTATGGGCAATTTAGAATAACCAATTAACTAACCAACTAACTGCATGTCTTTGGGAGTACCTGGGGAGAACCCACGCAAACATGGGGAGAACATGCAAAATCCACACAGAAAGACCTCAACCTGAACTCAGGACCTTCCTGCTGTGCGGCAACGGTGTTAACCACCGTGCAGTTCATTACGCCAAATTTTAAAAGACCGAGATGGCGACCATGGAAACGGTCATCTCAAGGCTTCAAAACACGACTTCAAACACTGATGGATATCATTATGGTAGCTGTGGTGTGGTCAATCACGTTAAATGCACTTGGTAGTATTACGGTAGTGTTACATGTCAGATGTTACAATGTAAAACATTTATAATTTGTACTACCCACATCAGCTTTATCGACTGTATGTACCTGATCTAATGTGTTGAGGCTTGGGTTTTCTGTTAACAGCAAAATTTAATTAACACTTCACCTCCAGGGGGCAGCATATCAGTAGATGTTTTCACATAACACACTGCTGTTTCATTTGAGATATTCTTTCTCTCAAGAAGCTTTACTTTATGCTTTAAGCTGCCACTGTGCATAAAAATCAGCTACCTGTAACCTGTAAGTAACTCCTTGCGCCATCTTGTGGTTGAAATTGGCGTTGCCCCAAAGTCCAGCCTAGTTGATCTTCAGTTGATATCTTTGCAACACCGTACACACACACATATTTTTGTGTTGAGTCACAGCTGCTGTTTACTCACATTTTTATGATAGTTTTAATTGACTTTGGAGTTTTTTAACAGTTTTAAATTTTACAGAAAGTTCTTTTAAACCTTCAATTATGCACTAAATAAAAATATATGGAAATATGTTTGGAAACATCTGGTTTTAAGTAATTTGTCTCTTGATTCTGTTTCAGAGGACATAGAGGGGATATTCCTAAAGTTATTGTTTTGTTTTTTTTTTTATTAGAAAAAAACTGCTCATTAACTCATTCATCAGATATTTATTGGATAAAGATATAAAGAGGAAATAAGTCCATGTGTCCCTGTAAACACTGCATTGCTGCGGTTCGCCTCAGGCTGCTCGTTGTTTGAATCGGTGTCCATTGGCTCGCTAAGTCCGGTCAGCCGATGAGTTGACGTCAGCTGATGTGTAAGCGAGCATGTGCGAGTCATTAGTCACTCGACTATGTTCCTCCTGCAGATGAGATGTAATCTAACACCGGAGCTTTCCTCAGGAGGACAGACGTCATGGATAAACACAAAGACTGTCTCGTGCTGTGCTGCGTGTGGATGTGAACATCTTTCTAACAGCAGCGTCAGTTCATCACCAATGTTTTGGTCTCTTTTGACAACGTGAAACAACCAAAAACAGCAAAACATTTTCACAATAAATGATTTTTCTTCCAGTTTTTAAAAAATAATCCATCTCTGACTGACTTTGTGAAGAAGAAGAATTTCTTTAAAACTTACAGTATTTATAGGATCAGGAGTTTATGTAGGAGTAGGTAATAGATAATGTTCTTAGACTACACATTTTTCAAATCAGAGCTCATTCTCTTGACAATACTTAGTCAACAGGTAATACTATAGTTTTAAATAGATCTAATTTTCTTATCAGTTATTTCTTTATTATCAGTTTGATCTGAAGGTCAATCTATTGACCTTGAAGGAGAGGTCAGAGGTCAAATGTTGCATTTGTTTTTTTAAATGTTGACAAAAAAACAGCACGCTTACAAGTTATCAGGCTTTTTGTCAGTTTGCCACCAATAAATCATTAAGTTGACCTTGAAGACTTTACTGGATGTAAGCCAAATTGTAATGGATTGTTAACACAACCCTGCTCGACACCCCCACAAAGTTTTATCAGAATTCCTTCAAAACTTTTCCAGCTGTCAGAATGACCCACAAACACTACCAAAAACAAAACCACGCTGGCAGTAAGGATGATGAGAATCATCATGACTCTGCTGTCTTATTTCTTAATGCGTCTCTGTGTCTGTGCCCTGCAGCGGTCCAAACCGCGGACACTACATCACCATCGTCAAGAGCCATGGCTTCTGGCTGCTGTTTGACGACGACATCGTAGAGGTGAGAAGCGATCTTCTGCATTTTACAGGAAATCAGACGTCTATAAGTAGTTTTCTCTTTTTTTGTGCTGCTACAGTGGCAGATGCTCACATTAATCATAGCCAATAAAACTGCAGAGCTGGAAATGATCATAATGAGTCTAACAGACCCCCTTAAAAAGACCAGATCAGTTTAAAGGTGGTAAAACAAGTGTGAACTGTTTAAATTGAGCATCAGCGTTTCAGCTCACATCAGACTGAGCACCGACTGAAAGATTAAAATTCCCATCTCCACATAAGCTTCCCATCTAATCCAAAACCAGACAGGAATTCCAGGCTCACAGTCTATCCTGGCTCTCCCGAATGTTTTGTCTGGACTTCCTGCAGCGGGCTGACCTGCATACCTGAGCCTGATGAGGAGCCGAAATTGGGTTTAGCGATGGGGATAAATGATGACGGGTGGATAAAAGTGTCCATTAAGGAAAAAAGATGAGCGATGAGAACATACCTGCTTTTATTGGACATTTATCTTTCTCCTTTCTCGCTCATGGTCACCGTGTACCTTCTCTTAATTGAATCATTACTCATCTCAGTCGTAGTGTTATAAACTGAGATGACCTGGACATGTTTGTTTTTTTTTTTTTGTTTTTTTTTTACATTACAAATATGAGAGACTGTTTCTCTGTGTGCTCCAGCCCTCGTTCCTCCTTTAATTTTCACCGTCTCTGAGCAGGTGGTGCAGACATAGAGGCTGAATATGTTTTTTGTTATTTTGAACTTTTACACAGCAGCTAATGATTTCACTTTTTTTTTTTTTTTTTTTTTCCCCCCCCCTCCGATGAGTTTGGTTGTCATGAAATTGCCGTTCTGCTGATTACCCATGTGCTTCTGCTGCAAAACCATCTGCTTTCCTCTCTGATGTGGCAACAGCGGAGGGAAAACATGGCTGTCTACATAGTAACAACAGTCTGACATCCTTGGAGCATGCGTGATAGTGCTCAGCCCCCGTTAAACGGTTTCCCAGCTCCACTCAGCACGCTGTCATCTCGGTAGCTGACATGTCAGCAAGGAAAAGACGCAGCACTTTAAAAACATTAAATAACATGGTGACACTTTGATGAACCATCAATCCAAACAGGGAGATCTGCCAGCATCTATATCCCTGCCATACAGGGAGTGCAGCTCTGCTAAGTTTGCAGTGTGAGCCGATGGCCTGCTGTAGCTCTTTAGCCACTGGCGGCCCGCCACATCACGCGGCCTAAGCTTCGGCGTGCTGCTGTGTTTCAGCGAAGTAACCTTTCAGTCTGACGTTTTTCTTTCTTGATGCCAGAGGGAAAGGTATGCCACAGTAATCAAACTATCAGCAGCTCGCTGGCTGTGCAGTCGTCACGATGAGGCGTTCCAGAGCTTGCTGACGTTTAGTCTGTAGTTAGTGGTAAATGAGACACTGATCTGCAGATGTACAGTCTCAGCCAGTGTTAGCATCCTTCATTAATTCTCAAATAACCTACGTCAGGAGTAGTTATTTTTATTAACAGTGTTATTTACAAGGAAAAGGCTTATTGTGCTGCGTCCCTAGATGGGATAGGCTTTCTGTCGGGTTCCGAGCCTGCTTAGAGGGGGGGGGGGGGGAGAACTGTGTTTGCATTAGAAGTTGGTGAGAATGGTCTCTGCATATGTACTGTATTCCGTTACTTTATTAATATTTAAAACTCTAGTTGGTATTGGTATGGCGAGTAACCTCCAATCCAAAGTAATCCAAAGTATTCAGAATACTTTGTAACGGAATACGTTACAAAATAAATTTTGGGGCATGTAATCTGTAGTGGAATACATTTTAAAAGTAACCTTCCCAACACTGCATCAGTTCCAACTGGATGCTGAATGAATTGGTTCGCGTTAGCCGTTTCAAGACTTTTCTATACAGTTGGATAAGAATAACTGACACTATTGTACGGTGGCTCTGAGAGTTCACATGCACTGCAACTTAAAACACCTACAAATAGAAAAATGCTGCAAAATTACACAAAACACAAGGGAAGTTGGATAAAACACAATAGCATATATAAAAATATATATTTTATATAATATTTTTTTAAACTGTTATGTTTGTTGGGTTGACCTACAGCGATGACTTAAAGCCACAAAAGAAAGTCTGCTAACTGCAGTTTGTCCTTATTTTTTTATGTTTTTATTTTTTTTAAGTGTGTGTGTGTGTGTGTGTGTGTGTGTGTGTGTGAGTGTGTGTGTTTTAACTTTACAATTTTACAGATTTGTGTAGTTTTTCGTAGCTTCAAGCAGCTTTTTGTGGATATACACACATCCATGTTGTATCACAGTTAATTAGCATAATCAGAGGGAAAAATATAGTTCTTATAAATAAAGTTCTAGTTGTATATATCGTCTGTTTTAAGCTGCTCTGCCTTACTGCCTTATACTAAAGGGGTAGTAGAAAAAGACAGAAAACGAGGCATGTAAAACACATCTACAGTCGGGGTGCACTTTATGAGGTGAAACAGTATACTTTAATGCAGTCCAGGACACCTGTGCCCCCAAAATATTCATTTTTATAATGCTTGTAATGTTTGGTTTTTCCTTATATAGTCACACCGGCGTTGATTTGGTTATATTATAGCACGAGAGGTCACAGCTAGTGTTTTAGAAAATACTTTCAAGCATTTGGAGGTCATTTTAAACACATGTGCTCCTCTCTGTGCATTCGCAGTAGCAGTTCAGCCAAATCAAATATCTAACGTACACGTTATTTTCCCAGTTAGAATGGTTTATTTTGCTTTAAATCTCCTCGGCAGTAGGAGACATCACCCTGCTGTTTGCAGGAAAGAGCTCAGTCAGTCATCAGGGACTGATGGTTAAAACTGATAAAAACTCCACAGTATTTTTCCACTACAGCGGGACTTTGGCCCGCTCAGACATCTGGTCTGGAAGATTCTGCTGAGCCTGCAGAGAAGAAAGATTAACTTATTTTTTATGGTTTATGGAGATTTACTCTGCGTGCCTCTCTCTGTTTTATGTTTTAGCTTGAACTCTTTTTCTGATAAGTTATTTTGATCCCTTTTTGGCTGCTTGTTTCTGCCGTTTCCTCGTGGAACTCAAACTTATTTAGTTTTCTACAATTATGACCCCGATATCTTTCACTCCAAAAGTGCAGCTTTTGTTTTCTAGCTCCCATAACTTTACTTAACCCAGAAAACTGCTGGATTGAATAGGAGCCAGACAATATTCATCAATTATCAATATAAGCAAGACTGGATGTGCTTATAATAGGGTATGTTTCAACCACGGTGGAAAATGTAAAAGGAATTTTCAGAGACGACATCCAATAACAAAAGAAGTAAAAACCCCTAGAAAAGCTTAAGTGACATTCAGAAAACAAGATAAAATGAAGATAAAACAGTACAATAAAATAAATAAATGGTAATTTATTTATTCATTTTGAGAATTGTGCACACAAAACCTTCCATATAAACATATTGTTTCTTCGTTCCTTATTTATGCACACATTTGCTAAAATGGCGCAAGTAAATTGATAATTTTAAACTGCACTTTATTAATTCTCACATTTTATGACTGGATCCTCGTAGAAACTCTTCTTCCCACTTGTGCATCTTTGCAGATATTTGGATAGTTATTTTGAAGCCTCTGTCCAAATGAATGAGGAGAGGTGCCCTAAAAATCATGGTCAGAAAATGCATGAAACTGTCATTCAAATATGATTTTTTTTTTTTTTTTTTTTTTTTTTTTTTAAATGCCTAAAGTTAGGTAACTTTGCAGAATAAGTTTCGTAAATCTTTTTTGTAAGATATATATTTTTTTAAAACTGTTATATGACATTGCATTTTCATTTTACGGGGCCGTCGGAATAATTGACGAAGACAAATTTCCTTACTTCTTGTGCTAAGTTTAATAGACTACAGCTGAGTTTGATTCAGTTTACTAAAATATTAAGTATCAAAGTTTTAACCGGTGAGAGTTACAGCGTCTCATTTGTCCATGTGTATACTCTTGTTTCATCATGGTTTCGGTCCTCTTGTATTAGTTTTTATTTAGTTATTGTCTTTTGTTTATTGAGGGGGGGGGGGGGTTGGAAACCTATTGGCCAGTGAAGTTAACACTGCTTTGAAAGCAAAAACAAGGAGAACCAGATCCAGGTTATTACTGTATCCTGATACGGGTTCTAACCTCTGTTGTCGTCTTCTGTCGTAGAAAATTGACGCGCAGGCGATCGAGGAGTTCTACGGTCTGACCTCGGACATTTCCAAGAACTCTGAGTCAGGATACATCCTGTTCTACCAGTCCAGAGACTGAACCAAGGCGGTCGTAAGTCCCCAACAGACTGTCACTCAACAGAGGGGGGAGGGGCTTATGGCAGCCACCTGCTCCGCCCTCACTTAAGTATCCAGGCTTATTTCCTGTAGGCGGAGCTACACTGGAGTGCCACTCGGGACGGGTTGAGACGTGTGCGGCAGGTCTTGTGACAGCCTTCTGGATTACCGTTCAAATCCTCTGTGTCCACACTGCTGCAGCAGAGCACCTTAAAAATATATTTTAAAAAAACATCCACTAGAACCCCCCACCCCCCCTGGCAGATTCCACAACACTCGCTTTGCACTGTGGGCAGACTGACCAATCCAAGAGGCTGACATGTGGAGGACGAGCAGGAGAAGATGATGCGGCATAACCAGCTGTTTTGGATGCAACTGGTGTCGGGGGTTAAGGTCCGAGTCGGCCCTTTTTGTGGCTTGTTGCACTGACACGCAACTCCCCCAAAGATTCCCTTAACGTCTGACGGCACTGTCAGAAGTCCCACCTGTCACAGCAAAACCACTGACACTACCTGTAGTGAGTGAACGGCTTGAATGTGAGCGCGGCGCTTTGATGATAGTTTGCGGTGTTTTGTATAGTGAAGTTTTGCCAATCACGTCCTGCGCAGTGTTACAGGCGAAGGTTGAAATGGAAACCAGCCACCAGGGAGGTGCTGATGGAGCTGCAATGTTCCCCACACTCATGAGTAAGGCTCTTTGTTTCAGGTTTAAAATTCTTAACTAAAAAAATAAAGAGAAAAAAGTGAAACCAGTTGACCAAAAGTACAATTTTGCAGCTTGTATAATTTTTTTTTTTTAAACAACCCTGTTTAAAGAAAAGAATACTTTGCCACATGTTATATTTTTTAATCCAGTCCTTTGGATCACCAACAGTCCTGTTCTAGATTCTAGAGTGTCTAAAGTCTAAAGTGTCTAAAGCCACTCGTGGTGCCACAGTGGGGGAGGGAAAAGAGCTCAAAGGAAGTATTTCAACAGCATAAGCTAATTTTTAAAATGCCAGCTTCTCATGGTTTTGACAGCAAGCACACGCTCCTTTGCTCTCGAGGATGTGTTGTTGTAACATGTCTGACTTTTTTAAAGATGCCACAATATGCACATTTGTACTTTTTGTTTTTCTTTTTAAAGGGACGCACTATGAGACTAGTGCTTTTTTTTCCCCCTTTAAGTCAGCTCTGATATCCACTTTACACACTACACGACACGCAGTGTCGAAGTTTGTCGAGTTTGTCTCATGTGCTTATGGATGCCTCTCTGCGCACACACGCCTTTACCCTTCTACAGCTGGTTCATCTCGCAGTTTCAGCCACGCCAATTTTGACTCTGGCTTAAGTGTTTTTCGTGCAGCTGCAGCTCTGGCAGGCAGTCAGGTTTTTACATAACACGTTTTCCACTCCAGAATCGTAAATTGCAGCCTTTGGTAACGCTGAGTGATGCCAAAGGTCTGCGGATGTGATCCGCTGATGCTCGGCTACACGGTTTATTTTATTGCAGTAAGACCATCTCTTTCGCATGTTTGTCTCAGCCGCTTTTAAATGGCTTCCCCTCCTCAGCATCAACAGCAGCTTCAGATTTAGGGGCGAAGCATCCTGTGAGATGAGCTGCATCGTGGTTATCTTACTGTTTCTGAAATGCTCATTAAATTGCAGCCTGGGCTAAATTGAGTTACTTGAATGTTAGCGCTACTCTGGGCAGCTGATTGAAGCTAATTAATCAGCTGAGCATTTAGTGATTCCAGTAAGTAGTGCTTCAAGTGATCACATAACTGGATAATTTTGGGCAGGATTTCTTCTTCCTTAGTTAAAAAAAGAAAAAAGTAAAACTTGCATATGTAGGTAGGTTAGACAAAAAATGATTAACTGCAGTCTTCCTTTAGAGGGGTAAAAGTGGAGAACTGGGTTACATAGTAAAATTCATAAGTATAACCAAGATTTATGTTTACATTCTCTCTTCTTATTTCAGGATATTACAGATGATATTACAGATGAATGTGTTTGTGTAGGTTCTCGGTCATCCAGGTGATGTTGGTCTTGTCAGCTTTAAGGAAGAAACTGCACTTATTCATGTCTAAAAACAACACCTACTTCCAAAGGGTCGACCCCCCATTAGGGGTTAGAAACTTGAGAGACACCTTTTGCATTTAGAACTTTTTCAAGCTCTCTTTACTACAGATTCATCTTAAAGCTGCTGACAGGCTCTGCTGAATTCAGCACCTTAGTGGTGCTGAATTCAGATTGGCAAGGCTTCAGTCACACAGGCCTACAGACAAGTCGGTGATTATCCGGTGACCAAAAGTTTATCCTCCAACCAGTTGGCAAGTGGTTGTTTGCTTTTGCCAGGGTACTGCATCCAAAACCTCCAACTTGTGGTTGCTTTATCGATATTTGACTTTAAAGGTCTCAGTTTTCCAGTTTGCGTCACACATTATGCAGTTGCTGTCGAGTATTTTGTGAGTCCTTCATGCAAACTACCGGTCACCATGGCAACCTGCTAGCAACCAAAGAAATCGCAAGGGGGCATTCGGTTCAGCGCCGTATACCTCTTTGGGACCAGTTCCATGCTAGCTACTGAAGGCAACCACTTGCCAACCCATCTAGGAACATACAATTTTCCCTAGCAACCAGCGGTTGCCAAATGCCGCCAGCTGGTCTCTAGGGCTGTGTGTCCAATACAGTCACAGAACACAGAAGTGTTTTTTGGTCTGTTTTTTTTTTTTCTTCTTTTTTTTTTTTTTCTTTCTTGTCCTTAAAATGTCTGAAAGTCCAGCGTCACGTCTTCCAGTTGCTTCCAAATAAAACTTTCGGAATTTAAGATTTCAAGGGTCACAACATGTTTGACATATTTGCTTGCATACCTGACTGCCTGTTTGAACTCAGGTCTTCAAATTACTGCGTTTCTCTAGTATGATGAAGACCAAATATTTAAAGATCTTAAACTTGCCAACTTTGAGAAACAGAATTAAAACTTACAAACAGGGTTTGATTGAGTTGATCTGAGGAGAAGCAGAAGCCTTTTTAAAGCCTCGGTCTCGCTTTCCAGCTGTGGGTTAACCCTTTCCGCCTCCGTTATTTTCTTATTAATTGCACAAACCAAATATAGTTACACTTTTTTTTTTTTTTTTTTTTTTAAACCCGAGTTTAGTTATTTTGTTGTATATTTTACACTCCCAAGCTGATAAGCCTCCATGCTATCACTCCTTCGTAACAGAGCTGCAGCAGATGCAAAGCGGATTTGGAAAAAAAGCTCTATGCAGCCTTTAAGGTGTTTATATTATATAGCTGTTGAGTTTTGAATGTTAACATGTACAGTCAAATTAAAAAAATAAATAAATAAAAAATAGGGCTGCTGCTTGACCTGTGACATGTGGATTTGGGTGCATCGCAATACGGTGAAGTCGCTTGTCTCCGCTTTTAAAACTGAAAAGCACTTTTAAATATTTGTCAGAAAACTTGTCATTTTGTCCTTCAATCGTGCAATTTAGTGAAAGTAACAGCATTCATGTTTGTGGCTGTACAGTGTTTTCACTTTACCACAACCTAGCCCAAAGTCCTGACTCCCAGAGTTAAAAAGTAAACAAATGTAAGGGAATTCAGGTTGAGTCTTGAAGGCGTATCACATCCCCCAAAATACTGCAAAGTAATTTTCATTTCTTCAGAGAATGATTTAAGTGCTCTGAAAAGTGACACTTTTTATCATCATTCAGGTTTTATGTCCGTAACACAGAGCAGCCAAAATATGTTACAAAATAATGTGAGCTTGTGGATTTCGCTCTCTTTGTTGCATAAGCCTTTCTGTTAGTTCTGCCAGCATGAGAAAGTTTAAAGTTGGACGTCGTGCAGCCAGAGCCCTGGCCTTAACCTGCTTTTTCCAACGCATTCTCATCCAGATGCATCCGTTACACACCAGGTGTCCTCTAGCTTTGGTGCTCTAATGCTCTAATGGCCATGTTGAACACAAATACAGTGCTAATGAGGAGACTGAAGGAGGAGACCCTGTTTTTCACCCAATATGGACCTTTGTTGCACACTGGTTAGGTTTAGGTGAGATTTAGCCTGTCTAGTTTGCATAAAGTTGCTTTCAGCAGTGCCTATATTGTATTTCCTCATTATAAAGTTGACGTGTGTCTGTTAGCTCCGGATGTTGCAGAATCCTGCAAAATATGGGTTATCCAACCGATCAAGTTATCTTGGTTTCAAGGTAATAGCAATATGACCAATCTAGATCAGGGTGGGTAAAGTTAAATCACTGTCAGCCTCTTCCAAAGTCATTCTGTCCATTTATGTTACATAAAACTACAACTACAAATAGTTTAACTCAACAAATACCTCATTTGGCTCAAAGTTCTTAAATCTGTGTAAACGACTGGGAGGAGATCGAGCGACTTCCTTGACGATGCATCCGAAGCACTTCACTCAATGAGTCGAAGGTTCAAAGTCAACACTATTTCTCTTTCACGTCTGTGCTGCTCTTTAACTAATCAACTTAAAGGAAGTAATCTACATTAAAGGAAAGTGTTGCGCAATTTTTGTGTTTCGTTTTTTCTTGGGGGCTTAGTAGTTTTATAACTTTCGGACATCTGAAGAAAGTCATTTTTGGCTGCAAATGACTTGAAACACCAACAGAATCTGTGGACTCTAAGTTGCGTTCATACATACCAAATGATGTTTATATTGTTTTTATTTCTTTTCTTTTTTTTTAAATAAACAAAGTGTAGGTCTACTCAAGATGTAAATAAACACAGACAAGCACAAAAGCACATTATTAGGGAGATGGAAGTCCACAGATTCAGCTGGAAGCCTTTTTTTTTTTTTTTTTTCTTCTTTTTTTAAATATGAAAACCAGAATTCATTGAAACAATGTGTTGGATGCTTATGTTGAAGCAAGGCTCTTTTTATTTAAATATTATTATTATGAATGTCCATGTTAACGTTTTTTCCTTTGATGTTCTGCTTTGTTTTTATTTTTATGTATTTTACTAATTTTGATTGCCTACTGTTGTCTGCTGTATGTAGGCAGCTCTGGAAATCTGAGGATTTATTTTGATCTAATTTGGGGAGTGTGAAGTGAGAGATGTGTACATAAATACAGATGTTATTATTGGAATATAAATAATTGCTTGCTTGGAATAATCAACAAATCTAGATCGAGAATATTAGTGTACGTTATCTCTCAAAGATACCTTTCTTATGGTTGATATCTTCAATCTGCCTGGTGCTTTAAAAATTGCAAACCCCACCCATCTGGCACACCGGGCAGGCCAAAACAAACAAACCCAAATATATGGAATGGTCACAATGGAGCTGTGAGTTTATTAACATACACTCACTTTATAGACATTCTCTTATTAGATGTTGGTGTGCAAAAAAATACATGACTGTCCAAAACCTGATATGCGATCACAGTGTTAAAGGAAAAATCCACTTTAGGTTACATAAAGGATTAAAATAAATCAGCAGCTGGTGTTGGTGTTTGTTTCATTTTGTGTAGTCCTGATTGTGTTCGAGTTCTAATGATGATCAATGTCTATAAGAACACAGAAAAACGACTATACTGGATTGACAGAAACTGAGGGAGATGGTATATATTAGTATTGAGCTTCAAGTAGTTCCACTGCAAAGGTTTCACTATATTTAACTTTCACATTTATATGCTTGACAGCACTAATTTATAGATATTGCAGATGCCGTTATTATGTCTAATGCAAAAGTTCTCCATAATGGGGAGCTTTTTAGCTAAGATGTGGGAGTGTTTGCTGGAGTTTGCCGGCTGTCGATGGGTGAAATCAGTCACAAAGAGGTTATTTCACCAAAAACCACTTTGTTATTGCGTTGGGTTTAGCAGATTGCCGTGGTTGCACAAAATGTGGCCATCTATTTGCAATCACTAACTGGAAAAAGTGTGCAACCATTGTTCACCTTGAAAGTTAAAGCTGTGCCTTATGTCCTGAAACTGACATGTTTCCATAAGCAGATGAAGATGATCATTCTCCGTTTCAGGTTTGCGTTGTAATTTTCAGTTTCACCATCATTCCGCAAATAGTTGGCAAATGTTTGCAAACAAGTTGGCTTCTTCCATGCAAACCAAAACCAACCAAAGCATTTGCAAGAAGTAAAACACCTGTCAAAGTTTTGAAGAAATATCTTAAAAACTTAATAATTAATTAATAAACTATATTTATATTTAATAGGCAGAAAACAAACTGAATTCTTGTTTTTATGCTCAAATTTGAGCCGACACTGTGGACTTCTCAGAGAAGTCAGAAATTTAGTATAACATTCAACCCCTAAAACCATTTATGTCAGGAGTGCAAGTAAATAATAGTCATTACAGACACGTAAAAATACAGCAGCTGTGGCTTAACCCTTACATTCGGTGGTAGTCTAATAGATTTGTTAAGCACTGTAAAATAAAATGTCATCAGCAAAGAGTGGAAACTTTGGAGCTACACCTTCAATTCCAAGAGTATTAAAATATTGTCAGAAGAAAAGAAGTGGAGAGACAGAGGCCAGTTTTTGCACCCTAAAATATAAAAAGTTCCTTTTAGAGAAATGTTTTCATCTAGTCATTTTTATTATTGCTTTTATTGTTTTATAGATTTTATTTATCTAAAATTAAGAATATATGTCAGCGAGTAACAGAAGGCAGCAGTCAACTGACAGCTACAGGTGGATTTTTCCTTTAACAGTTGTCTCTTCAGAGCGTTTGGTCGTCCACATCACTCCCCTTTTCAGTCTCACCAAATAAATGTGTTTAACACAGTATGTGACGGACATACAGTGACTGAATGCATCATTAACGCTCCTCTAATGTATGTTTTTAGTGTGCAAAGTAGCAGCAGCCTCACTGAGACCAACACTGTTAAAATGAAGGTCAGGTAAACACAAGTAAGGTAATCTGCTTTTTAAATGGTTGCATATTTTTGTACCAGCTGAACACAGGAGGGTTTTTTGTTCATGCAGAGTCTGCGACTACAGACTGATCTGAAGGACCAGTAACCAAGTTGTCCTCTTGGTGTTTGTATTTGTGGGGCTGCTGCTGTCTGACGTTCATTCTGAATCTGTGGAGATGCAGTGAAGTTTGGGAATGACGCCTGGTTCTGATGGTGTCCAAACTGTTTGAAATAAAACACAAACTGGTTTTGATGATAACTCAACTCTGCTCTCAGTCTCTTTCATTGAGAATGTTTGACTATAGCGTCTTGTTTTTTTAAACATACATGCAGAAAAGAGGAGGTAATGCAGTTGTGTGAAAAAAATAATCACATCTTTGCTGGTTGAACAGAAATTAAAAGGGTAAGTAGCAGCTAGATGCTTGTAATCTAATGAGTTGGATCTTTTCAGGATGAGTAACTAAAATTGGTTAAAATGGCTCTTTGCTGACTGTAATGAGTAGACACAGCAGTGGTCCATTAGGAGACCTTTTATGTTCAAATGCTATGCTTCATAGATCAGTGTAAAAGTGGCTTAAGAGATAAATAAATGTATTACTCTGAAAATGGTCAGGTACAAGGACTGGACTGGAAATGGGTGACAAAGCAGGTCCAAAGAGAACCCTTAACAGACCTTCAGAAAGCCTGCGAACTGATGTCCAAGACCACTTTAAAAAAATTACAAGACAGTCTGGCTCCTTGGAAGCAAAAAATGCAGAAATGAGAGGTTGCTCGAGTGCTCTACAAGCGCTGTCCATATTTAAAGTCGATATAAATAGAGGATTCTGATGATGTGGTTTTTAAAAAACTAAAAACGGATGCACAGTGAAAAACTTGAAAAATTAAAAAATAAATAAATTCCACTGAAGTATTTAAGAAAAAGATGCTTGAAAGGTTAAAGGGACTATTTATTAAAGAAAAAACTTTTGCTGTAAAAGCCCAGAAAACAACTATTTACCTGCAATCAGTTGTTTGTGCCAGTCTACCATGACTGTCATCATTCCTGCCGAAATATTAGGCACATTTTGATTGAACTGCAGTTTATTTAATATTTGTACTTGTTGCTGTACAAAATTAACCTCCTGAGACTTGAGGTTGTTTGTTGCCTGCTTAAGAGCCATATTTGTCCTCTCTCTCTATTTGGACAGTTGGACCTGGTACATGTAAAGAAAAAAAAGTGTCCTAATATGGGGGATTGGGTTTATTTTGCAGCGTAGCACAATAAAGTCAGTATTGTGTAACACTGTTTTAGAAAAAGGTGCAGAAACCCTAAAACATCTGAAAACGGTGTGAATATAAATTATTTCACATTTTAAACCCTTTTCCCCCTTTTATAACTTAAAAACCCCCACAAAAACTTGAGCTTCCCTCTCTGGGTTAAAGCCCATAGCTCATCTTCACTCAGCTGCCACAACCAGCAATTAGGATTTCTTTCTGCAACCTCAGTTTTCCTGAAAGTTTGCTTCAAGTTAAGGAGCCGTGAGCCAGAAGAGCAGGGAACCGCTACTTCAAGTTAACACAGCATCAGCAGACAGCTGGATGGTCCAGGATCCACAGTGACGCAGTTTACAAACCTGATATTTTGTGCTGAAAGTCAAGTTATGCAAACATTGCAAACATATAAAACTGAGGATACTGGTTGACTGCAGGCATTTCGTAAAAAAAAGAAAAAAGAAAAAAGAGAGCTCTCCAGTTTTTAAATGGAAGCTGAAAAGCTTTCTGCCTGCCTATTCTGTGTGAGATCATCCACCCCTGGAGGCTTTTTTGTCTTCTGACATTATTGCTCTTAAGATGCTTGTCCCGATGCCAAAAGCATGACCGCACTCCAGCTCCGAGAAGCCGTTGAAGCGGCGCACTGACTCAGGGCGTTTATCCCGCTCCTCTGGCTGCACCGTGAGCAGTAAACAATGACACAGGAGGCAGTTTGACATTTAATTCTCTGCAGGTAGGTGGTACATTCTCAAACAGCAGGTTCACACAAACACTGATGGATTTTACAACAATACAGAAAAAGAAATGCCTCGTTTCTTTTACAGGGACAGAAAAAAATGATACATTCACCTGCTGAGGGTGAAGGACGGAGTGCACAAGTCCAGAAATTAGAACCGGATACAAAAACGACAACAAAAATATATATCTTTGTACAACAAGTTGCTAGTTGTTTGGCACTATTCCCAAACCTATTTTGTTTATCTGTACACTGAGTGTGCGCACAGACTGTAGGAAAAACCATGTATGTTGGCGGTGTTAACGTTTGCAATGAATTGGCAAATATCGCCCTCTTGTGGTAAAAAGGGCAACAACACCTGTGAAATCTTGCTGAAGACGGATCTTTGTACTTTCCTGTTGGTCTAATGAATTTTGACACATCATAATAACCTTTAAAGCAGGCATGGATGCATTTATACACGGGTTTGATGCAAGTCAGAATGTTTATGTCCGAAAGATGTAGCATATATGGAAGCTTGTTTGTGACATAGAAAAACAAAACCCCAACAAAAACATTTTTGTTAACCATATATCAACATTGTTAAACTTGATATCGAGTAAATGACTTGAAACACTGAAAATACTATTGTTTTTAGATGACTGAGTTAGTAGGTAGGGTTTGTGATGATAACCCAAAATTGTGAGATGGACACCTGGTGCCTTAAAGGAAGAAGTTCCACAAATGAATAAAATGTAACAATTAGCAATATAGCAATTATTGGTAAGCGAGGGTTATACTTTATTGACATATGGATGGCATTTTCTTTTATAGTGGCACAAACAAGCTTCCACAGACAAGTTTGAAGGGCTGCTTCTCCTCTCTGCAGCTGCAGCTGATTGAAGAAATAAGAAAAGCAGCTTTTACTGGGCAGCTCAGTGCTTCACATTATGTTGGTATTAAGAGGAGACGTTAGGACTTGGTTGGGAACACATCTCTGTACTGATATGATGTGACATATGGAGGTACAGTAATGTTAAATCTGGTTTACAAAAAATACAGTATACCAAAAGCTGGTGAATTCTGGATAGACTTCTTGTTATTTACAAGTGGGGAACTTAAAGTGACTCAATCTGTGAAAAGAACTGCTTACAACTCAAAGGCAACACAACTTGTAGTGATTACAAGTAAACTTTCATTATATAAAAGAAACTTCTGATCAGTCCACCAGCGTTGGCTCCATTTTCAATCTTTTGACTTCCATATTACCAAACTGGTGTGTCTGTGACTGCTGATAATAGCAGGAGTCCCTCTGAGCTGCTTTAAAAAACAAAAAAGAAAAAGAAAACTTTCTTAGATTTCAGATGTCATACTGTTAAAGTAGCCAACGTTTCAGACACCAAGGCCAACAAATCAAATGTATAATTAGTATGTAAAAATAATCCCTGAAAAAAACCCAGCTAATCAGCCTTGGATCAGTATGACATCAGTGAGGGTTGATACTCACCTCAGGCACACCTGCCTTAAAGCTTCACCCACCTGCCTTATGGTTCAGTCATACTAAACAGGAATGGAAACCTCTCACTGGTTGCCAGGCTCTTTGCTAAGTTGCATATTTTTTTTGCTGTTAATTGCAGGAAGTTGCAGCAACCAAATGGTCACCCAGAGGTTGGGCATCCAACATCCTCAACTTGAAATCAAACCCATTTGATTTCAAGGTTACTGCACAAAAAATTGGAGGCAACCTTCCTGACTGACTGGAAGAGGTTTGCAAATAAGTGCAGTTTTATTTATAAATGCAGATGGATTACCATCTGGTTTCCAGCTGTATGTATTCTGGTTATATTCCTTTATAAAAGCCTGGTTGCTGAGCAACTATGTGATGTTGCAGTTAAATTGCCGTCCTGCAGCAACTACGTCATTATTTGTGGAGGAATTTCTGCTTTAAATCTTTGAGGTTCCGGCTGGACACTGAATGTAAGTAGTTAATGTCAATTAGAATTTCTGCTTATATAGACAGCAACAGGTTTGCAATTTTCACAGATTTATTATAATTAGTTGCCATCTTATCACAAATCTCAACCCCAAACTGACAGCAGGCTGACTACGCCTTATTGCCGCCTTGATGAGCTAACATTGCTTTGAAGATGGCAACTGACTGTGAGTGGTTGCAGACCTGGTCTTCATCTTTAAAGCAACATTTCAAAGGAAACAGATTCCAAGTGCATTGGACACAGTCCGGATGAATTCAGTCATGCCACATTCTCAAGACGGGGACTGAAAATACTTGTTTCAGACAGAAGATGATCTGAGGCGGTTGCACGATTTGTAAAGCTACTCAAGCAGAATCTAGAATTAAAATATGGATGAGAAATCAGAGGATAATAGACAGTTTACTGTTTTAAACTAAAGAAGACAATCTTTGGCTGACTCCACTCACACTGACACATTTACCATTAAAGCTGAAGTAGGCAGAAATAAAGAACAGTCCTCTCAAAATCAGGGGCTCTTTGTTTTAAGTCCGACCCAACAGAGTTCTTCTTAGAGCATAAAACATAAACCTATGCTGAATTTTGGCTTCATATTGGGTTTGAACCCCACTATCCCAGGTTAAAGTCTTCGGCATAGATCTTAATTTGTAGTCTTAAGAGCTTGAACAGAAGGTGACTGGACCATCATGAACTGGACGACTGGGAACCTACACAGGCTTCTTAATTTATACTTAGCCTTACATACCGTAAGTGAGCGACACCAATTCCACTATTTCTATTTATTTGTGCTTAGCTTGCCTGTGCTGCTTAAAACACCACTCCTAGCACGATTTGATGGCAATGATCAGGGTTTTTTTTGTTGTTGTTTGGTTTTGCAAACACTCATGTTTGGCCAAAGTCCCGCACTTTACTTTCTAAAACCTGAAAACCCAGAGGGGGAACAGGCGTATCTAAGGTTTTTTTTTGTCTCCATTGATGGGAGAAACAAAAGCTGCCTGCTGCAGCTTTAAGGGCTGATTTATAGGTGAAAACCTTCTCAAAATGCCTTTTTTATGTACATTTTTTAGCTATTTAACCATTTTCAGGGGCACAGATTCAATGTGAAACATCCTAATTACATATTAAGGTATAATAATCGACATTTTAACCAAATTTACTGCAGATGCAATCGCACTGAGCTTTTTGACCTGCAGTGCTCATTGGGGAAACACACTTTGCGGGTGTTTGAGATCATTACTGAATGTTAAGCAGCTACATCACATTTGCAAAAGCAGCTTAGTGCAGGTTGCAGGAAAAAACAAACAAACGGAGTATGCCTGGTATGATTTCTGTACACTGAGTGTCAGAAGATGCAGTTGTAGAAACAGGGTTTAAAATATGAATCCATCCTGTACATGTTTTTATTAGTGGATCCACCTTCAGGTAATCTCACTGATTTATTCTTCCTTTGTTTTTTGTGTCTGAGAAGTTTGTGTCCTTCATTTCTTCTAGTTTTCATTCATACCCATGCTGAGTTCAAGAGGGGCCAAAAAACGTGGGAAATTCCAACTTCCTGCTTGGAAAACCCACAGCAGGACGGTTATGAGGTCAAGTGGGAATGTCAGGGAGAGACCTGTATTATTTACACCAGTAAGCGTCTCTTTAAGTGAATCTGGAACTTGACCGGTTGTTTCTCTCCTCTCCCTTCATCATACCATCGTCTCTGAGCCCGAACCTTTCCCGGTGAAGAAGTCCCAGAAATTAGTGGTCGGCGACGGCTTGCTCTCCTCCTGCGGCGTCTGCCTCACCCAGATGCTGTTCTCGGTTGAGCCGCTCAGACTCGAGCTCAGAGAGAAGCTCAGCGCGGCGCTCAGACCCGGGCCTCGACGGTCCTGGGCATCCGAGTCCTGAGCGTGGAGCCTGGGGGTGAAGGACGAGGACAAGGACGAGGAAGAGAAGGAGGACTGGGATAGGCTGAGCAGGTTGTGGTGGGAGTGGAACTGACGCATGTGGCGGATGGATTTACCAGGAGGGACCTCACCTGCAGGACCAAGAACAGGACACGGTTTCAGAACTTGAAAGACAAAAACTATTTGTTATCTTAAAGTTGTGTAACATGAGTCATAGAGTGCTGTGAAAAGTATTTACCCCCTTCCTTCCAGATTTCTTACATGTTTCAGATTTAAGATAAAACAGGTTAAAAACAACTTCTGTGTCAGCATCGCCCGCCGCCACTAGGGGGTGCTGTTGGCACACTTATCGTTCCCACAAACGTCCTCAACCCCCAGAAGCCAGCGTGTGGTCTGTGTTACATTACACTGCCTTCAGAGATGCTTTAACACATGGCGGTGAAACTGCAGAGCACTGTTTCAGGGTTTTCTAAAGACTCCTGTCTCAGGCAGGAAATTTACCTAAAAATCAACAACTGCTTGAAAAGACAAGTAAGCAGATGCTAAACTAACCAAGGATCACAGCTGAAAACCTCAAAACCTTGCTTTGTGGTATCGTTCCTGCTCCTGTCATTAATCTAAATGTTTTAAATGTTGATTTTTTTTTTTTGAAAGAAACAACTTTAAATGAGAAATTCCTTCAGGTCTTCAGAGCCTCACATTCACAAAAACTCAAGCAGACCATAGTACCGTATCTGGTGTCCTGCCGCTTCCTGTTCTGGTTCAGTTTGAGGACGTTCAGGAAGACCTCGCTGGTCAGGCTGCCATCACCGCCGCTCCCATCCGGGGGGAAAAGCGGTGACGGGGGCTCCAGTGGGGACAGGCTGCCACTGGAGGCTCCCACTGAGTCCAGAGACGCCCCCGTGTCCCTGCGACCGGTGGACTCGCTGCCGCTCTCCACCGTCAGGTGACTGCCGCTGTGACAGAACAGAAACACGCACGTTAAACTGAAGCTTTCTTAGTGCAGACGAACATAACCGACACCAGATCTGATGACGGCTGATCCACTGACTGTCACGGTTACCTGAGTTTCCTACGCAGCAGGTAGTCGATGATGTCCGGGTCGGTCTGGATCAGACTCATCAGGACCTCCTGCTGCAGCTCTGCAGAGACCTGCAGGAACACACATCAGATTCAAGCATCACTGAAAATAATTAGCATCTCTAGGGCGGATGGAACATCACAGCTGCCTGGTGAGGGGGAGTCACACTGGGAAGTCACAAACTTGGAAGATAATAAGGGTGTCCAGGGTCGCCAGGGCATGAATATTTAGTCTGACACTTTGAAACCATGAGCACTAAGTATAAGCTCTGATTTCAGATTAACATAGTGTTAATGAGAGAGCCTCCTCTGCCCTGAGGGGCAGCCAATCAGAAGAAAGTGAACTTAGAGAAAGGGGAGGTCAGGTATAAGATAAATAAGGATTATTGTGAACTTTGCAAAGCTGCTCTAGTAGAGTCCAAGAATAAACACGCCGAGTTGGAAATGAGCGTAACATAATAAAAGATTTCTGAATCACTTCCACAAATGACTGAAAGAGCGCTGTGTGTTTCTAGTACCGTGAAGAGTCTCCTGTGGTTCTGTATGAGCATCAGTGTGACGCTGATGATCGCCGTGCTGTCCTCGATGCCCATCACCTGCGGGCTCACGTCTCCCCCGCGCTCCTTCTGAAGCAGGTTCGGCCCGAAGATCACGGCCAGGTTAGCGGCCGTCATCTTGTTTCCGGGGATCTGGAGAGCAGAGGAAGAGGAGGCGGTGATGGAGGTCAAAGTGCAGTGATGGAATATGCTGTGGTAAATTAAGTTTGCAAAACGTGATCCTGTTGGATTTCTTTTTACATTACTGAGAACCAACAAGCAGCTGCAGCATAAATGTCAGGACAGCAATGAAGCAACACCAGAATATTCATGCAATGTATTTTTCTCCAGTATTTCACAAGAGCAAAACGGACAAATTGGACAGTTTTACTGGCTAAACATGCTTTTTCTGCGTTTCATCTTGCTTGTCGACAGCTCCCAAAAGCATCTGGTAGAGGTGCAACTTACTGAGGGACTTACCTTAAAAACTCTGTGTTCACAAAGGCCAGTTAGTCAGAAATGTTTGCATTTGTAATCTGGTTAAGTATCAGCCAAGACCCTAACCCTCAGGACGACCAGTAAGACAACATTAATAACATCTGCCAACCAAAAAAGAAGCCGAGGAATTATTCTGGCAGAGTTCTGACTCTCTCTCCACTAATTTTATATCCTGGACAGCCAACAAAATCATTAACATGATTTTTCTTTAATAATATTATGGAGAAAATGTGGTACTGTGACAGCCAGAAACAACACATCTAGCCTTCAAATTTAGCAATTTGAACAGAGTAGCCTGTGTTTGTGAGGAACTGTGAAACTGTGGAAGATTAGACTCTGAGACCCTGCCCACATCTAAATGATACCTTTAGGCAGTGGAAAATACTACGACTACTACTACTCATAATAATAAGGTAATACTTTATAATAATGCCACACTGGTAAGCATTAGTAAAGTATTAGCAAGTGCTTAATTCACTATACATGATTAGACTTTAAGATGTCATTTATAAATACAGATATGTGTATCCATCTGTTACTGTTACACCATGTACAGCTATGACTTCATCATTGCCAGTAATACACATAATCATAATCACGATAAAATATCTGAATTTATAAATGGCATATATGGGAGGAGTAATGCTATGTAAATGATGAAGTAAACACTTGCTAATACCTTAATAATGTTTAATAGTGTGGCAATATCATAAAGTGCTACCAATAATAATAACAACATTTATGTGCATAATATTTATGAAACACACAAGAAATTTCAGTAGTTTAAAAATTAAAATCAGTGTTCCTCCAAAGAATAAATCACAAGCATAAAATCTGAATGTTAAGAGAAACGGTAAAATAAGAAGGTTAATAACACAGTCTAATATACAATGAGTTCCTCCACAACCAAGAACCCCCAACGACCACCTTCTGTCTTTGAATGTGGGAACAGTTACTGCACTGTGGTGCCAACTTTTTTTGTTTCTTTGCTCTGTTACGAGTGTTTTTTACTGGAAATGGATGGAATTCGATTAGGAAATGATATTATATTTATGTGCTTGAAGGACTGACACTGCCCTTTAAAGGGTTAGGGCGAATGCTTTCATTTTGTGTTTGTGTGGCTTCGACCTCGATGCCACTACTATGAGAGCTTCCAAAGGCTGAGGAGGACTTTATCAATCATTGGTCCCACCTCCTCGTCGTTGGTTCCTATGCTGTCCTGTGCGAAGCTCTGCACGGTGTGTAACAAGGTGAGGAGGCGCAGCAGTGTGTCGCAGTTACAGGGAGGCAGCAGGTAGAGGAGGTGCTGGAGGTACTGCAGCTGGTCTGCTCCTCTCAAAACTGCAGGAGGCCCAGAGAGGAGGAAGAGGAGGAGGAAGTTAGTTACCCATCACATCACTAATTATACTGAAACAAAAACTGAAACTCAATCATTAAAGCCGGTGTGTGTTTTTGTGTGTGTCTGTATGTGTGTATTGGGGGGGTGCATGCATACAATTGGCATGCAGGAAGGCAGGGTAGAGCTCTCTGGGCAGCAGAGGATCCGGCATGTCCCTCAGAAACTCTTTGAGCAGTGCTGCCACATCGTGGACGCTGTGCTCCTCATCCAGCTGGATGTCAACGCCCACGTCAAAGTCCTCCCGTAGCTGAGGAGCGCGCATGCAAACAAACACACATATTAGTGTTTAAAAACAACAACAACAGTGCCTTCAAACTCATGTTCGGGTCACGACGGGGCCACGGTTCCCCGATGGACACATTTCTCAAAAACAGGATCTCACACATCATCAGCTTTTCGCTCAAAGATTATTTTTATATTCGTGCATCCAGCTTAGACCGACAGGAAACACACGACGGTGAATCAGGGGACATGCAGACCTACACCACTCCTGTACTGCTGGCAATAATCCACGTTTTTTTTTCAGGGAAAATGTGAATGAACGAGTTTCTGTATATTTTTTCCAGCTTTTTTCCTCAGTTATCAGCACATCAGGAGGAGTTGGACCCCAAATAAACAACAACAACAACAAAAACTCAGAATATTAATGGTATATTATTAGTGGAAAATAAAAGTAATTTAAATTAATTTATTATTTTAATTAAATTAATTGGAATAATTATCCTAACCTGTCTCACTCTCTTCTTGGAGCTGCCGACTCGGAAGATACCCACAGTCTGAAGACCTGGAATACAAAATGTTACCACACACCATCTTTTAAAAATTTACATATGGATGGACTCAAATAAACAACACTGAAAGGCTGAAAATTTGGGGGACTTAAAGCCTCACCATAGGTCTCGATGTGACTGCAGCACCTCTCCAGCACCCGAGGCACCTGTCTGTAGATGGGGTTGAGGCTGAGCTTGGTTTGGGTCCTCCCCTCCGACGAGCTGCCACCCGGAGACTTGATCAGTTCCAGTTCAGCCGGGTGGGAAAGCTGCAGCGCTTCCAGCAGGCGAGACTGACTCTCTACAAGGTCAGAGATCGAGTCCACTGATAGACCACCCTGTGGAGCAAAAAATGTTTATATATGCCTATAATATGTTCATAATTTACATAAAAGTACAATATTTATTGTCTTTTTAGCTCAGTTTTTGGTCTCCACCAGTCCCTAAAGATGATAACTTCCTTTATAGCGCTTGAATATCTCATCATGTTCTCCAGCTGGTTGTGAAGTTTGACTGAGTGCTGTTTGGTGATAAGCTATGTAGCTCTTTGTGGGTTAGCTAGGGCTTTTTCCATTAAAACGACCGTGTGCTGCAATTGAAAGTGGTGTGAGTGAGTGTTGTTAGGTCACTAAAAATGAGGGGAAATTTTACAATCGGTGGTATTTCTTTGTCGATTTGTCACTATTAGCTATGACTTTCATCTCACATAGTCATTTGCACTACTGTTAACAGAACAAGGTCCAGATATGTAGGAAAATCCATAATTAATTACTAAACTCCAGTTTTACAAAGTAGCGTGTGAGGTCAAATGCTCCAGCACAGAAAACAACGAGGAAAGGCAGGCATTAGTGTGAAAAAAAAGCAAGAGACGCTGAAAGCTGAGGCAAATATGTATGAGGTGATAATGGGATGGAAAAAAGCTCACAACAGATGACAGCGCAGGCTCGAGAGAGGAAAATGAGATGTGAGAAAGACAAAGGGACGTTGACGACAGAAAATGGAAAGTACATTCGAAGATGGATGGCAGGAGAAGAGGCCAGCAGAGGAGAAGAGTCAGCTCCTATCGCTTGTCTTGATGTTACCATGCAGTAAATGTCAGAGGAGCCGAATACCACAGAAATATAAATCACATGTCTATGGCCTGCAAATAGTTTCTGGAGGAACATCAAGAAATTCCCCACAGCTCAGTCCAGCAACATACTGCAGAAATGAGAAGATATTTCCTCCATCTGAACATGACTCATTTGTGTTTTCTACAATAAATGTGCAGTTTGGCTTTATTTATGCAAAAATCAGTGAAAAGCCACCTTTACTTGCAAACTTGCACTAGTTTATGCCATCATTTCCATGCTTTTTATTCATTATTTATGTAATCAACTGTGCAATACAATCTGATATGCACTGTTTCAACTTCCACTCCTAATTTTCTTCATTTCAGGGGTCTCAGCCAGTGTTTCCCAAATGGTGCGCTCTGGGGCAAATCCAGGTGTTCTATGTGATTTTGGGTGACCAACACATTAGCATCATAACTTCATAAAAAAGTAATGCGTTACTTTTATATTCACTATGTTCATACACATCGAATACTCTGACTGACAGGTGGATAGCAAAATTTGTGACAGGTGGAAACTGACAAGCCACAGCTGATAATGAGGGCAGACAACCACATATCCTGAGCAGGTGGGCAGGAGCCACATGAGAAATTGGATCTGTTGTGGAGGGCCTTTATAAGTTAATTGGTGTGGCTCTCCACAACAGTCCCCCTGTCCTCCTAACTATCAGTCCTTGGAAATATTAATTGCCCAGCCCTGCTTATTGCTCCAGCCCTCAACAACAGTCCCAGTTATTCATGTGGCCCCTTAGAAATATTAAGTGCCCACCCTTTCACATTGATGTAGCCCTTCACAACAGTCCCAGCTTCTCATCCTTTGATAAAACAAATTATCCAGTCCTACTTATTGGTGCGGCCCTCCACAACAGGCCCACTTTTTCCTACTCAGGATCATCAGGAGGATCATCCAGATGACTTCATGCATTTAGAAACTCCTAAATATTACTTAAGCTGACCTTTGTTGATCTAATGATTTGCTTCTTTCTAATCTTAACCTTCATCAGAAACACATTTTGAATATTAGCGAAAGTCTGCAAATGACCTGCTATGCCATGTCATTCTGTTTGAAATCCAGGATAGTTTGCCACTTCATGTGCAGCTCGGTGTTTTGCACAGTTGTAATACCTATGTGAGAGAGACCATCCCTGTCTATCATCCATCATAACACTGTCTAATGCTGCCATCGCTGCCCCGGTACAAAATCAAATAATATTTCAAGGTGTCCTTACAGCAGGTTCTCTTGCACTATAATTCTCCTGTCAGACACAACATAGTGACAACACCAGTGAGCTCCCGCTTCTTTATTATTCATGATAATATATTCATGATTCAAGATCTCCACATGTTTATTTCCTTTAAACAAAGACCTGCAATGCTATAGACATTTCCATTCCACCAGTAATCTTATTGGAAAATCAATATCCTTAACAAAAAAAGCATTCTTAGTATTTATGGTATGGCATAAAGTGGCACATTTATGCAAGATTATAAGGCTCAGAGTTGCTTGTTACTTGTTTTTTGCCTGTAAAATGCACTTGTATGTAGAGATGTATGTAGCTGTTCTATATGCCCACAGTTGCTCCAAAAGCTGTATCAAAAGCCACTCAAAAACAGGCAATAAGAAGGAAATCAGCAGCTTGCTTCGCTGCAGAGAGATTTCCATACCAAGGCCTTTCCTGGTGACAAACACTGTGTTAGTAGATTTAGTGCCTGCTCCCACTGATCACTAATATATCTGACCTGAAGATGCAGCCTGTGATGACTGGAGGCAGATTTTCACAGAAATTATTCAAAACGTTTTATACAGAAATTATTTTTTTTATGTTACAATACAATCCATTCCCAGATTAGCAATAAATAACCATTTATCATCATCATCATCATTGTTTATTTATATAGCACCTTAAAAAAACACCTGGTAGACCAAAGTGCTGAAGAATACAACTATAAAGAGTAATAATATAAGAACAATTTAACACAAAAAAAATGCATGTTTCATAACGAGTAATGAAGATAATCATCAGAATCACATTAAAGTCTCATTTCTATCAAATGTTACCACTGAGGCAGCGCTGTGTGTGCTGTTTACCTCAATGACCGACTCTTATCGCCTGCACTTGATAGCTGGTTCAGGTTCGATTACAGTTATATGGCTGTAATCATACTCATTACAAGCTTTACATAACCACTGGTTCCAGATCAGCATGAAAAGAAATTACAGAGTGTAATGGCCTCTAGCAGAGACGGGTTCACACACACACACAAACACACAGAAATGTAGGTGCACACACCACTTTTACTACAAACGTACTGCTGTGGAAATATTAAAAAAAAGAAGAAGCTAGAAATGCACTCAGAGATTAGCGTGGAGGCCTTGAGTACAGCACGTACATGTAATCCTCACGGTGAATGAGACTAAATCTGGCAGAAAGAAACACATGTCCACTGTTTTTGTGTGTGTGTTGTCACTCAAAGAAATCGTACCCTTCTCTGTCCTCGTCCGGTGTTATCCAGAAACGTGGGTGACAGCGGTTTGTTCTGAGGGTCAGAAATTGGCGCCGGTGCCACAGAGTTAGCAGACGGCGAGCCCGGACCTCCTCCTGTGATGGACGAGGAGCTGACCAGAGGTCTGCTCCCATTGAAGAACTGTCGCTTCTCCGCCCTGAATCGCAGGACGCTCGCCTCCAGGTCGAGGCAGTCGCGCCTGCTCTCCTTCAGAGCATCCTGCCGCCGCTTGTAGGCCCGGTCGTTGGCGATGACCTGGGAGAGCGGGATACCAAAGGCCTTGGGAGCCGATTCTGAGGAAAGAGGAGAAAATTTTATTTTCTTGCCAGCAATGATGAACACATAAAAACAACAGAGAAAACAAGGATGAAGTAGAAAGAAGAAAACAAACATATTGTCCAGAATATCCAAATAGACGATATGGATGACAAATAGGGAAATAATATTAGTACTATTTATTTTATGCCTTATTTAAGTGTTATTTATTATTATATCACTCTTCCTCACTTGAACACATTCTTTTTGTGCTAAATAAAGCTAAAACAAATTCTAAACTGTCTTGAAACGTGATTAAAATGTATAAGAACGGCATCTGTCTGATTTACTGTTTGTTCTCCTGTACAAACAGAACTGCAGAGAAATACATCTGAATGCGCTAACGTTGTAACTCATATTTGGAGCAGAACAGGAGCCTCGAGCGAGTCGTAATTTATTTATAGAACACATTCTTGTCTGCTGATAGTATCTGAGATCCAAACAGGAAGATGATGTGACTTTTATCATTAGGGCGAACAACAGAAGCCTGTGACGCACTGGTTTCTGCAACATTTGCACCAGTGTTGTGCGATGCTGTGAAACAACAAATGAACACGAAAATGGATCTAAAATATGGGATGTTTTTAGATATTGAAACAAAAGCAAAACTCCTTGGTTAGGGGATAATAAATATTCCTAACCAATTGGCCGTTTTGGAAGGCTGAGCTGCATCTGAGGTCCTAGACTGCAAAGATAGGGTCGATATACACATTCAGGTATCTTAAAGTTTTCACAGAACTCTGTGCGCTTCTGTGAAAACCAAATACACCCATGGTGTTACAGCACCCCTATAAAAGCATTTACCGTGTGTTAACACGATACTTTGGTTAACACAACCTTCCCAGGAGTGTACATTCCAGCAAACTCGCCCTGAGGTCGGAAAGTGCTCAAGCAAACCCTCCAAAAATCCAAAAGCTACATCTCAAACTCTGCTGGCCTCTGTTAGCATGTTAAATATGTAGGTTTATGGCAGTACACTTAGAAAAAGACTGAACAAGTGCAACTTGTTTGGTTTCCAGGAGAAAACTTCTTCTCTATAAAAATGTCTTTAAAGATTAGGTTTATAACTTTCCTTTTGATAAAGTACATAGTTGGGACTGGATCAGGTGATCAGGCTCAGGGTGTTGGGGGCTTCCCATGATGCACTGAGTATTGCTTCTTCACTCACTATGTGTTTACACAGCACTCTGCCACAGGCCGCGGGCACCTTGTAATCGTTTATTCAGCCATGGACTTCTCAGCATACCAAAGTATTCTAGAGCCAAATATGAGCCCATCTGTCTGGTAGCTAAAGCTTGGCTGAAACTGAATCATACAACAGTACAATGATCCCAGGCACAACAGCCAATCTACAACAGAATGGCTGAAAAAGTAAAGAAAGACCTTAAATGCATGCATGTAAACTTCAATGAACCGAAGCAACGCTGTAAAGAAGAAAAAAAAATCCTCCACAACGACGTGAGAGACTCACAAACTGAAACGGAAATGATTCCTTCAAGTTATTGCTGTTAAAGGCGCCTCTACAAGCTGCTGAATCGCTGGGGTGTACTTTTCACAGGAGTGTATGTGTTACTTTAAAAGTTTGAGATGGGCCTGTCTAATGTATGGGAGAGCAAATATGTTTGCCGGTGCTGCAGTCATAGTAGCCAACGAATCACAAGGCAAGCTGATAATATACAGCAGAGAGATGGACGTACATCCCAGGTCTGAAAAGTAAAGCCAGTTTACTTGCAGAAACACTCCTGGTTATCTAGAAGTCAACGGGAAAATAAAAATACTGAAAGGAGGATTATCCAGCTCATTGGCTGATGAGTTGAACTAACTCAACCAAAAACATTTCGCAAACCTCGGTGATGTCATTGTGGCAATGTTCATCTATTATACTGTTAATGACGCTGACAAAGCTCTGATTAGCAAATAGCATGAACCAAGTTCCATATTAGTGACTGATATTCATTCGCACACAACAGGGTAAACAATCACTGTCATGATCAACTTCACTTTGATGTCAAATGAAACAACCTCACTCTCTCAGTATATTCCCATAACATGATGTGATGGGCTATCAGCACAAACAACACACGTAAATCGAAGCAACACTCATTACAATGGTCTGTGAATACACAACCAATGCAGATGTGCTTGTGTGCAGTCCTCCAAAAGACAAGAGTTGTAGCCTCAGATCTAGTACTGCATTTGTGTAGGTACAATACTGGTTGATTGAAAAGTTAGACAAAAGTTGATGCAGAAACATGACAGAGAAGGACAGCATAGATGGCCTGAACTGAAATAATCAAACATTTTCTGTCTTCTCCATTGCACAGGATAGGCTAAAGCCCCAACATCAGCACAAACACCAAGAAGGCCTGTTTCCCTCTTATTACACTACATAGGAGTGACATGTAGAGCAGGGGTGGGCAACTCCAGGCCTCAAGGACCGGTTTTAGTTGTGTCCTTGATCCAACACAGCTGATTTAAATGGCTAAATTAACTCACCAACATGTCTTGAAGTTCTCCAGAGGCCTGGTAATGAACTAATCATTTGATTCAGGTGTGCTGACCCAGGGTGAGATCTAAAACCTGCAGGACACTGGCCCTCGAGGGCTGGAGTTCCCCACCCCTGATGCAGGTATTGTGTGTGCCATGCCTTTAGTGCTCGATGCAGATCTTTATTAAAATGCACAGTTGTTATTAATAAAACACTGAGGGAACTCGGGAGTGTGAGAACCTGGAGGAGCAGAGATTACAGGGATGCTTACAGTGCAGAGATAATGACTGATAAATCGAATCAAGGCAACTAAAGGGCCTGTTTATAGGCGATGATGAAATGAACTTGTTAGCCTGTGAACGCCGTAATCGCACAGCTCCTCGCACAACGGATAAGAGGTTTAAGTAGACAAGCGGTGTAAGAATAGACAGAATGTTGGGAGCAGGATAATCCTGTTAGAGCAGCCGCAGCCACACAGCAGACATCACACTCAGACTGATACGGGCTTACTGCAGACACACTCACGCAGGTAAACACGGTACGAGTGAGGTCACTGTCGTCAGTTTCATCCTCGACACATCAACTCCAAATGTAAATGTCTCACTATGCTACATCAGTCCACTCCCGAAGTTAAGCATAGACTGTTTATCTGGCACCCACCTTAGTGAAGGCCCAGTTAGACATTCGTCTATTCAGTCTGGTCACTCTTTGATCAGGATCAAAGAGTGATAAAGCCAAAATGTAGTTGTTATTTCATGATAAAAAGATGCATCGCCTAAAAAGAATCTGGATATTTTGTGCATGAGAGGAAAAAAAACACCAAAAGGTACAAAAAGCTTGTTGGCTCTCTGTCAGTAGTGCCCAGGAGTATACCAGATGTAGCCACCCAAAAATGTGTAACTGCTCCAGGGTGTCCTGGATCTACCCTAGGACCTCCTCGTGATAGAACATGCCAGGAACACCTCGGCACTCTGGAGGCCTCCGAATCAGATGCCTGAACCACCTCAGCCGATTCCTTTCAGTGTGGAGGAGCATCGGTCCTCTGAATGACTGAGCCGACATGTGTTTCACACACATGAAACAGGAAGCAGATTATTTAGGTTCTATCTACCTAACACACTCACATTCAAGAATCGTGAACATGCACACGATTGTTTGAATGGAAACACATGGATGCACACATGCACAGTCTCACCCGGAGAGTCCCGAGCAGGTCAGAGAGGCAAATCAGACTGGCAGGATGCCCTGTGAGGGCTTAAGGATGCAGGATGGACTCAGCCTGAAATAACTCAGGTTCTCAGGAGCTGCATTGCTCAGATCAACAGAGGAATTACTATTTACATTACTTTAATGAAACCAAAAGACAAAATTGGGAGTGAGCAAAACTTCTCCATTTAATTTATACTCACATTTTACTGAGCTCCAATGTTCCCTCTAAGCTGCGCGCATGTGCAATTGCGCACTGCTGGCACGGTCTCTGCGCACAGAAAATCTGTGCTGCGCACAAAAAAAAAAATCTAACCTGAATTGAAATTAAAATTAATACGTTAACAATTCTGCTTTGCAGTGTTAGTCAGTAAGTCACTGGCTGCTCCCGTATGGGATTAGAACGATGCCGCCTTATCCCATAGTCCAGCCAATAATGCGATTCACATTCGTATATACGCAGCTAATCAACGTCGTTTACAGGCTATGACAGCATCTTTATGTGCCGACACTGGTGTTTTAGTTAGCAAAGCAGCGTGGCTGATGTGGAGTGAAGCCACGTTAATGACAACGTGTACAACCATTGGAGATGTGAGCAGGACAGACGGAACAATTGACGGAAAAAGTGTTGACTTTATACCAGTTTTTAAATTGTGTTGATAGGTCACGTAAAACCAGAGTTATGATAAAAAAAAAAAATGCAATGTTTGGTTTTTTTTCCTATCGGTGTTTATATTTACTGCGGGAAGAAACGGTAAAAACTGTGTTTTATAAGGAAAACGCTTGAAAGCCTGTGAGCAAAAACAAAAAAACCCCACCTTTTCCTATTGGTGTAAAAATGTACCATGTCGACCAATCAAAACATGGCATTTAGTTGTTTAGAAAGGGGGAAGTTTTAGGAGTGACGGCGGTGTTTTGAGATGTGAGACATTTGCGACGTTTAACACAAATCTTGTGTAGTTAGTGTGTAGTGTAGTCAATAGTTTTGTTGTGTGCGTGAGAACAATGAGGCGACTGCTGAATGTTACAGGTGTTATAGGAGCGATACATCTCCTGATGTCAGGCCTGCAGGTATCAGGCTGATGTTCTCCTTTATCTCATAGTGGACAGAAATTATTTTTTGGAGTGGCACAAATAATTTGTTTGGTATCAAATTTGATGCAGAACACCTGATTGTTCTGTAAATGTTGTGTAAATTTTTCTGTTTGAAATGTTTTTTAAAAAAACGCCTTGGCTGCATTTTTAGGTAAACAGCTGCAGTCACTATACAGGGTGGGCCATTTATATGGATACACCGGAATAAAATGGGAATGGTTGGTGATATTAAGAGGATTGTCAATGCAACCCTCTTCTCCCACTCTTCACACACTGATAGCCACACTGCAGGAGAAATGCCAGGGTAATCAATTGCGCAACATTGGTCATTAAATACTGTATTTTGCATACAGAGTTACAGGACTCTCTCCCAGACCACACGCTCACACTCATAATACAAGTCAGAGCTTTATAAAAAAAAAAAATTAAAAAAAAGAAAGAAAGTTGTGTTTTCAAAATTGGAGTTCAAGTTATTTTTACTTCCAATAGTGTTAACATACTACACAGATCATGAAGATTTGTTTAAATTTGTTTAGAGGGAACATTGCTCAGCTCTAAATAAAATAAAATAAATAAATAAAACACCTGTTTTTAAGGTTTTGTAGTGAGCAGCCCTTTGATAAGTGCTTTGCTGACTAGCTGCCAGCTACTATTAGCTTGTGGCCACATGTGCAAGCTAGAGCAGAGCTAACAGATTGTGAAGTATTACACAGCTGTTTACACAGCAGGTCACCATTCACTTAAACTCTAACTTGTTTTTGGTTGCTAAACAGATATCAACACATTCCAGCTAATAAACATGATCAAATTAGGCTGAAAAATCTTATCGGCTGTTTCTTGGCAACACTAGATGCTATCTGTTTACTATGTGAAAGATTCACTCTGCAGTTTGTACAGCCTCTTCTCCTCCAGGCACTAAATAAAAAGGAGATCTTTGCTCTTTAAAACTGGGTAAGTACGGTATAATTTAAAATAGTTTATTGTTGGTAAAGAACATGAAAAATCCAAATCATTCACTCATTCAAAGACTTTTCCTGGATCAGTCATACAAATATTTTTTTAGTCAAACTAGTTAAGAGTCTAAAATCTCAGTAAAGATTACACCAAAGTACTTATTTTTAAAGTGCTGATGGTTAACAGTTGCCCCCAAAAGAAGTAAAACATAAACCCCAACATATGGCAAGGTCTGATAGACAGTTCGACTGGGGAACTTTTTAAAATCTTCAGCGCTTTGTAAGCATGTATAATTTGATGATACAGCATGCAATGGTAACAGTAATGGTCATGTTTACCTCTTATTTTATGACACACTGAGTTGAAACTGATTTTCTCTGAAAACACACTACACAAAGAAACACAACATTGCGTGTCAACAGGAACGGGCTTTATCCACTGAAAAGATGTCACCTTTTGATGATGTGCCTTACGCTGTATTTGATCTGTAAGCCGGGGCTTACTCTTCGGTCCTGAGTCCTGATGTCTGCTTGGAGGTACAGTCACTTCTGACATTTGGCCATGTTTGCTGGCATCACAAGCCAACCGTGATGGGGTTAGCAGCTTGCACTGGAAGCGTTTGCTTGTTTAAAGTAAACACTTGATGATTTAATAGCTATCTGTGGCAGCAGGGAAGTGTTGGTTCTCACAGAAGGGCAGCCAGATTAGCAAGACGTTTAGAAGAGGTTTGAGCGTTTAGAAGAGGGTTGTGAAGTAGTCGGAAAAGTATCTACATGTTTTCTTTCATAAAGGCTCAAGGCTCATTAACTAGTAATGTTATATATTTGAAGTCACACAGATGTAAATAATATGAAATAAGAAATTTGAGTTTTCAAGTCTATAGTTCTCTACCTATTTGCATTATAGTAATTCCGCTATGGTTTTCCAGACTGTTAACACTAGTGAGTAAAGATGAGTCCGATGCTGAGAGAAAGCAAGAAAAGAAGGGAGTAGACAGAAGCTCAGCAGATGTTCACTGAGTCCTTGATTTTACTGAGGAGGCAAATAAGAAACATATCAGTGATAAACCTACAAGATAGAGACTGAACTGTTGCTGAACTGGGCTGATCTTATGCAAGAATCTTGGACTGACTACTGGCTCCACTCCATCCCTCCACAAATTTAAAAATATTAAATCTCAAGAGTCCCATCTCCTGGTTAAATAAAGGTTAAGAGCTGAAAAACAAAATATGAATACCGAGGAATCTTCACCAAAAACAGAACTGTTAGAACAACTTAATTATAATTATATTATGTCAACTAGAACACATGATTTAATTAAGTTGTTTTTTTTAATTAACTCTGTCAGATCAGCCCAGCAGATTTCAGTTACACACAATGCACAAGTGTGCTTTCACTTAAATAAAAATAGCAACAAAATTAGTGTAATTTGAAGTTATAGATAGAAACCCAGCAAATACACCACCATCACCAAAGCAGAAGACTGAATTAGAATAATTTAAAACACTGCACTAACTACAACCAAAATACCTCTTTTTATAATGTGTCTTAATATGTGCTGAATTGTTGATAAAAAAAAAAATCTGCCAGGAAGGGAGCTGCTTGTGTCAAAGTGTTACAGTTCAGGAATTTCCTTTCTTTTCGCCCTAAATATGTCTGGTACTCGGGTCAACATCTGTTACTTAAAAAACAGAGTGGATGTATTTAGCAGAGGAACAGCTGGGTGATAATATCGAACCTCCTGGAGCATTAGACTTTAAAAACACAGGCTGTCCTCTGTCTTTTCCTAGGAATCAACAGTTTAAGCTATTGCTTGGGAAAATTACATAGAAACTACTGGTTCAACTGTATTATGATCAACCATACACTAATGCCAAGCAGATCACAATTGTCACTCTGTAATCCGTTACCTGACGCAGTCTTGCCTTTAGTAGTAGAGGAGCAGAGCCAGCAGGAAAGCTGCCAGGTCCCAATGTTCTGTGTTTTCATTAGCAGGGTTAACTAGAGCTAAGTCACTGTGTGTACAAGGCTGGAGGCAGGCTTTAAAGAGCTGCGTAGACAGCCAGTCAATGCATGTGCTGTGTAGTGTTGGGCATTTTGGCTCGTATCTCGCCCTGCTGCGATAATCACCGGAGAAAAGAGAACATCTTTTTCTGAGAGGTCACGCTAACATCTGATTTGTCACATGGGTTAGAGCAGGAAGATGAAAGAAGAAGTGGAGAAGGAAAAAAAACACAAGAAGAAGGGAAAAAAAGGTCAGGAGCAAATCAAAGAAAGCCAAAGAGAAGATGAAATGAAAAAATCAATACAGAGAAATACAAAAAGCCTCAAATGTGTTTTGTTCAACAAGCAAACTATCTGCTTCTCTAGTCTGATGTTATTGGCAATTTCAGGGTCTAAAAAGTTGCTTCAGTTTTCATAAACACATAAACAGTGAAACACCATTAAGAGTTAAAAACAGTCCAAATTCTTTCAGCTCCAATAAAAAGATTAATGTGGCTCAACTCCCAGGTGTGACAATAAACTTTAACATCTAGTCATCCTTAAAAAAAAAGGATCTATGACATTTAGAAGGGCTAGAAGTTTGGTCCCAGTAACACAGTCCAGGTCCAAGGACCAGTTGGTGAACATCTGGCAACCACTGGTCGCTAAGCAAAAAGTGTGTATTCCTCTGGGATTATGTATTCCCTAGGTGCTATTAACACAGGCCTTAATGCCAGTCACCATCCCCCCCAGCAACTGCTGGTTACCAGAGGAAATTATGTAGTGGTTGCTGGCAGTTGCTAGTGTGAAATTGATCGCAAAAAGCCAGCAATCACTTGCTAACTAGTTGGGGAATGCACATTTTTGCCACCTATTTGAGGTTATAAGATGATCGCTGATTGGTTTCTGGGTTTGTGTGACTGAGGCCTTGGCAGAAAGCCAGCTAGCTAGCTAGAACTTTGCTATAAGTTGCTATAAATCTGGAAGTAAATGAAGATGGAAAGCCAAATATCAGTGATGTTTGGAGGGTTAGTGAAGTTGGGTTATAGTTGGTTAGTAGGAGAGCTTTGGTTAGACTAATATAAACTAGTTCTAATATAAACTAACGCGGCAAACCTACGTTAGCGAGTTATGGCGGATCGTCCCACGCATGGGGCAATCCGCCATAACTCGCTAACGTAGGTTTGCCGCGTTAGTTTATAACCTAACCGAGGTTTGCCAAGTTAATGCGGTTATGGCGCAGTTAACGCTGAGGGTCCTTGATTGGACCTTCAAACGCCATCATATAACAGGGAGGAGACACCAAAAATGGACTTTTTCGTACATCTGAGATGAGCCCATCCGCAACATAAGGTTAGCCATTACCGTGTTGATTGGGTTTGGATTACTGGCTATGAAAAAGTCCTTAATGGTCTAAACCTTAGTAGGCCTCTGTGTGATTATTTCATAAACTCTTCGATGTTTTGTTTCCAGGGCTGTAGTGTACACTGTAATTTTTAAAATCTCAGTCGAATGATGTGCTACGCATGAATAGCGCCAATAAAAAGTAGAGGCAGAGAATGATGACCAAATAGGGGGCTTGAGTCTACAAGAAAAACAATGGAGCAGCATGTTAAAAATACAAGCGTCTCATCCAACACAGCAAACGCTTTGACTTGGAGAAAGTGTTGTTATCGCATTGCTTAAGAAAAAGATTGCCAGCACCATAGCCCCAAGAAATTAAAAGTATTATTTGATCTGCAGAGATGAGACTCTGTATATCTTTTACTCTTTTTAACCACAATGGCAAGGTGGCAGTTCAAAAGAAATGTGGAGGAAATCAAAGCAGAAAGACACGGGGCCCCTCAGAAAATTCAAAGGCTTAAAGCCAAATATGAAACCTTCCTCCATTTCTGCTGAGAATGGAAATCATGTTTAGAACTGGAGAATATCTGATCCGGCAAAAATAATCAGATTTCATACTGCTTCACACCGAAGGCCAAGTGGACTCAGACTCAAAAGAGCAGGCTTTCATGGACTTAACTACATACTCCAAAAGAGGGGTGTGAGGAAGCACACATGCCACAAATGTAGATCAAAGATCCAAAAACCAATCCATAATATCCAAAAGTTCCAAATTCAAATCCTTTTCCACTTTGTTTGTACCCAGAAAAACACAATTATAAAAAATAATGTGTGCTAAATGGGGTTCTTCATTTTGTTAGTCTGACTTTGTTAGTTTCTTTGTGTTTTTGGTTTAAATGTAATCATTTGTTGCAAAAAAAAAATCCCAAACATATTGTAGATGATACTTATAGCTCTACTAAAGAAGTTAAACTTGCAGTTTGTTCATTCATTATTCACTTGCGGTTATAAAAACAATGAAGCACCAGCTAAGTGAAACTTCCAGGATTTAGAGTTCAGTCCTGATCCACTTGTTCTTTTTAAACAGTGTTTCAAGTATGTGTGGCCATTAGTGGTTAGTGGTGGTAAAAGCCACTGGACGCCAGTGGTGTATGTGGTTATGTAGCTTCAGCAGACAGAAGGGACATTGTGTTTGATGATAACATTTAGCGTAACAGCCTGTGGGGAAACACATTCACAGTTTATAGCCACAGACGGGATCGTGTTTACCCACTTCTATGGTTTGGGGTTTCATGAACTCACCTCGCTCTTTCTTTTCCTTTGAAAAGGAGTCAAACTTCCTGCGCAGTGATTTTCTTCGCTTGTGAGTTTCTGTGGGAAGAAAGAAAAGGTCACAGTCAATACAGTTTGTTTGTGGTGCTCAAGTATGTGTTTGCTTTAGTTTGAACAATGAAGTCTGTGTCACAGTCGGTCTGGGATGTCTGTCTTTTGTTACTGTTGTACATCAATGAGATGTGCCCATCACCAGCTTTTATCTGTACATGAACCCAAATACTACCATCCATCCATCCATCCATCCATTGTGTACTCCTTACTATAGAGTGAATTAGTTTAGTTTTACTTCATTTCCACTGTAGATTTGCTTTTTGTTTCAGCAGTCTGTATTAAATAGAAAAAAGTCCTTATTTCTGAAAGTTATTTAGTTTTTGTAATTTTTCTATTAGTTTTAGATTTTTTTCTTTTTATAATATGATGTGTATTGATCAGGGAAAGAGTTACAAAGTTCAGAACAAGTTTCATGACCCACGGAGAGAACACTAAAGCCTTGTAAAACCAACCCCCCCAAAACAAAACTGTGTATCTAAAACCCAGCATTTGAAATTTTTAACTAAATCAATTTCTAACAGTCTTACAGCATTATGTAAAATTGTCACAATTTTTAATGTACTAATTTCTGATTATGAATAATTATGAATTTTCCTTTTCTGGTGGGTTTTTTAAAACCTGATTGGTTTATTGACTGTCCTCGTCTGCTTCCCTGTATATAGAAGAAGTATTTCATTGGGGCATTAAATTAGATTTAGACTTTAAACAGCACTCGTTTGGATTTGTGTACATGAACACGAACTAATTAATTATATTTTAATGAATATTTTATGAGACCAAGCTGGTATATCAAAGGTATGTGGTGGAGTAAGTATAAATGTATTAAATCCATACTTATAACCTTGATCATGGAAGTAATATGTCCTTTTAAACAGACACCACCAATCAGGCTCACCCTCAATACGACATTTACTTTTTCTTTTCCTCTTCGTCTCACTTGTCATCTTCTGCTTTCACCTCTTCCTCAGTTCCAAGACGAGAGCAGAACCTTTTCAATAGACTGAGTCTGTTTAGTGTTTTTGAATAGCCCACTCTGTCTAATGGCCCTTGACATGCTGGATGAAGGGAGATTTATTGTTGCATGTGTGTATCTATAAGTAAGATACAAAGAGAGGTAAATAAATCGAGGAAAAGTATCTTTGAAGATAACAAGTGATTGTAAAAAAATGCCAAAACACAAAATGAGCTCTGCCAAAAAAGGATTTTAAGACTGAAATCTACTTTAGTATGAGAAAAAAGGATGGAGAAAAAATTTATGATGTACCTTGAAAATTCAATTTAAGGCGACACAGTACCACTACACGCCTGTTTTTTTCATGCACTTTAAATTTTGACATTTTAAATATATTTTACATAAATGTATTTGTGACCAAAATACATATATTGTTTAGTAAAGCTTCACGATCGTACCCCCCACCATGCCTCGTAATTTCATAAAAGAAATGAAATCATCGTATTATAGTCAAGATTACTGATTGTTTACCGATTTAAATGTTTACACATAATACTTTCACTGGCAAGCTAGCTTAATACATGATAGCTGATTGCTATACAGCTTTCTTTTTGGCTCCTGACAGTATTTCTTCATTTAGAGAGGTATATAATTATATAAATATATATTTTTTTGAAAAAAACAAAACAAAAAAAAACAATCTCTGTTTAAACTCTATGTCAACTAAAAGACAAAAACAACCATTTCAGTTGCCTTAAGGTGCTTTATATTGTAATGCAAAGACTGTATAGACTCCTACACTTTCTATAAAGGTCTTGGCTCATATTTGGATAGATGTAATATGTCATTTTCATAAATTTCATAAAACTGACAATACAAAAAAACATTTGAGTGTACCTAATAATTTGGGGAAGATTTGTGATGAAATGTTTACCCTGCCTGGGTTTTCCCCCTTAACTTCAGTCAGAGCTGAAAAACAACCACTGCTGACATTTCTACTTCCTCTTCGCACTTTTTAAATAAAATACTGTGAACTACATCCCCAAAACAGAAAATCTGACGGTGTGTATGTTTTGTTACAAGTGGGATATTTTTTATTTTTAGGAACTCTACAGCCTCGCACTCTGGCTTGTGTGGACGAAGCCTTTGTTTGCTTTAGCAAAGCTGCTGTTTAGAAATCACTAATTCAAAGTCAGACCTTTTCCCTATTAAGGAATCACTGCTGTTACCTTCATGGCAAGTAATGCTGCCCGGCCTGTTTGTGGCACTTTAAAGTACGGACATTCTTTTCCCTCTTTTCTCCTGCTTTAATCAAAAAAAATAAGAAAAAAATGAAAGTAGCAGGGAGCAGATGAAGACTGCTGTGTGCTGCTGGGATAAAGAGGTCAAATTCTCATGACTGCAGGAAATTAAAGTTTATTTCCAAAGCACACAGCCCCTCCCATCGAACGCACGCCTCATCCAGCTGAGGCTGATCTGCTACTGATGAGTGTGTGCATGTACATGTGTATGATTACGTAATGCACATTCACAGGGAGATAAGGTGACAGACAAGACAAAAACAAAGAGGGGATAAACAGCCCAGGCTTTGATGTTTAAAAGACTCTGCTACCTTCCTGCGCTCCGACTGAAGATGTTTGACGGAGGAAATCAAGGAAAATGATGCATTCAATGTCAATCGCAGGTATCTAAAATCTCCTGCAGGCCTAATGAACAACCAGAAACATTTCATGCATGTTGCTACCTCTGCCAGATCTATTTTACAATCTATGACTGGCTGATTAAGAAGTTCAGAACCTCAATGTCACACTATTTGTCTGAGCTGATTGTTAAACAGGCCACCTTTATTTATTACTGATGAACAGACGCATGGCTACTGTTTTGGATTTTATCTCCTAACCCCAGTTTACTATCCCATTTTGGTTGTTGTTTGTTTGTCTCTTCACCATTTTTGGCTCTGACTGATATTTGCAGCCCCTGAGGTCAAGTGCGCCGGATGCAGGGGGGCAAGGGACCACTGAATCCTTCCCATCTACTCCGAGACTTCTGGTAAAATAATTCAGGAATTGCAGAACAGGCACGTGTGCTTTTTTTTTACTTCTTATTTGTGAGTAATACCACTGTGACTTTGAACTGAAGCAATACTGGCAGGACAGATGCTGTGGTTTCAGTCGCGTTAGCCGATTGTTAGGTTTGCTTAATTATATTCTTAGATCCTTAAAAATCATCAGATCATACATGCACAATGAACATGGCTGCAATAATATGCAATAATATGAGTCAATTGCCTCGAACAGCCCATACTTTAAGCAATGTTTTACTCTGTGGTGTTCTTTTTTTATGTGTTGCAGGCATAGGAACCAAATGCAAAACTAACATAAACATAAGCAGGAAACACAGAGGCAAGTAACTGACACTGGGGATGGGTTGATAGATGTTTCAAACACTGCTCCAAAGTGTGGTTAAAAACACCCATGTCACATGACCATGGCTGCATGTCACCGTGGTGACAGGTCTCTCTAATCACACTGACTGCCTGTATCCTCATTATATACTGCCACTTCATTAGGTATACCTATTCAACTGCTGCTTGACACAAATATCAGCCAATCAGCACTGTGCATGTAGACATGGGTGGTGGCTGATGAGGCCAAAGGAGAATGGTCAGACTGCTTCAAGGTGATAAGAAGGTAGGCAACAGTAACTCAAATAACTACTTGTGCATACAAAGGTATGCAGAAGAGCATCTCTGAAAATGAAACAAGGTAAACTTTGAAAGGGATGTGCTGCAGCAGCAGAGACCACAACGTGTGTAACTCCTGTCAACTAAGAAAAGAGAACTGAGGCTAGTGAGGCGATGTTTTATCAGGCAACAGAGCATCATTTAAACTCCAGCCTAAGTATTATTGCTGACCACATCCATCCCTTTATGACCACAGTGTCACATCTTCTGATGGCTGCTTCCAGCAGGATAACAAACCATGTCACAAAACTCAAATCATCTCAGACTGCTTTTTTGAACACAACAATGAGTTCACTGTACTCAAATGGCCTACACAGTCACTTGATCTCAAGCGAACAGAGCACTTTTGGGATGTGGTGGAACAGGAGATTCGCATCATGGATGTGCAGCCCATAAATCTGCAGCAACTGTGGGATTCTGTCATGTCAATCTTTCCATGTTTCCAGCATTTTGTTGAATTAAGACAGTTCTGAAGTCCAGTGCAGACCAACCCAGTACTAACAATGAGTAACCAGTGAAGCAGCCCATGCTCATATATTTCAGATTATCAAAGCATTGAAAGTTTTTACTCTTTTTAATGCATAACTTTTTATATCTTGCTGCTGTATACCTGACTAGAAAATCATCATCTCAAAGATGCTCACCTGGTTTAATAAATATTTAAGGATTGTAAGCACAAATCCAACTACAGGTAAAAAGCCAAGAGTTTTAAGTGTAAATAGGACAGACTGAGATGATCCAGGGAAGTAATAAAAGGACAAAAAAGAAAAGGAAGGAAAACGAGAGGAAGTGGAGAGAGAGTTAGTTTGCAGTCCCTGCAGAGCAACGACTCATAAAACAGGGCATGAGAATGAACTCCAGACCACACCAAATAAGAGAAAAATCTGTCACACAAGTACCAACACATTTCACAAAGAATTCCTTGGACCCTGCCAGCAAAACTAAAAACCACACTTGTGATGCATAAAACATTCAAATACCTGCATACGGGGGCCACGCACGAAAATAAATGGAGAGTGGAATATATACAAACTGTACAAACACACTGGAGAAGGTTTATGGGAGCGATTTGTCCTTCAGTTCCAGCAGGATGAAGCACCCAGAGAATAAAGGGAGCGGGCACATAAAGAGAAAAGTGAGATGAAACGCGAGGAATGAAAACACGTACGGAGATGGGGAGGAAAAAAAAGCAACAAAAGACGGACTGGAGGGAGGGAGCGCAACGGGAGGTGATGCTGAGACTGTAATAGACTGGGTGGCCTGGAGAGATTACAGCCCAGGGGAGAAACCGAGGAGGAATATTCCCACACTTACTCAGAGAGCACTTTGTCTGTGAGACGGGCAGAGGAAACTGTCTCACAGGACACAAAAAATGACAGCCATTTTAACTTTTACTGATCCAATTTGGAGCTTAGAGAATCTTGGTGACTGAGATGCGTGAGAGCTGAAGGAGTCATTTTTAAGGCAAATAAAATGAGCTTTTCTAAGCTCGTCACAGTTTTTCACAGATAGCAGCAGCCGGTTTTCTTTTTCCAGATTAAGTGTATTAATAACTGTATTACATCACCTTTAGGCATATATACACTGTGAGCTTTTAGTTCATTTACACATGCACTTATATGGTCATTTACTACAAATAAAACAGTCTGTTAGGTTAAATAATCGATTTACGTTCTGCTTTTCTTACACAAACCTCTCCGGTTAATTAAGTTCTTCACATCTGCTGCTGCTCATTACCCAAAAAGTTGACTTCATAAAGAAACAAGGAAAGTATGAGCGTGAGCTGTTTTACAAGCTGCACACCGTCTCGCTCTCACTGGGTTTACGTATCTTGGAAGAAACTGTTTGGGTCAGTGAGTCTGCTGTTTACAACATCACTAAATCAAAGCCGGCTCTTTTTCTGGAGCACAAGGCATTTAAAGCAGCCAAGTTTATTTCGTCAACGTGGGATATTTGTGAAGTTTATGTTGGAGCATTAAAATCTAAGGACATCTACCATGATAGTAGTGATCACCACGGGGGGGGGGGAGGACAAAAACAAGTAAGAAAACAGACGGTATAAAGTGAATTAGTCATCTTTCCCATTAACGTTCCTGTTTAATTGAACCCTGACCTGATGGGACAAACACACATATGAACAAGAGAGAAGGACAAGATTTCCCAAAAGCACGGAGCACGGGGAGTCTCACAGGATGTGTCATACATTAGAAACATTATCTGCTAAAAGTAGATTTTCTTGGAGCATTAATATCAAAACAAGTGTTCACTCTAAAGTGTATTTACATTGTAAGGGCATAAAACGTGACTCACAACATGGGTAACATATGCGTTACGAAGGTTCCTCTCTTGTGAGACTTTAAGTAATGCAAGAAGCCAATAAATTTGTAACATAGCATTGGACAGACTAAACAAGATCCCACTGAGCAACAATGATAACATTAGATGAGCAAAAGTAGCTAGTAGTAGTAACATCATTAAAAGATTACTGGACAAATTTCCATTATATTAGTGCAAAACATTGACGTAGACGTTCACTTACAGATGCTTAATCTTGTGCTAAACATAGCTAAAAATGTCCTCTTTTTACAAGGGTAATCACAATATGTGTTGCCTGAAGTCAGAAGTTTCCAGGGCGTCTTCACACTAAATTCCACCACACATACTTATTTTGGACATGTGTGAAAATCCGAAAGAGCTGCTGAAAGAAATAGACTTTGAGTTTGTTTTGGATGCCTCAGATGTTTGTCAGACATCCAGAGAGTGGACATCTAGCGAGCGACTAGACCTTCAAACAAAGCCTTGTATGTACAGATACCCAGATACTTCAGAGAACAACCAAAATACCCACACGTTCGAAACTTTTAAAGCTGATTTAAACATCTAAAGACCTCCAACAAAAGGTCCTGAACTTTGTAGCTCAGTCAAATGCTTAAAGTTTAAACATCCACAGACGTCTTGAACGTTTCTGTCCAGTGCTGGGTTCCTCTCTCCTTATGTTATCACCGCTACAAACAATGAGTGAGGAAAACAAAAAAAAATACAGCTTAGAAGGCACACTTTGAATCTGTTGAGCTGCAGCGGGGACCGGCAAATTTAATGAGAAAAGAAAACTGACACCTAGCAATCCGATCCATTTAGAGAAAAGAAATCATACATCATATATTTGAGCATATTTATTTGTTAAGTGAATATTAAAAGATGGTGCAGCTGGTGTTACCAGTTCTCCAATGCAGTCAATAGACTTTAAAAGATGGCCACTTGATGTCTCCTGATGAATAAAGAGATCCTGACAGAAAATCTCATGCTGGGCATTTCTGAATCTGACCAACCAAGGGTTAGCCATTTGGTTATCGTTAGATGCACCTGTTTGCGTATCCTGTTTTTCCCTCTATTTCATTCTAATAGTGACCACAATTTACTAAATGAACAAATATTTTATTAAATAAGACTAAATAACAACTGAGACAGTAAACTCATTGAGAAAGTTTACTGAGATGAAGGGCGAGGAGGCAGAGAGATGATTTTGTCTATATTTCTGTGCAGCTGGGTTTGTTTTGACAACCACAGAATTTACGTTTATGGCAATTTTCAGGCAGCCACATCCATCGTTTATGTGAAGATTGAATCACAGCTAAACATGAGGCCAGTATAAAACCTGCAGATAAAAAGGGCAATGCAGGTATTGTTTTATTTAAATATGATCAAGTTAAAGCAGCTAATTCAGAAGGTCTCATGTAGTGGAACCTATAAAAAACTCATGGGACTTTAAACGACGCAGAAAATGGGAGAATTTTTTTCCCCATGTATTCACGTGTGGATTGTAAATAGTTAAATAGTTTCTCCTATTATGTTGTAAGAAACTGGGACTGTTGTGGAGGGCGGCTCAGATAAGTGCGGCTCTCTACAACAGTCCAAGCTTCTTATGTGGTCCATTGGAAAAATGAATTCCCCACTCGTGCTTTGGATAATTTTAGGCATGAAATTAAGGTGAATTAAATTACACTTCTTTTTTTTCATTAACACAGGAATTTTGTTTACAAAAAATCTCCACAAGGGCCTGTAGGCCCATTTTGGTGCATGCATGCATTGTGAAAAGTTGCAGAAGTAAAGTGGTCATATCCCAATTGTAAATTTTATACTCAAGGGGAATTGTAAAGCCCTTGATATAATTGAGCTCCACTGTTTATTTGAAATCTTAAGTATACCCAGCCTCAATCAGCGACGTGGTCAAAGTTGAGGAGGTCGAAGGGTTAATAACCCTGCAAGAGAACAGTAGTATGGGAGAGAGCTTCTGAGTCTGAGAAAAGAGGCTTACATACCAGCTGGTCTCACAGGCGAAAAGCCACCAACAGATCCTGATCATACAAAGACACCAGTTGAACAATCAGTCATATTTCCTCAGCATCAGCCCCAGTGATCCTCCTGACCTCACTGACCCTACCAGCCTCAATAAACACAAGAGGAAACCTCCTGGTCTGCAGTCTGTGAGGTGTGGGAGGGATTTGCAGTTTATTAGTGAATCTAGCCCACTTTATTAGATGGATTGAGTCCTTCAGAGTTCAAAAGGGTACACAAGATTTACCAAAGGTGGAGAAAGAGTCCAATGGCAAGATGAGAAATGCAAGTAAACAGGAGCGGGGGGAAAGCAATGTGTTTTCCACTGCTGATGTTATCAGAGATTCATCGAACATGTAGGTCTGATGTAAGACTAAGAAAACCAAGCACCACCAAAGCCTGAATTTGGGCAACTCAGTGTGGCAAGAATTAATTTAAACTACATGAAACACTGCTATATCACTTTGTCTCCTTCACCACCACCTTTACAATTCAGTTCAGATACAGTTTGTAAAATATCAACAGTATATGTCAGTGTACAGCAGATTGCACTGTATTTTGGTTTTCTTACTCCTCCCAATTCAAGTCCATAACCCTTGACACAGTGGGCACCTTCCTCTGTAAGTAAGTATAGCCTGTCAGTCTAATGTTTCCATTAGTCAACAATTTGTGTCCATGTCTTTTTTGTTCTGTCTGATGACAGCGATACTGACGTGAGTTGCTAGCTTTTCTCTTGCTAAGAGCTGCTGTTAGCTGTTGTTTTTGTTACTGTTAGCTGCTTTTAGCCAGCACTGGTGAAACTTTCTTTGAAATAGATCAAACCTTATTGTATCCGGATACTCACTCAATAAACTGTATGTGAGAATGTAACTTTTTATAAGAGGTAAAGTGTGATTTTTAAGCTACTCGAGCCTAACGTTAGCTGGCATAATTTTAGGTAATGTTAGCTAGCATTAGCTAATGTTAGCTTATAACCAGCTTTTATTGTTGGTTAGCTGGCTTCTTTTCAACCTCACATCTGCTGAAAAGAAGTAACTGCCACAATATCAGGAACAAATAAAAATATTTATGCGTGTTTTTGTGTGTCAGTTCAGGAGAGTAAGTTTGAGTCAAGGAAGAGGATGAGGTATAAATGAGGGCGGGGAACGAAATTGTGAGAAAGTGAAAATGGAAATATATATGCACAAATATCAAATAGTCATGTATAGTTTGGAAGAACTAATTCATTAAATTACAAGTAACCCATAAGGTGTACTACATGTGTGCCAAGTCTCTAGCCACATACTTGGTGGAACGGCAATGACCATCTCTTTAAATGGCAACAACGCACAGGTTACAACCCCTGTTAATGTGCTGACATTTGAACCTATGCTTCATCAGTCACCATTTTTACATTGTTACACAAAAACTAAATAGCCATATCTGGAAAACCTACACCCCTGTAAAAGCAGTGTTTATGCAACACTACTGCATAAATCAAGTGTATTAACATTCAACAATTCGTCCACAATTGTGGGAGTTCCTGCTGCAACAGGTGTCTCCCATAGCACATTTTGCTATAATGACTCACACCAGGACAGCTGCACAAGTTTAAAATCAAAAACAAAACAATACCAGCTAGACTATGACTTGGAAACAGCAGTACTGGTCGGTGGTTTAAGAAGTGAATATTACCCAGCTATCTCATATCATCACCCCTGGCGGTGGGAAAAAAGACAAATCATGACCCTATCCAATGCTATTTGAGATAAAGAGTCAATTAACAGAAATCACGTTGCCTCCCTTTCCCCTTCCTTATCAATCTGACACCCTGGATTCCATTCCAGATGATCCTTAATGTCTTCCTGCTTTATGCTCATTCCTCAGATTCACAGACAGGCTGTTATGGCTCCCCTGGCAGACTGAGTTGTTGTTTTTGCTTTAGGGCAGTTCAGTCTAAGTTTGGCTGAGTGTGGCAAACCAAACTGGCGCCATACTCACCAGGTCATCATGAACTTTTATTCTCAAACCTCAAGGAGACCAATCCGCCTCACCACCAAGACTGACTAATGAAATGTAACTGCATTAAACTGGCAGCAATGGTCACAAAAACAAAGTTGTCCTTCATCAGTTTCACTATTCTGGGAAGTTATTGTAATGGAGTAACTATCATGCCCTGTCCCCATGAATTTAATGGCCGGACATAGCATTTTTTCATGTTTTTAAACCTTTACCTCCTTGCCTTCCCTACAGGGGATTGTGCCAAATTTAAAAACTGATTTGCAACTTAAATGCTATTTCAGAAATCAACAGAAACACAAAAAATACTCTGGCAACACTTGAACTCTGGCTATCACATGTCTATGCAAGTTACACAAAGTTTAGGCCCATTTCCAAACAATTACTTTCGCATGTGACTTAACAGCATTCTCAATTATGTGTCAGAGGAAACTGATTTTCTCTCAGATTGGGGTTATTTGTTATGTTTCACAATTACTTAAGTAACTTATTTACTATTTATAGTAAATTTATAGTTTTCTAAAGTCACCCATTTTCAGTAAACCAATAAAATGTAAGCCGGTGTAGGACTTGGCAGCCTGGAAACCCAGAAATTACAGGTTATCCTTCCATGATGGTCAATGTAACGAAGGGTGTCTTTTAACTCAAATAATGCTGCTTTTATTTTATTAAAAAAATCAAACCAAATCCTTTTGATGCCTCAAAACCAGTAAAACCTAATACTATGAAACCAAGGTAATAAGGAGGTAGATGTGACTAAGAAGGATAATCCTCAAGACTTTTATATCCTCCTGAGAACCAAGGACAAAATAATATTCCTATTTAACTTTATTTATGATTTCCTGCCTCTTTGGAGCTAAAAGAAGCCACCCAAACACATGACATATTAATATAAAGCCCAGGATGTCCTCTGTTTAGTGCCTCAGGAGTTAGTAGGGTAGTTCAAATAAGTCAGAAGATACAGACTAAAAACAAATTCCCATTACAGAGGACATAAATGAATAGGCCAGTTCTCAGGATGATATGGCAGACAAAGGTTCAACTCTCATGACGCCCATTTTTGTTTAGTCCCAGATTCCATCAGTCCAAATTCTTTCGGGTAAAGATCAAATATGTATGCCTTAAACTAACAATTTTTTTTAAAAAATCTTGAATATTTGAGCCTCCAAATCAATAAAGGTAGTATATGAGTGCTAATAAAAAATGGAAGTACTTTGGAAAATATTGAGGAATCCAGTTAAGAAATCAGTTTACACTCAACCACCATCAGATCCTTTAGAAACACCATCTCTGTCCTTCCCCCTTACCTTTAGGGATGCTGATCTTGAAGTCCAGGTCTCTCTCCTCCAGGTGGTACAAAGCGACTTCCTGTAACCTGGCTCGCTCCAGCTCCGATAGGCTCTGGATGGGAACTGGCTGTAACCGCACGCTCTGTCCCAACATGGTGGCCCACGTGTGATCCCCCTGCAGAGAAAAGAGATTGTTAAAGGATACAGAGGACACAAAAATACCTATAGAAACACAAGCCATTAATCAACGGGTACCAGATGGTCTTCAAACTAAAAAAACAAAACAAAAATCTCCACTGACATGCAATCTCTGACCATTGCCAACCAACCATCAACTACTTAAAGGCAAAAAAAATCTTCAAAAGCAAAAACAGAGAATTCAGCTGTGAGTAAGCACACATTTATGTGCTTTGCTTTTCTCACTGTGTAACAAGATAAAGAAAGAGACCATGTTTCTCGTCAAAAAAGTCAGCGTGTTCATTTGTTTTCACTAGTCTTAAGCCTGTATTTATTTTTATTCTTAGCCTTTTATTACAAAAACCTATTGTGATGCCCTTTTTGTCTGTTGACATTGAGATCTTTGCACAGTGAAAGCTCATTAAATCTCTGCAGACACAACCTGACCTTTTAAAAAAGGGGGAAATCCACAAGTTTAACACAGGAAGCCTGCATTTGTCATAACAACAAACCTAAATTACATTGCACATTTTATACTAAGTCTTCTGTGGCTCTAGATGAGCCTGTTTATAAGGGTTATTGGGTCCAATCTTGGTATAAAACTGCTTGATTAAAAAAAATAACTTTAGTAATTTCGAAGAATAACCCTTTCTAACTCATACAAAAAAGAAAAAACAAAACAAAGTAAATTAAAAACATTGTATCAAGGATTTCTACTGTTTTACTTATTGAGGTTTAATCTACAAACATTTTCAGCTTTTTTCTGCTTGAAGGCAACATGCTAATAATATTGGTGCATCAATAAATGGAAGTACTATAAGAAGTAACCATTACCAACTGCAACTCCAGATTAGTCTGCTTTACTGTATCTCATATTGATAAAATGTTATTAATCAAAAGGTATTCCGATTTATTTAAGTATATCTTTGCTTAGAGCCTAGATACCCCCTTAATTCTCTAGCAGGCTGCCAAACATCTTCATAGCGAGCACTGGCTAAAGCTGGAAAATATTAAGATTATACAACAGTGTACAAACAGGACCTGACCTTGAATGGACAACAGGGAAATTAAATCCCTGTTGTCCATTTAAAGCTTTTAAAAATGAGTTTTCACCATTCCTCATTTAAATATTTATCTTCTGAAAATTTATTTAAAAACTCACCACACTATCAATGCCCTAGCAATGTCGAACTATTTCAAGGTGGGAATTTTACATTTTCAAGTAACTTGGAGGGAAACATCTAAATCCATCCCAAAGCAAGTTTCGCAGTTTTCACATTTTTGTGATTTTTTCCCTAAACTTAACCTGTATTATTTAATGTAAGTAAGGCTTTTTTGTCCATTGTGGCATCAGTTTGAAGCCCAAAATATTAAAATGCTACTATCTCTGTAAGGTGGTAAGATTGAACTGCACAGTTTAAACACAAAGTCATAGATGGTATACATTGTAACGTATCACTGTACACACACTATATATCATCATGCTCCTTAGTTTACTTGAAGGCCCAAAGTGTTTAAGAAGTACTTCTTTGCTGTGGTAAACATTTCAGTGGTTGAGACACAGTCACAGATCGAATAAGCATTAGCTTAAAGTCTTTTGAAGGCATTGTAAGTGTTAGGGCTGATCCCAGTTTGGAAATGTGGAGAACATTCAATTTTAACCTCAACACGGTTTACCTTCTACTAGATTCTCACCAAGCAGCAGGTAGGAGGCAAGGAGCTAAATCACAGAGCTAATAAATAAGGATGGAGATGGAGAGCAGTAGAAGAATGGTAGAATCAAGAGATTTTAAGAGATGCTAAGAAAACAGGAAAAACAATATCAGGTGAATATTGAGAGGAAGCGCGGAGGGGTAATGGGGGGAGTGTTTGATGGAGGGATGAAGCGGCCGCAGGTTAATAAGAAGCAGACAATCACATTCCAGATCTTAAGTCTGTGCTCCACAACCCGTTCACCCTGTCAGACAAACATGTGTTTCTAATATATGCATGCTGTGCGACTTTTCGGAGAGCCTAAGCGTATAGGAACTGTGCAAATCAAGTAACCAATACGTCCAAACTGTACCGTCGTCTTTAGCAACTCGTTGATTTACTTCTATGATCTGAGGTGACTTCAAACCACCTCTGTTTGCCACGATGCCAATGGTTGTTCTGGTTCACCACATTGGGGTTAGGTTCCCCACTCTGGTTGGAGGATTGTGCCAACTTCTGTAATCTTTTAGTTTGTAAAAATTACGTCCAGATGGGATAACTTTACATCTTTGTGCCTCAAATTCTTGTGGCGTGTGGTTAAATGAAACCGCATGGGAAGTTTGTAGGGAAACGTCTCTTTGTTAAAAACTAAAGGAGATCCGAAACATGAGAAGAAGGTCCTAAGCCAAAAAGATCTAAAGACCCTACTCCTTTAGACTTTGACTATGCATTGTATTCAATAAACATTTACAGTACTTTGGATGAAATAATATTCTCCACAGGTGTCAGATACAATTAGCAAGGAAAAAGTAAAATATAACAAAAAATGTAGAAGAGAAGAACTTTATACTGAAAAACTATTAACTAATAGGATCATATTTAGTGACAATATGTTTCTCTGCTGATTATTCTAAAAAAAATTGACAAACTGTCGGTCAACTCCCAAACTAAAGCTGAACTTCATGAAAATTTGTGAAAAGCCGGAACATAGCATCAAAGTTGAGATGACCTAGTCGTCGTCCACACCGTCCTCCTCCCTGACCTCCAAATTTGGATTGTTTTGTATATAAGAATAGTTCTGTTCAGCAACACAAATCAAAAGATTAAAGGTTGTGATTACGTCACCAACTGCTGTGAAATTAGTTTTGTACTAATAACTCCACAGCAGTCTAAAGAAACTGGCTGCAGTTCAGGGTGTAGCAGATGGTGCTCATGAGCTAGTCCCAAATGAAATGGCTAGTAGACCCAACCCACTTTTTATTTTAGAGTCCAGAAAAAGACCACTAATATTATGTTTATGGATTTTAATTGTTCCCATAAAACACTAGCATGCTGCTGATGCATGCCAGTTGGTCTAGTAAGGTTTTACAAACAGTTATAAACAACAGCTAACATGAGAATTGTGGTTAAATCACAACAGACATTTGTACATGTGTCCAAGAAACAGCTGCTTGTGGTGGTCAAATGTTAACTGCTATCAGGATATAGATAGCAGATTAAAATTAAAGTGCCATAAAGTGGTTCTTTGTACCCGGAGGTCAAGTTCAAGGCTCGTATGATAGGTTGATATAAACATTTATGACAACTTTTTATACATAAAAATATTTAGTAAGTATGACTTCACACTTCTCACAGTTGTGTTATTTCTTGTGTCTTTCGCTTTGTTCAGTCATGTTATCTTTTCATTTTTATTCTCTGAAGGTCTCGCTGTGCACTATGTGAGTGGGAAAACAGATCCACGTGTGCATGATTTTCTCATGACTAAATGCAGACTGCACAGCGTGATTGAACAAAATTACTTTGCTCTTAATGCTAAACACAACCAGACAAATAGGCTGTGGTGAAAGTGAAATGATGAATGATGAAAGTTGCCCACAAAAGAGCGCTGAGGCCTCATCCACATTTTCTAAAACTGGTAACATGGACTCACTCAAAGCAGCAGGGTTCAGTGGAAAACAATACCACAGGCAATATGGTTTGCTATGTGAAATGCCAAACTTTAGACATGACATTTAAGTTAAATGTCATGTCTCATGAGCAGTTTTTAAACCTATACCTTATGTGTATTTTCTCTCTTGCTGTGGTGGATGTTTGAACGGTCTCACCACACATTCAGGATGGGTCAGAATATCTCAAACTCTGCTTTCATGAACAATTTCAGTTGTGCTCAGAAGTTTAAACATAAGCTGTTCTTTTCTCAGGGTGGAATGACTGTGCAGCATACATCTTTGATGATTTAAATCAATCAATCAATAAAATAAACAAGAATTGGTGAACAAGTTTGAATTTATTTTGGATTTTCTCTACACAGGTTCAAATGTATGCATGCAGGCCCAAATACATTCACATCCCGACTAATAATTGATTAAATGTCTCTTAGCAAGTTGCACCTCAGTATTGCACCTGTATTGGCCAATACTTTGGTATTTTGGGCTTTTTGGTGGCCTTGGACCTTTCCATCGTCCCGAGTATTGGTCAATCCTATGAGTGTCAAAAAATTCTTTTTATGGTAGTAAAGAGAAGTTACCTGTTGTAGCAATCATGATCACTAATGAGAAGGTTATAGGCCTTGGCCTTGACAAGTTAAAAGACATTGTAGGTCCTTCAGCACCACTTATTAAAAGATTTAAGTGAGTGTGTGTATTTATTTGAGCCGGTATGTATTTTAAATCAATCTCCTATGACCTATTGTCCATACAAAGAAAACAAATCTCATAAGAAGATGATAAAAAAGATAAAATACACCCAAATACTTTTGCACACCAATTCTTGTTTTTCTAAAGTCAGAAAGATGTATACTCTTTCCACCCTGGAAAAAGAACAGTTCAAAGAAGTCATTAAAAACCCCAAATTACCACGACATTCATGCCCGTGATGTAAAATGCTGAACACAACTGTAAGTATTAAGATTCGTTCACTGGGAAGAAAAGGAGAAAATTTAATGGTTGCTTCTGCAACCATTAAATTTTCTCCTTTTTTTTTTGGTTTGTTTGTTTTTTTACTACGGTAGCACCTCCCATAGCTGTTAAGGATACCATGCCAGTCTTTTTCTTTTCGACTGGACACTACTACCAAAAACTCTAGAAGTTCATCCAGAGTGCCTGGTATTAACCCCTATTGGCAATCTCGCCTTGGGAACGTCTGACCCACTCTGTCATCCTGTGAGTCATTAAGAGTCACAGGGGAAAGCTATGAATCATTTGTGAGACATCATGTGAGTTATTCAGCTCACGTGGGTCCAGGTGAAAGTTGAAAACCAAGACGAGCTGCCTTAAATTCAAGCCCTTAATGCTGCCAATATCTGGATGATCATTGTGGCTAAAATTACCAAAATATGCAAACTTTTGCAAGTTAATGTTTTGTAATCTTCGGAGGCTACATTTTGGCATCTACCCTGTTATTACCAGCTGTGATCCCAGTGTCTGCTTCATTGTTAAACAATCTCACTCTGCTTCAACTATGTTTAAAACAATTATGTTCACCAACCACAATCCAGCGTTTCTACAATCAGTAAGTGAGCGCTGCTATTCACGATGTTCTGATTACATCAAATCGGCAATGAATGTTTCAAAAGTCCATCATTTATGGTAAAGGTTGTCAGGAATGGTTTGGTAAATGTTGAGTCACTCGGCTACAGACACAATTTTATTTTCATTAATAATGTGTGGGAAATGTGTCATGTCTGGCTCTGTGCTCTTTTTCCTCTTGTGATACAAAAATTTCGCTGATGTAAAACTAACTAGAAATCACTGTAGTCTAAACTCAAGACTATTTTACACAAAGTATTTGATCGTAGTAACTACTTTCCAATCTTTCCAATCCATTTCACCATGAAAAAGAGGGAAAAAAAGATTTAAAAAGAGTATTGTTGACTTAGTTGACTATTAAAATAAGACCCTCCTTCACTCTGTAGGTTTTCTCTTTTTGTACAATCATGAGTTTTCAATACCAGGAACTAGGAAATGAGGCAGTGCAGCCACATGAAAGACAAACCACACAGGAAGGTAGCAGAAAGTGGAATACAATGACCTAAACCTCTCATTACTGATTTTAGACAGTAAAAGAAAAGCTTTTTCATTTTTTCCCCAGACGTTTACCAAAATAAACTCTGACTTCTCACAGAACTTGGAAACGTGATGACATATAAATACATAAGAGATGAGACCTTGCGGAGCTTGAAAGAAGCAAATCAGCAGATCACTGCAATCAAGGACGTGTTGTTCAAAGCAGCACCTGCTAAAACTGGGCCCGTTTTTGAGTTTGCATTTAAAAGCAGGTCATATAACCTTGTTCTGATGCTGTGCCCCCCGTCTGATGACACAACACAGTAAGAAACATGGTGTGAGAGCTCTCGGATGCTTTTCACTCCCCCCCCACGCTGCTGTTTTGTGTATAGTCGTCTCTCCCTTGGGTGCTTCTCACCGTGCACATCATTAACCTCAGCATTTTGTTCTGCCCCCCACCCACCTCCTACCTTCTTGGCCAGACGGTGCAAATGAGGCAAAGATAAATACTGCCTCTCGTTCTCATTCATTAGCCGGAGGTGAGGACGTGGTTCATTTTTCCTTAATTACAAGAACATTTTAATTGTTTCCATTAACATAATAACATTGCTTATTTATTTGCTATTGATTTCCTGTTCAACCAAACATCTGGGAATGCTTGAAAACTAGAGTGTATGTAAAACTGTAATGCAATGTGTATTAATAAAGCTACGACAAATATACTGCAATTGCCCACGATTTTAAACCCCTGCAGGGTCGAATTATCAGCCGGAAAAAGCAAGATTTATCCCTGAATCCCAAAAAACTTTTTGGCTGACATACAGCAGGGTTTTTGAAACTGTTCAGGTCCAAGGAAAAGTTACAAAGGAGAAAATGTTCAGGGTGGTCAATGATTCCTTAAAGACCCCCTTGTGGAGCAACATTAATATTTTTCCTTACAGAGTACATAAAAGGAAATAATTGACACAAGATCCTATTCTATTCATGTAAAGTGCCCCAGTCTTTATGTATATGCTCTCTTTAATGATGACCCTGTGTAACACAGTTTTTCTTTTTGTGTATTTTGCATAATATCCTGATGCTTATACTGCCAAGGTTGAGAAAATATGTATTTTATCAGACAATTCATAATTTTGATTAAGGGACACAAAAGCAAAGACGCATGAGCAATCAGGTAAAAACATTTGGTACATATGAAAAAAAGATTTTTCTCGTTCTTCTTCAACTATAGATTCTAAACAAGGGTGTACTCAAACCAGATGATCCATACTGTGCATGAGTGCTCTCACCCCAACCGGTCGCAGCAGATTGCCGCTCCTCCCTGAGCCTGGTTCTGTCGGAGGTTTCTTCCTGTTAAAAGGGAGTTTTTCCTTCCCGCTGTCGCCAAAGTGCTTGCTCATAGGGGGTCATACGATTGTTGGGTTTTTCTCTGTATCTATTATTGTAGGATCTACTGTACAATATAAAGCGCCTTGAGGCGACTGCTCTTGTGATTTGGCGCTATATAAATAAAAATTTAATTTAATTGAGTGTGCTTGACCTCCCCCTGTTGTCCTGTGTGATTGATCTATGGTATTACTGGGTACATTTCTCAGACCTGGTTCAGTTGTATTATTGTGGGGTCTTCACCTTACATATTAAACCTGCCTGAGAAAACCTAAAGCTGTAGCTGATACCACATACTTAAGCTCATTATGAAAAAAGGTGAACTGTAGAGGGGGTACAGGTATTCTCAGGCACAGTACAAGGCAACCAAGCTTGGTGTAAGTGCACCCTGAGAACCTCTTAATATAATGCTATTACAGTATTTTTCTCTAAATCAGGGATATATCTTGTGGAGGGGCCCTGAGCAAGCCTGACACCATTTAGTTCATACTGTGCCTTTATGGATATACAAGTTTTAAATGACCATGGAAACTGACGAACCTCCCGGACAGGTCTAGGAGGGAGTAGAAAGGAAACTGAGCTGGACCCAGTTTTGAGAAGGTGTATTAGCACCGGAGAGATTTATGTAGGAGACATCTGGTGGTCATGCAAAGACATGCACGTAAGATCTCTGTTGTTAAATGTCCTGGCAAATGTAATCTTGCAACATTATAAAAACTATGAAGTTCCTTACATTTCGAAAGGGTAAATTTAAACCCAAGGGTGCGTTTTGCAATCCCCCAACCGAGTACATTTGATAAACCACAGCATCAAAAAGCAAAAGTTTAGAGCATATCATAAAGAAAATGTTAAGTCAAAAAGATGAGGATGAAACTCATTGGTCACAGTTGAGTTTGACTGTATTTAACTGGGAAACAACACATGCTATACATCCATTCAGCGTCCTGTGGAGATATGTATGGCACTAACAACTAATAACAGCCATTCAATCCACTGCATATACATATCAAATACCATTACAAACTGACAGGTATGGATGTATGCGAATTGCGTGTGGCTGGTTGAACACACAAAGTTCTCTATAATAGCAAAAGCTATATTACTAATTTCACTCTCCTTCACGGCTGTTTGAAAATGTAGAAATCTGATACAGCTTCCTTCTTCAAATTTAAAACATCCACAAGAAAAGAGTATACAGAACATGTTCTTTGGATGCCCAGTTCTGTACTAAACACAGCATTTTATCTGTTCGTGCTGCACTAATGGCTTTGCCGCTTCACTGGTGAGGGACAATAAGAATCCCGTAGGCTCTCTCTAAAGCTTAAGTTATAAATAGGTCTAATATATAAACTGACCCTTTCCGTCCTAATACTGTTATATGGAGGTTTATGAAGTAAGTGCCACAAGGGACAAGTGGATAAAGCTGGTCTACAAAATAATATACTGTATTTATTAATTAAAATACCAAAATCCTAGACAAAGTGACATGGTAAAGCAGATTTCCAGCTTGTTCAAAAACACTATCTCGTTTGAAAAGAATGAAACAGTTCGTGAGAACACAAATGACTTTTTTATTTCCTCCTTTCCTTTCAGTATGTTAAACACACACACATGCAAATAATACGTGCAGTACCTTCTGTGGTTCCTTGATCCTTTCTAATGAAGGAACATTATGTTCACATTATGCAGCTCCACGTCTTGTTTTTCTTAGAATAAATAAGGAACGGCGGCTGGTCTAATTAGGATGTTGTCAAAAACCACCTCACAAAGTGAGCTTAACATACATTAGTATGCAAAGATACTTGCTTGTTCACTGACAGGAAGAGACACACACACACACACACACACACACACACACACATGCGCAAACATACACAGACACACGCGTAAACAGACAGGCAGAGCTAATAGGCCCCTTGGCAGTGCTAAAGACTGACGGCCGAGCCACAAAGACGGATCCTGCGTCGACACAGCAGTGGTATTGTGTCAGTCCTGACTGAACTGGCATGTTGCCACACACACACACACACACACACACACACACACACACACACACACACACACAAAAGACTAAACTACACTCTAGTCTTCATCCTGAAATGTCTAATTTTTTACATCATAAATGTGCTTTTCATCTGCAAAGGTAAGTCAAGTCCCCAGTAAGCAGCTGTGTAAATACATTTGTCCCCACAATATCAGCAAAACAAGTACACACACACACACACACACACACATAATTTAGAAGCGATTACACTCTAGTCTTCATCCTGTCACGTAATGTGAAATGTTGTAGATTATAAGGATGCGCTTTTCATCACCAAAAGTAGTTGAGTCCTCACTAAGTGGTCACGTAAATCTGTATGTCCCCACTGTATGAGTAATGCAAGTATACAACCACGGATAATATGTTTTTATCCCTACAGAAGACATTACACTCTGTTCTTCACTCTAAAATGTTACATTTTACATGCTTTATGTCTCCGGTAACAAAGACAGGTCCCCACAGACTGAGCTTGTTATCACTTTTATGTCCCCACAACTCGAGTTATAAAAGCACAGAAAAACTCGGAGATTTTAAGGGGCTCACACAGACTCCTTGCTGTCTGAAACTCAAAGCTTATCCAGCAGATGAATACAAATAGAAGTGGATTCATAGGATGATGCTGAAACTTTGCTTGTTGACATGTATGGTGTTATTTGCAGCATAAATATTTTTTTAAAGTCACATTTTAACTGACTACATTTGAAGAAAAAAAGGTTGTATTTTTCCTTGCGTTTCTCAGGAGCGCCAGATTATTTCACGGTTTTCCTTTCCCCCAAAGCGTGACCTAATTTGAGGTGATTAATTAAATAAGCTTATTTACAATCTTCAAATGACTGAATTAATGGTGTTTACAAAATAATGTTCCCGCCTAATTATAGCTAATGGAGCTCCCACCACATTTGCTGTGTCTACGAACTGTTTAGGAAACATGAGAGTTTTATTTTAGGCATAATATCAGACTTTTCCGGGAAAGCACAGGAGACATTTTAGGTGTAACGAAACATCCTAATACTTGAGATTTTGTCTTTACATAAGCACACTGCCATGGTCTCAAAATGATGCGAATAAAATGATAAATTTAGAGAAAGTCATTAAGAAAAGACGTGCATCATCACTCAGGTCTCTGACAGGTAACAGAAGCACTGAAAATCACAACAGACAGGTAATGCAGCAGATGGCAAAGTGCACTTGCTTCAACCCTCAAACAAACACAAAGTCTGTACCTGTATTGGGGCGTCTTTCAATCAAAATGCAACAGGTGGTCCTCCAGATTTCTGAGCCTCCTTGTATACAGACTTTGATCAGAGAAACAGCTGCATATCAGCTCTGAGCTGAATGAAACTGACGACTAGGAGTTAATGCGGAAAGTGGCCGAATGGGATATACACAGTGTGAGAGAGAGGAGGGCACGGGGGAATGGGGAGGGCTGAGAATGAGTGTGATTACGAGAGCAGGAGGAGGAGTGGCGCATGCTGACTTGACTTTCAGGAACTGAAAACATAAACACAAGACAGAGGAAAAGAGGAGGAAACAAAAAAGGAGCAATGAAGGGAGAGGAAGAGGTGATGGAAAGAGGTAGGGAAGATGAAGAAGTGTCAGGGAATAAGTAAGGAGAGGAAATGGAAAGAAAGATGGGGCATAATAGGAAACAAGTAGTTAGAAAATGAGCAAAGATAAGGGCAGGAGGAAGGTGTGGGAGTGGTAAATGGGAAAGAGGCTAAGGAGACCACAGGAGAGAATAAGTAGAAAAGCAGTATAAGGTTAGAAGAAGAATGAAGGAAACAAAATGCAGAGGACAAAAGGGAAAGTGTGAAGGGTCTAAAAAGGAGATGAAAATGAGATAGGGACACAGGAAAGAGGACAAGATATATGCGGGAAATTAGAAGATAGACAAGTTAAACTGAGATATAAGAAAGAAAAACAGAAGTGATGAAAAAGGGCGTATGAGATAAAAGTGACAGGTCATAGAAAAAGGCGAGAGAGTGTTAATTCAGGAGACAGGAAAGGAGGCAGATAAGAAGAAATAGTTACATAAAGAGAAGAAGGAAAAAAATAAGGAGGTGGTAAGCTGATGGAAGTGGGTAAAAAAGAGGCAAGATTTTAGAGGATGACTTGAGGAAAGGAGGTAGAAAGGAGGGACGAGGTAGAAAGAGAAGAAGCGCCTGAAGGAGGGAAGTAAGTAAATGGAGGAAGGGAGGGACTGAGTAGGAGGAGGATTAAAACGACAGGATAAAAGCTCTATAAAAAGGACAGACAGGCCAGCGGAGCTCAGAAGAAAAATAGAAAAGGAGTAGTCGACCAGAGGAAGAATACTACAGCATAGTACATCTACTCAAGTGTGAGCGGATATTAAAAGCTGCCCGAGAACCAGATCTGACCCAGTAAAGCCAAATCCAGGGAATAATAGTTACCATGTTTCCAAGATAGTGGTCTTCCTTTTTCCCTCTTGTCTGACAGCTCCATCTTCTCTCCATTATTATTGCACCCGCTCTGTCCTTCTATCAGCCATAGTCCCTGCATCTAAAGACCTCTCTGTCACCTTCACCCTCCTGCCATTCCTTCTCTCTCACTGTACCCAGCAGTAGCTCAGTTTCTACCAGCAGCCTGTTGGCCAACAGAACAGGAGGCACCAAACATTTTGATGTTGAATAACCAGTGGCTGGCACTAATTTCTCAACTTCTAGTCATGGTTGAAAAATAGCAACAAAGCTGAACCAATGTTGCAGGCGTTACCATGACGTTGGTTTGAGGGAATTCTTACAGAGATTTCACTGTGTTTCCAAACACAACAAACCATGTGTTCAAGAAGAGTGTTCTACTAATAAAATAAAGTTTCTTAGTCGAAAGACTGAAAAGAGAGAATTCCTGACAGGCTCCGGTAATATTAGTCTGTGTACAAGGAGTAGACATTCAGTGGATATCTGTTCACATAACCATAATAATTGTCGCCGTTTTAGAAAAACCATAACATATTCATTTTATTCCTTCTTTGGAATAATCTGATCTATATTTGTCACTTTGTAAGAGATTGATGTGATCTTTATTCCATGTGAAAGTAACACTGGCAGCTACAAAAAAACTCCAGATGCCACTCACAACCATTCAGGGAATAGTCAAACTTCCTCTTGTTACTTGTGGCTGCCATGTGGTCGCTAACTGGTCCCTAGGGTGCTAGCTGTCTGTTAGGGTTCACGACAGCTAATATTAACTCACTGAGCTTGACTTCTTAACCGGGTTTGTACTTTCTAGAGCATTTTAATACAGTTCCAGTTACGGTATATACAATTTATGAATACAGCTCATTAACCACAATTACTAGCTTTAACCCTTTAAGACCTACCATAGAACCAAGTCCGCCAGAGCTTATAATAATAATAATAATAATAATAATGGATTGCATTTATATAGCGCTTTTGGAGACCCTCAAAGCACTTTACAATTCTACTATTCATTCACTCTCACATTCACACACTGGTGGAGGCAAGCTACAGTTGCAGCCACAGCTGCCCTGGGGCAGACTGACAGAAGCGAGGCTGCCGCATCACGCCATCGGCCCCTCTGGCCAACACCAGTAGGTGAAGTGTCTTGCCCAAGGACACAACAACGAGACTGTCCGAGCCGGGGCTCGAACCGGCAACCTTCCAATCACAAGACGAACTGCCAACTCTTGAGCCACAATCTTTATACTTTTACATGCTGTAGTGCCATTTTTGGGAGCATTTCAAGTTGCTATACATTAATACAACCGTTATAGCCCAAGTCCATAGTAACTACATAAATTGCAAAAAAGTGCAATTAAGTACAAAAAAAATTGAAAATCGTTTTTTGATTTTTTTCCATATATTTCTAGTTAGAGGTTTATCCCTCAAAACTGTAAATACATAAAAGTTGCACAAAATAGTTTACAACAACAGGAAATTTATTTTGAGTGTCTTCATAGTTTTATTTTTGAGATACACCAATTTTTATATACTGCAGGAAAAACGAAAATAAATATTATAATGGAAATTTGCAAAAAACACAGCATATGCATCAAAATAAACTATTTCTAGCAGTGCAATTTGAGTTCTAAGCATCCCAGAAACGATACAGAAAAGCATGAAGTCAAACATGACTTTTAAAAATACCACTATAGGCTTATAAGGTCCCGAAGGTAAAAAAAAAACCTACATTTTCCGGGGAAATGACGTCACTTCTGGTTTCGGGCAGGTAATGGCGGACATGCGATAGTTCGCGCTGACGTCTATTCCAACGTAGGAAGTGTTTTGAACAGCTGATCGGATCAGCAAAGCGTGTTTCTGGAATATTATGTTTTTGTTGCTGCAAGTGCTTTTTATGCAATTTTTGCAAAGCTATATGTGGAAGGAAACCGTGACCTAGGGCAAGCTGATGGCATAAGATGTAAGTACAACTCCTCCGGTTTCATATGCAAAAAAAATCATTGCGCTAGCTTACGTGGTTCCAGTTCTACAGGGATTTAAAAATTGTTACGCAAAACGGAGCGTCCCCACTCCGACCGGTTTTAAAGGATTGACTGATATCTTACCACTTACCACTCCCAGCCAACTATGCTAATTTCTGCCTCAAAATAGCTAACATAGCAGTGTCAAAAAAAGGCTAATGTCACCCTGTGAAGTTAAATAAGTAACAAACAAGAAATTCCCAGCATTTAATTTAAAATAAGAAAAACAAACAAAAAACTTGCCCTCCAGTGTCATACTAATTTGGCCAACAACACTAAACTCAAGGTTTCAAAATCCAAGTTCACAAACGGAGGACTTACTAGCCATGCGCTAGCTATGTAGAACCTAGCTCACCAACAGCTGGAGGGACATGCTGTTCAATATGGATCCAGACCGATTTGATTTTAATGGAACTTTTTCACTCTGCACAGGTTTTTTTCTATTATTTACAGTTATTTTAATGTGCACAGCTTTTTTCTTTGTCTTTTGCAGTAGTCACTGGAGGTACATAGATCAAAATGCATTGTAACTTATCATCCCTGATGCCACTCAGCCAATCAAGTTATTTCTACAAAGCAATGATGCGAATGTGCACATGCGTGAAAACAAAACGTAGCTAGGTGTCCAAAGACGTAAGTCAAAGAGCAGAGGGGGTTAAACCTGTTGTTATTTTTGTTGAGACTGATTACTTGTGAAGTGTAGTTATGGACAAAAAAACCCTCAAACTAGACTTCTTTTTTTAATGAAGCACTTAGCATTTACTTTATAATTATTTTATTACTGAAGAGCTCTCTGGTTCATATTGAAAGTAAATAAACGCTGCTGAAATGCTACTGAATTGTACTTTCTTCCATTTACTTGACAGGCAGTTGTTGTTGGCATAAATGCATTGATGCCACTATTAGGCCAATCGAAATATACTGCACTGAATTATGATGCATGTGGAACTTTAAGATATTCTCTGTTGGAGGAAATTTTCTCTAATCGTACTTCCTTAAATTTCAATTGAATACCTGATGTAGAAGCTTCTCCCTTATTTCTAGGTATAAGGCGTGACTCATCCACCTGGAAACTCACCAGAAACATATTTGACGTTGAAACATTCCTAAGAATATAGTTTGGCTGTCTGGGAACATAACTTTTATAAGACATGGATGATGTACCAGGCAGTGCTGGGCAAGTAGCAACTGAACCACAACAGTCAAGTTGTGGCTTGTAATAAGGAGTCGACATCAAAATGCTTGGATACTTCCCAGAGATGCAGAACTTGTGGGCATTATCAGTTACCATCACTACTCCTTTAACCAAATATTTTTACTGACCTTCCACTAAACATAAGTCTTGTTTTAAGAGCAAGAGCAAAAAAGGAAGCATCTGGCTACATTATTCACTCTATTATAGGTTAATCTGTACTCAAATTATCAGCACCTAAAGTTCAAAAGGTAGGTATTAAATGCTATGATAACCAATAAATTGACTTAATCCTGCAAGAAGATTCCATCACGCTGTCCAGATTCCTCCTAATAGCTGTGAAGAGGCCAGTGTGCGAACAGCCGTGTGAAAACACGTGTGGAAAATGACCACCGGGACTCCCATTTGTGAGGCCCAAGTAACAGCAGCTAAACCACTTGACACTTCTGACCCCTAAAGGTCAACAGTGTAAGTAAGTAAGTAAGTAAGTAAAATTTATTTATATAGCGCTTTTCACAGATAAAAATCACAAAGTGCTTTACAACACAGGAAATGGGAATATAAAAACAATATAACAGTAAATAAAACAATGTAAAACAATAAAACTATAAAAACAGCATAAGAAGAAATTAATCAAATGCTTTTCTAAATAAAAATGTCTTCAGCTGTTTCTTAAAAGAATCAATGGAGTCCGTGCAGCGAAGAGACAGTGGGAGAGAATTCCACAACCGTGGTGCCACAGTCTGAAAGGCCCGATCACCACGAGTTTTAAAACGAGTGCGCGGTACCACCAGCAGTCTCTGATCTAATGACCTTAAAGCCCGAGAAGATGTATGTGGTTTCAGCAGGTCAGATAAATATTGAGGAGCCTGACCATGTAGGGCCCTAAAGGTTAGAACTAAAATTTTAAAATGAAACCTAAAATTTACAGGCAACCAGTGAAGGGAGGCCAAGACTGGAGTGATATGCGATCTTCTCTTGGTGCCTGTTAAGAGACGTGCTGCAGCATTCTGCACAGTCTGAAGACGATTTAAGGCTGATTTGTTAAAACAAGTAAAAAGGCCATTACAATAGTCTAAACGAGAAGAAATAAAAGCATGAATAATCATCTCAAGTTCAAGCTTTGATACCATTAGTCTGAGTTTAGAAATATTCCGTAAATGATAAAAACAGTTTCGGACCAGCTGCTTAGAATGCTGCTCGAGCGACATCGAGCTGTCAAATATGACACCGAGATTTCTAAGGCTTGATTTTACATAAGGGTCTAAGAAGCTGATATGCTGTCTAATTTCTGGGACCATGTGGTCTGGAGCAATAATTAGAGTTTCTGTTTTATCAGAGTTTAGTTGGAGAAAATTGTCATATAACCATTTGTTGATTTCTGTCAGGCAATTACTTAAATTAGACAATTTATAAAACTCAGACATTTTGAAGGAACAGTATAGTTGGATGTCGTCAGCATAGAGATGATAGGAGATATATTTATAGCGCTTAATAATTTGGCCTAGGGGAAATACATAAAGTAAAAAGAGAATTGGACCCAGGACAGATCCCTGAGGTACCCCACACGGCAAAACTGTTGATTCTGATGTGACATGATTCATGCAAACAGTAAAAGATCTCTCAGACAGATATGATATAAACCATTTTAAAACAACGCCAGTAATCCCAAACAAGTTCTCGAGTCTGTTTATCATGATACTGTGCTCTACAGTGTCAAAAGCAGAGCTGAGATCCAACAGGACCAGCACTGTATATTCTCCAGAGTCTGCTGCCATCAAGATATCACTAGATACTCTAAGTAAGGCCGTTTCAGTGGAATGCAATTTACGAAAACCAGACTGGAAAGTGTCCATAACAGCATTTTTATCCAGGAAATAGTTAAGTTGTTCTAGTACTACTTTTTCTAAAATTTTCGATATAAAAGGCAATTTGGATATTGGCCTATAACTGTTAGGAAGAGATGGATCCAGCTGGGGTTTCTTTAATATTGGCTCAACAATAGCTTGTTTAAAGAAGCTGGGGACTGAGCCAGTATGAAGAGAAGTATTTATCATTTCCACAATACAGGGGCCAATTGAATCAAACACACTAGTGAAAAATGAAGATGGAAGGACATCAAGGGGGCTTGAAGTCTGTTTTATATGACAAAGCAGGCCTCTGATGTCTTGTAATGTAACAGGAGTAAAAGAGGACCAAGTATCAGAGGAGAGCAAGTTAAAAGTTTGATATTGAGAAGATGATGGAGAGATATTAGACCTGATGGCAATGACCTTATTTCTGAAATAGTTCATAAACTCATTGCATTCAGATGTTGAGTGAACTGGTGCACAAGGAGCATCAGGAGAAACAATACTCTTAATTGTTTTAAACAAGAATTTAGGATCTTTCTTTTTTGAAGCTATGAGGTGTGAAAAATACTCTGTTCTGGCATTTTTCCACATGTCATTTAGCAAGAGGATAGATTCTTTAAGGTGTAACTTATAAACCTCAAGCTTGGAAGCCTTCCACAAACGTTCTAGCTTGCGACAGTATCTCCTGAAATTACGAATGTTTTCATTTAACCAAGGATGAGATTTCAAACGTAGGACAGTACTTTTTTTCAGAGGTGCCACTATGTCTAAAATAGAATTACACTGGTTATTAAAGGATGAGACAAGAGAGTCCAAATCATTGTAAGTCATTTCAGCGTCGAACATGGCAGAGAACCTTTTGCCGGCGTTCTGGTTTATGATTCGCCTTTCAATCGTTATTTTGGGAGCCAGGGGATCCAAATAAAACGACAAGTTAAAATATATGCAGCTATGGTCACTCACATGGACATTTTCCACACGAATGTCATTTATATTTAAACCCAAGGAGAAAACAAGGTCCAATGTGTGACCCTTTACATGTGTAGGGCCAGAAACATGCTGCATAAAATTAAAAGACTCTGTGATAGTCATGAAGTCAGCAGCCATATTACAGGATGCATCATCAATATGAAGGTTAAAATCTCCCAACATTACCACCTTCTCTAATCTAATAATGGATGATAGGAGGTCGTTAAATTCAGTTAAAAAGACTCCGGCAGGGCCAGGAGGTCGGTAGATTAAAATACAATAAAAGGTGCGCAAAGAGCTGACCTTGATCATCTGAACTTCAAATGAAGTAAAAGAATCCGAGTTCATCAGTCTGCATGTGAATCTGTCCTGGTGCACAACAGCGAGACCTCCGCCACGTCCCGAAAGACGTGGAGTTCCGATGACGGAGCAGCCAGTCGAACAAATTTCCTTCAGATGTATATAATCCATGTTTTGTTGCCACGTCTCAGTTAAACACAAGAAGTTGAGAGATTCCTTTATAAAAAGATCGTTTAAAATAAACGATTTGTTTGTGACTGAGCGAGTGTTGAGCAGGGCAAACCTGATTGAAGACGTTTGGTTGGTGCAGTCAACAGCTGACTGCAGTGGCACTCGAATTAAACACCTGTGTGCACCTCTATACCTGTTACGCCGGGCGGGGACTTCAGGGCTAGCAGAAGCTAATATCCATAGTGGTACATCACCTCTGCCATCAAAACGGCGGTCGAAGGAGGGACGCCAAGTGAACATGGGGCCATCAGACCATAGATTCCGAGCTGGGAACTGAAGTGTAGCGTCGGCACCAGGTGACAGTAGATGAATTGGTCGTAGGCACCGGGATTCTTCCCACATCCAAGAAGCTAATCTTCGGTACCTTCTCAGTCGCACCTGGACACCGGCCCTGGTTCCCCTACTTCTTCTTTTCTTCGTGTTAAATCCCACCGATATGTACGGTAACATGCAGTCAGGTGAGGAACACACAAAGGGTGGAGGGAAAAAAAAAAAAAAAAAAAAAAAAAGTGGCAAGTGGCAAGAGGTCAGCTTTAATGAGCCTTATTACTTTGTGAGGGCGGACAAAAACATGAGATAAGGATGTCAAAGTATTACAAGCAAACTGCCGAGTCATAGCACAAGGGTGAAGACTAAACAAAAGCAAAGGAACATAGAACCGCACAAACAGTAATAAAATGAAAACATTGTGAAGTTTAACCTGACAAACCGTTCTTGAATGTTCTTGTAGCCAGTGTGTTTTGCTTTGAAGCTGCCAAAAAAACTTCAAACCTCCCTACCGAGTGTCAAGACGTGTAGGAGTGCCCCTGGAGTCTGTTAAAGTTGATGTAAGAAAAAAACGATCCAGACTTAACCCTTTATCATTTTCATGGAGTGTTTTTTCATGCTGTACTTAATATTATTTTTTTCTTGAAATGCAACAACTGAATCCAGTTATTTAGAGATTGAGCATGCACCTCTCTCAACCTCCAGTCGACCAAAGTCACTTCGAAGACAACAGCTGACTGCAGACTTGGTCCTGGTCTTTGAAGCAACTTTTTCAAACGCAACAAGATTGCGGTGAATGAAAATTACTTATATGGTTACATTAAAACGGTCAATCCAATATACAACACATAATTTATAACACATAATACCTAAAACATATACGACACACAAAGGATAAGTTACCTTAGTCACTGTTAAAATAAAGTGTGAAGTAGTGATGTTATACTTTTTACTGGTTTTACCAGTGCTTTTGTGCTTACATTTGTCGTATGCTATCACTGTAAATAGTGCTGTCTCACTGCTATTGCACTGTTATGCTGCTGGTAGCTTATTTTAGTTGAGTCACACTTCAAATGAGTAAGTGTGTCATCAGCTGCACGTCAGTGGTCCCACATGATCAAAGCTTAACTTTTTATGGTTTAATGGTAGGGCAGCTATCATGGAAAAAAAATCAAACTGACAATAAACGTATCAAATTAAGATAATAAATGTTGCCAAGATCCAAACCACGCCTTTTTCTCCAGGTAACACAAAGTAGAGTCTGAATGCAGCTAAATGTTTGTTGCTGCTGAGAGGAGAAATGGCACATGGATATCATTTTTTTTTCAGAGAAATTATCTTGTTCAATTTGTATAGATTTACTGAAGGATCCGGTAGCTATTCCCTGTGGACACAGCTACTGCATGAGCTGTATTAAGACCCACTGGGATATAGAGGATCCAAAAAGAAAATACAGCTGCCCTCAATGGTAAATGGCCTGTATTTATATAGCGCTTTACTAGTCCCTAAGGACCCCAAAGCGCTTTACATATCCAGTCATCCACCCATTCACACACTGGTGATGGCAAGCTACATTGTAGCCACAGCCGCCCTGGGGCGCACTGACAGAGGCGAGGCTGCCGAATACTGGCGCTACTGGGCCCTCTGACCACCACCAGTAGGCAACGGGTTAAGTGTCTTGCCCAAGGACACAAAGACCGAGACTGTCCAAGCCGGGGCTCGAACTGGCAACCTTCCGATTACAAGGCAAACTCCCAACTCTTGAGCCACGATCGCCCCTGCAGGAAAACCTTCACACCCAGACCTCTCCTGGAAAAAAACATCATGTTAACAGATCTAGTGGAGGAGCTGAAGCAGACTGGACTCCAAGAACTACCAAAAGCAGAAGCAAAAGGACCTTGAGCTGAGGCGACTAAAAATCCAGGAGACAATCCAAGATCGAGAGAAAGATGTGAAGCTACTTCAACAAGAGGTGGAGGTCATCAATGGCTCTGCTGACAAAACAGTGGAGTACAGTCAAAAGATTTTGACAGAGCTCATCCGGTTCATCAAGAAAAGACGCAATGATGTGAAGCAGCAAATCAGATGCCAGCAGGAATCTGAACTGGGTCTAGTCAGAGAGCTTCAGGATAAGCTGGAGCAGGAGATCACTGAGCTGAAGAGGATGGATGAGGAGCTGGAGCAGCTCTCACACACAGAGGACCACGAGCAGTTTCTGCACAACTACCCCTCACTGTCAGCACTCAGTGAGTCTACACGCTCATCCAGCATCAATATTTATCCTCAGATGTACTTTGAGGAGCTGAAAGCAGCTGTGTCAGAGACCAGAGATAAACTGCAGGACATCCTGTGCGAGACATGGACAGTGGGTGCTTTTATACCAAAGACCAGAGCAGATTTCTTAAAATATTCACGTCAAATCACACTGGATCCAAGCACGGCAAACACACAGCTGTTATTATCTGCAGGGAACAGAAAGGCAACATTAATGCTGCAACATCAGTCTTACGCTAACAACCCAGGCAGATTTACTGAATATAAACAGGTGCTGAGCAAACAGAGTCTGACTGGACGTTGTTACTGGGAGGTGGAGTGGAGAGGGAGAAGAGTCGGGGTAGGAGTTGCATACAAGAGTATCAGCAGAGCAGGTGACTCAGAGCAACGTATATTTGGATTCAATGACAAATCTTGGTCACTGCGTTGTTACACAAACAGTTACATATTCTGGTACAACAAAGTCCACACTGACGTCTGTGGCCCTCCGTCCTCCAGGATAGGAGTGTACATGAATCACAGAGCAGGTGTTCTATCCTTCTACAGCGTCTCTGACACCATGACCCTCCTCCACACAGTCCAGACCACATTCACTGAGCCGCTCTATGCTGGGCTTTTGCTTTTTTACTCTAATGAAGATAGTGCTGAGTTTTGTAAACTGAATTAGACAGATGTCATTAAGGGAAAGTTGGTTAATAATATATGTTTTGTGCAGAGACTGGCCAACAATCCCACTTTATGGGTAGCAAACTCACTTATCAGTTGTTGCAGAGCGTATGATTGACTACTATAGCGGGTTTTACACTATCAGCAATCTTAAAATCAAAAGGAACACTATTTTATTGTGTTTGGGAGAAGAATTAAAACATTTTGAGAAAATGGATTCTAAAAAATAATCACAAAAGAAATTCCAATAAGCCAAATTGTTTGTTTGTATCCAGGAGGACACCTGAGAATAAAACATGCACAATCATTAATGATTTTAAATGCCAAAAATATAGCAAATCATCTGAACTTAGACAGGACTTTCTTTTTTCTATGCATGAAACCTTGTTTTTGAATGTGGTGGATTGGAGCACAGAGTGGTAAAGGCGGACGCAGCTTTGATCTGAAAAGTGAAGCCAACATGGAAGAACCTTAAATCTGCATTCTGTTTAACGAACACAAAGCGGCGATACCAGTGGCTGCAAAAAGATGCCCAGTTCTAAGTCAGAAGTTAATGGAAAAACAACGCTCTTCCCTGACCTCTAACCAACTTTCCTGATCAGTTTATGGACTCAGCCAATCATTTCAAGTCAAACTGAATAAAAACGTAAGATAAATGACCACACCCTAAAATGAATTTATGAATGAGAAATGATGACGATCCAGCTCTTGCTCTTTGCATGAGGTTTCACAATCAGATTCATCTGTTGCTCGTCACATCTTGTTATTACCAAGATGGTGAAAAATCATCGAGACTTCAAAACAAGACTTCATGAGCAAATGGATGGTGTCTATGATTACATTTTTTAAATGGCCTGTATTTGTATAGCGCTTTTACTAGTCCCACCTAGGGACCCCAAAGCGCTTTACACACCCAGTCATCCACACTCTGGTGGAGGCAAGCTACAGTTGTAGCCACAGCTGCCCTGGGGCAGACTGACAGGAGCGAGGCTGCCATATCGCGCCATCGGCCCTTCTGGCCAACACCAGTAGGCAGTAGGTGAAGTGTCTTGCCCAAGGACACAACGACCGAGACTGTCTGAGCCGGGGCTCGAACCGGCAACCTTCCAATTACAAGGCAAACTCCCAACTCTTGAGCCATGATCACATTTTAAGTATTTGTTTTCTGATTGTTTGGTCTGTTTGTTAAAAAAAAAATATAAAAAATATACAATAAGGCAATTTGTGCCAAGAAAGTAGCATGCGCCACTCAATCGGTCCATTTTGTATAGAAGAAGAGTCAAATGATGTGTTGTGGACTTTTTTTTAAAAAGAATTTTTAAAGAATCTTTACTTTGTGTACATGGAGACAAATCAGTAAACATGAGACTGGTCTGATGAATAATCATCTTCATAAAACTGAGAATAAGGGACTGGAACATCGTGACCAGAAATGACTTCATTACATTTTGTGAATATTGAGACTCATTTGGTAAAACTATGAAAGCTCTGCAAACAAAATCAGTTTATATTTGATTCTTCTTGCTTGCACTTATCAGTATTTGATTGATTGATTGATGGATAATACTTTATACATCCCGAGGGAAATCGGAATTGGAAATTTAGGGCTGTGTGTAAATAAAATGTACTAATGACTGCTCACCGGTTCATGTCTTTTGATTTATGATTAATATTCTTTTCAGAATAAAATGATCCTACACAACATATTAAGAAGTCAACACAATGTTTCATATTTTACGTCTATTCCACTAACTCCACGCTGGTGACCAATCTAGATTCCACTTGTTCCACACAAAACTTCTACTTCAGAGACAAGAGATAAACTAAACGACACTGTGCGTGTGAGAGACAAGTGGAGAAACATCTCACTGAAAGTCAGTGAAGTGGATATTTTGCTACTTCTGGAGCACCAAGTGGAAAATGTCTCAAAGGAAAGCTTCTAAAAACACTGGGAATCGTCACCTTTCTGTTGCGTAATGCATAAATATGCTTATTGCTGTAGAAATCATCTCGACCTTTACAGCTGACCCATCCTTTGTTCCAGTGAGCTCATGGATATCTTACACTGGTCAGCTTGTTTTCTGTCTCTTCTTCCGGTTTCTCCACATCATCTTTAATCCCTCTAACTTCCTGTAGCGCTGCCATACATTTCCAGGTCAAACATCATGAGTGGGATTGCATGTTTGCACATCTCACAGCCTCAAGCTTGTGTGCTGACTCCAACTGTCTGCTTCAAAACAGGATGGATGGTCAACGGTCAACTGGCAACACACACACACACAAACACACATGCACACGTCTGAAGCCAGATAGATGGTGAACTTTGTTGACAACACTGCCCCCTACAGCCTATACTATGTACAACAAAATAAGAGTCTGTGCTTTGAAGCAGCACATAGACGCACAGAAGGACCACAAACCCACATCGTAAATGCTTCAGTAATCATTCTTTGTTTTCCAGTCATCCTAAAATAGTTTCAGGAATGAAAAGTTCTTCTGAGCCTTTTCTCACGTATTCCTGAGCCAGAAAATAAACACTGATATGCATGTTTAACTGCCCTGAATATCAAAATACCAAATCTGAAAATAGTTTTAATCTACCTAAATCTGTATTACTCAGCGCAGCTGGTTTAAAACTCTGAGCACCGATTCTAGTTCAGACGTGTTAAAATAAAGATCAACAGATAAGAAACAGAGGAAGGTTGGCATTCACTGCTGATATAACGAGGGCTTCGCTCTTTTTACAATGAAAGAACTGGCTTTAAAATCTGCAGACATTTTTTTAATGGGCATTTATTTATTCTTCAAAAATATAATTTTTGTTTTATTGCAGTGAAAGTATAAAAAACGTAGCAGGCAGCAGTTGTGACCAACTCTCCTTTGACATGATGGCTCCAGGGAACTTTATTACAGTTAGGTCCACGATTTCTTGGACAATGACACAGCTTTTGTAGTTTTGCCTCTGTACACCACCACCACAGTAGATTTCAAAGCAAAGAACTGAAATGTCAAGTGCTGAATTTGTATTTTATAGCTTTTCACTATAACTTTAAATATGAGAAGTCAGTACAAATTCAGGAGGTCATCATCAGAGAGAGCAAAAACTTCAGGAGTGGCCAGATCAATAATCCAGGATCTAACCAAGTCAAGAACACCCAGGAGGTAGGCATATCATGGTCAAGGTCTAAAATGAAGAGAAGCCTTCATAAATGGATATACAGAAGCTTTACAACAAAATGTAAACCACTAGTTACACTCAGAAACAAGAAGGTCAGATTAAACTTTCTAGAAAAAATAAATAATAAAAGAGTCACTGGACAAATGAACCCAAAATGAACTCGTACCAGAATGATGGGAAGGAGAGGCAGAGAAACAGCTCATGACCTGAAGCATATCACATCATCTGTCAAACATGGTAGAGGCATTGTTATGGCACTGACTTTATCGTTACAGTTGCTGTATCTCATACACGGCTGCAGCTTTGCAGCTTGCAGCCGAACACATCAGCAACAACAACAGACACTCAGGACCCAGTACAGACTTTAAGCCTACGAGGCATGATTGCAGATGCTACTCAGGTGCACCCAATTCCCCTGCAGCGGCACTGCAGACCACGCCCCGAGCCATCCGTCCGGACTCTGCCGCCCACTGTCCACAGGCTGTGCAGCAGGTCCCTCTGGCGCCTCGACCTCTGTATCCAGCTGGGCAGGTGCGTGAGCTGGTGGTGGACACGGAGGTTGCTCTGCAGCCCTCCTCCGGGGAGCCGGGATGGGTGCAGGGACTTGCCAGGCATACTGCAACAAATCCATGGCAGACCGCACCACATTTTCATGCTTTTCAGCATAGACTTTATCATTACAGTTTCTGTATCTCACACAGCAGCAGCTCGCAGCCGAACACATCATCAACAACAACAGAAACTCAGGACCCAGTACAGACTTTAAGTTGGCTAGGGGTGATTGTGGATGCCGCTCAGGTGCATCCACCTCCCCTGCAGCAGCACCACAGACCACGCCCCACCACAAGAAAAATAAATGTAACTCCTAATGACTTTCCTACAAGATAAAGCTCAAATTAAGCTATAATTCAGCACTTCATTTAATTTTACTTTTTCCAACAAATTATAGACCTAACTGTTTGTTTTGGCTTATGATAAACACGGCACATCTTCATTGCCTGATAGATGACAGATCCAACAGTGACTCTCTCTCTCATGTTTCCTTTTGTTTTGTTACAAACTGCCTGCTGAATTGTTGAAGATACACAGATATAACTGGTGAGAGAGTGACTCAACAAAAACAATGATACGAAAGCTGTTTAAGTGCTTCATCAGTAAGCACTCAGACATTTCATCTGGCACGCCTACAAAAATATTTATTACAGCTGCATTACATCGGAAAGACAATAAAATTTAGACTTGAGGAACTGAAGTTCAAGGTAAGGTAGCATCATTAAATGTGATGTAACTATAATAGTTACAAAGAACACAAAGGACAAAACTTCTAAAACTACCGACTTACAACCTACTGGACACAGTAATTACTTTCTCCTTTTCCACACACTCTCATATCTCATGTGCACAAGTATAAAAAAGTCATTGCGGTCACACACTTACGGACTTATAGTACAGCTGTGCATAGATGGAAACACACCTGGGGCACTAGTTAATGTTGCACTCTTCATTATAAAGTTAAGTGCATTAGTGGCTGCTACAGATCCCTTTATTCATGGTTCTACGTGACTGGACATCTGGCAAGTCATGTAATGCATGAACAAGCAAAAACTAACACAGACTTAATGAGAACCGAAGAGCCAGTTGCAGCTCTCCGTTTACGCTGTAATGAGTAAATGCTTATTTGTATAATAAACACATCCTGGGATATCAGACCGGCATTAAGTTTCTAATTCTGATCACTGTTTTCCTGTAATTTATCCTGCACTTTTTTCTTTTGCATACATGCATGGATACGTCACAGAGCACTTCTTCATCAGTAGATCCACAGTTACTAAGACTCTGAATGCATGCTTATAGAGTCAGAGGGGTTGTACAGATTTAAAAATAGTATAACTCACATATTTCTCAATTATTAAATTCTGTTTTTAATTGTTCTGATTTCATATTTATTTTCTGATATACTGACTTCATTCTTGGAAATGCCTGTTTCCTTATTTTTTTCTGGATTAAGATGCTCAGCCAACATGAGCAGGAAATGCCAACACCAACAGAAAAAAACTCAAGTGAGGTACGATAGCAACCTCTTTCTTCTCCAAACAGGACATTTGGGTCCGCACCCATCATCACAATCAACACTATCATCGCTGTCCGACAGGCCCCCGCCTCCCTCCCATATGTTCTGCTCCATTTGCTGCTCATGTTGGCGAGTATGCGGCGGGAAATCAATAACTTCCTGCTGAAGGAGGAAATTGTACTAAATTTAAGTCTGCAATGACGTAAGCTTCTGTGGGTAGACAACCTATTTGTGTAAGGGTTTAAATCAAATAAAAATAAATAAATAAAGCTAGACTGAAAGGCATCTAATGAGCATCACACCAGTGCTTTTCAGGTATAGCAGTGTTTCATGCTAATTGCTAACCTCAAAATCTCATGCTAACGTACACGATGGTGATGTTAACATCGTCAGTGTGCTAAAGTAAACCATGGTTAATACACACTACCAGTCAAAAGCTTGGACACACCTTCTCATTTAATGTTTTTTCTTTATTTTTATGACTATTTATATTGTACATTCTCACTAAAAGCATCAAAACTATGAATGAACACATATGGAATTTTGTAATAAACAAAAAAATGTGAAATAAGTCAAAACATGTTTTATATTTTAGATTCTTCAATAACTGATAAGTGATAATAGTTAAAATCAAATTTAAAATCCTGCTCCTCACATACAAGGTCTTAAATAATCAGGCCCCATCTTATCTTAATGACCTTGTAGTACCATATCACCCTATTAGAGCACTTCGCTCTCGCTCTGCAGGCCTACTTGTTGTTCCTAGAGTATTTAAAAGTAGAATGGGAGGCAGAGCCTTCAGTTTTCAGGCCCCTCTTCTGTGGAACCAGCTTCCAGTTTGGATTCGGGAGACAGACACTATCTCTACTTTTAAGATTAGGCTTAAAACTTTCCTTTTTGCTAAAGCATATAGTTAGGGCTGGATCAGGTGACCCTGAATCCTCCCTTAGTTATGCTGCAATAGACGTAGGCTGCCGGGGATTCCCATGATGCATTGAGTTTTTCCTCTTCAGTCACTTTTCTCACTCACTATGTGTTAATAGACCTCTCTGCATTTATTATTAATCTCTGGCTCTTTTCCATGACTTGGCTTTTGTCCCCTCACCCCAACCAATCGTGGCAGATGGCCGCCCCTCCCTGAGCCTGGTTCTGCCAGAGGTTTCTTCCTGTTAAAAGGGAGTTTTTCCTTCCCACTGTTGCCAAAGTGCTTGCTCATATGATTATTATTGGATTTTTTTCTCTGTATGTATTATTGCAGGGTCTACCTTACAATATAAAGTGCCTTGAGGCGGCTGTTGTTGTGATTTGGCGCTGTATAAATAAATGAAATTGAACTGAATTGAATTAAATATGTTTTAGATTATAACCCAAAGGCAACTGATTCGCCATTCTGTGGTTAAATGTAATTTATTATTATATAATGTTCAGAAGTCTCCATGCTAATTTAAATGTCTGCGATTCCTCATTATGTATCCACTGTTTTTTTTATTTTTATTTGAATCCATCTCTTCAAATCTGATTATTGGAAGCATGTTTGTCCAACAATTACAAGAAGATGCCGAAGAAGACTGAAAAAACAAGGACACACATCCTCTACTGTGCTTTACTGTGTAACAGACCCTGACTGTTTCACATGTTAAGTTAGAAAAAATGGAAACAGCAATGTACAGCACCCAGGCTGAGCCATTAATCAGCAGCAGTCTTGTTTGTTCTCATCTCGTTAAACATGGTTTCACATCTTCTTTCACTCACAGCAGTGAGGCCTCCCCAGAGGGCAGAGGAAACAGGAATCTTTTTTCTTTTTTTTTTCCAGGAAATATGATGTAACTGCCATCTGTTTTTGGAGACTGTATGTCATACGTTTGCCGTTGTTGAAATGCACTGTAGCATGACAGCGTACAGCGAAACGTTTCATTTCTGTTCTTCATATGAGGCATTCAGTTGTAGCACCTTGATCCACTAATTTGTTTTATTTACTGTGGCAGTGATACAGGAAGGAAAAGGAAGGCGAAATAAGAAGAGAACATGACAAAAAGCAATATTTTTGGACTTTTACACACTTTCGCATTTAAAGGATTCACTAATATACAACCCAAAGTTACTAAAAATAGAGCAAATGATATATAGAACGCAGACTTCCTAAAGGGGTTTAACACAGAGATTTGGTGTTTGTGACCACAGACTGTATATAAAGGATGGAGATATCCTCTCCAAAGTTGTCCATTGTTCAGTGAAGTCCTGTAGAGCTTCAGGCCGCTGAATAAACCATCATGCTTTATTCAGTAACACATGTGATTAGCATACACCCATCAGGAAAGTGTTTACTGTAGTCACGGAACAAAAGAGATAAAAGGCTTTGTTTCCACTATAGACTTCTGTACAATCACACTTAAGTCCCGCCCACACAGGAAGTGATTCAGCTGTCCAGGATCACTTTTAGTCACCGGTACACATTTCAGGCTCCTGGCAAACTAGGTAACCCTCTAAATGTATTTACCCTCTTATATGTCAGTCAACTCTATCCTGTGGTCTCAGTGATGAATGACTTGCTTTTAAAGTTGGCAAAATGTTTCCCAGCACTGATTGTCATTTAAATTTGCTGAATGTCTCTGAGTTTCTGTGGTCAGTGACTGCCACATTGCTGCAAACTGCTTCCTGTGTGAATAGTGCTTTATAGTTTTTGTCCATATTAACCCTTTAAAGCCGGTCGGAGCGGGCACGCTCCGTTTTGCGTAACTATTTTTAAATCCCTGTAGAACCGGAACCGCGTAAGCTAGCGCAATAATTTGTTTTGCATATGAAACCGGAGGAGTTGTACTTGCATCTTATGCCATCAGTTTGCCCTAGGTCACGGTTTCCTTCCACATATCGCTTTGCAAATATTGCATAAAAAGCGCTTGCAGGAACAAAAACATAATATTCCAGAAACACGCTTTGCCGATCTGATCAGCTGTTCGTAACACTTCCCACATTGAAATAGACGTCAGTGCGAACGATCGCATGTCCGCCATTACCTGCCTGAAACCGGAAGTGACGTCATTTTCACGGAAAATGTAGTTTTTTACTTGTAGGCCTTAAAAGCCTTTACTGGTGTTTTTATAAGTCATGTTTGACTTCATGCTTTTCTGAATAGTTTCTGGGATGCTTAGAACTCAAATTGCACTGCTGGAAATAGTTTATTTTGATGCACATGCTGTTTTCTTTGCAAATTTGCATCATAGGATTGTTTTTCATTTTTCCTGCAGTATATAAAAATTGGTGTATCTCAAAAATAAAACTATGAAGACACTCAAAATAAATTTCCTGTGGTGGGAAACTATTTTTTGCAACTTTTATGTATTTAAAGTTTTGAGGGATAAACCTCATAAATTTCTCTAACTAGAAATATATGTAAAAAAAAAAAAAAAACAATTTTCAATTATTTTGTAGTTTATTGCACTTTTTTGCAAGTTATGTAACTACTATGCACTTAATGCATACATATTATTAAAATATAGGCTATATCAGTTGTATTGATGTATAGCAACTTGAAATGCTCCCAAAAATGGCACTACAGCATGTAAAAATATAAAGTAATCTCTGGCGGACTTGGTTCTATGGTAGGTCTTAAAGGGTTAAGGAATCATCCCCTGCTCGCTATTTGAAACTGCGTTTTTTTTTGCTTATACTTGTGTTTTTTATTGCTTTTGGTCTGATACAGCAACAAAGTCTACATTAGGAAGCAGGAGATAGGTGCAGTGGAATAATTTGTCCTTCATCCATACAAAACAGTTGATCAGTAGATGTTTTATTATACCTTCTTTTATGCACAGGTTGCATTTTCATAAAATTTACTGTTTGTTTCAGTTAGGGCTCCAAAACAGCTTTCCTGGAGTACTTGTAAAGTACTGCTTTTGAATTTGCTCTTATAACTAAAAAAAAAAAAAAAAAAGGTTTTCCATGTACACCAATGAATATCCAATAAAAATCCTATTTTTTAAACTCATTTTTTTGTTTAAAAAAACTCATATTTTTTACTTTTAGCTGAATTAATAAACTCACAACGCACCCAGACGTTTATAAGAGCAGATATTGAAAAAAGAAATCTATGAAGGAAACATTAATCTGCAGATATGTCCTTGTAAAGCTCTCAGTTTAAAGTAGCACACAGCATAAGAAACACATACTGGCCTCTAGACTTGAAGCAAACCACAACATTTCAGACCTAATGAAATAATTGCAGATCAGACGATGAACACGAGATAAAATTAATTTTATTAAACCCAAGTGTGAAATCGTAGTTTGGTCCATTAATTCTCAATCTTAGTGGTGAATATAAAAAGGCAGTTTTATATACTGTAATGCTACAAAACTGTAATATATTCAGAAGAAAAATGAAGGAAATCCTCCCAACCTGCTTTAAATTAAGAGCTAAGTTAAAATCATACTTGAGAAACGTGGCTGTGACATTTCTATATCTGATGGGTGGTTTAGACACTTATTACTATTCCCCTGTTGAGACACTTTATATAACAATGAGCCTATTATGTAAAGCTCAGAGTTGCTTTTTCTGTATTTTTAGCCCACTGCAGATTTTTGCGGGACTGCAATCACTGCTGCTCTTGTAAGACTCAAAGGAAAGCTGACACGAGTCGGCCAGACTAAGAAAAATAATGGTAGCTGCGCTGAGTTTGGATTTAATGGGAACATTGAAAGGAAGACGAGAGTGTGTGATCTGTCTGCACTCACTGAGAGAAAAAGCCAAAAACCACCATCTGACAACCGAAACCCACAACATGAAACTAAATCTAACTAACCGTAGAGAAAGCGTGTCAGGTTATACCTGGAGCAGAGGCCACAGTTAAAACACAATTTCACGACAGTTTGCTCTTTTGCATGCAACACACTCTGAGACAGTTTGTGAAACACTGACAACAGACACATTCACAGCATTTCTTCTGAGGAGGCTCAGCTTTGAAATATGGAGCAATGCAATTTTTAAAAATCCAAACTACGAGCTTTTTTAAAACCTCACCAAAGCAGTTTTGGTGCCTAAACCCAACTAGTGCGTCGAAATGAAAGAAAATACAAGGGTTCAAATAACAGCAAACTCCCCTGAATGACTGATCAATGACTTGTGCTGCCTCCTGCCTGTGGATGTGGATGCTTTATTTATGTGGATGCTTTGTTTTTCCTGTGAGGTTACAAAAGTACATTTTAAAATGAAACTGAAACAGTTTTTAAAGTGTAACCAGTTGTGCAGCCATGAATAACCTGCTGTTTTTTGTTGTGGTATTTTATTATATTGCTGTCTGTGGCCTGTGGCGCTTTGCCTGTTTTTACTTTGTAGTGTCTGATAATTTTATTTATTTATTTAGGACAGTGCATGTTAATGAACATAAATGTAAAAAAAAAAAAATTACATGAATGTAAACATGCCAGATTATAGCCAAAGGCTAATTTCCATCTGTTGTCCTTAAACATAAAAAAATAGACATAATAATTCATAAAAATTCATCATTCATTCATAATAAAAACTCCATCACCAAACTTACACATACACACCATTCTGTTCCCAAATAAAACATTAAAACTATACAACTCATACATGATCACACACTTGATTTGTCCATAACCAGTTTTTAACCTTTGCCTTAAACAAATTGAGTGTAGAGCATTCTCTAATGGGTTGAGGAAGACTGTTCCACAGATGGCCACCCTTAACAGAGAGGACGTTCTGCCCAAATGCTGTCCGTCTGTGGGGTATAAACAAGTCTCCTCGGATTGTAGCTCAAGTGGTCCTGTCTGAGCTTTCTTTATGCCTAATGAACTGCTTTAGTTGTGGTGGAGCAAGGGAGTGTAAGACTTTATATATTAAACACACTCTTTTAAGTTTCACTAAGTTATTGAAGTTCAGTAATTTATGTTTTTTTAACACATGACAGTGGTGGTGGGAAGTCGGTTTTTTGTCAAGTAGTTTTAAACTTCTTTTATAAATGTTTTCAATAGTTTTAAGTGTTGTTGGACAAGCAAGTGACCAGGACGTCAAACAATAGTCTTTATGAGAGATGATCATTGAGTAAAAATAAGTTTTTGCAACATTCATATTTAAATTATTACGTATATGATTAAAATTTCGATTATTAAATTTAAGTACCTGGGACACTTTATTTATGTGACTCTTGAAGGATAATGTTGGGTCTAGAATGACCCCAAGATATTTAAATTCTGGAGCTAATTCAAGCTCTATTCCATCCAGGAATATGTCTGACTGCTTCAAGTTTAAGGGGCGTTTTGAAAAATACATACAGACAGCTTTTGAGGTGTTCAACATTAGGCATGAGTCCTCCAGCCAGCTATGCATTAATGCTAAAGCAGCTGTAAGATCTTTTGCCACCTGCTGGACACTATTTGCTTGCGTATATATAACTGCATCATCCGCATACATTTGAGCAAATATATTTGGACAGACTTCAGGTAAGTTATTGATAAAAAGAGAGAACAATAAGGGCCCAAGAACAGATCCTTGAGGAACCCCTGTATCACAGTCTAAATATGGAGATTTAACCCCATCCAACACCACACACTGTTTCCTGTGTGAGAGATATGAGGCAAACCACTGAAGAGCCTGACTGGAGATATTAAACTGAGTCAATCTGGACAACAATATCTGATGGTTTACAGAGTCGAAAGCCTTCTTCAGATCTAAAAATACAGCTCCAACACAGGGACTCTTGTCCAGCAAGCTCTTCAAGTTCTCCACTAACATACACAGGGCAGTATCTGTGGAGTGATGTGCCCGAAAGCCAAACTGCAATGGATGTAATGAGGGTTGGGTGTTTTCTAGGTGAGCAGTGAGGAGTTTAACCACCCACTTCTCAGCTATTTTAGATACGACCGGGAGTATGCTTATGGGGCGATAATTAGCCATGTCAGTCTTCACACCTGCTTTGAAAATTGGTGTAACTGCAGCAATTTTCCAATCTGTTGGAACAATGGAGTGTTGGAAAGACATATTGAAAACATGAGTTGTTGGACGTACAAACAAATCCATATGTTCCTTTAGGAAATTTGTGTTAATACCATATACATCAAGTGCTTTTGATTGTTTTAAACCTGTAATTAGTTTAGCAACTTCAGTGTCTGAAATATGAGTGATGGTGAACAAATTTTGACCAGCATCATTCACATTATCAGAGCATACGACTGAGTCAAAGCTCTGACTGATCTCCTTAACAGATGAGATAAAGAAAGTGTTTAAGTTACTGACAATAGATAGAGGCTCTCTAACAATAGAGTTATTTACATAAAGTTCAATTGTATTTTTACTTTTGTTTGAATGACGGCCTAGTAATTTATTTAAGTGTTGCCAGATAATTTTACCATTACCTTTGGCTCTTTCAATTATATTTATAAAAAAATTTGCTTTGGCCTGTCTCAAACTTCTTGTTACTTTGTTCCGCATTGAAGTAAATCTCTGTCTATCCAGAGTTAGACCTGTTTTCAGGAACTGCTTTAGTAATTGATCTCTTGTTTTCATTAAATTCTTGCACTCTTTGTTTAACCAGGGCAAATTAGATGTTGTCTTTATTTTTTGTTGACCTCTAATGGAGTATGTTGATATAACATCCTTAACAATGTCAGTGAAGTGACTGCTGCAGAATTGTGGATCATCACTACACAATAAAGGCTCCCAGTTAACTGATGCTAATGCTTCTGCTACATTTTGTCGCTGACTTCTTGGTATGAATTCATAAAAGGATCTCCTATTAGATGAACTTTGAAAGTCATTCTTAACCCGTGATTTTATAAGTTTTCTAGAAAATAATATAAAATTGTGGTCTGAAATACCAGTGATAAAATTATAAGATTTAATAATTCGCTCGGGCTTATTACTGAAAACCAGCTCTATTTTAGTTTTAGAGTGTCTTGTTATTCTTGTGGGTTGTTCAATGTGTTGAGTAAAGTTCAAAGTCTCCATTTTGTCCTTGAGTGTTTTTCTGTCCTTTTCACAGTCCCAGTTGACATTAAAATCTCCCATTACAATTATTTCATTAGACTTATTATTTATAGCATGATATTTAAGTAATATCTGTAGCTGTTCATAAAAAATATTCTTTGCGGAAGGAGGGCGATATAAACAGATCAACGTAAATGACATTTCTGGGGAAAGAGTGATTTTAACAGAAATATGTTCTATTTCGACATCTATTGGTGAACTAAGTAAAGAGCAATCCAGGTGTTTTTTTACATACACAAGTATTCCTCCTCCTCTTGTTCCAATTCTATCCCTTCTGAATACTGTGTACTCTGGAAAGACAACCGCAGACTCAGGAGAAGAACTTGTGAGCCAAGATTCAGAGATACCCAAAATAGAAATATTGGAATTGCTTAGAATATGTTCCAGTTGCTCATGCTTTGGTAACATACTGCGAATGTTAATGTGTCCACATAGAAGCCCCTTTGGTTTATTTTTAGTGTCCCAGATTACTTTAGCCTGATTAAATGTCTTACAGATCTTTGTTCCTCTGTAAATTTTAATAGCAGGATTTATTGTCCTTTTGTTGACAATGCTATGAGCATTTAATGATGAGAAACCCTTTACCGGAGACTGTAGTTTGGGTACAGCAGGTGGGGGCCCAGGCAGCCGAGATGGAGGCCCAGGCAGCCGCGTTGGGGGCCAAGGCAGCCGAGGTGGAGGCCCAGGCAGCTGAGGTGGAGGCCCAGGCAGCTGAGGTGGAGACCCAGGCAGCTGAGGTGGAGGCCCGAGCAGCTGAGGTGGAAGCCCAGCTAGCTGAAATGTAGGCCCAGGTAGCTGAGGTGGAGGCCCAGTCAGCTGAGGTGGAGGCCCAGGCAGCCAAGACTGAAACCCAGGCAGCCAAGACTGAAACCCAGGCAGCTGAGGTGGAGGCCCAGGCAGCTGAGGTGGAGGCCCAGGCAGCCAAGATTGAAACCCAGGCAGCTGAGGTGGAAACTCAGGCAGCCGAGGTGGAGGCCCGAGCAGCTGAGGTGGAGGCCCAGGCAGCTGAGGTGGAGGCCCAGGCAGCTGAAATGTAGGCCCAGGCGGCTGAGGTGGAGGCCCAGGCAGCTGAGGTGGAGACCCAGGCAGCTGAGGTGGAGGCCCAGGCAGCCGAGGTGGAAACCCAGGCAGCTGAAATGGAGGCCCAGGCAGCTGAGATGGAGGCCCAGGCAGGCCTAGGCTAACTAGGCTAATTAGTTGTAACCAGTCCAAATCACTGATGTGTGAATTAGGTCCAGGATTTAGTTCTATATCACCAGCCAAAAGTAGCATCAGAACAAGTTTCATTATCTCCAGCGACAGTTGTGGTATATTTGATTGTTCATGTTTACCTGGGGGTGGTCTAGCATGACCAAAATCCAAGAATCTTGTGAACAAAAGATGTTGACTCCATTTGGCTGGGAAAGTGGTATAATTATCCAGCTTTCTTGGACATGTCAAACTCCACAGAAGATAAAAATGTATAAAAACAAAAAGACAAGTTGATGTCAAGATCCAGGGGTTTTTAGATGGTTTTTTAGGTGGGTTTTTTGGCAAACGCACAGGACCTGCCAAGCTGTGTGTCTGCACCCTAGCAGCCATCTCGAGAATCATGTGTCATGAGTCAATGTGTTTCTAATGTGTGTTTGTATGTGTAGATTGCAGATGATGTTGATTTTCTTTGTGTGTTAAAGACCCGACTAGAGACGGGCAATGCTAACTAGCTAAAAGCTACAAACGCCATGGTGTGCTGTGTGGTTAACGTGACATACTTGTCCTTATGTGAAAATAAACTAAACTGCTCTGTATAGTGTAAAAAGAGGGAAATCGTTCTATGAATCCAACTTCAACTTTTGTAAGAATATCAGAATTTGCTGTGAAAGTATTACATCCAACATGGGAGGCTCTTTTTTGTTTAATATACTTGTATTTTAAATTGATAAAGTGATTGGATTCACTGTTTGGAGGTTTAGACACCAAAATTAGTTAGTGAAGACTCCCAGATTAACTTAATTTTAAAGTCATGGTGACTGATTAGAGAACTGAATTCCTTTATTGTCACTATACCCAGTAAAATGAGATTCAATTCCAACCTTTCCATAAATGCAAGCACAGTACACTAAAAACCCATACTGACAGGGGCCAGTGATAGGGGCCTAGGCCTCCTACTAGGTAATCCTACATCGCTTTGTTCTCAAGTTATCACATTCAGATTTTAGGGAAACTAACCTTGACATCGAAGTCACCGAGATTCGAACTCATTTGAGATTTTTAGCAGATGCACCGATGGTATCAGTTTGAAACTCCGGTGTCACTTTGCTCTCAAGTTATCACATTCACAAACTTGGGTGTCCACACTGCCCAGCCAGCAGTCTGACAGAAATCACCCGCATCAGCCTTTTACATGTGAGAGGTAAAAGGTGAAAAAGTAAATTAATAAAATCTCTCTGTGAGCAATGAAGAGATGCTAATATCCTAAAAGACAATACAAATATACAACATAAAAGAAAACAGGACGCAATATGCAAATGCACACAGTGAAAGTTGCTCGAGATTTGTCTCTGATTGTGTGGTATGTCAGCAATTTGTGGGTCCAAACATTTCTACTAAGATGACTTGATGGAATAAAACTGTCTGCGCCTTGAGGTTCGAGTATCAGAGACTCTGATAGACTTTGCTGGATGAGAGAATTTTAAATAGAAAAGAGCACATGAAGAAAAACTAAATACAACAAAAAGTCAAATTTTATTGCTGTTTAACTTTTTTCCACAATGATCAATCCTTAGCAACGATCCCTTTCTCAGTTTTTTAGCATTATTTAGTTTCAGCTCATACAGCCGTCTACTGTTCAGCTAGAAAAATCATTATGTAGAAAAACTATTAGACACTATACTAGAACATCAAATCAATGATGGGGTAATGTATATAAAGTACCTGCAATCAGAGCCTGGTCTTCTGTATTTACCTTCATATTAAGTAAATTAACACAGAGCATATGTAAGATCCCAACCGAGGGCATTACTACACTGCCTGAACCAAACTGCGTTGGTAAGTTCATGATTTTAAAAAGTGATTAAGGAGCATTAAAGACTACAAATTACGTGCTTTTCACATAATTTCAATTTTTTAAATTTTTCTTAAAAAAAACAAAACATATACAAGGATGTTTAGGGTTAAAAACAGTGATACTGTAGTGATCTCAAACAATTATGTATCAAGTATGATACATTTGCCATTACAGGGTTAGTCTTTGTTGAAAAATGGTTCCAAAAGAAAGTTGTGCAGATGTTGTAGACTTCAGCACAACTGTCCATCTGCTTAAACATCACCTGGACATCTTTGTTGGATTTTCTAGTGACGGAGTTCAGAAATTTGTTTATAATAACCTTTCTCTGTTTCAAAGAAAATTACATTAAAAAAGAAATCTTGTTTGAGAGGAATGTAAGAACACCAAGAATAAAATGCACTCTGCAATGGTGACTTGAACTTCTGACCTTCCAGTCTGTCTAATTCTTATCGTCTTGAGCTAGTTGATCCTTAACCCCTTAAAGCCGGTCGGAGCGGACACGCTCCATTTTGCATAACTATTTTTAAATCCCGGTAGCACTGCAACCACGTAAGCTAGCGCAATAATTTTTTTTGCATATGAAACCGGAGGAGTTGTACTTACATCTTATGCCATCAGCTTGTCCTAAGTCACAGTTTCCTTCCACATATAGCTTTGCAAAAATTGCATAAAAAACACTTGCAGGAACAAAAACATAATATTCCAGAAACGCGCTTTGCCGATCCGATCAGCTGTTTGTAATACTTCCTACATCCATCAGCGCAAAGTATCGCATGTCCGCCATGACCTGCCTGAAACCGGAAGTGACGTCATTTTGCGGAAAAGTAGTTTTTTACCATCAGGGCCTTATGAGCCTATACTTGTGTTTTAGAAGTTATGTTTGACTTTATGACTTTCTGTGTCGTTTCTGGGATGCTTAGGACTCATACTGCACTGCTGGAAATAGTTTATTTTGATGCATATGTTGTTTTTTTGAAAATTTGCATTACAATATTTATTTTCGTTTTTCCTGCAGTGTATGAAAATTGGTGTATTTCAAAAATAAAATTATGAAGACACTTAAAATAAATTTCCTGTGGTGGGAAACTAGTTTGTACAACTTTTTTGTATTTACAGTTTTGAGGGATAAGCCTCTTAAATTTCTCTAACTAGAAATATATGTTAAAAAAACCAAAAACGATTTTCAATTTTTTTGTAGTTTATTGCACTTTTTTGCAATTTATGTAATTACTATGCACTTAATGCAGACATATTATTAAAATTTGGGCTATAATGGTTGTATTGATGTAAATCAACTTGAAATGCTCCCAAAAATGGCACTACAACATGTAAAAATATAATATAAGCTCTGGCGGACTTGGTTCTATGGTAGGTCTTAAAGGGTTAATGCTTTCTTTATTGCAATAATCTGATCTTCAATGCTTCGTAAGACACTGTCTGCCTGAACTGCTGTTGTACATGGAAACAGCTTTAACATCTGGTGGTCTACAGTTCAGTTTTTTGCCATGATTCTTCAACCAGCTTTGATGGGTGAGTAACATCATCGGAGGGACAGGTTGTCGTCACTGACAAAGGTTAAAGGATGTGTCAAACTCTCTGACCCCACCAGCTCTGGACCCAGACATCTATCTTGGGATAAAAGCCATGTTGGGATGTGGGCACCATCTGGGGACGGGTGGGGAACGTCTGCAGGGAATAGACAGGAAAATGTGGAAAATACCAACTGGGGCTCTTTCATGATTTGAGCCTTGCTGTCTCTGACGTGAAACATCCTGCATCCTCTGACCTGATACTGCAGTGCCCCAACAGTCATGTGATATCAGCAGTTTATCGACGTTTTCTTTTCTGAACCTGGTTCACCTCCTATTAGCCCAGCACATAAAAGCAAATCCGGCACAGATTTTTATCTGAATTCAATACTTCTTTATCCCCCTTCTCAGAATAAATTCCTGAAGAGTTTGACTCTCATCCCCTCCTCGTCTTTGACAAGTTGCCCGTTGCTTGTGTAACAACACTAAGTCACATTAAGAAGCGGATTTTTGAACAGATAATACTCACTTGAAATGACTGGGGCCTGAGCAAAGCTCCTTAAAACCAAGAAAAGTGCTCGCAGCAGATTTCAATAAGCAAAGATTTAAATGCACTGGGTCATGCATTGGCTTCCAGTATTATCTATTTCAAAGGTTACCACATCCATATAAGAAATTTAAAAAAGGTGCTTTGCAAAGACTTGGTAGGGACTGAAATATTTTTCAGCGTCAGTGATTACATGAACAAATGTAATGATAGTGATGACATAATGGGGATCTGGAGGCAAAAGCTCCTTCTTAGGATATTTATTGGTTTTAGCCTCATCAGGGTAACTGTTGAGACCACCAGTGTCCATTCAAGGAATCAAGGAACCCACTCAAGGATATCTAACTAATGTCTTATATGTTATAGTGCAAAAAAATATACTGACAGCAAACATTACCAATACATTTATAACTTCTGAGAGAAATCTGGCAGGCAAGAGGAAATAATACATCTATGATTTAAATAATAACATAAGAGTTGTCCCAAGACCAAAGGATGAAACACTACCCACACATGGTCTAGATCAGCAGTGCACAACCTTTTTTTGTGCCATGGACGTGTTTAATGTCAGACAATATTGTCACGGACGACCTTTAAGGTGTCGCGGATGAATACAACAAAATAAAATGACACGACCAAGACAAAAACTGTATCATTTTGTAAATATAATAATAAACGCGAAATCACGGTGTAATTGTGAAACTTTATTAGCAGCGTCCTCCTGAAATGCGCCAACAACATTGAGAGTAACATCCTTCTCTCTGCCCCTTAATGCTCTCTGGTTGCTATGGTAACGCATACATATTTCTTTCAAAATAAGACGCACAACTACAACACGGGAAAAGACCCAGGGAAACCGAGTTAACGATAAAAACCCTGAAAAAGATCAATTTCACACCCAAGCCTCAACTCTCGCAGACCGGCCCGTGGCCCGGGGGTTGGGGACAACTGTTCTTGATGTCAAAGACATTTAATGTCGTGGGCCACACACAGCCCACTTTGATCTTAAGTGGGGTGGACATTGAAACTATAAAATAAATAAGTTAAACTACAGAAGAAGTTCCGATAGTTCATTGCTCAGACTGTCCTCTAAAATAAAGAAATATTGGATACAAACATTGGATCTATATTAAAGAAACACTGAAACATTAATTCACTGAAAACACTTTTTAAAACTATAGTAGTGGAAAAACTTGCTTTTTAAATGGTTTATCTGTTACTTAGTAGTAATATTGGGTTGTCTTTATCAGTATGAAGAGCTGTAAAACGTATGAAAACATAGTTTAGATCACACTTGGCCCCGTGAGGTTGAATTGAGGAAGTATTTAGGGAAAAATTGGATTTTTAAAAAAAAAATCTTTCTGGATGAGTGAATAAGGATCCATGAGAGCAAAACTATTTTTTTGTAATTTTCTTGATGTTCAGCTGACAACTTTCATGACAAAAGGGGAACTTTCAAATTTTTCACGTCCACTTTAAAACCTTCTCATATTGAGATTACCATTATTTTTCCAGTTTTAGGTCTCTCTTCAAACTCAAACAAATAAATATTATCTAAAGTCCCATTTAAAATCCCACGCAGCAGCTCTGCTTATTCAGCGGTGTCTCTGAGTCACCGCTTCTCTTGGTTTACGAACAACCATCGAGCCTCCAGGCAGCACTTGAGCCCGCCCACTGTGTGAGCTGAGGTGCAAAGCGATCCTCCAGCCTCAGAAGTCAGTAAATCAGTGCGAAGCTGGCATTCGTGGTCCACCAACAGAAAATCCATCATAAAGTTTAAACATCCAGAGAGAGCTGCCAGGGCCAACAGATGCACACGGGCCTATACGCGATGATGGATACACGTGGACAGTGCGAGGAGCCACTGAGAGATGCCAAGAGTGAAATCATAGCTACAACTTGAAGGTGAATTCAAAACAAAGTGGACTTCTTTTTACAGACTGTATAAACAAAAAAAGACAGAGAGAGAAGGAGGAAAAAAATATGACGAGAGGTGTTTCCACTGATTTCTCTGCAGCTCCTCGCCTCAGATTTACAAAAAGACAAAACCCTCGGAGGCTTAAGAAGTTGGGAATCCTACGGTTTTCCTGTCATAACTCAACAAAAGTCTTCCAAGGACAAGAGTAAGCTGTGGGCTTACTGAGCGCACAGGTTAAGTAACATGCACACACAACACTGATGTTATCCATTGTTTCTGGGGAAGGTGATGGCAACCTTTCTGTTTGTGATTAATAAGCCTCTGAACCACTTCCCTAGCTCTGCGCTCTGGAAACACTTCTTATCACTCAACTCGAGTCGAGAAGAGTCACCCCCGAGGATCTGACGATACAGGCTGTGAATCCACTTGAATCAAACAGACTGAGCTGACACAACATGACACTGATGCAGAAACTTCACAGGGTCATTTATCAGTCAGTGCATTATAAATGCTGCATTCGTGACTTTCAAAAATATATTCTTAGTATTTACAGATAAGAGTATGTTGGACTCAGATGATGTAAGTTTACTATATGGTACATATATTTACATAGATCTCAATAATAAAGCTTAAAAAATCTGAGAAGGAAATAGTGCATATAAATAATGCAACACTATATAACTTGCTTTCACCCCTAAACTATATTTCAAACTGTGCTGAAAAGGAAGCAGGTTATAAATTATACTTAAGCAAAAACCACCTGTAGTTTGCTAAAACAGCAAATGTTAGTCAAACAGGATTAAGCTCTGTGATGTCGAAGACAGTTCTAGTGAGTGTTTATGTCATAATAAGTAATGTATTATTAGTTCAGGATAATAAAATAGTGCGTCACATATTTCAAAGGACAGTAATGAAGCTCTTAAAAGATTTATATCTTTCAAATCAGTCATAAAAACACGAGCATGTCCAATTTATCGGCAGGAAATTACTGGCCTATTTGCTGATTATTATTTGTATCAGCAAAACAAGGGAAAATAAATGACTGAAAAGATAAAAAAGGGAAGGAAGAAACACCCTTCAACCATGGCGTGAGAGTTGATGTAGCACAGTTTGTCCACCAGAGGGTGCTCTGCAACTTCCCTGTTCGCGACACGTGTTTGGAACGCTGTAAATGCAACATGCAGCTGATCCGAGCAGAGTCGCCCAGAGCGTAAAAAGATTAAATAATAATTACACAAAAGAAAGGTTAGGAAAATCTGGTTATGTTTCGTGTCACTGAAAGAAAAAAATATCAGAATATCTGATTTTTAAATCACGAACATCAGTATTGGTATCGGCCTTAAATATCCTATAATATTGGTTGGACTTTAATAGTTTAACTGAGAATTTCCAAAACATTAAATTTTACTTTTTAAGAGTTCTATACCCAAATCACTCTCTTTGCTCCATGTGACTGTAACATGGCAAGAAAACATCACTACTGTGAATCCTGAGGAAAACTAAATTATTTTACAACTCAATGTGGTGAGAGGCTCTGTTTGATAAACAAGCTGAAGAAGCAATACAAAAAAAGGGAACAGAATGTCCTTCATATGATGTAGGATTAACTTGTGAAATACTAAAGGAAACCAGATTTTCACTATGGAGACACATCAACCCATTCAATGCCTCAAATGTTTTGCAGGAAAAACAGGAATAGCTGCACACAAACACTGAATATTGGTGCCACGTTCAAAGTCATTTAAAACACATTTTCATCCCCATTGTGATGCTCGGTGTGAACTTCAAGGTTCAAGTTTCTTTATTTGTCACATGCATAGTTATACAAGTATAAACCCACTTCAGCAGGTCATCCTGACCTAAACGCGCTGAGTTGGTATCATGTGATTGATCTGATACTTCAACTGCTTGCGCTATCAAGCAGTTGAACGCGAGTACCCAATAAAGTGACCAGTGAGTGCATGTTGACCACAAAAACAGTGTTGCAAAGAAATGCCAAATGCTGTTGATGTCATTTAGAAAACAGTCTTTTCATCACAGTTTGTCCATCAGAGAGTGCATCCATATGTTGCTTTGTTTAACCATAACGTCTCCCACAAAGCCTGCACACAACAGATACCCATTAACTCAAATTATAGACGCCATTTAAAACGTTTCCTTTTGTCCCTGAAGTAGCTAAGTGTTTAAACAGCACTAGAAGAATAACTATCGCAACAACACTAAAATTATGAACAGACAGATTAATGACAACTGAACCTGCAGCTGGAAGTGGTCAGCGTCACTCCGGTTATATAACACCGACCACGGCTGATGAGAGACTGCAGACTGTTTATGAGGACAGCCTGTAGGCGCTGGCACTCACTCGTGCATCACTGCTGCAGACATGCACATGCACACAGACGCTGGAAGGCATGCACGTGCAGGAAAACGCCGAAGGCATCACCAGAATACAGGCTATTTTTGTTTTCACTCATCTTTACTGAATCATGGGAAAGTGGGTGATTGACCACGATGTTAAACATTTGAGCTTGAACTAAACTCTGTGGTCACTGTAAACTGTACGGGTGCAACACATACAAACACATGTATACCCACTAAGTAACAATTTCAAGAAAACTAAAGCACGCTCAGTGACCAGCTTCTTCCAAAACCTCTTTTTGCACAAGACTGAAAGGATGTTTTTAATGACGCTTATATGAACTATATGAACTGACTTCCTGTTGAAGCCAGGTCCAATAGGCACCAAGAGAAATAGAGCTTTTGTTAGTTTTGCATTGCATTATTCAGCTCCTGATGTTTCCCCATTGATTTTACCCTGAAACACAATCTTTTCCTGAACCTCACTAAGTAGTTTTCCGTGTCTAAGCCCAACTATAGAGTGACAGTGACAAAACAAAAGTTAAAAACAACTAAAGGAAATCTCTTTAACGTCTCCTACCTCCTGATTCAGACTTCGTCTCTAATGCTGGAGTCACATTATGAAAAACATCCTGTTGTTGTCCTCAAGTCAACTTTTGTGTATCAAGATGGTGATAAAACAACAATAAGACCGAGTGAGCCCGATATCAGTTTCTAATTGATTAAGGTCAACCTGTCAATTACAGCTGGACAGCGTGATTAACTGTGAAAAACAGGTAAAAATTGCAAATCCACAAACACAGAAATCCCCATTCCTCATAGCAGTTGCTGCAAGCAAGTGATTTAACTGACAAATGACATAAGTACTCAACATTTACCAATTACACAGCAATTATTTGCAAAGCTTAGCCAGTCTGTCTGATTGTAGTTAGTCCCAGTTAAACCACGATTGCTTGGAGACAGGTTGCCTCCCATCAGCTGACTATGTAATTGGGTTGTGATTACAAGTGGTTGCCAAAGGGTGACAGCAAAAAAAAAATTAAATACAGTCTCTTTTCTAGTCTGACTTTTTCTAGTTGCAAGGAAGTTCAATTCAATTTAATTTTATTTGTATAGCATCAAATCACAACAACAGTCACCCTCAAGATGCTTTATACCAGATGACCCCCTATGAGCAAGTACTTGGTGACAGTGGGAAGGAAAAACTCCCTTTTAATAGGAAGAAACCTCCAGCAGAACCAGGCTCAGGGAGGGGCAGCCATCTGCCGCGAGGACAAAAGATAAACACTTGCAGTCATTTTTTACTGTAATGTGACTGAGCTGAAAAATGGGATTCCTGGCACAGTCATTGTTGACGACGTCAGCCAAAGAACAACTTGTGAGTACAGGAGACGTGCAAGTAGCTTCTGACGAAATGGCATTGTTACAGCGACTCTTTGTAGTGATCAAAGACATATTTATGACCTACTTTTTGAGTCTTAATAGGCAGAAAGAGCCTTGCATCTGATAGGAAGTTAGCATTATTTATCATTAATGTGAAAAATTTAGAGGAGACTTCTCCTTTAATGTCATGGGTCCTGTTGGGAAGTCGGACAAGTACAGACGAGACAACATTTTGCAAAAAGTCTTCCCTCCTCCAAAATTCATTTGGCAGTCTATTATAATTGTCTGGAGTATAACTTATGAGAACTTTCCAAAATTTTGTCTGATTCTAAAGGAACAACAGAGAAACTGCTGAAGTAATAAAGCAAGACCAAAAGACAGCTCTGAAATACAGCGGTGAAGATGATTTAAAACTTTAGCCAAGACTTTCCAAAGCCTCTGGAGAAAATCAAAACTCCTGCTGTCATGCAGTGATTAAATTTATTGAAGTTATTTGAGGTTATTTAATAGCACTTCAGCTATTATACTAATTTTCTCAACCTTTTGCAGCTCAACAGCCAGACTGTATTTCATTATATTACAGCTTAAGGTGGTCAAATTTGTGAGTTTGCAGGTTGACATGGAGATCACGGTGAAACTAACGCAGCAAAGAAACTGGTGGTTGGTGTTGAAAAGCCGTACACATCACACCCTCGCATTTCTCCACAGTTATCAGAAATCACTTGCCCTCCAGTTATACTCATGCCCAGTTAAATCATTAGTGGTATCACAGTAGCATGGGGCAAGCAGAACTCACTACCCCAAGTTGGAGGAGGAGCCCTGACAAGTCTGGAATGAAAAGTTTGTTTTTGTTTGCATTTTTTTTTTCAAAGTAATTAGTCAGAATTAAATTGCCTGAATAAATTGGTTGGGGACTGAACTTTGATTCCAAAACACAGTAGAGACTCTCATTTATCCCTAAAAAAATGAAGTAAAATTCACCCTGCATTCAGACTTGCCTATATGGTTGTTGCCAATTTATGTTATCCAGGTGACAGCTAATGTGCACCTTATCAAAAGAGAAAACAAACTAAGGAGGCCAAACTGTTGGAAGCCAGCTGTTAACATCTTTCTTTAAAGGTGATCAAAGGATGACCGATAGCTAAACCATTCGTAACCTCTCAGCAGTCGATAAAGACAGTGGGAAAATGTCAGATATGAGACTATATCTTACAATAATCTTCAATAATTCACAAAAATCTGTCTCTCTGCTAGTTTGTTTCTTTGTCCCCCAACTCCTTCACCACAACCAGGAACTGAACATACAAACTTGGTACACAGGTACATCTTAGGCTCCTGAAAGTTTTTAACTGAAATATCCCGTTTTTAACACCTATTGAAAGTATTGTAACATCCAGTTTATATCCACAAAAATTTTGTTATACAAGACACCATGTTTCCTAGCAACTATCTAAAATGACCCATTTTTTCCATTTATGCGTCTACAACACTTTATAAAAGTATTATATCATTTTTATTTTAGAACAACATTTATATCCACGAAACATCAATTATATGTGATAATTTCAGATGTCATCATCTACCTATAGCAATAGGCTAAAATCGCTTGTACTATAATTTATATAAGCACCTTACAAACCCATCAAATTATTTTCATTTCACAACCAACAGCACTAACAGGCCAAACAACACTCGTGCTTGTCTATTAAATTTACAGAGTACAGCATAATACCATGAAACTCTTGGCTGTAAATGTCAAAAACAGCCAAAAACACACCTGGTATGCATTGGTTAAAATGACATTTGGTAGGTGGGGGAACACTAGGTGCAAGTTTAATGGTGCAGCATGAAAAAGTTGTCTCAACTTGTGAGTTCTAGTAGATTTGTTTTCAGTAGATTTGTGCAAAAAAGGCTTTGATCAGCTCACCTGCACTGCTGTTGGTGCTCTGAAGGTTCACTGATCTTTATGGATTTAGCCAGCTGCAGCATATAAGCAGATGTTACATGAGCTGTTATGGTTGCTTTCCATGATGTCTGCCTTCAAAACACCAGCACTGCAGCTGCCAAGAGGCTAATGACCTCTGCATTACTGGGTTGCTACATCCATCTTTTCTATTGTTTGTCACTATTTGTCACTGCCCCCTTTATGCTTTCAATTTCATTTTCATGAGTTTACGCTTATATCAAGTGGTGTCCATTAGTCAGCAGGAAGCGCAATGCAGTCCACACATAGGTCTGAGCAAATACAAACAACACATAAAAACTACAGCAGGATAGGAGGTAAGTTTTGGTGATATAGTGAGGATAGTGAAGAGAGAGGAAAAGAGAGAGAGAAAGAAACAACAAAAAGGCCTAAAAGAGCCCAAACGGTTGCATTATTTAAAATACTCCAGAAATCCTTAAATTCTTACTTTGTCTTTGAATTTGAATGTTTTGTTTGTGTATAGATAAGATTTTTTTCCTGATTAATTCTTGTGTTCTCTTCTCTAACACTTCTTCTTATCAACTCTGTTTTTCTTTAAATCTCCGTGGGTGATGTGACTAAGGCTGTTATCGTAATCGAAAAGACTAAAAGCCTTAATGTCAACAGAGTAAGTCTGACTGAAGCACATGCGCTTAATATTTAAAATTTAAAAAGCTTACTGGAGTCGTTCAGCTTGCAGGCCAAAAGTCAGACCGAGAGTTGTCTTGTCAATTTTGCATGATAAAGTCAGACAGGAAGCACGGCGAGATAGCCATAGTTTCTGAACAAGTAGGAACTAAGAAGCGATGATGGTTGCGTGTGGTTGTGGTTGAATGCTGGTGTCAGCAAGAAAAGCTAGAAACAGTCATCTGCAGCCTGAGGTTCTTGTGCAACTTGATTATAAAGGCGTGGCTGCGCATGCACTTGATTGATTGCGGTAAATGAGGGAGGTGTTTCCTCTTGAAATTCAAAAATCATTAAACAAAAATGGGGGAGGCAGGAAAACACATGGAGGCACATCTGGGGCACATTCGCAACTGAAATAGGTGTTTGCAGTGTTTTTAATACCTATAAACTTCAACCAAGGCTCCAAGGGTCAACTTTCCATTCCATGAATGACTGAAAATTCAACCCAATTTCAGTTTAACAAGTATTTCTCCTCTATAACTGAAAGAAGGGCCGCAAGCTTCATTTTTCCACGTTATATTTTGATAAAATGCTTCTCGGACTGAGACTGCTTCCTAAACTGGTGAGCCAAATCCCCCCTAAACTCAGATTTAAGGTGAGCTCTGAGCAGCTATCCACTCCCTGCAGATAAGCTTCAACCTCTGAATGCGTGTCACTCGCCACAGTAACGCTCGGGCGTTCAAGAGAAATATCTCAGGCCACAGACTCATGAGAGGTGTTCACATTTTCATCTTATTGCAAAAACAAACAGAAAAGACCCAATTTATCATTCAAGTATGAAGACATTAAGAGCAAAAATAAGAATCTTTCATACTCCAGACCATTTTTTTCTTTTTTTCTTTTTTTGTCCAAGATAATCAATCAAAACGTGTTAAACGCAAATAGTTTAGAACCTCAAAGGAAAACTCCAAATAGAATAAATGAAAGTTTTCTCTTTGCTTTTTAACCAAGTCAGCAACAGTTGCAAACCTTCACCAGCCTGATAACGAGCTTCTGCTTCTGACGAAGAAGTCAAAGCCACAGTTGACACGTGGGGCCAAATCCCCAACGCTTTAAAGGGATTTGGCCACTTTGTGGCGCTAATAACACGCCAGAGTGGGATTCACAAATCAAGAAGACAAGCACAAAATATGATTGAGCCGTGCACGTATCCGTGACTGGCGCAGCGGTGAAGCGAGTCAGAGGCAGATGGGGTAACGACAGGCAGACAGGCTATGCTAGTAGGGAAACGAGAGATGGCAGATGGACAGATGCAGATATGCTAGTGTGAGAGGGAAGTGATGCAGCTGTCTGGTAATGTCTGAGAGGCAGGAAAAGCAGGCATGGAGAAATAAATTTGCACTATTAACTTTTAAGATTTAGCTGGACCTGGTTTTTGCCCGCTGAAGCCAAGTGATGCTCCAAAGCAGATGGCAGAGGCCCTCGGTTTTCAAGTCGTAAAGAAATGATCAACGATCATTTCGCCCACGCTCTCGCAGTTCACACATCTGCAGTTTCGTAATCGCCACTGAAATCAGTGCAGCTCAAACTCTCTTTTGCAGTCAGAGGCACTTTGGCAGGTTTGCGCTTCTGGTTTGGCAGTTTTTATCTTTCTCCTTATTGCTCCAGTTAAATTTAAGACAAGTCAAAACTCTGTGTAATCTGGAGTATTTAGCCAAACGCTGAAACCATCAACATTTTTTCTTGTGGGAGAAAAACAAGATATGAGTGTTTTTCCAGTCTTCGAGCTAAGAGGCATTGATGTGAAGCAACACTGATAAAAAAAAAAAAATGAACAACAAACAAACCCAAACATCTTAAACTACTGATTGTGAACCAATGATCCAACCAGTGATCCCAATCTGAATATGATGCCAACTCCTCGGTTTGGTGTTAAAGTGAAATACGTTATGGCAAATGGAGCAGGATAACAGAAATGAAAAAAGTCACCTGCACCATGTCTTCTTTCAGCTCAGCATGAGTCTGTACTGCAAAGCACTGCTACTTAACTACGTATGTTTCTCCCCCACCTGCTCCAGGTTCAGAGCCTGGGTCAATACCCTGTGCTCTTTTGGATGACCTTGAGTTATTCCCTGGCAGTTTTTGAGGGGTAAAAGTGTATGCCGCCTTGCTGGGGGAGGCTGCAAACACTGGGGAGTGACATTGCCATTCAGGATGGCTGAGCACGGTCTGCGCAATGGTTAAGGGATTGGTGCATGTTACAGTAACATCCGCATGACTGCAAAGACCTGAGGGTAACCCCAGCAAGTCGTCACATATTAATGAAATGATTGCTCGCGTCACCTGTTAAGTAGTTTTAATGTGTTATTTAGAAAATACAAGATGTGAGTCGGAGTCTCCATGGTGATGTTTGCAGATTACATTATGGTCTGTAGTGAGAGAAGGTGGATGAGTTTAAAAAGCTGGGGTCAACCACCCAAAGCAACAGACAGTGCACAAGAGAGAGGAAGGAGAAAGCAGGCAGGGTGGAGTGGGTGAAGACGAGTGTCGGGAGTGACTTGTAAGATAGTGGACATATTGGACAAAGGATGCAAAGTATCCAAAATAAGAAGAAGAAGAAGAAGAAGAAGAAAAATGACCTTCTGGGGAATATATGTAGCTCTTTATGTGCTAAATACTTCACTTTGTAAAGCTGTTTGCGTACTTTTTCAAGTATCTATTTACTTCTGGTCAGGGAGCATACACATACACAGACTATTACATCATCGTTATATTAAAGTTATGAGTCATAAAGACATAATGACCTGAAAGATACTAAAAAGTCCATAGTGCTGACCAACTGAGGATATTGATGCTGATTGTGCTTTGCTGCTATTAAGTTTCCTTTAACTAAAACACGCTGCTGTGCCATTAATGATCCTAATCTGAACCAAGTCGCACTGCATTACACAGAGTTGTAGCAGGCTGCAGGATGCCTGCAGTGACTAAAATGTTTGTGTTGCACTGTGCGAAAGAAAAATGTAACGACCAGGATGAATGAAATAAAGCACTTTGTACTTAAGCATGCAGGATTGCATAACTAATAGTAAATAATTAGGTGGACGTATCAGGAAAAAGATAATCAACCACTTGATACATGCATGGAGGTCAAAGTAGACATTTAAACATTAAAGTAACGTCATAAAAATATTTTGCCTTTATTGTCTGCAGTGACATAACATGACATATTTTCCTTGTCATGCCACTGAGACTGTTTTTCTCTGCTTGTAGAACAGATAATGAAGGCTTATTTTAGGCGAAGAGCCAAGGAACAACTGATTTAATTTTTTTTTTTTTTAAACCACAGCTATGAAACTGACAGAGGTGGAGACTTCATGCATTTCCAAAATTTTCAGGCCAAGAAAGAAACATTTCACAAATGAATAATTTTACAGGAATGATGGATTTGGGCGTTACTGCAAGGGAGAAATATTTGGGAATGCTGGCAGAACAAGTTCAGCCGAGTTTAATGACAGCGCAATAACAACACAGATGATAAAGAAGGAGGAGCAGCAGCAGTGATCGATTAAAAAAAAAAAAAACCCTAAAAGGCCTTCAACAATGCTCTTTAATCTCTGACTGCACATCTTGCGCCTTTAGAGCTGCACCATGCACATACGAGTTTAAAAGGTGAGTGCCTGCAACAAACACACACACACAGTTAAAGAGGTCCATGTGCGTTACCTACCACATAGTAGAAATGCATGTCTGCGCGCACAGGTCGGTCTCATAAGTGCTGAAAGCGTGCAGGTGAGCGGCGTCCATGCAGCATTAGCCAGCAGTGCGCGTCTGCCCCAGGTACAGATACTCCAAACTGGATGCTTCTGCTCCCTTTCCTCTTTCCCAATGTTGCTCCTGACCCCTCTCTCTTTCTCTCTTCCCTCCTGCACTTGACGTTTACTCCTCCCCCTCCTTGTTTTTCTCCTCCCCACATGACTTCAGTGCCTCCCCCCTCTCTCTTTCTCTCTCTTTTTTTTTGGTTCCACTTCCTCTCTTTTCTTTTTTTCTTTCCTCGCTTTTCCAGTGTAATTACTCCCCCGCCCCCAATCCACCACCTTTACTTTCTATCTTTCTTTTTTCCAGCATCATTATTTAATTTTCTTTTTCAGATCATGTGTCATTTTTTTTTAACAGTTTTGTAAATGTTTTAGTCAGTAAAGCAGGGGGAGAAGTCGCTCTGTCTCTCTGAGCGTCTCTGTGCTGATTGCAGATTGTTGTCAGTTCCTGTGTGTGTGTGTGTGTGTGTGTGTGTGTGTGTGTGTGTGTGTGTGTCATAGATAACACGGCGTGCTCTCCGCTGTCAGAAACAGGAAGAATGGAGCTCTGTAGTTTGGCCCTGATGAGAGAGCCTTCCCCTCCGTGTGTGTGCGCACTGGCGAGTCTATCCTTGTGAGGACCTCACTGAGTGTTTTTGACCATGGAGGTGAGGACAGTTTGTGGGACACCTTCAAAGGCCCACCTCCTACATCATTCCCTCTCTCACCTGAAGAACGCTGGGAGCACTGTGAGAAAGGATACTCCATGGATCCATGGATACTGGACTACCTCAACGACCGACCACAGTATGTGATAACTCAGGGCTGTGTGTCGGACAGGGTCGTCTGCAGTACGGTCATTCCTGTTGGAAAACAGAACGTCCGCAGGTCTTTTCTTCCTACTGCTGTCAGACTCCACAAGAAAAAGTTTGCAGTTGAGCAAACACACACATCCACACATGTGCAATAAAACTAAGTGTATTTTTTTCTGACAGTGTAGTATTTTATTATATTGTATATAGTATGTTATTCTTTTTCCTATTCCACTGTTTTTCTTTGATTTTGCTGCTATAACTTTGCACTGTCTACTTTCTGCTGTGACACAACAATTTTCCCACGTGTGGGACTAATAAAGGTTTATCTAGCTATGTATCTATTTAAAAAACACATCTTTAGAAAGTAAAGAGAGTATTTCTCTGTATTTGAATTAAAAAGGGAAAATGTGCTGAAATCAAATCTAATTGAAGTAAAATGACATAGAGATTCTAGATTCTTTATGTCACGTGCATAGTCATACGAGTACAACACAAAGTGAAATGTGTCCCGAACTGCTCATTTGACTGTGCAAAAAAAGACACTAATACAATAAGTAAATTAAATTTAAAAAAATTGAAATTATTTTAAATTAAAAATCTGAAAATGTACATTGTGCGAGTGGAATGTTAAAGTGTCTTGTGCCATGTTAGCACAGCAATGTGTTGACAGATTGACAGCACCCTCTCCACTGGAGCTCTGTTGATGATAAGAAGCTTGTACACTTGGTGCTTACTCCTTCTGAAGTCCACCACCAGCTCCTTGGTCTTGCAGACAGTCAGCTGTTGTCCTGACACCACGGTTCTTCACCTCGTCCATGTAGGCTGCCTCACAACAATATGGCTCCCCTTGTGGCAGACATGTTTGTGACATGCTCCAGACACCAACTTTATTAATTTTTTATTCTAGTGTTAATGAGTGTGGCACGCAAGACCAAAGCACAGCACGAGAGGCTTAACTAAAGACTAGAGCCGCATGACCACACGACCGCCACACCCTGGATCCACACCTGGAGCCAATGAAGCTGGCTGCATATAAGACCAGCACACACAACTGACCTTCCCCAGATTGTTTGCTAACCAGTTGATTCCACAGATACTTTACTCCTCTGCTATTTAAAATACTCTGCACATAAGGATGCTGGCACCGTTTTTACTCACACCTGCGTGCCTCCCCCACCTCCTCTGGATCTCTGGACCATTCTCACCTTCAAACTCACCCGGACCTCCACAGTCTTGCTTCCCCCCCCTCCCGTGTGCCTCAGTCTGCAACCAATTCCACTGCCCACCAGCTTGCAAACTCCTGTTTCCCCCGGTCCCCCGTGCTCCTAGCTTCCAGACTCCAGAAGACCGAAGCCAGGATGTAGGACCCAAATGCAGGTCTCGGAGACTGAATGATAAACTAAAGGCAGCAGCTTTATTGCTGGAGAAAAACTTTAACGTGAAATACAGGAAAGCTAAACTAGAAACACAAACACGAAACTCAAACTAGAAAACTGGGAAGCTAGAAACACGGAGGGAAAACGCAGCACGGTGAGGGTACAATACAACAACAGTGATGAACCATGATGAACTCAAAGATTAATAATAATACAAAACACTGGGTCACCGAAACAGGACCGTGACACAACTAGTTTATTTTATTACAGCAGCACAAATCATGTTTTGCTTTTTAAACATGATTCATTATTTCAACAATATATTTATTGTTGTCATAAACAGACAAGAAGACAACAACAAACTGCTCCACCCATTCAACACATGTCAGTCCAAACTAAATCATCTCCATTTACACACATCACATAGAAACTTGAATCACTTGTAATGATTAGAGATCTGATAGAATTTCAAATCTAGTTTGGGGAGTCATTCAGTGAGAAGCAGTGAAATGATTTTCCATGTGAAAAGGTGGAGAGCAGAAACAGAAAGAAACAGTGAAACAAAGAGCTTTGGAACAACGAGGCAGCAGGAGGACAGCTGCAGTTTAACAGCTTCGAATCACTGACAGGAAACAACATTAGGAATATCATCATCCTCAACTCATCTGCTCCACTGACACTGACACCTTCATCGGACCCACCTTCACTTTACCAGCCACAGTTTCAATATATGGAAAAATCCTTTGACTGAAAGTGTGTGTGAAGGTGTGTATGTGTGTGTTAGTATCAGGATCAGAGAACGACAGCTTTCCTCTGCTGAGTATTCACCTCGATAGAACCAAATTATCCATAATCCAGAGTCTATGTCTCCCTTCCTCTCCACAGACTCTTCTGACACACCCAGTATCCACCCTGTACTCTCTCCAACCTCAACATCCCAGCTGTGAGTCCCTGAGTTAAAGCCCTCCGAGCCAAGGACAGAGCAGGAGTAATCAAACCTCTTTGGATTATCGGGAAGCTGCTGCCTCTCTCCTCCTCGTCTCACACAGGTCACATCTTCAGACAGGATGAGTTCTGGATGAGCAGTGTTTGGGTCCAGAATGAGAAGAGTGTAGGAGACCATGTCCTTCATGTTGTTCCAGATGTTGAAGGTCAGGTTGCCCAGGTGTTTGGCCTTGTATATCAGAGCTCCTGAGGGCAGCTGTGGATCATCCAGCAGGGGGCAGCGCTGGACTCTTTCCACTGCAGCCTTGTAGCTGCGCAGAAATGAGATGTCTTCAGCTCTCAGCTCCTCCTCTGTGGCTCTGACTGTGTCTGAAAGAGCTGCTATGTCTCTGCTCAGAGCCTCCATCTTCTCCTTCATCATCCCACTCTTCTGCTCCTCTTCCTCCCTCAGTGCATCCAGCCTGGCCTCCTCTTTCTCTACTAGAAACAGGTGAAGCTTCTTAAACTTCTCCTTAATCTGCCTCTCTGTGTGTCGGGCCTGGACCTTAATGTGTTCTGCTGTTTGATCAAACTTCACTTGAACTTCTTCACAAACCTTTAACTTCTTCTTTAAGGGCTCCAGAGTTTCCTAAAGTTCCTTCTTGTGTTGTCGTGCAGCTTCATCAATGGGTCTGAATCTGTGGTTGGTGTGTTTTTCCGAGTCTCTGCAGACGACACACACTGGCTGCTGATGGTCCAGACAGAAGAGTTTGAGTTTCTCAGAGTGCAGACTGCAGAGAGCCTCTGAAGCTCTCCGATCTCTCTCCTGTAAGAACGACTCACACAGGTTCTTTAAAGCTCGGTTTAAAGGAGGATCATACACTGATATTTTCTTACAAATTGGACACTCATGTGTTGGTCTCTCTCTCCACCATCTCTTCAGACAGTCTTTACAGAAGCTGTGGGTACATGACAGAAGAACAGGATCTTTAAAGACCTCCTGACAGACCGGACAGCAGAAATCCTCCTCTGATCTGGAAGCCATGAAGTCTGTGAGTGAAGCTAAAAACAGCAGACAGGAAGTACAGTCAGTCCTGGCTCCCTCCCTCCTCTGCTAACTTCACTGAAACTTCCTTTGAGTCGTGTTTTTGGTCAAACTCAAATTCAGTGTGTGGAGCGTCAACAGCTCGAGGCAGCAGTGTTGGAGTTTTCCACTCTTCTCTCCTGTAGCTGGACTCACTCAGATCAGAGGAAGCTGCTAGTTCGGTCCATACTTAGTCGGATCCTCTGTGCGTCTCTTTTTGCTGAGGAAGAAGAACAATCTGTTTCCTAGTTCGCTTCATGCGAGTTAGATAAGGAGAAAAATGTTGCTTCACTTGTAATGCTTCATTCCAGATGTCAAATGTCATCCTGCCATTTGCTAAAAAGCTGTAAAACAGGTTTTCCTCCATTTCAGCTGGACAGGTCACAAAATGAAAACTTTTGTAAAACTTATAGCCGCTACTTCACACATAAACGAGAACGTGTTTCATTCCAGAGTTCAGTTGTTTACCTGCCAACAACTGTAAAACAGGTCACAGTAGTCACACAGGTCCCTCAGCGGTGCAGCTGTTTGACAGGTTCTATTTTAGTCTTTGCTCTGGTTATTTGTTAGGTTCCCCAGCAGTGAGAGCGTAATGCATTCACACTGTCATGGGCCTGGGTCCCCAGACCAAGGGCTCATGTGTTTTTGTGGACTTGTTTATTTTTTTGAGCTGTCATGTTGATGTCCCTCTTTCCCCCTTTTACTGGTGTGTGTGTGTGTATGTGTGTGCAGAAAGTGACCACACAAGGCAGAGCAGAGGGGGGATGTAATCAGGTTCGAGTACACTGTTATGAGTAAACACTTTACCATGCCAGCTTAACACACAGGACTTCCATTCATTTATTAGCCCAACCTTAAACCCAGTCTTCATCCAAGAGATTTATATTCTTGGTTGTTGCTGCTTGTCTCCAGATGTGATCACTTTCATGCAAAAGTTTTCATGCAAAGAATGTGAACCTAAAACGTATCATTAATGATTTCATTTAAAGAAAACAATAAATCAGTTACATAAAATGAATCTCAGTAACATTTGAACACAAAAAATGTACAAATGTATGTTTGTAAATTGTATGTTTATGTATATACAATGTATATTTTTATCTATAAATGTACTGATATACAACTGTTTCCATTGATTTATTTTAAATACAATTAATAATAAATTTAATAATACAATTTAATTACATATACTAAGAAAGAATTACGTTTTTGCTACTTTATTCTTTAAATCTGAGCTCGAAACACTGGGGCAGCTTAGAACTGTAGACTGCACTTACCTGGTTTAACCACTAGATGGCTCTAGACTACAACAAGTAAACAGCAGTGCTACGATGGGGAGTGTGTGCCTAAATTGGAAGGTTGCTGTGAAGTTTTCATCGGTATGAACCAGCCGTGACGGCCCATTTGAATCGACACGAAACTTGTACTTTTCTTAGGACAACTAATGTCAGCTACTGGTCTTAGTTTTAATCCTTTAAACGAGTCATAAAGCTCCTGGACCCTAAAGGAAATGCCCATGCAATGTTTAGACTCTAATTGGTTCTTACAAAGATAGCAATATCAGCGGCAGAGGAAGGTAATTAGGCAAGATTGCCTTTGGAGTGAACACTGCCTCTCGTAGTGGAGCTAATTATGAAAACAACCTGCAGCTACAACTGCTTTCACATCCTCGATGGAAACTCAAGTTAAGACTCACCCCAGGCTACAAAGCTGCGTGCTGAACCAAAAAGCATCTGAGGCGCTGATCGGGATTTACATGTCAAAGGAAGGAGTCAGTCAAAAATCCTCCAAATCAACTTCAAAGATTACAAATCTTTGATCAACATATTAAAGAGTGTTAAGGGTTTTTTCCTTTTCATCAACAGACAATTAATCACAATTAATTTGCTGTTGCTCTTTTTTCTCTAGGATCCAACAGGATTTATCAGTTTGATTTTAATCAGTTGTTATGAAACCAAAAGACGGAAAGCTCTGTCTGATGTTAACATGTAGACTTTTGTTATTGTCACTACTTTCTTACACGTGTTTTGTAAAGACTACTTAAATTCTAGCCTTCTTTTCTGGTCAGATCTACCCAGAGAGGCTGAAAATCAAAATGGCTTTACTAGATGATGAAAACTTTCATTTTAATGCTTTCCTACACTTCAGTGGATTCAGTGTCTGTAACCTAAGCTAACCTAAATGTTAAAGGAAGACTTAGGCAGCAACAAGATGGCAGTTTTTTTTATTTATTGAATACTTTAAATAGTTGGATACTTTTTCTCTATAAAATCAGGATGCACTGTTAGCTGCAGTCCTCCTGACAATAATCAATGTAGAAGTAACAAATCTATTGATTTCTTTTTTAGTATCACTCCAGGACAGGATGTTTTTAATTTTGTCAATATAAAAATTTAATAGAAGGCAAGCCTAGAGATGTAGTTGAGCATGACTATGAGGTTTTTCCTATTAGCACAGAGGACAAGGTAATGTCATCTGGGATAAGAAGTTGGAGTTTAGGTTTATTTTCCTTTGGTTTTATGACAGCCGGAGAGCAATTCTTTTTGGTGTCACATCAGGATGCGCAATCTGACAAACATATGGAGCTACATGCTAGGTTGACAAAGGAGCAGTCAAATGTAGCTTTTAAAAAAAGTAGCATTAATTACAGGGAGTGCAGAATTATTAGGCGAATGAGTATTTTGTCCACATCATCCTCTTCATGCATGTTGTCTTACTCCAAGCTGTATAGGCTTGAAAGCCTACTACCAATTAAGCATATTAGGTGATGTGCAACTCTGTAATGAGAAGGGGTGTGGTCTAATGACATCAACACCCTATATCAGGTGTGCATAATTATTAGGCAACGTCCTTTCCTTTGGCAAAATGGGTCAAAAGAAGGACTTGACAGGCTCAGAAAAGTCAAAAATAGTGAGATATCTTGCAGAGGGATGCAGCAGTCTCAAAATTGCAAAGCTTCTGAAGCGTGATCATCGAACAATCAAGCGTTTCATTCAAAATAGTCAACAGGGTCGCAAGAAGCGTGTGGAAAAACCAAGGCGCAAAATAACTGCCCATGAACTGAGAAAAGTCAAGCGTGCAGCTGCCAACATGCCACTTGCCACCAGTTTGGCCATATTTCAGAGCTGCAACATCACTGGAGTGCCCAAAAGCACAAGGTGTGCAATACTCAGAGACATGGCCAAGGTAAGAAAGGCTGAAAGACGACCACCACTGAACAAGACACACAAGCTGAAACGTCAAGACTGGGCCAAGAAATATCTCAAGACTGATTTTTCTAAGGTTTTATGGACTGATGAAATGAGAGTGAGTCTTGATGGGCCAGATGGATGGGCCCGTGGCTGGATTGGTAAAGGCAGAGAGCTCCAGTCCGACTCAGACGCCAGCAAGGTGGAGGTGGAGTACTGGTTTGGGCTGGTATCATCAAAGATGAGCTTGTGGGGCCTTTTCGGGTTGAGGATGGAGTCAAGCTCAACTCCCAGTCCTACTGCCAGTTTCTGGAAGACACCTTCAAGCAGTGGTACAGGAAGAAGTCTGCATCCTTCAAGAAAAACATGATTTTCATGCAGGACAATGCTCCATCACACGCGTCCAAGTACTCCACAGCGTGGCTGGCAAGAAAGGGTATAAAAGAAGAAAAACTAATGACATGGCCTCCTTGTTCACCTGATCTGAACCCCATTGAGAACCTGTGGTCCATCATCAAATGTGAGATTTACAAGGAGGGAAAACAGTACACCTCTCTGAACAGTGTCTGGGAGGCTGTGGTTGCTGCTGCACGCAATGTTGATGGTGAACAGATCAAAACACTGACAGAATCCATGGATGGCAGGCTTTTGAGTGTCCTTGCAAAGAAAGGTGGCTATATTGGTCGCTGATTTGTTTTTGTTTTGTTTTTGAATGTCAGAAATGTATATTTGTGAATGTGGAGATGTTATATTGGTTTCACTGGTAAAAATAAATAATTGAAATGGGTATATATTTGTTTTTTGTTAAGTTGCCTAATAATTATGCACAGTAATAGTCACCTGCACACACAGATATCCCCCTAAAATAGCTAAAACTAAAAACAAACTAAAAACTACTTCCAAAAACATTCAGCTTTGATATTAATGAGTTTTTTGGGTTCATTGAGAACATGGTTGTTGTTCAATAATAAAATTATTCCTCAAAAATACAACTTGCCTAATAATTCTGCACTCCCTGTAATTAGTATTTTGAGGCCTTTCACAGTATCATAAACCAACTGATTTTTGTCATCAGACTATGAAGTTGGAAATCATTTGCAAAGCCATAAATGTAGTATTTTTAGAATCCTGCCTCGTAACGTTTCGGCCTTAGCAAAGAACCCCGAGGAACTCCATACTTTTTTACCAGTTTACCATTTAATACTGTATTTTCATGATGTGTAGGTATGTAGAGGTACTTCATGCCTTCCTTTTCCTTGGCCATCCATATTGTATTTGCCAATATATACACAATGAGCAGAATATGGGGAAAATAAAGGCACAACCAAGGCCTTAATGATAATGATTACCTATTAACATTTATATATTTTTAAAGGTATAAAAGTCAAATCAAGTTTATGGGTTTCTAAATCAGTAAGAAGCCAAAATCTAGTCTGTTTTAATATAATTAAAAGAGTCCTGTTATGTAAGAACGTTATTTTCTCCCTAAAACAGCTTCTGCTTCATAAACACACATAGTAATTAAATACCCTATATAAGTAGCTAATGATTAAACTTTGGATCAGAAGGCTCTATTTCCCGTGCGGTGCTTCACTGTGTAGACAGAAACAGCCAATTAACAGAAGAGCTGGTGCTCCAGCAGACACAGCTCAGAGATATGAGAGTGTAACCTTGAAAGCTACTACAGCAGGAGGGAAAGCATACAAACAACACAGTTTTTTTTAAGCAAGAAAAATAATTTATTTATAATGATATAATAATAATTTCATCACATTGGCATTGCAGAGCTGCAGAAGGAAGCGTTTGTGTGAGACGCCACCTCGCAGCAACAGATTACACCATTGGATGGGGCAAGAAAACAGGGGTTATTCAATACATACATGGAATATTCCTTTAAATATGTATTTTTCAACGAGGAATAACAAAAATAGAATAATTCCAATATCTCTGTCTGTCTCTCTTTCTCTAGGTCTCTCTAATTATCATCTCTGTGTCTTTATAAGCTGCCTGTACAGCCCCCAGTACTGGGGTTTAAATTGGGTTTGAGGGGGTTGTTTATCTCACTTTGCTTGGGGAGTAAAGCGGATGGAGTTTATCAGTGATGGACTTTATGGGCTGTTTGTCCACTGCAAGTACTAAAACACAGTAAACTTCACCCATCTGTCACTCCTGAAGCAAACACAACAAAGTCTTTTGGCCCAAATCTGCAGCCACAGCATCTCTCTATTTCTTATTGTTACTCTCAATCGCTCGCTCATAAAGCCGAGACTGTTCAAAAATAGAACAAAGTCCTGATATTTTTATGTGATAATGTGATTTACTGAAGTAGCTTAATATATATCTCAAAGAGGTAGCAGCAAAGTGTTTTTATTTCTACCCACTGTAAACTATAAAGCATTTATTTATTAATTTGTTGACAATATTGGGATTGTAAACTCACACTGCTGTTGATTTTTTCTTAAAAAGATGTCTCTGTATGTACAGCTGAGCTCTGATTGTATCTTTAAGACCTTGACCTCTCTGCAAAGCAATACTTTTGATCCATTTCCAGATGTTTACTTTGAAGGCTAGCAACCACACTGACTATTGACTAGGTATCTAAATGATGTGACTCAAAATCTTATACTTATGTTTTACAAAACATGGACATTAATGTCAGAAAAATGAAGGTGATGTAGAAGTGCCTTAATCCTGCATTATATCTGAAGGCCACCAGAGGGCGATAGCTGCGATTGTTAAAAAAAAAAACGATCGGTCCTATAGAAATCTATGGGAAAATGGCTCAGTCGTCAGCTCTGTAAACACACTGAGTTAATGAGCTCAGTCACTCATTTTCAGTCAAGAGGTCTCACAATGACTATCCACATATTATCGGCAGTCATCTCAGTACGCCAGTGAGTTTATTAGGATATATTTTAAATTTTTCATTGTCTGGTTTATGTGGCAGATATCCAATGGTTTCCCAGACAACGAATAAAAAATGGATGTAGCTGATGTAACATCACCCATTGGATTTTGAAGGCTTTAAGCTAGCATTTGATCATTATCAGCTAAGACATCAGCTAGCTAGCCTGGTTAAGCTGTAATTGTTAACTAGAGGGCAATTTATATATTCGATAAATAGTGCAAATATAATAATATAATAATAGACAAATAAAATACTATCATTGCAGTTACGAAACGTGTTGAACTAACATCAAGCCTCAAGTGGCCGTTAGAGGAACTGCAGTTTTTATCACTTCTGCTTGGCTTCATTTTTCAGTGCTGGATTTTACTTGATAGGAGATGGGATTAAAGCATTAAACGGAGGAGGGGGAGAAACAGCAATGACAGAAATGGGTTTTGGTTTTCTTATAATTATTATACAAATTACATTTCTTAGTCCTGCAGATGAGTTGCGGTCAACTTTGTGCTGGAGGGGATTGTGTTATTTGTTTATTCTGGTCTGGCACTCGCTCTCACTGGTAGCAGCTGTACTCATAAAGTACTTAACAAATGAATGCCATCAAATTTTATTATTTTGTAGCTTATTTGGATAAAGTGTGATCTTTCCTTTTGCCTATGAGGAAATTATCCTTGCCTGAACTCCCGCTCTCTCAACTTAACTTCCAAATTTTCGGCCCTGCTTTTTATTTACGTTTCCTAGCAACTGGTTCCTGTTTGGCTGCTCGATATCTGCAGAGGCATGAAATGTAAAAATTACACCAAATTAATTAGCGAACTATTGCAGCGCCTTCCTCCTTCCTTTGTTGCTTTCTCGTACCTTTTATCAACACGCAGGGAGGCAAAAAAAAAAAAAAACATAGGTCGAGAGAAGAAAAAGCTTTTAGTGTGATTGCTTCTCTGAGTCACGGGACAGCTAAGAAGGAAGAGAGAGAGAGAGGAGGTGAAGGGAAAGATGATGGACTGCATTATGAATTACAGCGTGGTAATCCCCACATTCAGCAGAGTCTAACCTCAGCTCTGCACACTCATTTTTCCTCCTTCCTATCTTCCTTATTCTCCTCCTGAAGGAGGGATAATGCTTTAGATATTCCATATATTCCTCCTGTCATCTCTCTTTCACACTTCATAAAAAATGTCATTTTCAAAACAGTATGTTGCCAATATATTTTAGAGAATGAAGCTTGTAGCGGTTTCTTCGAGGCGTAGCTGCTGTGTAGGCAGAATCACCACCACCATCTTGAACAGACAACTAATATATTGCACCCTTAGTAGCTTTTCAGAATCAATGAAAAGTTGGCTGTTCTGTCCCAGCAGGATCTTTTAGTCCCACACTTTGAAGATTAACTGAATTAACGAGATTATTTCAGCTTCTAAAGGAACTCCTGTTTCCAAGAAACATTTACAAAACCTGCAAAAAATCAGGTTCTTCTTAATATTAAATGGCTAGATCCCCACATAAGGGATAACACTTTTTTTTTAACCAGTGTGCCCATGTGTTCCTGCTTGTTTTTATCTCTCTTTCCTCCCCGATTAAAGAGAATCTGCTGTCTGCCTACATAAAAAGTCAAAAACACACTTTTTTTGATCCTCAACACACACCGTAAGTGAACACCCTGTTCAACAGCCTGGCGCTTTTTTAGATGAAAGTACGTCTCTCTTCACACCACATGTTACAGTGCTGGAACAACACATCCTTTTGCTCCTAACACTGTACTTGTATCTTCAGCTCCCGTCCCGCTGGGTTTAGCACAGAAACAGTCTTCGCAGGGGTTTTTTTTGTTTGTTTTTATCCATCTATTGGCCCTCGCTTCTTCTTAACAACCCACTTCACTTATCCTATGTCTGCGACTTATCTGCTCTGAGGCAAATGAGTCTTCATGGCCACACTCTGCCTGTATGTGAATGCAGATTTGGGGAATTGTTTGCCAGATTACATGGAAATGCTCCCTTTTACACATGCACTTTAGTGCAATTTTGGCAAGATTTACCAAAAAAAGTTACATTGGGGTGTGTATGTACTACCAAGGCAGCTGAAATAAGAAATAAAATCAAAAGAAAATGTAAAAAAAAAGAAGAAGAAAAAACACAGTAGGCGCTGCAGCAACACGCCTATAATTCAGTATACAAGGCAAACAAACACAGAGTTTTATAGGTTTATCTTTTTTCATTCACTAAATATTTAAAACAAGCGTCACTTGACTAGTCATCATAAATGGTGATAATTTATGCTTTTTTTCTCAGGATGATGGAATACCTGAAGGACTGCTGTAGGGAAGAGAGATGTAGCTGAAGTTTTTTTCTCTGTGGTTCCTCTTTTTCTGTCCACCAGGGGGAGCTCTGACTCAATAGCACCGAGAAATAAGTTTGCCAACTGGGAGTCAGGAGATGAAAGGTTCCCCTCCTCCATTTTTCGCAGTCCATCCATGCAGCAGGTTAGTCAAGTGTCAGAGCTGAACCACCGCTGACCAGAGTCATCTAGGCTGTCCACACAGGCATGGACAAACTGATCGGCGGGTCCATGGATCAAAGACTGCAGGGCATTTTGTCCGGTCCCAAAAGTCAAGGTCCTTAATGAAAAAAAAAAAACCCCAGAAAAAAAACCTCACACTCAAACTTTTCCTGTTTCCGTGTCAGTACACAGATCCCAACCATTCATTCATTTGTTCATTCATCCATGGCAATTCCATATTTCATGGATACTAAAGGGAGCGAAAACAAATGATAAAAACTCGAGAGAAAGAAGGCAGAAGATAAGCGCTGATAGAAAATGCTTTTTGCACGCTCAAACTAAGAACAGCATCTATTTTCTTTAACAGTCATTCATTGACATTCATCCGGTGTCGCGTCTTCTGCTGAGCTCAGATGCATAGACTGAATGCAGAGAGAGGTGGAGAGGCGGAGGAGGGCGAGAGAGAAAAGAGATGGGAGAGGCAGAGAGGCGGGAAGGCGGCGACGGGAGAGGATGGAGAGAAGGTTAAAAGAGAAGGGAAGAAGGGCAGTGAAAGATGGAGGGAGGGCAAGAGAAAGGTGAAAGAGAGGCGCTGCTACTGAGAGTGAGAGAGGATGAACATGTAGGGGAAGAAAAAGAGAGAGTGTGTGCTATGTGCCAGAAAAAAGGTTAGAGCACAGAAAAAGAGAGACAGATGGAGTGTGTGCTCCAGCAGTGATGAAAAAAGGAGGAGAACAGTGAGCGGTGAGGAGGAAGAGGAGGAGGAGGAGGAAGGTGGCGCAGACGTCACCTCCTCTCTGTGACCAAAGAGACGGCGGAGGAGGTGGAGGAGGGTGAAAAAAAAACGGAAAGTCTTTCACGCCACGTCACTCCACATCACCACGGACGGACACACAGAGGGGAATTTGATTCTCATCCATCCTCCCGGTTCTCAGGCTAAAACCTGGGCATCCAAGAATTCCAAACTTGTACAGACGTTCTGGAATGTTTACGTTCTTATATCCATCCACTGATTTCTGAAACCCTCTTTGTTCTGGAATCTTAATGTAACAATGTTGAGGTCACTTCAATCATAATCCTTAATAAAAAGGGAAGGGGGGGGGGGGGGGCGCGATAATTTGCACACACACACACACACACACACAAATGTGTGACATGTATTCAGAACAGATACGAAAACTGCAAATGCACACATACATGCACTCACCCCGTCTGTCTTTTCCCTCCCCTTGCTTTGTTCTTGGCACTTTCCTCTTTTGCACACACACACAAACACACACACACGCACACACACACACACACACGCACCTTTAGGTCCCCTCTGGTCTGTTTGTAGTTTTTAACAGTCCTTTGGTCCCAACACCAGAGACCAAAATGAATAAAAACCCTGTTTAATAAGCAGGCCTGCTTCATGCTCTCCGTACAGAAACTCCACAGGCATGATATCCTCCGCGCACTCTTTGTATGAACACACACACACTTGTGTGTAGATTGGTCTTCTTTTTTTCTCCATGTTTTGTTTGTTTGTCTTCAGTAACATTTTGCTTGGCAGTCTTTGCGTGTGTGTGTGTGTGTGTGTGTTTGAGTGTGTGTATTCCCCTCACTGCATGGGCAGTTTGTAGTCCAATCTTCTTGCTGCTTTGTACACTATTTATAGTCTTTGTTTCTGCGGATGATAGTTGTTGATAGATGCGTTACATTTATCTTTGTACATGATACATTACAGTATGATCCAGTTTAACATGTACAGTATATGGCCACTGGGTATGTTTATGAAAAATATATGCAAAAAAAAAAAAAAAAAGAATCCAAAGAAAGAGTGAAAAGATAGTAACAGATGAGGAAAAAGGTAGCGGCGCAGTGTTTGCGCCGTGTAAACGACCTGCGACACCAGTAAGGGGGAAAAAAGTGCTTATGTTCCAAAAATGTGGTCCGTTTGCCGAGCGCCTTTGTGGAATGTTTTGTGAAGGTCCGTGTTCGTGTTCACAGCACGAGCGATAACACGTGTGGTATGCTCATGCCTCATCTTTGGTGGCAAAAAGCGTGCCCCCGCCTTGTGGTTTCTCTTTGTAAATCCTGCTCTTTTATGTAATCCTGTCTGTCTGGAGCTGAGAGGGCTGCTGTGGTGTCGCATTCACCGTGGAGAGAAGACGGAACCACAAGGTCCAAGGTTTGGGAATATTTCCTTTGTCAGTGGTCCACAGGTGATGGACCTGTAATGCTGCTATCTCAAGGGGTTTGGTAGAATCGAGGGTAAATTGTGTTAAAGTCTTGTATTTTCAGTGTTTTTATTCCATTTGTTTTGTGGATTGATGGGATTCCTCTTTAGGGGGGATTAATATGGTCACAGGTTCAGATACACTCCCCCGTAGTCATCAGGGTTTTTTTGTTGTATTCATCTGGAAGAAGCCCAGGAGTAAAGATACCTGCTGTGTATCTTTACATTCCCAGTGTCTGCTCCACCCAACTAGCCTCCACACTGAACAAATTCCCAATGAGGATAAGATAGTGCAGTGCAGTTTAGAAGCATGACCTCAAAACCTCCACCTTTCATTAAATATATTGTGAGAACCTACTTTTCTCTCCGTTGATGTCTTGCTTTCCTAAAAGGGGCTGGTTTGACTCGGACCAACAGTGCTCCAACCGTGGGAGGGACCATTTTGTCCAAAAGTGTGCTCCAATTTGATTGGACAGTGCAAATGGTCAACCAGTAGTTGGAGCGATCTGGTTGGACATGTTCGTCAGATGGCCCCGTCCCCCATAGGGTGGCAGGCCATGGAAATGGTTGGTAGCTTTGTCGACAGCAAACAGACCTGGTTTACATCTGCGTAGACGCTTCCATTCACTGATCGCTGGGTTTGTCGTTCCCAGCCGTTGTCTCTCCTCCCTCAGCATTTGATGCCGTGTTGGCTGAAAACTCCGTGACACGTCGGGCCAGGGGGTTTGTGCTTTTTAGAAGCTCCATGGCAGAGACTCTGGCTCCTCCGCTGGAAGACTTGTTGCCTTTCTTCTGAAGGAGGGCCATGAAGTTCTCGTTGCGGGAGCTCGACCTCTGGCTGCTGCCCAAGGTTAGATTTCTGAGGTCGCTACCACTGGTGCTGTGCTTCACCGGTGACACTAAGCTCTGGCGACTGCCAAACGAGTCAGAAGGTTCTTTGCGACCCAGGACCTTTCGTTTGGACCTGGAGGAGAGAGAGAAGATTATCAGCCAAAACTGTGTGTGCAGCTGTTTCACATCATCAGGTTTACTACTCGTATGTGATGAGTCACACTTTAGTTGACATTTGTTTCTCGAGAATAGAAAAACTAAAATTTGTAACTACAGAAGGGACTCCATTGTTTCTTGTAGGAGATGAAAACACTGATTACTGATCTTCCATTTCCCAATCCTCACTTATTCTTCAGAGCCTTTTAAGCTATTTTCAGCATCACGCAAGGTAAAAATCACGAACACTTGTTGCTTAGTGACTAGATTTCTTGTCAGTTTCTGTGTGTACTCATATCCATGTACGTGCATGTGCGAGAGAGAGAGGGACGCTGGAAGGAAAAAAAAAAGGACGAAATGAGAGCCAGCGGTCGTGCAGCAAACCCACTTTACATGTAACTGTTGCTAGGGAACCTTATACTCCATCTGTCTCACACCTTTTCAACAAGACAATGCGTATTTTGTCACATGCTCCAGGTTATAAAAAGCTTCCAGGCAGGTTTGGTGATGGCTCAAAGCATTTGTGCTGTCCTGTCAAAACAGACCAAACTGTGAAGCACTTCTTAACCTTTAACTGCCATCTGAGGAAACTATATGCTCTAATATCACAGTTTGTACCGATCTCAGTGTTTAAAATATGCCTTGGTTGTGTCTGTGTGTGTGTGCGTGCTCAAACCTGTGTATAATAGTGAAGAGGTCTTCGGTGGTGTGTGTTGTAGGTGTGCTGGCCAAGAAGTCGTCATCTGTTTCCTCTTCGATGTGCAGTACAGTCTTTTCACTGGCTGCTGGTTCATCTAAGCAAGGCACACAAATCATGGTAAAACATATAAAGTAGAAATGCTAACCAGCCACTTTCTCATGCACCTTAGATGATATAAATTTTAATGACCAAACAGCTAATCAGCCAATCACATGGCACCAACTCATTGAGTTCAGGCAGAAATGTTCGAGACAACCTGCTGAAGATCAAACTCAGCATCACAATGGTGAAGAAATGTGATTTAAGCGACTCTGAGGATGGCCTAGTTGTTGGCACAAGATGGGCTGGTCTGAGTATTTCAAAAACTGCTGATCTGCTGGGATTTAATCACATAACCATCTCTACAGTTTACAGAGAATAGACCAAAAAAGAGAAAATATCCAGTGAACAGCAGTTTCATGGATGAAAATGTCTTGTTGATGTCAAGCTACAATTTGCAAGGACTGGTCAAGGTCCAAAATTGAACATGGGAAAAATGTTGTCTAGTCTAATGAGTTTCCATTTCTCATGCAAAATTCCGGTGACAAGGGCAGAATCTGGGATAAACAACAGGACCTTCTTGCTGTGAGGGAACAGTGCTAACCACTGCACCACTGTATGATCTGTCCAGGATGTACCCTGGCTCCAGCCCCCCTGCAACCCTGATAAGGATAGGCAATGGAAGGATGGATGGATGGAACATAAATGCACGAGTCCTTCCTTGAATTAATGTTTCTGGATGTTGGTGGTTTAATGGTGTACAGGATTTCACTAACTAAACATTGTTTAAATGCCACAGCCTGCCTGAGTACTGCTTCTTTCTTATGACTACAGTGTACCCATCTTCTAAAAGGCTTCTTCAGGCAGGATGACACACAACATCACAAAGTGCAAATCATCGCAAACTGGTTTCTTGAACATGAAAATGAGTTCACTATACTCAAATTGGCTTCCACTGTAAGCTACAGATCACCTTTGGGACATGGTGTAATGGGAGATTCACATCATGCATGTGTAGCTTACAAATCTGCAGCAAATCTGTGATGCTATAATATCAACAAGGACCAAAATCTCTGAGGAATGTTTTCAGCACCATGTTAAATTAGGCAGCGCTGAAGGCAAAGGGCACTACTATATGTAGGTGTACCTAATAAAGCAGCTGATAGGTGTATATCAGCTGGCTTTGTGCAATATGTAAATCTGATTTGGCTACAGAGAAAATTAGGTGATAATGAAATAATGATGATAAATGTCATCTTCACTGTTAAAAACAGTGTGAACCACTCTGTGTTTTGATTTGGGCTCATTTTAGAGCAATGGGCCTGTATCAAAACACAGCAGAATCAGGAGGGTATGTATTAAAAATTAGCAGGTATAAGTCCTAATCAAATGTAGAAGCTCTGCTAGACAATTATCACCAACACAAACACATAAAAAAATCACAAGAAACAATGTCTGCAGTGAAACAAGACTAAAAGCAAACTATTAGCTAATATATGTTAGAAAATGCAACATTTGTGTTGGGATGTTTTTAATTAGAAACGATTAGAAGGCCAGAAAACTCCAGTACAAGATTTATGGTATATTTTTGTATTTCATCATTGAATGAATGTACAACTACCCCTACCCTGAAGCGGTGATTCTGTAGGACAGGGACCACTGGTGGAGAATAGAGGGACTGCAGGAGGCGTGTGGACAACCAAGGGAAAATAACTACTTAACTTTGACATGTTTCCATCAAACTGTCCAAGTAAATTTTTTACACAAAGATATTTTCTTTTTCCATTTTTCTACAAATCAGGCTCTGGATGGTATATAAACAAATCCCTCTGTCAAACTATAGAAGGGAATCAAACTAGAACTTTTTGGTGTATGTAAGTATGTGCGTGTAATGTAAAATTTTACAGTATTAAAACAATTATTAAAATGTAACCTATATCACAATGACACTTCCTCAGTCAGTTATTGAAAAAGAGACAATATTTTAAAAACGGTGCTTTTGTTTTAAAAGTTTTTAGACTATTGGATTAAAATGTGCAAATGATGTAAGTCTTGGATTAAACACGAACAGCTTTGTATAAATGTTAAGTAGAAAAACACATTTTCTGTGGTTTCTTTCCTGTAGTCTGACAGAAGAAATATTATTGAAGTAAAATAGGCCAAAAATGTTTTTTGTTTCTAATGTCTCTGTAAAGCACTTTGAATCACCTTGTTGTTGAATTGTGCTATACAAATAAACTTGCCTTGCCTTGCCTTACATGTAGTGTGTAGTGTCTCATCTTTAAAAAAATTAATTGATACATAAAAGCCCTTTTATCTGGTCTTATGAGTCTTATGAGACCACCATTCAGTGAAAACCAACTTTTAAAGCTTAATAAAGTGGACCCATCAAGACATACCTGTCCCAATCCCAGTACCAGCCATCTTCCCTTCCAGCTCTGTGAGAGAGGAATCTTGAAGAGAGGATTGTAGTGATGACTCTTTGGAACTTTCTTCATCTGTTCCCAAGTGGTTCTCATCTTGCTCAGGCATGTCGGGAACACTGGGAGCATTGAGAATATCATCTGGTGGGAATGTTCCTACCGGAGACCGAAGGCCCACGGGGCTGTCAGTCTGTGGCGTCTGACGGTCTGTGCTGCCATTAGTGGAGGAGTGGACTGACGTGGGAAGAAGCAGAACATTTGGCTTCTTGGGGACTGGAGGTGGAACCTGGAAAGGATTGAGAAGGTTTCAAAGAATGAGAAATAAGGAGAGTTGTGAACTGTGAATATGTTTTTTAAATTGTTTGCCTTTAGAAGATACTCAATGTTTAACCATGAGAATACTCGGGTAAAAGAACAATATATTTAATTTGGTTACCTTGGGTTTCTTTTTGTCTGACAGCTCTGCCAGACAGGATACTGTCATCCTTGAGGGTAGCGTCTTGCTCTTGTCCTGAAGTTCTGGGGCCTCCTGATTGCTGCAAGGTGAAGGGAGTGAGCCTCCATCTTCGGGGCCAAGACGAATCTCTTGGTCAACATCAAATTCAGGCTCCAAAACTGGGTCTTCCAGGAGAGGCTGAGGGTCTGGGAGAGGAGGGAGATCAAACAGGGACTGGGATAGGGGGAGGAACGATTGATCATAGGCAGTTTGTGGAGCAGCCATAGAGTTTGAATCTGACAGAATAGTGGGATTTGTTGGAGCTTGTGGTGGAGGTTTTTTGGGTTTTGGCTTTTTCATGACTTTGTAGATGTTGCCTAGAGGCACAGGTCGGTCTACAGGTGAGGCAGGAGGCGAGTCAAGCGCCAGAGGGGAAGTGGAGGAAGGAGAAGGAGACTTGAGAAGAAGGTTCATGGGCCGTTTAGGTAAGGGAGGCTTCACTGCAACAGGTGGTTTAGGTTTTGGTAGAGTGGGTGGTGGGCTGGGATCCTCGCCTATATCGCGGCCATGCTGTTCCTCTTCGATGGTGTCAGAGGCTCCATCAGGGTAGTCTTCTAGGTCTCCACGAGAAACTGAACGAAGCCGAACAGTCTTTAGCTCATTCTGGGTAACCATAGGCAGTGCCTGTGAGGAACTCGGGCTGATCTTTCCTGGCTTTGCTGCTGTCGAAGTGTCAGAATGCCGCCGGCTGGCCTTTTGTTTTGGCTTGATGGACGAAAGCTCCAGATGTGCATTCCCAGGCATTTCAAAGGACAGTCTAGACCTAGCAGCTGGATCCTTGGGTGATGGTAGAGATGATTTCCTCTCTGGGATTTTGGGGCGCATCTTACAACCTATTGTACCTGTTGTACCCACAGTCCCCTGACCTGCCAGATGACTGAGTGGAACAGTTGGGGTGGGAGTCTCTGACTGGCTGGAATAGCCACTTGATGGGGACATAAGTCCTGGAGGTTTAAAGGGGGATGATGCCTTGATGTCAGTCTCCATGGAAAGCTGTGAGGGTGATGTGGCTCTCGAGGTGGAGGGAGAGTCAAGAAGGGACTCTGAGCTACCTCTGACTTTCATACATTCGATCACTGTGGTACCTGTTGCTGTGCTGGAGCCTGACAGAGACCTGAGGAAGAGCAAAGAAGAGATATGAAGTTTTTTTTGCCAAATCAAAGTTTGCCAAACACGTTTGACAACAAAACATCCAGGATACCTATGAAATGATGTGAGAAGACATAATAAAGATGACACAATAATAATAACTTTGTAGCACAAGTACTAAACATCCATGTGTAGTTTCCTACCTGTATGGATCATTGCTCTTCCACTCCCCTAGCTGCCAGTGCGTGGGAAAAGTAATTTCTGTCTCCCCCTCCCTCTCTGGTGCCTGGACCTCTAGACTTGGAGGTCTGTCATTCCCTCCTTGGCCTGGCTCTCGCTCACCAATACTGGTTTTAGACGAGTTGGGCAGAAGGAAATCTGGCTGAAAGTCAGGGAAGTGATCCCTGGGGATGTGCAGGCTCTTTGGTCGGCCATCTCTGTAAAGACCACCTTGATGGTGTATTCTGCCCTCAGCTTCTCCAAGGTTTTTCATAAGAGAGACACTCCTCACAGGGGGTGGTGGCTTTCGTTTGGATTTTTTAAGGGAGATGGAGCGGGAACGTAGGCGCAAACGGCCTTCTGTGCTGTAGTCTGAAGCTGTGACGGAGATTGTGTCAGTCGTACTTGCGCTGTCTTCTGAGCTCCCTCTAGGGTAGAGAAGGGCGTAATTCTCACCTAAGCCGAGAAAGTTGTGATGCTCTTGTTGGTGGTCCATAGTATTCCCATTTCCTGTAGATGTTATATTACCATCCGGATGGCCTATAACACCCTCTGTGAAACAAAAAGATCCAGAATCTGTGGGTGTGGAAAGGGAACGCTCTCGAAACTTGAAAGCATTCTGTGCTGCTATGGAACGTGCCGACCTCTCCCGTCCTCTCACTGCTTCCCCTCCTCCTCCCCCTCTTCCTCCATCGACTGCAGCCCCCTCTGTCTCACTCCGCTTCCCTATGTCCATGTTATTCAATGGTCTCCGAGAAGGGTCTGTCACAGTCTTGAATGAGCTTGAATGTCCTGAGCTCACCAGCATCACCCCCTCCTGGGTCCCTCCTCCGATGATACTGTGCTGTTTGGGTGGTACCGCTGGTCCTTTGTTCTTACAGTAATTGTAAGGCTCGTTCCACGCTCCAGGAGAAAAGGTGGAACCCTTGGGTCCGTTCCAGGAAGCGGTGGGTGTATTTGAGCAGAGCAGCCCAGAATGGTCCATAGTTTCTGGGTGAAGGTGATCTGGGGCAGGCAGCCCCAAACGGTTGTCTGTAGAGAAGAGAGGGAAAGAATCAATACAACAAAACTAATCACACCAAATTCCACTGACTGTGGACACTCTAAAATAAAAGGTTATAATAAAAACTTCTAAACATCACATATCTATCTCTAGCTCTACCCATTCAGAAAACTATTCTGACCAGAAAAGGCACAACCTGCCTTGACATCTGTAGCCTCTGGCATTAGTCCATACACAGTGTGTATCATTTGTTTACTGCCTGATGAGAATAGCCACCTCGATGGGACAAGACTTAGGTGTCCATCTGCATCTAAAGGACAAAGGTCACTCTTTTGAGGATGCCAATGTTAACATTTTGGATACAGAAGACAGATGGTTTGAAACAGGAGTGAAAGAAGCCATCTATGTCCACTGTGAACTACCATCTTTGAACAGAAGGGATGACTTACAATACCAACTGTCTGCCATCTATAATCCAGAGGATCAATAGGGGGTCCATGACCCTCTTGGAGACACTACCATAGGGCTTAAAATCTGGGATTCTCCACCAGTTTTCTTTTTTGAACGAAAGAAGTTTCAGACTTTCAAAGAAAGTCTGAAAGAAAGAAGTTCTAAGAAAGAAGTTCTTTCTTAGAACTTCTTTCTTTCAGACTCTTTTCTTTTTCATGCTCCTTACACTACGATGACCTAGATGACCAAGCACCTTTACAGACATACTTTCCTGCCTAACAAACCTCCATGCTTAAAAGATACATACAAGGTAACATATTAAAAAGAAAAACATATAGAAACTTATCTGCATAGACCTTTCCTTCTAAGGAGGGAAAGCGGATCAAAAACATTCTTTTTTGCAGGTGAGATAGAATCACACCAGAACTTGATCAGAATCCAATATTCCATGCTTTAAGCTATGTGCTGTGGTATAACCACAGAACAAATAAGCATCTATGGACATGTTTTAGCTGTTCCTCGAGATGAAATGCTAAATCATAACTTATAGAACTGAAAAGTTGAGAGCATTTCTTCACTGTCTGATGTGCAAAAGGTGTTTTTCATCTTCACTTGACTGGATTTGGCAAGAGTTTGATTTCTCAACTGACTGGCTGAAGTTAATAGACAGATGGTTCTTTCAAACGCGTGCCATTTTGCAAGTATGGCTTCACAGATGGTTCTGTAACAAGTTATCTGGTGTGACAGGTTACCATATCATGCCAACCAAATGCCCCTTCACAGCAACAGACCCACCAGATTCACCCACTGTAAGGATTGAGGGGTCAGTTTTTTTCCCCTTAATTTGTTACATAGGCCTAATAGTACATTCTCAACAATGCATATTCGTCCTGCAACAAAGGATTAGTTCTTAATTCAAGAACAACTGAAACACATTTTTAAATGTCAGATGTGGCTTCTTCTGCTTTTGTCTTCTTCTCACCAAAATTATGGGCTTATTCAGATGAAGCTGATTAAATGAACCCTTGATGCCCTGTGTTTAAATGTCCTCATTGAAGTAAATAAACCAGCAAGGAATGAAAAGATCCTGGCTAAAGGCATAGCTGTTCTTCACTAGGAAACATTGATTAGTGCAAATCCAGGGGAAATAAATTATTAATTCAGCATTAGTTTGTGTAATTTTCTTTGCTTAATTAAACCTTTGGTGGATACATAGCTGACTACCTTTGTATATTGGCCGTACTGCAGAAAGCAGTTATTAGTCATACACCTTTGCTTTGGGGCATTACCGTAGTTTTCGGGTCATAAGCCGCTACTTTTTTCCCACACTGTGAACACTGCGGCTTATAATGACGTGTGGCTAATGCATATTTTTTTTATGCAGCCAAAAACATTTTGCCTGGTAACAGTAGACCAATAAAATAGATAAGTAGTAAATATACAGTATATATTTTTACGTGTTGTTAAAAAACGTTGTAATGTTGTTTGTGCACTGTTCCGTAAAAAAACCATAAGCAACGTAATTTGTGTGTTACCGATACGTACGTATACTTAAAGGTAGCCGTGTTACAGGTGCTGTTCGAGGAAAAAAAACATTTGCAGTATGTATTTTTGTATGTTACCATAACATTTCTGTTACCATGGTTATGTTACCCTACGGAATAAATTAAACATTAAAAATCCTCACTTGTAATATTTCTGTGTAAATATCTCATATTACAAGTGAAACGCATACGGCTTAAAATCCGGTGTGGCCTGTACAAGTACAAAATTGATTTTCTTTCTAAAATTAGAGCATGCGGCTTTTAATCGGGTGCGCTCTGTAGTCCGGGGTTTACGGTACATTATTTATTATAGCCTAAAATCCGCAACATTATACCAGATAGCCCAATAAAATTAGCTGGTGAAGTATTTGGTAAACAAGCTTAACTAACAGTCTACCTTTGCTATTAGTGTTAACAATCAAACATGCAAGCTAATGCTAAATAACTCTTAGCTCTCTTTTGAATTTAAATATTGTGTTTATGGTAGATTGTTTTTAATGTGGTAGCTAGCGTTACTCTGTGTTGGTGCTGTAGGCTAGTAACAACCATCAAAATCCCATGGTAATCATTTCAAAAAGGGTCTTTCTCCGACTGGTTGGCAAGCGGTTGCTGGGGAGTGCTAGCTGTCACTAGGGGAAACTGGTTGCAAAGAGGTATTGCAGTTTTGCAGATGTGTGACAACTAACAATGTGATGTTAACTTGTTAACATGTTAACTTCCATTTTGGATGTCACAATCTTGGTGACATTGTGGCAATAAGTGAAAAAGGCCCCACTCACACAGGCTAAAAGACTGGTTAGTCACCCCATGGCAACCACCCGTTACTACGGAAAAATGTGTATTCCGCCAACTGACTTGCAAAAAACTCTTTCTGATTGCTTTGGTTGCTAGCTTGTGTAGGCGGTTTTACTTAGTTCTGCAAGTTGAAGTGAAACTGAAATGAAGACTGTCAACCTTCATAGAAGAACCTTCTCCATTCACCGTTTACATCACAATTTTCAACTTTCACTACAGCTCAGGGAGCAAATCATTAACCCTTTAAGACCTGCCAGAGCTTATCTTTAAATTTTTACATGCTGTAGTGCCATTTTTGGGAGCGTTTCAAATTGCTATACATCAATACAACTGTTATAGCCCAAATTTTAATAATATGTATGCATTAAGTCCGTAGTAACTACATAAATTGAAAAAAAGAGCAATAAACTACAAAAAAATTGAAAATCATGTTTGGTTTTCTACATTTCTAGTTAGAGAATTTTAAGAGGTTTATCCCTCAAAACTGTAAATACAAAAAAGTTGCACAAAAAAGTTTCCAACAACAGGAAATTTATTTTGAAAAAAGTCTGTGAAACCTTGTTTCACAGACTTTGCAATCTGAGTTTTAAGGATCCCAGAAACTATTCAGAAAAGCATAAACGCAACATGACTCTTAAAAATACCAGTATAGGCTTATAAAGCCCCGAAGGTAAAAAACTACATTTTCCGCAAAACTGACGTCACTTCCGGTTTCGGGCAAGTAATGGGGGACATGCGATAGTTCCCGCTGATGTCTATTCCAACGTAGGAAGTGTTTTGAACAACTGATCGGATCGGCAAAGCGTGTTTCTGGAATATTATGTTTTTGTTGCTGCAAGTGCTTTTTATGCAATTTTTGCAAAGCTATATGTGGAAGGAAAACGTGACCTAGGACAAGCTGATGGCATAAGATGTAAGTACAACTCCTCCGGTTTCATATGCAAAACAAATTATTGCGCTAGCTTACATGGTTTCGGTTCTACAGGGATTTAAAAATAGTTACGCAAAATGGAGCGTGCCCGCTCTGACCAGTTTTAAAGGGTTAATATCTGCAAACAAGTTTGTGTCTTCCATGTAAACTATGGGCAACAGTAGCAACTGCTAGCAACCGAAGCAATCACAAGGAGGTTTTTACAACCAGTTTCACCTCAAAAAACCCAGCAACCACTCACTAACCAGTCGGGCAGTCCAGGTTTTTGCTTTTGCTGAGTTTGTCAAGGGCCAGCCTGTCTCTAGGCCTGTGTGAATGTGCCTTAAGAAGAAAGGAGAACATTTTTTCTTTTAAAACTGTATGTAAATCCATAATCAATGACAAAATAAATACACATTTGTCATGTTTGTTGAACGAAAAACATAATTCAAACAAAAGAAAATGTCCTGCTCTTGCATACATTTCTTTTCCTAAGTATTTAAAGTGGGCAGAAAAAAAATGATAGTCTTTCCACAGCCAAGAACTGTTCAGTGCTACTAACAGCAATACTAAAGTTTTATCTGAAATACGAGAAGTTCACGAGTATAGGAATCTCATTCTGACATTCCCAGATTCTTTCTTTTCTCTCTCTTTCTCTTGTCTTTGAAGGTTGCGGCACACTTTATGTGAGGAGTAATAAGATCTGCACCATGGAGGGAGGGTAAAGAGCTCCCTGTGATGGTCACACACACCTGCAGGTAAGGTTGTGTCGAGGTCAGAGTGTGTCTTCCTCAGTGGGAGATTCTGGTGCGGTGTGTCGGTAACAGGCTCCAGGGAGTGGGGCTGGTGGGGGAAGGGGTCCCCGGGAGAGGGGGAAGGGGACGGAGAGTGCTGGAGAAGATCAACACCGTGGAATTTCAATCCTCTCCCTTCACCTGCAAGAGGAAGACAGCAGCAAGAAGGTCAGCAGGAGGGTGGGAAGACTAATTTTACCTGACACGCACTAAATTAAATAAAACAATAAATCCAATCATGTTGTTGACATGGCAATAAAGTATTAGATTATGGCTCTTGAGAGACAGCGATGTGAAGGCAGATCATTTGATATGATTTCAAGTCTCTCTTAAAAGGCTGCAGTGCTTTCCTCTCACAACTCTTGGAGATCGTTAACACAAACATGATTTACTGCTTCTATTAAACATTCACTCAGGTCACTTTAGTGAGACACAGTGTCAACCATAACTCTGTATTTGCATCAGGAGGCAACTTTTGGAGGTGAAAAAGGAAGAAAATGTGGGAACTGCCGTTTCTCTAGTGGCCACTTCCCTGGTGAAGATGACCTGCTGAAGTTCAAAGTGAGAATCAGAATGGTGAAGAAAGATGATTTAAGTGATTTTCCATGTTGTTGGTGCCAGATGGGTTGATCTATTTCAGAAATCTTGATCTGCGGAGATTTTTCCAATGACCATCTCTAGGGTTTACAGAGGATGGTGTGCAAATAAGCAAATATCCACTGAGCAGCAGTCCTCTGGGGGAAAATGCTTTGTTGATACCCAGAGGTCAGAGAAGAAAAGTCAGACTGCTTTGAGCTGACAGGAACTCAAATAACCGATCGTTACAGCCAAGATACGGAGAAGAGCATGTCTGAATTTGTAACACATCAAAGTTAGAAGGAGATGGGCTACAGCAGGAGAAGACCAGACTGGGTGACAGGTAAGAAGAGGACACACAGGCTCCCCAAAACTGGACAGTAGAAGACTGGAAAAATGCTGCCTGGTTTGATGAGTCATGATCTCTGCTGCAACATTTGGATGGTAGGTTTCGGGCATCTTCTGATGGCTGCAGCAGGATAACACACTGCATCTCAAAGCTCAAATCATGTGCGGTCAACAAATCTGCAGCAGCTGTGTGATGCCGTCATGTGAACGTGGACCCAAATCTGTGAGCAATGCTTCCAGCACCTTGTTGAATCTTTGCCACAATGAATTAAGGTAGCTCTAAAGAAAAAAAGGGAGTACACCCAGTACTAGAAAGATGTATTCTACATTTCTTTTTCTAAATTTCTATATTATCTAACTGTCTAATTCTCTCAGCTTACAAAACTCTCATACAATTGCTAGAGGCGTTGGCAACACTTCAGGTGATAAGACTAAAAAAATAATTCAAGACTCAGGTAGCAGTTTAGGCAAATTTGCGAGTAAAACAAAGTCAAGTGGAAGTCCAATTCTCCAACAACGTTTTTTGGTTGATACCTCCTGAATATTTTTCACTATAAAGAGATTTCAGATCAAGACTGTTTACATAAATAGTGTCTAATTAAAGATGCATTACGAACTCTGTTGATTTGCCCTTTTAATATTAACGTTTACTCTAAAATAGGATACAGTTAATGTCACAGAGTTGCCTGAAGCTGGTAGTTGTTTCCACTCTTCTTTATTTCCTGGCACATAATTGCTGATACTTCAAGTGTCCACTGTTTAAAGTTGCCTCTGACTCAGCAGGTGTTTGAGAAGTGGCATAAGCAACACTTGATGAGTTCATCTCAGCTGAACAAGTGGAGAAGACTTTGCAGCTTTCAGTTTCATCATCACCATAATGACTCCTGTACATGCATTACATTTTAATCCAGACGGGCTCACGGCAGACACGACGGAGAAACCTGCTGCTCTGTTGTAGCTCACTTCCCGTCTCCCTAATGTGTTTTGTGTGAGAACATGAATCCAGTGAGTCACTGGTGGCAGCAGGCACCTAGCTGGTTACCTTAATGACATACAGCGCCGTTTCTCACCCATCCCATTAAGCTATCAGCCTCGTTTTAGAGCAACAGTCATATTGGGCTCAGCCTGCTGCTAAAATTTATGTCCAACAATGAAATTGTGCCACTTGATGAAGCTCTTTTAAGAGGACTGCGGTACTAAAAATCAATAAGTCAAGAAAGCAAATAAACAAACTGGAGCCAAATCACCCCACTATTACCCACCCTGTGCCAAAGCAAACTTAAGAAACATGGCCGTACCGCTGACACTGACAGCTGTCACCAAGCACTCAAAACACAGATCTCCTTCACATTTGGAAGTCAGATGAGTCCAGCTCACTCTCCTTCCATTTTTCTCCCCCCAGCTGTGTCCCTCTTGCAGCAGCCTGTACAGATTATGCCTCCAGGTACTTAACAACAGAATTACAAACCTTTGATCTGTTTGAGAGAGCAAACAGAAAACTAATGGCAGATATTTGATGCCCAAACTAAACATTTACAGAAAAATCAACATATAAAGATGAATTATGCAAAGCTCAAAGGCGCAGAACAACAAAGGAAATGCGACTGAACCTAACACGATTAAGACTTGATGCCATGGCTCTGTTTTAGACATCAGTGACAACAGAGCTGATCAAAATCCCAGCATGAATAGTGCTACTGGTTTGTGAAGCCTCAAGATGAGCGTCTCTGCCAGAGTCATCTTGGTTGCAAAAACACCGATGTGACAACAAGGGTAGGGTCTAACAGCGAACTGGCTAATAACCTCTGATCGACAGATCTTTGGCCAATGAGCATGCGGTTTCATATCACAGCTAATCCTACATTTTGAAACACTTTATGACCAAGATTTACTAAACAGACTTGTTTATTTTATTCAGTGTGATCCAAAATGAGTGACTGAGCCCATGCATCCAGCAGAAAAATGTCCAACAAGGTCGAATCAGAAAGACTTTTACAAGACTGCGTGTCTTTCTGCAACCACATCTATCACCATCTTGTGGCCTGGAGATAGAATGCAGGATTAATGTGCTTCCTCACTGGCTTCATTTTTCTGACCCAGAAGCTGTGCCCATGTGTTTTACTGTCTGTGGTTGCAAAGCAGCTTGCAAATGCACAGCAAATTCAATACTGAATGAGATTTGTCAGTAGGTTGAGCAAAGTCATCTCATATAGCAACTGTGGTAGAGCGGTTTCTTTCAGCTGGAAGGTGGGTGGGTCGAGCCCTGGTTTGATCCCCTGCTCCTGCATGTTGAAGCATCATTGGGCGAGATACCGAACCCTAAGTTGCCTCCGATGTGTCTGTCAGTCCACGAGTGCCCGTGAATGTCAGATAAGATGCCTGAGCGTAACTTTTTTTTTTGTATGAATGTGTGTGAGGTCGGTTGAATGAGTTTTTTTTTCTTAATTACTTTTTTTTTTTTATAAATAAACACATCTTCTTACATATTGTTCAATGAAATCCCTGATACGTGACACTTGCATAAACCAATCCTGCAGCTTCTGAACTATAAGACATGCTCCATGTCACAATGTTTTTTTTTTCCAGTGAGCTGATTTATTGACTTTCCTTTATAAGAAACATGGTTTCCATAACTAGGTAGAGTATTAGGGAAACCTGGTTTCTCCAGGATAAGTTCACCTGGGAAAATTGACCGCTGATTCCTTTGTTCCATTAGCAGGTAGAAAGTTTTGTAATTATTTTTTACAAGCATGTGTAGCCCACTGTTTCTGCTGAATTGCCCTAACGGTCTATAGCACACAGTGTATTAAATTATGTGACCATAAACATCTTGACGCTGCTTAAAAACTATTTAAAAATAAAGAAAACAGTAACAAACTGCTGCTGCAGTTGCTTAGAAGAAACTTTACAGCAGGTATCTCTAACTTTTGCAGCCAACGTGTGCTAGTGTGACTTTTGTGAATGCTAAACCAGCATTAAAATGCTCTAAAACTCGAGGTTTAGTGAGCAACTTTGTCTGGAGCTTTCAGCTGTGTCCCATGACCAGCTAATCATTTTAACAAAGACGCTCAAAACTTGAACCCAGAAATTTAAATCCAACCTTTTCCAAAGCACTCATCAACAGTCATTGGCTGTCCCATTAAAATAATTTTAAAAGGGACACTTGAACTCTCTTTAATGGCACAACTGTATTTGGATGTGTAATAATGATTCCTGCTGTTACTTAGATGTCTGAAATAAACATGCTTTTATCACCATCTTAACATTTGGAAACCTTTTGCTCGGCAAATCATCAAACTAATAACTCTAATCATCAAAACTTCCTGACACTTCCTGCTTCTAAATCTTTGGACACTCTAAATCTTTTTTTCCCTAACAACAGCAAACCTGGATTCATGATTTAAGAAAAAGTCCTGACTCCTTCCGCTCGTCTGCTTTACTCATTGACTAACCTGCCCGTTTTTCCACCTGTCCTTTTATCTCCCCATCTTTCCAAGAGCCTATTCCCTTCAGTTATTCATCCTCTGTTTATTTTTGCAACAGTCTCCCTATTTAGCTCATTCACTGACTGCCACTCAATCGGCGTTCCCCTCTGTGCATGAATAAGCACGAGCGTTTGAGTCGGAGCATCTCCAGCTTTCCAGCAGAGAGGCTAAAGCTGTGACTCAGCCGTGGAGTGGAGCTAAATACGACTTCCTGTCTGACTGTCATGCATTCACCCACTTCCTGCTGGTGTGGGTCCCTCTGTAACGCCGACACCATAGTGACAATTTTGCATCCTCCAGTCTTGGCTAGCTAACTTTCCTACTTGAATATTCAGAGCAGTTCCCACTTTCAAGATCAGCCTCATCTCTCACCAAGCTGTTATTAGCAGGCTGTAAGTCTTCTTGTTGCTTCTGTGGGCATCACTAACAGACTCTGTTTAAACTATCAGCCTTCCACCAGTCACAGATCCTAATGTCTCCTCAGTATAAGCCTTGTTAAACTGCTCAGCTGCCTGCATGCAGTGAGTCTTAAGGACACAGAGGTTAGAATAGCTTTGGGCAAGAGAGAGAAACATGACAATCACAAAATACCACGTAACCGTACAGTATATTACAAGTTTCTAACAATTCTCATGACATAAAATAACATATAAGAGTGTTTTCAGTTTAAAAGTAGGACAACGTTGGGATCTAAGCAGAGTGATGGAGGCAAAAACGCACCAGACTGTTGCCTTAACAACACACATCGTTCAGACTTTATCTTTTGGACTTAAAACTTTTAAGGAATCAACATTAACATTCCAGCTAATGCCATAATGGTTTCTGGAGTGATGAGTGACCATATATTTGTAAAGAAGGTTATCGGCTAATGCTAGCAAGCCTGGCTAGCAAGCTACATGTATAACCTGCATGAGGGAAACATGCACAAAAACACCAGCCAATCACTGCTAGCGAACAGGCTAATGGAATACTAGGTGAGGACTGGCAGAATAGCTATGACCCTAATTTTAAGCTAACAAATTTCAAATGGATGGATTTGAATTTTTTTTTTTCAATCATAACTTGTGAAGTTGTTATGAAGGAAGAAATTATCCATAGAGAGACTCAGAGAAAAACAGTTTTTCCTGTCACACTATAAACACGGTTTAAGTCAGGTTTCCTTGGCCCGTCACTGTAAAATTGACTGCTAAGCCCCATTCACACAGACCTAGAAACCAGTCAGTATACTGTGAACAGCTGTAGTCGCAAGTGTGAAAAGTGCAAGTGTGAAACTTGTTGCAAAGAGGTATTCGGGTGCTTCACTATAAATCTTTTACCAATTGCTTTTATCACTAGCAGGTTGCCAGCATGAAAAGTACAACACAAACTAAAAAAACAAACTTACATGTGTAGCCTACTGTTCCTGCCTAGTTGCCCTAATGGTCTACAGCACACATTGTTTTAAATTATGTGACCATAAACATCTTGACGCTGCTTAAAAACTATTTAAAAATAAAGAAAACAGTAACAAACTGCTGCTGCAGTTGCTTAGAGGAAACATTACAGCAACTGCTAATGTGACTTTTTTGACAGGGAATGCTAAACCAGCATTAAAATGCTCTAAAACTCGAGGTTTAGTGAGCAACTTTGTCTGGAGTTTTCAGCTGTGTCCCATGACCAGCTAATCATTTTAACAAAGACGCTCAAAACTTGAACCCAGAGATTTAAATCCAACCTTCTCCAAAGTGCTGATCAACAGTCATTGGCTGTCCCATTAAAACAAAAGACACTTTGCTTTAAAATCAAAGCTGCACCTTTGAAACTAGGTGGTTGTGGTGATAAGGGGCAACTTTAACTTTGGAGAGGAATATTCTCCACCTCTTGTTTGCATTCCAGCACAACTCGGCGAGTAAATCTCGAGTGTCTGTAGGCAAGTCGGCCTCTTCCGGGCAAAATGCAGGTGACAGCAGAAATCTGCTTGGACAAAACAATCACAAGGAGATTTTTGGTGCAGCACTTTCTTTATGAATGTTTTTTCTCAGAAACAGCCAGCAACTTCCAGCCACTCGCCAACCAGTCGAGCATAAAGCGGTTAGCGAGTGCCAAACAGTTATCGACTCAACAGACTATGTCTGTGAAACCAAGTCCTAATTCAACATCATAAGTTGTTACTTGGTTTAGGGTTTAGGAAGAGAATGCTTTGTGGTATAGCACAGCCTTTTGCAACGTTAAACAGCACTTCACCACAGTTCAGTGCTACATATCTAACTTTATGACATCAATATGAGCAATCTTACAGCTTGAACAAACAACCTGTAGGGGTGCGTTGGTTTAAATGACAGTCCCATCTTTGCGTTGAAGTTTCGGCTTTGTAAACAGTAACCGACAAAAGATGAATTATCACAATGAAGACTTCTAAAGCTCTAACAGAACCACTGAAGGTGAAGTAGTGCCATATGTTTATACTAGAAAAAAACTGTAAAATTAAGTGTTTCAGAAATTCATAATTTCCTCTTATTAACATCAGCACCTTCCCCCTCAGTTTATAAGTGTTACACAGCATCCAACCCTCTACGGTGTTGGAATAAATAACAAATAACTTCCTGCGTTATTCAGCTACTGCTGACCCTGGCTTATCATCTATCTTACTGTTTGCACTGAATGCCATCAAGAGATGCATCTAAATTGCAGCTCACTAAATGGATTCGTCTTGTGACAAAGGGCACAGCGTGGAGCTGACAGGATTTGCAGAAGTTTTTCAAAAGTTCCACCCCCTGTCAGATTCCTTGTAGTTGGAGGCGCTCCAGGTAAGCCAAGAGGATTAGACCGTCTGCAGCTCAGCAGCAGGAATGCCTGTCTGTCACTCTGTGTCTCTCTCCACTAAAGCTCTCAGACTTTCTGCATTCTTCATTCATAAGTGCATTTAGAAATCATCTGATTCAGGGTCTGGGACTGTTTTGCTCTTTTTATAGGAAACAGCAGCATTTGCACTAAACTCCTCGCTTATGTCCAAGCCTCATTAGCTGTTATTTTTGTAGGATTATTGACAGATTTACAAAATAAACAACTGCTAAATTATTTGAATTGTGAGGTTAAAAAAATGTTACTTTGACTAGATAAAAATTGAAGAGTCCATCTTCAGATAAGCTTTCTGTGTCATTATCCACAAATCAAGACAACTATGGAACAATGGTGAACATTCCCAGGAGTGGCCATCCTATCACAAAAAGCACTGTAGGCCTCCTTTGCCTCACGACTCAGCAATAACTCAAATGTGACAGGTTACATGGGAAAACCACTGCTGACCAAAAAGAACAGGACAGCTTGTCTCACATTTGCTAAAAAAACCCATCTCTATGATCCCCCAAACCTTTGGGAAAATATTCTGTGGACAGAAGTTGAAGTCCCGTTACATGTGGCATAAAACTAGCACTCAAAACATCTTCATATAACGGTCAAACATGGTGGTGGTGGTGTGATAGTCGCTTCAGAAGCTGGATAATTTGCTGTAATTGATGGAAATGTGAAATATGCTCTCAACCAGAAAATCCTGAAGGAGAATGACCGACCATCAGTATATGCCCCTCCTTGCTGACAAGCTATAGGAAACACCTTGGGCAGACAGACAATTAATATTTTTGAAATAAATAAATAAAAAAAAACTGTGTAACCATAATATAATATAATATAATATAATATAATATAATATAATATAATATAATATAATATAATATAATATAATATAAATAAAAAATGTTACCAAATAAAATGTCAATCAAACCTTGTATAAAAAGATCTAAACATACATGTTCACTTTTCCTTTGTTCAACCTCAAATCAATTCAAATTATTCTGTGAGTTTTGCCTGAAAATGCAAAATTACACCAGCGACGTCTTTTTCACTGTCTGATCACATTTAGCTCAGAAATCGATATCCGTGGTGGACGTCTGGTGTTTGGTAGGGCTGCTCAGAGATACAATAATGTCCGCCTTTCTGCAATTCAAAAAACCTCCAAATCACCGAGGACTCTCGAATATGTGATTACATTAAAATTTTACCGATGAACTCTGTCGAGAAAAAATAAGCACAGACCGATGGCGTCTGCCTGCTGCTTGTCTCTCAGCCTCTGTTGCATTCACATCTTTCACAGGCTAAAGTGCTTCAGTCATTCATGAAAACTGCTGGAGCGAGATGTGAGGGAGAGGAAGGAAAGTGGGAGGTGGGAGCTGCGACCAAAAAAAAAGAAGCTCTCTCACTACCCTCCATTCATTATTCTTCCATTGTGTATCTCACTGTATGCATTTTCTGTCCTCTGTCATCCTCATCACTTCTCCACCTTTCCCTCCATCTTTTTGTCGCTGCTGCTTGTAATTCTTCTTTTTTTTGGGGGGGGGACTAGGGAGGAGGAAGAGTGGTGGGTTACCATGGCAACAGCAAGCTGGCTGAGAGCTACCTGTTCTCTGGCATAGGAGGAGGAGGAGGGAAAAAAGCAAGAGACGGAGTGTAAAAGAGACAGAGGGATGGTGACAAGTTGGATAAGTCTGACGATATCTTATTTTTTTCTCATTTTATCCAAATCTGATAACAAGACCAAAACAAATCAGTGAGAAACCCTGAGAACAGCTGTTTTACATGCATCCAAATGGCCTTTTTTGACTTATTCTGTTGTGTAGTTGAGCTTCATTTGCGTCTAAAACAAATAACTGGGCCGCACCTTTGCACAGGGTGACACCATAATTCATTACCGCTAATGAGAGCACAGCAGTTTATGTGGCTCAACCCGAAATACACTACAGAAAATGTGTATGCATACTCTGCAAAAAATAGTACCCAAGAAGCATGCTATTTACCCCTGTTGGGGCACTGCTTGCTAAACCTGATCCTGTTCATTTAATGAAACCACAGACAGGCTTGATGGAAGGAAAAGAAGGAAAACAGAAGGAGAAACGTCAGTCTTATACTCAAAGTTCTTTGCTCTTCCTCTCAGTGTGAAGGAAGTGAATACCCACCAAGTACAACGCCACAGGCATGCATCATTATACCTGACCTTCTCCTCCTCTACACAGTGGGTGAGGAGAAATGGAGAAAGAGATATTTAACTATAGATGGATATGCGCAAGAAGGAGGAGAGAGGCATCCAGTGACGAAGCAGTTGCTATGCCAAAAAAACAGGAGGACCACACATGCATGCAAAGACACATACACACACACACAAACGTAGGCAAAGTAAACAAGGAGGAGGCTGAGTGGAAGCAGAAGTGTCAGAACGATGTTGCTGAGGGTGACCACAGCATACTAACAGCTCTGACAGCACACACACACACACAGGCAATGCACACAAGCAGAGCTGACTGCCAGAGATGGGCGAGCGTGATAGAGAATGTGATCATAGGAAGAAAATGTCCTCGATGTCAAGTCTTGTTTCTGCAGCATTTTCTCCCTCAAAGCTACAGGGAATCTGTCCACATCGTGCAGCGTCACCTGAGTTGTGGCTTCTGGCATTAACATGTGAGCTGATGCTGAAGCTTTCCCACTGTTTTTAATAACACTCTGCATCTGTTCTCTTCTCAAATCACTCCCAATTATTTCTTCATGACCTAAAGAGAATTTAATAAGGGGCTGGGGGTGAAACGTCTTCACCCGGTGATCTTATGCCACGGATTCTCTCGGCATGTGTCCGCTTCACCGGAAGACTTCACCTGAAAATGTTTCCTTACACCTGTGTTATGAAATGGCTTTGTCTATGCCAATCTCATGAGTCAAGAAATCAAGTTTAATGTGTGGGCTGGATGTGGCGCAAATACATTTCCAAAAGGTGACTGATGTTTCCCATGCTGAGTACCTTACATCAGCTGTAGGAACACAACAAGCTTTTAACTCTGAATTCTCGAAAGAGCAAGCCTGGCATGAAGCACACACACACGGTGCTGTGCAAAACTCTCAAACCACTCCTGATTTCTTGAAAATCTTTTGTTCCCAAGCAGCCAGAGTGTCAAGACCCTGGGTCACTGAGTTTTTAGACTTTACAGTTTGGTTTTATTTTTAACATCTTCCAGTGATTCTTAGTTTGTGCTGTTATTTGCCTTGAGTTTTCCTTTTCCTTAGTTCTCACTAATATTTTTGGTATATTGCTCTTTATGTATTTTCTCAGTTAGTTAATTCATGTCTGTGTTTTCATGTTTAGTCATCTCATTTCACTTCCTGTCTTATTTTGGCCATTATTTGTCCTCTGTGCCTGATGTTCAGTTTTACTTCCCCTCGTCTTGTTTCCTTGATTGTCTGCACCTGTGTTGTTCCCCTCAGGTGTGATCACGTACTTGTGTAGCTTCAGTTTTCCCTTTTTCTTTGTTGGTGCGTTATTTAATTCTGTTTCCCATCAGTTTGTTTTCCTGCTTTTCCCTGGACTCCCAGGGTTGTCATTATCACCTGTTGGACTCTTTTGGAATGTAGCACATGACTGGTCTGTATTTGGGGGTCCACTGCCACACTCTTCAACATCACAAAGACTGTCTTGTAATTTTTTTAAAAGTGGTCCTGAGCAATAGTTTTCCAGGACTAAAACGATCTATAGCAGATAAACAGTATCTGGAAGTTTTGTCCTTAAGAAATGGGAAAAAGATCCAGTAAAGACCTGCCACGGGAGCTGGGAGATTTATCTGGTCTTTCAGCTGATCCGTCTACTGTTCACTGGACCCTCATCAGAAATGGTCTCAGTTGAAGGGTGGCTGTCAAGAAACCATTTTTAAGGAAGGGAAACATGGAGAAAAGACTGAGGTATGAAAATTACACAAGAACTGGACTTGTGTAATTTCACTGACAACAAATCTTATGGAGTGATGCAATCCATATTTAAAACTTTTACTTCCAATTATCGTCTGTATGCAAGGGGCAGGTCAGGAGAGAGGTGCAACAGCGAGAGTCTGCAGCCATGTATAAAACATGGCGGAGGCTCTGTCATGGTTGCATTTCAGCCAGTCGTGTTGGAGAGGTTGTCAAAACTAATTGAATTATGAATGCTGTCATGGACTCGCCTCCCCTTTTTAGATGGTTTGGACATGTGCAAAGGAGAGATAGTGGGTATCCTGGACAAAGCATGTTGAGTATGGAGTAGCCATTTGGAAAAATACACATGACCAGAGAGGAGGGGTAGGGTGAGATGGAGGAATATGATCCACTGTGGCAACTCGTAGAGGTAGCAGCTGAAAAGGGATAAACAAGACACTATGAGGACTGTCAAAGACGACCATGCACCATGTGGAAGAGGTATCTGCCAAATTTGTTGAGCAGGATTAATATTAGCACTGTTTTTCAGCCTGGAGCTTACAGTTCTTCTTTGGAGGAAGACAAGATTGTGTTGGTTTTCCAGCACGCATTTAATACACAACCACAAAGAAGCTAAAGCCAAATTGGACTGATGTGACCTCCAAAGGGATGAAAATTCAGATTTACCGCATGTTGTAGCTTTCCTTGAGTCTGATTTGCTGTGACTCTCACTTTTACAGCTGTCACACAACTCCTTCGAGAACAGGTGACAGTGAAGGCCCTCACAAAGCCAGGACTCTAAAACCAACAGTGTTGTTGTTTTACTGCTCACAGAAACCATCTTTATTTGGAGATAAAATCATTTCTATTCTCAACATGACAGGAGCCATCTGAAAGCTGCCAAATGATCATTCATTTCCAATAGTATCTCATATTCAGGCTTAATCTATTTAATTTTGAATTATTTTTCAGTGAAATTTCATATTGAAGCCATAAATTCTAATAAATGCGAAAAATGCTCAAAGGCACCTGGCTGCACCAATCAACAAGCATCTTGGCACATCTCTCATCAGCCCAGATAATTAACCTCAGTCTAACCCCTCTACTCAATAAGCATCTGACATCTTCAACAAGGCTCCAACTAATGGCATTTTCCATTATTATATGATTATTTGACTAACAGGTATGCTTAGGGGTGTCTATCTTCCATCTATGGCTCAAAGTTGAGTTTTCGAGTTGGCTAAATGACAACCAGAACCCCAAAGATGCTCAATGCTCACATTTGAGAAGTTGAAACCAAAGTATGTTTGCCTTTTTTTTTTTCAAATGAATGACCCAAACTCTGCTGATTACAAATCACGAATCACTTGAGCGCTTCTTTAAAATGAGCACAACTTGAGCTGTTGACCATCTCACAGCTGGACTGGAAACATTACCACTAATTCACAGGCTGGATGCCAATCGTCTCTGTGTTTACACGTACCCATTAAAACACAGCAAACTCTTTTTACTTTGATGGCTTGGGATCACTCTGGTCCAGCCAATGAAACATTCATGTGTTCCCTCAGAGGTACTGTAGCTGTGCCAGTCCAAAAACTTCTAAGAAAGATCAAGGAAGTATTACACGTTCTATGCTGACTTTGTCCGCAATTTTCATGCAGCACTACCTCTGTAATGCTGTCGCCATGAAAACCGGAGGCTCAGCTGACTCAGATGCATGTGTCAGAGTAATGACTTTCAATCAGTTGCATACACTCACCTTTCCTGTCAGTTCACCACAGTGTTGTTGAGAAACACAGCAAGAAATAGACTTCAGAAATACTCCCATTGCCTTATAAGTGCACCTTCACATTGCAGTTTAAACAAAATTCTTAATTTGTAAATTCATTTGGTCATTTAAGACTGCATCAAATATACTGACAGCATTAGCAATTGTTACCACACCTGATCTTAGACTATTTTGGGCATTTCGTTTTTGTACCTGTGACGTCGAGTGGTAAGAAGTGTGCCGGTGTGCGTCTTCCCAGGTGCCAGCGAGGTTTTTCGGCGACTGGCGGTCCAGTAGTGGCTGACGTGGCAGTACTGCTGCTACTGTTGTTACTGCTCCAGCCTAGAGGGGGCCGGTCTGAGCTGCAGGGGGATGGAGACGGGGATGGAGATAGGTCGGTAACAGACCTCAGACCAAACACAGAGGAGGTGGTTTCATCTTCGTAGAGCTGCTTTGACGCTGGCTGCAAGAAGAAGCAGAAAGGGAAAACCGCTATGTCATCAAATAGTGATGCACAGTTTGATATACTGAAGTCGAGAATGGTTGAAAGGGTCTGATTTCCCCAGAAAGATATATATAACCTTTTAGAAAGTACTGTCGAAAGTATTTTTACGTCTTGATTTCTTAGTTTTTTACATATTTGTCACTTAAAAAGCCCTTTTACCCACTCTCTTTCTTATCTTTGAATCATGAACTTCTTTAGATGTTGTTCTGGGTTCATTTGTGACCTCCTGGATGAGTCGTCCATGTTCTTTTGGAGTAATTTTGGCAGAATTATCACTTATTTTTAGTTGGGTTATGTTTGTTTAGCATTAAAACATGCCATATAGGTGTTAGACCTTGGTTATTTGGATGGATATGTGCAGATGAAAGATCAGTATTTGATCAAAATTGTTCTGACAGCTGGAAAGAAAGCGATTGCAAAAACTGGTGTTCTATTATTTAGCTTCATGTTCAAACTAAATAATAAAAAAGCTATTTAAAAAATAAAACATGCCACATAACATGGAAAAAAACAAAGAAATCAGAAAGGGGGCAAATACTCTTTTTTAGTACTGTAAATATAAATATGGAGCCGGCATATTTATTTACTTATCCATTTATTAACCACTTGTTACTGGTTCTCATAATCACCTTTATGAACAGTAGGGCTGTATCTACTGTGGAATTATGGGCTGAAAAAAAATCGTATATTATATTACATGCAGTACCAGTCAAAATGCTGGACATGTTCAAATTACATCACACTACCTTCGAACAGTTAGTCGGTATAAGCTGATGTAATGAAATAGATAAATGCAACTGTGAGTAGATGTCACATCATTTGGCAATAAGCTTACATCAGTCAACAATGCCAATATGTTCAGACACTATATGTGTGCATCCTTCATAAATGACTGTTAGCTTTTACATTTACATGTCCAGGAGTTAAAGTGAAATAGTTATGTATTCATTTGGAGGTGTGAAATTAAAGTCTCATAAACTTGTTTTTACTCTGTTTGGTCGAGCAACCTGACAACATGTTACTAGGCAGGTAGTGTAAAGTTGACCTGTTCATTACATGATGAACTTTGTATGAATCCCAGCTCAAAATAATCCTTATTTGTCATGAGCTGTGGCTAGGTGTAGCTCTTCATCCATTGTTTTAGGCCAACTTTATTCTGATTGGTTGCCTCTGTTTAATGGAAGGCTTGAATACATGGCTAAATAATGGTTACTCATTTTCATACAAATTGAATGTTGGAGGCTAAAGGCTTTACTTTTTAATAAAAAACAAAAACAAAAACGTGAGTGTTTCTCATGTAGCAAAAAAATCATAGATTCTGCACTCAGTGAGATTATTTGAAAAATGTTTCAGGCTACCTGCAGATTAAAAGAAAATCTAACATGCTGCTTGAAATCCAAATAATTTTAGTCAGTTTCTTTAGTGAAATCCAAAATATTGTCTTCCCCTTCAGTCATGGTAATGCATCCTGAGCTCCAATGGTTCAAATCTAATTTCCTCACAACAAGATCTCCATTTCTCTCATATTGTACTACACTTTCAAACTCTTTAAAAGTTATTGTTCCCATTTTCTGCCCAAGCTGTTTTGAAAATTAGCCAATAAAGCACTTTTCCCCTTTAAACTGCTGTTACTGGCTCAAATACACGAGAAAAACAAAATAACCTCAGAATTCAATTTGCAGTAAAAATCAATAGAACCAAAATCCTGTAGGAGTCCAGACAGCTGGCGGAGGTCATCTACTCATCAACGTCCTCCAAAATTAAATGTTTTGTCCCCTTTAAGCAACTTCAATGCCTGTAAGAGGAAGGATCAGTAGGGTAGATAAGCAGTCAGCAGGGTTACAAAACAGAGAACGAGAGAAAATGCTGTCTCATTTTCACCTGTCTCATAAAACTGAGAGAGCTAATGCAGAGGAACGACAGAAGTGAATCTGAAGTGAGTTAGAAACATAAAAAAGAAAAAAACAGATTTGACGTGATTAGCTGACAGGGACGGAAACTGACAGAGCAGCAGAGACACTGTTCGTTCTGTCCCTGATGGCAACAGGAAGGTGCAATCCCAGCTGTGAGGGAACGGGCATCTGTCAACTGTCTGCCATTAGATCTACAGTATCAGGCATCTCTGCCCTTAAGCAAGGCAATGAAACTGTCGAGGCTGCTGCAATGCAGGAAACACTCCAGTCTATCCTCCGCCTCGTGAGAGACGTAAAGCTATCTCGTGGGAATCTGCCATTCTCTAATTGAAATTAGCCCAAACAGAGAGAAAGGCATTAAGTTAAGAGAGCTCTTTAGCAGCTCGCTGAAGGAATATTGCGTCAGTCGGTGTGCCGGAAATGTGCAGCCATCTTGCAGTAAAATCACGGTGGGAGTTCAATGAGCTGAGGAAATAGACTGAGAAGTACTAATGGAAAAGGGAAAGAGTGAAAAGAGAGAGGCTCTATGTATAGCTGTAGCCTGTTTGACAAATTGTGATCATAGATTATCATTGAGACGCCCTGAAGCACTTTAACATCTATGTTTGCATTCTCTTTCTCGCCTTCAAAAATCAGTCAGTAAGTCCTCAATGTGCAGGCGCCGGCTGACAAGAAAGCACTTACGTCACATGCTATTTTGATTTCTTATCGAGTGCTAACGATACTTCCATCTGGAAGACACTAAATGGTTTGGCATTTGTTTGTAGAAACCTGCTGAGAGTGTGAAAAGGACGATGACTAATCCTGAGAAATCTGAATGAGGGGGCGGGATATACCGTGCAACAGTTCTCAGATAATTCGGCTTCATGGGAAAAAAATAAAGGGATGATGACAACAGCAGTGAAGCATTTTGTCACAACACAACTTTTAGCTGTAAAACCGTCTGATATGCCGAAGCAGTAATTTGTTGGAATAGTGCATTGTGTCGCCGATTTGCTGAATTAAGCTGTCCAACGGCCAATTAGAAGACATGCTCATTCCGAACTTCAAGTTACAATCATGGAGTCTTTATTATCAGTCCTCATTGAGCGGAGCAAATCTGCATCAGTGATCAGTCAAGTACAAACAACGCGCAGAAGTTCAAATAATACAGAGGCAATACACACACAAGCACAGACATGTAAATGTGAACAGAGACACAGCAATTAGAAGATGCCAAACGCAGACTGAGTTTCCATTTGGCATGTCATACTATAACAAAAAGAGAAATTAAAGACTTTTAGGAGCCTTAATGCCACTAATGGCTAAAACATAAAAACGGGATGGCAACCTATGTTCAACTAGGAAAAACTAGTAGTTGTTCAGGAACTGCATTGAATTTTTTGATGCCAGTGATTGATTGCAAGCATTTGCGACAGTGGCTGTCAGCCCGTGGGCGCACCCTGATTCCAATCAGTCACAACCTTGGAAAGAGTTTCATCCCATCCAAAGGTGACGATACAACCAATCATTTGCCAGATAGTTAGGAGACCTGTTGTAAACTACTGTATACAACAGGTCGAAATATCAGCTACCAAGTTGCATCAATGACTTGTGTGGACATTCAGGACAACTGTGTAGATCCATAAGAGAAATTTGGTCAACGTGACAAATTTTGTTGGACAAATCTATTCTATAAGTACGTCTTGCTGATACTATGTCTACTATGTCTTCTCTACAGCAAAGCTTCTGCATGAAGCTCAGTACAGGACTGGCCTATTGCTTCTTTAGCTAATAACGTTAATCATTTTATTACGCTACAATGTATCTTCCATCTAAGGCCTACAGACTGTATAAAAGATGGATATAGCTGCTGTGAACTATTAGTTTTTGAGGTCCTACTATGAAGAAGTTGTTATTTTTCTGTTTGAATGTTGAGGGTTCGGGATCATTTACCCACAAGTCTCTAAAAAACCAGGAGCTTTTTACAAGCAAAGGTATTACCCCTGCTGGTGAGAAGAAGACTGCATTGGCTTCCCATTTCACATACAGAAGCTACAATCGTCATTTATACTGCCTTTGCTTGGGTCATTGGCCTTATTATGGATCTTACTCAGATAGGAACTGTCAAAATTTGACACTCCCTTAGCAGGACAATACTACAGAAGAACATGACAAAAAGGCTCCCAGTCTGATCAAGCATGCACAGATGTGCTGTCTGATGAATGGAGGCTCTATCCTGCAACCCAAAGGACATAAAGACTCCACTGCCAAAGTACTGGTGCAGGCTCAGAACACCACCAGAGGTGCCACGTCCATACCCCAGCAGCTAGCTGTTTTGGCAGCATGAAGAAAAACCTACACACACTTATGTAGGTGGTTTTAATGTTGTGGCTAATCTGCGCATCTCAGATCTTGCACCACAAAGCTAACTCCCAGAGCAACAACAAAAGGTCCTGCATAAAAAACACAACCCCAGAAAGAAAAAACAATAAACTAAATAAAAAGCTGTTGCTAGAAAAACACTCACCATTTTCATATTTTGAAAAAGTCTTGAGGATTACAATTTTATTTATAGCCGCACTCTCAAGGTTGATAAATCAAATTAAAATGATGATTCCAGTGAGCATGAAATGGCAAGATACACAAGATTTAATCAAAGGAATGGGCTTTTGTGGGATATTGTATCGAGGATGATCGAAAAATAATGAAATGGAGAAAAGAGACAGATTTATACTGCCTATAATTTTATTGTAAAGGGGGAAAAGCCTTTAAAATGAGGCAGGTAACATAAAATGAATATCAAGCACTGATTGGAAACAATAGAGAAATAATAAAGAGTGGAAACAGGACCACAAAAGGGCAGATGGAGTCGGGTGGAGTAGGTTAGCAGGAGTTTAGCGGGAATGTGAAGTCTGGTGTCTTGCTGTTCCGAGAGAAAAACGAAGAAGATAAGTGAAGTGGACACAGTGTGTGTGTGTGTGTGTGTGTGTGTGTGTGTGTGTGTGTGTGTGTGTGTGTGTGTGTGCGTGCATTTAGCAGAAGCAGGATAAAGTCAGGTTTCGCAGGTTTAAGAGGTGGAAAAAAGAGCGAGTTTAAAATAGGAAAGGTGGAGATTATTTATTGCGTTTGCTTGTTAAAGATGCGCAGCTTCAAATAGCTGCATATAAAATCTGAGCTTGGGTGTTTGTTCAGCAGAGAGGTGACATTTTGGTGTGACGGAGCCTCCTGATCAAATAAGATGGGTGTAAACATGAGCCTGCATGCGTGCGTCTGTGTGTGTTTACCAGAAAGATGAAGTCGGGCCTCTTGCTGTTGAGGGAGATGGGCGATCGGCTGAGGGAGGTGGACGTGTCGTCGGAGCTCTGTGAGGACGGATGCCGGAAAGTCTGACCAGTCAGCTTGGTGTCGTACAACTGCTCCTCAAACTCTGAAAACACAGAAGATCAAAAATAACAAAAAGATATAAATGCATGCATAAACTTGCTTTCTGCTGCATGCATGCATGCAACTAAACTAAATCTTATTTGCATGGTTGAAAGTGGAGATCAGGGACAGCTGCTGCTTTGCATCAACCTGCAATCTCCCTCCTGTGACTCCTGGTTCAACTTGTGCCTTAAATGACTCCTTCAGTTTGTATTTAATCCTCCCAAGGGCTCCATCCCTTCCTCTTGTTTCATGTATTCCTTCTCCAAAACTCTCTTTCTTTGTGTTACACGCACTCTCTCGCACTCTACCTCCAAATATCAGACTGATTCTCCCTCTCCGGCAGCTCCCTCAGGCCATTGTAAACAGATTCCTAACCCCCACCTCCCCCCTTTTTCTCTTGGTGCACACACACACACACACACACAGACACGCTCCCCCTTTCAGCCATTCCTTTACCCCAAAACACACTCCCCATGTTCCACTCAGCTCTCTAACACACACACAGACACACACCCCCACAGACACTGAGCAGCTTTAGAGAAACAGCAGCGTCAGTGAGGTGAAAAAAGCTTGGAGTTGAACTTCCCGGAACAATATGGATTCCTTCCTGGTGATGTATGGTTGCCTAGCAATATAAGGAAGCAGATGACAACAAGCTAGAAAGAATAAATGGTGAAATATTTGTCTCAAGAATGAATGCTGTGTATATGAATAATAAACCAAGATTTAAATTGGGAGAAACAAAGTTGTTTTCAGGATTTCAGGCTCTTTATGAAAGATGTTAGCCTCAGTTACGAAGATCGAAAGACCGGTCATTCATCTCTGATCGCGAGGGCAAAGTGTGTATTCTCCGGTTGATGACTTCTCCAAAACGTCACCTTTAAAGCAATAGCTGTGCATTACCAGCATATTTCAAAAGTCTGAACTTTTGCACTGTGGTGAATGATCACTTCTTCCAGTTTACATTGTGCATTTCACAACTATTTTGCAATCTTTTACAGGCAACCCTGCGAGTGATCAAAACAATTGCTAGAAGGTTTTGGGTGCAGCACTCTATACCTGTTTGTTCTACCAGCTTCACCTAGCAGTTGCCATCAACCGCGAGCAACCACTTCACAACTGGTCATGGAATACACACTTTTCCCCAGAGGCCTATGGTGGCCAGATCACCGACCAGTCTCTACACCTGTGCGACCACATTTAGACATTTGGCGAGCTAGCTGGGTGAGCAAGATGAATTGATAGACCGATCCAGATCTGTACGTTATATGGACAAAGTCAGATCAGCTGTAAGTGGCATTATTGTAAAGTCGATGTGTTTAGAAACCACAGCAACTGCTGGGGCGCATAGTGTGTAAAAGTCACCAACACTCTCCTCACTCAGTAACTGCAGAGCTCCTCTGCCATTAACATCTGCACAAAATCTGCACCAGGAGCTTGATGGCATTGATTTCCATGGCCAAGTAGCTCCAGTAGGTGCAACGTGTAGGAAGATCAGTCTACTCATTTGTGCTGAGTAATAACAAAAATGAAGCACAAACTTCTTGTATATTTTGTACCATTCAATACAAATTAGTCAGTAAAATGTACAGTTGTAATCAAAGAACAATAAAAGCTATGAAGGCCTTAACTATTGTTTGTTTCAACCTATACATGTTAATTTCTACTGTAAAGTTGGACATTTTTTCTTCTAAGAAGCACAAATTATGTCTTGGCTCAACCCCTAAAGTCTAAACTTTCATCCGTCAGCTCAGTGTCTTGAATTTGAAGGCTCACAACTTTTAGTTTCCGTTCCACTCTCATCACCATTTCAATTGCAAAAGGCAGCTGTTTCCCAGCACCAAACAACAGACAAATTAGCATCTAATTAGCAAAGTATTTAACGAGACTAATACCACTGTATAAGAAAATGGAAGGAATTGAGGCTTTTTAAATTATCATTGTTTGTGTGGAATATCCTGAGTGTCCTCAGGCTGCTTATCTTACCTCCATTTAAATAGTCTTCCATATGGTAAAGTAGTAGACCTTGCAGGGTGATGGGATCTGTTTTTATGACTTTCTAATGGCTGCTGCACAACTTTCATGCCTGGTAAACTCATTTAAACACGCGAGCGGTTCACCGTAAAGTTTGGCAGGTGTCAGATTTAAGTGAGTGCCGCAACGTGGGAGTGTTTGGAGTCGGGAATATAGAGTTGTGAATAGAAATTAATATACAGCAGCACAACCACAAAACACAAGAAAGATAATGATGTGTTTTTGTGCGAGGGTAGGCAGTCCACCCACAGATTTAGTGCAGTTTTTTAATGGCATTTGGGATCATTGATGTTGACATCTTCCTTCTGCTGGAATAAAAAGTGCCAGCAGCAGAAAACTGTGTATGATCTCACTTATTCTAAGTGCAATTATGGCTCTAAACATCAGAGGAAACGGGACACACACACACACACACACACAGAAAACATTTATAACCTTCAGCGTGGATTAAGATGATGCAGTAATGTATGTCATCTGTCATTTTAAGCTCAGATAAAGGAGTACTTTGAAAGTTACTCTGATGAGTTTGAAGGGCTTTATAAACTCAAAGATAGTAGATATTATTTCAACTGAAGTGAAACCATCACAATGAAAAACTGGAGAAACAAGGCTTCTATGAGATCAGACTCATGAGTGTGACACTGAACACATTTTCCAACATATGCTGTCAATTATTCTCTTTTAACGTACGCGGGAAATATTTCAAAAGGGAAGCAATTGGGAAAAATGAGAGACTGGAGAACTAAGAGGAGAGAAAAGAGAACAGGAAAATGCTCAGGAATGATAAAAGCTGCTTAGGTGGCTGAGAAGCTGGAGAGTTTAAGATGTTTGAGGTTGCAAATTCTTTTCTGTTTAAGTAAAGTTTGAAAAAACACAGGATCCGATTAAACAACCTGCCTTCTCTCAGCCCGAGGCTAGCATTCCTGCCCAGACTGACCAACTTAATCTGGTTGGTATTAATGCTCCTATGTGGTCTGTCTCATTAATCCCAATAAGCATCATGCGCACACTTGCTAACTCAAAAGCAATTAGAGAAACATTACTACTACATGACTCCTATTAATTTTTGCGCTGCTGTTGCAAAAATGTCCCATTTTTTAAACAGGTGCACTTAAATGTCCCTGTCTCTGCTACATACGTTTTTTTTTTAAATCCAGCTCTCTCATTTTTAGCATTATAGCGTCTATTGAGACAATAATAAATACAGAAACTGACTATCACTATCAGCACTTGTGATCCCACTGGTGATGTCACTGCACATATCCCAGATTGCCACCATTACATTAGTACTGTTATGTAGTTTTACTCATTGCATCATTCACAGAACCTGCGGCTCATGACGCTGTAATAAAAAAATAATGAGCCAAGTCATTTTCACACTTTGCAATTTTTCATTTTTTTATCGACTCCTGGTGATTCTAGAAATAGGACAGGATTCCTCTACAGAGATTTACAGATGTGGGTAAAAGGGGAGACGATGTGCTGCAGATGATGCTCCACAGGAAAGCAGACAAAGTCATCAAAGCAGACCTTTTTCTTAAGAATCTGCTGTAGTGGAATATTTATTCATTCTTTCTCTAAACTGAAAGCATTTTGAAATTATTTCAAGATGCATGATGCATGCATCCCAGCAATGGTGAAACTCGTCACATAGAGAGGATTTATTAGAACCTCTTGACAGCAAATATAAGGAATTGTAACATTCATAATATACATATAAGAACTTTTTGTTTGACATAAATGCTAATGATGTCTTGATAATTTGGCCTGTTCGCTGGATTTGCTAATTCCTCTGAAAGCTATTAGACGCTTCACTTTGTAAGTGCTTGCTTTTGCAGTTTGTTTTCATATAGAGGCCTATTACAAACCCCGGCACTCATGATAGAAAACTGTCGATTTTGCAGTGTTAAAAATAATTGATTCAAAATCGCCCGGCTGCTGCATGCAAAAACAGCAGGATCAGCTGGTTAGTAAACAGCGAGCAGAAGCCAAAACTTATCCAGCTGCAGTGGCCCAACGAAGTGAGGTGTCAGCAAGAGTCCGAAGATACAGAGTGATAAAGCAGAGTAAAAGGGAGAGGAGGAAGAGCTGCAGGGAAGGAGGAGCAGATAACAGAGGAAGAAAAGGATACAAGATAAGATGGGCAAGGAAGCAGGGAAGGAAAATGAGGGGGAAAGAAGCAGAGGTAACTTTTTAAGAGATAGAACAAAAAAAAGGGGGGGGAAGTGAAGGTGAAAAGAACCGAGAAGAGAAAGTATAGATATGAGAGAATAAAATGAGAAAGCATTGAGAAGGAGGACAATGCAGGAAGCAGTAAATAGTTCAGGAAGAACTATATGTCAAACAACAGAGGAGGAGAAGCAGTGAAAATGCAGAAAAAGATGTAGGGGGTGGCAGAAAAAGAAGGTAAAAGGTGTGTAGTCGAGACAGTGGAAGGAGACGTGATCGAGAAATGGCACAATGCTGAAAATCAGAGACCCAAAAAGATGAAGTAGGTGGAGAAAAAGAACAGAGTGGAAGAAGAGGAGGAAGGGAATTCACACCAATGAGGCCCAATCTGTCAAAACTAACAGCCTTAACAGGGAGGGAGAAAGATGCTGGCAGAGTTGAGCCAGTACCGAAGGGTGGGAGATTGAAAGATAAAAATAGGATCCAGCATGCTTCTGATTTATCTAACATCCAAATCCATTTAGGTTTAACTTGTTCCTGCAGAACAAATAGACGATATGGCTTCCTGACCTTTTAACTTAGTGTAATTTATATACTGACTGGGCACTTTGTTATGTGCATCTGTTCAACTGCTCATTAATGCAAACATAATCAGCTAATCACATGTCAGAAACTTGATGCAGTTGGACATGTAGACAAACTGAGCATCAGAATGGAGAACTGTGGCATGGAGACAGGCAGGTCTGAGTATTTCAAAAACTGATGTTCTACTGGGATTTTTCTCCACAACCATCTCTAGTTTCAGAGGATTTAAAGAGAGTTTAGGGAGAATGGAAATAACAACTCATTACAATCAAGGTATGCAGAAGAGCATCTCTGAATCTGAAGCAGACGGGCTACAGCAGCAGAAGACCACACATGGTGCCTTTCTTGTCAGCTAAGAACAGGAAACTGAAGCTACAATTCACACAAGCGCCACAAAAACTGGACAAGAGATGGCCCAGTCTAATGAGTTTCAATTTCTGCTGCAACTTTCAGATGGCAGGGTCAGAATTTGTGACAAGCAACTAGGGGTGGGGGAAAAAATCGATACTGTGTAGTATCGTGATATTTTGTTTGCTAATAATGTATCGATACAGGGACAGCAGAAATCGATATTTTGTTACAAAAAAAGTTTTTGTGGACTGGAACATGCTCTGACTTCAGAGCATGTTGATGAACTCCCTTTTCTGAGCAAGAATCCTGACATTCCTTCACTGTCCAAATGTGTTTAACTTGTTTTTTGGCAGCAATAAACATGACAGTTTACTTATTTTAATTTAAGACATGTTTTATTTTAATTAAGTTTAAAACTTTTTTATTTAATGTAAAATTATATTTTGTTTTAATTTACTTTCAAATTCTTCAGTTGCTGAATGGGCTGCATAGTTTTCACAAATTGCATAGTTCAGAATAGCTATAATTGGACTAGACTATAATACAAACCGTTCAGTTTGTCAACAATAAAACTGACTGAAATGAGAGAAAGACTGAGTGTGAGACTTTGATATTAGATAAAATTAATATTGATAAAGTTTACCTTTATGTACAGAATCTGAATATCGCAAAATATTTTTAAAAAATTGCAATAATATCGTATTGTGCGTTAAATATTGTGATAATATCGTATCGTGGGATGTATGGTGATTCCCACCTCTACAAGCAACTTGAAAACATGGATCCATCCTGCCTTGTTTCAGGTTTTCACGATGTTGGTGGTTCAGTGGTGTGGAGGATAACTACTCACACTTGGGCCCCTTTGTATCAATAGTGCATCATTTAAAACTCACAGCCATGCCTATCGTTTATGACTACAGCGTACCCATCTTCCAATTGTTTCCAGTATGTTTTAGTTTTACTTTGGTCTTTGCTTTATTTTCCAAACTTAGAGGTGTGTTTCCAACCAATCTGCCCAACTGGCACCAGTTTCTGGCCATTGTGGAGAGCTTATGACAATATCCTCAAAATCTCTGCAAGTTAACTTGGTAAATCACAGATTAAATAAGTGAAATCCTAGTATTTTATCTCAGTGTTATTTATTAGCACTAATTAGCAGGTATCAATAGGTAGGATGCATTTATATATTTCGTAGCTTCCTAACTAAGCTCGCTGACATTAACATTACCATTTAAACTTAACAGTTTACTCCTCTTCACCAAACAGTCTGGTTCCAAAAAACCCAAAACACTAGCATCATGCTGTACACTCTATTTGCATGCACAAGATACATCAAAGAAATATGATCACAAAGATAAAATAAAAATAAACTAAACTACATTTCTTTGACTATCACCAAGAGTTTACATGCAGAATAAGATTGATTAACTTGCAAACTTCCTTAAACCTACACCATCACTTTCATTTATGTAACACCTGAATGGAAAACCTTCGCTTCTAACAATATTCTCCCAAGCAGCATTGCAACTTTTACTCACTTTAAGGCTGACACTTTCTCCAGCACTTTCCACTGTACATTTTAAATGACCTCACTAGTAGCAACATAGAAATCAAGTAAACATTAAGAGTTTGAAAACTGACCGAGAGAGGTCAAATCCAAAAGGCAGAAGCACTAAAACAGAAGAGGAGGGAAGGTAAACAGCTGCTGTATATCCATGCTTCAGATAGCAGCCGGGCTCCGCTGCAACAACTGCAGCTCGGATACATGACTGCAGGGAACTGTGGTGGGAAAACGAGGGAGGGGGAGGAGAGATGCTATTGGCGTTTGGGGTGCAAAGGTATGCCGGTCACTCCCACTCTTGCATACACACACAGAGAGTGGTTAAGAGCGTCTTACCCCACCCCCTTCCTCTGTCCAGACAAGCAGGCCATGCACTCATGCATCACTAACTTGTACATTGTGTGTGTTTGCATGTGTGTGTGTGTGAGTGAGAGAGAGAGAGTATCTTTCAGGCAGGTGCCTATAAGTATCTTCTACGAGCGTACAAATGAATCCTCCTCTTGTATGTGTTAACCTGGGGATTATTTGCACAAATCACCATTTAAGCTTTATTGATCATATTAAAACGCCTACATGCACAAATCTGCATCTTTGTGTGTTTGCGTACAGTGCACCCATTCACAGATAAACCCAACCATCCTCGACAATATGCACCCCGGTCGTGTCAAATTTGGGTCACCCTTTCTTCTCCCCTCTAGGAAGATGAAGGGGTGGTGGTGCGGGGGACAGAAATTAACAATACGCCTCTTTGAGCGTAGCCCGAGTACATGTTTGTCTGTGTACAAAGACAAATATGTGTACGTGTGTGTGTGTGTGTGCGTGTGTGGTTGCATGTAAACATATTCATGTCATGTCTCTGTCCTTGTGATTTAGCATGGAGAATTGATCAGTCCATTACAGAGAAAGGTCTGCTGCCCGGACAATGAAAGAGGACGGTGGTGACCTAGAAGGACACACTTGGCGGTTAGCGGCCTGGTTTACTTTGATCACAAGAAACCGCAACTAGGGTCCTGATCCAATTATCAGGCCCCTCTTTATCCAGGGACACATTTTGGCTTCATTTCCTGTCATGTATGTTTATATAAGTGAAATAAATGGATGACTAGCTGATGCTTTTTTTTAAATAGGAAAAGAGTGCCCACCAGGAAGGCAACTCCTAACTGGTAAAACGCTCCCGTCTTGAAATTGTTGGTTAGGTCGGTCTTTTCATTACCTTCAGTTTAAGACAACATTACTAGTGTATTAAACAAACCATCTACCCGGTCTGAGAAGTTTAATAGGTGGCTGAGGCTGTGCAATCCACTCTCGGATCTACTCTTTTCCACTGAGCTCTCCAACCTCGGGGAACTGCAGATATCTCTCAGGAACCACTAAACACTATGTCTTGATGTCGCCTCCTAATTACGTTAGATAAGAGGGTGACACAAAGCAATTTTATCCATCCTTTTATCCACTCTTGATTTATTTTTCCATTCTTATCTGTTATAAACGTGCCAATGAGAAAGCCTGCATGTTAACGTGTAGTGCAACAAGGCTGATTCACATTGCTGTTATCTTTCAATGTGTTTTTCTTTTTTAGGCCTCCTCTTTCTGCGTTCCCTCGTCTCTATCTGTCCAAGTTAATTTTCTAAATTAATTTTCAGAACACTGCGGATTTCTGTTGTCATTTTTAAAAAGACATTTTTATAACAGATGACTGAGCTGTTAAGGCTCCTCTTTCTTCTTCTCGTTTTTTGTAACTGAAATTCAGGAAAGAGAAAAGACTTCAGAACTGATTGAGTCTATATATAAACTGACAGTGCTGTTAAAAACTATGTTAGAAGAATACTACTGCAATAGCACAGTTATAGCCTTTATTTGCATTATTCTTGTGCTAATAGTATTCTGAGCTTACAGTGAATGTTACTACCGAGCAGACCAATCACAGTTGTGTTGGTCTGGATTGTTGTGACATGTAGTTATTTTTTAAATCAAGCTTTACAGAAAGGCCTTAACTGTCTGAGTTTCACAACTGTTAATTTGATCCCAGTCTTTTCTTCCTCTGAAGCAGTGATTTAAAATTTTAAGTTCATTAACATAAGTGTAATTGGCAACAGTTATTACTGATGTAGACTCTGAAGACACCACTTGCACTGATTAGATGATGTTCTGGAGTTGTCTGGAATAAATTCTCCTCATTATTAGCCTCTATGGAAATAGGTTTGCCCACTCTGGGTTGGGAGGAGTTGTTGCCCCAAGTGGAGGGGTATCTATGTCATGAGTAAGGGAAGGAAAGAGCAAGAGTCGGTTGGTAGTGACCGAAAGAATGAGACTGTGAATGTAAGGTTCCTGGAAAGGGGCTCAGAGTAGAGCTGAGGCTCTTGAGGCGTTTCGAGCAAGAAAAACAGGTAAAACTACAGGGATGCATTGATGTCCCACCAGAACAGTGAAAGGGGATGATTGGCTGATAAAAGTGTGGGTGCCTCTGTTTAGACTACTGTGCACATCAGTATCACAAAATGTATGGATGGAAAGTAAAACAACTTTTTGTTGAATGCTACTTTGAAACAAACACCCTGTTACCCTGCTGCCTTACCAGAATAGTAAATCCTACACTACAATCTGATATAAGCTGCTTGTTTAGAATTGATCTCTGGTCTAAAGGGGTCCTAAATCCAATGAGTCTGTCTGCAAAATTCATGCCAGAAGCTTGAATCAGCAAAGCCCAAGGATAGTGTGTCTGTTTAATGCATGCTAGTAACTTGGAGAGAAGCCCTAAAGAATGGCAGGCCAGACTGCATAGAGTACACCTGAGCTTAAACTGTTCAGCAGCTGTAAAGTCTAGCCAAACTGACAACCTTGAGATTCAGCCGAGTTTTCAGTATAATATAGATTAAAATCAACTTCTTCAAGCGTGCTGAGAATAAGCATCCATATTTACAGCACTCTGGGAAATTAGCTGTTCCATGCCATATTATATTCTTCTCTGGCCAAAGGGCAGCTGTGTGCTAAGTGCTTTCTTCAAGGACACTCTGACCCTCTCACAGCAATTATCAGGATTCGGAGGCCTCTAGAAATGTAAAACTTTTCAGTCACAAGTCTGTTCCTCTTACTTCCTACCTGCTGCCACATAGGCCCGGTGCTTGATCACAAACAGGTTTATTTACGGTTTGGGCAGGTTGGCTTGAATATAAATGCCACCAAATTGAAGCATTTAAGCGTGTCACGCTTCAGCCTGTATTTGGAAAAATTCTCTGAGAAGCCCTGAGGAAAGAAACAAGACGGGTGAGTTTGTCTTGCCTGATTCACAGCGATGTCACTCTAAAGAAACGCTTTATGGAAAGAGGATTGAAAAAGACAAAAAAAAGTGGACCAAAATGACTCTTTTACTGAAGAGGAAGGCAATACTTTGTGGTTCAGAAGCAAACAGAGCACCCGATTATAAAGGTCATTCAGTAATAAAAGTTCAAACAATCTATAAATCCCCTAAAAACTATTCTTTTCACTGTCAAAGGTACAGCTGCAGGCTGGATTTCACAAGAACTCGTTTGAGCTCTCCATTCAAGAGCCAATTCTGGCATAAATGCTAAATGCCCGCTTTAATCTCATGGTACATTAACAAAGCATTTGCATAATAGCACAAAAGGCATTTACGTTGACACGTACAGTATGTAAAATTAACTGGGACTCAGAGTCTCTGTCAATTTGAACAAAATAAAGCCTAGCAAGTTGGTTTAGTTCATAATCTTCCCTAGGCTATAACAAGTAGCTCAAACTTTATTGGACTTGGTGTCACTTTTTAAAAATAGGGAATGTCACATCTGAAATGATTCTGCCAGTGAGCTCATTAAAATAAGAAAAGCTGGAGTGTTTCTCCTCCATCAGGACTTGATCGATGCTGCACCTGTCCAGTAATGTGTATTGACCGGAGTGAAACCTTATCAGCTCGTGTAGATCACAGCTAGCATTGACCAGGGCCTTCTCTGACACAGTTAAAGGGCATCTGCGACATTTTACAGTCAGGTTAGCATGGACAAAAAAACTTTATCTACTTTTTTGAATCCCAGCCTGCATTCACTCTGACAGAAAGAGGCTACGATGACATTTTGAAGTTCGGTTTTGTTGTTTCACGTCACTTAGTATTGTCCCTATTGTTGGGATCTGGAGGCCTCTACAGAGTTCAAGCTTTTCAGGGAAAGGTTGTAACAATGGCACTTTAAGCACAAAGCTGAAGAGATATGGTAAGAAAGAAATGTGTGTTTGCCGATTTGGAGATAAAGGTAAAAAAAGGCACTAAAAAATAAAATTAATAAGTGAACCATAAAGATAGTCTTTTTACAGCCTTGAGTTTTAAATAATAGTAGCAAAAAAAAGCAGAAAGTTATGTTGTAATGCTACCATCACCACAGCTGCTTTTAAAAACCTGAATGGAAGCATATTTTGGGAGAACTTAAAAAAAAAGAAGACTTTTTTATTCTTCTTAGAAAGTCTGCTTCTAGTGTTTGTGTCCACAGTTTGTGGACAGATTTATCCTGTCTTAACAAGACAGAGGTTTATAATGAGAAGGCTTTAGTGTGGAAGAAATTGCTGGGCGAAGGCATGATCATAGCCATCTTGCACTTTTGGGATGAGCTGAAATGCTGATGAACCCAACAACCAGTGAGGCTACATTCACTGAAAACCTTGGTGGTCAATTCAGATTTACTGTTTAGGGGCCAGTTGCACCAACAGGACACACACCCAGTTTTCATCTAACTGACCCTTATAGTTACAGCCTTTGCACCATCCAAGCGTAAGCTGTTGTCTCATGTGACTCGGACTTTGTATACACCCACAGACAGTATCAAAAGATGAACATAGCTACTGTGATGTCACCTGCTGGTTTTGGACTCTTCCAAGTTAGCATTTTGGGCACCATATGTTAGTGTTTTTGGAGCTAACGTATCAGCTAACGCCAACTAGCATAGTTACATAGAACAGGTGCAGGGTACAAACACAGATGTTAGCTTATTAGACTTTCCATAAGGGAAGTACAAACGTCTTGGACAGTCTGTACCATACATCAAGTCAATGGATTAAAAGTGTTCCACACATATAGTAGAGGTCCAGTTTAATGACTCTAGTTAGCAAAGCTGAAGCTTAGCAAACTGTTACCAGCTGTGTCAATCAATGAAGCCATGCCCTTAATTTTCTTAACATGATAATCTGTGGCTACGGACTCCCTTCTGGAGCTAGCCCTCACGTGGCCACTAGAACAACTGCAGTTTTGCCACTTTCACACTAGCAATATTTTTTAGGCTGCCCCTTTGCCCGACCACACAATCCATCAGCTGGTCAACACTGTTATTTTTATGTCAACCAGCAGGAGAAGCAGCATGGCACAATCCTGTATAGTGATTTTTATTTATGTACTTTGTGGGTAAAAGGATACTGCCAGAATTTTAAAGAAATGTATTTATTTATTTTTTGCACAGGAAACATTTTCTTTGTCTCACTCAGGAGGTCCTCAACCTTTTTTTTTTTAACAGAGATTTCTGATTTAAGGATGCCCAAGTGAGAACCAATATATATCTTTGTTCTAGCTGGCTGCTTGTTCTCCTCTTTTTCTTTTATCAAGTTAGACTGCCGAGCAGTCGGAGTTTGTGTGCCGACAGCGAACCAATCTAGTAACACTGTGCCCACCAGTGTTACTGGTATCAGTGTTTCCACAATCATGCAATAGTGTGAAAAATAGAAGTCTTGAATGATGACTGATTTATGAGTCACTGTTAAGTTCAAAACATAACTCTGGTGGCTAAAGTGTTAATTTTCTATTCATTTTCTAATTTCAGGGTTTGGTATATTGCCTGTGCTGCTTAGTCACAACACGGGCAGTTTATCAAGTTTACATCCACTCATCATGAATGTCATGGTAATTTTGGGGCTTTTAATGCTTCCGGACTGAAAATGAATTCAAACCTCTGCATCCAACTCTTGCGTAAAAACGCAAGAGTTGGATGCAGAGTTGTTATCTACACAGGATCAAAAGTATACATATAGACTCAAATACATAGACCCCCACTAATATTAGGTTAACTATCCCTTTAGAAAGTTGCATGTCAACAAGATGCTTTTGGTAGCCATCAGCAAGCTTCTGGGATATATCTTGCTGGATATCTTCTCACTCTGCTTGACAGAGTTGGCAGACTTCATTTAAATTAGTTGTTTACCTGGTACACACGTAGCTTTTAAGAATAGTCCACAATTTTTAAATTAAGGTCGGGGCTTTGGGAAGCTTAATGTTTGCCTGCTTTATCCATTCCAAATACATTTTTAATGCATTTGGGACCATTGTGCTGTTTAGGCAACCAGCTTTATCCAAAAGAGCCCCATAGCGTGACATGACAGCTGGTACAGTGATTTCAGGTCTGAAAGCTTCACCTGTACTCCAACATCACATTTTGAAGATAGCGAAGACCAAATTTTGCAAACCTTAGGAGGGCCAGGAAAACCTTGAGCCCGTTTCAATCCAGGGGGTCAATGTGGACATTGTGGAGGACTATAAATACCTTGGAGTACACAGAGACGATAAACTGGACTGGGTTAAAAAAAACATCACTGCACTCTCAGGAAGAGCCAGAGTCGTCTCTATTTTTTGAGGCAGCTCAGGTCCTTCAACATCTGTCGGAAAATGCTCAGGATTTTCTATGAGTCTGTTGTGGCCAGTGCTATCCTCTACACTGTTGCATGCTGGGGCAGCAGGTTAAGGGTCGCAGATGCGAATAGGCTAAATAAACCGATCTGCAAGGCTAGCCATATTGTGGGCATGGAGTTGTCCAAGATAAAGTTAATGTTGGAAAACACCTCCCACCCACTCCATGACGTGCTGGCTAGCCACAGGAGCACGTTCAGTGAGAGACTGAGATTACCAAAAAGCACCACTGAACGACACAGGAAATCACTCCTGCCCGTGGCCATCTCCCTGTACAACTCCTCCATCTAACACACTGTAAACACTGCAATAGTTACACCCTTTTTGCACACGCTCTACAGTAAAATAGCAAATGACAGAGTTCACAGGTTAGAGTCAAATTTCGATCATATATATTCCACCTCTGTAATATTCTTTCTCCATATTCTTGATATTTATAATTGAGCAATTTGTATATTAGTGCTATTTCTTAAATTTGTAAATTCTGTAACATATTGTATTATTTGATTAGTTTAGTCTGTTACTGTTACGGTCTTGGAACAACTATAACCCATTGTGAACTCATCACAGACCTGAATGATCGAACACGTCACACGTAGCAGCATGCTAATGCTCCAAGTAAACATCGATGTCACTTAAGCCAGTAGTTAGGGTTTCATTTATTAGGTGATGTTCAGGGCAAGAAATCAAATCTCTGAACAGATAAAAGACAACTCTTAAGTTACGTGCCTTTTCTGGTGCAATGTCTGCTACTTCGTATGTAAGTGGGTGTGGATATAAAGCCTGGAGTGATCACAACATGAATGGCTTCACTGAAACAAACTTTTCAAACATTTCAGGATTTCAAAGGCTACTTCTCGCTACATCTGCCACCGCCTCCCCACAAGACTTGCATCATAAGACACAGATCAGCTGACTAACTTTGGATTTTGATTGTTAGAATTAAGGTAAAACAAGGAAGGTCTTTACATCTTTCAGATCACATATGAAAATGGCCCAAATCCAAAGGGAAAAGATCAGATTTCACATGACTGCAACATGTTAAAATCGAAAAAGACTTGAGTATTATAACACACAAAAAAAGAAAACCTCAACAATAGTTTTAAAGTGGCAGATTGAGAGCAAATCCCTGCAGCCAATCTTGCATTTGGTCCAAAGCCTAAAACCGGAAGACTAGAAACTGCATCTGATGAGTTCCAAATGTATCCTGCAGCATGACAAAGAGCCTTTAATTCAGCCATCTTTAGCAACAAGAACAAGGTGCCCTGCAACAGATGGCTATGCCCCCACAGTCTCCTGATCTCAACATCAAGGAGTCAGTCAGGAATTACATGAAGAGACAGAAACACCTGAGACAGCCTAAATCCTGTAGACAAAATTCTCCCTCTATGTATACAGTATATACAAGTAAATGCTTTCTAAACACAGCCCTGAGTCATAGATAACACACATTCACATTCTCTTATCACTGGCCCTCTGGCCATAAGAGTGACCAACAGCATTTAGATGACAGTTTAGAGCTGTTGGCCAACACAGCGTCAAAGTATGTGTCACCATCTCCGACCCCTTCAGCCATTAGCTATCCTCTTTAATACAAAGGGTTATCTACTATGAGGGAATCTATTTGGAGAGATTCCTGCAGGTCATATTATGTCGAGAATACTCCAGTCTGAGTGTTGTGAGAGTCATGCATACAAAAGGATTAATAACAAACTTTCTCGTGTTCCACCCAAGCACCAAAAGCCAAATAAGTCACAAAGCTGCCACATTAATGTGCACATTTCTCCTCAGTCTGCTGTTTACTAATATGCTTCCTCAGACTGGATCCATTAAAGTCACATTGTGCAGCTTTGAATTAGTGGATGACTCTAATGCGTGCCACCTCAACGGAAGAACTACAGCATTAGTGATTTTTTTTTTTTAAAAACCCTCTTGTTCTTCATCTTTCCAGAAACTCTCCTCTAATCTTGCAAAAAAAATGCTTCCCCAACAATTCTCAAGCCTTGTGATCAGCAAGCGAGGAGGAAAATAAAACTTAGCTCCTCAAACATCAGCTGTCCAACACTGAGAAATCAGGAGCTGGATGTGCCTGATGTATCTATTTTAATTTATGAAAGCCGTAGACTATTTGCCTGCAATTTATCAACAAGGCCTTCAATTCACTCTTGATTACCTGTCATTAGTAGGAGAGTCAAAGTGCCCTCACCGTTTAGTTGCTTATGATGTGTGTTCAAAGAACTTAGCAGACAGCTGACGGCTGTCTGCTAAGTTCATCTTAGCTAATATGAGTCACTGAACTCAACCTTTCAGATGCCCTTTGGAGCATTTCTAATAGAATAATAATACGGCTTGGTCCACAGTTATCTAACAGTTTACCAAGAAAATCTTCAATCCAGGTTTGCCGAGTGAAAATTTCATTTGTATGTGTATCTGTGTCCATGCAATGGGTGATGTATACTCCAACTGTTCATCTGAATCAAGCAGCAACCTCTGGCTCCAGAAGGGAGTGAGTTCCCATAGACTCTCATGGTAAAATACACAACTCTACAGACAAAATAAAAGAGGCTGTTTAAGGACATTTTCAGCTGTTTGATGAGTGAGTTTTCCTATAACTTTTCCTATGCTGTTAACACCTAAATTTAGGGATGTGGCTGCTTTGGTTAACAGGTGTCCTGTTGTTCGGAGCTGAAGTTGATCTCTATCTGCTCTATGTCACATGCTAACTTATGTCGGTGACCTTTAGTTTAGTAAATCTGACCCTAAGTCTATGTTCAAATAGACTATTAGCCAGATCCATCCTGGTTATAAAAAGCCTTGCAACACAGCAACAGTAAAAATGCTAAGCTTGAGGCTTAAATTAGTGGATTACATCATAGTAGCCACATCAATCTTGCCTTTTATGGATGCAGCTAGCTAACCAAGGTTGCTAGCATTAGCTGATAACTTTGCACACCATTTTCCTATTAAAATATATCAATTTCTGGCTCCAAATCGCCAAAACATAAATAAAGATCAAAGTACAATGTCATGCCTGTCTTTTGTGTGTAGTCTGTGCGACTAATGAGGCCACTTCTGATTAAAAAAAAGAAAAAGAAAAGAAAAGGGAAAATTCATAAAGCTAAATTCCAGACTAAAAAAAACCCAATGAAACACAATGAATATGTAAGGTGTTTATATCCATCCTTACATATACAATCCACATCTGTCTTTTGTGACAACTACGCTAACACCCGTGCAGCTGTGGATACAGCTTTGCTAACTGAGGTTACTAGCATTAGCTTCAAACTTAACAAGTATGTAAAATTCATTCAGGCTTCAAAATAAAAACCTACAGTCTGTGGTGCTAATGAGGGCACTTCTGACTCCCCCCATAACAGAATAACAGAAAAACAAGCTGTTGTAAACTTAAAGCTAAGCTACATACCAAAAAACACAAAAAATAGATCCACAGAATAGAACTGTATGCTTATTAAATTGAAGCAATGTCGTACAACAACATCTGGCCCTGTACAAGACATCGAGCCTTATGCTGCTAAATCAAACTAAAATAAAAACTTCACTATAAACTCTGATAAAGACTGTCAACAACTCCAGTTAAGGTCTCCAAGTGGCCCTCTTAAAGGAGGGAACTTCATCAGTGTAATGTTAGTGGGAGAACAAAACACTCAAAAATAACAGACAGCACTTAACGGCAGAATTATGCAGATTATAACTGCTGCATTAAATCAGACCCAGGGCTGAAGTCATGCACAGTGTTTTACGCATCTGCATAATTCAAACTGCTGTAAAATCATTCTGCAAACGTGTGAATTAATACAAAGCGGTTACGCACACTGAAGAAACTGTCAGTGCTGAGCGTTAAGGAGGTGGTAAAGTACGCATGAATGCTTGAGTCCGTCTGGCTGACATAAGTTAAACTTCAAATACGAAGTTCACCATTAATGTGAAGGAATAAATATGAAAATCTGGCTGCTGATTAGAGAAGTGCAGAAAAAATACATACAGAATACAAATGTGGCTTCTGCACATCTCAAGAAGAAAACAATAAATCTGTCTGCAGAGGAAGAAAACAGGCAGGGGGGAGAGCAAAGGACAAACAGTCAGTTAAGTGCAGATGGAGGGAAAACAGTGTTGTCAAAGTTTTTATATTAACAAACTGTACAGAATATAACACGTCTGATCTCAGTGGAGTGTAACGCCAGGCTTTAAATATAATATATTACTACTAAGGAGCAGCACATGAATATTTCAACACAGCAAGCAAAAAAGCAAACTTTGATCTTCTCTTTTAAAAAATTAGAAACAGTAGAATTTTTTTTTTCATGATACTGCACCCGCAATATTTCAGTCCACAGAAAAACACAGCACTACTCAATTCACTAAATGTGTAATATTGGAGCTCAGGCTTAAAACATGAACTGATTTTTCTCTTGTGCATTTTGATAAGTTTCGTTAATCAAATCAAAACTGCATTTATGACTCATGCTGTGGAGTGTGAGGGAGCCCTACGGGACTTAAAATTGGTGGAGAACAGGCACTTGTAAAACACGAGCCCTGCTCTCAGTTGCAATCTGCAATGAGCTCACGTTTATTCCGCAACTATGGATTTATAAGATCCTGCTTATAATAACAAGCTCATTTTCTTACTGGTGTTTACTGAAGGGTAAACCCCACGGTCCAGTTATCAGTTAAACAGTTATCACTTGTTTAAATGCCTAAGTATAACATGTATTCAAGTTTATTGGATGAACCCTGTTAGCTTGAGTTAAACAGAGCTTTAGATCCTTTGATCACACTCAGGCCAGGCATGGTTGTGTCGTACTGTGCCACTAACATGAGAACACATCATAGACAGGTCTGCTGTTTTCCACCTAATTGAGACTTCTGTGTGAAATCTACATCATAACTTAAACTGAAAAAAAACTGATGTCTGAGCAAAGCTTTCCTTTTATGTCTGTAGGTCATTATGTAGATATGTATAAATGCTAATGCAGTGTAAAAAGTTAGTAATTGAAATGAAAAAGAGGAAATGAGATTCCTACTTTGCTCAAAAGATCTCTAGAATCAGATATACCAAAAACCTGCTGGTACCTTAAATCCTGCCCTTTGCCTGCAGATTCTGCATACTCTTATGCAAATTTATAGAGATTACTGTGCCAGAGAACCTCTTTCAGACTCCCCCCGCTGGCCTGCACACACACCAGTGTTACAGACCTGAATATTCTCAGGTTTTTTAGTTAATTTTCTCCATGAGAGTCACAGCGTGTTTTTAGTCCACTGCCCTTGTGGCTGTCTGACTTCTACCCTGGACTGAAAAGAGCATCTCTATTCCTCCCTCAGTGTTAAAATGGGAATCTCCAAAAGTTGATTCTGTTCATCTGGACGTAGCATTTTGTGGGAGAAACGTTTCGTCACTCATCCAAGTGACTTTTTCAGTCTCAGCTGACTGCAAGATGTTAAAATGGGAATGTTTGTGCTGCAGATGCTGTTGGACAGTACGGTGGAGTTCACAAGTCTCTTCGCGTCTTGGTTTATTTTGGGGTCTTTTCTGGCGCAATGACATGCAGTGTTCTCACACGCCTTATGCATTTATTTACTCAGTGATTTTCAGTCATTTTGCACCAACGCAGCTGTCAATGAAGAAGCGGTTGAATTCGGGAAGTCATGGGCTTCTCTGCTCAGTCAAACTGAATCGTGCCAGTAAAAGGCAATGAGTTCAGACTCAAAGGATGACCAGCCTTGCATTATTCGAGGCTGGATTTAACAGTGGATCACCACCTGCTCCATCTTAGATTTTGTACTGAATGCAGGATAAACTGAGAATAGCTTCTCTCGATTTACACACGGAAATCCAAGAAAACCAACCAACTGTTGCAACTCTCAGCTAAACTGACTGAGGTTGAGTGGGCATGTCTGCTGAATGGAGCCTGGTAGCTTGCAAAGCACTTGCTGCTGGATACAAGTGTCATCACGACACACCTAAGAAGCAGTGGAAAGTCAGCTTTTTAACAGTCTTGCGATCCATCCTGCCGCTCTACAACTGAGCAGATGCTCATCGCGCCCTACGCCGTCACCGACAGTTGAAGAAGCCTGTGAAACGTCACAGGCTTCCAGGTTGAGATCCCATATCAAGGATGTTACAGCAATAATGAATGAGTGACTGGTGCCAGAGAAGACCCACGCTGTCCCCTCTTTTCTAGTGGGCGAGATACAATGATCACACAAGACAATCAAACTGGACTTTGGGGGTCAAACATGGTTCAGATACCAAAGTGTGACCTTTAAAGAGGACCTATTACATTCATACCAGTTCTATATCTCTATTCTAACTCTAATAGAGTATCTCTGCAGGATTTACAGTTCAAAATAACCTTGATTTTCTCATGCTGAGCTTCAGTGCAGCACGTAGTTTGACCCACAGTCCCAAAAAGAAAATAAATAACAGCTCTTCTACCTCCTGTTCCTTTAGCTCCTTTCCTCCTTGGTAGACTACTAGAGTAAGCTTTGTTTCTCGTTTCTGAACTGAGCAGTTTCTGTCATATTTTAGGCGTACTTCCAGGACAAAATGACTGGGTGTGCATCAAATCTTAGTGAGGATGGTCTCTGCCAGTACAGTTTACCATGGCTACCCTTGGAAAAACCCAGAAACTATTCCAGTGGTCGTCAAAGCACATACAAAGCACATGTCAAAACATGTTATTACAGGTGCTGTTGAGCTCGTCAGATGTCATCTTTATGGAGGAGAGAATTAAGGCAACCCTCTTCTGATTGGCTGCCCCTCAAAAACAGAAGGCATAGAGGTTAGTATATCAGGGATATCCCCTTTCTCTGACATCATACAGACCCAGAAGTAGAAAGAGTATGAAACCCGAGTCTCATAGGGAATACTTATATGTACACTGACCTCATTGTTTCAAACCTCTGGCCATGTTTAAAATGAGCTTCCACTGTAAGTGACTATAGCAGCTCCCCTTTACTCCCCCCATTGTTTTGAAACTCTATCCTAACTGAGTATTTGCCCATCGTGTGTGGCTAAACCTAAGTAAACCTTCACCACGGGAGCAGTGGATTAGACTATGTGCATCATTTTGATAACAGCAAATCTGCGTTTGGCTTTAGAGCCAATGAGAAACAACATATTTTCCCATTTAGTTAAGAGGACATTCTGAACGTGGGAGTCACAATGAGGATGAAACTGAAGACCTATCTAATTATACTGGACGTGCATATTGAATGAAATTTGCTCATTCACTGTGGCAAATCTACACACATGACAAATCCAATCAGGAAAAAAAAGAAGAGGTACAAGTCCGTGAAAACACAGTGTGCTAATCATGCTGTGGTTGTGCGCTGATGACGAGCTGGGGGGAGGAGGGGATCGTTGTTGCCCACTTAGCAGCAACAGTGAAATAAATCTCACATAAATCTTGGTGCCGTGGGGAGCTGAAGCTCGGCAGAAGACGCAGCAGACCTGTCTAACACCGGACGACTGCCGGCTTCATAAATATGGAGGGCAGAGCGTGGAGGAGCGAGAAGGAGAATGAATATTTTACTGAGCTAAGGCCAGTGGGAAACAGAGGGCGAGGATGGCCAGAGAGAGGGAGAAGGTACAGCTGGACGCTTTGGTGTTATATAACACACACCCGCACACACAAACTGAAGGACACACACACACAGAGATAGAGGCATAAACACAAAGCAGCATAAATGAGCACAGACGACAGAAAAAGATGAATGGCCACACACACACACACACAGTCTGTTTCCATCTCTCTCAAACACACACAAACACCGGTGTCTGTTGTCCACCCACGACTGTGTTCATCCATCTTATTTTCATCATACACAAGATGCCAGCCCATCTGAGACAATAACCGGCTTAACAAACACATAAACACACATGCAGTAGGAAAGAGACTCGGAGAAGCAACACAAACCGCCTCCTGTGTCGTCAGCTGCTCTGTTATGCTGCCTTTTCGACGTTTCCTTTTTATCAACAAGTGATGTCAATAAAGTAATCTGTAGGAATTAAAGGATGAGTCTCATGATGTTTTATATTTTCTCAACAAATCCCGTGCAAAGATCGAAACCAGCAGCACCATGATCCGAGTACCTGAGTAGCCAAAACCTCTGTGGCCCTCAAGCTTCTCCTTCTTTTTCTTTTTTTCTTCTCCAAAATCTATTACATGAAGGGCTGGACAACGCAGCCAAAAATAAGAAATTACCTCTGTTTTCTGGCTTGAGGATGACTCAGAATTATATAACTGATTCAAACGTTACTGAACACTTTCAGGAACTAGTTTTTGTTATGGGCTAAACATACAAGATAACATCCATTAGCATCAGTTATCCACCTTCTGCTTTACATCAAGAAACTTCCTGGTTTGTCTGAGCAGAGTTTGCATTTTCTCCTGCGTGACTTCATCATACATGTTAGGGTAAATGTAAATTGTCTGTAGGCGTAAATGTGATCTGTCCAGGGTGGACTTTGTCTTTCCATCCATCCATTTATCCATCTATTTTCTACTGCTTATCTGAGTTCGGGCCATAGGGGCAGCAGTCTTAGCACAGAAGCTCAGATTTCCCTCACCCCGGCCACCTCTTCCAGCTCTAAGTCATTCCCAAACCAAACCAGAGATATAATCTCTCCAGCGAGTCCTGGGTCTGCCCTCGGACCTCCTAGGACATGCACAGAATACCTCACCTAGCAGGTGTCCAGAAGGAATCCAAGTCAGATGCCCTAAGAACCTCAGCTGACTCCTTTTGATGTGGAGGAGTAGTGGCTCTACACCGAGTCCCTCTTGAATGTCCAAGCTCCTTACTGCCCACCCACCACATGAATCGATACCTTATCTTGATGGAGGGGTTTATGTGTATTGGTGATCCCAGGAGCTTTGTTGTCAGGGCCAATTAAACTTTGGTAGGATCTTCCAATGCAAATTAGTCCAGAAAGGACCAGAAAAAGTGTGACTCAGAGACCCCCTGTGTTAAGGGAAAAAAAACAAGCGTCCAGTGTAACCTGGCTGAGACAGGGTTACAGGGTCCTACCATGCAGCCAGGACTGGGGTGGAGGCCGTAGCCCATGGGGCCCAGCCTGGCTTAGGCCAAAGAAGTTAATTGGGTCCGTCCTCCAGTGGAGGACTTTGCACAAAAAAGCTGACCCATATGAGGGACCACAGGGGGTCAGTGGATCAAGCAGTGGTCAAACAAACAAATAGAAATAGTACAGTGAAGAGGTGAGTTGTTTGTAAGACTCACGATGGGCAGTCTTTATGTTATTTTCGCTTGTTTTTGTTCCAAATACGTAAAGTAAATTTTTCTAAATTTGCATGATCTGTTAGAAAATCAAGCTACTGATTTATTGATGATTTTGTTCTCTTTTTCCAGTTAATAAAATTGTTCTTTCTGGTGATGGTTAAAGCTATTGAGATCTAAGTTTGAAGGTCTCTGGGTATGGTCAATGAGGATAAGTTACCTATAGGTCAAACAGAGGGGATTGTGGGATGCTGAGGCTAAGGACTCTGGACAGGTCTCACACGACTCCGACCAGAACTATTCTAATAGAGTAAAAAGCCAGAATGCATGAAAATACATGCTTACATGTATACACTATAGATCTTGGTATTGTCCTTTAGTTTCTTTCAATGGTATATAGTGGTGGTACACATCTTTGTCTCACTGTATGACAGCCAGGCTAGGCTCCAGCCCTCTTGACCTTAAGTTAGACAGGCTGTTAAGGAAATAGATGACGGCAGGACAAGCCATTAGCTAGATGGCCACAGATGGCTGGGAATGACATAAGACTAATAGATAAAACCTGAACTCTACAGTAAAGGGATTTGTTGGTTCTCTTAAACTACAGGAGACGTTTTGTTGCTGAAGTCTGGGAGGACTTGTCACTTACAGCAGGGGGTGTCGAACATGCTGTCTGTGGAGCCAGAAACTCACTGTAGACTCACAAAAGTGTGAAAATTACAGAGTAAACGTAAGTTTAGCACATTCACTGTGTTTTGTTCCAGTTTGTGTTGCAAATTAAGAATCGCTCACATTGTGAGAGCTGTGGTCCGAACTGCTACCACATGAAAGCACGGCTAGGTTTCTTCGCCTCGCTAAAGTATCATTTCGTTGTAATGACAGCAGTCGCACCAGCAGACAGCAGGAGAGACAAAAAGCGGAAAAACTGTGGCTTAATTGATAATGAATGACTCATTATGTTAATGTTTTCCAGAAAAAAACTTAAATGTGTACCATAACTTTTTTTTTTATGTATTAGGAACTTTAACCAGATAGTAAAATGAGAACTTGCCAGAATTTCTCGGATGCCTTTAGCAACCTGAGTGATTTCTATGTGCTTTCTGACTAGCCTCAAAGTCACAAGGTGGAATATTTGGGTACAATGTGTATCTTGCATGTTTATTTAGATCCTATAGTTGTCTAATTACACCATGCCAGACTAAATAAAGGATAACTGATCTGAGTGAGCAATGTGACAAAAGGTTTGGAAAGCCAATCCTAAGCCAAGGAGCATGATGCTGTGGGCCTTTTAGCAGCTGCAATGTGGAACTATGGGTGGGACAGCTGATTATGGAAACTATATGGAGAAACACGAGGAAGGGAAACTTGGAGGAGACACTAGACCAGGAGCTTCTATTACCTCCTTGCCTCTACAGTCTGTTGGACAATCCTACCTTAAAAGAAGAAGCTCACACTAGTTGCTATGACCGAGTCTGACGGTTACCGGGGTAACCAGTTCCTTTTCTTTGCGATGCAGCTATTCTAATGTCAGGTTGTAGCAGCTGGGTCAGCTTTAGAGTTGTCTGCAGTGAGGTTTATGTAAAGTAAAGGTAAGACCCCGTCTTGTTTTCTGCCTAGAGTTGCTAGTGGATTGGATCAGTGGAGATGTTGTGCTGAGGAAGAGGGTGTGCTTGCCCTATCATCACTGTCAAAGGGCAAAAGAGTACATCCTAGGCAGTACACATTGGCCATCTCAATGGGAGTACTTAGACCAGATAATGGTAAATTATCAGATTTAAATATAAGAAATGGACATATATAAATATGTTAATTATATGCAGTGCAGTTATGAGACCTCAACCCACTGGAAAACTGTGGGAATTTTAGACAGTGTCTTCAGTGGTGATCTTCAAAAGCGATTAGGTTTCAGGTTAATGGTCTTCCATTTATTCAGACCTTTAAAATCATTGCCAAGGCTGTTCTGGAAGCAAGTGTTGCACCAACGTGTGGTTCAAAAGCAGAAGCAGAGGCGACAGGACTTTTTCAATGGCGTCTCCTAATCTTTGGGCATTTTCATGTAAGCTGCCCAGTCTCTGTCATTTTAAAACAGTGTTAAAAAACCTACTTATTCTCTGTAATCTGGGTTTTATTATGCAAACACAGTCTTATTTATAGCACAGTACTACTTTATCTGATTATTCTTAATGTGGATTTAGTGGCTGCTATGCATAGGATATTTTGCATAATATAGAGAACATTGGCCAACTGAGATTGTTATAAATGTGCTATAGAAATAAACTTTGACTTGAGTTATGCTTACTTGTTTCTTTTAATTTCTCCGTGGTCAGTAACTTTATGTTTAGGGAATGTGCAAAACACAGAATCCATCAGTATACATTTGCCTCGGTTTTTAACAGAATGCACCACTGTGACAGTAAATTTTCTTTCAATATGAAGCTTTTGTTTGAGTTATTCTTGTGTGTTATACAAAGCTTTTGATTTCTATAACATATATACCAAATGCCTGTACCAGGGCTCCAGTCTATTCCAACAGAGATCAGTAACAGTGGAATTTAGCTTAACTACATATGGCATGGTATCCTGCAATCACTGGAGTGCCAAATGTGTATTAATCCACAATAAAAAATAGTTCTGAACACATTGTATGTACTACTTACTCTTCATAAAGTTAAATCTGTAACAACTGACATACAGCGTAACGACCAAAGTACTGCGCCGCCTACATGTCACAACTGCAAGAGCTGCTGAGCCATGATAAACCATTACCACGAAGCTCCCTGTGTACAGTTTTTGTGCTGATGCTAATGCCAGAGAAGGTTTGGAGATCTGGAGTTACTGAGTCAGCAGAACGCTGGTGTCTTTTACACACTATGCACCTCAGCGCCCAGCAGCCATGCTCTGTACCTTTATGTGGTCAGAGCTGCTGTGGTTCCTAAAACCTTCCTCTATGTAGTAATATCTCTTAGAGAGAGAAGACATTTCACATCCTGTCACATCCTGTTACAACACCATGATTTTATAGATCTGTGACAACGAAAGTGAAATCACCTGAACTCAAAGATTAAGAGGCCTGGCCCAAAACATTTGTCTCTATAATGTATAACAGTGGTATATCTTTCTGTCTTCAGTGGTCTTAAGCGCGTGAGCCGAAAGCAGTTGGACTTCTTGTTTCCTCTCTCATCCGAAAAGTTTCCTTGGAAAAGTAAAGAGTATTTAAACCCTGATGGAGATTATTCCAAGGATGATTATGAGATGTCTAGTGAAAGGCCCACTAAATGTTAAACAGGATTTCCCATCATCTTTAGAAGAAGCAGCCTCTCCACTGCGAAGTAAAACATTTTCAAGAACCCAAAAAGAAGTCCTTTGCCTTCGACTCAAGTGCAAATTGACCAAAGATGGGTAGAAAAGCAAGCGTACCGAGAGATGGATTTCAAATGTAGTTACTTTGTTTGCTTTGGTTATTTTTCATAGATTTGTTGGCAAATCTGGAAATTTTTAGACAACTAACTAAGAACAAATGCAACAAAAAAAATCAGTACAATGAAAAGACATGAAATGTGCTGTAAGATCCACTTGTTCATTCATTCCTTCTCTCAGGTGTTCAAGGTTGTCTCGCTGCCATTAAGCCCCCCCCCCCCCGTTCATTCAGCTAACAACCCACTTTGATTGTTTTAATGGAAGGGCCGGGCAAAGGGCGAGACAGTATGAGTCACAGAGCGAGAACAACTGGCAGGAGGGGACAGAAGAGAAACAGTACCTGAGAACAAATGGAAAACCTTGTTCCCTTGAGGGCTAATTTGCATACACACACACACGCGCGCACACACACAGAGGTTGCACAGTGTATACAACCAGAGCAGTTTCTTCAGTAAACAAAAGATTAATATTAAGATGGCAGCATTCACCTTAAAAAAATAACACCATGGCAGAGTTACAAACATGGACTACCAACTATAATGTAAACATGCCCGTTTCTGCAGTAGTGATCATTCCTTCAACACACACACACACACACACACACACACACACACACACACACACACACACACACTGAATGATAAAATACTACTCTTAAGAACAACCCTGCAAGGTGAATCCAACACGTATGAGCAGTGCTACTCTAAGCCAGCACACACACACACACACACACACACACACACACACACACACACACACACACACACACACACACTCTACAGCACAACATAAGCACCACATATGAGGGGGAATCTAACTCGCACACCCTTCCGCATGGCATATCTGCATGCAAACACACACATGCATGTTTAAAGTGTCCGACACACACCCATATCAGTGCAGTCCAACACCACACATACACATACGCGCGTGTAAACAGTCTCCCACCCACCTCCGCTTCTTCCTCCATGCCTCTCCCACCCACTCAAAACACAACACACACACGCACACATTCCCTCGATCCATCCAATCCCTCCTCTTCTCCTCCTCTCCATGCATCCTTACCTTGCAGTAGACTCTGGAGGTTGAGCTGCGCCTGCTGGTGCAGCTCCTCGACACACTCCGGCCTGCTCCACGAGCCGAACACGTTCACGCTCTGTTGCCATGGAGACCTGAAGTGGGCCGTGCCGCCGCTGCTGCTGCTGCCTCCGCCGCCGCCGCTGCTGCTGCTGTGGTTTCCATCGCCGTGGCTGCTGCTGCTGCCACCGCGCCTGCCGCTCTCTGCCTCTAGTCCGCTGGTGGCTGGAGGAGAAGAGGGAGGGGAAAAAAGGATGGGAGGGAGGGATGTGGAGAGGAAGTGATGGATGGAGGGAGAGAGCAGTGGTGGGTAAGAGAGGGGAGAGGGAGGGACACAAGGAGGGAAACAAGATTATTTAGAGTAGAGTGGGAAGGGGAAAGGGAAAAACAGAGGAATGGTTGGGAAAGAAGAGAAGCAAAGAGAATTGGAGGGAAAAAAGGGAGGATGGCAAGGAAGAGAGATTGATGGGGAAAAGAAAAGATAAAAAGATAAAGAAGGGGCAGAGAAGAAGGGAGGTGTAGGACGTGAAGGAAGCAAGGTAGGGGAGGATAAAAGAAGGGGATGGAGGGAGGAGAGAAAAAATATACATAAATAAAAATGTATGAATTTGCATAACTAATACCCAGAGACGTAGATTACATAACGCAGTATGTGTTGTCAGGGAGAACAAGGACCGAGGTAGGAAGGAAGAAAGGAAGGAAGGCGGGATATAGGGTAAAAAAAAAAAAAGATAAATGAGGGATTAGAGTGGAAACCATGGAGGAGAGGTTGAGAGTTAGAGGGGAAACAGAGAGGAGAGCTTAATTAGGAAGGAAAAGGAAGGAGACAGAGGGACAGTGGACGGAGAAGACAGAAGAGAAGGATTAGGGCAGGGAGGTATGAGAGAAAAGAAGCAAAAAGGGATTGTGGCATTAGGAAAAAAAGAAGAACATGAGTGGGAGGAGGAAGGAAGGAGGGATGACATTTAGAGGGAGAAATGTAGAAAAGAGGGAGGTGTGTTCGTGTAAAGAGGGGGGAGAAATAAAAAGCAAAAGGAGGGAAAAGCCAAAAAAAAGTGGGAAGGAAACGTCGGTCCCTGTCACCATCAACCCTCCCAACACAAACAGACAATCAAAACAAATCATCCACAGCGATCACAAATGGCCATTCAGTGCCGACATAAATGAGACGTCGCCTTGAATCAGCATCGAGGAAGTAATTTGACACATCCAGCGGCTGATAAAACACGAGTAACAAACACGGGAAATGTGACAGCAGATGATATCCAAGTGAAAGGCCAGGCTCTTAAAGGAAATGCAGGTGAGGGGTCACAGACTCAGCTGGAGAAGGCAATTATAGCCAGTATTTGTCTTGTTGCTGAGTCTGTGGTAACAATTACTTAACAAACTGGTTAAACTTTGTCAAGCTTCTGGAAGCTAACTTGGCAAAAGAGGACACTAAAGGTGTAGGTTGTCACGCTGCTTCCCCCCTAAAGAACCAATCAAGAGGGTGAACAAGGAAATATCTGAGCCAGTAATGTTGTCACACATGGATGTGGACAACAGAGGTTCACATCACTATCAGTAGGAGGCATATCCACTCGCTAAAGATCAGTAAAGATTTATGTGTAGCCTACATATGTTGCATCTTCGTTCTCTGTATCCATAATGTGAATTTCACTTGGCCTTTGCCTTTGTGGGATGAGCCACAATGACCATGTGACCTCTTTTTTAAAGTATAATGAAGCCACAGTGTTGCTAAACTAGTAGAGGCACAACGTAGGGAAATAAGCTCAAATTCTGGACGAAAGTGGGTAAACTTTTAAAGTGTTTCTTATCCGATCTGAGTGGAGACCTAATGCTTTTAGTGTGTCTGTGACCACTGAAGTTTGTTTTGGCTCTCTCTGTTCATTTAGATACGGGCTTTACAATAACTGCTGTCACCAAGCTGGCTGCTAAGTGTCAAGACTTTTATAGACTCACATTAGCTATGTTTTGGTCTGCCTTACTGAGGACAAATCACAGTGAGTTCTCATTTTGAGCAATGCGAGTATCTTTCAGGTACAGGATGTGTTCCACCGAAAACAGAAGGAACTCGCCTATCAGTACGCATCGCACAGTGGACATTTACAGCATTTCTTTCAGTATTTCTTCTGAGACTTTGTTGCTCGTTTTTTCTCCATTTTCTCCAATGCAATTTCAGCAAAGGCTATAAAAACACAAAACACAACACAGTTACAAACTCCCCTGTTAAATTACTTGCAGCTATGTTGCCGTTTCGTCTAACTACATTCAAAATTACACGCTGAGACATTTTCTTCAGAGAACCAGATATACAGTTAGCTTGTAGAAAGCTAAGAAATCAGCTATGATCCTAGCAATGTTTTCTCCATCCATTAATATTTTTAATCACCTATGAATTTCAGGGTCGAGTGGAGGGTGAAGCCTAATACAGTTACTGTAGAGTAAGGCATTTAGCCTTCACCGTATCTTTGTAACTACAACTTCATGGTCAAATATTCAAAGAAAATGTAGTATAATTATTTTATGCAGTTTTTATGGTTAAATTAGATTATTCTTAGGATAATATTTTGTTTCTCGGTACACTGCTGTGAAATTACAGTCCAAGTCCAAGATGCTTACAGTACATACAGTACATACATAAAACCCAATACTAGATCAAAACATTACACTTTCACCATTAATCATAAGGGAAATAATTCAAAATGTGATTAAGTAAACAGTAGCATGAACAAATTTCAGTCTGAATCTATCTGCAAGTCACAGAGGGCCCAAAATGATGATCGTCATCGAGAGGACCTTCATCTACAAAGGCTGAAGGTTGTTACGAGTGGCTCCGGTAATCTCACGGCACACCACAACAATTTTCTCCAGTTCTTTCCTGCTTTTTAGACCAAACCACAAAATCACAGAAAATGAAAGCACTGACTCAGTAAAAGAATAAAAGCTTTCCATCACCGTCATCCCAACATCAAAACTTTACAACATTCTCAAAAAGAGCAGATGACTTGACCCGTTACGTAAAGCATCTGACTATAAATTATCTCATGATCAACAAGCTGACGCAAAGAAAAGTCTGAGCTAAGAAGGAAATTAATTAATAACTGGAATGGTAAGAAATCAAAAGGCCCACATGCAGAGGTGACTCCAAGCAATATCCAAATCCAGAAATCCGGAAGAAATACTTCAAAGAATAAATTTAAATTATTTAGGTGCATTGACATGAGAGTTATTTCTTATAAAACAATATACCCAGGTTTGATATGCAGCTTCATTCACCACCGAACCTACCGCCTTTACATAAGGCATCTAAAGCATCAAGCTTCCAAAGGAGTGAGAGACCAAAACAGAGCTCCGTCTCTCAGGCTTCAGTTCAGTTCACTTTGTTCTTTTGACAGTAAATGACAGTGATTCACACAAGACTTTTAGTGTCAAGGTGATCTGCAGTTTCTTGGAGACAGACTGTCCTCTAACAGAAATGTCAAATCCTGCTGCAGCTACTCCCACTCATTGCCAAGCTTCAGCTCGGGAAAATCAACAGCAGCTAAACATCCAGAATTCAAAGTATAAATATCAGCACCAACATGTGTGGGTTTGGATGCGTTTCCGAGGGGACTGTGCAGGAACTACGTCTTGATTTGAGAAAGACTGGTTAAAATTTAAAGTGCGCTCAGTTCCCGGTAGACAGACGCTATTCTGCCGAGAATCCAGCGGCACTATCGTGTCTTGTTTGCTCTGAAGCAGACGTCTCTCCTCACAAAACCCGCCGCACTGTATGGAATCACAATTTCACCCTCCCAGCTACCGGCTTCATCTTCCTAAGCTGCTTTCACACAATCGGCTCCCACCAGAGAGAGCTACTGTTTATGATACAGAAGTGCACGTCAGTTAGCATCAGTCTCAGAGCGGGGAAGAAAGGCGATCATGCATGATTTATAACCTGCTCTATAACAGACATACACTCTCACCATGGAGCCCTTGGTATTTTAATTTTTATTTGGATCCTCGTGAACACGGTGAGAAAGTCTTCTGCGCTCCGTTGTGGATTGCCTGCTCTTGAAGTTGTTCTGTTTACTGGCTAAATCTGTCTTGCTGCGAGCTAAATATCCCATTAAGGAGTTTGACTTTGTCCCCCTCAGTTGTTTGGAGAATAGGTAGCAGGCAGACCTATCTACACTACTGCATATGTTTTGACTCGTCTGTGCAAAATATATCCGAACGTATGTTCACAATTCATTTTTAGCTGTTGTTGCCACTTGAAAAGATGCACACAAAGCCTTTGTAACCAAAGTCTAAGCCTGTATGTGTGTAACAAGGGTCTGTGACAGGAAGTAAAACCATATCTGCAGGGTGCAAGAGGATCTTTAGTGGACTCGAAATGTTCCCAGAGGTTGACTGCACACAATACTGCTTCATTTTGTGAAGCTTGTTGTGTCGCAGGTGTACATCACTTTTAAATTATCCGAAGAATTCAGACTAGTTGTTTGTGGCACCGTATACCTTTTGGAAGTTTTGGTCATTAGACAGAATTTGCACAACAAAGCTCGCAGACGTCGACAGGGGTCGAACGGCATGTAAACTTGAAGTTGATTTCAGAAAGCAGCACTGCTGAAATATGCATAAAGAAAATGAGAAAACTTTATCCAGTGAGAGATACTCTATCCTTGTCACAGAGAGAAAACCAGCACAGGGATGAGTGCTCTCTAAGAACATCTTTTCAAAGTGCTCGGTTCCTTTGCTCATTGTTTACAATAGAAAATGATGCACTTTTAAGATTGCTCAGAGCAGAGAAAGTACCTAAACAAGGAGTGGAAAAAAAAAAAGATCCTCCAGCCTTGTAAAAGCAAAGAGCTTCAGGTTTTGTACAGCTACATAAAACAGTAGCAGCTGACAGTCTGTTCATGTCTGCACAAAACTGTTTTTAAAAATGTTGTCAGATAGATGTTGAAACACTTACTGTCAGTTATTCATGTTCGGGTGTCACCACACCTTCCTCAAAGATAAAGAAAATCAGTGACATAGTTCGATAGAAAAGCTTTAAAATATAGTCTAAATGCTAGTAATACTTTTTGGACTGTCGTGATTTGAAAATTAGTATTAAACTGGCTTAATGAGCTGTATCTAACTGCAGAAGAACAAGGAAATCACTGATAAAAGCAAGCAAGAAGAGTTTTTGTCTTCATTTTGAGTTTTGAACCCTCTATTGACATATGTGAGTTTCTGCTCATTAGTCTAGTAATGTTGAGCTTTAGTTTTATTGTTCTATTTGAGCTTAATTTTCTCTGAACTTAGTAGTAGTTGTAGAGTTTTGAATTCTGAGCATTTCAGTGCAGTGCACTTCAGATATGGTGGACAAATCTTGCAATGTGCACATGTTCCCATATGCCAAACCTAAAAAATATAGCCCTGAGATCCCTTCCCGGACAATTTAACCGCCATTCAAACCTGAACTCATTTGACCTTAACAACTCACAGGTTGGGGCAGTGACTCACAAACAGGAGTGATGGAGCCACTTCAGGTCAAATACCCGAGACTTTCCATCAGCTTTTAGAATTGAAGAAGTCTTTTGAAAGAGAGCCCAGAAAGTGGATTCTGTTAATCCGGATGTGCCGTTTTCTGTGGGGCGAAACGTTTTGTCACTTGGAAAAACAACCAGAAGACTTAGGCTCACTTGGATTTTCCCACAGAAAATGCTACATCCAGATGAATGAAATCAACTTTGTGGGATTTCCTTACCTGGATGATTGAGCATCCATCAAGACACTTTTGGGGGAGATGGTACAGGTTTTCAAGAACTTAAATGAAGTTGTATTAAACTCAAAAACGTTAGACCATCATGACCGGGATGAGTGAGAACCTACAGACTCTCTTTCCAAGTATTTTTCTCGTTATTACATCCTGCTTCACTGTCAAGGTTAGTCTCCCTGTGGTAGTTTTACTTCTCTGGACTTCCCCTGATCTATTTGTATTCACCTGTATCTCATTCCCCCTCCTGGTTGTCATCCCCCAGTCAGTCAAAGTGTATAAATAGTCATGCTCCCCTTTGTTCTTTTTGAGTCAGCTGTAGTTCAGCTCCATGTTTCTCCCTGTTTTCCAGGCTCGTGTCCTGCCTTTTCCCTGTTCTTTCATTAGGCCTCAGTCAGTTCTGTCCTTGGCTTGAATTACAAGGTTTACTCTGCCAGCTCTCCCTCAGTGCCTTGTGTTCAAGCCTATTAGTCAATAAAGCTCCTCACCATCCCGAGGTTCTGTGTCCTGGATTTGGGCGTTTTTCTCACTACATCCTTTAAGTCTGTGTCATCAATCAAAATCATGCATCATATACCTACTGAGTGACACATACAGCTCTAGCTTCACAGATGCTACATCAAACATTGACTTTTTGGAGATGTGTGTGAGTCAAATCTGTGAGCCTGTGTTTGCGAGCGTATGTGTGCACTTGTGAGGATTAGGTAATATGTGCCAAAGTCACAGAAGCCTCGGGAGTTTCTAAAAATGTGGCACACATTACTGTAAATAGAAAATCCAAAGAGAGAAACAGGGGGGGGGGGCGTTTTAACTACCTTACTTGCTGTCATACCTTTGAGACATTACTGTTACTGTGACTGTGTGCAAACGAATTCACACTGTTCTCACTGCACATCAGCACAGGAAGGAGTCATCATCAATCCAACAAGGTTTTTCACAGGCTTGAAGCCTCGCAGGAGTTAAGCTAGTAACCAAACCAGACCACTGCCACTGCAACAAAATTTGCTGAATAGCCATTAAAAATTTTAGAAACCACACTGAATGTTGCAAAAAAACTGACTGCAAAAAGGGACACGGAGCAGCTGAGTTTATAAAAAGGCCAGATTCCGGTCGGTAATACTCTACCATTACAGAGGTCGTCTGTCTGCTGTGACAGGTGCGCCACATTAGAAGAGTACAACCTGTCACCTGTTTCAAGACCATAAAAAAACGGCGACCTGTCACTTCCAAGAAAAAAGAAAAAAATCAAAGCAACATGGTCGCAATGTGCCAATCAGGGAGCAAGTTCTGAAGAAATGCAGCTTTTGAGGTGTGCTGATGCTAGGAAACAGGACGATGGTATGAGCTTCTACACCCGAAACAAAAATCATGCAAGGTTGCTTGTTTGGCTCTTAGAAGACAGACTAATAAAGAAAGTAGTGTTACCTTAATGCTTTTTTAATAATCTATGGATTTTAATTCATATATTACTGACATCAGATTAATAAAATGCTTTTAAGCTCTTTCATAAAAATGATAAATGAATGGAGATCTGAGTGGTGTTAATGGAAATCAGCTATGAGCTAACTTGGCTACACTGCTGGCAAATTTGACAGATTTACTGCAACTTTACTTATTTTTAACAAAAAAGCGAGTCAGTGCACATCCACACGTCTCTCTGTGTTCTCTCTATTCAGTGGACCTAGTGGCAGATCACATAGACATAGAGGATCTGTGCTTTTGCAAACAGTGATACTAAAAGTCATCACTAACTAAGCTGCTTTTGCCTACTCTGTTACCATAACCATACATTGTATTTTCCTCTCATCTGTGATGACATTAACCGTTTGTTAGCGAATGTCGCACACAAGATGATCCTCCTTTTGTTTACTAGATTAACTTAATCTCTAGTTTCAGTGCATACTGAGCCCATAACTTCAGTTATTTTCACCTAGTTATTTAGACCTGGAATCATGTCCATGTTCTAAACAGTCTATGGCTAAAACCTGTGAGTGTGAGTGCTAGCTAAAACCAGTTTTAGCTAGCACTTAAAGCTAGATTTAGCAGGCAGAGTTGAAATGAGCCTGCTCCTGTCATATTGCGCAATTCAAATTAAATCAAAAGTATGGATTTTCATCTGAAATGCCCCCTCAACTCGGATTGCCAGCAGCCCCACCAAGTTAAAAATCCAAGATGACAGGAGTAAATTTAAAAGGTAGTAAAAGTGTAAAACTTTAAATTTCTACTGCCATTGTTGGGTATTTGTGCCTCACTAAATAATCTATGCACAGCACTGAGGAGGCTTTATCCATGAATGCGCTGCAGCAGTGGTTTTAATTGCAGGAGAAACAGGTGACACGACAAATGACAAATGCTTCATTAGATGAAAAAACGCTGAAAACAACTGCCTGCAAATAAGAATTACCTGAAGAAGCTTAAATATCGTCCACCATACCAGCCTACAATGACTAAATCACACATTGTCTGTGCAGGCAGAGCTAACTACTATTACAATTAGAATCCACCCACATTTAAATGCTTATAGATGTAGAAAAATACTAGAAATATAAGAAAAGCTGAATCATAGTCTCAAAAGAATTTACAAAACCTATAAAATAGCTAGCTGGAGTTAACCTATTGTATTATAGAAACTCATTTTTCTTGACATTATTTTTCTAGTTCTGGACTGCTTATCTTATTTACCTGGCAAATACTATAGACGCCTCCTTTGTATGTGAGAAATTAGCAAAATATGGTCTCACTGTCAGAATAAGTTTGGATTTTTACTAAGGGAAGTGTGCTACAGGGATATTTTATGAGTGTTTATATTTTTATAAGTTTCTCAGGGGTAATCGGAGCCTCTAACCTGCACTGCTGGTAGCGTCATTTAAAGGAGGAGCATTTGGGAATACTTTCAGAGGTTTAAAAAAAATATACAGAAATATGTTTTAAAACGTGTTTGGATCCTAAATGAGAATTCTTTTTTTTTTTAATATACCAGTAACATATAAAATAATATGTAAAATAGATGGTCATCTTAAACTTTTTTTTGTATTGAGTGACGGAGGACAAAGTCTGGGTAATCATCCCTGTTTTGCAAACAGAAATAACTGTGATTTGGCTTTGTTTTCACAGTCATGGCATCTGACCTCAAAAGACTTTCAGACCTGCAGCTGATGACAGAGTCTGCTCTGGCGGATACGAGAGGCGCACCAGTCCTCGGGGAGACTTGTTTCCTCTCAGGTTAACAATTAATTCTTGATTAAAAGTTGAACAGCAGCCAAATGCACACATGTACACAGAGCACACCCGCAGTCATCCTCAGTGGAGATGTCACTATTTCCCTTCCTCCCTTATGTAACCACGGTGACATGAAAAGGAGGGAAGATGGAGGGATTGGATAGAGGAGAGACACAAGCCTCTGGGCATCACTGGGCAGATTTAGAAAAAAAAAGCCAATCTCCTCAATGCTCTTAGGAAAAGAAAAAAGATTGTTCTGGAAATAAATGCAGTGCAACGTCAAGCCAGCTCCGTGTTTGAGCTTTAATTCCCATGAAATGCAAATAACGATCACAGACCTGCCCTACTCAACTTATTTTATACTCTTTGTGATAATCTCCATCTTCCTAAAACTAATTTCGGCTGGCTCTAGCTCTCGGAGCTGTGAAAAAGTGCTTGTCTCCTTCCTGATTTCTCAGTCTTTTGGATTTTTCCATAAACTTAAATGTTTCAGATCATGAAACAAACTCTAATATTAGTCACAGATAACCTGACTAAATACAGCATGCAGTTTATCTATTAAGGGAAAAAGTTATACAAACCTACCTGTGAAAATGTAACTGTCCCTGATAACTGATAACTGGCTGTTACACCCTTGGAAACGAGAACTGCCATCAAGCATTTGTGATAACTGGCAATGACTCTTTTAGATCACTGTGGAGGATATTTGGCCCACTCTTCTTTGCAGAATTGTTTTATTTCAGAGTTATTGCAGGGTTTAAACCTGTTTAAGGTCGTGCCGGAGCATTTCAACTGGATCCAAGTAAAGACTTTGACTAGGCCAGAACTTCAGGCCCTATTGGTCCACAGTTCTTTAGTCGTTGTTCTGGGTTCTTTTTTGACCTCCTGGATGAGTCGTCGATCCATTCTTGGAGTAATTTTGGTAGGTCAGCCACCCCTGGGAAGGTTCGCCACTGATCCCGTTTTTCTCTATTTGTGAATAAAAGCTCTCAGTGTGGTTCACTGAAATTCCAAAGCCTTAGAAATTGATTTTTAACCCTTTCCAGACTGATCGATATCAGTGGCTTTACTTCTCTTTAGATTGTGGCTCGACGTATTGCTTTTTGAGATCTGCCAACCTGCTTCACTTTGTCAGACAGGTTCTATTTCAGGGGTTTCGTGATTCAGCAGGTTTCAGCTTTCCAAAAAATGTGGTTAATAACAACTACTTTATGATTTAACAGGGTTTACTTCTTCACATAGACCACAGGTTTGAATAGATTCTTTTACCCTAAGAAATAAAGTGAGTCAGAATCGGTCTGATATCCAAATATCTGATCAGAGCGTGCCTACTTTCAACACAACATGAGTCTGAACACGAAACTGTTTGGAAGAATGACCTAAAGAGCAATAAAATGAAAACCCACTTAGAGTCTCCCTCACACCAAATAAGGGGAAGCCTTTCTGCTTCTCTGTGGGATCATCAGTCACATCTAAGATAAGGTTTAGAATCAGGGGAGCCTTGTAGCATTTCAGTGTTAGACAATTACCATCAAGAAGAAGAACAAGACAGACTAAAACAAACAGGGCAGTGGGTGGTGGGAAACGCCCTCCCTCATTTCTAGCTCATGCAGAGAAAACACCAGAGTGATAACTTTCACCGAGGAAAGAGAGAGAAATGACACACACATCCTTACAAAGACAAAACAGTCCAGCACCAAAAAAACGCAACTCTGCATTCACACACTTGCACAAAATAGAGAGGAACTTTTACAATACACCTACTGACACACTCATACTCACACATGCCCGCGTGCATTAGCGAGGTGTTGGGTGAAGTTATTTTCCTCTGATGCCTTTTTACTAATTAATTCCCCTCTGTGTGTGTGTGTGTGTGTGTGTGTGTGTGTGTGTGTGTGTGTGTGTGTGTGTGCGTGTGTGTGTGTGTGTGTGTGTGTGTTGGAGTGTCAGCAGGGAGGATGCAGGTTTAGACAAGCTGTTATCACCGGACACACACTCTCTGTCGCACACACATTCACAGATGGACGGTTAAAACACAAGTTATCCATTCCTCATATTTAACATTTTATCACTCAAGTGCTTGCACAGATTTCACGCATGCGTAACAAAAATACATCAGTGTGTCCTTCGCACACTTGTGAGGAAGTGTATTGTGGTTGTTAGCTGAAGAGCTTCCGCAGTGCTGCACACCAAATATTGGCTCGCTTGTTTGTGTGCGTGTGTTTATATTTGTGAATGACAGGCTTATGAGCGGCTGTTAGCATTAGCCTGGTCCTCAGCAGACTCATTTATGGGAGTCCTAAATAACATTGTCACCACCAACCAAACGCTTTGCTAAAACTAGATGTTTGTGTGTGTGTGTGTGTGTGTGTGTGTGTGTGTGTGTGTGTGTGTGTGTGTGTGTAATCCTTGTGTTTCCTCCCTGTTAATAAAAGGTGTGCAGTAAATCAGATTTAGCGAGTACTCTGAGACCCAGATGGAGGATTTGCCGTCCGCCTGGGTATCGTTATCCAATAGCAGCAGGCTTCCTGAGCCGCAACATTATCCATGCCGACCTTTGTTGTTATGACCAAACAATAAAGGTCAGGAAAGTGACCTCTAAGTCTCTGTGCTATTAAGGTAATAGAACCCCAGAGTGTGAAAACACATAAAACTACCTGCTGAAAAGTAAAGGCAGGTAATGAGGCCTGAGTGTTTTACGTCTTGGTCGTGCTGTCCAAGGTACTGAAAACTGTTAGGTACCACATGCTTTGCTCTTCTCTGTCCTCTGTGACTCATTAGTTTAACTAAACATCCCAATCAGCTTGATGAACGTCAATTAAGAAAACCTGGTGACAGAATGAGCAACACTAAAATAGCGATCCCAATCTGAGTCACACCGGTAGCTGTGTGAAGTTCTACCACTGGGACTTTTCATGGCTACGCTCATGCAAAGCAGCCCATTCTACCTGGTGGCCAAATGAGCAATTAACTAAAGTAGGAGGTTATTTTCTGCTATCGCAGCTCTATGATGAAGCACAATGAGCAGAAATTAAGTAACTGCAGTTAGTTAGATTTAGAGAACACGTAAAACCTTGTTATACACATCTGGATATACATTATTCATATAATGACCTATGATAATGAGCCTTAGTGTTTACTAATCATCAGTTACTAATGAATAAAATATATTCACACATTTAAGTACAATATACAATACAATATTTACTAAGTTAAGCTATTTAATCCAATATTTACTTGTGCTTTAATCCACATTTGTTATTTATCTTTTAGCCCAAGTTGTGTCCAGTATTTGCTTGTGTTTAAGTCCTTTGCTTGTGTTTAAGTCCATGCTGCACATTTTATTTTATAGACGGGTCATCCGCCATCTTTGCCGTTTCAAAAACCTGGCTGGTTATAAGCGCCACAAATCACCTAGAGCAGCCTGCGTGGGACAGTCACATTCATGCATCACTGTGACAACTCAAAGTACAACCCTGAATAGAATGAAATGAAAAATTGGATTCTGCTGATTATCGAGGCCACGTTTGCCTCATAACTTTTAATTTCATCGACATTCTATTAACTCGAAAGTACATTTTCCTCCTGAGTGCCCATTAACTTTCATCCGTGCAGGAAGTCTGGGACATTTCTCAGTGAAATATGGAGGAAAGGGTGTAAACATATTTCTTGAAGACATTGATGAGGATGTAATGAAATTCTCGTGAAGAGGATTGTCAAGACTCCTCTTTAAAGCAGATGTCGACTGGTAATGTGGATCTCATTCGTGTGCAAGGAGTAGTGTTGAGCAGGCATCCAAATGCATGCTCTGACTGCTGCAACCTGTCATGTTTTTACATAGCTCAGTGCTGCCCCCTGCAGGAAATTTAGCCTTAAAACACAGACAGCAGTGAGGAAACCATTACCTATCTATCCTGCATTTGACCAGACACCATCCATTATTGAATCCTGATTTACTAAAGCGAATTCAGCTGCTTATTACATTGTAATTGTTAATATAGTGGAGCTTTCTTACAAACCTGATTTTAAAGGATGGAAGAACTGAAGAAAGGACGAAAAGGAAAAAACAAAGAAGGAAGAAGTCAATGAAGGAAATGAAGAGAGTAAAGATAAAATGCTGGGAGTAAAGAAGGAAGGAAGGAAGGAGGAAAGGATGAAAGGAGCACACAAGGAAGGAAGACTGAGAGAAGGAAGAGATGAAGGAAGGTAAAGAAGGAAGGAAAGAAAAAAATTACAGTAATGAAAAACTGAGAAAGGAAAAGTAAAATAAAGGAAGGAAGGAAAGAAAAGAATCAAAGAAAAAAATTACAGGAAGTAAAGCAAAGGAAAGGAAAAACCGAAAAAAGAAAATTGTCAGTCAGCTTTTTGAGAGCAGAGGTCAGATCACAGATTTGTTCCTTGAGTAATAAACACCGGGTTCAGGACTCGGAGCCACAGACAGGACAGGAAAAACATTGTGCTGCTGTTCCAACGGGATCTGACAAAACAGAAAAGATGTTGTGGAGGCCGAATCATACTCCAGATTTAAACAGCAAGTTAATAAAAATCCAAAACAACGCAAAACAATCTATGAACACAATTTAAATTTCACAGCTGCGTCACCACGAAGGAAACACCACTCGACACTTGTAAATACTTGAAATTATTTTTCCTGTGAAAGGACTTCCTGCCATTTTGCAGACTTCTTACCCCGATAAGCATTTGAGAGGCAGTTTATTAAAGGACCGTTGTGTCTCGGCTAATTTAGGCAATCAAAGACAAATGCAATCACACAAATACAGTTAGTAAATCAATACACACACACACACGCTCAGTACAAGAGTGTGTGTTCCTGTGTGCTCTACAGTGAGACCTGGCTGTCTGCAGTGATTACACCCTGAAAGTAATTTACAGTGACATGAGCCACAATTCATCCTCGCCCTCCCTCCTCTCACTCATCCCTCTTCCTCCTTCTCTCTTTCCACGTCTCGCCTGGTTTCATCCTTTATTCCCTCGTTTAACTTGCTTCTTTAAACTCGCCCCTACTCTTCTCTCCGGCTCGTCCCTCCCTCCAAGCTTTCCGCCCTCTCCGTCGTCTATCATATCTCCTTCATTATGCACAAAAAAAAAGGGGGGATAAGTGAGAGGGTGGAGTAATGGAATTGAGTGGAAAAGGAGAGGTGTATGTGTGTATGCCTAATGCACCTGGGTCAGCCATGATGGTAAAACCTAACAATCGAGTAGCCTAAAGGTCATATTCTCTCATCCTGACAAAGCGATGGAGCCACATCCCGATTCCATCCACGTGTATGTGCGTGCACCTCAGCCGGAGTTTAATTGAAGAGCCGGATGCGTTCATCCGTGTTTGCTAACAAGAACAAAGATCCAATTTTATGCTAATTACTGACGCACAGATTTGCGTCACTTTGATTGCGATGGTTAGCGAGACAGGGACGTAGCTATCATGAGTCACAAGAGACAAAACACACACACGTTGGTTGGCTTCGTCTCCCAAACCCGCCACACGGAGACCCCCGTCTGTATTTTTAAAATTAATAGCCATTATTTTCTATGCAGGCTCTTATTATTCAGCCAATTCAGCCTGGCTGGAAACTGTGGAGACACATGATTTACACACACAAGCAGGTGGACACATACACACACGTAATGACTAAGCCTCTCAGTCACTGTGCTGCACACCCGTGTGTGATGCTGTATGTTAATATGTAGGGCTTAGAATTCTATGGATCTCTAGGTTCATGCTAATAAGGAAGAAGTGTGCCTCCTTTTTGTTTGTACGTTGATTGAATGCCTCTGATCCCCACTGAACGACGCACTGAACCTGTACTTTGCATTCTGTAAGATCTGTATAAAATACAGCTATGCATAAGTGTGTGAATGAATAGAAATGTGACACATGAGAAGGTGTGTCTTTGACTGTTCCTGTATAACTTCTTTTCGGACTAGTTAACAAATTATGCTCCGGTCATTTGATGTTACCAAGATAATGTCCTTTTGTAATATAGTTCAATTTTCTTTGTACATTTCATTTATCCACCATCATACATTAAGCCAAGAAGAGGTCGTTATACTAACAAGAGGTATCAATGCTGGGCCAAAGTTCAGCACATGGTTAAAGTTTGTAATCCAGCCAGGGTGTAAATATCACTCAGCAGCCAGTCGTAGAGATGAAGCAGGCAGCATCAACACATAAATCTACCCGGCTTAAATCACAAGAGCACCTCTGACCGAAAAGCTGATTTTTCTCGTTTGCACAAATTAATTCAGATTCACACTAATTCTGTTCACAGCTCCAACAGAATGAGGAAGAGGAGGGAGAAATATAATTAGATTGAATTACAATTGGATGGAAGTCGAGGACAAGGAGAAGGAAGCTTTGGATGAGGAGGAAGAGAAGCAGCAGGAACATCTTTAGGGATCTCTACGATGTCATTGAGGTTGGTTTCATTAATATGGTCCTCTCACAAAGAACAATGACTTGTTTTAGTTCACCTACTTCCTGTATTAAATAGTGACGTGCAAAACATTGTGGAATACCACAGAGCAGGCACGTATAGTGCATCTGCAGGTAAATGAACGTCAAATCTCTCAGACTAAAATCTGTATTATACTTTTAGTCTTAAGAACATGTGTTGTATATTTATCACCCTTATGATAAAACCCATGTCAGCCATTGGTTTATGGACTTTGTATTTTGAAGCCTCAACATTTGCTTTATTGCTATGTTGGTTTTTGTGAGCCTTTTTGGACCATATTAGGATGAGGGATCAGAATCTGGAGTCGTGCACACTACTGTGTCATTTAGTGTGTATCCATAAGATTCGTACAGCAGATCCAAGTTGTGCCTTGAAAACAGGAACGTTGTCTGCATAGAGGAGAACTTTAATAGCAGGCTTGTACAAAGTGAGGCTTTGTGCTCACGTTTGCTGCAAACACTCGTTTTAATTCTGTCACCCTGCTTTGATGCAGAATTCAGTTAAAATCAGGCACTTTCTTTTTTAATGTGTTCTTGTGAATTGATTGTGTATGGCATACATTTGATTTGACTTTCTGCGAGACAACAGTCGTCCGCTGGCCAAAAAAGTTTTCCAAATACCTCCACGTGATCAAGCCTGGATTTAGAAAAGAATAGCAAAAAAATATCTGCACCTCCTGCTTCACATGCAATTTGTGTTTGTGTGTTCAGAGGCGGCGGCGAAAGGGGAGACCTCGGCTCATCCAGCTGGACAGCCTGACCAGGAGGAGTCAAACATTAACTCTGCTCCGGCCGCCGCTGGGATGACGTGAACGCCAAACAGGAGTCCATCACAGGTCGAATGCGAGTCAGACCTTCTGAGGAGGGTTTTACTTTTCTCTCTTCTTTATAATTGACCCTTGTTTTCTCTCTCTCAGCTCCTGAGAGAGGGATTCTTCAATGAACCACTGAAAGAAATGGTTCTTCAAAGAAACCATTGAACCACTTTTGGTTCCAGTTGGCACCTTTATTTTTCTGAGTGCAGTGTCAGCTTTATAGGCCTGTGTTGTCCTACAAGTGTCTTGATTGTTTAGGCGATTAGTCACTTTGTCAAACAGAAATGGACGTCAAAGTGAGAAGTCACTGCTTTAAATCTCCTTTGTGAAACTTTCAATAATACTCTGATGCAGACACAGACAAGCAAGCCGATGGCCTAGTAGTCGTTTCCGCTGTACTCCTTTGTACTCCTTTGAACATCATCAATTTTCTTCCACTTATCCCATTCACAGTCACGAGGGGGCAAGAGCTTATCCCAGCTACTATAGGACGAGATGCAGAGTCAGGGCTAAGAGGGAGAGACAGACAACTATTCACACCTATGGACAATTAAGAATCACCAGTTAACCTAAGCCTGTCTTTAGGCTGTGGGAGGAAGTCAGAGTACCTGAAAAGGACCCATGCAGACAAGGAGAGAACATGCCAGCTCCACACAAAAAGGCCCCATGCTGTTGGTGGACTAACCACCATGCCACTGTGCTGCTATAGTTGGTACATTGTAATGTAAATTCTCCTCAGACAAGTCTGTGCAGTCACAAAATACAGGCAAGCACATGGCCATATGTACAGACCTCACACTCATCATCTGAGATCTGAGTGGAGCCTAGTGGACACATAAAAAATTCAACCACACAAACTTCTCCTCCACAGAAAGTCAGTCAACCTTATCCAGCAGATGGCGCAGTAACATGACACAGCTTCTGTTGTCAGTCAATCACAGGGCTGACAAATAAAGTTGACGTAACAATCAATCACACCTACAGCCAATGTAAAGTCACCAGTTAACGAATAGGCGTACCTTTGGAAATTCACAGTGCTGTGAACTTCAAAAGCAGCTGATTAAATTTGTAATTCTTGAACATTTTTACATCCACTCCATTAAGACACATGAAACTCACACATGTTGTATTCTACGGTAGAAGCAACAAACAGAAATGTGTCCCAGTGCTGTAGATGGCACAAAAATGTAAGATCTTCAGTGCGTATGCACTCTTTTTAAAACATCATTGCTTCTGTGGTATGCCAAAATGCTTTGCACCGTTTGACTCGTGAGGCTTTGAGCTTTTCTTAAAGTATAATTTCATTCATGACATGCTATTCAAAGCACAGGGACAGATTAGAGTGCAAGAGGGCTAAATGGAAACTGAATTGTTATGGAAATTAAGTGAAACAGTCAACAGATTTAAAACTGAGAGAAATTTAAAGTCATCTGTGCCTTCTGACATTGCCTGTGGATGATGATGGTCCTTGATAACGGGTAACATTTAACATTTTCTAAACCTAAACAGTTAAAACTAATCTTCCAGTCATCACCTGCCAGTAAAGGACCGTTTGTAGATGTTTAGGATTAGAAATGAACTCACGATGTGTCACACACAACCTGTTACCAAGGGACACTGAATCTGGACTTTGTGGCTGCTGGTCTTTAACAACTTGATCAATTACTGTTCCTTTCTTTAGAATAAAGACCAAACTCAGTGTGCTTAGGACACATGTAGCTGCACGAGTAAGTAGATGGGCATGTGGCAAGTTTTTGTGTTCACACAGGTGAGGCAACAACATATAGCACACAATTCTAGTAACATTCACAACAATGCAAGTGATAAATGGGTGATAGTCTACACAACGTAAAGCTCTCATAAAAACCACTAATATAAATGTGAATATCGTATAACCAGTGCTTGCCAAAGACATCAGTGCTATTTTGTGAATTCTGTGGATATAAATGAAAACAAAACAGCGAGGTCTTATTTAATAAACACAGCTGCTCCCGGCAGATGAAAAGCGTAACTTCTATAAATACAAAGCAGTCTGCTGTGTATGCCACACATGCGTAATGTCCCTGCATATATTAAAAAGAATGTTAAACAAATGCAGATTTGTTTCACATTCGCTGGTATGGCAGTAATATGGTGTGGACTATCTAATACCCACAGTGATCTAACATTGGCGGTGCTGCCAACGAGTGAGTCACATTCATTAGAGCTCCTGCTGAGCTGTAATCAGCCGTGAGTGCCACCTTAAAAAGGAAAGGAGATGATTTCTGACAGTCAAATGTTCGAGTTAAAAGGCTGATTTCCCAAAGCAAGATTCCTAATCTTTCATGTCATTCATCTTCTGCAGCCACACCACGGGCTGTGTACCAGCAACTCACTTGAGCGTATTTGAGCGTCCCGACCCAAGTATGAGCTTTATCTCATTTCTGCTCCTCTCTAAACTACAAAATCCCTTCAGATCCCCTTGAAACTCTCCTTCGGCGCTAATCTTGCATAGTTAAGTGAAAATAAGGTCAGGAGCTGCCCGACTAACACACACTTTGCAGGCATGTAAAGCGTTTGAAGGTGCGAGCGGAGGATTTGAAAACAACAAATTAGCAACACGTCATGCTGAGGCACAACGATGATTTCCATAAAGAAATTAGATTAGACCAAATATGACCAACAGCCAGTTTGAACTGCCTTCAGTTTACAGAGGAACTTTCTGGATCACCTCACAGCGCAAAAGCAGGGCAGGTGTCTGCTCTGTAAAGGAGAGACTAGAGCCTGACTGGCTTATTGGCGGATCGATATTATCAGTTAGTATTGGCTATTTGCACATCTATCTGTGTCTAGTGTCTAAAAGAAAAAAACATTCAATCATCAGATTTTTAAATAATTAAATATTGGCATTGGTCTATAAAACTCTATATTAGTTGAGATCTAGAAGGTACTACTTCTCAAGAGTAACTTTGTGTGCCTGAAAAAATAATTCTCATTTATCTCATACTGGGCATTTATGTTGTTCATACAGAGACAAAAGTAGAAACACTAGGAAGTGTATGCTTTGCTAATAAAAGCTAGGTAACTTTAACAAGCACTAGACACAAAGAAGGTAAGAAGACTTTTACACTGCAAGCAAGCTGTGATTTTTAAAACAGTTTTTATTAATCAGAGACTGATTCACATTTAGAGGTACTCGTGAGGGCAAGCAGGCATCCAGTATCTTTGCCCGGGAACAGCTGGACATATGTGGATTGGAAAAGCTGAGGATCAAACCTCTGACCCTCCAACTAGTAGACAGATGGAAATGCTTTGTTATGAGGGGGAAGGTTTTTCTTGGCACACTTTTGCCTCTATCCCTACGATAGACCCGGGGTGTAACCCTCCTCTTGCTCCGTGACAGCTGGGGTAGGCTCCAGCCATCCTACGACCCTGATTAGATAAGCAGAAGGAAAATGGACTTTTGGTATGTTACAACCATGGCAACCATCATCTTTGAATACCGTTGCCTCATTTGATGGCCTCCTCTGCTCCCTTAATGACAAGTTTTCTCAGGAAATATCAATAAAGACAAAGTTTGACCACCTTTAGAATAGTTTCCGAGTTTTTCCAAGCGTAGCTGCATAGGCAGAGACCACCTTCACTAACTTCTGATGCAAATCCACTTAGGTTGTTGTGGAAGCAGGCCGAAACACACGACAGAACAACTCAGTTTGGAAAACAGCTCAGTGTTTACTCCAGTAGGCTTTCAAGGGGTAAAGATTTAAAGGAATGTGGCCGTCACGACCAAGGAACTGGCCCTCAAAGTATCTCAATCTAGGAAGTGGAACTTGAAAAGGAAAACAAAACACAAACATCTTGCATTATGATTAATATGAAGGCTTTCTAAACTCAAATCCAAAGTGATCCATCAGATGGTGCCTTTCAGACAATTGGCAAAATGTAGACAGTCATAATTTAACTTAGATATATATAGGTGTCCCTTTCTCTAAGCAACTATGGGCCTCTAAAAATAAAAGGTGCCCACTGATATTGGCTATAAATGCAATTGTTGAGAAAGAAAAACATCAGCCCTTAAAACAGTCCACGCCCTGATCCAATCTCTGCTTACTCATATCCATATTGTTATAATGGACTGGGTGTCACCTTTCCACCCATGGCTATAAATTCAGAATCAACAGAGTCACAAATCATCTATCAGGTTGATTGATAACACACGCACATACACACACACACACACACACACACACACACACACACACACACACACACACACTGCAGATATCATTGCGCAGGACAAACACGGGCTGACTCAGCGTTGTCTGGCAGAGGTCAGGAAGTATGTGCATGTTTATGTGTGAACACGAGAGACAGACGGAGAGTCCGTATATCTGTCGATGTGTCCCTCCTCTCGCTCCTGAGGACAGGACTGCGGCGAAATGACAGGAAGTGATGTCACAGGTCTTCCAAGGTCAGTGGCTTCACCCATTCCTGTCCAATAAGCTTTCATGCTACACTTTTACTCTCGCCAGTTCACAAGCATGCACACAGACACGCACACACAGACACACACACACTTTCCTCTGCCAAGGTCCCTCCCTGCGACCTTTTAACCCTATCACCTGAGGTGAATGCACACTCGTCCTGCTGTAAACCATCAATCTTCCTTTATCACTTTACCTCACACACACACACACACACACACACACACACACACACACACACACACACACACACACCCTGTAGCAGATACACGTCCTACTGCCGTATACACTAGGACACAGAGGGTCCAAGGTATACTGTGCACACACACCAACACCCAAAACAGCTGTTAATTCATATCCACGGGGGAAAAACAAAAACAAAATCTCCCAGAGCAACACAAAATTTCAAAATAAAGGTTTAATAAGCCAGAACGTGATAGTGTTGGCGACACACAGCAGTTGGTCTGCAGCAGCCAGAAGGAAATCCTGTTTTACTGCCGACACTGTTTCCTCTAAATGTAAGAAGACGCTACAAGGAAACACTTACTTTCTATTACTGCATCACAGCCACAGTACACGATGTCGCTTTAACATTTTATACCGAGTAACACTCGCTCGTGAATTTAATATTTCATGTTGCAAACCGTCAGAGCTGCTGCTTTAAAACGACGGTATATCCCAGCGCTTTTATTTTGGCCTCCTGTCAAAGAGAAAGCCGTCATCCTCCAGCTGCTACCGCACTGCTTGACTTGAGCAGTACAAACATGAGGCAGTTGGAGGTGTGATCAGAGCTACACCGTCTTTTCTTTATGTAACAATAGTGGAATTACTTAGTGTTTAGTCTGAGCTTTGGATTCGGATAAACTTCCCACCAGGTCTACGATGCAGTGGCTGCTTTTCTTGTACTCTAGTGGGAGCAAACAGCCGGATGACAGATGTGGACATTTACTGCGTAAAAGAGAGTGGGCAAGAGATGAAGCTTTGGAGATTTCCAGTCTTAATTTTAAATGAAATCAAAGGAGCGAGGTTGATGTTTTCTGCATGCTTGTCAAAGAAGCTTGCAGCTTTTAGCTACCTCTAATCCACCATAGCCCACACTGCAAGCATAATACCATTTCAAATCCAACTTTCAGTGCAATACATCTGCTGTGAATCAAATTAAGTTAAAGTAGACATAGTGTTGTTGTCATATGCACATGTAGATAAACACAGGAAGTTTATGCTGTATAATTAAATTCTTATTTTGACGGACTTCTGCCACACAGCAGTCATAGAGACATTCTAATATAGTAAATAACGTATGATAAAAATTCAAATAAGATAAAAATAAACAGATTAAGTATCAAAAACAATGAATCAAACAATAAAATACAGTTAGGCTGGTAGAAACCGTGAAGCATTTGTAGCTAAAGAGCGCTTTGCATTGGAGATGGTGGAGACCAAAACAGAGCAAAAAGCAACTCTGGGGTAAAATTCCCAAGGAAGACAGATTTTTAAAAATTCAAAACATATATTTCAAGTCTGAAACTGTTGCTTTACTGTTACCCCCAAATTAAATGTTTTGGTTTGTGCTTGTATTCCTTGCACTGTTCCTCTGTGTATCATCTCAGGGCAGGTGAATAAAAGTAGTGAGCACAGAATTATTTCAGGCCACGCAATCAAGCTCAGCCGCCATTCATCAGCTGACAATAGCTGGTCTCCAGTCAGCCGATATCCACTTGGCTGATGCTGCCACACTGCCTACCTAATACTTTCCTGTCCCTTCAAGCTGCTTTGCAACCCAACTCCACCTCAGCTCCCTCTTTTCAAGCTGTGTCTGCCTTAATTGGTGCCATGTTTCTCATCCTATCTGCTTTCTCTGCTCTGTTTTGGGACTCAGGTCAAAATTACTGTAAATGGACTGGACTATATGTTTTATAAAATCACTGCAGTCGCCAGTTAAATTAATTGTCAGAATAAAACCATCCAAGGCTGTGCTGTGCTTCCTGTCTGGCACACTTTGACAGTTGGTCTCATCTGTCAGAGCAGACTACAGTCCCCAGAGTCTCCTTATTGCCGGTTGCCAGGCCCTCACATTTGTTTTGGCACACTTCCTCTACTTTCAGCCCACTCTAATAGAGTTAACCTTGTCTGACAGCAGACTACAAGCCCCATTAGGACCAGGTGACCGATAACCAGCTCCCACTGAGACTTACATCCACAGCTCTGCCCATAAAGAATGTGTTTACTTTTCCTTCTGCCCCTCTTTAAAGCTTATCTCCACGTTGTGTCAGCACGTATGGCGCTCTCATTGGGTTGACAGTGCACAGACCACCTTCGCCATACACCAGCCAACACATGCACATATTAACCCTGGAGGGCTGTGGCTTCTTGGTCAGATTACTTCCACCAGCTATTGTCTCAGATGCAAGCTTGACAGGAAACAGCACTCCATTTATTTCCTGTTCTTTTCCTGTTCCCCAGACAGCTCTAATAAACGTAAGCAACACAGATGAGACCCTGTGCTGCGCCATGATCCGATGAGCCTGAAGATGAACAATAAATAACCACAAATTTGACTTCATTGGGCATTTTAAAAAATGGATTTGTTTCAATTCAAAGCAAAAGATAAATGTTAGGTCACTACAAAAGTTTATGGTTAGCTCAGCAGACAGCACAGAATCTTTGTTGCAAAATACCCCACACGACTTAAAAAGCAACAAAGGTACAATATTCAGAGATTATATTTAAACAGAGCTAGGGCAGGAGCAAATAGCCTTCCATGCTGTATACTAACACAGTTAATGCATTAGCTTAGTGGGTAAAAGGAATCTGATTTGATTCCAGCTGGAGACAAGTCACCAAACAGAAACTTGGCCAAATCAAACATGTGGAGCCACCTGGCATGTTGACTCCTTGAGACGAAGGGATCAGCCTTTTAAGAGTAAAATGTGACAAGAAGACATTTGCCCACAGAATCTTTAGCTGATAGACATGAACAGCTTGTATGGATCGGTGCAAATGGAAAGTATCACTGCAGTAAAACGGTTCATTATAGGAGCAGAATGTAGTTTGAGTTTGGTGTCTGCTATAGGCTCGAAACTCAGCATGACTTCCCTTTACCGAGAGAAACTAGGGGATCGAAAAGCAAACACCCCCAGGATCGAAAAGCAAACATCCCCAGGATCCTACAGGTGGATGCTGGGGGGGTGGAGGGGTTACACTTAAAGATAGGACAACTGCAGAGGGAGAATGATGGGAAATAATGAAAGAAAACAAGCTGTCTACCTGAAACTGCTTGCAGGCTTCGCTCGAGTTAGCACAATGTCTATTTTGGACAGAAAATTGAACATGTAGAATGATTCCTGTTTTAGTGTAGTTTATGGTCCATGCTTTTCTCCCTCATCATTTCACATAACTCCTCATTTTCCAGAATTCCTATAATAGAGGTGGAGAATGGAAATTTAGCATGAGCCACTGAGCCACAGCAAACTTATTTCTTACTGGGGAACAACAATACAGCAGCAGCAGGCTGGAATAAACCATCATTTTCTATCAAATGAGAAGCAAAGACATCCACTGTGTAGCCTGTGAATCGTTAGTGAAGTCCCATCATGAAGCCATACTGGGGTTTTGAAATTGACTACAAAAAAGAGGACAGCGCTCACTGGTTGGCTAAAACTTTATAGTCAAAATGTTGTAGCAAGTCTGCACCTGTTTTATCCAATGTTGATGACCAGGTTCTATTCAATACGTCTTGAAAATAGTGACTGAGCCCGTAAAGTTGTAAAGAAACTGTTTGTCACAGAGAGCACCAAGAGTCTCTATCTTACAATATAAACCACCTTGAGGTGTTCGTTGTTGTGATTTAGCCCTTTATTTTCTCCAGTCTTTAACAATACACCAAACATTTCCTCACTAACTTACTCATCTCAGAAAGAAATGTAGAAAATGCTTTGCTAACAAAGGGAACTGGATAAACTCCTGTTGTTACGTTAAGCTAAACTAATCAGTTATACACACAAAAAAGTTCTGTAGCCTGACAGCTGACAGCTGTTGGTTAATTGATGTCAAAGTTGACTGAAAAACTGAAGGAAAAACTGCTGGACTGAGAAGTCAGAAGGAACACAGACACAAACACCAAGGCTGAAATGGAGCCAAAATACTTCAGGGAAAGTCACTTATGGGTCAAAGCCATCATTTACACGGCCATTTAATTCAGATTTGCACACGCACAAACACACACACACAAGCACGCAGTACAATCATCAGGCTCATGTGCTGCAGTGAGATCTGAACACAGAGACGATGCCACTGCTGTTAGCACTTTCCACCTGCATCAGAAAATTTATTGCAGCTGCCCGCTGTCCACTGATATCACTGCACAAATCACCTGCCCTGTGTTTCTGCTGCCTCTTCTGTAACCTTAAACTGAAGTCGAGTTTCAGTTCTTCTCTCCCTTTTCTTTTGCTTTGCTTCATCACTCATTACTTGGCCGCCTCAGGGGGGATGTGCAGCAAGAGACCAAACCTCCATCTCACTCGGTTTTGCAGTATGGGCCAAAAAGTACATCACCAAAGTATGACCTTGGAGTTCAGCCGGCCAGCCAAACCCTGACATTTTTCATTATGTTGTAAAAATGAGGCTAATGTGAATTCAATTTCACATTATTACCAACAATCAATCAATCAATCAATCAAATATATTTTTAGTTAAAACATTAAATTTAATGTTTTCAATCTACTTAAATTTATTTTAAAGTTAAGTTATAAATGCACTGTGATTGTGTTTTAAACAAACATAGAATCTGAAACAAAAAGAAACATAAAGTTTCCTTTCTTATGTTAATTAATTTTGTCACTGATTTAGGCCTCAGTCACAAAGCACTAGAGATCAGTTGGTAACTTCCTTGGTTCACTGTCACTGGTTGCTGGGTGAAAATAATTGCAATCATGGTGCTGCACTAAAAGACTCTCTCTCTCTCTACATTTATATATATATAGAAGATATATATATATAAAAACATGTGTATATATGTATATATACACGTTTTTACATCGACGGTTGATATTTGGTTCCCAGTCTCTGAGCCTTTATTTATTTCAGATTAAATACTGTTCGGGAATAAAATCAACTTTTGGCTTTACATTTACTGGTTAATGCTAGCATATTTTAGCCTTTGGCAAACTTATTTCCATCGACACGCTTCCAAAACTCCAACTTTAATTTAAATTAATAGAGTTTGAGTTTCTTTACTGTTCTTCTAACATCACTGCAAATGTTATTTCTGTAAATCGCACTGGAGCATATATCGGTATATAGAGTATATTTCAATACATTTCAATTTCACACCAGCAGCTCCATCAATTTATGGTTGAGTGAGAGAGATGATTGAACTGTGTGTTCAGACTGTGGTTAAGCAGCTAGAGGACAGCGAATCAGACCAACATTCAAAAGCAGCTGTGTGAACTGTAAAGCTGAAATTTTCAGTTAAAGTATTTTGCGAATTGATATCAATGCCTATATAATTGTTGAGAAATGAAACAAGATTAAGACTTAATTATATGTTTGTTTTGTTTTCCTAATCTATGTCACTTCTCATCAGACTAAAAAGGAAATATTTCAGTGATAGACTATCACACAAATGAGGTGTAAACGTTAAATAAACATGCACATAAAAAATAAACATTTCAGGAAAACACTCGAAACAATATATGAAATGATTCCAAAAAACAGAAAACCCATCACTTAATAGATATTTCAAACAGAGGCAGAGCTAAGGTGTGGTCAATGAAGGTCAAAGCCACTAACATAGACCAAAATTTGACCAACTATCTAGTCTTCCCACACAATCACTGCTGAAGCTACTTAAGCTTAGCCTGTGTCATTTCAGGCTGAGGTTAAAACTTAAAATCTTTGGTTCTCCTACATCACACAGTGAAATAGGTAGACCTAAAAAAACCTCTGAAATTTAAACTGACCATCATATGGAGGATTTACAGTACTGTGTTTGGGTCCATTTCTGTAGGCCTGTTGAGAGAGTATGCAACAGTGCTTGCATGCAGTCCTGCAAAAATCAACAGTATGTAGCTCAGCGTAGGTGATGCTGATTTGAAACCTTGATCTACTAACAAACCAATAAAACTCCATCATTTGTGGAAAAAGAAAAGAAAGAAAGAAAAAGAAAATAATCTTTGATGTCTACCTAGATACTCACAGAACTGTAGTTACATCAATAACCATGTTCTAGCAGTTTTTTGCTCACACCTAGACAGATTTTAACTGCCCCATCAGCCATTAGCTGGTGTAATAATCTTATAATCCATCCATCCATCCATCCATCCATCAATCTTCCCCATATCTGCTTTACTGTTATCAGAGATGTTGCTATTCAAGTTATCATGGGGTATTAGATGGGGTACACCCTGTGCAGCTTGGCAGACTGTCGCAGGGCTAACACAGAGAAAAAGACAGCTATTCAAATTCACACCAATGGCTAATTTTGAATCACCAGGTAACCTAACTGTACATTGGACTGTGGGAGGAAGTTGGAGTAGTTGAAAAGAGCCCAGGCAGGCGCAAGGAAACTGTGTAAACATTAGGGCTGCCACGATTAGTCGACTAGTCACGATTACGTCGACTATCAAAATCGTCGACGACTGATTTAATAGTCGACGCGTCGTTTGAAGCTTTGTAAGATCACAAAAGACGCAGGACTAAGTAGTAGGATTTAAGAGTGTAATAACGGACTGAAACAGAAGATGGCAGCACTGCGTGTACAAGGATGCCAGCTGCCGTTAAACCCCGAAGAAGAAGAGCCTGTGTCCCAGAATTCATAGCTTAGCCCAGCTCAGTTTCCAACAACGGTGGCAGCTAGTTAGTTTTAATGTTACTCTTATTATTCTTTCTGGGTCACAAAATAAACGTTTAACATATTTTCAGGCGAGAATGTAGCTGTGTAAACCTCAAATATCTGCTCAGTTTATCAAGACACCACATATTTTCAAAAGCGCTCCGACGTTTTCGGAGACGTCTGTTACCCACTAGCTCGATAGCTAGCCGGGGGCAAGGCTCACTAGAGCCGTGAGAACACCGGACTCCCGGCAGATCGTTTTCAAACCCACCGCCGTCTTTCGCTACTCAGGTTAAACATATATAAGTCACTTAGATAACTTAAAAATGTTATCGTTTGGCTTTTTTTTTAGTATTTTATTTGTTCCTGAGTAAATCGGTTTGGCTGAGATTAAAGTTATAGTTTTTACACAGCTGAATAAACGTCAAGCAGACAGCTGATTATCAGAAGTGTGAGATGCTCGAGAATATACTCCGGTGTCCCGTTATATTTTAGATAGCAAGGAGTTTATTAAATTTCACAGAAACAATCTGCAGATTTCATTAAACTTTAATAAACTATCATCTTGTCTTTATTTTTAGTTAGCACATACCTTAAACACTTAAAGCTGTAAGCTAATGATAGTTATATAAGAGCAGATGCTGCTGGTGCAATAAGCTGTACGTTTTACGTCCAATGGATGATGATCTGATTAGTCGACTAATCGCAAAAATAATCGGTGACTAGTTGACTATCAAAATAATCGTTTGTGGCAGCCCTAGTAAACATCAGTCATGCCTGCTTAAGTAAATGACCAAAACAAATGAGCAGTGCAGGAAAAACTCCATTACTTACTCCAGTGTAATGTGATGGTCTCACCTCAAGAAACCTTATAAAAATTGCCCGGCTCCCCCACTGACTTTAACACCTGGAAACTGTTCATTTTACTAAGTAAAAAATGTTTTTTTCTGTGTCTTAACAGCTGTTACGCTGTCTCATTATAATTCTGATATTATTTGGATGCGATTCAGACTTTTTATGTATCTGCATCAGACCATTACTTCACACAAAGCTGCCACTGCTGCCTCCAGCAGCACCCGTAATCTGTCACACTGAAGAAATCCATCAGTCGCTCGCTTGCCGCCAAAAAATATAAAACTCTACTAAGTTTAAATTAACACTGCACAAACATGCCCCCGCTCCTCTGCCTTCCTCCTCCCTTCATGGCCGTCACTCAGTCCATCGAAGCCACGGCCCATCCCACAATCGGGGCGCCACATTTAGCAACTCATCTGCATAAAAATTCAATGATTTCTTTCTCCTTTCATTTTCATATTAAATTGGGCAGAAGAGGGAAAAGATCGAGAGTGTAAGAGAAAGAATGAAGAGGGAGAAAAGAGAGAGATAATGAGTGTGGTGTGTGTGCGTGTGACCATGCCTTCGTTCATTTTTCCACACTGGAGTGTAAAATGGTGCAAAAGAGAACCACAACTGTGTGTGTGTGTGTCTTTGTCTGTGTCTGTGTGTGTGTGTTGGATATTGTAATGGCTATTGGAAACTACAGTAGCTTAGTACCAAACCACAAGCCAAAGTAAAAATGCACTTTCAGCAACACACTCAAGCCAATATATTTGTGTGTGTGTGTGTGTGTGTGTGTGTGTGTGTGTGTGTGTGTGTGTGTGTGTGTGTGTATGAGCCAGACACACACAGACACACACACACACATCCTCAGATGACCTCGGCTGACCTTGTGGGTCTGCAACAGCCATGTGCGAAGGTTTTCTGAGGGTGAAAAAGACACGCAAAGTGCAAAGTGTGAACTCCTCGACACACAAAGAGCCTTTCAGTGGCGATGAGACGCTTGCAAACCAGTCTGCCTCCTCAAGTCACACCAACAGTTCTTACAGCAAAACCAAAGTCTGCTTAAATTCGACTAACGTCATGTGCGTTGCACTCTAGCAGTTATTTTTTCTTGCTGTTTTTGAGTTAAGTGATTATTAATTTTGTGTGAAATGTGAGAAAAAGGTGAAAAACTTCATGTCATACAGACCAAGTTGATATATTAAAATTAGGGTTGAAGGAAACGGTACTAACTGCCTGACCTGGGAAGCCATCAGCTAGCCTGCTAATTTGGCTTCTGCTGGCGGAAACTTCCAACTTCCAGTGGATATCCAGAACAGCTTATGATGGATATCCTGGCCAAGACTTCCTGCTCTGTTCTCCAGTTATTGCCGTTAATATCTTTTTAAAGGGTAATGAAAGCCTTATGGGGGAATAATGGCTCAGCAGTGGTAGCTACCGACTGCCCGTCTACCTGCAGAAAGCGTCTGTTGTCAGGTGTTGGCAGTGTCATGTGGTACAAATGGTCTGATTGTGATGTTACTGGACCCTCAGCCGGCTGTGGAGAAGAACAAAGTTTTGACATACAAACAGCTGAAGTGACACCAGAGTGTTACAAAGAGTCAAGTGTCCACTTGAGCCACCGTCTGTGCTTTTACTGCTGGATGTTTTGATTGTTACGTTTTAGTTTTTCACACTTTTCACACTTCTTCGTTGTCACTACCAGCCGTTTGTCAACCAATCAGCATTCAACTGACACACAGCATCATCCACAGTGAACACCATGCAGTTGGGATTTTAGAGGGAGCATATTTGTGATGGTTGGAAACACCTCTCCAGAGTGAATACCTCTGCAAACAGACACAATCACAGCGCTGTAAATTAAGTAACAGTTGCTATTAGTTTGGAAATTGCTCTTTTGCTTGTCACACAGACTGTTTACATGCAATGCAACCAAAGTTGGTTTGAATTTGATTAGCCATTAGAACTCAAACAACAAATGGAAACTAGTTTCTGGGACCTAAAATCTTGTACCTTGCCTACAAAAATGAATAAATAAATTTTCCAGCTTCTCCCTTGCCACAAGGGGTCACTACAGGTAGCCCTGCATGCTTTTTCTAAAACTATAACTAAATCTGAGTCCCAGTGCAAAGTTAAAGTCAATTAAAGCTAGCATGTCATAAGTCTACCACATCATTATCACACAGTCGAAGTTGAGAGTGGGTGCTTTGTGTGTGAGAAACTTCAAATAGTTCCTGATGAACACAGAGTAGTGCATTTGCTTGAAATGTCCACTCCAAATAAAAAAACACTTGCTTCAAAATTAGCACTGTTGCCGCACAGCAAGAAGGTCCTGAGTTCAATTCCACCATCAGGCCGTGGTCTTTCTGTGTGAAGTTTGCATGTTCTCCCCGTGTTTGTGTGGGTTCCCTCCGGGTACTCCGGCTTCCTCCCACAGTCCAAAGACATGCAGTTAGTGGGGATAGGTTAACTGATTAATCCAAATTGCCCATAGGTGTGAATGTGAGCGCAAATGGTTGTCTGTCTCTGTGTGTTAGCCCTGCGACAGACTGGCGACCTGTCCAGGGTGTACCCCGCCTCTCGCCCTATGACAGCTAAGATAGGCTCCAGCGCCCCCCGTGACCCTGAAAAGGATAAGCGGAAGCGAATGGATGGATGGATGAACACCGAGTAGTGCATTTGCTTGAAATGTCCACTCCAAATAAAAAAAACACTTGCTTCAAAATTACAAAAATATTTATTTATGATACTATATGAAACTCATAGCTGATAAAAAGGACCCTCAAAGATCTGTTCCCCACAGAAACAGACTCAGTGCAGCAGCAGCCAAAATCAAACCTGAATAAAATTCAATGTGAAATAACTGCCTGTGACTTAAAGTGGGCAGGTCCTGAGTTAAACGTATTTCCGCTCTGAGATGAGCGACTGAAGCGACTACTGATGGGAGGGAAGCACACCTTTAATTGCTGGTGGTAAATACATTGGTGGGTTTTCTGCACGACTGGAAGCCCTAGTGTTTATTTTAGGGACTACACGAGAGCTACAAAGTGACGATGCATGGTGAGCACCGTCTCTTTGTAGCTTATGATCAAAATCGATGACACTTTACATATAAATGTGTGTGTAGATCCAATACTTTGTACACTATCAGAGCAGATAAGAAAACTAAGAACTTAAAATTTTAAGTGAAGCACATAAAAAACCTCATTTAATTTCTTTCCAAAGCAAACAATGTGTTTTTGTCTAAAATGGAAAGTTTTTTATTGTTTATGACTCATTTTTATTTTTCTTGTGTATTTTATCAAATAATTACTCTTTTCAAATGTGAACAATTTGTATTTTCTATTTGTTATCTTAACTTTTCGTTCGCTTTAACCTGTTTTGTTTTTGGCCCTAATTGCTGGCTTCCTGTTTGAATTTAGCAATTTGACTTTGAAAGCAGTTTGCAAAGCAGTTTGTTAGACAAGCAAAGAGGCTTCAAAAACAAAGTTATCATCAGTATTAATGTGGTTAAATGCTAAAATTCCCAGCTCTGATGCTTCTGACCAAAAACTGGGGGGAAATGTGAGTAAAATTATGCAAAACACATGGAGAATATTTCCATTTGATAAGTGGATGCAGATCCTGGAACAAGCTCAGAACACGATTTCAACACTTGAAAATAATTAAGGTGAAAAATGAAAAAGAAATTAAATTATTTATTGATCTTTAAAGTGATTTAATTCAGCTTTCATCCCAAAGCCTGAATAGAAAACAGTACCTCAGTTTGCTCTGTGCTGCTTTTCATTGTTTTCCCTTTTCTAACATCCTGTGAAATTCAAAGTGGCAATGACAAACACCAGACACCACAGTGCCGCTGCCCCTCACAGCACACAAGTGTTCACTGCCATGCACGATAAAAAATTTAGCCTCCTAATGCTAGAAAAGCATCCCAGCTACAAAGAAACGCACCAAAGCTAAGTTAAACACCCCGAAATGAGGCACACATGCTACACGGCAATCACGCCATCCTCACCAACGTCAAGTGTAACATTCCTGAGAATTTCTAATCATCGCAAGTAGCTGTGCTCCTCGTTTCAGTATCACTCCGCTCCCTGCTCCAACTTTTTCTGCACTTTTCATCCCTCCACAAAAAAAAGAAACCATTTTAAACGTCTCTTACCCAGTCTGGCCCAGAAAACTTCCATGTCCGAGCTTCTAAAGTCTATCCGGCACACCAACTTTCACACCCATGTAGCCTCAGAGGAGGAAAAAGAGGTGAGGGAGAGAGGGCAAAAAGACGAAGAAGAAGAAGAAGAGAAGGAGGAGGAGGAAAAGAGGCCAGCTGCCTGTTGAGGTAAACCCAGTGACTCATTCAGGCTGTGGCTCCGAGCGTGTCAGCAGGCAAATATGAGCGAGAGAGGGGGGAATAAGATCCAGCAGGACCAGAGGGGAGAAGCCAGAATAGTGTGCAGGGGGAAAAGGACGCTTTCTGTCAGAGGGTGAGAGAGGAGAAAGGGAGGAAACTGATGGTGCCCGGTGTTGTGCCTTCCCACTCCTTTTTTTTCCCACCCTCACTCTTCCTCCCCCACTTCCAGCCACTTCCCCTCCTTCTTTCTCCCTCGCTGCTCTCAGCATAAAGGAATCTTAAGTGTTTAAGAGGTGATCAGCAGCCCTAAGAAGTGGAAGAAAATAAAAACACTAACATGTTTCCTGCAGCCCTGCATGCGTTCCTGGGGACTACATTCATATGGTCTTCACAACTGATGACTAGCACTAAGCATGTGAGGAATAAAATCAATAAATATCAGCATGCTAGGGTATTTTCAGATATTTCATGCTTTAAACTGCACAAACTACAAGAAGTGCAGGGTGGGAAACATTTACTGTTGCAGGAAGGAAACCTCCCCATTATCTAAGAGTCCTCGCAGTTTATCTCTCTCTCTCTCTGCCTGTAGACCAAATTTGTGTTGTCTGTGTCACCTACTGAAGCCTGACCTTTCAAACAAGAGCCGAGACGGACGTATGTCATCAGCGTCTCTTGTTTATCAGCCAGACTAAGGAGAACAGGGTGAAGGAGACAATGAGATGGAAGCAAATGATCCAAAAGGGATCAGTCGAAAGAAAACCACGTTAAATGGTTGTGTTCAGATATAGATCCGATGTGGTTATGTGTCATTAAGCCTTTTTGCATCTGGATGGTAAAAGTGTTAAAAGTACGCTAAGGTAGTATGATGGTGTCGTGCTAAGAACTGCTAGCTCATAGCAAGAAAGGTCTGGCTTTCAGAGTGCTACTCGTGTGTGGAGGTGGCAGTGATGTTGAGGAGGAAGAGCGTCCTTTCGCTTGTCGATCCATTTTAGGAATGTCTTTTTATAGTCGTCTTTTCAACATCTTGCCAATGAGTGTGTCCTTGTAGAGCCCGAGGTCTCTGATACCAGCAGCATATTTGTTTCCGGTCATAATAGCTGGTTATATTTAAAGCTGTGCACACAGCGAGCTAATACACCACATTCCCATGGCTATAGAAACTGCACAGCAGGTTAATGCAGTCATTTAGAACAGGCTGCCGAACACTTGCAGTGCAGCTTTATCAGCCTGTTGAACAAATTTAGGATCAGATCATTATTATTAAGCTCATTTTACTTCTGCTGCTACACATTTTCAGATGCCAAACAATCACAACATGTCAGAGCTGAAAGATGTTTTCCTGGCTGGATTGTCACTTTCACAACAACACACCTCATTCACACGTATGCATTCAGGCAATGACAAAGTGTGCGAATGTGTTTTCAGGAAGTAAGAGAGGAAGGAAAGCACCCTGGCCAAACCAACAGAGGAAAAGGAAAAGGGGGAAAAGGTATAAACAATTAGATGTTTGTTCCATTTAAAAATGTAACCAACGTGATACTGATAAGAATAATATGGATTTGATAATTAAATATGTAAGAAAAAGCTACAGAATTGCTGAATCGGTGGATTTAGATAATCTGCTGTGTTTTGTTAGTGGCTGAGGCAAAGCACCATTTTTGGTTTGTTCCTAAAAAAGGCTGAAGACAAGACAATCAAGTCTAGAGTTTGACTGACCAAAGTTGAGTCAGTCAACACTGTAGTTGGAGATTTTTTCACTCTCATCAAAGAATTTTGTTGATGTACTGTAAGGTAAGAAATCTTGAAAACATAAATAAATACTGATCACCTACAGCAGCTGCAGCAGAGTGTTGGTGATGTTTACGCACTCAACGACCTCGCTCTGTAGCTTTATGCCGTCTGACACTTTGTGGTTGAGTTACTGCGATTCTTAGATTTGTCAGTGTCACTGTCACCAAACCACACATTCTTCTCTCACTCTATCACACGCTTTCTGTAGATCGACAAAGACACAGTAAAGCTCCTTCTATACTTTTTCATCAACACTCTCAAAGCAAACATCACATCTGTTGTGCTCTGTCTCAACATGAAGCCATACTGCTGCTCACTGATCCTCGTCTCTCTTCTTTACGTAGCTTCAACATGGCATAAAAAGAGAAACAAAATATGCTGGTGCATGCTGATGCTGTGTTTCGTTGTGATTTATATGATTATTAAACTATTACTTTCGTAACAGGATGCGGACTTAAAGGACTAAGCTGGGTTAAATCTATCACAGCTAAAAAAAGAAGCTAACTGTGGAAAATTATGGACAAAGCCCTCAGCAAGATACCACCACACAATGGAGAGAAAGCATACAATGGATGCACAGCAAAGGAAGAATTAGTGCAACCAAGTCAATGACAGGTGTTGTTAGTACGGGACATTTGCTGGCCTGGGCGCTGGCCCGGATGCTGAGTATGCAGATCTGCCACCCAGGGAGCACATATGATTAATCCTCCCTCCACCTTTAAATACAACAGCACCGGTTCCTCTCAGCAAGGCACTAAACCCCCGACAGAGCCGAAGAAGCTGCTGCTCAGTAACCAGTGAGTAAGTCTGAGGCTTTGCTCAGCGGCTCAAAGGAAACTGGGAGTTCAGGAGGAGCTCAGCTGTAAATATCACTCAGATAACTGAAGGTTAAAGACTCCTCAGCAGGTTTGATATATTCTTGAGACACCAGAGCATCAGTGAAGCTCCGCAAAGTCCTTAATTACATGTTTTAAGTATGCAGGAACGTGATCTCACCCACACACATACAAGCAGGTGCTCAACCGCTGCATGTGTAACCCTCAGAGCTTTGTATACGATGACTCAGCAGCAATGTTTCCTCTTCATCACAGGCACAAACTGCTCTCCGAACAAAGACGGGCTCCGTGTCAAGAAACAACAAGAAGGGTGCGGAGCTGGCGTCTGTAACGCTCAGATTGAAGTCTTAGCGGTTTAGCACGCCGCCGTGAGTGTTTCAGTGGCTGCACAAACACAAAATAAATAACTTGCAAAATGCAGCTGTCCTTATCTCAGCGTCTCAGTTTAGGACAAAACCTGCAAAAAGAGCATCTAACTCCTGAGGATTCTTCTCAAGCCCTCCATAAAGTAAAAAGATAATAATCAGTTTAAAAAATATATGTTTTTCTTGAACCTTTTGTTAGCACTTCACTGCGGTTTAAAAACTATTGGAAAGTGTTTTTTGTCTACCAATGGTGTGAAAAGCGACCTGCAGACCAAACCACAAAGCTCAAGCCGGTTCCGAGGGACGAAGGCGCAGAAGAAAATGAGACTTTCTTGCTGTTTTTTCTCTTTTAGTGCTAGTTTAATCCGCAGATTTGGCTGCTTTGTTGATAAGGTCAGTTGGAGTTGTAACAGAGGATGTGACTCACAGCTAATAGGAGCACTAAAGGTGCTCTAAAACTCTCGACTCCTGATTGCTGCAATTTGCATCAAAACTCGTACGCCTTCTCTCAGCTGTAACTCGGTCAAATGCAAATGTGCAGAAAGTATCTTTATACTAGTGCTGGGCATTTAAAGATTAATATATCTTATTAATATATCCACTTTAAAATGTTTGTCAGAGAACGGCAAAGTTGAGGGTTTGGTAGCTGTCCAACCACTTAAATACACTTGAAGACATATTCACACGTGTTTCTAAGAAGGAAAGCTTTGATTTGTATGGGCTCAAAATGTGGTCATAAATATTTTGTACTTGTAAAAAAGATTTGTACTTGTAAAAAAGATTTGTATGTGTAAAAAGAATTTGTGTGTGTAAAAAAGATTTGTGTGTGCGTAAAAAAGATTTGTATGTGTAAAAAGAATTTGTGTGTTTGTAAAAAAGATTTGTATGTGTAAAAAAGATTTGTGTGTGTGTGTAAAAAAGATTTGTATGTGTAAAAAAGATTTGTGTGTGCGTAAAAAAGATTTGTATGTGTAAAAAGAATTTGTGTGTTTGTAAAAAAGATTTGTGTGTGTGTAAAAAAGATTTGTGTGTGCGTAAAAAAGATTTGTGTGTGGACTTAGCCCAAAAAAAACCCTGCAAGGTACAAGTACGAATTTTGACCCTATTTTTCTTCCTTTCATCTGATTGGTCAATGTCATGTCAATCACAAATGTAACAATCCAATCAGAGAACAGATGGGTTTGGCTGTTGGAGGGGCGCTTTTTTGAACTGCAGGTCTTTGAAGGGAATAAATGCCCTTTTACATGCCAACCCAGCGTTTTCCTTCATCACCACGAAGGAAAACAGTCTGTGGTCGTCCGAGTTTGGTGATTTTTGTGTCACAGGTCTACGTGTTTAATATAGGGACTTCCACAGCCTTTTCAACAGCGCTGCGGACCGCGGGGTGGGGGCGGGCAGTGTTTTGGAAATGACAGTCTTCATTACAAAGCTTTCTTCGTTATGAATTAGCATACATGTTTTTATTGAACATTTGAAGAACCAGCAAAAAAAACAGAAACTCTTGTAGAGGACAAAAAGTCAGAGAGAGAAACAACAAGGAGCAGGTGCATCTAGTACAGGTAGAGCTGCTGCAAAAACCCACAGAGCCCAGCAGCCAGCGCAACAAATTCTAGATCCTTTGCTTTTAGTTAGCAGTTAGCATTAGCAGCACATCCTGCTTCCGATATGAAAGGACTTTTATGCTGCGCACTGTGACTCACAGCAATGGTCCCGGGTCATCCCTGACTTTGTGTTAAACTAATCCTAAAGTAATAATGGTATTTCTAACCACTGATATAGCACAACTTTATCCTTTCAACAGCTGCTGAAAGTTAGGGGACCTAGCTGCTATCGGATATTTATATAGAGATCCTCCAGCTTCAAACTGTATTACCCTTCAAGGACCTGCAGTTCAAAAAAGTGCCCCTCCGACAGCCAAACCCATCTGTTCTCTGATTGGATTGTTACATTTGTGATTGACATGACATTGACCAATCAGATGAAAGGAAGAAAAATAGGGTCAAAATTCGTACTTGTAACTTGCAGGGTCTTTTTTTGGGCTAAGTCCACACACAAATCTTTTTTACGCACACACAAATCTTTTTTACACATACAAATCTTTTTTACAAGTACAAAATATTTATGACCACATTTTGAGCCCATAGATTTGTATTTTACATTTTGCAGGTATGAAGATTTTAAACCAAACTAAATTGAAATATTGTTGATATTCTCTCTCTTTTCTTGCATAAAACCTGATGAAAGCTAATGTGAAGGCTACATGCACCTGATTGGTCAGTTAAAGATTTACAAAATAACATCCTCTCTTGTGTCTATTTCCAAACGGGTGACTAAATCAGACTTCACTTTTATTATCTGCTGCTGATTCTTTGACATGTGAAATCATGGTTAAAGTTGCCTGTAGTATAATATTAACCCTGAAAACATGACTTTAAGGCCTTTGTTTAGAGCCCTGTTTACAAAACTATCTGCCAAGTTTTTTGGTAAAATATATAAATACTCATATGGTAACCACAGTCACCGTATCTCAGTCTAACAGACTCACAGTTGCTGCACCTTTAGGGCGCAGCAACTGTGTGATGCTGTCATGGAAACATGGACCAACAGCTCTGAGGAATGCTTCCAGCGCCTTGTTGGATCTGTGTCAGGAAGAACTGCAGCAGTTCTAAAGGCAAAAGAGAGCCCAGGACGGTACTCGCAAGGTTTAACTAATCCCTCATATATATGTATTTGAGAATGAAGGCCATGCATAATAAAGCATATTTTCAGTGTTCTTTATATCATAAGGTCCTTACTTTGCAGCAGCGAGGCTGTTATCTGTTCTTGCCTCCCTGAAGTCAGACATTCTTTCTGACTTCAGCTGACGATATCAGTCCCATTTTGAAGCTCCTATTCATCCCCATCCTCATGAGTAGCAGCAAAACATTAATTCTCATGAGCAAGGAGAGGGATAAAAGCCAATGCCATCCTGTAATACCACAGTGGATGCATTTTAGAGGCAACTTAGAGGCCCAATTTCAGTCAGGACCAGCACTTCCTGTTCAATAGTCTTTATTCTGTTGTTCAGAGTATAACAGTTGGGTTTATTGAAATGTGATGGAGGCTGAGCAGATATTGAACTATTAAACTCAGACGGGGGAAATGTTTATGAGTTTATGTGCGCTTGCCTAAATGATGCAGTATTGAGTACAACTGTCAGAAGAAGAAGAGTTACAAAGCATGAAGATGCGCTGTTCTAACCGATCAGCAGGCGACGCACACTCGGCTGCTAATGAATGGACAAACCAGCAAGTGCATCCAGAGGCACCCACGTGCTCACTGGCCACTGGCAGAGGACCGACCGGCATTCGATTGACCTGCTTTAACACCTGTACAATTGCCATAGCAACACTATCCCCCCACCACTCCACCCTCCCCTCCAAACACAAGTTCCCAGGCTCTGTTTCCTGTCTTCTCACATTCATCTGCCTCATCTTCATCTTCCTCATCTTCTTCTCTTTTTTGCTTCCCTTGTCGATCTTCCAGAAACTCTTGTTCCCTCCTCTTCCTCCCCGTGTCTTTATCCTCCCTGCATCTCTTGCCTCTCTCTGTCTCTCTCTCTGACATCAAGTATCTAACCTCAGATCTCTCAATCGTTCTCTCAGAACCCTCCCTCCTCACCTCCATCTAATTATCTCCACACACCCCTCTTTCCCCATCCCTCACACTCTTCCTCTCCTTCTCCCTCTCCTGCTGCAGGTTGCCTGCCAGCGCTGGGAATGACATCACCGCTTTGAAAATGTATGAATGAACACGTCCGCCATGCGTCTGCATGGTCGGTCACATCTCTCGACGTGAAGAAGCAAGTGAGAAGAGCAAACAAAGGCAGTGCAAGAGGTGGGAAAAATGAATATTTTGGATGTTTTGGAGCACGGAGACAGGAACAAAGGAAACGTGTCATCGTGTGATCACTGGGATAACGGTTGCGTAGCAGCTGAGGTGCGATGGGCCAGAGTGATCACAGAGAAAATCTACAACCACTCTGTTCATTCATGCGTTTGCAACAGCGAGATGTGTGTGCGAGTGAAGAGCCAGGGGGGTAAAAAAGTTGGAGAATCAGGAGACAGCTGATGGGTGAAAGAGGGAGAGGTAAAAGCAGGGACAGGGAAAAGGCGATGAGATGGGAACGAGGCAGAAATCCCGGCTCAGACTAGATGATCTCTCTGTCAAAACCACCATCATCCCTTACGCTGGTACCACGATTTGGCCAAGATATTCCCATCTATGCAGTTAAAGTCTGAATAATCACAGCTTGTGGGTTTTTACAGCCTTCATTATGTGTAAATGTGATACAGCAAAACAAACAAAGACAAACTCTGGTGATTAGGAATGTCATAAGCCCTGAAGTCAGAGCCATTTCATTTCAGCGATTACAAATAACAAAGAGACCTGCATTCACTGCATCGATCCCATACCAATGCCAGTGCAGGTAACGATATATGAATATATGAATTGATCCACATTCCTCTAATTGATACCACCAAAAGAAAAAGAAACAGAGAGCAAACATAAAGGGATAAAAGAAGGTTAAAAACTGGAAAAAGCTTCATTTACTCAAAGAAAGAATGAAAACTACACAGAGGTTGTCCACTGAGGGTTTCCCACGTGAAGAAAATCTGTGTTGGATATGATGCGATTCGAGTTTTAATTGGCTTGAAGTAAACAGGGGAAGGCATTTAAAAAACATCAGAAGGAGGAGAAATTGGAAGTTAATGTGAGAAATTAGCAGCTAAATAGTCTAACAACATTAAAACTCCCCTCATCGGAACATCCAAAGGCAGAAATTACTGACATGCCCACACCATCTGACTAACAGGTATTCACTGAGATTTGCGGTGCACCAAAATAAAAATGTCATAGGCCATGTATGCACAGACTTCACATGATAATGCTGCTGGGGTCAGCTTACCAGCTCGACAACAAAAATCCAAGCTGAGGCAAATGGATATATATAGTGCTTTTCTACTCACTTTGAGGACTCAAAGTGTTTTTACTACAAGCTTTAATCAAACAAATGCTTTTCCAATGGATCTATTTTATCCAAGGATCCTTTGTTGGAGGACCAGGGATTGAAACACCAACCATCCAATTAGCAAATGACACACTCTACCCGCTGAACTTGAATGAACTCCTAAGCAGCCATCTTGGTAACACCTCTGGACAGATATTTAACCTGTCAGGTCCAAGTACCCCTAACCCTGTCCTTTCACAGTTTACAATATTTGGCTTTTGAATAATGTCTCCAAAAATCTTTGGTGGTTTAATCCCAGCAGAAGTGGCGATAGAAATCAATCTCAAAGTCCTCTATCTAAATGAATACAGAGACAAAGATCCAGCCTTATATGTTTTCTGTTTCTGCAAAAGATTTCTTTGACGAAATAGGTTTAGACATTTGTTCTGAGGATTGTTTGAGTGTCACTCCTCCTGCTTATACATGTTTCTCCTGTACTGGCATCTCTTCATTATAAATAGTGTTGAATTCCAAAACCTCACATACAAAGTCATAAATAATCAGGCTCTGTCGTATGTTAAAGATCTTGTAGTATAGTACAATCAATCCATCTATCCCAGTCCATCCCAGCTGTTACGGGGAAACATGTGGGGTACATCCTGGGCAGGTCTGTCACTTCATAGCACCATATTTCACAACCCAGGTGTTTATGTACACCACTACATCATTCATTTTTGCCTTCCCTTGCCCATACTTAGTGTTTTGTCCCATTTTCCTGTGCTTTTCTTTGTCTCTTCTCTTTTCAACTCATAAGATGGTCACCCTGAACCTGGAAGTTTCTTCCTGTTGAAAGCGAGGTTTTCCTTTCCACAGTCGTGCTTGCTTGTAGGGGATTGTCTGATTGTTTGGGGTTTCTCTCTCACGCTGCCTTCACAAAGCTTCAATACACATTAAAAGAAAAGAAAAAATACTATATAGGTAAATAGAAAAAACGTAAAGAAAAAGTAGTTTATCTATAATTGTAAGCACAATCCACTCAACTTGTTAGCAGCAACCATTCATCACTCTACCCACATTGTACTGATAACTATATAAATTGACTCCTCTATGTCCAGGTTAAAAACACTTCTAAAAAGATCAGTCAGTCAAACTGAGCTTTGACCCACTGCGTACCAGTTTTCCCTGAAATTAAAGTTATAATTAGTCACCCAAGTAAGTTCCTGGAGGCATTTCAAGACAACGAGACTTGCTTCTAAGACCTTTAACGAAACATCCAATCTGACCTCATCAGTCTGAGGACTTCCTGCAATATAACAACATTTTAGGGTTCATTTTTCAAAGCCAAGAACTGCTAAAGAAATCCTCACGACAAATTTCGCACATTCCTCCTCGCCAAACGACCAGCTGTCCTGACCAAAGCTTCTTTCATTTCACTGTGAAAAAAATACGGTTCCTCCTTTTTGCCCGTTAAGCAGCAATTACGCCTCTTGTGTCTGACCCTGTCGTCATCACACCAGTAATCTCAGAAAATGAACCAGTAGTGTATGTGATGCAGCACCTGGTGACCGTCACTGTGGTGTGAAAGATGATGAATGTGCTCTGGATGCCGATTAAAGTCAAGGTCAAACATATCAGGAAATGTCTTGTGCCGATTATTGCACCACAGCAGGTGCACGGAGGCCAGTTGGCTGTCGGCTTCTGTTAAAACGTACATACATGCTGCGCGCGCGGACGCGCACACACACACACACACACACACACACACACACACACACACTGTTCTCCAGAAGGAGACTGAGCATATGGGTGTGTTTACTCTCTCAGCTCGGCTCTATGCAGCTCTGCAAAGTGACATAAACACTTTGCATGTGTGTTTTGCAGCGCAACATCCTTCTCTTCCTCCCCTCCAAGCGCTTCATCATCAATTTTTTTTCACCTCCTCTAATTTTGCTCCCTTATCTTTCTCCTCCTCGTCGTTTCTGCCCCAGCCAATCTTCCTCTTGTTCTGCTTCATCATCTTCCTCCCACTGCCCCCTCTCTTGTATCCCTCTCTTTCTCCATCCTTTCCTATCCAATTCCTCTTCCCCTTCTCCCCCTTTATCATTCGATGAGGAAGCGAGTAAGAGCTTCAGATTTACAAGGGCTGTCATCTCCGCTTCTCCCCATCTCCCATTTCTCTCTCGCTCTCTCTCTTTCCTGCCCACTATCTCTACCTCGTTCGCCCCCAGAGATAATTAAAGAGACCACTAGTAATCCCATCCAACCGTGCAGGACTGGGCAGTGCACCCGAGCAGTTGCACACACAGACACACACAGACACACACACACACTTGTGCATGCACAACACTGCAGCATGTGGCAAGTTGTACTCAAAATGTGTAAAACATGAAACATTAGAATTTGCACAAGCACACACTTTGGATTTAAAGTGTATAGGGTACACCCACAGACACACACACAGACACACACAGACACACACAGACACACACACACACACACAGTTCATCAGCAAAGAGTTATACGACAAATTGACCTAGTTCATTCAAACCTGAGAGCCAAGATGAAGGAAACTGGAAGGAGAGATGGATGTTTGGGTAAATGAACGTGAGCTAAATGATAAATGAATTGAAGCACAAATGATATAAATGGGGGTGTGAATGGGTTAGAGCCTTTGCTGATGGAGAGATGGGGAAAGTTAGAGATAAATGGATGGAACAATGGCCCAAATGGCACTACTATACAGGATAAATAGATAGAAAAACAAATGAAGGCTTTCCAGGATGGATGGAGAGATTGAAAAGAGGACTGAGAGCCAGTTTAAAAAGATGTGGATGGGAAGGAAATGATGAATGAGTTGCTGGAGGGATTAAAATGAAGGAAGAAGAGCATAATATCAATACTATTTAGATGCGAGAGATGTGGCTATGAAACGGTTTGGAGAGATGGACGGTAAAATTGGACGACAAATGAATTGAAGAAGCGATATTAGATGGACCAGTGCAAGACTATATGAATGGATGGAAGGATTTTTTGGGCGATGTGATTTGCCTGGACTATAACGGATTTGGTGGCAGAAATCGGAAGATGAAAGGACGGCAAAAAAAAAAAAAAAAAAAATCAAAGGTGGACAGACCGAGAAGAGATCAAGTGAATAAATGGAAGGAAGTCAGCAAAGGTTTGGACAGAGAAGGGGAAAGATGGATGGATGGCTAGTGCAAAATGCAGGGATTTATGATTAGACGCTCTGAATATGACAAATTTGGTGGCAGAAATCCAAAAAGCAAATGAATGGAAATCATACAACGTAGACGGACTGAAAGGTTGGATCCATACAGGGGCGAATAGAGGGTTGCGCGTGCATTAAATAATTAATTTAGGATGAATGGGTGCATAAATCAGCAGAAAAATAAACAGAATTACATGACAACAGCATATAGGCAGATGGGTAAACGCACATAGGCTGGGGAAGCATGGAGGATGAGTGGACGAAAAAGATGCATGAATACATGAGTGAAAAGAGTCCAGTCAGGTGAGGTTCGACTGGGGGGGACAAATGAGTGCATGCATGGACTGATGGAGAAGGGAAACAGAGTGAGAGGCAGACGGGAATCATAAAAATGCACCAGAGCGATACAGGGATAAAGTACCTGTTGCCGATTTGGGTCTGTGTCTTCCTTTGGGCCGTCGCTGGGAATTGCCCATACTATTCTTCCTGTCCCAAAACATCACCGCTTCATGCCACCGACACACACACACACACACACACACTGACTGACTGACTGACAGAGAGAGAGAGAGAGAGAGAGTGACGGTCGAGGTGTGAGCTCGTCTCCCGGATTAAAGCATGTGCAAGACGAGTGACAGTCGATAAGTGTGTGAGTGAGAGGGAGGACTGAGCGTCACAGCATCACCGAAGCCGCCTGCGTCCCGAAGTGTGTGACTGCATGTCTGTGGTGTGTGAGGGGAGCTCGGCGTGTGATTGCAGATGAGTGTGTGTGTCCTACGCTACGTATATATGTGTGAGTGTGAGAGAGAGCTTGGGTGAGTGCACAGTGCTACGTGAGCTGGTGACAAAGCAGCCTGGGTACCGGCGTGTTTGTGTGTGAGAGAAACAAAGTGTGCGTAAGCAGCTGTGCATATTTTAGTGTAAGGTTTCAGTGCAGCCAGTGAGCATGTGCGTTACGCATGTGTGTGTTTGTGTGTCTTGAGAGAGAGAGAGAGATAGAGAGAGCATCCGTTGCGTTGATTAGCTCCCAGCTGGTTGAATCCAGCCGCTGCTGTTCAATTCAGAAAGAATGCAGGCAATCACAGACGAGAGATCGAGGAAGAGGAACACAAGTGAGAGAGAGAGGAGAGGGAGTGAAAGAGGCAGAGCGAGAAATCAGGGAGAAAAGAAAAGAAAAGAAAAGAGAGAGGAGGAGTCGGTGCAGAGAAGGAGAAAGTGATAGATTGGTCCACTATCAGCTATGTGACCAGAAAACTGAGGAGACACCGGCTACACAGCCAAAAGTATTTGGACAGCCTTACTTCCCCCCTTTTTGCTGTTGTCCACATACTTTTGCAGACTTGGCTGACAACAACCTTTACTCTCATTTTATTGCGGTTTAGGACAAAATAAAAGCTTTTTAGTGAGCTGAGGAACTCGAAAAGCTGTAGGAGAGATAGATACCCGGTAAGGCGACAGCATTGAGGCTTGAAAGGAGGATGTGAGCCAATTCAGTGTGAGGATTAGATGTCAGTCTGATACTGAGTCAGAAAGCTGGACTGGTATCAGTGACAAGAGATGAGATGTCGTGCAAGTGTGACCGACAGCTTTTATTTGTATGTTTGTAGAGAAGTTTTGGACTTGACTGCAAACTGTTATAGCGAAAAGGTCAGTCCTCTTTCTCATTGCACTTTCAGTATCATCATATAGTATTTCACTAATAAACAGTCTGTTAAATTTACTACACTTGTACCGTCTGTCAATTTTCTTCAGTTTATTGCCTTAATTTGTCGATGCTTGCATAATGACGAGGAAGCGTTTTGAATCTTAACCTGGGTCGGGTCACAGAGACAGCAACCTAAGTAATTCAGTTCAATTTTAGTTATATAGTGCCAAATCACAACAACAGTTGCCTTGGCAACTTGTTACATGAAGGTATGTAAATGGATTAGCTGGACCTTGCTTTTCTACTTAATCTGGAAGCACTTTCGTACTACAAGCCTCATTCAAACACATTTATAGAAGTCGATTGTTTTATGTCTAACCACTTTGTAAGCCAGAGGTCGACCAAAACCTCTGATTAGTAGACAACCCGCTCTGTCTCCCGAGCTTCTGGGACCGGGGTGCGGAGGCTTCAGAACTTCCCCTTTTCCCTATCACAGTAATCCAGTGACTGCTGTCAGCACTTTCACTGCAATACAGCTAAAGTAAGTGTGCAAAGTTAATCCAGCAGACTTCATTTCCCAAATTGTAAACAAATCAAGCATAAACCAGCAAGTACATTGCTGCTGGGGTGAAACGTGATAACTTTAACCTGTGACCAATCCCATTAGGGCCTTTCTTCCTTTGGGCTCCACCTCCAAAAGTCCCAGGCAGAATTCTGCTGAAAGTGAATTGAATTGGCTGAGTTGTGTCACATGGGATGAGTTACAGTGCCTCAGATTGGTCTCTGACTTCTTGTACACGAGCACTGACTATTGTAAATATAAGATAAGTTGCACATTTTAAAACAGAAATGGTTCACTTAATTCTAAAAACACGTCTGGACCAGGACCAGACAACGGTCGTGTCCAGATTCATGGGCTGCATCCTCCTGAGGCCGCATTTGTAGACCGATTACGTCACAGCGACGCGCCGAAGGCTGTCCAAATTCGTAGACTCCTCCGAATGCAGCCGACAAATGCGTCCTCCTTTTCCCCGAATTTGAAGGATGGGTCGGGTGTGTCCTTCGTGGCCTACCATATCCCAGAATTCATAGCGCGGCCCAGCCAAACTCCAGTTTCCAACAATGGCGGCCGCTACTAAGTTTTAAAATTACTCATACTAATCTTTCTGGGTCACAAAATAAACTTTTAACATATTTTCAGGCGAGAAAGTAGCTGTGTAAACGTCAAATATCTGCTCGGTTTATCAAGATATCGCATATTTGCAAAAGTGCTTCGACGTTTTCGGAGCATCTGCTACCCACCAGCTCAATAGCTAGCCGGGAGCTCAAGGGTCACTGAAGCCGCCGAGAATGGCACAACTCCCGGCATAAATAATTTTCAGATCAACGCAGAGTTTCGCTACTCAGGTTAAACGTAATATATAAGTCACTTAGACAACCTTAAAATGTTATTGTTGGGCTTTTTTCAGTGTTTTATTTGTTCGTGAGTAAATCGGTTTGGCTGAGATTAAAGTTATTAGATTAGATTAGATAAAATAAAACTTTATTAATCCTCCGGGTGGGTTCCTCCGGGATTTTCATACAGCTGAATAAACGTCAAACAGAAAACTGATTAAACAGAAGTGTGAGACGGTCGAGAATTTACACCAGTGTCCTGTTATATTTTAAATAGCAAGGAGCTGACGGCCGAGTTTATTAAACTCCACCGAGACAGCGGTGACGCTAATCAGAAGGCTAGACCGTCCAATTTCCCCAGCTGTTTACTTCCGGCCCACCCGACCTTCTGAGGACCCGGCCCACGTAGACCGCGAAGGCCGGGTCCTCAGGAGGATGCAGCCCATGAATTTGGACACAACCAACATTCCAACTAATAGTCACATAAGCGTTAGAGGGTTGCTTAGGCAACTGGAATGTCAGGTCCCTGTGTGGGCGTGGCTTTGAAGAAATCATTTTAATAAATCTTTATTTTAAAATGCTCAAGTATGTCTCTTTGTGTGGCTTAACCTGTAAATAAAAAGAAGTAATGGAAATGAATCAGCTCTGAGTTTATTCCTGCAGAAAAAAAAAGGTTGGTATCATTGTGAAATGGAAAAGGTGCAAGCTGATACGTCTTCGGCCAGGAAAATAAAGGCTTTTTAGTGGGTTTGCACATCTACTAAGAACACCTGAAGTTGTTTAAATAGTTTTCAGTCATAATTTTTCAATTTTTCTTGATGCATTGAATTACTGATGCACTAACAGCCTCATGTGTTGCACCCTTTTGCACGGGAATAAAGATGTCATTGTTTCATGCTGTGAATAAAACATCTGACAACGATCCACGAATCGCACAAAACATCTGAAGTAAGGTGGCCAAACACCTTTGGACCATAAAGTGGAAGGACAGAGAAAAATATGGGGGTAGACGTGTGGAGAAGGACCCCAGGAGAAGGAGAAGGACAGGAAGAGATGGAAAAAAAAGAAAGCAAGATGACTAAATAAGGATGGGGAAACTGGGTGGGCTCAGACCGAGGGAGAAAAATTGAAAGTGAAGTGAGCGGCAAAGGGAATGAGACTGAGCGGGTGAAGGAGTGAAAGAGGGAAGCGGGGAGAATACAAAATGAGGAGAGGATTTCTCTTCTCATTCCTCGCTCCCTTCATTTTCCTTCACATCTTCCCTTCCCTTTATCAAGTCTGCACACTCGATCTCGTAAAGCACAGGTCTCACACACACACACACACACACACAGATGTAGAGGTTGGACAAGGTCACCCAGACACAGTTATGAAGGGACTAAGTGGAAATTCATTTTCTACTCAAGATTGAAAAAGGCGTATCACGGCTACCTCGCAGCACAACATCACTTAACCCTTACAACTTGAAATAACTCAAAAATTAGAACTAAACTTACATTTGTTCCACGTTTGACTTACTTTTTTCAAAACCTTTAATTTCTGTGTTTACTAAACATGACATTGATGATTACTTTGAGCCAAAAACTGAAAGCAGCTACAATCAGTATTTTAATTATAAGAATGTATCAGAGCAGTGTGAAAGGAGGAAGTTAGAGAGGATGAGCTGGATGTGCAGCTCCGCTTGGCTTTACTGAGCTCTCAGCACACTGCTGAGCTGTCCAACTCATAACTTTATTGCACCGGTTCCTCCTCACTGCTCTCAGGGGTCACAGTGGGCTGCGCTGTCAGGTGAATAAGCTCACCGACAAAATAAAAGGGAAAGAAAACACACCAAGCAAATATCTGCTGAACACAGTGTCACATTTAACAGTTATCGCACATGCAGCTACTTATATAGTCATGTGCTCTTGGTACTCCTTTGGTGTCATCTGGCAGTATGCAAGTTGGTCCAGTAGACTCACTTTGCATGCCAACGGTGACTTCACCACAGCTCCGCACCATTTTACAGCGCTAACATGCTGCAGGATTCTCCTGTACAACAGGGATCGCCACTCTGACAAAAATCCCCACATCAGCTCTGCTATAAGAGAAGAAAACTCCAAATTGGAAGTTTTTTTTATTGTTTTGTTTGTGTGTTTGTTTTTCAAAAAAGTCTCATCTTTCAAACCTTGGTATAAATTATGAATTTCTGAGTTCCTGTAATGATGCTATTGAGCATAATGAACCTAAAAGGTGTGGGTGGGATACAGTGGGAAGACTGTAAATAGAAGATGGCAGCAAATAGCTTATTAAAAATAATTAAAATGATACAAATTACCTAAAAAAAAGAAAAAAAAACCCCAAAACAACCACTCACCAAGTTGGCCAATCACTGATACATACAATGTCTTGTATGTGTTGTATGTCAGTGTGGGGAAAGGGGCTTTGGGGTTGGAGACTGATAATTACTTTAAATTTATATATAGATACTTTTTCATTCTTTCTGGATTTATAAAAGGCTTCTTAAAACAACATTACTACTATTCACAGATTTGATACCTCAGTAGATATTTTCCTTAAGAGTTTACATCATCGATTGCTAGTTTCATGCACTTTTTTTAATACAACGCGGTGTTTATTTAATAAATTATGGCATTCTTTCAAGTAAAAATGAAATAAAGTAGCGTAAACTTCATAATGGGACGACTTTTTGATAGTCATCTCAAATCCTAAAAACAGGTCACGAGCCATCAGTCCATCTTTTATATACAGCCTGTGGTCCCAAATAGGTTAAAATATTAACCCATTAAAAAGTCCCGCCTGAGCGTCACTCGGTGAAGAGTTGAACTGAGAACGTGATGGATTCAGTCAGCAGTACATGGACACCAAAGCAAACAAAAAACAACTAAAGGAAATTTTGGACTTAATTTGATCAGAAAGATAGAAAGTCGATAAGTAACAAAATCAAAGAATGATGGACCCTTCATCCATCATATTTGCTCACTGTTGCATCATTGTTGGGTTAGATCTAAAACTAATAATAACTCATAAAACCGCAGTGGAACGATGGCACTCTACCTCTGGAGGTAAAGCAGACAGATGGTGCAGTGTTACATCTCTGTTGACTGCGGAATAAAAGGGAAAAGCAAACTGACCACCACACACACACACACACGCACACACACACACACACGCACACAAACACACACACACACACACACATGCACACAAACACACACACACACACACACACACACACATGGAGCCTGCGGGTCGTTTCCATTTGTCAGGAGCAGAGAGTAAAGAGCACTGGAGGCCATTCTTGTTCTTTTATATTCCAAAACTAAGTACTCCTATCTCTCCATTATATTTCATGACCACGTGGCCGTACCACTATTTTTTTTTTCTTTCTGTCTTTTGTCTTTTACATCTTTTAACCTCATTTGCCCGTCCAGCTCAATTAAATTCAATATATTATACTTAATTTATATCAGAAGAACTGCTGCGTGCTCGTTAAACAGAGCAGAAGTCTGACTGAAGACTGCAGTCTGTCTCTCTTGGTCCTTATATTGATCCGTGAGAACGAGCGTACAGCCTGATAAACCCACCCGATCCTTCCTCGTCTTCTTCTTGTCCTGCTCTCCTCTGTCATCTCTCTTCCTCTTCCTCTCTGCTGCATTGCACATCCTGATAAAATCCTGATAGAGAAAGGCGATGAAGAGCTCTTCTCCAAATTATCAAGACTTGAGAAAAACTATCTTTAGTGCTGCTGTGAGAATTTGGCAACTGACGAATTCTTGGTATTCAAATTATTTCAGTTTTATTAAAGGTTGTAAAAAAAATTTACTGATGAATTACTAATTAAAAGAGGTGGTCACTTTATTAGGTACATCTTTGTCAGCTGCACATGCATGATGCAAATCGAGATCTGATGACTGTGGCCTACATACACATTAAACTCATTGACATCTTCAAGAGATCCCTTTGAGATGATTTAAACATGGAGTGTATCCTGCTGGAAGCAGCCATCAGAAGATGGTACAGTGTAGTAATAAAGGGGGTTGTTTGATTGTTGAGGTTTTCTCTCAATTGTTGTCTTTGTCTTACAATATAAAGTTCTTTGAGGGGGATTTTGTTGTAATTTGGTGCTATATAAATAAAACTGAATTGAAATAAATTTCCATACAAAGCACAACAGAGCCATGTTTTTATGGTGCTTACTGCAAATTCTGACCATACCATGTGAATGTAGCAGCAGAAATTGAGACTCACACCAGATGTTTTTCCAGTCTTCTATTGTCAAGGTTTAGTGAGTCTGAGTCTCAGTTTCCCGTTCTTTAGCTCATGACACAAGAATATTTAAATAAACTCTTGACTGACTGCATTTATGTGAGCATCTCACTCGGATCCAGGTCACATTTATTTCTCTGCAAGCTGATACACAGATAAGACCAGCAATGAGGAAATGAAGATGAGATTCCAGCACAATAACTTCCGTCTGTTTACTTCCAGAGAAACGGGAGCGGACTCTCTGTGGCTTCTTGGGAATGTTTACTTGTACGCTTCTTCTGCCAGAAGCCATCACAGCATTAACAGCCCGAGCAGTAAAACTGAGAAAAATGACTTCACAGCTCATCTCCCTCCCCTAAAGGCACATTTTAGTAGATTATTTTCCACTTTATTAGCATCATTATTGCTGTTTTTTAATGAAGAGCATTGTGTTTCAAGGGTGTGCTGGAGAATAGACGATGCTGGCTCGCACTCTGCACAGAAACAAAGTCAAGGACTGACAATGAGATATTACCACATAAATTTATAGACACGACGGAAAACATCCATCAAGCTTTTGTAAATCTAAAGTTTACTTGTTTAATGAGAGAAAAATCTCATATCATAGACTCTATATCAAAATTGGACACAACCTCTGGTACTGAATAAAGAGAACATGTTTTTTAATGGCCAGCAGGGGGCGACTCATGTTGTTTATAGAGAAAAATCCCTCAGCTCACTCACTGGGTGAACCCTCTTTAATTTCAGTGTCTAGCTTTAAACCAGAATAAAACATGATGCTAATTTTGTAACTTAGGGTTGCTAGTAGCGCCCAGGAAGACCAAAAAGCATGCTATGCTTAACAACGTGAATGACAACTACAATTCAATTTAGCTTTATTTGTATAGCACCAACTCACAACAGTTGCCTCATAGTGCTTTATATTGTATGGTGAATTGTTAGCCTTGCAGTGTGGAGTACGACCTGTTGTGTCAGTTAGATACGCCCTCGCTCGTCCCATTTGGTGTCAAAACACCAAGATGGTAATGTCAACTCGAAGCTCCACAGCCGGATTTTGGTAACCACTGGGGCATGTCACAGTTACTAAATTAATCTTTTATATGCTGTCTATTGCAAAAGGCAAGGCATGCACTTTATGTCAGATCGCCTGGTGGCCAGATATAATAGCCAGCAGGAGGCGCCTCCAGTGATTTCAAAAGGACTTTCAGTTGGATAATTTGTGGGAGAATGGCCCCCGTCCCTCTCACTTAATGACATCAACAAACACTTTCCTGATGAGACTATGGGTTCTGGTTTTGCCAGTGGGTTATGTGGCTACTGGCCATCTTTTGCATATAGTCTATAATCTATACTTTTGTATAGTCTCATTTAACCCAGAGCTGGAGGTAGGGAAAGGGTTTTCCTTAGAATATTGCCTCTAATAGTCACTAAAATTCGAGATGCAGATCCAGTCAGATAGTTATGAAAAGTTATGAAAAGCATGCAGTTAAACTAAAAAATGTATTTTTTCCTCTGTTGAGGGTGTGAGCTGTTTGTAACATCTGCCTTTATTAGAAATTATCTTAAATATCACAATCCTTCATCCAAGCCTGCAAAAACTGGTGAAGCACAAAAGATATGACACAGGTACACAGACACGACCACAGCACTGAAGCTGGATTCACAGCCTTCTCACAGACACTTAAAGCAGGTGGATGGATGCTGTCAGCAGAGCTGAACTCCTGTCTTTTTTTCCCTCCCTCCCTTTTGCTGGCATTTAGTACTCTCTGGCATATTTGCTCAATGAAATCTGCTGGGATTCCCTATTACCAATATCCCTAAACCATCACTAATCCAGGTTCATCCCTGGACCTACCACAAAGATTGCTTTTAGCCTCCCCCCACCTCAAATCTTGATACCACCAGTTATGTAACAGCTGTGAGGCCCGGAGGTTGAAACAGAGAGCGGCGTTAGAGAGTGAACCATTCAATTTCTTGCTGATACTGCCTGGTTTTTTTTTGTTCGTTTGTTTGTTTGTTTGGGGGGTTTTTTGGCCTCAATTTCACACAGGTGGCCACATCTTGTCAGCTACGGCTCTGAGTTACAGGCACACTCTCTTTCTTCTCTCTGTTTCAGGCTCAGTCTTACGCTGAAAGATCTTTTTTATCAGACTCATCTCTTTGAACCACTCCGTCTTTTCACTGCTTCAGCCTCTCACTCTCCATCCTTCCCCTTTATCACCGTCTCTGTCCCAGAAAAGTCAGGCAAGGTGAGAAAATTCCACCTCCCTGCCCGCCGCTGATTTCTCTCTCGTCTCTCGCCTTCTTTCTCAAGTCGTATTCACACGAGGACGACCACAAGACCTGACTTCGCCTTCCACATCCCTGCAGCTCTCACATGAGCTGACCAAAGCGTGATAGAAAGTGCGGTTTCTTTTCTCCTTTGCTGTTCAAATCTCACCACAGCATCAGCTATCAGAGCATGCCAAGCCAAACCTTCTCATAATAAGAGAGAGGCCGCTTTCAGAGAAACGACGGATCAAAACAAGGCAAACAGAAGTTCTTTTTCAGCAGTCAAGCATTTGTTTACCTCCTCCGTGCTCTGCTCAGCACATATTTCCCCCTTTGCCACGAGCCAGGAAGCGATGTTACCTGTTTGTCCTGTTCCAGCAAATGAGAGACAGGTGCAACTCAGATTTGTTTTCTGTTTCAGCCAGCGAAACCTCTGTTGAGAAAGAAAATTAAATCTGATATTATGACTGTGGGTTTTATTTGCTGCGGGCCACAGAGCTCGTTCCGATCAGAGCAGCTCCATTTTCCAGCTGAGTTGCCCCAAGTTAGGAAACCTCACCGTGGTGTTGAGGGGGATTTTTTTCAAACGAGGCTGAAAAAGTGTCGAGAAACCTTTGATTTGTATTTCATGATGTTGATGTCAGAGCCCTAGGAGTTGTACAGAGACGCTGGCCGTCTTTAGCTGCCTGAGTTTTGGTGACTTCATCCTGCCAGTGGTGGTTTCCACCAAACGTGACAGCCATGAACTGCCGTCTTCCTCTTAGCTGCTCCTGATTCAGTCAAACGACTTTAATCAACATCTGGCTGGATCTGAATTTTGGCTTTAACATATATAAATCTTCGCTGCCACTCTTGATAAAAGGTTGGTTGTATTTTATCCACTGAGATTATTTCATCACAGAAAGCAGAGCAACAACTTTAGGATTGGGTGATCGTCCAACTCGCTGGTTGGTTTATGGCGGTGATTTTGGGTTTCTTTTTTTTGCTGGGTTGAGAAATCATATCAGCACAAATTAAACTGAAGCACAGTTAAAAGTCAGGTTACTGGGTTTTCAGTCATACCATCACATGTTTCAGGTTGTGCACTGTTATTTAATAAGTGTCATTATTGGATTGCTTCATTTATTTAACCGTCTGTTACCCTCCATAATGGCAGTGTTGTGCCAGAAAAAGGATTTCCTGGTATTTAAACTGTTGTAAATGACTTGTTATTATCTCTTATGTATGATATTAAGCCATATTTTGGCTTCAGTTTTTGGGTAAAAAGTGTCATTGACATTAAAAATGTACTTTTAAAGACACCGTTGTTAGTGTTTCTGAAGCTTCCTTGGAAGTGGAGCAACAGACTCCTGCAAAAAAACTCTCACATGATGTAAGAATGCAACCAAACTGTTTATTAGACAGAAAGTGGGATTTTTAGGCTACTTGAGCCTAACATTAGCTGGCATATTATTGGCTTATAAAAAGCTGTTGATATTATGGCTAGCTACAGACAGCAGGATCACATGTCTAATCTGCAACAATATCAGGAATAAATGAGCCTGTTTATGCAGATTTTCTTATGTGTGAGCCCTCACTTCAGCTCAGGAGGTGTTTCGGGAGAGGAGCAAGAGGATTAGGTGGAGATGAGGAGGAAAAGGTGGATGAAAGATTTCTCCAAAGTGAAACCACAGACAAACAAAAGGGAGATCATATTGCCGACTGCAAACCACCCACCCACACATGCACACAAACTTCCACAATACTGACAATAGCTGCTAATTGGACTGAAAGAGGATGTTGATCACATTTTTTAAACATGGATTCCAAACCCAGGCCCTGGTGCCAGCTGCTAAAAACTACGGCTAACGAGGATGAGCTGACACACAGATTCTAGAAAGCTCAGTCAGCTCTCCTCACTGTTAACACGCTTTTCTTCTCAAAGACGTCCCCACAAGCTTGATGGCAGGACCGTGATAGTGGATTGAAATTCACATATTGTGTCTAAAACTCATTTTAAATTGTAATCTGGGTTTAAAATTGAATATAAAAGCCCAAAAAATAGAGAACAACTAATGAATGAAACCGTCAAACATGACTTTAAAACAAAAAAGGATCAAATTGTGCCACAGTTATTATATTTAGGGACTTCTTCACTTTGAGATGAAAATCAGTTACTGGCTTTCGTCAGATGATGTTTCCAAAGTCACAAAAAGGACAAATGAAGGTTTATTTAATTACACCGAAGTTGGATTTCTTAAAAAAAACCATCATCTTTGAGTGTCACTCGGCTGTCAGCTTACAGTGAGAGTAATTTATCACTTCAAAGCCTCTTTGGAAACACAGATAATTGGAAGATTTTTCCCCTGAGACCAAATAAGCTGATGCAGATTTAAATCAGTTAAAAAACAAAACAAAACACGTGTGACAGTAAAAGCCTCACAAATCCAGCAGTCACCACAGACTCAAAGTCTTTCACCTTTGCACGCTGTGCACACACTCACTGCTACAAACTAATTAAATGCAATAAATGCATGAAGTCACGCACACACACATACACACTGGCTCCGATTGCTACAGTACCTTATAGTGGCTCAAACAGCAGGCTGTGGGACTAAAGTTTGTTTTGGGGTGGCTGCAACAAGTCAACAACACTCGAGTGCCTCTGGATCCGAGCGAGTGTGCACAGAAAAGAGAGGCAAGGAGGAGGCGAGAGGAGGGGGGAGGATTTGTGGGCAGAGAAACCAGCAGAAAGAGAGAGAGACAGAAACACTGAGAGTACAAATCAAGTGTACAAACTCCCAACAGAGGATCAAAGACAGCAGGTATGAAAGAGGCTTTAAAGTGGGAGGAGCAACGCAAACAGACAGGAGGAAACAACGGATTAGAAAAAAACAACAAACGGGAGGCTCACAAATTCAGATCATTCCAACAGAGCAGACATCTGGCCTAGAGAGGATTATGGGTAATTAACTGCTCTTTAATGATCCCCGCTGAGCGAGGACTCTGACAGGACGAGTGCAGATTATACTCGGATACGTAAAAATGTGTGTTTGTAGCTCTGTGTGTGTCCGTGTGTGGTCATTCCCTCAGAGGGCAAGTCAGGGCAATAACTCAGACTACACTGTAATCCACCACAAGGACCACACACACACACAAAGTGGCATAAATGTCAACAGAAATTTATTCATTTGCAACTGAACACACAGCAAACGCCCTGGTTAGCCTCCGGTGCTGCTTTTCAGAGACTTTCATCCTTCATCCTGCAGGTATTAAAGTTGTTATTTGACCTGTTGTTTCAGTTGCTCGTGTGAAAATGTTTTTATTTCTCCTTTAAATCAACCCTGTATCAGGATGAAAGGCACACAAAGTCCACATTCATTCATTCACAGTCTCAAGGCCGTTTCTTCACGCAGCCAAACACTAACGACGGTATCGACCGCAACCAGCGAGTCAACAGGTGCTGGGATGATAACAGAGAGACGGACACACCTGAGCAAATCTGAGTGTGGGACAATGAGAGGCAGCAAATGAGGGAAAAGATGAAGGCGGGGCATGGATATGGTTACCTATCTGGCAATGCACAGGAAGAAGCGAGCAAAGAAAGAAAGAAAAGTGACGTCATCTATTAAATGCAAAAGCTTAAAGACGGGGTGCACAGGGTCATAGTTTAATAAAAGCAGAATAATGCAGCTCATATCCTACTGCAAGCTTTGCTCACCTTCATGTCTTTCATTTAGTCATTATTAAAAAAATAAACGATCTGATAGAAAAGAAATATCTTCATCTAGTTTTAAAAAATGGCATGAAATGCTAAGACAGGTACACCACATGAAAAAGTCATGTGATACTAAACTGAATAAACAACCTTAACAAAGGTTACAATAGTTTTTCAGCTGCTTGATGCAACAAGTTCACTGATTGATTGATTACAGTCAGACTGAAACACTTCAACCAGCAAAAATGTGACTTTTGGCTTTCAAAGAAAACTCACCAGCTGCTCCAAATTAAAAAGGTTTGGCAGCTCTCAGCTCAGTACAGCTTTGAAATCATCAACAAATCCTTACAACAACTTCTAGTTGCATCTGTGTAGATTCTCCAGTCATCCAGGTCATGGTAAATGGTGAACAGTCTGGTACTTACATAACACTTTTCTACTTCAATTTAGCACTCAAAGTAATTTTTTACTACAATCAATGATGAGGATCAATGATTAGGACCCACAGGAGGTTAAATACGTGGGAATCTCCAGGTTGTAGAACTGAAGAAGCCTCCTGAGTGACAAAAAAGTCTTTGTGAATCAAAAAGAAGCTGCCTTCTTTACAAGCACTCAAGGATGACTTCTTATTTTATTATCTGCTGATGACAGTTGCACCTGTTGTCAAAAGAAATGATTAAAACGGATGTTAAATGAATCTTTTATGCTATTAGGCTTTTTTCTCTGTAAAGTATCAGTGAGCTCAGTGAATGTGCAAGAAATTCCTGTGAACCGAAAGCTTAAGTTTCAGACTGCTGTTATGTATCTGCGGTGGTTATTCAATGCTTGGCTTTACCTCAGCAGTTGGGTCTTGTAACTGAGAGTGCCATCACACTGAGTCAAGATCACAGACTTCTTTTTGCTCCCAGCAAGGTACAGAGATTCAATAGCAATACCAGGTATTGCTATTGAATCTCTGGGTATTGTGTTCACAGATAGCACATTATCAGTGGTCTTTCTATAGCTTATTCAGAAAGTCACAAAAGCACAACAGTGGTAACACAGATTACAGCTTCTACAGCTTTACTGCTGTTTATGCTTGATGTTACCACGGTAAATTGTAAAGTCAGAGTTGGTAGGACTTCTCCAACTTTCAGGTTTGAGGTCAAGAGAAGATTGGATCATCAAGCACAAGCTGGGAAGCCCAAATGTTTCCCAAATCATTTGTTTGTGAGGGAAAGCCAATTAAGAAGAAAGTTGGCTTAAAGGAAAGGTGGCTTTAGATAGAGAGGAGCTACAACTCTTGTTTCAGACAGAGGATGAACTGGGGGGCAGTACCAAAGCCCGGAATAAGATAAACAAGGGCTTCTTTGAACTGTGAGTTATGCAAAGCTACAAAGCAGCTAAAGGCATAAACTACACCATGCCCAAGTGCAACTGACCACTGAAATACAGTAAGCAGTGAGATCATTGCCTGCCAAGAACAAATAAGCAAACCGTGCCCTGACCTATTTAAAAGTATGGACCCTGTTGCAGTATGTATGTAATGCAGTCACTATCCACAGCCCAGCATAGATCTCCAACGACAACGGCCTCTGTAAAAATCACTTTGCTAAATATTTTAGAGGAAAGAGTTTTACCACTCCCCCAATTAAACCTGTACTCCACAACAAGAGAACATTTCAAAAGCACTTGTGGGTGTGAAAGAGATGGGTAGAGAGCATGTAACAGAGGAGCTGACACAAACTGGAGGCCACTTGGCCCCTGCCTGTTAAGCACAGCATAAGTGCAGACCAGCAGGAGGGGAGGTGGAGGGGGGGCACTTGTGCTTGAGAGCTGTGTAAGGCACCTGCGCTTTGTTTCAGTATGTGTTAAATATAAAAATATGTAGCTGCAAATTATCTTGGTTCTCTGCTTTTTTTAACAGGAAGGTAGCATAAAAATGTATAATACAGATATGTCATAATATGAAGATCGTGGCCCCAAATGAAGACTTCATAGGCAGACTTCTTAAATGCAACAAATCTTCATTGTAGTGAAAGAAATTATTACAAAACACAGGAAAGAACATAAATCCAATGAGTGCACACACGGCTGAGGGAAAACAGGAAGCACAGGGTGACTCACCAACAAGCTAATGCAAACTTTAGACAGACACATGAGGTAAATCGGGGAAATCTGAAACATCAGCTGAAACTGTTCAAGACAACAAAGGAAGTAAAACTATAAAAGAGCACATGAGACAGAGGATATTTAAAAAACAGAGGTGAAGACTCAATAAGATGCAGGAACACACTTCTAAACACTCAAGACAGGTAACAAGAATTAAAAATTAAACATAGAGTGATTAAACAGAAAAAAACTAGATACTAAGAATAAGAAGTACATCTGGTCTTGTGCCTGGAATCTATTGGAGCTGCTTACAATGTCTGGGTTACAGTTCCTGATCCTCCTATTACCACTGAAACCACTCTAGACTTCACCTTAAACATTTACTCTAGTTGTTCCTTCAGTACTTAGTAGTGGTACTTCTGTTTTCTCGTGGTCTTTCTTCCTGATGCTGCTATCTGCTGGGATTGCCAGATCTATCACAACTGTGGATACTCCATATTCATTCCAGCACTCTGTCCTCTTTGGTTTGGCATGGAGCCTATCCCAGCTGTTACAGGTTGAAAAGGCAAGGTGCAACCCAGACAGGGTCACCAATTTATCACAGTATTAACACGTATGTGTATCTAACTTCCATTTGGATACAGATACAGCCAATTCACAATTAACCAACCAAACTAACTAACCAAATCCCAACAAGTCCTTGGAATGAGAGAGGAAGCCAGGCTCCCCGGAGAGAACCCATGCAGGCACAGGGGGAACATTCAAACTCCATATAAATTTGTCTTCACATTTGTAACATCCTCGTGTTTTTCCATTGTGACATCACAATGTGTCATCACAGAACAGCTCCAAGACAGCACATTGCCACAACGTGTTCCTCTTTATCTTCGTTCGTTGAAAGGGACCTGGATTGACCACTGTCACCTGCAGCCTTAATTAATCCCACAGCAGATGTGCACTAATTTGCAAGCACATATGTGTGTCATTGTGTGTGTGTTGTGTGGGTATGAGTGCTATACGGGGCTGTTAATCTGCTAATCCACCACCCACAGAGCCAGATTACTGCTAGTTTAATAATGAAATGTGCTGGACATTAAAATATACCAGTAATCATGAGCTCACCACAGAAGGAACAACACAACACATCCTTTACCTTGCAAGACAACACACCTTCTCATTGTTGGAAGCTTTATTACCACTGAGTTACATGACATGAACTTTAACCCCACTCATAACATGTCAATTTGCTTAACAGACTATATAGTAGAACAGATGTCCACAAGTACCGGTTCAACTGATTTGTGGGAAAGAACCAAAATGGAGGCGTGGCTTTCAGTTGCTATTAATGGATATTCAACCTCCACAAGAAAATCACCAGAAGGTCAAAATTAATGAACAAAAACACACACAAAAAGGAAATACTTTAGTTTTGACTTGTTTGAGCTTCAGAGTTGCAATGAAAGATTTTCAGATGTCCGAAAGGAGTGCAGCTGTCTTAAGCTTGGGAACAGCTGGACACCAGGTCATGTTTATAATTTGACTCATTATGCAACTCTTTACCACCAGTTGCTAAATGTGCAGCATAGTGCCCTCGAATGACCAGATGAGGAGGTGTAAACCTGGTAAAAGTTCTTTGGAAACACTCACCCAAAAAACAGAAGTTCGAAAAAAATATCGAACTGTCTAAATTTGCACATGGCAAAACTGCAAATATCATACCGCCAATGTAGTTGTTGTCAAGAACTGAGGAAGACTCCATCAGACATGCCTCAAATCTGTAATGTAAATTATTCCCAGCTGGTCATGTTTTTATTTTTTTCCATGGTTCAACATAAATGCAGCATCACTCAGGACTTGCTGCTCGGAGTTAATTGCCTCTATTGGTTGATTTGGTCTGACTAAAGAGCAACATAAATACTAAAAACTGTCAAAGAAAAATGATTTTAAGAGATTTAAAGAATTCGATTTCATTAAAACTGTAATAAAATCCTTCAATTACTACCAGAACTAAATATTTCCAGTGTTGCTACAGTGCAGTGTGAGAGAGTGGGGGGTTATGTAAGGACATTTCTGGCTCCGAACCCCAATCTGGTTACGTAACTTTGGTTTGGGAGAGATAAATGTGGTCGTGGTGATGGTGGAGGGTGGGGGGACCATGGAGAAAAAATTTCCACAGGGTTGGGGGGGGGGGGGGTTCATGGGGCACGGGAACATTTAAGATATTCTAGATCTCTGCCCCTTTCTTTCTTTTCTTTTCTTTTTTTTTTACATCTCCATCCCACCCTCCTGTATCCCCCCGAAATTCATCCCTCAAGCTCAGCAAACTGTTTCCTACTTCTTTCTTTCCATCTTCCTTTCTTTCCTTCTCACACAAGTGTTTATTCATCCCACCCTACATCTGTCAAACTTGCATAACTATCCATATATAGACAGAAACCAGAAGAAAAGGGCATAAAATCAGAGAATGAAAGCATTGAGAATGAACAAAAAAGGAGAAAAGGACTGTGGCAGTTTGGGAACAAACAACCAAGAAGGTTTGATGATGTAGAATCCTAAAAGTTCAAAATTAAATCACTCAGTTCACAGTGTTCCCACGTCTGCCTAAAGCTGTAACAGCCCCAAAGGCAACCCTGATGCAACAACTGCACACAACATCTAAACACTGTGAAACACTTCGTTCGCCTGCACACCGTGTTACCCTCGATTCAGATAGACCACTCTCCTAAATTCAAACTACATCACAAAGTACATCTGATTATTGGCTTGTAGTACCAAGCTCCCAAATCTCCACATCCCACACTCCACCTAATGCGTCAGACCCTCCTCAGCCCACTCTGTACAGCTATTACAAAACCGCACTTCCCCAACACGTGCCAGAATAACCCTAATGACATCACTGTAGCATCATCAGGGTGGGATAGATTTACTGTGACTTCCCAAAGCTCCTCCAGATCCCCACGAAGTGTTACATAACTGTTTTCATAGGCTCAGTACACACAAAAGGATCTTCTCTGTTTTGTTTTTTTGGGAGGTTTGAAATCTTAGTGCGTCAAGAGGTTAATCTCAAACGTCTATAAATTTGAGTTTTTGACAGGTCCCGACACACTCTAATGAAGATGACATATTTTAATCAAAACAGATTTAATAATACACATGCTAATCTTTGTTACTGTAGACAGCACACATGGATTTGGCCAAAGTGTCTTAAACCTGCACAAGGTGACTCCTCTGGTTGGATGGAGGGCTAAATAACCCTACCTTCCTTTTCTCTGGTGGCTTCATGGGGTCACTAGTTTCAAGTCAAACTGAAGAACTGAAGCTTCCCTTCAGTTTTACAATTTTAATTTATACTGATCACTAGTTGCTACTGTGTTTTGCCAATAAAAACCTGGATTATGTCAAGAAAAAGCTTGTGGTTGGGATTAAATTATAATGGCTTTTGGTTTCTAACATTTCCTTGTATATAGCTCACATCTGCAGCAGATCTGTTTCCTCTGGAGCTGAGGTCTCACAGAGAAAACAGATCAATTGTATTATTATCTTTCAGTCTATAACACAGATTGTTATGCAACGGCAGATCCCACTTTGGTACTGCTGTCGTCCTGTTTTTGGTAAAGCCGGGCAGTCCAGATTGTTACCAATATGCTCAAAGACTGCGAGCCAGACGCTGGACTTGGGATTTCATTCTGCTTTCGTAGAAACAAAGCTGACTTCAGCTGGGAGTATCAAATCTCTCACATGTTTTATTTGGCTGAGAGCAGCTTTTGTAATTTATTATTCAGTTTATGGCCCTCAGGTTAAACTAACAGGCAGCAGAACATCTTCCTTCTTCAGTTTAAACTGTTAGACAAGATGGGCCTCACATTGCAGCTAGCCAGAAAACGCAATCTGCTTGAGCTGTTAGATGATGCATGTGTTTGCCTGACTCAGAAATGAACTGTGACCAACAATAACATGTACATAACTCGCTCAACCGCAAGTCCACTTCTGTTAAACATGAATAAATAGGCCTTTAGGAATTTAAGCAAACAGCTGATGGTGTTCTTTTCTCTCTGGGTGGGTCTCCTGTAAGCCAATAAGGGGGAAGAATGCACTAGGATTACTTCATAGCTGGTGCACCTAGCAGATTACAAAGAACCAAAAAAACCATGTGTGTTTAGCTGGAGAGTTTTCCAAAAGGTAAAAGATTTGTACTTAAGCCTGACACACGCACAGACACCAACAGCACCCTCTAGAGCTGAAGCCAATGTAAATAACTGGTAAGAAATAGACCTAAAAAGACATTTGGGGTCAACATTTGTGCTGCTGGTGCTATTTGGAGCATTTTTAATGGCGCTATCTAACCAGTGTTACAGCTTCCTGTACAGTGCAGACCATCCAGGAAGCTACAGGTTAGCAAGCCGGCTAAACAAGCGGCTAGTCTGAGCTGATATGTTGACGCTCCACCCTCTCACCCAATTATCATCGCCTCTGGTTTAAAAAAACACACACCAAAAAACAAACAAACACACGGCAGATGTTGAGTCTTCAAAACCCAGAGTCCAAAAGCAATCCAGTCTTTAAGTCTGACGCCATTAGCCGTGTCTGGACTCCAAACTCCGCTGCAGGTCCCAAAAGTCAAACGATCACTGCCGCATCACAGAGATTTGAAAACTGTCTAACTTCTTTCATCTGTAATAAAATGATCAGTGTAGCTGCTCTACCAGATGTAACAATTAAGTTTAACATCCAGGCATCCATGAAAAATGAATTTATTAAATTTAAGATAAGATAACCTTTATTAGTCTCACACCTGGGAAATTTCTAACAGAGTTAGAAGTTAGCAGGGAGTTAGCTCACTAGTTTCCTTCTAAAGATAATATAGCATGTTCTGACCGAGAGATTTCTGAAACAAATTAAGATGTACAGCTCTGCTATCACTTCCAACATAAATGTAGACAGGAAACTAAACAGCAGTGATGTTTGTAGAGTTGCTGAAGTTAGGCTAGCTGGTATATAATGATGTTGCTACATGATCGCTAGCGTAACATAAACACAGTGAAGCTGGGGGATGAATGCTAACATTTTTCCACTCGATAGAAGTTAACGTGAGGGTTCCCAATGGTTAGGGACAGATACAGTCACATGGCAGGATGCTGTAAACGGAAACTTCAAACTTCAGGAGAAAAACTGAGATAATCCATCCATAATACGAGGTTAGTCATTATTATACTGTTGCATGGGCTGGGCTGTAGTTACATCGTATGTTTTTAAAAACTGAGCTTTGAAATGAATATTGGTAATAAAAACTGAGAGAGGCCGACAGTGAGTGATAATAAAGCCTGGGAATATAATCTGCTCTAAAAACACACAAAAACTTAAAACTGACCTGACGCAGCAATGCATTAACACAAGCAGCGAGAAAAGACGGACTGTTTTACAAAGTGGTTGTTTATATTCACATTGACCCGTTTAAAATAAAAATGGAGGGAATAAGAAATTAATTCACCACATTTATCACTTTAAGTACCCCCGGCAACACTTTGGATCTCAGGGATGTGAGATAATAAAGGGTGTTTAAACAAAGCTTTCAAAGTCAGCTCAACCCCTGTTGTTAAATAATAGTCCCATTAGGGAAAGGCCACCTGTGAAGCTAATTCTACCCCTGGACCAAGTCCTTAACCTTTAATCATCTCTTTGATAACGCAAAGAAGGGCAGAAGATATTCTGCTGTCCATTCCTGGCAGACGTTTTTTACCCTTACATACATATAAAGCAGCACAGCGACACAAGCTAAACTCGGCATTGTTTTGCTGATTAGGCCTACCCAGTGTGTTGGTGTTTAGTTCTGCTCTATTATGCTGTTTAATTTCATTTGCCTCCTGCTGTCTTACCCTGTAGTCCCATAATCAAATAATAATCAGTGCTGTTAGCTGGTGGTTAGAACATTTAACTCCCATCAAAGCCAAAGAACAATGCAAATACACAAAGAAGAGAAACCGCCATCAATTCATTCCGAAGAACAGGAACGCCGAGTCTGCAGCGATGTCTGCACCGGGGTCACTTTTGTTTAGATTTAGTTACAGAAAGGAACAGCTAGCTCTCACAGAAAACGAGTTATGAATCTGGAACGATGTTGAAAGTACGGGGAGAGATGCTGAAAGACAAACTTCGGGAGGGAGTTCGGAACCAAGTCTTTCTCGTGGTTTACTCAAACAGTGGCATGAAGAGATAATTTAAGGCTTAAAGCCACTGGGGACACTGTAATACCAAAGCAAGGTTAGGAATGGAAGGCGCCATTTAAAGGTCATTTATCAACAGTAAATGTTGTTTACTGTATAAAAGTAAACAACATTTAATTCCTAAACCTAGAGAGGGGAATAGGAAGCATACAAATGAGTGTTTTGGATGATCAGGACATGGATTTGATGATGTTTGGGAAGCACATTAATTTTTCTGTTTCTGGCGGCTGAAAACTTCAACACTAACGTCACTGATCCCAGCCGAGCTTTCACCAGCTATGTCACAACATTGGAAAGTGCACGTAATCTCTCCCCGGGTGCTGGTTGCCTCTAAAGTGCACCCTAAAGACCTGCCCTCAGGGAGCCCCTGAAGCTACAACAACAACAACAACATGATGTCATTACTCTGAGATGCAGCGCTGCTGCTTCATGACATCATAACAGGCGCAGATGAGAAGCGTGGGAAACCACATCGCACGGTGTAATTTGATAAAAGCTTTTAGCTGAGATGAGTAATCCTGTCCAGCTGCAGGAGACTGAGGCCAAATCTGCACCCATTACTGAGGGAAACAAGACATTCTGTGAGCACTATTTTCTTTTTTTTAGTTTGGTAAAAAAATACTGGAAAAAAGGCAGGAAAAAGTTATCTCACAACAACAACAGTCCTATGGGGACATTAGGCTATGTCAGGGGTCGCAAACCTGCAGGTCTGGAGCCACATGAGCCTCTTCTGCACATTTCCAGTGGGTCCATGTGGCTCTGATCTAGAAAAAACTATGGAAATTAGTTAGGAGGGATCTATTTTTAAATGTATTTATTTAGTGGTTCATTTCTTTAATACTAAAAAACCTGAACTGTGAAGTAAAGAATTCAATTTTTTTAAACCAGAGTTTCTTATTGAAAAAACAAACAAGCAAGAATTTAAATATCAGTTTGCAAATGAGTTTTAATCTGTATCATCTTACTACAGCAATATTGTTGCTGTATTTTAAACAAACAGAAATGCATAAGAAAAAAATCACACTGTTGGTGTAGACATCTCAAAATCTCATGTTTGAAATCCTGTAGCGTCGACGCTACAGGATTAAGTGATTCTTTATATTTTCTGGCTGTAAGAATGTGCACCAATTAAAACAAATGTTTTAATGTCCTTGGGCAAGATACTAACCCCATGTTTGCCTACTGATGGTGGTCAGAGGGCCCGGTGGCGCCAGTGTCCGGCAGCCTCGCCTCTGTCAGTGCGCCCCAGGGCAGCTGCGGCTACAATGTAGCTTGCCATTGCCAGTGTGTGAATGTGTGTGTGAATGGGTGAATGACTGAATGTAGTGTAAAGCGCTTTGGGGTCCTTAGGGACTGAGTAAAGCGCTATACAAATGCAGGCCATTTAACATTTAATATATGCATCATATGTTATTTCTGTAACCTGGTGCCTTATCCTCTTAGTGTTGCTGGACCTCAGGAGTGGTGGCGAGTACTTGTATACATATAAATAGCTAGTCTTGAGTCCCCTGGTACTCAAATTCCACATCCAAAAAAGGAAAAATCAGAGACAAATAGACATTTTTGCTGGATGAATAGCATGCTTGATCTGTGTTAAGCAGTCAGCAAAGAAAAATAAGTAATATGGAAATGCACTTCATGTAACGGCATATTGCATTTGCTGAAAAGTATCAGGGGAACAGTCAACAAATAAAGGACTTCAGTGAATCAGTTCCCATGTGTGTTATCATGTGGGCAGAACTCATACCTGCATGACTTTACAGCAACTCTTCAAAGTAATTCTTTATCAAGTCACAAACAACTCCTTTAATAGTAACGTCTGCCGACCCCTCGGCTACGAACAGCAATGCACGCCAAAAGTGATATCACAGATGGTGGAACGAGGTGTGGTTTAGTGTCGTTCCTCCTGGCTGTGCAGCTGGACTGAAGACAGTGTATAAGCAGTTTGGCTATTTCAGATAAGTACGCTTTACTAAAGCCAGGATCAACTAATTTGTTGCTCCAGTCTTCCGACCCTTATGTTGGAGCCATAAAGAGTGAGGGTTGTTTTAATCCAATGCTTTTGTGAGACTAAACCTTCTAAAATACTTATAAAAATATTTTTTATGAGGCTCATAAATGTCCTTCATTCAGCTGAGAGATGTGGTGATCGACATCTATTTGAGTAACGTTATTTCAAAAGTTAACTGTATCAATCAGAGCTAATTAAGAGACAGGTCCAGATTCATTGCTCTTATATCTTTTATGTGAATCTGTAATCTGAACCTGCACATAACAGAACAACCAATATTTATGCAGACTTGATCCAAACTCTTCTGCTCAACCACCAAAATCATAATCTCCAAATTACAGGAATACAAGAAGGTGACTAAACATAGATCATTGTTTCATACTCTGATAAACACCATTATTCCTGCAGAGAGAGAGTAAAGTGAACTCAGATGTTTACTTTGAGAGAGTAAACATCTGCATTCACTGTCTCCAGAGAGTCTAATGGGACCATTAGACCACTCCAGTATCCACTACAAGAACTATTAATCGTCAGGTTTTATTCAGATGCAGAAAACATGCTGATTGTTTAAAATCACATAAAAATATGTTACTTCAGTGCTGCACTGTGCATCTGTTATCTCCTAATAAGACAGTCCTAAACTTCTGATGCCTCTGCAGGGTGGAGACATCACTGCTGAATATTTATGTCCATTAATGTAAACTTGATCACAGTTTCCTCAGGCGGGCCAAGCACAGCCTGTTCTGCTCTACCAGAGCTGCTCGACTCTCACGCATTCCTCCAGCCCAGGGAAAATCGACTAATCCAACGAGAGCTGATAACCTAATACTGCTGGACACGCTACGGTCCGACGCCGGGGACAAGACGTTCTGGGCTGAACTCTGGAACTAAAGAAGACTTCCACAGCAGTGCAGATTTGCTTCAGGAAACAGTGCCACAGCATATGTTAGCCCCCCATGTGCATGCTGGCTTTTAATATTATTGCTTATTATTACTGCAAATAATAATAATAATAATAATAGCAGTCATATGTATACTTTGTTACATTAAAATTTTGAGGTAGACTTCTCATTTTGCAAGCAGTTATGAACACTTTTAAAACTTTTTCAAATTAAGTCTGCTGCGGGAAAAGCTGAAGGATGATTAGTCATTGTCAAACTTATGAAGAAAAGAGTGTGTCTATGTGTACGGCTGTTAGGAGGTATCGCGGACAAATGCTAAAGAGTAATTTTCTGTCTCAATGGGGATTTCCATCGGGGGGGAAAAATGAGTTTAGTCAGGGATGAAGCCTAATCCTTGGCTGTGAAACTGTCCCTGATCTCTTTGGGAGGTGCTGAGACATGCTGATGGGACGCAAATCTACACTTAAATAACAAAATACCTTCAAGAACACCCCCCCCCCCCCCCCTCCAAAAAAATGAAAGAACTGAGTTTCTTTGAGAAGCAGCAGGATAAAAGTGACATCATAATTATGAGCTCAGCTCAACATGTAACTTTTATCACAAGCTAGCCCACCGTAGAAAGAATAATTACAGGAGTGCCTGCGGGATCGCGAAATAACGCTTAATGTGACACAAAAACCAGAAAGCCTGAGGAATTATACACGGAGGAACGGTGCACAACTTTCTATAGAAGCAGTTATTCAGTCACATATTGTCTATGCATATCACGCATCGAGTGAACAAACTGCAAAGAGGCTATTTCCCTGTAAATGAACTTGTCACGATGCCCGTCTGTTCCCAGGGCCGTCAAACAGTACTCTGACTGATTGATTTGGGGTTTCTTTATTCCTCATTATTATGTGCTTTTTAACTGTTGTTATAATATTAGTTAGAGTTTGTCTTTGCAGCAGAACTTTAGCAACTTTTACATGCTGTGCACCTTGGCACTCACTGACCCCGCTCTATAACTCTCTGCCTCTTCATGATTCTTCTTAAAAGCTTCATCTTTGCAATACTGCCACATACAGATGATCGTGGAAAATCGAAGAGGGAATAAATTCCACAATCTGACTTGTTTAACGGTGGCATCCTAATACAGTACAGCACGTTTGTAAAGGCAGACATAATGAGGTGGTTGGTGTTTGTTACTATATTAAAAATACTCAAGATTCAAAGTGTTTATTGTCATGTGTACAGAAGAAATAGCATTTCTCTGTGCAATGAAATTCTTCCTTTGCTGTCCATACACAAATGCCAAGTTAGGTTGAAGGGACACGATATATAAAGATAAAAATAAGGATAAAAATAATGAAAGATAAATAAATAAGTGCAAAAATAAGTAAGTGAAGACAAGTGAGGTGTGCAGATGTAGATGGATGTACAAAGGAGCTGAATGTGCAAAATGAACTTAGTGTGCAAAGTGTCCTGATGTGCAAATTGCAGTTGAGGTAGTCAGCTGTTCAGGAGTCTGATAGCAGTGGGGAAGAAGGAGTTGTTGAGTCGGGACATTCTGGATTTCACACTTCTAATATCTTCTTCAAATTAAATAATGTGTAATTAAAATACATAACTGTGACTACTTTTTAAACTGTAGTTTTCTAGCTTTCATATTTTTCAGATCAGGAAGTGTTTGCTTATACATATAACCCAACATAGCAGACCCCCCCCCCCCCCCACACACACACACACACACACACACAGTAGCATTTTAAAAGTGGCTACAGCATGAGCACACTGTGGAGCATCAAAAACATAATTAAGCCGTTAGACCTCTGCTTTCGACGCTGACATTCCCAGTGCTTGCTCTAAGTTCTCATTTAGCTCAACAGTTTTTCTGCTGATGTTGAAAGGGTGTTAGACAGAAAACTGATAACATATATTCATCAAAGTGAACTCTGGCTCAGACTGTATCTTTGCCTGTCTTAAACAGAACACTCTTGAGTTCTGCTTCATTTTAAACAACGCTAGCTCTGATCCTGAAGCATCTAACAGGCTGTGTGAGATCCTGCTGTTTTTTAGCCCATAAGTCAGTGTGTGCTACTGTAAGCGTTGCTCATCGATACATCTCTGCAGCTCTCTGTCTGAACTTATCCTGCTCGATGAATAAAGTGATTCAGATTTGACTGCTCGCTCTAGCGGAAAGAGTTTCAGGCTAGTTGGGGAAACACGAGACAGTCTTGTGAACTTTGAATCTTACCAAGTCAGAGAGCTCTGACACAGTTCTCCTCTGGGATTCCCATTTTAGCTCCAAATAGAAGCCTGTTCGCATAAATGCATTGTTAAACACGCACGCACAAATTCAATACTACACATAGGCACTGTGGACTGTGGAGGCGTGCAGATGCACTGAGAACAATCAGAGACATTTTTACCCTACATATAAAATACCAATCTGTACGTTTGAAGGGTAAAGTGAAGATTTGCGTGTGTGTGTATGTAACTGTGTCTTGGAGTTAAGAAATGCAAAGTGACACATTTATGTCACCGCAGTGAACGGCAGAGATCTGAGTTGACATACACGGATATATCTGCAGAAAAGCTTGTATGCGTGTGAAAAGGAGACAGAAATGCTGAAATAAATGTACTTAATTAATTCTTTTTGTATCAAGAATCAGGATATATCAGTGCCGTTGGCACCGACTACAATTCGGTGTCTGATAATGTGACGTCCCTGCAGATAAACATGTGATCTAGCTCTCGGGTAACATCTACAACTTGACATTAAGTGAATAAGTGATACTGTTGACTACATATATAACAATATATAACATATAACAATGCTTCTGTCTGGAGATTGCCAAAAATTGTGTACATCTTATGTACACTTGACAAAGAGAGTGCAGGTTCAAGTCACCCGTGGGCTATAACTTCCTAGCCCGACTGAAGTACAATCCAGTCCTCCTTCAAGCTTCACTAGGCAGCTTCCTAAAAATCAACAAGATTATATCCACAGATGAGAATACTGCTTTGACAAGTCAAACCACTGTGAGGACACAGTTGAGAACACCCATGTCCTCGCTTTACTGAGACAGATGAGTGGAACATTAGTCACTGATATAAAGCCGAGTATCTTTTAAACATCCTTCCACTGACATTTTTAACTGTATTTGACCGTCTTCCAGCTCACAGGAGTCAGTAAAGTTTCGAAAAATGCAAAGATTCATGTTAATGTCTTCTCAGAGACAGATGGGTACAAACCCAAGCAGAAGGAGGAAGGCTTTAAAAAAACATTCCTCCTCCACCTGCCTCCTATCCTACTTTAACCTCCCACATACCTGAGTGCGGTTCAACTCGACCGTGCTGCAGACAAGCACAAACAAACAAAACAAAAGCAGCAGGATAGACCGAAAAGAAGGAGAGGAGCTGTAATTGCACCGTCTTTCCCTGCAGGTACCAAACAGAGGGAGAAGGACGGAGAGGGGTGCTGGGGTGGGAGGGGACGAGAGTGATGGATTGACTCTGTGTGTGTGTCCCTCTTCTTCTTCTTTTTCTTCTGCATGGCTAACTCAGGCCAGATTTTCATGCTCCCCTGGGGGAAAAGGAGGGCTCTCTCTGTCTCTCTCACTCCCTGTCCTCATTCTCCCCCCCCCATGTCACTCTGCAATCGCTTCACTCTCCCTCCCTTTGTCCCTCTATCCTAAACTCTGCTTTCTCTCCCACTTTCTGCCGCTATCCTCACATCACTCCTTCTGTGACATTATTAAATAACAGCTTCTGTCATTCCGGCCTCTTCCATCTTTCTTCATCTGCCTCGCTCGTTCCCCTTTCCCAGACGCACTCAGTCTTTCTCAAGTCAGAATAAATCAAGTGACATTTTACCAGCAAATGTTAAAGAGTCTTACAGAGTGTGCTATTCCAAACACTGCAGCATCAAAGCAGCCCAGTTTTTATGGTTTCGCGTTTGAATTAGAGGCACTTTTAATCCAAATCGTATTTGTTACATCTTTTTTCTAAGTTCCAGTTTGGTACATATTTGTCTAACAATGTATATTATGCTGTTTCACCTGGACCCTTAACAGCACTTTAGCCATATTATCTCATTTCTGACTACATGTAACCATAAGAAGATAAAGCCTACACAGTGATAATAGCAGTTAACAGTGATCTCAATCAACAAGACTTTAAGACAGAGGCAGCAGGAACGAGGTGGTGCATAAGGTAGTGGTGGATAAGGTAGTATCTCAGATAACTGAGAGGAAGTCCACGATATGTCAACAGGACAAACAAAATGTAGTCATTAAAGATGAGCTGTTGTACTCATTTTCAACTCTATATTTTTATTCTTGGAGTAGCTTTGCAGTTTCACAATTCAAAATGATCCTTATTTATCATAAAATAAGGAACTGCAGCCCTTCAGATCACCCTCCAAACAAGCAGCTTCAGGTTGCCTCTCTTTAATGCTAACCTTTTTCCAATTGGCTGTAAACAAAACAAGTGGGAGGAGCTTATGTGCACACAGTTAGAGCTGTATCCCTGAGATGTCTCTTTGACATCATACAGATCCAGAGTAGGAAAAAAATGAAACAAAGTTGGTTGGTTTTGTTCTCCCATTGAACTGATTTTAGATTTACTCACAGTGGCAATACTAGAACTCAATAAAGTGATTAAAACCTTGTTAGAAACGAAAGCACAAACTAAAGAAAATGTTTATCCTTTAAACAAGCTGAATATCTTTATTGTCTCAGAGTCACGGTGTCACAAACATCAGCACAGATGAAAGATTAATTCCATCAATCTTTCTTCTCTGCAGCTTCTCTTTCCCTCAGCTCGTCTTCTGTCATATCTCTTTCCACATTTCCCTCACAGTGTACAGCAAATGACTTTTCAGCCACAGTAAGTAAACTCAAACTGCCACACAGAAACACAGTGTATTCACTTTTTCCTCGTCTCTCTACCCAGTTTACACATTTCCAATTTGTCTCTTTCTAAAGCTTAATGAGGTGAATATTTGCATTTCTCATTACTGGGATGTTTTGGAGGCCTTAAGTGTAATTTTTGAGCACTTAAACGATACACTTCATATGACTGTTAAGTTGCTATAATTATCTCTTAAATATATTAAATCTCCTTGACCTTTTTATATCAATCTTGATATAAATACACATCCTGTTTAAGTCACATTGATTCATTTAAATTTTGTGGGTTTTTGTTCCACCTACAAGACCGCCCACATTAAATACATATTTACTTACTTCACAACTAAATGCCTCAAACCCAGATGTGAATATTACCATAACTGCTCTCCACCTGAGTGAGCTTTAGTGTGTGCAGGTAAACGTCAAGAGAAACACAACAAAAATATCTTACAACGATTTGTCAGTTTATTCATAAATACTGTCCTGTGGACAAAATATGCTAAATAAGAAGCAGAAGCAGAGGTTTCATACTTTTCAGGACAAAGACACCATTTCTGTAGTTTTTCCTGCGCACACAAGAGTTGGGAGTTCGCCTTGTAATCGGAAGGTTGCCGGTTTGAGCCCTGGCTCGGACAGTCTCGGTCGTTGTGTCCTTGGGCAAGACACCTCACCTACCGCCTACTGGTGTTGGCCAGAAGGGCCGATGGCGCGATATGGCAGCCTCGCTTCTGTCAGTGCGCCCCAGGGCAGCTGTGGCTACAACTGTAGCTTGCCTCCACCAGTGTGTGAATGTGTGTGTGAATGGGTGGATGACTGGGTGTGTAAAGCGCTTTGGGGTCCCTAGCGGGGGACTAGTAAAAGCGCTATACAAATACAGGCCATTTACCATTCACACACCAAAGCCAGCAGATTTTAAATTAAGCAAACACCATGTGATTGGAGTGCAGACTTTGAGAACTGAAACAAGGGGTTTTACATGTGTGTTTTAGCTATACACACCCGTACTATAACGCTGCCTCCACGATGTTCGACAGATGATGTGATACTCTTTATTTTGTTCATTTCCACCTGATAACTTCCTTCACTTGCACTGACATCTCTTTGGGACTCGCACGTAGAAGCACAGTGTAAACCTGTAATTACAACGATAGTTTGGACACTTTGAATGAACTTCAGATTTTATGTCTGCTTCATTCATTGCTCAATAAGGGAACGGGCCTCACCTGCTCATGAAACTACTCATCAGTTCACTTTTGATGGGGGACTATGTATAAAAATCTCTCACCCCAACCAGTCGCAGCAGATGGCCGCCCCTCCCTGAGCCTGGTTCTGCCGGAGGTTTCTTCCTGTTAAAAGGGAGTTTTTCCTTCCCACTGTCGCCAAAGTGCTTGCTCATAGGGGGTCATATGATTGTTGGGTTTTTCTCTGTATGTATTATTGTAGGGTCTACCTTACAATATAAAGCGCCTTCAGACGACTGCTGTTGTGATTTGGCGTTATATAAATATATAAATAAATTGAATAAAAATGGCAATAAACAGTTAAATCAGTACTTGAGTTGAACTCCTTGAAGTAAAGCTGGAAGTCTGCACTTTAGACATTTGTTGATTGACTGCTCTAATTTGTCCCATATTAGCTGTGAAATATCTGAAAAATGCATATGTCAACATAAATGCCATTTTAAACATTTTTATGTGAACTTTTTCCTTTAAAAGGGTTTTGCACATGTGCTAAGCCCATACACTTACAGATGTTGTTCATTTTTCATTTTTAAGGGTTTGTTGAGATATTTTTTCCAACTGGACCTTTGATATTTGACTTAAGTGGTTGTTTAAATGAACTTAACTTCTTTTTACTATAGAAACACATCAAACAATGGAATTTCTTCTACTTCTTTTATTTTGTGTCAACTATTTGACTTTCATTTTTCAGTTTCCTCTCAGTTACCTGCCTCTGTCTTCTTGGTATTTATCCTTGTCTTCCCTTTGTAGTGCAAGTGACTAGTTCTCAAACAATGTCACATGATGCCACACCTGGTTTAATAAGACACCAGTGTAAGAAAATTACACGGGGTCTCTGCGTCACCTTCCTGTTGCAGGAGCTGCTTCCTGACAATAGTGAGTGGATTAAGGAGGTTGAAGGTGACAGACGTAGGAGGGGTGGTGAAAGAAGAGAGGTTTTCAAATCTTCCTCTTGTTATTAGAGCTGCATTCCTCTGTGCCTTACAGACTTACATGCATGTGTGCACACAAATAAAACCCTCACTTCATCCGCCTCATTTCACAGCCTGTTTGTATGAAACCTGGAATAGGAGACATGAATAAAGAAAAATGCAGATATGATAGGCAGTCGAATTTTTTCATGTGTTGGATGATGAAAAGCAGCTGTCCAATCCAATCCACCAGCAAATTTGCGATTCAAACCGCAGTTGCTGCTGTCTTTCTATTTGGTTTCTCCACAGTGTGACAATAACAATCCCAGACCTCCCTCCTTCCCACTGCAGCACGAGGGGTGGGCACGAGAAAATGAGATCTGACACGTTTAAGTAAAAACAGATGAGAGTTGGAAGACAAAAAAAGAAAGGGTGGATGGAGGGGAAACGAGAGTGGGAGATACAAGTTAACAAGCCATTATAGCAGCTTCTGTATATACATGTTTGTTTCAGATGTGACTCGAGAGTCAAGGAAAACTGAGTGATGGAGATGGATTGAGAGAAGGGGCACTGGTTGTTTTCCTCAGAAGAAGACGGGGAATAAGTCGAATAAATCAAGCAGACTTACACATCTGTGCATTATATTTGAACATGATTATGGCTCCATTGTAAAATCCAGTTTCAGTCATTGTTTATTTTACACAAAAATATAGTGAAAACATAATAAACTTCATCACAGGGTATCAGCCCATCCTATTCCAAACGGATTTATGAAAAGCATGGACTCCCTACAGTTGTGTTTTTTTGGTTAGGTAACAAAAGGCCACAGATAGCTGTGGTGCCTAAGTTGAATTGGCCAGTGCTCAATATACATAAATGACAGCAGAAGCCCTGAAATTTATATTGAAAACACAGGATTGCATCTTTAATTTCTTCAATGGGAACTTTGTGGGTCTTAAAATGTGGTGGGGTTTTAAATTTGTCATGGTTGAATGTGGGGAGGACCCTAATCCAGGACAATGTTGGCAAAATCTACAAATAAAGACAAGTATTACTTAGGGCAAAACAAAGTAACAGAAACCATAACACCCCAACCATAGGACCCTGGAAGAAAGACTAACAGAACAATAGTATTTATACACAGAGGGCTATTGACGAAGACCGGACTATTTTTACACGTAGGGTAACAAGACACAGGTGATGACACAAGTAATGACTATCAGGGCAATCAGGGGAGACGAACAGGAAGTAAAACTAACACAGGACACAACGAAAAACACATTTAAAATAAAAAGGGGAGTAAACAAAGCAAACCAACACAGATATGAACGCTAACTGTGAAATATTAGAGGTATTTATTCTTCATTTGAAGACATGTTGTAAGTTTTTAAAGTGTTTCTAAAACCACCTCTAAATATAATTTAATGAATATAATGAAACATTAAAATCATGTTTAATTTTTATTTTCAGCGACATTTTCAGCGACATCTACTAGCCTAGACAAGAAGCATACGACTCCAGTGTACAAAGAAAAGCAGGAAAGCCCGAAGCGCAGATATTCCACACATATCCTAAAGTATAAGATCAGCTCCAAAGCTCAGCTATAAAGATTTCCTTCATCTTTTTTCCCTCCACATGGCCACTAAAACAACCACCTGGACAAACATGGACACACACCAAAACACATAGGTGTATATGGTTTCTACAATGACGTTAGCAAAGAACAGTTTAGTAGTATGTCTAAATGCAGAGGTACAACTTGCCATCAGGCTAGGTGGGTCACTACTCGGGGCCTCCCAGGCCAGTGGGTCAGGGGACAAGGGCTTACAAACTTTAAACCACGACAGTGGCAATGTGCAGTGATAGCAGGAGAAAATTCATGTTGGCAATGAAAGAGGAAAAATAAGGAAGGAAAAAACAAGACAGTGGTGACTGGAGAAGGCAGCAGAGAGAACCGTGAACTACATAACTCCAATTAGCATCACATTATTTCTTTATCTGCTTTAACTGTGTAGGTTCTCAGTCATCCAGGTAGTGTAAGGAACTTGGGAAAAAGCAACTAGACTTCTTTTTCTCCAGCAGACGGTTTTATAACTGAAGAAGCTTCTCAGACGAGAGGTGAAATGTCTTGAAGAAACTTGATGAAGTCCAGTGGCTTTCTTCCCAAACTCCTTAGACTATCTGCTTTGACATTAACATTAGTCGACTTAGCTAGCAGAGCAGCTCAGAGTGTAGCATAGCAAACGCTCAACCTGGTCATATGTATTGTTACTGAAATAATCAGCCTCGCCCATTTCTACAGTAATCTTTTACTTGTTTTTTGGTTGTTGGCTGTTGTTGGTATCCGATAATTTAAAACATAATGGTGATAAATTGTGAAGTTTTTGCCTAGGGCCCTAATAGACTCTAGGAACGCCACTGTCTTAAAGGCATTTCATTTACAGCTGACAGTCTACTTTCCTTCTGCAAGGAGGAAAGTAGACTCCTTGCAACAAGTCAATAATGGCTGTTTTCTTTAAGTTATCAACTGGGGTTACTGGTAAGCAGAGATGGGCAAGTAACGCGTTACTGTAATCTGATTACTTTTTTCAAGTAACGAGTAAAGTAAAGGATTACTATTGCAAAAACGGTAATTAGATTACCGTTACTTTCCCGTAGGAACGCTGCGTTACTGCGTTACTAAAACCGTGATTTTTTTGCGAGAATGTCTCATGACAGTGACGTAAGCGAGTGCGACATTAGTGACAACAGCTGTGTGCAGATCAACAGTGGATCATATATCGAGTGCGGGAGAGAGTATGAGCGTGCAGCGTTTAAAGCGTGGAAGTACTGACCTTATTTTGAGTTTGATTTCATAAAAAGTGACAAAAACATTAGTGTCCGTTGTGCGTGGGAAGAAAACTTCTTTTTACAGCGAAAAAAACCCCCTAAACTTCCAAGCAAGCACCGAGTGCGCAACAACGTAATGGGAAATTCACAGAGAAACTCGCGGATTCTTCCACTGACCGCTGCGGCACACCTGCACCAGGGTAAACCTCCGCCTACCCTACTCCTGCTTTACAGGTGAAAATAGAGCAAAAGGACCGCTAGTCTTTGACTTTATTTATTTTCTGCTGTGTTTTACTTGCATCTATTTGAAAGAGTGAGTGTAAACACAATATATATATACATATATATATATATATATATATTATTATTTTATGTGCTGGAATGTGCAGAAAATAGGTTTAAATATTAAACAAATTTCTTCCAGTCAGAGAATGTTGCATATAATTAAATTTTTGCTTGATGCATAAAGTTAAAAGATTAAAACCAATAAAACAAGTTTTAAAAAGAGACTTTTCAATTTGATTACATTTTGTATGATGGATTATGTAGAAAAAGTAGAATTGGGCTGAAAGATCTATCGCTTTATTACCTATTCAGGTTGTAAATCGTGTTTTTAAAAAGTAACTAAGTAACTAAGAAATTAATTACTTTTGAAAATAAGTAATCAGTAAAGTAACGGGATTACTTTTTTGGGGAAGTAATCAGTAATTAATTACTGATTACTTTTTCAAGTAACTTGACCAACACTGCTGGTAAGTATAACTCAGTAATGTCGGAGTAGAAAAAACAGTGCCAAGGTTGAAGCTTGGCATGGATCGGAACTATTTCCACAATTATTAGGTATAAAGTTTTATTTTGGCTTGGAAGGTTTGTCTCACTAGTTTCATTTTCCACCTGCTGTCTTTAATATTTTATGCAATCAATCATTTTTACCCAGTTTTGTTTCCTTTCCTCACACTCCACGTGCCTCGCCTCTCTCTTCCCTTCTTTCTTTTTTGGATTTCTCCTGTTAATACTTGACTTTTCCCTTCATTTCACCATTTTTATATTTCTTTTCCCTCTCTTCTTCTTCTGGTCTTGCCTCATTCCCATCTTCGTTCATCCCACCTTCTCCCTTCCTTACTGTCTCTTTTTCGTTTACCTTTTTAACTCCACATAGCTCTTATTTTACTCCTTTTTGTTGTTATTTCACTCCATGGTTTCCTCTTCTGCAGGGAGCCTCTAATAGCTCCTGTCTCTCTGTCTCTCTCTCTCCTTCTCTAAGCCACAGCCCACTCCCTCCTTCATCATTATCCTCTTCTCCCTGTAAACACTTTAGCTGCCTGGAGGACTCACACACACACACACACATAAGAAAACTACATATAAACACACACAGCATGCATAAAACTATTAGCGGCACCGCCGACCAACACACACACGCACACATTACATGCACATTTTTCCCACACTTTTGCACACACACTCCTGACTCTGTGAGTGTGTTATGGCTTTGCAAAGCTTCATCCCGGAGTAGATAATGAAGTCAGAGAGCAGCCACACTGCCATCCCTAAAAGGAGTGGAAAGAAGGAAGGGAGGAAGAGACCAGCTCCTTTTCTTTCTGTTAGTACCAATTTATCTCCTTTTGTCCCTCAGGCTGCTTGAAGTTGCTGCTTTTTTCTTGAAATCTAAAGACTGACAGTAAAAATCTAAAAATCTCGTGTTAATTTAAGCTTTTCAGACTTTTTAGTCTTTTTTCACTCCCTGAGAAAATTCCAGTTTGACTGTGAGTCAGGGAGGAAATTGAACCTCTCACCCTGATGCAGTATTCAACAAAGCAATCATCAAAGTCATTTCCTTGAGCTGAGAGATTGAGAGAAACTCAGCCAGAGCGCATTTGGCTGAGAGAAGCCAGACACTGCTGAATTATTTGCAGTCAGTGCCCATCAATGGTTCAAATCAAATTAAAAGTACGGCTGATCCGGCTCGCTGAGGCTGCTTTTGTGAGGAGCTCCGTTCAGTAACAGTCAACAGGTGGCACAGCATTCATCTTATTCACGCTGCACTCACTCTGCGGTCTTTGGCGGAGATTTAAAGGAATGCATGTGCAAAATCTCCATCTTCAAGGTAGAAAGACGCCATTCAGTGGAGAAAGTGTTTTTTCTGTTGCCTGTAGTCTCATGTCCAAGACAAAAACTTTGTGTTTTCATTGTGCATTCATGAGCAACAACTGGAAAATTAATTTATGACTGAGAAAATTCCAGGGAACACTCCACCACCTCCTGAAGTTGGAGGAATAGTTTAAAAGGCAGAGAAAGTTTAGATGTGGGTGTAACCTTTGACCTAGGTTAGTCAGGAAAAACATTTATTTGCAATATATTGCGCAACAGAGAACAACATTGAGTTGAAGGAATAAAATACAGCACATTATCTAAAAATCATTCAATATATTCCAACTTTAAATCACGTATAACCAGAGGAACGATTTCCACGTTGGGGAATGTGACCATAAGCGAGCATGTGATTGCAAAGGAAGGCTAAAACAAGACATTATGCTACCAGGTTTTCACATTTTTAAACACAATACGGATGTGCTTTATATTAGGTCCTTATAATAAGTATAATAGGCACCACTACTACATATATAATATTTTAATGTAATAGAGGCATTGTTTGGTTAAAGGGCCTTATAACACGCTGTCTGCAGACTTCAAACAGGCAGTTAAAGGATGACACGTGCCAAAAACAGAGACTTGATCTTGCAGCTCTCACCCACTGAGACACAAGAGCCACACTCAAAGCGCAAAGCAGGGGGTGAGAAACACTGAGAGGCAGGAAGATGTGACGTAAAACGTGTAACATATTCTGCCTCTATCATACACTCAAACTCAAGTGAGGAAGCTGTGGCAGCTTCATAATAATATCTGAGCTCTAGCGCCCCCGTGTGGCTACAACAAGTACTGACAGCTTTATTTTGCACTGGATAATTTGACTTTTTTACAGCTGAGACAAAAATGAAATTAAGGGCCAAGATATGGGCTTGCTGTGATAGTAAACACAAGATAGGTGTGTGAAAAGGGAGATTACACTTATTGTACTAGAAGAAATACAGAATACTGTGACTGAATTATTACCACGAGGCAAAAAGGAGGTATTAAAAGTGAGATTTTATTCTGAAGTAACGGAGATAATACAAAACTTCTCCGTTTAAGAGGAAATAAATTGAAAAAATAGGGGATGAAAATCAAAAGTTGACATATTTCGACTCTGCTTAGCAAGGTAAGCACATTGCACTGCATACACTGTACACACACTGCATGACCATTTAGATATATGACCTGTGGGAAGCTCCAGAACAGCTGTTAGCTGGGCTGTACGTGTCACAGTAACAGAAACGTGCTGTAAATGAAATTACACTTCACAGCCTCCTCGCTGCAGGAGAGAACACCTGTGAGGATGAATATGCATGGATAAATCGCCAAATCCAGAGTTTCCTTGACAGAGGACGTGAGCAGAGGCAGCAGCAGAACGTAAAGAGAGGCGAGGAAGACGTTCTCTGCAGCCAGAACACATTTCAGCTCTGCCTGTCTGAGCTAAATTTAACCGAACTGTGAACTCAGAGCTCCGCTTCAAACTGTCAGCCAACATTGTTCCTTCACCTATTTTGAATTTACACTCAGCTGCTTAATGAGAACAAATGAGGCCTAACTTGACTGCTGGTAAACACGCAGAGCATCTTTAGTCTAGACAAATATAACTCTGTTTATGCATCGTACAGACCAAGATTTCGTTTTGTATTTCTAATCGTTTGAAATGAAATGTTTAAAACTTTGATTTATTCATGGTTTTGGTGAAAAAAGGTGCAGAATTATGTTTGAATTTACATGGAAGCAGGCTTATTTCTACAGTTTTCTGCTGCTGTGTGTGTAAATACTGAAACAATTTAGTGACAAACACAAACGATTTGCTTGTTTTATGGGTACATGTGGTCTTTCTCCTGTGGGCTCCTCCTGGCAGCTTTACACCTTGATGAGCAGACACATTACGAGTCAGATTTATAGCTGAAGTTGAGTTAATAAAAGGATACCAAGCTGACACAATGTAACACAGAAAACCGCAGCAAACATTCAGCGAAATGAGCTTAAAGTGCATCATTTGAGTGATGAAATTACAGTAAAAACTTTAGGAATACAAAGTTCTCTTCTGAGCTGGGTATGACTTTTATTTCTAATAATTCTTATTAGTTTGTAAATTATGGATGTTCACAAGTTGCTGGAAACATTCTTCAGGGATTTTGGTCCATGTTGACATGACAGCATCACGCAGTTGCTGCCGATTTGTTGGCTGCACATCTATGATGTGAATCTCTCGTGCCTCCACATCCCAAAGCTGCTCTAATGGATTGAGATCTTGTAACTGTGGAGTTTTTTTGAGTACAGTGAACTCAACTATCACGCTCAAGAACATGCAGCCATCAGAAAGTGGGTACACTGTGCTAACAAAGGGATGCACATGGTCAGCAACAACATGCAGACTGTGTTGTTTAAACGATGATCAGTTGTGCCCGAAATATTCCTCACATTCCTCACACCACTCTGATAAGGATAAGCGGACCATTCTCTGACCAGCCTGTCTGACACCAACAACCACGTCACATTCAAAGTCACTTAAATCACCTTTCTTGACCATTTCTACATTTCTAAATACACTGAGTAGCTGCCATATGATTGGCTAAACAGATATTTGCAACAGATGAGTCGGAGATTTGACTAATAGACCTTTATAGTGTTAGTTTGAAGGTCTTAATTTCATTCAAAATAATATCCAAGCAGTGCAGGAGCTGGATAAGGCTTAAGCTGCACATAAAAGCTCATTTCCTGGATCCAAAGCAAGACTTCCTGAACTAATCTGACCGCAGCTTCAACTTAAGATCTGCACACGCACACACATAGTCCAGTACTGTAAATTCACTGGCATCTTTTCCTGATTTCACTCCAACACCACTCTGCTCACAGATTCATGAGTTGCACTAAAAATATATTTTGAGGCCCACTTTTTAACAAAGGATACATTTTAAATCCCACACTTTAAGAATGTTAATTATTTATGGAGAAATTATGGGAAATTAAAATAACTACTTGCAGGCAAGAAAACACTCTATAGCCTGGAGTCAAGTTCCAGCTTTTTTATACTTTTTTAAAAATTCTACCAGAATGTTTCTTTTGAAAGGTATTATTGTTAATGGTCCTAAAGAGAGAAAACAGAAGGAGAGGGGAAATTCTGAGCAGAGTACCCGGGGAAAAAAAACAACCTGTTTTGTTTCTTGTTTTGATGGTTAGCTTACTAAATGGATGTTATCAGCTATCTGTCCCATGGTTATCACTACAAGACTTCTTCCTTTGCCTATTGGGAGGTCCTTATCACCTCAGTGCATGGTGGTTTTTCCTGCTAAACAGAAGCAGTAATGTGTGGTATGCTTCCACATTAAACTCGCAGCAAAAATATCAGCTTTACATTTGGAAGCAGGAGGGTTAGCTAACAGTGGACGGGACTTTGACAGCCAGCATTTGGACTCAACTTTTTTTAGGGGAAAAGTTTAATATTTTTTCATTTGTTTTTTTCTATTTAATGTTTGCCTTTGTTTTCCTTGTTGTTTGGTTAGGATTAGGAACCAACATGTTTACATTTATTTCTCCTTCACAAGACTAAAGATACATTAAAAAGTCATGTATGCTAGCTTACTACGTTTACCATCAAGTTGAAGATTCATATTCTCCGCTCATTTTCGCAAATGTTTTGGTTTGTTTTGGTAAAAACGTACGTGAGTATCAGGAAAGATAATGGTTTGGCTTTAAATAATCATTAATATAACCTAAAACATGTGTTACAAAGCTACGTTTGCTAGCTTAGTACAGAAGTGCTTCTAGAAGCAGGCCACTCCACCCAGCAAGTCTCTAGTCAGTTATTTTGAAGCATTATTGAAATTAACTTTAATTTTAATGGTCACCAGTATGTATGAAATTAGCAGTTAAATCTATTAAAACAATATTTTTTCAAAGTTTTGTGACTTTGGTCCAAAATAAGATTTAAAAAGCTTTTACTTTGAAGTTATATTTTTACCAATATCTTTGCTGGAATTCTCACATAGATTTCAGTTCAGGATTTGATGAATGCTTTGCATGTTTCTTAAAATATTTCTGATTTATAGGTAGTATTAAAGATAGACATAGCAAGTGGTGTTATAGTTCACCTAGTCAAGCAGGTGACCAGTATACTGAAATCTACTGTAGGAGTTGGGGTCTTACTCTGTCCCAGACCATTTCCTGCATGTCTTTTACTCGTATTCTCATCTCAAATATACTGTTGACTCTCCAACGTCCTGTCTAATAATTATTTCTTTCCAAAAGAAAAGATGGATGTAGCAACTTTGATGTCACCCATTAATTTCTTGAGTCTTAAGGTGAGCTTGATGTTTTCAAACTGGATCAGACCAGGGGGTTGATATAACTGTGAAAAAAAACTGCTCATTGTCTAAAGGACTGTCAATCACAAGTCCTTAGCCAATGAGAATATTCTTGAAAATCTTTCCATCTGAGACTTGGAATGATCAAAATATACCAAATCTACTCTATAGGACTGGAATTCTCTTTGTAATCGCAGCTATTGCTCCCTGGTTTACATAACAAACAATGCAGGTTTAAAGCACTTCTGTGTTGTCTTCATTTTTCAGGCCTAGATGGTGCTTCTATCCTTATTACTGTGTGTGCTTTGACTACTACAGGAGATTTTACATCCACTTCTTCACAGGACCACTAGAAGTCTTCTGCATAATCTGTGCTGCTCTCTTTCTCTTTGATCAGTGGTTGTTGATCAATAGTCATGAGAATTTGCATAATCATGATGAAGGAACTGACCTCCCAGCCCATTGTACCTTCAGTGGGCTGGTTTATAAGATTGGGGAAACCTGCAGTCAGCTGAGACTGAAGAAGTCACTTGGATGAGTGACGAAACGTTTCTTCCTCTGAAAACGCTACATCCAGATGAACAGAATCAACCTTTGGAGATGTGCTGCTCTCTGTTTAACACTGATCACAGTGGATGATAACAACCCATTGAGCTGAGTTAGCAGGTAGAGGAGGGCTTCTACTGGTGATTGGACTGATAAGAGCCAGTGAATGGGTTGATAACATCAGAATCAGGAGGACACAGAAAGTAAGGTAAGATGATTAAAAATGAGGGCCCGAAAGTGAGATAAGGTGAAAAATGGGGAGGCACAGGCAAAAGCACTGAGAGTTAAATCCTGATATGAGCCACCAGGAAGAATCCTCAATCCACTATATTGATTTTGTGTCTCTGACAATTCAGTAGATTTATTGTTTCTGTCCCAACAAAGATTCAAATCGCTCTGCTTTTAAATACAAATTCAATGGCTTTGTCCTTTCCCAGTTTAATTTACTGTATTATGGTCATTTCTGGCTGACTTATAACTGCAAATCCCAAATGTCAATTTTGAATATTTACAGCTACAGTGTGTAAAATCTCACCACTAGATGTCAATAGTTGCAAACTGCAGTCAGCTGTGTTCTGTTTTCTTATTCCTTCTAGTTCAAGTGCACAATAGTAGCTATGGTGGGAGCTGTAGTAGAACAACTCTGCCTGCTGTTCATGCATAGTGACTGTAGCCTCTCAGTCAGCTGTTTACCTCAGCTGTCAATATGTATCCATTACTCTGGAGGAGACTGTAAAACCTTTTAAAAGAAGTGTGATACAAATCATCAGTGAAGCTAACTTCTGTCTCATGACAGCAATGAGGTGAGTTGCTGAGAATATTCAGAACTTTTCTCTTGGTTAGCGGCTGCTGTTAGCGCTGCTCTTAGCGGCTGCTCTTAGCGGCTGCTCTTAGCGGCTGCTAGCCTCTCTTAGCTGTTATTAGCTAGCCTAAATAAAAGTTTCTTATCTAACAATTTTGGACAGGGACACTTAGTAAATAAACTCTTATACAATATGAGAATGTAATAATCCTTTTTCAGATTGAAAGTGGGATTTTTAGAAAACTTGTCCCTAACATTACCTGGCATAACATTAGCTTATTACCAGCTACAATGAAAAACACAGAGTGGCCATCTCTTGTGTATTTAACACAATTGCCTCATGATTTAAAGTTAAGTGTTAATTTAACTCAATTGTTTAAGTTGCTGCCAAAGCAAAACATCTGTGTGCAACCAATGTCCACTACCTAATTAAGTAAATCTAACATGGCCTTCTTTCAGTGTATTACTGTTGTTGATTTGCCTGGTTGTTGTCAGCTCTTCAGAGATGGGAGGTTTCATGTGTGATTTGAACGAGTTATTTGTGTTGTGATCTTTAAATAAAAGTAACTTATAAGGCATGTTACATATGTAGTCAGTCTCTGGCCACAACACCTTTTTTTGTAAATTATATAACCTCAAAAAATGACTAACTGTACCTTTATGGGTGTTTTAATATCACCCTACACTCATTTATGGACAGCAGACAGCTGTGAGAAACATAAAGGGTGGAGATAAAATTATGGAGGGAGTGACAGTGTTATTTACGATTGGAAAAATTAAAAGAGAAAACAGAAGAAGAGGCACAGCTGACAGAGTGAACTGGGAAAGCAGAGAGGCGGAGAGCATGAGGAATGAAGAGAGAAAAATTAGAGTGGGGGCCTGCACTGCTCTGGTTTTGTTTTTCCGGGTGCTGCGCCAACTTTGCTAAAAGAGTTGTAGAGTAAAATTCCCCTTGAGGCTCAGTGGCTTCCTACTCCTTCCTGAGAAAAAAGTGTTGTCAGGCAAAAGTGTCTAGGCTCAGCCAATCAGAAAGCTGCATTTTGGTTGGAACTGCTTGGCAACAGAATTTTGTCCCAGTTAGTTTAAAAATAAAAAGTCACCAGAGACTGAAATCAACTTTAAAACCAAACATAATTACCTGTGAATGCGCGCACACAGACTGTGCTGTAATAATGTGATTCTGAGGACTGATTTCAGCCTCTGAGGTTGTAGCTGCGAAATGTGTTTGTGCTCCACCTAACTGCTTCACAAGTATTTTGTGAAAAGATCCAGCAACAAACCTATTTTGCAAATATTTTGTAGCAAATGGCTTCCTGCCGTGATTATATTTTTCACCATCACAATAGAAAATATATGTCCTGTTATAGTGTTTGCCTCAAGACTGCCAAAGGTTACCATCAATAATTTTCCTCAGTTTTCACTGATTAGAATTATATATTTTTGCATGGCCTAGTTTAATAAGTGGTGTTATGTATGCTCTAATCCTGCTTTTATGAACTGGAAATATATTTCTAGATTCTTTTAATGACTTTTTATAGATAAATTTATTAGGATGGGGCTGGTTAGTTAGGAACTTCTTGCATCTTTCTCTGGGTAATGGAAACAAGACTTTAGTGTGACAGTCTGATTTCTAAGTGTTTTTCTGTTCTGGAACATTTAAGCAACAAATGCCCAACGATTGTGATACTCAAGCAAATTAGCATCATGACCGTGAAGCAGTTTCTGATGTTATAACTGCTGCTAAAGTCTCACTAAGACGTAAGACTAGAAGCCACTCAGTCCAGTTTGGCAACAGCTCTGGACAGTTACTGTGAGTTAATAATATAACTGAATAAGAAGAAAGAATATCTTTAAATTCTATTCACTGAATTCTCTCAAAGATGTCACACTGCTGCCTTATTCTTAAAATATGGTTCAGCAGTGCCACGTTGGCTTTTCAGTGGACAGCTTCAGAGTCCCCGTTTCCCTGCAGAAGTGTCATTTGTCAATGAGCACAGTGTCAAAAACACATGGCACAACCTGTTGTTCATCTGCCTGCCAGCCCCGGAGAAGAGAAAAGTTCTAACATACAAAGAGTTGAAGGAAAATCAAGTGTTAAAATACTTACTCCCAGAGTGCAATGACGACTCAACCAGGAGGTCACAAAAGAGCACAGAACAACATCTAAAGAACTCCAGAAAACCACTGCTTTCCAAAAACAACACAAAATCTTGTCTCACATTTGGTAAAAAACAAAACAAAAAACATCCTGATGATTTCCAAGACTTCTGGGAAAACATTCTGTGGACTGATGAGACAAAAACAAGACTTTTTGGAAGGTTTGAGTCCTGTTACATCTGGCGTACAACCAACACAGTTTAATTTCATTAATGAACATCAGACCAACAGTCGACCGTAAACAGGTCATTCATGGTAGAAAACCCTCCAAAGTGGCTGAATTAAGAGAATTTCTCAAAGAAGAGTGGGTCCAAACTCCTCCACAGCGCTGTAAAAGACTAGTTGCCTGTTATCACAAACAGTTGTTGCTGCCATAACCAGTTATTAGGTTTAGTTGACATTTATACATCAAAGATCCTGCCATGACTGGGCACAGTTGGATACCTTTGTGCTTAGTTAACATAACTCTACCAAGACAAGTTTCAAAACACGCGTGGTTCAAACACAAATTCACCTGAACCTTCAAAACGTGATTTGTGTGCTCAGCAGCATCCACCCAAACAACCTCCCTGTGACCTCACTATGAGGATGTCACACTTCATGAACTGCTAAGAAGCACACACAATTATTTCTAGAGATATTTGACCTGACACAGAGCAGAAAATCTTGTGGCCCAATTTCTGGGGTGACAGCCTTTCCAAACATAAAGGCATCCTCTCTCTGCTTCACGCTGCAGCTGGACGAAGGGAGGGATGACAGAAGAGAGGAAAAGAGAGAGAGATACACTTTAAATCATTTGCATGTGAAATAGACTGGCACTTAGATCAAAAAGTAGGGCTGGAAGGAGGTGCGCACACACATATATACGCGGGTCCAGTCAGTTTGTGTGGGGACAGCAGCAGCCCTGTGTGAGCCAAGGAACATGTGAGGCTGATTACAGAATATCTACTGCTGAGTCTGTCTAGACAGAAAGAAGGAAGGAGGCCGAAGGAAAGGAGAGCAAACGGGGAAGGAAACAAATGTTTAGGACAAGTGAACAAGTTTAGTAGGAGAGGAAATAAATGAATTAGAAATGAATGCATCCTATAACAGGAATCAACAGGTGATAAAAGGTACTTGACAAAGAAAGGAAAGGAGGTTTTAAGGAGAGAGTAAGAAAAATACTGAAAGGGGTAATCAGGGGGGGAAAAGAGAAATTTGTGATTGAAGTAATGTAGGAAGGACGAGGGGCTCACGCTCAGCCACCATAAAGGGACTAAAGATCAAAACCAAATCCAACACAAAGCTGGACAGCTCAGCAGAGCCTTTTCATGTTACAACAAGGAGCCCCAACATAAAGCATCGTTTGAAGAGCCCAATACAAATGTCACTGCAGATTCTCCTACAGAGGGGCCGACAAGCTGATGGTGGAGCAGACAAAAAACATAAAGAAGTGTCACGTTCCAAAAGTGTGCTTCAGGCCAATTAAATTAACATTTTTTAGGACGTAAGCAGGTCATCCAATGGACAAAAGCAAAGACCATAAAGTTCAAAAAACTGAAACCTCTGAACTACACAGAGAGTTGTTAAATTACTAGAATTACACACTGGGGGACGGTGGACAGACGCTCTGACAGCGGCTCAGCAGACTGGGTGGCATTTTTTCAGTCTTCTGTTCAATTTCTGTCAGCCTGTGTGAACTGTGGCCTCAGCTTCCTGTTCTTAGCTGATACGGGTGTGGTCTTCTGCTGCTGTAGCCGAGCTGCTTCAAGGCGTAACGTGTTCTGCGTTCAGAGATTCTTTGCGGCACACTTTGATTGCAACAACTGATTATTCGAGTAATCTCCTCTGACCTCTGGCATCAAACATGACATTTTCTCCCAGAGAATTGCCACTCGCTGGATATTTTCTCTTTTTCAGACAATTCTCTGTAAACCATAGAGATGGTTGTGTGTGAAAATGTCAGCAGGAGAGCAGTTTCTGAAATACTCAGACCAGCCCGTCTGGCAGCAACAGGGATGCCACATTCAAAGTCACTTAAATCTCCTTTCTTCTACATTTTGATGCTCTTTTTGAACTTCAGCACCTTGTCTTGACCATGTGTATAGGCACTGAGCTCATTAAATAAGTGTTCAACAAACAGGTGTACCTAATTAAGTGACCAAGAACTGAATATACACACACACTCTCGTTTTCATATCTTAGTGAGGACATCTAATTGACAAAATGCTTTCCCTAGCTGCTTATCCTAACCATCAAAGATGAATGCCTAACCCTCAGCCTAAATCAGCCCTAAATCTAACCACAAACTAATTGTAACCCTGTCACTAAAACCACATTTTGAGCTTCAAAAATGCCTTCAAACTCGTGGTGATGGGCATTTAGTCCCCATAAGGCCTGTTGGTATAGTACGTATAGTGGCATGTCAATTTTCTGTCTTCACAAAGATGTCTAACCATGGTATACACACACACATATCATGTTATATATGTCTTAATATAAAAGGACGTGTAGTATGATGTGACAACATGCAGTAGTCAGGGTTTGACTTTCAGCTCTAGAGCTTTTCAACAGAAAATCCAAATATCAAACCTCGAATGACCTTCAGCAGAGAGAAAACTGCACCGTCAGAGTGAGCACATAAACAACAGACAAGCACGTCATTGTCAGCCAGGCTGGTAATAACAGTCACACACACTCACTCACACACAAACACACACACACACACAGAAGAAGGAACCTCCGGATAAGCAGCACTCTCCAAACCTGTCTGGTGAGTTACAGTTTCTAATACTCTGTTGATCTTGGTGTAAACACAAAGTGAATGTCATATGTAACGTACACATACATAAAAAAGTATCCAGTAGTGTTTGCACAAACACACATGCATTCTTGAAACTGGAACGCCTGCTGGAAATCAACACTACTAAAACACACCCACACACACAAATAGACTAATAGAGAAGCTGATGAATGACGCTCTCCTTCTCAGAGGGCAAAACAATGTAACGATCTTTCATTTTCAACCACACACCCACCAATCCATCTTTCCTTCTTTCCTCCTTCTCTTCAATTTTTGTTTTTACCCAGCATCCCTTAGTCAACTTTCACTTTGTCACCTCTCACTTTCTTTTATTCAGCCTCATCCTAATTTTATCTCCTTGTTCTGTCCTTGTTACTTTGCTCCTTTCCTTCCGTGCATCGCTCCTTTTTCGTTATTATATTGTTAAAGTTTTAATTTACTCTGCTCTTTTAAGTCCCTTATTTTTCCTGCATGTTTAGTTGTTCCAATTCAGTTACAATTAAGTGCCAAAGCACACATTACAGTAAAGTAATGAGATTGACAGCGTGGAAAAGCGCTTGCCTCATTTGGGGATTGAATGGGGTCAAGTTGGAAACTACATGCAATCTTTTGTAACAATATGGAGATTAATTTCGATGAATTGGCAATAATCAAAAATCTGATGCCGCCTGCTGCAAATGAGGGCGATCGTGGCTCAAGAGTTGGCAGTCCGTCTAGTAATCGGAAGGTTGCCGGTTCGAGCCCCGCCTCGGACGTTCTTGGTCGCTGTGTCCTTGGGCAAGACACTTTCCCGTGATGGTCAGAGGGGCCGATGGCGCGATATGGCAGCCTCGCTTCTGTCAGTCTGCCCCAGGGCAGCTGTGGCTCCAACTGTAGCTTGCCTCCACCAGTGTGTGAATGAATAGTGGAATTGTAAAGCGCTTTGAGGGCCCCGAAAAGCACTGTATAAATGCAATCCATTATAATTTTTATTATTAATGATTGCAATGTGTTTGTAACCTGTCTGTTTATAAATTAAGGCTATTTAGATGGACAATCTGTCTGATTGCAGTCAGAACGAGTAGGACAAAACAACTGCTTGGAGATAGGTTGCCTATCATCAGGCAACTTGTGTAATCACATTACAATTGAAAGTGGTCACCCAGAGGTCGTTGGTATTGCACGTTCAAATCTCTGGGTGATGTTTGTCGACACAACTACTTGAAACTTTTCTCAGACCACAAAAAAGTTATTGCAATCACTGGGAAACCACCGATTTTTCCCATGTTGCTGTCTTATTTTTACTTTGGTGTGATAGGGCTACAGGTTTTTCCTTCATTTCTGAAATTCATGGTGGCAGGAGAATCCCTGATGATCATGCATAACCATGGATTAAACTAGAAGTCTGCTATGGCACATTATGCAATTTTCAGTTAATATCTCCAATCTTTGCGCTCTCCTTTTTATATCCCTCTGTCCTCCCAGTTTCCTTCCTCACAAATTCACTGTTCGTTCTTCTTGTCTTTCGCCTGCCCTCTGTCATCTGCCATCACCTGACAATCTGCAGAATGGGACTGAGACTGAAATGAGAAAAAAAAGGCAGCTGAAACACAACACTGCCAAGAAAAAGATGGAAAAAGACAGCAGCAATGGGAGACACAAGACGAGTGACAGTTTGACCAATGAGATTGAGCTGACAGGTGAAAACGTGGAGATGCACCACAGTGAAAGATGTGAGGAGCGAACGGGGAAATCTGAAGAGTGCAAGCCAGGCGACAGTAACTCATCGGTAGGATGTCAAGAGGTAGATTTATTTGTCCCTTGGAGTCTAAAACATGCTTTCAAAAAAGCTAATGAAACAAAATCAGCATTTCAAAACCCTTTCGACTTGCTACAGAACAAGCTTCTTTAATAATACTTCCAGCCTACTTTTTGAGATCACGATTTATGCTGCCAAAAAAACAAGAAAGCTACTGTGTTATGTGTGAATTGGGCCTGTTCTGTAAAACCTAGATGTAATCCTAGCAGGACCGTAATGAAAATACAGACATAAAAAACAGAAAATGGAAAAACAAAACAAAACAGGGAGAATGTTATTTCCTCTGAGTATGTGAGACAAATACATACAAGTACAGCCGCCTGGGGTGAATTAGAGGCCAATGGAAATCACTCTTATACAAACAAAATTCGCTGACTCAAGTGAAACCCAGCTGAGGGAGATACTTTAATTAGCACAGAGCATGTTTCTCCCACTGCTGAGCAACAGACTGAAGATGAGTCTGTTGGTATCTGGGCCAGGAGCTGCCTGCAGGCTGGAGAGGTTCTCAGTTTCAGGCTGAGTCCAGCTGGGAAATCACAGACAGGGAATTTGAACAGAGAAAGATTCCTATCAGAACTGGTCAGCGAGGTTTCTGGGAGCAAGGAACTTTAACTTCTGTTTCACCTGACAGCACATAGACAGTAAAAAAGATGGATGTAGCCACTGTGATGTCACCCAGGGAACACAGACTTTGGATGTTTTGCAGAAATATGACCATTAACCATAAGATGTTAAGGATCAAGTTTATACAGGCCTAGAGACAAGTCCATGACCAGGTCATAAGAAAAAACATGCATTCCCTGAACATTGGCGAGGAGTTGCTGGACGTTAAAGTCACTTGCTGTGAAAGTTGGTCACGAAAGCCCCACTCACACAGACCTAGACACCAGCTGGCAACAACTTGCTAATCACAGGGCACTTGTACTTCCCAAGTGGCTGGCGAATGGTTGGCGGAGGTTCCTGACAGTCACATTGTGAAATTGTTCACAAAGAGGGTCTTGCACCAAAACCCTCCTTCTGAGCCACAGCAGGTTGTTGCCGCAGGTGCCACTAGTTTGCATGGTAAACGCCAACTTGACCACAAACACTTGCCAACTGTAAAAAAGTGCAATGAAACTCAGTAACTGTTTGCCTTCAAAGTCCACCTTTTGAAAACTGTTTGCTGCAATGGTATGGTGCTTGCTGCTTTCCCAACTGGTCTAAGATTAAGGCTCCAGTCACTTTGGGGACATGGGTTCAAATACTGCTAGTCCTAGAAGTATTTAAGGAGACCACAAGCCAGCGTACTTCTAGTGTTAGTCCACGGACTTGATAAACGAGAAGGGCTGCATCTGGCACAAGGTCTTTACCAAATCAAACATGCAAACCATCAAAAATAGGGTTGTTTGGACTCACTAAAATCACTTATTCAACTCACAAAATTAAAAAAAATATATTTTGTTTTATTTGTGATCCCACTCCTAACTCACTCTTTGGACCCCCAGTGGAATTTATCAACAGCATTCGAGACCTACATAAAAAGGCCCTTGATTATTTTTCAGGTTTATGGATTTATTTATTTTCGGTTTGCAAAGTTCCCATATAGTCTAGCAGTTAGGGTTCCTGGTTTTCACCCTGGTGACCTAAGCTCGATTCCCGGTATGAGAACATATCTTTAAGCTTTTCAAATCGGTTGGTGGATTTTAGGTGACAATTCAGCTTTTGGTACAGCAGATGGATGTTGCTGCCAATTTACTGCCAGCAACATGCAACAGTTGGAACAGATGGTCACGAGAGAGAAGTAAGTGTTCCCCAACCACTGGTTTCAACCTCCAGAAACTGTTGAAGGCACTTGAATGGAAAGTCATTGCTAAAGTCCCAATCACACAGGTCTAGTGATCACCAAGCAACCACCTTATAACCACTGGTTTGCCAACCAGTTCTTCAGTGTGATTCACTGTGATTGCTTTGGTTGCTAAAATATTTGTGGAGTTGTAATTAAATATAAATTATGGACTTTTAAAACATGTTGACTTCACTTTGGCCTTCTCCATTTCCAGTTTGTGTGGCGCTTCATCAAGTTTTACTACTATTTAACTAGTCAGCGAGTATTTGTAGACAGATGTGAAAAACTACCGGCAACCATTGGAACTTGCTAGCAACCAAAGCAATCACTAACAGGTTACTAGCGTGGTGCCTTCTTTCGACAAGTGACAGGCAGCAACCTCCAGGAACCACTAGCCAACTATTAAGGCAATGAAAATGGTTCCCTAACAACCAGTGGTTGTGTAATATCCAATATATTCAACAGAATTTAACATCCAGGCATTTATGAAAGAAAGTTCGAAGTTTGTAGTATGTTAGCTAGCTAGTCGATATTTGAATAGATGATATATTCCTGACACATTACTCAAGAAAAACAGCTTTGCAAAATATTTGGAAGGAAAGCTCAATCCCAGCCACACTTGGCATTACTGAAGCTTGTTGACAAATGATAATCTGCTACCTTTACATCTTCTGATGTAAACACATTAACACCTATGAGAAGGGGTTAAGATAAGATAACCTTTACTAGTCCCACAAGTGGGAAATTTGTTTTGTTACAGCAGAAAGTGGACAGTGCAAAATTACATAGCAAAAACGAGAAAAACACTGAATAAGAAAAACACTTGTAAAAAAACACTTGGTAAGTCCTCATACCAGGCTTCATGACTACAGTGAAACTTTAGTCATGATTTGAATCAATGAAATGTCACATTTATGAACTGCATCAGAGGCGGCAGGAGGAGGTTTGGGCCTACAGTCCAAACTAGAGCCCACATTCAGACTTCTGTCAGATTTAAGCACTTGATATAAAGTTACAAGAAGACTTTGGTTTTAATTAAATTTAAAAAAAAAATACTTATCTTCCACAGACTGATTTCTTGCGATCAGACTCTAAGATCAAAAGACACCTATCTCCCTTCTCTCCCCCAGGCAGGGTACAGACAAAAGCTTAATAGAATACGACTTAATGACTGTGTGGTGAATATATGGGACAGTTTAGCTAATTGTCTTTGTCTTTATCTTTCTACTCTTCCTATTTCAGATTGTAAATGATCCAGAAATGTTTCATTTCCAAGCCGGATGTTATCCCAACCCTTGGAACACGACATTATAACTGCTTCACTTTGTCAAACCACTCCTGTACTTACTCAGAGTTACTCATGTAACTAGTTTCCTTCCATGTCTCTGTTATTTCCATTTGATCCCACTACCCCCTCTTTCTTCCCATATGTTGAGTAGGTTTCATAATTTCGTGGCTCAATATACTTTTATGTTCGCATCAGAACCAGTGAAGTTTATAAATTATGTCTAAATCCGGGCTAATTGGCGGTTATGTAAAAGTGTCCCACGCGATGCAGCCACTGCTCTACCAGCACCCCCACTGCTGTAGCCTTACGTATGAAGTTAATAAGTCTGGTATACTTAGCCACAAATAATCAACCGTCAAAAACCTACTCCCCTCCCAGCTCATATTTCTGTTTGGCCCTATTAGAGGAGTAAAATGTGACTCTTTGATACCACAATACTCTGCCAGCAGTCTAAATGTCAGGCCTGTTTCTTTCTAGTCCACTGCCTCCAGCTTCAGACCCCCCAGGCTCAGTGTGTGTTTGTATGTGTGTCTGTGTAGTCCCAGAAAGGGATGGGGGCTGGAGCCAATACCAGCTGCCATAGGGTGTGAGGCAGGGTATGCCCTGGGCAAGTTCAAATTCAACTCAAAAAGGCTTTAGTATTACACATACTTATGGATCAACAAAGGTACCAGTGGAAGCTATTCATGTGCAATGGAGGAATGGCTTCAATGCAAATTTGTGGCAGCTAAAACAGAGTCTTAGCAAGTTTCTTTGATGGAGCACCTTCTTTGCAACCAGTTTCAAGGGGGTTTCAAGACTGCACTATGGCAATATCCTTAATTTCATAAGAGTGGAGGTAGCCTTGCACACTCTCCCATGTGGGAGTCAAGCAGTTAGGAACCTGGTTTTCACTCAGGTGTCCTGGGTTTGACTTCTGGGACAATAGCTTTAATGTCACCACAAGCTAAAGCACACCTGACTGCACTACCTGGCTAGATTCACGTTTAATTCACAGACTCATTAAGTTTTCAGAACTCATAGATGTGAATTAAACATCTCCCAGAACCTAAAAAGAAGAAGTCCAGTTGCTCAAACACTTAACAACTGGATGATTGAGAATGAAGACAGAGGCATTTTTCAATGTGCCTGTCTATTGGACCTGCACAGTTTGTGGATACAGCTTCCTAACATTAACAGTCATGTCTGGCTCCCCCCAAAAAATGACATGGCAGTGATCTGTTAATTCTGAGGACTCCAAAAGTGGGTCTAAGGTCTCTGCAAAGAGCATGTATATCACATGACCCATCCTCTTCCTCTTCTTCTACCTGGCAGCTGCATCTTCCTCTTCCCAGTATATCCACTATCCATCCTCTGCACATGACCAAACCATCCCAGCCTTGCCTTTGTAACTTTGCTTAGAACTTCAATGGACATGTGGAAGCAAAAACATCCAAAGGAAAAAGGTCCGTAATGTAGACAGTAATGTGCTACTAAGTTCCAATTAAAAAAAAAAACACACCAAAAAAAACGAGCTTAGTCTAAAAAAAACCAAAACCATACAGTTTGCATTTTTATTTCATGAAACCAGGACATTAGTGATATCTTGGTAACTTATTTGGATGAAATATCTGTTCCAACACAACAGTAAATTAACTTTAACCTAATAAAAATCACTGCATTTGGCAACAGCTTGGCGTCAAGCTGAGCTTCACAAAAGCATAATTGCTTAAAGTCCTGTGAGAACGAGATGTTTCCTCCTTCATTCAGGCTCTCTAACAACAGGACTTTTAGTAGACACAGACAAATGAACTCATTTAAAAGTGTCAGGCACACTGAAATGTCAGACAGCTCTTTGGGAGCTGCTCCAGTCACACACACAAAAGATCCAACAGAGAGACAGATGGAGAGCTGATGAGTTAGGCTCATCTTATTTCTTTTTATTCCTTCTTTGAAATCCACTGGGAAATTTCCTTCGGGACAACAAACATTTCAAGGTACATTATAATCCCAGTGGCACTTTGAGCCCTGTCATGTGAGCTGGGTCAAACAGCAGACCGGCCTTCAGCCTGAAGCTGCTTGGCATGAACAAACGCTAGTTTGTTGTTTGTACATGTGACACAACTCTTATAGTCAGATAACAAAATGTTCTTCCTCAAGCGGGGGTAAAAACATATCCGGTAACTAACTAATGCTTTTTTTAAAACCTCAGTAGTAATAAACAAATTAAATGAAAAAGGCAAAAACATCTTTATGTAGTTCTGCTCTCCTTATTCCAAGTCCCTACCACCTGTGCATATACTGTACACATGCTTCAGTGGACCCATTACTTGCAAGCAGGTCGGAAAATATACATTTTTCCCTAGCGACTAAGTTTGCCAACTGGTCTCTAGGCCTTCATCTCAGTGGCTAAGCTACTCACTGAATTTTGCACTAGTTTTCAAGTTATATTGCTAGTTTGTATTACTATATAACCACTGACTAGTTGCTGGACCCCCAATTTCAAAAGTCCTGGCAACAACCCTGTGTATGTGCTCTAACTTGTGGACATGCACAAGGATAGCTGGAGACCTGACGCTGAGTCGTCATTCCTGTAATACTTTACTTGGATGCAGGTGTATTTGCTCCAGCGGACTAGTCTGTGCGGACCCTTATGCTCACTGCCTGATGATCCACCTTATATAACAGGAACCCAGGCAGACCCTAGAGGATGCGCAGCTGCAGAAAGTATAAAATCCCAGTTTGTTCCCATATAGTCTAGCGGCTAGGTTTCCTGGTTTTTACCCAGGTGGCCTGGGTTCAACTCCTGGTATGGGAATAATCTTCTCCCAGTGTCAGAAACAAGCTCAAGTATGGAGTTACGGCTGTCTTTTTCAATTTAAAAGTTCAAGCATCACTAACCAATACATATTTAGCAGAAAGGAAAATATGTTCAACATACACAGCATTTATGTTAAACATAAAATTCACCTTAAAGGGAAAAACAACTGCTGTCTATTTCAGAAACTCGATATGTTAATATGAGTGCATTTCTTCCAGTGACGAAAACATGATGAAGTTATAGAAGTGAAACACACTTGCATAATGTATGTCTGAATACATTTACCAACCACAACAACAACAAAGCGCTCGCACGCACAGCAGACTCACAGCATGATTTTAAATAGGAAACAGCAGATGTTTGATAGCAAAATGACTCAAATCAGCATTTGTGAGTTTCTGTGAGTTTGTGTTTTGTGTAATGCATCCACACAGATTTCCTGAACACGAGTTCCTCCTTGGCCTCTGCATGCCAAGTGTACAGCGTAACCAGTTTTGTAACATTTTATCGATTCATCATTGACTTTTTTGTTTCACAAAGTTTCTTAAAGTCAGCCTCCAGTTCTGCAGAAATCAAATGATCTGCCTCGCCTGATCAACATGCATTTATTTCCTGAAACTACTCGCAGGGGCGCATCAAACCAGCGTCTTCATATCTCCGTCAGTGTTTATCTGACACACAAATCATTATCACTAACTTCCTCCTCCTCTTCCTACTTATCCACATATCTGACTGTCTCTGGCACGGCCTGGCATATTTGACATGAAAAGCTTCATCAGGAAGAAACCAGAGTGAGCTCGAACATGTCTGCGAATAATTTCCGTATCATCTGGTAGTGAACACACAAAACGAACATGAATTATTTAGCCAGACATTACATAACAAACAAGCAGTTAATAGATGCCAATTTCCTGCCTGTCTGCATAGCTCACGTTAGTCAGCTCGTTTAACCACGCCTGTGGCACGTTCCAGCAAATCAACAAAATCTCACCTTGGGGCAATCTGTGATTGGCTGAAAGTTTATCTCGAACTGTAAATGGAAGAACCAGCAGAGTTCATCACAAAGAGGGCAAAGTGCAAAAAACCAAGGGAAGAAACAGAAGCACATTTTACTTGGTTCACTACACCACAAAAAGTGTTTTAAGAACAATGGAGGAGCAAAAGGAAGGGGCAAAGCAAAGACACCAGCACTAGTCCAAACATGAATGAGAGCATATGTATTTCCAATTGTCCCCCCCCCCCCCAAAGAGAGAGGGGAGTATGTAATCCATTCCCTTTGTTTGTCTGTCTGTTTGTCTAGTGTTTTCATGATATCATGTTCAATTCTGTATGATGGTAGATACCAATAACAGCTTGAGCTGATTTAATTTTGGTGAAAATCTAATCAAGGTTGCACCAAATGTGAAAATCAATAAAAGCTTTATATTACCCACAATTTTCAATGGATCATCTTCAAAATCCACAGCAGTATACTAGCAATTGGGGGACATGAATATAGGATGGCTAAGCACTTGAACTTGACCTTCAAGTCAATCCTCAAAATAATTTGAAGAAACAGAAATATCCACTAATATATTACATGAAAGAGCATGGCGAGAGCTGTACGACACACTATTTTCTAATATGTTGCCCTACAACATCACATTGTCGCCATAGCAGGCTAAAGTCACAATATTGTAATAAAAACATCATAAAACACCAGTTTTAGTCTAGCCCTTTGCCTTAGAGGGGAGCTGTGCTCTGTGAGTGCTGATTTCACATGTTTTTCACACTGCCCCACGTGGCAGCGTGTACAGCTACGACATAAAGACATAGAAATGCAAATGAAGTATTTTTCCTTGCAAATTATAAACAAAACACTACTGATGCTTTTTGCCATGTTTGGACAATAAAGGCAAACTCCAGGGATACAAAATGAAACCAATCTAAAAGCCACTACAGCTCCTCTAGTAGCCGCTAGAGGCTACAGCGATTTCACAGCACATTTGCTGCCTGCTATTAAAATAAAACTGTGTTGGTCTCCTTGGAAAGTTTCCCCCTTTGTAACAACTGTAGAGCGGTTGTTCTACTTTATAACTCCAGGTAAGTGCAACCATTAGGGGAGTGGCTGCTTTATTTGGCAGGTGAGCTGTCAATCAAAGCAGCTGCAGGAAGCTGCTGTCTGCTAGTCTTTACCTCCATTCCTCAAGTCCCTGAACGAGACTTCTCCACTGTGCTTGAGCTGTTGGTGCCTTTTGAAGAATTTTTTATTAAAATATCTGACAAACAGTAAAACCCATGATACACACCACTCAAGAAATGTGTGTTAACATTTTAGTGAAGAAAGGTCTAGATTTTAATTAGTTTGTTGACTGCACTGATGATCAGGAGTGTGTGTGTGTGTGTGTGTGTGTGTACTGCACCTAATTAGTAGTTACAGGAAAACCTAGCAGCTCTATTGTTCCAGTAGCAGAGAGCTGTTTTCAGGAAACAAAAGCAAAAACTGTGCAGACACTCTGCTAACAGTAAGAATCAGTAAGACACAGGTAATGATCCTTTGGTTTCATTAACCAGGGGCAGAATGTGTAGACAGTAACAGTAACTGTGGTCATTTTAATATCGTACAACACAGTGAAATGTATAAAACTAGGCCTTTGTCATAGTATTTTTTACACATACGTATAGATGTTTTCACACTGTCAAAAAAAGTCAAGTGTCACTTTAACTACTCTAAGTTAACAACAGTAAAGCTATTAGTAAACTAATAATGTAGGAGAAAAATAAACATATATGTTGCATATAAAAAAACAGCCTGACCAAACTTTTATGAAAGATTGGAGGAAAAATAGAGTATAATGCAAATACGCTGTATTGTAGGCAGCAGGTAGCAGTTTCCCTTCATGTGAATTTATCACGAAGAGACCAACAGAGGGCATTACTACCCTGCCTGGTTTTATTTGTAGGCTTAATTAAGATGAATTAAGTGAAATTTCTGAATTCAAGTAAATGTCAGTTCACTGTTGTAGCTAGCTGTGGTGAAACATACTTTACATACATGCTTTATGTATGTCAACAGTCACCAGACAAAGAGGACTCAAATGCAGGACACACATGGAAGCAGAGAACAAAAAAAAGAAGAATATCCAGGTGTATTATTAACAAATGATAGGGCAGCATGGCGAAGAATGCATGTAAGGGGCAGTCAAGAAAGCAAAAGTGAAACACAAGGAACACTGTAAGGATGAGATCATGGAAAGCTTGAGTAAACAAAAAAGACCATCTGACAATTGATCAAGAGTCAGAGAACTTAGAAGTATACGTGCAGGTGTGTCACAAACAGAAAGTGAACGGAACAAAAACTCGAGAAAGATTTCAAAATAAAACAGAAAGTGGTGAAAAAGAAACCCCAATGGCAGCAGTAAGAAGTGTCCAACAGAGGCGAAAGACAGTAAATTGTCAATCAGGAGATTCCCCTGATGCACACTGCAGGGCTGCTCCCAAAGGTGTGAGCCAGAATGTATCTTCTCTACACCTTCCTCTTCATCGCATCCTCATCGTTTCACAAACCAACTCTGTAGGTTTGCCACACACGAACACACACACACACACATCAGCCCTACAACACAACACTTATGTGTTGACTGGGCACTTGAAGACACACTTGACATGACGAGACAATAAGACAATAAGAAAATAGCTCCACCTTTAAAGAAATGCACTCTAAAGGATGTGATCGCCTTCTCCTCATCTTCATTGTCCCCCATCCTCGCCTGTGCTGGTGATCGCCTCCTTTTCCAACGCATCTATCTATCTATCTATCTATCTTATCTATCTATCTATCTTCTCACTTCACTCCTTTTCCCTTCTCTCTCCCTCTTATTTCCCTGTCCTCACCCCTTTGATTACACTTACCTCTCTCCCTCGCTGCCCCTCTCCTCGCTCTCTCTCTCTCTCTTTCACGTGGTCTCTTTCCAGCAATAAAACCAGCAACAGTGACAGTTCACATGATAAACCAATCCCATGGTGTGTTCGTGTGTGTGTCCACGAGCGCATGTTTGTCCTTCCACATATCTGCACATGCTCAACGTGTCATTTCAAATGTCACTTTAATACCCGAGCGTCACATTTGTGAGCAGTTTGTGCAGCTGTAGTATATACAAAGTTGTGCTCATGTGTATAAAGTGTGTGTACACGAGTGTGTGTACCCGCCTCTATTGCACACCAAGCTGCAGTTGGTTCTGCTGCGTCAGCCCGCCCCCCCATAAACAATCACACACAAACACACTCACAGTGAAGCAGAAATAAACACGCACACGCAAATAAACACAGAAAGCAACAGATGTTACACAAAAGCAAATGCACCCACACGAACAAGCGAAAAAACATGCACGTATTCAATTACGCTTTCCTGTTTTATCCTGCGGTTGCTTGTTTGTCTTACTTCATGAGTTCTAACAGCAGCTATTATTATAATTAGGTTACCATTACCATTAGATTGTAGTATCTGATACCAGGTACTTTTTTGGCAACTGGCTCAGCCGGGAATCCAAGAAATCTGAAGCAATCTGAAAATGTGACATCAACTGACTGCATGCAGCCAATTGGCCAGGCAGTGCATTCACTCAATGAGTCATGAGTGACTCCTTCACAAAAATCTAAACTGTCAATTTTTAAAAGCTGGAAACAGCTGCAGAAAAACCGACTTCATGGTCGTCAATGTTGATCTCTGTCAGACAAAAAGCCTGTAAACAAAGGATCTGTAAGACACTGTGTTTTTCTTCTAATAACCGCTTATAATCTCATTACATCATTTTCTTAAAACAGTTAAGATGCATTCAGGCTGCTGATGGTAGTGCAGGCTGTCTACCATTTAGAAGCTTAGTGGCTCTGGTTCCTCTCATCCTCATGTTCAAGTATCCTTTGGCAAGCACACCTAGTCACATGCGTGTGAATGCTAGGAAACATGCTTAGGCAGGCAGAGAAACATTCAACAAAGTGTTTGTGTGGCACTGTAGCTGTGATCCTTTTTGCAGTAAAAGTTAGAATGTAACACTGTACAATAATTGGGTGGACTTGGCTATTGTTTTTATTGTTTTGGCTCTTGTTTCTATGAGTACTACAGTAACAACACTTTTATCACTACTTAAACATCCAGGAATGCAAAAAAAAAAGCCCAAAACCCCCTCACACACACAGAATCAGACAAGGTTTGTTTAACCAAAAGATGAAAACGCAATGTCCAGATAAACAGAATCCACTTTCTGTAAAAAAGTAAAAAGCGACTGTCCATCTCACATTCACTCTAATACACTTCTAATAAAACTGCTCTTTTTATAACTCTAATCCTTTACAAAGACATGAACAAGCCTAAAAAAGTTTGTAAGTTAAACATGGAGTGTGTTATTTGAACATGTTTAATATCACTAACACAGAGGCTGCAGACAAAACCATCGTTAATTTCATGACAGCTGGAGTTTAGTATTAGAGGTTGTGATTATTTATCTACAAGTTTACATGTTAGCTTCCTGGTTTTCACCCAAGCAGTCCGTATTCGAGTCCTGGTATGGGAATGTAGTACTACAAACCAAAGCGCTTGTGCTGGACATGCAGAACGTCAATAAGATGGCAATGATGGCTACTGTTACCCAAACCTGAAGTAAGAGAGAAGGGACCATGAAGTATTAAGAGGAAGTAAAGGAAAGGCAGGCGTGTTCTTTGTTTCTGCACTGACTCTCCATGCTGTGTGGCTGAAATAAGGTTAGTTCCCCATTTTGCCCCGCAGACCAGAACAGACCCTCATGAGGCCTCAAAAATAAATCTCAGTGCTGAAAGACACACCCAACTGTTATATAATCTCATGGCCCCGTGTTATAGAAAACATCTCTATTAACAACTGACAACTGAAAGTCTTAGTCTTTATAACTCATCAGATCTTGTGCATTTCTAAATAAACTCATTTTCACCACATGCCAAAAGTTTAATGCAGCTCTAGTTAGATAAGACATAAAGCAACAATCTATTGTGGACGAGTCATGTGTTTATAGAGGTTTCAGTAAACAAAAAAGAAGCAGCAACACGTGTGAGAGGTTTGAATTGATGCAAAAATATAAGCACTGGAAGCAGAACTGCACTGCAAAATGCATTTAATTTGAGAAAGTTAGTAATGAATGTGCATTTATCACAATCTCATAATGTTCATGTTGCTGTGTTTGTGTGCAGTTTGCAGCATAGCTATTCTTTCTTTCCTTCTTTCCTTGGAGTTGAAATTAGTGTCTGGCTAACTTACAACATTTAAAAGAATAACACATTTTATTACATCTCCATTAAAGGTGAGTGGGTGAAATACTGAAAGCTGGCAAACAGCTTCAACTTTAGAAGATATTTAAATGAAGTGTTTGCACTGCAATCGGATCTAGTACAGTCTGAACTGTCTACAGCTTTGTGAGGCAAAGTAAATAAGCTGTGTGAGAGTGCGACGGGGCAGCGTGCCTGTTTCACACAGGGCACTAATGACTACAGAGGGCGGATAGAGGGCATGGAGCAACACACAGGCGCACATATGAAGCCAGGACAGCTGAAAAACATGAGCTGCACTGGAGACCAAAGATGGTTTCTTTACGCCAAAACTGAGCTCATGATGCACACATACAAATAAAAGCTCTGAACGTACAAGTACACAAAGGCAGTTTGGAAAAACTTTGCAAATAGCCCTTGAAAGGCATTCTGAGAACACACGTGGAGCAGGGAGAGCGGATGTTGACTCAAACATATATTTTTTTTCAACGTTTAAAATAATTCTTTGGTTGTTTTTTTTTAAAATGAAGTTTATGTTTGATTGGTTTCCTTTAGGTCTCCTTTGGTTTTCTTTTTGAAAAGGTTCTAGGTGTTGCTTCAAGTACAAATGTTTCTGATGTTTTATTGGATGAGGATGCAAGACTTTTTTTCCAACAAAAAATGTCCCTCTAATCACGGACATGCAAGAAAAGCCTGGAGGGAAATCATACATTGCACCTATGAGAAAAAAGAGAATCTTGATAACTAAATGAGAGTTTAATGGATGCTTCAGGTTAATGTTGCCCTCTTATGCTAACTTTAAACTCGCCACGTCTATTACAGCGATTTCAGAGAATATATGCTGTGAATATAATGCTTTTCACTTTGCTGCAGTGATGTAGAAGTATACAAATTGGTCTGTATGTGTGTGGGTGTGGTTTATGTGTTGTTTAGGAAAAAGAAACAGACACAAAATGAGATAAATAGCCAAGCATTCTGAAGACTTTCTACAGACTGTATTTCGACTGTTAATTTGGTTAGAGAAAGGAAGAGCCAGAAAGGAGATTGTTTTCTTACATTAAGTATATCTGCAAAGAAAAAAACTAGTCAAACTGAAACTACTTGAAAAAAAACTGATTGACAATGTTAATAAGTTTACGCTTAGCCAGGGGTTGGCTGGTTTTCCTAATGTTTCCTTCTGCAATCACAGCACTGAAAGATGGTGAAACATGTACCCTTAGTCCTGCTCCCTCCGTTCAAAGATGGCCATTTGCTAGTTGAACCCAGGCCGCCTGGGTGAAAACCAGGAATGCTAACCGCTAGACCACATGGGAGTGAGGTTTTTGCACACCACTGTCGTGAAATCAAGGACACTTTTGTAACTCTGCAGTCATGGTGAGTGCAACACAGCACCACCTTAACCACTCCCCCACTGGCTGCAGGTTCTGGTTAAAAGCAGTAACTAGTCAGGGATGACACCATGAGTGAAAACCAACACATTAACTTGAAAAGTGGTGGAAAATTCTGCAAGTTGTTAAGACTTCAAAGCCCTCCATCAAAAGATTTACTCTTGAGGAGATTCCTGCAAGTTGGACTTGGCATACATGTGGCAACAGAATTTAATCTCCATGCCATGTAGGGCTTTCCATTTATTGGCAAGACATGAAACCCAACACCAAAGGAACTTTGCAGCTACATCTGCGTGGCAGCAGTGGGATTCGAACCCACGCCCCCGAAGAGACTGGAGCCTTAATCCAGCACCTTAGACCGCTCGGTCATGCTACCACTACAACTAGCAGCCTCCTAGCCAAGTACTAGACGGTAAAACTTGAAAAGGTGCAGCACAAACTAGAAGCCCAGAACATTCAGCAATGCTCTTAATGTTGTAGGAAAGAAATGTTCTCCTACTTCACTGGGTGTTTTTGGACAGGATGGCATCTGCCTGCCCTGGGTAAGATCCTATTGCAGCAATGAGATTTCAACCCACACGTGTGAAGAGCCCAAAGCCTTAACTCAGATCCTTAGACCTCACAACCTAACACCTTACAATGCGGTAGACTTGAAGCACACTTGAGTGGCATGTAGTTACAGCAGGGAAACAGCAAAGCTTGCAAAGGTGTAACACAAACTGGAACGAGTTTCTTCAACTTCATAAACAGTACCTTTGCATAATACCATAAACTGATTAACAATGGTGATCAGTTTGTTTGCACTGATTAACAATGGGCTGTTGGCTCACTTTCATCATCATTCACATGCAAATTGCCACAACCATTGATCAATGGACAGGATTACCATTCACAGAGAGTTGGGGAATGGCTGCAATCACAGCACTGAAAGATGGTGAAACATGTACCCTTAGTCCTGCTCCCTCCGTTCAAAGATGGCCATTTGCTTTTCACATAAATGGCCTGCTTGACTCCCCGCTCACACTATCCTTCCTCCCCGCCCAGAATGTGTACATCCTCATCAGTAGAAGAGTGGCCACTGAACTGTAGGTCTAAACAGACTGCTGAGACCTGGCCTGACCAGCTAGCTGTTTTGTGTCGTGACATGCGCTTAGCCAGGTTTTGGCTGGTTTTCCTGTTTCCTTCATGGCAATCCTAAGGGGAAGAGGGAAAAGTCTGTATTCTGCTCCTGCTTGGAGAGTATTGACTAGAGGTTGCAAATGGGTATGCAGTGCTGCACTAAGAAGCTCCTTGTGATTCCTTTGTTCACTAGCACATTGTCAAGAGTTAAAAGGTACCTGCCAACAACCATCCCCATTTATCCCAGCATAGGAATAACACACGGTACACCTTGGCTTAGGGAAACATTAAAGACATGTTCCCATACCGGGAGTTGAACCCAGGCCGCCTGGGTGAAAACCAGGAATCCTAACCGCTAGACCATATGGGACTGAGGTGCTTGCACACCACTGTCGTGAAATCAAGGACACTTTTGTAACTCTGCAGTCATGGTGAGCGCAACACAGCACCACCTTAACCACTCCCCCACTGGCTGCAGGTTCTGGTTAAAAGCAGTAACTAGTCAGGGATGACACCATGAGTGAAAACCAACACATTAACTTGAAAAGTGGTGGAAAATTCTGCAAGTTGTTAAGACTTCAAAGCCCTCCATCAAAAGATTTACTCTTGAGGAGATTCCTGCAAGTTGGACTTGGCATACATGTGGCAACAGAATTTAATCTCCATGCCATGTAGGGCTTTCCATTTATTGGCAAGACATGAAACCCAACACCAAAGGAACTTTGCAGCTACATCTGCGTGGCAGCAGTGGGATTCGAACCCACGCCCCCGAAGAGACTGGAGCCTTAATCCAGCACCTTAGACCGCTCGGTCATGCTACCACTACAACTAGCAGCCTCCTAGCCAAGTACTAGACGGTAAAACTTGAAAAGGTGCAGCACAAACTAGAAGCCCAGAACATTCAGCAATGCTCTTAATGTTGTAGGAAAGAAATGTTCTCCTACTTCACTGGGTGTTTTTGGACAGGATGGCATCTGCCTGCCCTGGGTAAGATCCTATTGCAGCAATGAGATTTCAACCCACACGTGTGAAGAGCCCAAAGCCTTAACTCAGATCCTTAGACCTCACAACCTAACACCTTACAATGCGGTAGACTTGAAGCACACTTGAGTGGCATGTAGTTACAGCAGGGAAACAGCAAAGCTTGCAAAGGTGTAACACAAACTGGAACGAGTTTCTTCAACTTCATAAACAGTACCTTTGCATAATACCATAAACTGATTAACAATGGTGATCAGTTTGTTTGCACTGATTAACAATGGGCTGTTGGCTCACTTTCATCATCATTCACATGCAAATTGCCACAACCATTGATCAATGGACAGGATTACCATTCACAGAGAGTTGGGGAATGGCTGCAATCACAGCACTGAAAGATGGTGAAACATGTACCCTTAGTCCTGCTCCCTCCGTTCAAAGATGGCCATTTGCTTTTCACATAAATGGCCTGCTTGACTCCCCGCTCACACTATCCTTCCTCCCCGCCCAGAATGTGTACATCCTCATCAGTAGAAGAGTGGCCACTGAACTGTAGGTCTAAACAGACTGCTGAGACCTGGCCTGACCAGCTAGCTGTTTTGTGTCGTGACATGCGCTTAGCCAGGTTTTGGCTGGTTTTCCTGTTTCCTTCACAGCAATCCTAAGGGGAAGAGGGAAAAGTCTGTATTCTGCTCCTGCTTGGAGAGTATTGACTGGAGGTTGCAAATGGGTATGCAGTGCTGCACTAAGAAGCTCCTTGTGATTGCTTTGTTCACTAGCACATTGTCAAGAGTTAAAAGGTACCTGCCAACAACCATCCCCATTTATCCCAGCATAGGAATAACACACGGTACACCTTGGCTTAGGGAAACATTAAAGACATGTTCCCATACCGGGAGTTGAACCCAGGCCGCCTGGGTGAAAACCAGGAATCCTAACCGCTAGACCATATGGGACTGAGGTGCTTGCACACCACTGTCGTGAAATCAAGGACACTTTTGTAACTCTGCAGTCATGGTGAGCGCAACACAGCACCACCTTAACCACTCCCCCACTGGCTGCAGGTTCTGGTTAAAAGCAGTAACTAGTCAGGGATGACACCATGAGTGAAAACCAACACATTAACTTGAAAAGTGGTGGAAAATTCTGCAAGTTGTTAAGACTTCAAAGCCCTCCATCAAAAGATTTACTCTTGAGGAGATTCCTGCAAGTTGGACTTGGCATACATGTGGCAACAGAATTTAATCTCCATGCCATGTAGGGCTTTCCATTTATTGGCAAGACATGAAACCCAACACCAAAGGAACTTTGCAGCTACATCTGCGTGGCAGCAGTGGGATTCGAACCCACGCCCCCGAAGAGACTGGAGTCTTAATCCAGCACCTTAGACCGCTCGGTCATGCTACCACTACAACTAGCAGCCTCCTAGCCAAGTACTAGACGGTAAAACTTGAAAAGGTGCAGCACAAACTAGAAGCCCAGAACATTCAGCAATGCTCTTAATGTTGTAGGAAAGAAATGTTCTCCTACTTCACTGGGTGTTTTTGGACAGGATGGCATCTGCCTGCCCTGGGTAAGATCCTATTGCAGCAATGAGATTTCAACCCACACGTGTGAAGAGCCCAAAGCCTTAACTCAGATCCTTAGACCTCACAACCTAACACCTTACAATGCGGTAGACTTGAAGCACACTTGAGTGGCATGTAGTTACAGCAGGGAAACAGCAAAGCTTGCAAAGGTGTAACACAAACTGGAACGAGTTTCTTCAACTTCATAAACAGTACCTTTGCATAATACCATAAACTGATTAACAATGGGCTGTTGGCTCACTTTCATCATCATTCACATGCAAATTGCCACAACCATTGATCAATGGACAGGATTACCATTCACAGAGAGTTGGGGAATGGCTCCAATCACAGCACTGAAAGATGGTGAAACATGTACCCTTAGTCCTGCTCCCTCCGTTCAAAGATGGCCATTTGCTTTTCACATAAATGGCCTGCTTGACTCCCCGCTCACACTATCCTTCCTCCCCGCCCAGAATGTGTACATCCTCATCAGTAGAAGAGTGGCCACTGAACTGTAGGTCTAAACAGACTGCTGAGACCTGGCCTGACCAGCTAGCTGTTTTGTGTCGTGACATGCGCTTAGCCAGGTTTTTGCTGGTTTTCCTGTTTCCTTCACAGCAATCCTAAGGGGAAGAGGGAAAAGTCTGTATTCTGCTCCTGCTTGGAGAGTATTGACTAGAGGTTGCAAATGGGTATGCAGTGCTGCACTAAGAAGCTCCTTGTGATTCCTTTGTTCACTAGCACATTGTCAAGAGTTAAAAGGTACCTGCCAACAACCATCCCCATTTATCCCAGCATAGGAATAACACACGGTACACCTTGGCTTAGGGAAACATTAAAGACATGTTCCCATACCGGGAGTTGAACCCAGGCCGCCTGGGTGAAAACCAGGAATCCTAACCGCTAGACCATATGGGACTGAGGTGCTTGCACACCACTGTCGTGAAATCAAGGACACTTTTGTAACTCTGCAGTCATGGTGAGCGCAACACAGCACCACCTTAACCACTCCCCCACTGGCTGCAGGTTCTGGTTAAAAGCAGTAACTAGTCAGGGATGACACCATGAGTGAAAACCAACACATTAACTTGAAAAGTGGTGGAAAATTCTGCAAGTTGTTAAGACTTCAAAGCCCTCCATCAAAAGATTTACTCTTGAGGAGATTCCTGCAAGTTGGACTTGGCATACATGTGGCAACAGAATTTAATCTCCATGCCATGTAGGGCTTTCCATTTATTGGCAAGACATGAAACCCAACACCAAAGGAACTTTGCAGCTACATCTGCGTGGCAGCAGTGGGATTCGAACCCACGCCCCCGAAGAGACTGGAGCCTTAATCCAGCACCTTAGACCGCTTGGTCATGCTACCACTACAACTAGCAGCCTCCTAGCCAAGTACTAGACGGTAAAACTTGAAAAGGTGCAGCACAAACTAGAAGCCCAGAACATTCAGCAATGCTCTTAATGTTGTAGGAAAGAAATGTTCTCCTACTTCACTGGGTGTTTTTGGACAGGATGGCATCTGCCTGCCCTGGGTAAGATCCTATTGCAGCAATGAGATTTCAACCCACACGTGTGAAGAGCCCAAAGCCTTAACTCAGATCCTTAGACCTCACAACCTAACACCTTACAATGCGGTAGACTTGAAGCACACTTGAGTGGCATGTAGTTACAGCAGGGAAACAGCAAAGCTTGCAAAGGTGTAACACAAACTGGAACGAGTTTCTTCAACTTCATAAACAGTACCTTTGCATAATACCATAAACTGATTAACAATGGGCTGTTGGCTCACTTTCATCATCATTCACATGCAAATTGCCACAACCATTGATCAATGGACAGGATTACCATTCACAGAGAGTTGGGGAATGGCTGCAATCACAGCACTGAAAGATGGTGAAACATGTACCCTTAGTCCTGCTCCCTCCGTTCAAAGATGGCCATTTGCTTTTCACATAAATGGCCTGCTTGACTCCCCGCTCACACTATCCTTCCTCCCCGCCCAGAATGTGTACATCCTCATCAGTAGAAGAGTGGCCACTGAACTGTAGGTCTAAACAGACTGCTGAGACCTGGCCTGACCAGCTAGCTGTTTTGTGTCGTGACATGCGCTTAGCCAGGTTTTGGCTGGTTTTCCTGTTTCCTTCACAGCAATCCTAAGGGGAAGAGGGAAAAGTCTGTATTCTGCTCCTGCTTGGAGAGTATTGACTGGAGGTTGCAAATGGGTATGCAGTGCTGCACTAAGAAGCTCCTTGTGATTCCTTTGTTCACTAGCACATTGTCAAGAGTTAAAAGGTACCTGCCAACAACCATCCCCATTTATCCCAGCATAGGAATAACACACGGTACACCTTGGCTTAGGGAAACATTAAAGACATGTTCCCATACCGGGAGTTGAACCCAGGCCGCCTGGGTGAAAACCAGGAATCCTAACCGCTAGACCATATGGGACTGAGGTGCTTGCACACCACTGTCGTGAAATCAAGGACACTTTTGTAACTCTGCAGTCATGGTGAGCGCAACACAGCACCACCTTAACCACTCCCCCACTGGCTGCAGGTTCTGGTTAAAAGCAGTAACTAGTCAGGGATGACACCATGAGTGAAAACCAACACATTAACTTGAAAAGTGGTGGAAAATTCTGCAAGTTGTTAAGACTTCAAAGCCCTCCATCAAAAGATTTACTCTTGAGGAGATTCCTGCAAGTTGGACTTGGCATACATGTGGCAACAGAATTTAATCTCCATGCCATGTAGGGCTTTCCATTTATTGGCAAGACATGAAACCCAACACCAAAGGAATTTTGCAGCTACATCTGCGTGTCAGCAGTGGGATTCGAACCCACGCCCCCGAAGAGACTGGAGCCTTAATCCAGCACCTTAGACCGCTCGGTCATGCTACCACTACAACTAGCAGCCTCCTAGCCAAGTACTAGACGGTAAAACTTGAAAAGGTGCAGCACAAACTAGAAGCCCAGAACATTCAGCAATGCTCTTAATGTTGTAGGAAAGAAATGTTCTCCTACTTCACTGGGTGTTTTTGGACAGGATGGCATCTGCCTGCCCCGGGTAAGATCCTATTGCAGCAATGAGATTTCAACCCACACGTGTGAAGAGCCCAAAGCCTTAACTCAGATCCTTAGACCTCACAACCTAACACCTTACAATGCGGTAGACTTGAAGCACACTTGAGTGGCATGTAGTTACAGCAGGGAAACAGCAAAGCTTGCAAAGGTGTAACACAAACTGGAACGAGTTTCTTCAACTTCATAAACAGTACCTTTGCATAATACCATAAACTGATTAACAATGGTGATCAGTTTGTTTGCACTGATTAACAATGGGCTGTTGGCTCACTTTCATCATCATTCACATGCAAATTGCCACAACCATTGATCAATGGACAGGATTACCATTCACAGAGAGTTGGGGAATGGCTGCAATCACAGCACTGAAAGATGGTGAAACATGTACCCTTAGTCCTGCTCCCTCCGTTCAAAGATGGCCATTTGCTTTTCACATAAATGGCCTGCTTGACTCCCCGCTCACACTATCCTTCCTCCCCGCCCAGAATGTGTACATCCTCATCAGTAGAAGAGTGGCCACTGAACTGTAGGTCTAAACAGACTGCTGAGACCTGGCCTGACCGGCTAGCTGTTTTGTGTCGTGACATGCGCTTAGCCAGGTTTTGGCTGGTTTTGCTGTTTCCTTCACGGCAATCCTAAGGGGAAGAGGGAAAAGTCTGTATTCTGCTCCTGCTTGGAGAGTATTGACTGGAGGTTGCAAATGGGTATGCAGTGCTGCACTAAGAAGCTCCTTGTGATTGCTTTGTTCACTAGCACATTGTCAAGAGTTAAAAGGTACCTGCCAACAACCATCCCCATTTATCCCAGCATAGGAATAACACACGGTACACCTTGGCTTAGGGAAACATTAAAGACATGTTCCCATACCGGGAGTTGAACCCGGGCCGCCTGGGTGAAAACCAGGAATCCTAACCGCTAGACCATATGGGACTGAGGTGCTTGCACACCACTGTCGTGAAATCAAGGACACTTTTGTAACTCTGCAGTCATGGTGAGCGCAACACAGCACCACCTTAACCACTCCCCCACTGGCTGCAGGTTCTGGTTAAAAGCAGTAACTAGTCAGGGATGACACCATGAGTGAAAACCAACACATTAACTTGAAAAGTGGTGGAAAATTCTGCAAGTTGTTAAGACTTCAAAGCCCTCCATCAAAAGATTTACTCTTGAGGAGATTCCTGCAAGTTGGACTTGGCATACATGTGGCAACAGAATTTAATCTCCATGCCATGTAGGGCTTTCCATTTATTGGCAAGACATGAAACCCAACACCAAAGGAACTTTGCAGCTACATCTGCGTGGCAGCAGTGGGATTCGAACCCACGCCACCGAAGAGACTGGAGTCTTAATCTAGCACCTTAGACCGCTCGGTCATGCTACCACTACAACTAGCAGCCTCCTAGCCAAGTACTAGACGGTAAAACTTGAAAAGGTGCAGCACAAACTAGAAGCCCAGAACATTCAGCAATGCTCTTAATGTTGTAGGAAAGAAATGTTCTCCTACTTCACTGGGTGTTTTTGGACAGGATGGCATCTGCCTGCCCTGGGTAAGATCCTATTGCAGCAATGAGATTTCAACCCACACGTGTGAAGAGCCCAAAGCTTTAACTCAGATCCTTAGACCTCACAACCTAACACCTTACAATGCGGTAGACTTGAAGCACACTTGAGTGGCATGTAGTTACAGCAGGGAAACAGCAAAGCTTGCAAAGGTGTAACACAAACTGGAACGAGTTTCTTCAACTTCATAAACAGTACCTTTGCATAATACCAAAAACTGATTAACAATGGTGATCAGTTTGTTTGCACTGATTAACAATGGGCTGTTGGCTCACTTTCATCATCATTCACATGCAAATTGCCACAACCATTGATCAATGGACAGGATTACCATTCACAGAGAGTTGGGGAATGGCTGCAATCACAGCACTGAAAGATGGTGAAACATGTACCCTTAGTCCTGCTCCCTCCGTTCAAAGATGGCCATTTGCTTTTCACATAAATGGCCTGCTTGACTCCCCGCTCACACTATCCTTCCTCCCCGCCCAGAATGTGTACATCCTCATCAGTAGAAGAGTGGCCACTGAACTGTAGGTCTAAACAGACTGCTGAGACCTGGCCTGACCAGCTAGCTGTTTTGTGTCGTGACATGCGCTTAGCCAGGTTTTGGCTGGTTTTCCTGTTTCCTTCACAGCAATCCTAAGGGGAAGAGGGAAAAGTCTGTATTCTGCTCCTGCTTGGAGAGTATTGACTGGAGGTTGCAAATGGGTATGCAGTGCTGCACTAAGAAGCTCCTTGTGATTGCTTTGTTCACTAGCACATTGTCAAGAGTTAAAAGGTACCTGCCAACAACCATCCCCATTTATCCCAGCATAGGAATAACACACGGTACACCTTGGCTTAGGGAAACATTAAAGACATGTTTCCATACCGGGAGTTGAACCCAGGCCGCCTGGGTGAAAACCAGGAATCCTAACCGCTAGACCATATGGGACTGAGGTTCTTGCACACCACTGTCGTGAAATCAAGGACACTTTTGTAACTCTGCAGTCATGGTGAGCGCAACACAGCACCACCTTAACCACTCCCCCACTGGCTGCAGGTTCTGGTTAAAAGCAGTAACTAGTCAGGGATGACACCATGAGTGAAAACCAACACATTAACTTGAAAAGTGGTGGAAAATTCTGCAAGTTGTTAAGACTTCAAAGCCCTCCATCAAAAGATTTACTCTTGAGGAGATTCCTGCAAGTTGGACTTGGCATACATGTGGCAACAGAATTTAATCTCCATGCCATGTAGGGCTTTCCATTTATTGGCAAGACATGAAACCCAACACCAAAGGAACTTTGCAGCTACATCTGCGTGGCAGCAGTGGGATTCGAACCCACGCCCCCGAAGAGACTGGAGCCTTAATCCAGCACCTTAGACCGCTCGGTCATGCTACCACTACAACTAGCAGCCTCCTAGCCAAGTACTAGACGGTAAAACTTGAAAAGGTGCAGCACAAACTAGAAGCCCAGAACATTCAGCAATGCTCTTAATGTTGTAGGAAAGAAATGTTCTCCTACTTCACTGGGTGTTTTTGGACAGGATGGCATCTGCCTGCCCTGGGTAAGATCCTATTGCAGCAATGAGATTTCAACCCACACGTGTGAAGAGCCCAAAGCCTTAACTCAGATCCTTAGACCTCACAACCTAACACCTTACAATGCGGTAGACTTGAAGCACACTTGAGTGGCATGTAGTTACAGCAGGGAAACAGCAAAGCTTGCAAAGGTGTAACACAAACTGGAACGAGTTTCTTCAACTTCATAAACAGTACCTTTGCATAATACCATAAACTGATTAACAATGGGCTGTTGGCTCACTTTCATCATCATTCACATGCAAATTGCCACAACCATTGATCAATGGACAGGATTACCATTCACAGAGAGTTGGGGAATGGCTGCAATCACAGCACTGAAAGATGGTGAAACATGTACCCTTAGTCCTGCTCCCTCCGTTCAAAGATGGCCATTTGCTTTTCACATAAATGGCCTGCTTGACTCCCCGCTCACACTATCCTTCCTCCCCGCCCAGAATGTGTACATCCTCATCAGTAGAAGAGTGGCCACTGAACTGTAGGTCTAAACAGACTGCTGAGACCTGGCCTGACCAGCTAGCTGTTTTGTGTCGTGACATGCGCTTAGCCAGGTTTTGGCTGGTTTTCCTGTTTCCTTCATGGCAATCCTAAGGGGAAGAGGGAAAAGTCTGTATTCTGCTCCTGCTTGGAGAGTATTGACTAGAGGTTGCAAATGGGTATGCAGTGCTGCACTAAGAAGCTCCTTGTGATTCCTTTGTTCACTAGCACATTGTCAAGAGTTAAAAGGTACCTGCCAACAACCATCCCCATTTATCCCAGCATAGGAATAACACACGGTACACCTTGGCTTAGGGAAACATTAAAGACATGTTCCCATACCGGGAGTTGAACCCAGGCCGCCTGGGTGAAAACCAGGAATCCTAACCGCTAGACCATATGGGACTGAGGTGCTTGCACACCACTGTCGTGAAATCAAGGACACTTTTGTAACTCTGCAGTCATGGTGAGCGCAACACAGCACCACCTTAACCACTCCCCCACTGGCTGCAGGTTCTGGTTAAAAGCAGTAACTAGTCAGGGATGACACCATGAGTGAAAACCAACACATTAACTTGAAAAGTGGTGGAAAATTCTGCAAGTTGTTAAGACTTCAAAGCCCTCCATCAAAAGATTTACTCTTGAGGAGATTCCTGCAAGTTGGACTTGGCATACATGTGGCAACAGAATTTAATCTCCATGCCATGTAGGGCTTTCCATTTATTGGCAAGACATGAAACCCAACACCAAAGGAATTTTGCAGCTACATCTGCGTGTCAGCAGTGGGATTCGAACCCACGCCCCCGAAGAGACTGGAGCCTTAATCCAGCACCTTAGACCGCTCGGTCATGCTACCACTACAACTAGCAGCCTCCTAGCCAAGTACTAGACGGTAAAACTTGAAAAGGTGCAGCACAAACTAGAAGCCCAGAACATTCAGCAATGCTCTTAATGTTGTAGGAAAGAAATGTTCTCCTACTTCACTGGGTGTTTTTGGACAGGATGGCATCTGCCTGCCCCGGGTAAGATCCTATTGCAGCAATGAGATTTCAACCCACACGTGTGAAGAGCCCAAAGCCTTAACTCAGATCCTTAGACCTCACAACCTAACACCTTACAATGCGGTAGACTTGAAGCACACTTGAGTGGCATGTAGTTACAGCAGGGAAACAGCAAAGCTTGCAAAGGTGTAACACAAACTGGAACGAGTTTCTTCAACTTCATAAACAGTACCTTTGCATAATACCATAAACTGATTAACAATGGGCTGTTGGCTCACTTTCATCATCATTCACATGCAAATTGCCACAACCATTGATCAATGGACAGGATTACCATTCACAGAGAGTTGGGGAATGGCTGCAATCACAGCACTGAAAGATGGTGAAACATGTACCCTTAGTCCTGCTCCCTCCGTTCAAAGATGGCCATTTGCTTTTCACATAAATGGCCTGCTTGACTCCCCGCTCACACTATCCTTCCTCCCCGCCCAGAATGTGTACATCCTCATCAGTAGAAGAGTGGCCACTGAACTGTAGGTCTAAACAGACTGCTGAGACCTGGCCTGACCAGCTAGCTGTTTTGTGTCGTGACATGCGCTTAGCCAGGTTTTGGCTGGTTTTCCTGTTTCCTTCACAGCAATCCTAAGGGGAAGAGGGAAAAGTCTGTATTCTGCTCCTGCTTGGAGAGTATTGACTGGAGGTTGCAAATGGGTATGCAGTGCTGCACTAAGAAGCTCCTTGTGATTCCTTTGTTCACTAGCACATTGTCAAGAGTTAAAAGGTACCTGCCAACAACCATCCCCATTTATCCCAGCATAGGAATAACACACGGTACACCTTGGCTTAGGGAAACATTAAAGACATGTTTCCATACCGGGAGTTGAACCCAGGCCGCCTGGGTGAAAACCAGGAATCCTAACCGCTAGACCATATGGGACTGAGGTGCTTGCACACCACTGTCGTGAAATCAAGGACACTTTTGTAACTCTGCAGTCATGGTGAGCGCAACACAGCACCACCTTAACCACTCCCCCACTGGCTGCAGGTTCTGGTTAAAAGCAGTAACTAGTCAGGGATGACACCATGAGTGAAAACCAACACATTAACTTGAAAAGTGGTGGAAAATTCTGCAAGTTGTTAAGACTTCAAAGCCCTCCATCAAAAGATTTACTCTTGAGGAGATTCCTGCAAGTTGGACTTGGCATACATGTGGCAACAGAATTTAATCTCCATGCCATGTAGGGCTTTCCATTTATTGGCAAGACATGAAACCCAACACCAAAGGAATTTTGCAGCTACATCTGCGTGTCAGCAGTGGGATTCGAACCCACGCCCCCGAAGAGACTGGAGCCTTAATCCAGCACCTTAGACCGCTCGGTCATGCTACCACTACAACTAGCAGCCTCCTAGCCAAGTACTAGACGGTAAAACTTGAAAAGGTGCAGCACAAACTAGAAGCCCAGAACATTCAGCAATGCTCTTAATGTTGTAGGAAAGAAATGTTCTCCTACTTCACTGGGTGTTTTTGGACAGGATGGCATCTGCCTGCCCCGGGTAAGATCCTATTGCAGCAATGAGATTTCAACCCACACGTGTGAAGAGCCCAAAGCCTTAACTCAGATCCTTAGACCTCACAACCTAACACCTTACAATGCGGTAGACTTGAAGCACACTTGAGTGGCATGTAGTTACAGCAGGGAAACAGCAAAGCTTGCAAAGGTGTAACACAAACTGGAACGAGTTTCTTCAACTTCATAAACAGTACCTTTGCATAATACCATAAACTGATTAACAATGGTGATCAGTTTGTTTGCACTGATTAACAATGGGCTGTTGGCTCACTTTCATCATCATTCACATGCAAATTGCCACAACCATTGATCAATGGACAGGATTACCATTCACAGAGAGTTGGGGAATGGCTGCAATCACAGCACTGAAAGATGGTGAAACATGTACCCTTAGTCCTGCTCCCTCCGTTCAAAGATGGCCATTTGCTTTTCACATAAATGGCCTGCTTGACTCCCCGCTCACACTATCCTTCCTCCCCGCCCAGAATGTGTACATCCTCATCAGTAGAAGAGTGGCCACTGAACTGTAGGTCTAAACAGACTGCTGAGACCTGGCCTGACCGGCTAGCTGTTTTGTGTCGTGACATGCGCTTAGCCAGGTTTTGGCTGGTTTTGCTGTTTCCTTCACGGCAATCCTAAGGGGAAGAGGGAAAAGTCTGTATTCTGCTCCTGCTTGGAGAGTATTGACTGGAGGTTGCAAATGGGTATGCAGTGCTGCACTAAGAAGCTCCTTGTGATTGCTTTGTTCACTAGCACATTGTCAAGAGTTAAAAGGTACCTGCCAACAACCATCCCCATTTATCCCAGCATAGGAATAACACACGGTACACCTTGGCTTAGGGAAACATTAAAGACATGTTCCCATACCGGGAGTTGAACCCGGGCCGCCTGGGTGAAAACCAGGAATCCTAACCGCTAGACCATATGGGACTGAGGTGCTTGCACACCACTGTCGTGAAATCAAGGACACTTTTGTAACTCTGCAGTCATGGTGAGCGCAACACAGCACCACCTTAACCACTCCCCCACTGGCTGCAGGTTCTGGTTAAAAGCAGTAACTAGTCAGGGATGACACCATGAGTGAAAACCAACACATTAACTTGAAAAGTGGTGGAAAATTCTGCAAGTTGTTAAGACTTCAAAGCCCTCCATCAAAAGATTTACTCTTGAGGAGATTCCTGCAAGTTGGACTTGGCATACATGTGGCAACAGAATTTAATCTCCATGCCATGTAGGGCTTTCCATTTATTGGCAAGACATGAAACCCAACACCAAAGGAACTTTGCAGCTACATCTGCGTGGCAGCAGTGGGATTCGAACCCACGCCACCGAAGAGACTGGAGTCTTAATCTAGCACCTTAGACCGCTCGGTCATGCTACCACTACAACTAGCAGCCTCCTAGCCAAGTACTAGACGGTAAAACTTGAAAAGGTGCAGCACAAACTAGAAGCCCAGAACATTCAGCAATGCTCTTAATGTTGTAGGAAAGAAATGTTCTCCTACTTCACTGGGTGTTTTTGGACAGGATGGCATCTGCCTGCCCTGGGTAAGATCCTATTGCAGCAATGAGATTTCAACCCACACGTGTGAAGAGCCCAAAGCTTTAACTCAGATCCTTAGACCTCACAACCTAACACCTTACAATGCGGTAGACTTGAAGCACACTTGAGTGGCATGTAGTTACAGCAGGGAAACAGCAAAGCTTGCAAAGGTGTAACACAAACTGGAACGAGTTTCTTCAACTTCATAAACAGTACCTTTGCATAATACCAAAAACTGATTAACAATGGTGATCAGTTTGTTTGCACTGATTAACAATGGGCTGTTGGCTCACTTTCATCATCATTCACATGCAAATTGCCACAACCATTGATCAATGGACAGGATTACCATTCACAGAGAGTTGGGGAATGGCTGCAATCACAGCACTGAAAGATGGTGAAACATGTACCCTTAGTCCTGCTCCCTCCGTTCAAAGATGGCCATTTGCTTTTCACATAAATGGCCTGCTTGACTCCCCGCTCACACTATCCTTCCTCCCCGCCCAGAATGTGTACATCCTCATCAGTAGAAGAGTGGCCACTGAACTGTAGGTCTAAACAGACTGCTGAGACCTGGCCTGACCAGCTAGCTGTTTTGTGTCGTGACATGCGCTTAGCCAGGTTTTGGCTGGTTTTCCTGTTTCCTTCACAGCAATCCTAAGGGGAAGAGGGAAAAGTCTGTATTCTGCTCCTGCTTGGAGAGTATTGACTGGAGGTTGCAAATGGGTATGCAGTGCTGCACTAAGAAGCTCCTTGTGATTGCTTTGTTCACTAGCACATTGTCAAGAGTTAAAAGGTACCTGCCAACAACCATCCCCATTTATCCCAGCATAGGAATAACACACGGTACACCTTGGCTTAGGGAAACATTAAAGACATGTTTCCATACCGGGAGTTGAACCCAGGCCGCCTGGGTGAAAACCAGGAATCCTAACCGCTAGACCATATGGGACTGAGGTTCTTGCACACCACTGTCGTGAAATCAAGGACACTTTTGTAACTCTGCAGTCATGGTGAGCGCAACACAGCACCACCTTAACCACTCCCCCACTGGCTGCAGGTTCTGGTTAAAAGCAGTAACTAGTCAGGGATGACACCATGAGTGAAAACCAACACATTAACTTGAAAAGTGGTGGAAAATTCTGCAAGTTGTTAAGACTTCAAAGCCCTCCATCAAAAGATTTACTCTTGAGGAGATTCCTGCAAGTTGGACTTGGCATACATGTGGCAACAGAATTTAATCTCCATGCCATGTAGGGCTTTCCATTTATTGGCAAGACATGAAACCCAACACCAAAGGAACTTTGCAGCTACATCTGCGTGGCAGCAGTGGGATTCGAACCCACGCCCCCGAAGAGACTGGAGCCTTAAGCCAGCACCTTAGACCGCTCGGTCATGCTACCACTACAACTAGCAGCCTCCTAGCCAAGTACTAGACGGTAAAACTTGAAAAGGTGCAGCACAAACTAGAAGCCCAGAACATTCAGCAATGCTCTTAATGTTGTAGGAAAGAAATGTTCTCCTACTTCACTGGGTGTTTTTGGACAGGATGGCATCTGCCTGCCCTGGGTAAGATCCTATTGCAGCAATGAGATTTCAACCCACACGTGTGAAGAGCCCAAAGCCTTAACTCAGATCCTTAGACCTCACAACCTAACACCTTACAATGCGGTAGACTTGAAGCACACTTGAGTGGCATGTAGTTACAGCAGGGAAACAGCAAAGCTTGCAAAGGTGTAACACAAACTGGAACGAGTTTCTTCAACTTCATAAACAGTACCTTTGCATAATACCATAAACTGATTAACAATGGGCTGTTGGCTCACTTTCATCATCATTCACATGCAAATTGCCACAACCATTGATCAATGGACAGGATTACCATTCACAGAGAGTTGGGGAATGGCTGCAATCACAGCACTGAAAGATGGTGAAACATGTACCCTTAGTCCTGCTCCCTCCGTTCAAAGATGGCCATTTGCTTTTCACATAAATGGCCTGCTTGACTCCCCGCTCACACTATCCTTCCTCCCCGCCCAGAATGTGTACATCCTCATCAGTAGAAGAGTGGCCACTGAACTGTAGGTCTAAACAGACTGCTGAGACCTGGCCTGACCAGCTAGCTGTTTTGTGTCGTGACATGCGCTTAGCCAGGTTTTGGCTGGTTTTCCTGTTTCCTTCATGGCAATCCTAAGGGGAAGAGGGAAAAGTCTGTATTCTGCTCCTGCTTGGAGAGTATTGACTAGAGGTTGCAAATGGGTATGCAGTGCTGCACTAAGAAGCTCCTTGTGATTCCTTTGTTCACTAGCACATTGTCAAGAGTTAAAAGGTACCTGCCAACAACCATCCCCATTTATCCCAGCATAGGAATAACACACGGTACACCTTGGCTTAGGGAAACATTAAAGACATGTTCCCATACCGGGAGTTGAACCCAGGCCGCCTGGGTGAAAACCAGGAATCCTAACCGCTAGACCATATGGGACTGAGGTGCTTGCACACCACTGTCGTGAAATCAAGGACACTTTTGTAACTCTGCAGTCATGGTGAGCGCAACACAGCACCACCTTAACCACTCCCCCACTGGCTGCAGGTTCTGGTTAAAAGCAGTAACTAGTCAGGGATGACACCATGAGTGAAAACCAACACATTAACTTGAAAAGTGGTGGAAAATTCTGCAAGTTGTTAAGACTTCAAAGCCCTCCATCAAAAGATTTACTCTTGAGGAGATTCCTGCAAGTTGGACTTGGCATACATGTGGCAACAGAATTTAATCTCCATGCCATGTAGGGCTTTCCATTTATTGGCAAGACATGAAACCCAACACCAAAGGAACTTTGCAGCTACATCTGCGTGGCAGCAGTGGGATTCGAACCCACGCCCCCGAAGAGACTGGAGCCTTAATCCAGCACCTTAGACCGCTCGGTCATGCTACCACTACAACTAGCAGCCTCCTAGCCAAGTACTAGACGGTAAAACTTGAAAAGGTGCAGCACAAACTAGAAGCCCAGAACATTCAGCAATGCTCTTAATGTTGTAGGAAAGAAATGTTCTCCTACTTCACTGGGTGTTTTTGGACAGGATGGCATCTGCCTGCCCTGGGTAAGATCCTATTGCAGCAATGAGATTTCAACCCACACGTGTGAAGAGCCCAAAGCCTTAACTCAGATCCTTAGACCTCACAACCTAACACCTTACAATGCGGTAGACTTGAAGCACACTTGAGTGGCATGTAGTTACAGCAGGGAAACAGCAAAGCTTGCAAAGGTGTAACACAAACTGGAACGAGTTTCTTCAACTTCATAAACAGTACCTTTGCATAATACCATAAACTGATTAACAATGGTGATCAGTTTGTTTGCACTGATTAACAATGGGCTGTTGGCTCACTTTCATCATCATTCACATGCAAATTGCCACAACCATTGATCAATGGACAGGATTACCATTCACAGAGAGTTGGGGAATGGCTGCAATCACAGCACTGAAAGATGGTGAAACATGTACCCTTAGTCCTGCTCCCTCCGTTCAAAGATGGCCATTTGCTTTTCACATAAATGGCCTGCTTGACTCCCCGCTCACACTATCCTTCCTCCCCGCCCAGAATGTGTACATCCTCATCAGTAGAAGAGTGGCCACTGAACTGTAGGTCTAAACAGACTGCTGAGACCTGGCCTGACCAGCTAGCTGTTTTGTGTCGTGACATGCGCTTAGCCAGGTTTTGGCTGGTTTTCCTGTTTCCTTCATGGCAATCCTAAGGGGAAGAGGGAAAAGTCTGTATTCTGCTCCTGCTTGGAGAGTATTGACTAGAGGTTGCAAATGGGTATGCAGTGCTGCACTAAGAAGCTCCTTGTGATTCCTTTGTTCACTAGCACATTGTCAAGAGTTAAAAGGTACCTGCCAACAACCATCCCCATTTATCCCAGCATAGGAATAACACACGGTACACCTTGGCTTAGGGAAACATTAAAGACATGTTCCCATACCAGGAGTTGAACCCAGGCCGCCTGGGTGAAAACCAGGAATCCTAACCGCTAGACCATATGGGACTGAGGTTCTTGCACACCACTGTCGTGAAATCAAGGACACTTTTGTAACTCTGCAGTCATGGTGAGCGCAACACAGCACCACCTTAACCACTCCCCCACTGGCTGCAGGTTCTGGTTAAAAGCAGTAACTAGTCAGGGATGACACCATGAGTGAAAACCAACACATTAACTTGAAAAGTGGTGGAAAATTCTGCAAGTTGTTAAGACTTCAAAGCCCTCCATCAAAAGATTTATTCTTGAGGAGATTCCTGCAAGTTGGACTTGGCATACATGTGGCAACAGAATTTAATCTCCATGCCATGTAGGGCTTTCCATTTATTGGCAAGACATGAAACCCAACACCAAAGGAACTTTGCAGCTACATCTGCGTGGCAGCAGTGGGATTCGAACCCACGCCCCCGAAGAGACTGGAACCTTAATCCAGCACCTTAGACCGCTCGGTCATGCTACCACTACAACTAGCAGCCTCCTAGCCAAGTACTAGACGGTAAAACTTGAAAAGGTGCAGCACAAACTAGAAGCCCAGAACATTCAGCAATGCTCTTAATGTTGTAGGAAAGAAATGTTCTCCTACTTCACTGGGTGTTTTTGGACAGGATGGCATCTGCCTGCCCTGGGTAAGATCCTATTGCAGCAATGAGATTTCAACCCACACGTGTGAAGAGCCCAAAGCCTTAACTCAGATCCTTAGACCTCACAACCTAACACCTTACAATGCGGTAGACTTGAAGCACACTTGAGTGGCATGTAGTTACAGCAGGGAAACAGCAAAGCTTGCAAAGGTGTAACACAAACTGGAACGAGTTTCTTCAACTTCATAAACAGTACCTTTGCATAATACCATAAACTGATTAACAATGGTGATCAGTTTGTTTGCACTGATTAACAATGGGCTGTTGGCTCACTTTCATCATCATTCACATGCAAATTGCCACAACCATTGATCAATGGACAGGATTACCATTCACAGAGAGTTGGGGAATGGCTGCAATCACAGCACTGAAAGATGGTGAAACATGTACCCTTAGTCCTGCTCCCTCCGTTCAAAGATGGCCATTTGCTTTTCACATAAATGGCCTGCTTGACTCCCCGCTCACACTATCCTTCCTCCCCGCCCAGAATGTGTACATCCTCATCAGTAGAAGAGTGGCCACTGAACTGTAGGTCTAAACAGACTGCTGAGACCTGGCCTGACCAGCTAGCTGTTTTGTGTCGTGACATGCGCTTAGCCAGGTTTTGGCTGGTTTTCCTGTTTCCTTCATGGCAATCCTAAGGGGAAGAGGGAAAAGTCTGTATTCTCCTCCTGCTTGGAGAGTATTGACTAGAGGTTGCAAATGGGTATGCAGTGCTGCACTAAGAAGCTCCTTGTGATTCCTTTGTTCACTAGCACATTGTCAAGAGTTAAAAGGTACCTGCCAACAACCATCCCCATTTATCCCAGCATAGGAATAACACACGGTACACCTTGGCTTAGGGAAATATTAAAGACATGTTCCCATACCGGGAGTTGAACCCGGGCCGCCTGGGTGAAAACCAGGAATCCTAACCGCTAGACCATATGGGACTGAGGTGCTTGCACACCACTGTCGTGAAATCAAGGACACTTTTGTAACTCTGCAGTCATGGTGAGTGCAACACAGCACCACCTTAACCACTCCCCCACTGGCTGCAGGTTCTGGTTAAAAGCAGTAACTAGTCAGGGATGACACCATGAGTGAAAACCAACACATTAACTTGAAAAGTGGTGGAAAATTCTGCAAGTTGTTAAGACTTCAAAGCCCTCCATCAAAAGATTTACTCTTGAGGAGATTCCTGCAAGTTGGACTTGGCATACATGTGGCAACAGAATTTAATCTCCATGCCATGTAGGGCTTTCCATTTATTGGCAAGACATGAAACCCAACACCAAAGGAACTTTGCAGCTACATCTGCGTGGCAGCAGTGGGATTCGAACCCACGCCCCCGAAGAGACTGGAGCCTTAATACAGCACCTTAGACCGCTCGGTCATGCTACCACTACGACTAGCAGCCTCCTAGCCAAGTACTAGACGGTAAAACTTGAAAAGGTGCAGCACAAACTAGAAGCCCAGAACATTCAGCAATGCTCTTAATGTTGTAGGAAAGAAATGTTCTCCTACTTCACTGGGTGTTTTTGGACAGGATGGCATCTGCCTGCCCTGGGTAAGATCCTATTGCAGAAATGAGATTTCAACCCACACGTGTGAAGAGCCCAAAGCCTTAACTCAGATCCTTAGACCTCACAACCTAACACCTTATAATGCGGTAGACTTGAAGCACACTTGAGTGGCATGTAGTTACAGCAGGGAAACAGCAAAGCTTGCAAAGGTGTAACACAAACTGGAACGAGTTTCTTCAACTTCATCAACAGTACCTTTGCATAATACCATAAACTGATTAACAATGGTGATCAGTTTGTTTGCACTGATTAACAATGGGCTGTTGGCTCACTTTCATCATCATTCACATGCAAATTGCCACAACCATTGATCAATGGACAGGATTACCATTCACAGAGAGTTGGGGAATGGCTGCAATCACAGCACTGAAAGATGGTGAAACATGTACCCTTAGTCCTGCTCCCTCCGTTCAAAGATGGCCATTTGCTTTTCACATAAATGGCCTGCTTGACTCCCCGCTCACACTATCCTTCCTCCCCACCCAGAATGTGTACATCCTCATCAGTAGAAGAGTGGCCACTGAACTGTAGGTCTAAACAGACTGCTGAGACCTGGCCTGACCAGCTAGCTGTTTTGTGTCGTGACATGCGCTTAGCCAGGTTTTTGCTGGTTTTCCTGTTTCCTTCACAGCAATCCTAAGGGGAAGAGGGAAAAGTCTGTATTCTGCTCCTGCTTGGAGAGTATTGACTGGAGGTTGCAAATGGGTATGCAGTGCTCAGCGCAACACAGCACCACCTTAACCACTCCCCCACTGGCTGCAGGTTCTGGTTAAAAGCAGTAACTAGTCAGGGATGACACCATGAGTGAAAACCAACAAATTAACTTGAAAAGTGGTGGAAAATTCTGCAAGTTGTTAAGACTTCAAAGCCCTCCATCAAAAGATTTACTCTTGAGGAGATTCCTGCAAGTTGGACTTGGCATACATGTGGCAACAGAATTTAATCTCCATGCCATGTAGGGCTTTCCATTTATTGGCAAGACATGAAACCCAACACCAAAGGAACTTTGCAGCTACATCTGCGTGGCAGCAGTGGATTCGAACCCACGCCCCCGAAGAGACTGGAGCCTTAATCTAGCACAGACCGCTCGGTCATGCTACCACTACAACTAGCAGCCTCCTAGCCAAGAACTAGACGGTAAAACTTGAAAAGGTGCAGCACAAACTAGAAGCCCAGAACATTCAGCAATGCTCTTAATGTTGTAGGAAAGAAATGGCCTAGAAATACTTCACTTAGTGTTTTTGAGTGACAGCCAACAAATTTACTTGAAAACTGGTGGAAAATTCTGCAAGTTGTTAAGAATTCAAAGCCCACCATCAGAAGATTTACTCTTGATGAGATTCCTGAAAGAATTTTTGAGCAGGATGGCATCTTCCTGCCCATATACGTCCATTTTCCCAAAAAACAACACAGGCTGCCTTCTGTGGTCAATGTAAATGTCACAGTAACCTTTTGTTGGTCTACAGCTAACCAAGCTTTGGTTTCTTTACAGTGCGTGAAAATTAAACATTACAAAAGCAAAAGCAAAAATAGAAGGTTACATCTAAGACAGGTCTCAAACTTCCAGTTAATATTCATGTCAGATTGACTAGTACTTAATGAGATAACTACTGCCTGCATGTAGGCGGAGAAGAACATCTACTGGTAATATAGACTGATGACCCCTATGTAACAGAATGATTGAAAAACAGCGTTAATGCCACCCATATGCAACATCAAACTGAAAACAAAGCAAAAGCAGGCTCGGTATGACTCATAAATGACACCAAACACAAATGTGGAGACCATAAAGAATGAGGTGCTAACAGAGGAAATAGCAGGTCTGTGTGATGTTTACAAACAAACACACACACACACACACACACACACAGAGCATCATGGTTGCCAGGCAGTGGGCTGGTAGCAGGAGGCATGGGCACACACACACACACACACTCGTTAGGGTGTCCGGGTCCATGTGTTCAGAGTCGGAACTGTGTGTTCTGCTGCTTTATCCCTTCTAAAGCTCAGCATCCTCTCCACAACACCCTGCCAATAAAAACGCCCCTGACAGCGCTGAAAGCAGCCAGGTTTTATCTCCTCTCTCCTCCTCGACTCTTTAATCAGACAACCAAAAACTAAACTACCAAAGTTTTTAACTAAGTTTGAGGACCTTTGAGAACTGACTTCTGCTTTCAAATAAATAAAGTTCCCTGTCACTCATTGTTCGAGCAAATTCATGATCATGATTGATATCCAATCCAATCCAATCCAATTTTATTTATAAAGTACTTTTAAAATACCCAGCACAGGACCAAAGTGCTGTACAGAAAATAAGTTAAAAAAAACAATAGAATAACAGAAAACAGCAAAAATAAATAAATAAAACACATAATGCATAAAATTAAAACGGCCCTATATTAAAAGAAAAACAAGATAAAACAGCATTGAATCAACTAAAAACAACTAAAATAAAAATAAAAAATAAAACCAACATCTCACGTGGTGTCAAAGGCCAGGGTAAAGAGGTGGGTTTTCAAGAGTGACCTAAAAACAGGTAAAGAAGTGGCCTGTCTAATCTCTAAAGGAAGTTCATTCCACGTTCCACAGATATAGCATATCAAATAATCCTCCACGACCAAGAATTGTTAAAAGTAATCACCATTTGTTGTGCCTACTGGGATTTTCTTTTTTTTTTTTCAGTTCAATTCAATTTTAATTATATAGCAAAAAAGAAAAGACCCTACAATATAGTACAAAGAAAACAGAGAATGACATGTCAAGTTTGTTTTTTTTTCAAGTGAATCTTCAAAGATTGTACTTTTTTAATCCGTCTGTAAGAACTGAGGCCTAAAGTGATGAATGACATGTTGTGCAATTACAAATTGCAAAGTAAAATTCTCCACCCTGATGTCTACATGCATGCCAGTCCTCAACTGTTAAAACAAATCTGTTCATGGAGTTGAACAGATTTGCTGGTGTTAGATTACAACATTTAAATGTAATATCATTAAGCTACTTAAAAGAACGTCTCATCTACATTACAGAAAATCGCCTTTTTCAGGTTTACCATCACTGTGTAGCACCAGACAGTGGACACGACAATAAAACCCGTCTTACCACCTCACCTGAATCTGTCATGTCAACAGTCATGACTGTCCTTTTTCCTGAGAAACTACCTAATAATATGGTAGAGACAAGCACGCTGAAGAGTCAACTGGAAACCAAACAGTGTTTCCCATGGCTCAGGTAGAGTAAAATTAGGATGGCAGCTTTCTTTCAACAAGGAAAAATTACTGGTTGCCCAGTGGCTACATTGGATTTTTTTTATTTTTTTTTTCTGTTGGAGACATATTGCTAATAGTTATGGCTACCAACAACATCTGATCACCCAGATGTTGAGCATACAACACCCTGGTGAAAGGCCACCTTTCTCAACGTAATCATGATCCGACTTGGACTGACTGTAATCACTCTCAGACAAAATGGCAAAGTTTTACAAATAACTGCTGTTTAAGTTAGAAGACATTCAACTGGTTGGATTCTGGTGGTTATATTCTTATGTATAAACAAGGTTGCCAAACACCTACATCATTTTGCAGTTAAATTGCTGTCATGCAGCAACCATGTCACCGTTTGTGGAGGATTTTCTGTTTCTAATCTGAGGTTCTGGCTAGACTTTGCGACTGTAGCATTAGTGAAACATCAAAGGACCCTCTGTTAAACTTTGTGATAAGGTGATGAAGGCAAGCCATAAGCTCTATTCAAATCAGAAAAACCAAAGAAGAAGAATCAAAACAATAGAGGCAAAAAAGTGCAAGCGTCATGCTAGAACCACATACCTTCACCTGATAATACAATCCAAAAATTAAGCAGATATCTTTTGGTGTGCCACAATGTGTTTAAATTGCGGGGTCTACAGAGAATCTTTCAGTCATCCTGAAGTTCTCCCTTCATGAAGGTTATAATGTTCACTTTTTGGTCTCTTATGGGACTTGTTGAATCATACTACCTTATCTGTTTCTATCTGTCCATTACATTTATATCCGATGAAGAGAGGCCAAATATAGGAACCATTCTTCTCATAAAAAAATCAGTTTGACTTCTCTTCCTTTCCTGTATATGGTTTGGATATCTCCCTCCTCAACAGTGAAGTAATTTCTTCTGATTTTTTTCTTTCTCTCTCCCATTCTCAAATACACACACACACACACACACACACACACACACACACACACACACACACACACACACACACACTCCTCTCTGTTCGTCATCTGGAAGTGATTGTATCCACCATTACAGCATGCCTTGGCTGACTTTACACGTGTTGGTGTTGACAGCCAGCCCTTTGTCCATGATAGAGAGACAAGCTCTGGAGAGACACGCACTGATAAAAAAAACACCTCGTACTGCAAACACATGAAGCCTCTGTCAGCTATCCTATACGCAGGACTGCATTAGAAAAAAATACTCCGAACATGCAGAAACACTGATGGGTTGGGGTTTGGGTTTTTTTCTCGTTTTTTATAGACGTGCCTGTGCATGTTTCAGGGAATTCAATGATTTAATGCATGGAGTCATGTCTGAATCGCTTCCACAACAAACCACAGGATCATTGTAAGTATTATAAAAGCTCAACTATCTAAACCAATTCCTTCCATGTTATCAAATAATTTGTCCTTTAAAGTAAAGTGTCTACTTAAGGGAGAACCTTCAAAGAAATATATAAAATGACAGAAGGTCTTACAAAGGTATAAACCTGCAGGAAAACTCCAGTTCTCCTCAACTGAAAGACATCTCTGATGAGTTTCACATGACTGTCTACCAGTCCAGCCCATGGTTTTATTGTTTTGCTCACCCTAACTAGTTTAACAAAGCTACTCCTAAGACTACTGCACAAAATGCTAAATGGGTAAAGAGTTACTTAATTGTAGATGTTATAAAAGACACATTCTGAAGAATCCTGAGCACAAATCTGTGAGAATCTCGACATGACAAATAAGATGCATATATAGTCATTTCACAGGGCCCCCTGACTGCTTCAATAGGAATTAAGGTGGTAACTCACACCCAGAACGTGAAATGCACTTGACTTATTATTCGTCATTAAGTGCAACCAACTCTGTAAAAGCAGAAGTATTGGCATTTTTAGGCCTAGAGCATTCAGGTGTGTGTTAACACAATGCCACAATCTTCCCAGAAGTGGACATCAGAGCAAAACATCTCCCCAAAATCAGACCTGCAAGAGAAACTGTAAAAAATCCAAGAGCTACATCTCAGACACTACAGGTTTCAGTTAGCATCTTAAATGTTAAAGTTCATGACCACACAATTAAAAAAACACTGAACAAGTGAGGTGTGTTTGGAAGGGTTGCCAGAAGAAAGTCTGTTCTCTCTAAAAAGCATCTCAGCACAGCTTAAGTTTACAAAGCTGCATTCGAACTTCTGGAATAATGTGCTTTGAAGAGAGGAGACCAAAGCGGACCAAAGTATTGTAGAGTCAAATGTGAGGCCATCTGCCTGACAGCTTAATGGGCCATGCAACAGAGCAATGACCCCAAGCAGAGCAGCAAATCTACAAATGAATGGCTGCAAAATCGAAGTGTCAATGTGCTGCAGAGGCCCAGTCAAAGTCCAGAATGTCTGCAAACCTCAAAGAACTGCAGAAATGTTTTAAAAAAGAAGAGTTGGCCAAAATTCCTCTACAACGATGTGAGAGACTGATAAAGTCAACGGGAAACCATTACTTCAAGCTATTGCTGATAAAGATGCCTCTACGAGCTAATGACTCATGGACTGCACTTAGTCTTACATGATTATATCTGCTCTACCCGAAAGAAGCAAATCATTATTTTTTATAAGATTGAAACTCTGTAAAATATCCATCCAATCAAGTTGTTGTGTGATAGATTGATTATTTGTTGAAGTTCATAATGGAGTAAAAAGTTGTGGTTAAAAGTTACCCAATGTATTATTCAATTTATTTCAAATATGTAAATGTATAAACAAGGGTAAAAGAAGTCCCATTAAGAGACGTAATGTAACACAGGCTAAAATAGTTAAAAGAGTTCATGACTATGTTCAACCGGATAATAATCCTTAATGTGACTACAACCTGTGTAAAATTCAATCGGTGATCTACTTGTCAAGCCTGGTGAATAATCCATGTGATTTAGTGATCATGATTGATTAGTTATGCCTGCCGTTGCCGGAAGGGGGAGCTCTGGCCACGATGCCTCATTCGCAATGAAGCTGCTGAAGGAGAAGCATCGTGTCTGAGCGTCGTCATTGACTTATCCCCTTTTCAGGTAATAATTGAGCAATTCTGCTTTTGGACTTTACAAATATGTATGCTGAGTTGTACTGACCGTGTTTCCAAATGTACCAAGAGGATACTAGGAATATTTAGATGATCTGTGTTAACTGTGTTGTTAGGATAAGCTATAAGCAGCTAGCTAAGCTAAGCGCTCTGTTGGTGGCTAGCATGAAGCATTATCGTGCCAGACTGTGTATGAAACATACAGCATTGTGTGCATTTTGCATTTGATCTGGGCGAAGAACATGTTTATTTTGTGTGAAGGGACAAATGCCTATTAGTATTTTTATATGAATATTTTGTTTATTTTCTGTTCATTTCAATTTAATGATCTAAGTTCGTTTATTGATTCATCAGCTGTTTTTGTGGATTCTTACATTCGATTTGGTCTGTGACTTAAAGGAAAGGAAAGAAAACAGTCTTGAGATATATTGTCTTACAACTAACAGAGACTGTACATCGTTGTTAAGATGTTTAATACTTTTGTATGTATGTTTATATTTCTGAATCATTCGCAATGAAGCTGCTGAAGGAGAAGCATCGTGTCTGAGCGTCGTCATTGACTTATCCCCTTTTCAGCCCCTTTTCAGGGTGTAACAGTTGCAGTAATGAATCCACAGTGGCATAAATATGTGCCCCAAGATGACTAGTGAGTGCAATGTTGTGCCTGGAAGGACTTTAAGCAACCCAAGTAGAACTTTAGGTTTCTACTTCTGGTAGAGAGGTCTCAAAGAAAAACATTTAGGTATTGATCATTTAGTCCTGTAATTATTAGTTAGTAGGGATGCAACGATACCAATTTTTTCAAACCAATACGATACCGATACTTGGATCTGAGTACTTGCCGATACAGAGTACAAAAACCGATACTTCTACCACACACACACACACACAAATGCAATGAATTGGAAGACAGGTTTTATTTTATTCTCTGCCGATAATAAATAATATCTTTTAAAAATTACCACAAAAAAATTTCACGTGAAAAATAAGCACTTCTGTTAAATTATTGCAGAGTCTCCACATTGTAATTTAACAAAATATCACTGAACTATTGGCACTGTCTCGAGCTTTCGGAATAATAAATAAACACTTCTGTTTGGAATAAAATAAATACAAATTAGGTTTGAGAATAAAATAAACTTTTAAATTGTTGCAGAGTGTCCATATTGTAAACAAACAAACAAAATAACGAAAGTATTTGGCATTGACAAACGAACTCCCCATCTGCCCGTGGATCATCAGTCCACTGTGCCGTTAAACCAAGGACTGACATCGCGCACACACTGCTTGTCTTTACCTCTTTAGAAACTTTTGGCACCATTATCTCCCTGATGCGTGGGCGGCTGGGAATTTCATATCGCAGCTCGAGTATGCTGAGAAGAATCCTATGTTTTCCACGACTGGCATTGGCTGGTCATCCAGAGCGATAAAATGAGTCAGAGCCTCTGTTATTTTAACTGCCCGTGGATTTTCTCTCGACATTTTTTATCGCTTTTCCAAAACCTGAGTTAAAGTTGGCTGTTCCGGTCCACACTGCTGACATTTTGTTTAGCCTAGCTACAGCAGCCCCCATTTTCTCTTTTTTTATCTGGAGCTGCCAGTCTGACTCGTCTAACCCTGTGCATGTTTAGCGCGGGATGTCCCCCTAGTGGCCAATCTAAAAAACTACAACAAAAATGACAAGCCACCCTCTGATTAATGAAATAAGTTAGTATTGGTTCATGGTATCGGTTAACTTTTACAAGTATGAGTACACACACATTTTACAGTATCGGCCCCGATACCCGATATCGGTATCGGTGCATCCCTATTAGTTAGTAATAGAAGCAATGCTTACTAGGATTGGTTAATTAGATAAATAAACTGGCTGTTTCCATCATTTGTGGGGGTAGTTTTTGAATCTTCTTTTCATTTGGTAATCACATGGCTTGCTTCCTTCAGAATTCAACCCTGTGCAAAATTAAATGCAATCTAGCAGACACTGGCAATTGGATTGGGGCCATATTACGAACCTTGTGACAGCAATGATGTACTTCTTTATAAGAAAAGCTGAGGCTACATGGCAATCAACCAGCTTTTAGCAGTTGTTGTCTGGTTAATTGGTGCTGAAAACTGTCATTTCACAAACTATATCTAGCAACTAGATATAATAGAAACAGAATAATCCAAAATAGCATTCGAAGTCATCCATGAGTTTCTCCATGACTGCATTCAGTGAAAAGGAGTGTGTAGGAAATACCAAACCTGACCTGGCAAATCTCTGCAACTACCTTGTTAATCATCAGCTGCTGGAGTCACACTGGTCAGCTGAAACTTTTTAATATAAAACCAACCCTCATGCCTCATTCTGGATGCATCATCATGCAATGTTACAGTCACATCCCCTCGCCTGGATTTACATTTTACTAGCAGTGCATCATCTGTGGTGTATTCAGTTTAGCTTACTGTGCTTACATACTGCTGCCATCATGCAGCCTGCATCTGCTCTTTGAACAATATGCCTCCACTGAGGCACACTCTGTAAACACACACTGCCTGATAGGAATCTGCCCTATAGGAGACAGCGTAAACACCGTCCCGAGGCCTCGTCCTCAGGTCATACAGAGGAAACAGAGGAGAGAGGAGAAGAGGTGATTGGAGAGAAGAAATGTGGAAAATCTTGCTGGACTCAGAGTGCTGTTCTGCACATGTACAGTATTTCATCACAGGGCCTCTTCCTGCATTATATCACTGCTGTTACCCAATCTCCTGCACTCCAGTGGCATTTGTTATTTCTTACAGTGTGGGGAAATTTGGGGATCACTAGGACAATTCCTCTCTGGTTCTCTTTTTCTGCAGGGAAATTTACACTTTTACAGTTTTATCACAGGAGAATAAACTCCAAACCGAATCATGAAAGTTAGGAAAAGCTCTGATTAATAAAATACTATCTTAGGGAAACTGTACTTTGACTATTGGGTCAGAAGACAGATTATAAACCCTAACCGTTGAGGGGTAAGATTAGAACAGCAGTATATGACTACCACTTCATTTACCAAACAGAGATGGAAAGCAGTAAAATGCTCATGTGAGAACTTTATCTAAGCTGATATCCACGTGGATAAAGTTGTTAGTGAAACTTGTCTGATGATGTCACTAACAACTCATGAGAGATTTGAATATATATACAGTTCTTAATCCAAATGTATTATTTTATCTTTTGTGATGACAAAGCTATTCCTCAGGATGCTGAACTACTCACTTTATGTACATTTTTACTTTGCATATATTATGTCATTGTTTTACAGCTATAACATATGCGCTGATATGATGCAGAATTCAGAAAGCAGAACTGCAGAATCTGTGTCCATCTTTCAGACACAGTGTGTGCTTTTGGCACAAATAAAGCTCTTAAAACATTCTCAACGCAATAAAGAAATGATACATAAAATGAAATAACTTTGGTTTGCATTTTTAAAAAGTGCTAAAAACTTGTTTTCTTAGCCACTTGGGGGCAAAGGAAAAAATAGTGAACCCAGTTTTAAAACCAATAAATTTTTAAACAAGTAGCCACTGCGTAACATTTAGATGTTAATTTCTTTTCACGCTGCACAAGGAAATACATGCTGTAACTCTGTAGCTGCCAGCCAGTCTCTAACTGTGCCATTAAACGCTGAGCAGATACCGCAAAGTGGGTTTTTAGGGCTTTAATTTTGAAAAACAAAGCTACCTGATAGAGCTAAAAACAATGCTAGTTCATGTTTAATATTGTCAGTTAGTTAATGCTTTGCTGCTATAAAAATACAGATTCTAACCACTTTAAGTCACAAGTTCTCAAAGTTTTTTCTGGCACAACCCACCTAAGAAGCCAAAAAAAGGATCAACAGCCACGCCTCACATTTTCTTTTATCAGTTATTAACAATGAAGGAGTCAAAATGAATTTTACTTGTTTTCCTTTAACAGTCCTTCATACACATTAGTTTCACTTCATATTTTCAACTGGTTGTCCACACCACACCTGCAGTTGCTCCATATCTCACCAGTGGGGATGACCCACTGGTAAAGGAGAACTTTCCTTGAGCATTCTCCACTAAAAGTGCTTCAAGTTCTGGCAAATACGAAGCTGAAAATACATGCAAAACATTTAGGCACTAATATCAGGGCCAATTTAAATGAGCTGCAGGGTGTTTACAACAAAATCAGACTCAAACATTACTCAGTTTTCTGAGTAAGTGACACATATTTGTTTTTACAAAATTACATGTTTGACTGCAGGGCATAGTTTCAAAGACTTTTCTTCACAAAAACAGTGACAAATGAAATATCAAATGAAGAAAAATGACAGAAATGTCTGTGTTTTTCCTCGTCTTGATCCTCCCATCCTTCCTGGATTTCCCTCCTCCTTTCTTTCTTTTCCTCTCTCTTCACTTTGTGCCTTTTCCTCAACCCATTAATCTTTTTTTCTACTTTGCCTCTGATTTTTCTCCATTTCTCTCATGCCTGTTCAAGCTGTTCACCTCTGTGTGTGTCTGTGTATCTACACATTGACAAATTGCTGCTGATATTAGAGAAAGACACACTACATGTCGTTCACAGCATGAGGCATCAGCACAAAAGACTACAGCACACATGCACACAGGATACAGTGGCTGTTTGAAGCCTATACAAGCTCTAGCAGAGGGTGCAAAATGTAAAAGTTTTATTCCTTTTGGCTATGCATTTGTTTGTTTTATTGGTAGAACATTAAGTCCCTTTATTTAACAATAAATGTGTGTGTTTGTTTTGCTGTTGTTGTGGGGACATTATCAGGAAATGTTGATATAAATCATTAAAGTTTACACTGGGAAAGGTTTAAGGTGCATAATTATAAGACAATGTCCTCTGAAGTGTCTGATGTGATGGAAACGTGTGTGTGTGTGTGTGTGTGTATGCGGGCGTGTGTGTGTGTTCCTGTCTAGCTATCTTTGTGAGGACCGAAATCTGCATTCTACTATACTTGTGAGAACCAACAGTCACTTGTGAGGACACACTCACCGGTCCTCACAAATTTGAAGGCATTTAAAGGCATTTTTGAGGCTCAAAATGTGGTTTTAGTGTCAGGGTTACAATTAGGTTATGGTTAGGTTTAGGGTAAGGGTCAGGCATTCATTTTTAATGGTTAGGGTTAGGAATGAGGGTCCTCACTAAGATAGCTGAATGGGGTTGTGTGTGTGTGTGTGTGTGTGTGTGTGTCAGAGAGAGAGAGAGAGAGAGAGAGAGAGAAAGGGCCAGGCTCTCAGCCAAGACAGGAAGTTGTTAGTAGGCTTTCTTCTCTGACTACGTACCTGAAACCACAGCTCGCTTTCATAAACTGCGGTCATAACAGCACTTTCACTCTCTCTCTCTCTCTCTCACACACACACACACACACACACACACACACACACACACACACACACACACACACACATTGGGTAATTAACAGCCACTCTTCCCACAAAGACTACTATAGGGGCTTGTGCGCCACCTCCAAATAATCCTAACTTTATAAACCAATGGCTCTCTCTCACACATTAAAACTGGGCAGTCACACAAAGCCTTGCAAGAAAACACCCATACTCATGCTTTCAGAGTGAGTCAAAAACACAAAAATCATCTACTAGGATGACAGTAGTGTAACTGAGGCTGTCTGCTGAAATACATAGAAACCTAACTTCTCAACATTTGAAATGTTTCACATTATTGGGATAAAAATTTTACCCAGAAAGATAACTTTATGAAAGTATTTATGAAAATATGTGAGGACCTAGAAGGCTTCCCTGCAGAACACCAAGTTCAACAACACTAGCTGAACGATTCTTCCTTCAAGTATGAAACTCGTCAAACACAAAACAGAAACACAGTCTGTTGATTAACATGTTGTGATCACAAAACACTCAAGTCTTTTTTAAATCTGCTATCAATTTTAGGAAAACTCATTCAGACATATATTCTTACTTTGTTTTGGGGAAAACTTTAAGTATTCTTATTTAACTTTTATAACATTTATAGGCTGTTGGTGGAAGAAAAATCAACAATGTAGTACCAAATAGTGACAAAATTCAGGAAATGTGATGATACTTTCTTTGGTCCGAGAGGTTGTAGGTGTTAGATATACTGGTAACAATAATCTGTGGCTGTAACAGATGCATGACAGCTTGTGAAATAAAAAGATATATACCAACAGTTGCGCATGAAACACGAACAGCACTAAAAATGCACATAGCCCTCGTGCCATTGGACATGAGTTTGTTAGGTTCCTGAGCGGGTCTGGAATGAGACCAAACTGTCTTCATATAAAGAAATTGGTTAGTGTTCAGGAACAACCCAAAAAGCACCATGGCTAAAGCCACACCAGCATCACTGTCCACGGTGAAGGAAGTTTGTCCATCACCATGAAAGAAGGCGGAAAATCGATTCTAGAAAGACCAAAGAATTTACCCTAAGACAGTTTATGTCTGTGTTTGGTTAATGTCTACATGTTTCTTCAACCTTAATTTAACCAGGAACTGAAAATCCTGAGATTAAGAATGACGTTTTTGCTTGGGTGTCCTGGGAAGAACAGGCAATTTCCAAGCAGAAAAGTCTTACCCAGGTTTGAACCCAGGACCCGTCTGCAGTGAGGCAGCAATGTTAAACACTGATCCACCATGCTGTTTATACATGAAAAACATCTCATTTAAAGTATATACATGTTGAAATTTTGAAGTTATCGTTTGTGAATTCCAAAAAATGAAACTTTTAAATGATGCCCTCCCAAAATAACATGATCAGCATTCCTTTAAAGTTTGTTTATGTTTGCAGCTCTGAAACTGCTAGTTTTCTGTGACATTATATAATACAGCATTTTGATGAATAATTCCACCTAGTTTATGAGAATGTGCAAATGAGATTTGCCTCTGGAAATTTGGCAGATCCAAATACTGATTTCAACTAAAAACAAAAATAAGATTTTTTTTTTTTTTTTTTAAATAAAAATTTGGAGTGGTGGCAGGAAGTTTTTCAGTCCTGCTACCGCTGCCCTCTGAATCACCAGCTGTAGGAAGAGAGATGGTGGGGGAGGATGAGGAGAAGTGAATGTTTTGGCTCAAGGAAAGAGTTCACGGACTGTAGATATGATTAAAAAAACTGTGGGATTACAAAACACCTCCATATCCAAAGCCGCGAAGTCTAAAATCAAACGTTGACCATAGCTAAAAACAGGTTTTAGGATTATTTTCGTCTCCTGTCACAGAGGAGAGTTGGAAGATGGAAAAAGAAGAGAAAATGTGAGAAAGGAGGGGAAGGGGATGAGATGCAGGGATACTAAGTCATGAGGGCGACATCCACCCATGGGAACGAGATAGAAGGGGGGAGGGAAAGTCTTTTAAATCATTTTCTTCCCATTGGCTCTTTGATTAAGATGATTTAGGTTCAAATAGAGGAGCAAAACAATTTCTGTTCTCTACATGCTGAATGATATGAACCAAATTAAAATGTCCCCTTTGTTCAGATAAGCCATCGTTTACTTGATGTTAGTATTTTCCCTGTATAATTGTCTCTACCTTAAATATAAAGCATCTTGAGGCGTAGTTTCTGGTGTAATGTTGCTTTCATTAAAGTATTTTCTAATAAATTTCTACACTTTTATGTGATAATAAAAACCTGCAAAAGTGGATGAATCTTTCACATATTGGTGCAGCAATTAGCAAGAACAAAAGAAAACACCACAGTGATCTCCTGAGGCCACACCCCTATTCAGTGATGTCACAGCAGGTGCTTTGCCTTTAGCACCTCAGGAATAACACCTGCTGTGAGCTCAGGAACTAGGAATTGTCCACAAGCGGATTACAATGTGCTTTTCATGCAAACGTCTAACACGACTGGGACTGTGAGGCAGAGCAGGGAACATTTTGTTACAAGAAACTCAAAAAAAAATCAGTGCGAGGTCAAAGAAGGAATGTGGTTTCCCACATAGTATAAAGCTGGAAACAGGCACAAAAAGAAAACACCAAACTCTGGTTCCCATTCACATACTTGGGATACTCCTGCCCCACTTTGGGTCAACAGCAGCCAACAAAAAATGGCAGGAAATGAGCCCAGTATGAAAAAAGCTGAAGAGGAGGTGTTTCAGAGGGCAAACTCCTCAAGTTTAGGCCCTTCTGAGTGACAACTTCCAGTGGAAAGTGGACACACACACATGCACACACACATTCCTCCCGCTATCACGCTTTCCAAAGTGACGACTGACATCTTCTTCCTCTCTGTATCAGTGTGACTCCTCCCCTCCTCTCCGGGCGCAGGAAGCCAGCTCCGATTCCCTCCAGTGTTTCACCGTGCAGAGATCTTGGAAGCGGCTCAGGAGATCCGACTCCTGTACAAAGTCTACACTGGGTGGAAAAAATCCCCTCATCCAGGCTGGGAACATGTGTTTTACTGTGTGTGCAACTCCACTTTTTTTGGCAGGTGGAGAGGGGGGATTGTCAGTGGTTGTTATTGGAGAAAAAGCACAGATCCAAGATTTTTTTCTTCAAATGAATGAGGGAAAATAATGTGAGTGTTTCTCATCCTTACAAATTGGAAAACCCTCAACTATCTTAACCTAACCAAACACTAACCACAGGTGGCGCTCAATGAGCAGTGTGCTCAAACATGGGGCTGTAGTAGGAGATAAGTCTTCCATAAAGACCTCCGATGGTGGGCTCTGTTTTAAGCCTTTCCAAAACCAAACTCATGAGAGCAAGTGCAAGAAATGGATTATACTTATAAGCTGCAAATTACCTAGCTTACTTCATACAGTCAAAGCTCCAAAGCCCAGGGCGTTTTATTAGAGCCTCCCGCAGTTTTTAAAAGTCCCACTCAGCATTGTGTGGTATTCATCCCAAGTTTACTTGATCATTGTGATCTAAAAACTGACTGTAGCTTCAGAGTTAGAGTAAACAAACACACCACTTAGTCCTTCAAAAGTGAAAACACACAAAGGAATATATATTTAAAAAACTACATTCACAAATTAAATAATGCCAAATACTAATATTGCTATTAAACAATTAACCTCATCCCCAGGACCTGACTTGGTGGTGTGGCCCATTTATTGAAGATTCTTTGGTGTTCTGCTGTTACTCAGTGAGCTATAGCTTAAGTGCAAGTGATCAGTAAATGTTATTTGTGAACAAGCAGTGTTACTGTTGTTATAGGGCTGTTTTAACCCAACGCCTGATCTTCCCCTTTCCTTAACCAAGTAATTTTTACTAGCTAAACCTAACCAGTGATAGGAAGTGAAAGTAAAAAGTCAGGTAGGGAGAGTGGGGGTGCAAATCATGAAGGTCCCAATGAACATGAACAAAGTCTCCTGGCTGGTAACCACTGACAGAGTAGAGATGCACCGACTGCAGTGTTCTTGGTTGATTCTGATTTTTTTGAGCTGCCAAATACCCCCCCCCCCCCAAGACCTGTAACTCCCACATATACAAACAAAAATAAACTTTTCATAATTTCAAAGCAGATATTAAACTTTGTCTCCCCCATCCCCTACCCCCAAACGATGAGTTGCAAGAATGAGTTGCTGTAAACCTACCATTACCTGACATATTTAAGCTTACAAAGCAAAAGCAGGAGCAGCTGAGTCACATAAGAAAACAAATATCAGGTACCTACACTAATTTCCAGAATGTTTATAACTTCACGCTATACCAGGAGATCAACATTAACGCTTTTCTGTATCCCCATAATTGTCCCCCTAACTGCTTTGACCTTTTGCTTATACTGAGGCTCCTTCCTTTAGCTTTAGTGCTGCGGGAATTGACGACTTGTGTGTGGCTGGGTGCAGTAAGGAGTGTATGTGATGTGTGTGTGAGCATGCGCGTGAAGGAAACGCGGGGAGCGGAAGAGAAGAAAAGAGAGAGAGAGTGTGTCATGGATAGAGTGGGCGACCGGGAGCGGCGTTCTAACGGGCTACAGCCAGCAGTGTGTTTTCGAAGTGTGCAGTACTGTTATTAAAGCCTCATCTCTTCAGTACTCTCCGGTGTCCCGGCTGATTTCTGTCTGCCTCACTACTCCACAAAAGTGAAGGGAGTTAACCCCGAAGGTGGACAAACTTCGGCCCTGGAGGAAGCATCTCCCCTTGCGTCTCCCAACCACGGTCAGGGGACTGACGGCGAGGAATGGTTAACATTTAGCTTGAGCCAATAATCCTTTGTTAGCTTCTTAAAAATGTCCATGTTCAGCCGAGTGAGGGTGATTTAGCTGGCATAGATTCGGTTTGTTGTTACAAACACTGGTGAAATTTGTGACTTCCTCATTCACAGTATGAATGTAACTACTACGTGTCCGGTTGATAATCGAACTTACGTGAGACTGACTGAAAATCAGCCGAGTCTATATCTAATCTTATAACATGACTTTACACTGTAGCTAATGTTGGCACAGCTGCTCTGGAAATCTCCCAGTGTTTACTGCAACAGCTTTACTGCATTTATACTTAAAGTAGGGGAGTGTAACTGATGAGTTTAATCTTTATCTTTTAACTTCAGTCGAAGCATGTATAATTAGGCCACTGCTGATGCCACTGATGTCATGAGATATACTATTTTAGCATTAGCCACGAGCCTCTGACAGAAAGCTAAACAGAACATTTGCCAGAAAAATCAAAGGAAAGTATCAAAAATGACATAAAATGTCTGTTTCACCTTGTGTAGTTTTTTTAAAGCAAAATAGTCACAAAGAATAAAATCATCATCAACCAAGCAGTTACTACTGATGCGAGTCTAACGTTAGCAAGAGGCTAAAGTAGTTAATAAAACAGACAACTCAAAGGAAAATGAAACAGATGGAAAATAATTATGTTTCTATTTCTTTAAATATTCAAATAAAGTAGCCAGAATCTAGCTTCTATACAGTAGAACCGCCAACATTACAAACCCACTACAACTACTGAGGGGTGGGGGCTTTGATCCTTTACAAAGTTATGAGTCGTATTAATAAAAGTAAAAGCGGTCTCTTTGTGTTCATTGCAGAGAGGTTGTTTTTTTTTTAAAGGATTTAGCGCTTTAAGCATCACTCAGGCTCTGAGCCTGAGTTCTGCAGGAGGTTTCTACCTGTTAAAAGGGAGTTTTTTCTCCCTGCTGTCGCCAAGTGCTTGCTCATAGTTTGTTGGATTGTTGGAGTTACTCTTAGTAATGTAGGGTTCTTATCTTACAATACAAAGTGCTTTAAGGAGACTTAGTCCTCATTTTTCTGTTGGTGAAATTCAAATCAGTGTTTTCCATCCCTGCTGAGACAGTAGGAGGTAAGAGAGAGGGAGAAAGAGGCGGTGAAGTTCGGATGACGATGGAAGATGAAGGCCCAGGCGGGCTTGTATTGATTATTAAGCTGTGCGCTTCGGCCCACGTGTTAGCGATACAGTAAGAGCCCACACAGGATTTTAGAAAGGAGAGCGAAGAGTGAGGAGCATCAAACACCGATGAGCTCATGTATTAAAACACACGCACACACACTGGCCAACACATGCGTGAGTTTGTCTCTGTAAAGTAAACCAGAGGACGAACTGCATTTTGTTTTATCTGCCATGCTCTCCTCCTTCCAGCTCTACATCTGGTCTGTTTTAAGAGGGACTTTCTCTTTCTGTCTTATCGTGCTGTACGTGTTCACAAACACACACACACACACACGGCCTGCTGACAGCCTCGTAAACTCATGTTCACAGTCAGCTTGCTTTATTCATCCGCTCGCTCTCGAGCTGCAGTGCAAACACAGTCAAAGCTGCCTTCGATAAGTTTGTGCAAAGTTTGCAGAGCGAAACAGGCTCGCGACCACAGTGCAGATTTCCCATCATGCATCTGGCCATCTCTGTACCATCAGATGAAAGCATCCACAAACGTGTTAGATATTACAGAACAGGGTTTTTTTATTGCGTCATTGGACCGATTTCCAGCCTTTTGTTTTTCACAGAATCTGTTTGATTCCACTGCCACGTGTAAAATCAAAACCAAACCCTCTTTATGCTAACTCTGACCGACGTCCTCACACGGTTGTCTCTTTTCAAGTGTCGCTCCCTAATCCGTCGTAACTGGTAGGCACACGCAGCATAGTCTCACAGCAGAAGTAATAATGACTTTTAATCTGCTGATGTGTGTTCTAGGAAATTAATTTTCCCTTATTTGTTTCGTGTCTCTGAAGATAATTTTTCATCAGACCAGTCTCATATGTGCACAGCCAAGCCCTTGTAAACAAAATGAATATTTTTCACTTTTAAATGGTGGGAAAACTCAGCTGCAAACTTTTGCAGCTTGTACCAGGGACCACAGTTAAATCATATACATGCCAGATGTTTACACTTCTTTTCTGTTATTCTGCTAGAGCAGGAAAAACTGTATTCTTATTCAAATGACTCTAATTTGGTTTTACAGCTTTTCCTACTGATAAAGTCGTCTTTTTCGTATGTTTAGATATCTCGGTGGTTAAATGTGCAGTTAAACTTCTCACACCCACAGAAAGAGGAGTTTCAGTGGTCTGGTATGTATTTATGTATGTGGCCCACAGTGTAAAATGGGTTTGACGTCCCTGCCATACACGGGACAGAAGATGAATTACACTTCCAGGTCTGAAAAGAGAAGCCAACAAGGGAATCCCTTAAAGCTGCATTCTATTTTAATGACCACCAGGGGGCGATAGCCGTGGCTGTAAAGGTCTTCCTGTCCAGTTCACTATGTTGCCCAAGGACACTTTGACACATGGAGTGGAAAAGCCAGAGATGTCTATTGGTAGGCAACCTGCTCTATAACCTCAGCCACAAATGCTACAGTACCAACATGCTTGGTATGTGTCGTATGTGGGGTTGGGGGAGCCAGGGATCGAGGCACAGACCTTCCAATTGGTAAACGACCCACTCTACCACATGAGCCACCCCAAAGAAACCAATGGGAAAACCGCCACTCAATTTGTGTTACACTGAATCGTCCACTTTGTACATTTTGCTATTTTAATGACAAATTCTTAATTACCAACAACAGAAAGAACATACTCCATAATACACGTTGGAGGTTATGAACTGATATGCATCTTTCTTTGGGTTTTTCTTATTTGGTCTTTTACCGATGCCATCCACATGTCTATCTTATAAGGGCCAGATACCAAGTGTCATGACATTTGGGCCACATCTGGCCCACCCAGGCATCTGCCATACCTCATGTCAAGCCTGGTTCGTTGATTCTTAAACCACATCTGGACCACAAGACATCTGCCAGAGTCATAACCAATCCACAACTGCCAGAATAGGTCCAAATGTGTCTGCTACACAGACCAAACACGACACTCAAAGTTAGAAGAAAGGATGCTTCAAAACATGCCCAACGCCAGTGGATGATCATACTGACAGCACCCTTGGTAAGATGTCACTCAGTACATTTAATCAACTACTTTAGTAAAGTACCCTTAATATACATCTACTTTTTTGTGTTCTACTGCTACTGGGCTATATTTTAGATGCAAATACTGAAGGTTTAACTCCTTATCTTTTATTTTAAAGCTTTAATTAGTTACAATGTGGTGAATTTAAAACAAATCTACTAATATATAGTGTTGTTGTATAATTCAAGATAAGTGTAGTCTGCAACCTAAAATGCTTAAAAAGAAAGCTGCTGCACTTTAGTTTTGTAAAGATGCTCTCATCCGAGAGGCTTCATTAGCAAATCCACTGACTTCCTCTCACAGACCAAAGACACGCAAGTTAGTGGGGATAGGTTAATTGGAAACTCTAAACTTCCCATAGGTGTGAATGGTTTTCTGTGTCTATATTTAGACTGGCGACCTGTCCAGGGTGTACCATGCCTCTTGCCCTAAGACAGCTGGTATGAGCTCCTGCAACCCTGAAAAGGATAAGCGGAAGAGAATGGATGAATGGAGAATGGCACATCAGCTGTATGTGCAGTACACAGCAGTGAGTGTGCTAAGTGGGAAATGTAGCCGTCATAGTTAGAGGTAGACCAGGGTTATATAGCTCCGGCCTGAGGGTACAAGTGTGGATGGTACATGAGATCTTCAAGAAACTAAAGAAGTCCAGCTGTCTTCTTTCTAGGCACCCAGATATCTACACAGCGATACATTGAGTGTAACAATAAGTACTCTGAGAGCACAAACCTCTGCCAAGGCAGCTCACTCTGTGGGCCATATTTACTTTTAAGGGAACTCTATTGTATTTTGGATATATATTCATGAATGTACTTTAAGTTTGCAGCCTGCACTTTGCACCTGTAAAAAACAACTTTGTGTTATTTACCTTTAATATACCTGACATAATTATCAGTATGATAATTTATTATTACCTTTTTCTCTCTCTTAGCAATATTTTCCTTCAAGACATGACATATTTTAGAGGTCAACCTGAAAGAAGGGTACATGTGAAACCCAAAGGTGAGGTCAGAGGTCAAACGTGACATGATGTTTTACATCTTTATATGGTACTTTCTATAATTTGGACAACACACGCCACACTATCATACTGCAAGGCCTTGAAGTTGACCTTGAAGACCTTTTAATGTTAGATGACGTCACTCTACACCCCTGCAAAGATTTATCAGAATTCATTCAAAACTTTCTGAGCTACTGTGTTTGACACGATGACCATGTAAGCACGTGGTCAAAAGCACTGAATCCCCTTACTCATTCTTTACTTTTCCTTTAGCAAAGTCTTTAATCCTAACCCTCATTTCAGCACTTTGCAAAACACATATTAATACAAACTGATGTTTAAACTTCAAGCAGCACATCTGTATTTGTGCCCAGGGCTGCAGGTGAGCCTGAAACATGTGCCTGCAACAGATTCCCAGAACATCTTGGTTTCTCTGATAACTAAACACCAAATAACTAAATCTTCTGCTCATCTCTCACTTATAAAATCCACAATCTAGAGTAACCTGTTAATGAGACTCCAGCTTTCACAGCTCACATCTTGGCTCACCTGATGACGCACATGATTAATAGTGGGTCAACGACCACCTCCTGAGGGGAAACCCCCACTAGGGTTTAGATACTTGAGCCTCTCCGCTTTTTGGTTTTAGAACTGAAGAAACATCTTCAACAAACTTATGTATGTCGCTTTTTCCAAGCTCTTAGGATCAGAGTAGACATGGTTTTCCCTCCCCGGAAAACAGTTACACCCCTCTGCTCACACATCGTTCACGCAGGCAGAGGAGCCGGCAGCTGAGGTCAAACTGTGTTTACAGATAAACAAGAGGGAAGACTACAGCGACAAAACTCTAAAACACTCATGACATCCACGCATTTTCACCCACTTCACATTCCACTCTCCACACCCACAACGTGCTGCTTTCAGGGGCATCTGGTAAACGTGCACACCCCTGAGCCAAAGTCGCATGCCGTCCCGAACAGCTATGAAGCCTCGGTCACTGCCGAGCGGACATGAACTCCACCTCCTCAACCGTCACGTGTCAGCAAATTAAATCAAACATGTAGTTTCATCTTCCCAAAGTGACCTGCGGTGTTTCCCGCAGTAACTGAAGGCAGAGCGCTCTGCTGACAGCTGACAATAACAAACCTCACACTCGCTCACGCGCACGTGCAGGGCTGGCCCTCTGTCACTGTGGAGACTGTCACAGTGAAACCCCAGAGTGTCAGAGCGCGCGCTGACTCCACAAAACTTTCACCCAACTCAAGTCACCACACACAAGACTAAAAACAAACCAACAAACAGCTGAGCTCTTCTGCAGGAGTGAGCGCAGGTGTGAGCTCCGTCAGCTGAACTTAAGCGTCTTCTTTTTTTCTTTTTTTTATCTCTCTTACTTCTCGGTGGAGGTTTGCTGACCAGCTCTGCGACGTGCCTCTGCAGTCGGACCACTCTGCCCTCCAGCGCGCAGGACCGGTGGCAGATGGACACAAGGTCTCCCTCCAGCTCCTCCAGGATGCTCACCGAGTGCCGGGACAAATCCGAGAGCTGTCGGAGCACCGAGCACAAGGTGAAGCTGCACACGTCCGCCAAGTCCCCGAAAATCTCCCCTTGCTCCTGCTGGTGCTGCAGCCTCTTGCCGTCGGGCTTGCACACATCTTTCGGAAATATCGTGCGTTTACAAAAAGGCATGATTTCTCTCTCCCGCCTCCTCTGATTCCAAAAATATCAAACTCCTCAGACAGTCAAGTTATATCCCCGTGGACCTTCTCCCTCCGGGTGGCGCACAGCCACACGCCACGGATCCTCCGGGAGGTAAAAGTGCGCTGCTGGCTGAGGGGCTCGGAGCGAGTTGCGCGTCGTGCGCCCTCATTGTTTTTGACTGCAAGCGAATTTTTTTTTCTATTTTTTTCAGTGGAGAGGAGAGAGTCGGCTGCTGCGAGGACTGTAGTCAAGATCGGAAGAGTGTGACAGACGAGATTTCCTGTTAAAGCTTCAAAATTAAAGCCCGAATTTACTGCGTTTCTTATCGGGGAATCGCACATATAAAACCCCTGAACCGAATAGCTTTATGCAGCTTCAGCTTCACGTATAGAAACATGGTTCTGTTTTATGAGACCTTTTTGCGCTGTTATCGCCACTTTGATAGCATTTCTTTTACTCTTTACACCCTTTTAATATTTTCAAACATGCTTTTATTGTGAAAAGATTCACCCCGCGTCAGATCTTTTTATGTCGGGCTTGACGCAGCGACACAGTGTGCAACAGTCTGGTGTTTCCCTTGGAGGAAACCTGTCTGATGGAGGGAGAGATGAAGAGAGGAGGAGTAGGAGAAGAAGATGGAGGAGGACAGAGAAGGGGATGGATCAGCTCCTTCATGCAGCATCACCGCAACCACCACCACAACCGCGCGTGACTGCCTTGTCTGTGCCCACGCGTGCATGTGCAAAATCGAAATAATCGAAGCGAGTGGGAGCTCGTGTCCGAAAACTTTTGCGTTCTTCCTTTCCTCACTTTATGTTTGGGGGAGCTTGCGTGGAGAGGTGTTAAGCTCAGCCACATGCAGCACCTTGCAGACTGTGAGCCAGAACACATCCACGGTAGTCTTCACTGACTGCAGCCAGGTTTTTAACATGTGGAGCAGAGGTGCCAAACATGAGGCCCGAGGGGACCAGAATTGGCCTGGCAAAGACTCCAATCCGGCCCACTGAAAGGCTTTTGAAAACGTGAAGGAGAGCGTAGATTTTAAACTTTAAATTGTATTATCATAAGTTTTAAGCTTTTCCTGCTGATATCCCCCCTGCTGATATACAAAATAATTAAGATAAATCATTAAATAACAGAGAAGTTTTAGGTGAATTAACCAAAACATTGTATTTCATAAAAAACAGGAGAGAGTCTGGGCAGTGAGCTACTAGAACTGTTTCTGTAACTCTACATATTTATTGTGTAGAAAAACTGAGACAAACTGCTTAAAATGCACTTTTTTTCTCTCTTATATTAAGATATCCCAGGGATTAAATGTTTGGTTAAACGTCTGTAAGCAGACTGAGAGGGGAGTTTCAGTGGTAGGAGGCGCTGACTTTGTTTACCTATTAAAATGGCAGCTGAGTGTAGGCATGAAATATTTTTGGATTGTCCAGTAGCAGTTTTGACATCAATTGGCCCAAAAATGAAGATCAAAATAAGAAGCAAGATTTCCAAACAGAGCCAAACGTGTCAGCGGAGGCTGTGCGGAGTGAAAAACGAGGTCGCTTTAAAGAACTGGGTCTCAAAATGAGGAGGATACAAAAAACTGAGGAACAGAAATTCCCAAGTCAGACCGTCTCACACCCCCCACCCCCCACACCCCCAAATCTTTCTTCTCCATAAGCTGAATACATGTGCAGACCTCCGCTCCAGACCCAGATTTCCAGATGGGGACACAGCAGTGCTCAAACACATTACACATGCCTAACGTCATTTTATCTGAGCCAGCAGGTCGTTACAGTGACAGCTCAGATCACGAGTCCTTTGTTTCAGTCGTCTAGTCTCACAGATGTGAGGACTGATTTTTTAAGAGTACCTGGTTTGACACAAACAGTACTTTCTGCGAGGGTCCATTTGTGCCAAAACTATGTTCGTGTGTCAGGATTTTTGGCCGAACTTTAAGAGTTTTTAAATCCACTGAAGGTTTTTAATTTTGGAGGCAGGCTGCTTCAGAGAGAGAATCGACCATATATTTTACAGTCTGCAATTCACACTTACCACCATGTCGACTGCTGTAGCATTAAAATCATTTTAACTGACTAGCTCTGATTTGGTGACAAATTGCTAGGAAAAGGCTGCTCAACTTGGAGGAGTTTAGGTGTCTTGTGGTCTTACTGATGAGTGAGGAGAGAGGGCAGCAGGGGACTGACAGCCGCTCCTGCAGCGATGTGGATGCTGAACTGGACCAGTGTGGTGAAGAGAGAGCTGAGTGGAGCTGTGGATTTACCATTTGATCTTTGGCCCTACCCTCACCTTTGGTCACAATCACTGGGTAGATGGACGGATGGGAAGAGATAAAAGCATGAATAATCATCTCAACTTCAGCCTTTGACACCAGCCTTCTGAGTTTTTAAATATCCCCATAATGATAAAACTGTTCTGAACCACCTGTTTGCAGTGATGATCAAACTGTCAAAAACGACACCCAAGTTTCTGAAATCACACATTCAGGGGCAAAAAACAAAATGTGTTCAGTCAAAACTGAAGTGCAGTTCAAAGTCGAAAAGAAAGTCAGTCGACACAGAGTGTAGCTATGGAAACATAATTTTGGCACAAATGGACCTCCATACTAAACTCCATCTGATGCCCGCTGGAGGAGGATGGAGAAGAAAGCTCAGAAGCTCAGATATTTTCACAGATTTTTCTTTCTGCAGTTCTTTGACATTAATATGAGTCAGTGTAAGCCTGTTACCCGTCTAACAAAAACAAGATAAATTCAAATAACCGAGCTGCTGCTGCAGTGCCGTGTGATTAAAAAGTTAAAGATAATTCAACACAGAAACGATGTAGGTGTGTTGGGTTTCTTCTAACGCGTAGCCTGAGGCCTCATATAGCAAACACAAATATCAGTGGGTGTATTATTTTAACCCCAGTGGGATCTTAATATTACACCTGCACATCGGCATTTTAACATCAGCAAACAGAACTAAATATACTCCACTTAGGTGGGTGAGTACACCGCCCTGAAATTCCCTAGGAGATTTATATATATATTTGGAGATTTAGCAAAATCTCTGTGACACCCTCAGAGTCTATCAACAGTCCAGCATATCCACCTCACAATCAGACGTGTACTATAAATAAGCTTTTTTATAATTAGTGCACATTGGAGCTATTCTTTACAGAAGGCAAATTAAAAAGTACACCCCTGTGTACTTTTTAATTTGCCTTCTGTTTTCCAGCATTTCCGAGCCCTTATACCACCTTAAGTTCATGTGAAATTCTCAGGGCTGAAAAAGAAGCTCTGTAACCGCAACCAAATTCATTTTACACCCACTCCGAGCGTCGCGCTCTGAAGACAAAATCTGATTTCTGTTCAGTATGATTTTCCTGCAACCCACTTTTGAGCATCAGTATCATGGGATGCATCATAGTTTCAGCAGCAGTTTAATAGTCATGATGTAGAAACAAGGTCTAGAAACAAGCATCGGTTCCCTGCATGTTTGTTCTGTTTTCTGATCATTTACTGGAGAAATATAAAAAACAAACGAGGGAAAAAAAGCATTTTGCAAGTTTTGAGGATTTCACAGCAGCACACAGCGGGGCTTCCTTTTAACTTTAACTTCAGGCATATCAGTCTGTCTGCTTAGGAAGCAGAAACCACTGCGAGTGAGCCCATTTCAGCTGGTTTGGTGCAAATGAAAGCAAGAACAGGTTCTGCTTTGCACTCTTGCCTCACAGTAAGAAGGGTCGGGGTTTAAACGTGTGTGTTCTTCACACACTCTCTCCGGGAAGTCTGACTTCCTGCCAAAGACATGCATTTGGGTGAAATGGTGATTCTAAATTGCACATAGCTATGAACGGTTTTTATCATTTTGTATTAGCTTTTCAACAGTCTAGGGTGTCGCCTTATGGCAGCTGGGATATGCTCCAGCTCCTTTATGACCCTGAATTGGATAAAAGGAAGAAAATGGATGGGTTGGAAATGAGAGGCAACAACAGAGCATCGCTCTCTCTGATCTCAAGTTGCACGAGTAGTCCTCTTTCTCCAGGATGGCACATCCCCTCATAAGTACTGGTATGAGAAAGTTAGCTGCGTCTCGAGAGTGTGGAGGAGATACCAGGAGACAGGCTGTTAGTGGAGGAAAGCATAGAAGGGTTTTAAGTATCAGCCTCCTTGAGTGAGCCTTGAAAAGCCATACAAAATGACCTCCAGCAGGTTGTTTTGTATGATTAAACAGACTCAACAAGGGTGGCACGCGGTCCTGACGTCCTTTAGTGGGACCCACTGCTCACAGCCCACCCAAACACCATGCGGTTAGACCGGGATTCCCCAGACAACACTACAACTGCAAATCCACCACCCACTATCAGGTTCAGTTTAAAGACACATGACAGACATGAAAGAATCTGGAGATTGTGCTGCCTGTGACATCATCAACCAAAACTTCTCTTGGATATAATAAAACTGGAGTAATAAAGTGGCACGGAGCTCCAGGAAAACACACGCAGCATGGAAAGAAGCTGACTTCCCCTCACGCTGTCATGGGCGTGAGCCTCTCCTCGGGGCTAGATGGACACTTTCCACTGCAGGGTGACACTTTTAGCAGGTGTAGCTCAGTGGAAACAAAACACGTCGCCCACAAAACTGTTCATGAGGAGGTTTGTAGTGACCGAATCATGATTTTTGGAGCAAGACAGCTCCATTATGTTCAAGAGAAGGCAAACATCTCTGCAGCTCAGATCTCCAAAACATGATGGTGTAGATAGTGTGAAAAGCCAGAAGACTTTTATTCATTTGCGTGATCTGACGCTTCAGCTATGGCCCCGTTTTCACCAGTTTCCCACGATTGTGACCCGAGGTCAGAACTTCCACATAGGAAAAGGAGTAGGTTACTCATCAGATGGCATTACATAACACAGGCATGAGATCCTGATATGAAAGAGGGGGGCGCGTCTTTTCCTGCCCTTTTTCATCGCCTCTGAACACAACCCGAGCGCGAGCCAAGCCTCTCTGGTCAGCCAACATCATCATCTTCACAAAGCGGATTCCTCTACCCCGCCGCAGAGTGACAAGAGGAGTGCAGAGAGAAGAAAAAAACAAACAAAAGTGGTCAGAGTATCCCTTTAAGAAATCACATCTTTGCAGGAGCCTCTCAGGCACATGACGTGGCCCCCCTGGACTCTGAGGGAGAAGGGCGGAGGGGACTTTCAGCTCCATCTCTGCCTCTCTGGAGCCGTTTTCTTTTTTTTCTTCTTCTTCTTCCTTTTTGCTTCGCAGTTGTTTTCCCCCAGCCAGATGCTCGCATCCTCCGCCGTAAATCTTGCAGTTTATAATTTGTCCTCCGTTCACCTCCTCTCATGAGAAATGACGCATCGCAAGTTGAGGGTTTATTTCCAAAATGAGATTTGCAGAATTCAATACTCACTGTGATTAATTTGAGAATTGCTTTAATGTGTCTTCTCCCAGTGTTCTGGAGACCTTTTATCCACAATCTGATGCTTCTGCGTCCGTGCATAAGCCAGCCGTAATTATGAAGCGTGAGGGGCATGGCTATGGCTGTGCTCTGATTTCCTGTTTGTTTGTCAGTATAATGTGATAATTGCCCATGACTGCAAAGAAAAGTGATGTTTTTCAGCCACTGCATGACAGATGGAAATAACCGCTGTTGCACATTGGATTGTGGCTGCTGTTGAGAAGCTTCAAGCTTGGAATTTTGTATTAAAGTGGACCTATTATGATTTTCCTTTTTACTGTCACACATGTGCTGTTACACATGGGTAAAGTTTCAAATAAAGAGTTAAACAAGGGTGCGATCCACAAAGCTCAGGCTTCACACTGCTCTAAACTCTCGGTTTAAGACACATTATCCTACACTTGGCTCTTTACTATGTGATACCCGCCCACCTGCTATTTGAACCTTCCGTTTGTGAGGGTCAGCCAATCAGAAGAAAGCTGGTTTAACGTGTACTGGAACTGAAAGGCAGCCCAAAGGCTCTATATGAGATAAACAATGATTATTTTGAACTGTGAATCATGCAAAGCTACTCTTGGAGAGTCCAGAAAGGAAAAATAAAGACAGAGAGACTGAAATTATCATGATGTGAATTTACAGAAGAAACCAAGCAGCCGGCTCGTTAAAAGTGTTTTTTCCGTCACAAAGCTGATCACAAACTCGCAGCTTTCACTCCAAGTTGCCATGCCTGTAGTTAGCCCTAACTTTTAGCTATATTAACAATTAAATGTAATCATAAACAATAATAATAACAAAATAACAATAATAACATTATTGATTTAGCTCTACAGACAAAAACAGTTTAAACTGGCTGTGAAGATGTTCATTTCACTGCTGAATTCAGGCTTTTTATTATGGGCGTCTATGAGGATTGACTCGCTTTTGAAGTTGGCCTCAAGTGGCCACTAGAGGAACTGCAGTTTTTTTAGTATTCACATATTTGCTTCACTTGTCAGTCTAAATTCTACTTCTTCTTCTTCTTCTTGTTTTGGCGCCTCCCCTTAGGAATCGCCGAAGTGGATCATTTCCTCACTCTCTCCCTAACCTTGTCATCCTTCACTACATCCATGAGTCTTCTCTGAGGTCTTCCCCTTTTCCTTGTGTCAGTCCGCTGCATCATCAGCATATATCCACTATCCCTCCTCTGCACATATCCAAACCATCTCAGCCTTTCATCTCTGACCTTGTCTCCAAACTGCTCATTTCTAATCCGGTCCATTCTGGTCACCAGTGGAAATCTCAGCAGCTCCTCCTCTTGTGCCACCCTCTTGAAATCATGCATCACAGCAGGCCTCACTACCATCCTGTAATCCTTTCCTTTCACTCTTGCTGATGTCCTTCAGTCACAAGTCACTCCCAACTCTCATTTCCACCCACTCCACCCTGCCTGCACTCTTTTCCTCACCTGTCTGTTGCTGTGGATGGTTTACCCCGGGTATTTAAACTCATCCACCCTTACTACGTCTGCTCCTTGCAGCTTCACTGTGGCACCTGTCACTCTCAGATATTTATTCTGTCTTGCTCCTATTGACTTTCATTCCTCTTCTTTCCAGAGAATAACTCCACCTCTCCAGGCTCTCTTTCACCTCCCCCCTACTCTCACTACACACCACACCATCATCTGCAAACATCATAGTCCACAGAGACTCTTGCCAGTCTGTCCATCACATGCAGACAAGGAGCTCAGAGTGGCTCCCTAATGTAATCCCACCCCCACCTTGAACCCATCTGTCACTCCTACTACACATCTCACCGCTGTCTCACTGTCCTCATGCATGTCCTGCACCACCCTCACAAACTTCTCTGCCACTCCTCAAATGCTTTTTCTCTTCAAACATTAAAAGTGAAACATGTGATTTGAAGGCAGTACACTAGCATTTACCTTAGCAGCCAAACTGCATCATTTAGCAGGAAATAACCATCTGATCTTTTCTAATTCATAATCTAATTTCCTAATCTCTATAATTGTGAGGCTAATTGCCTCTGTTTCTTCTAAATGAACCATTAGCATTTGAGATCACACACAGCTTTGGCATCATTCTTTGTCTGTATCATGAAACTGTGTTTAAAACCCCCTAAACAAGTGTTAATATGCTGTGTAAACTTCAAATAAATGTTTACAACCTGAGTTGCTCATTAACAAGACATCATTAATAATTAATGCCTTAAAAGATGTTTTATGAGCATGAAAGGTTTAACTAAAACCAGCTAAAATGACAGATCTCAGCAGTTTTTTGTGGCTTTTCCAGAATGCAAATATTACTCCAAGATTGACACAGACATCAAAATAAGGTAAATGAATGACAGTGAGGTGGACTCCATCCTTTTTAAGGGCAGCATGTTTCCTAATCTCATTGAACATCTCCCATCAGGTCGAAAATTCCTGCCAGGGGCTCTACCTCTGAGGTAATCCGACTTTTACTCGTCTCATAGCTGCTTGTTTTTTAGAGCTTACAGTCTGTACTGGAACTGTTTTGGTTTGGTGGTCCCATTTTCACTTTCTGTCTCTTTTTTAATGTCAGAAGAGGAAAACTGTTCAGTATTTCACAGTAAAACTAAAGAACTGAGTAAAATAAATACATTCTGTGTCATTTCTCCTTCTGATCCATGCTATTTATTTTGCAATCCACTGTGGGACAGAGAGAAAGAGATCAGGTGGTTGGCGTTGGGCTGCAGACTATTGCAAAGTATGTCTGAAATGATCTGTTGCTGAAGCATTTACATTTGGATCCAGGCTGATTTGCTGAAGGAGGTACTTTGCTTTCGTTCTCAGCTGTGTCTCATCGCTCTTCTCTGCTTTCTCTGGAGCCCAGCGAAAACTCCACCAATGCTCCACCCGAGGTTCAAGAACGCACCCCTCCTCCGCCCTGAAAAAGCACATCTGGTGCTCAGAGCGGCCCCCGGGCCCCTTTTAGCAACCCCTCCCAGACGTGAACTTGGCCTACCTAAATGTTTTTGTTCCTGCAGTCTGAGCCGGTCTTATGGAGAGGGGGATGGAGAGAGGGAAAGAGGAGGAATTTCAACATAAACTGCTTTTTATTGACACAATTGAATACATCAACATGAGAAGCTTATGGGAGACGAGGGATGGTGTATGTGTGTGTGTGGAGGAAGCGAGGCGGAGCAGGAGGGAGTGGCCATCCATATCACTGATCTGTGACCATATCGTCTAACCACTTAGTTGCCATTACAAGCAACCTGTCACTTGGTCAATCAGCCAGCTGACTGTTAACTTATTAAACCAGTCAGGGTAAACTAGTCATCAAAAAACCCGCCTTCAGCCCCCTACCTCTACCGTCAACGAGTCATTTGCCCAATCAGCAGACAGCCATTCAGGCAGTCAATCACATGGAAGCAATTGATTAGAAACAGCTGTCTTCACCCACTCCCTCCTCCTCCACCCTCTTCTTCCTCCACCTCCCGCAGAAGACTGAGTTCATTGTTTTAGCAGCTCAGCCCACTTTCTGTACTCGCACAAGAAGCACGCTCCGAGGCAGTACCTCCATTACTTTGTCCACGTCTTCTCTGTTTCACGCTGCACATGCTGTACGTTTAACCACAGCGACAGGCTAATGCTCCAATAGCTGTTGAGAAACTAATCTCAGTGGTTTACAACCTGTTGGTAAAGAAGCCCTGAGATTAATCTGCAAGGGTCACGAGACCATTATATTAATGAGGTTTTTGGACTCTGATTATCTCTAAAATCACTGAAAAACATTGGTTGAACTACATCCACTGACACTCCAAACAGAATCGTGAAGAAGGGTTTCCTGCAGTATTTACTTTTAAGAGGTCAAAGAATGAAAAGGTTGGACGATTCACGGAAGTAATCAGAAATCCTCTGGTTAAGGACTCAGGCAAAGACGATAGACACGCAACTAACTGCTTTCTTTAATGCAGTGAAGGCCACAAACACAGAGGCAAACAAACTGTTCGATGATCTCTCAGTAACTGCTGGTCCCAAAGACACAGAGACTTTAAAACAATGCACCAACTATGCATGCGTCCTTTAGGTGGTCTCATAGACGGTATGAAGGACGGATGTATCTACCATGACGTTGATTATTGGTTTCTATAGCCTTGAGTTGAGCGTATCTGCCATCTTGGTGTTCTGAAACCTGGTGCGATGAGCAAGTGGCACCACACTCTTCATTGGCTAAGAACTTGTCTATCACAAGTCCTCAAAATCCATTTAAGGCACTCATGTGTTGGCTTCAATTTTTAGATCCATTTGGCTTTAGATCCATTTTAATGTGTAGGTACCTTTTGTAAATGTTTGCCACCCTGTTTTAAACCCTTAAAGGACCAGTCTAGTGCAATGCTAGCATGAGTTAGCAGAAGGCTAGCATTTTATATACTGTTTTGTTTCACTTGGAATATATTGCCAATTCTTTATTTGTGAGACATGAAAATAAAATGTACATTTTTATATCTAAAAGCAGGTGTAAATCATCATTGAAATTATTTTGCTCCATTCACTTTTCTTCATCGAGGACTATCTCACAAGCGCCCTCTGCTGCACCCTTTGCTGAACTGCAGCCAATTTCTGTTCAACTGAATTAATAAAAAGTTGAATGGCAAAAACACGTACTTTCATGGATTTTACTTATTTTCTCACACTGGTATCTAGGGTCCATATAAAGAAGCGTTTACTGCAATAAGACCTATTGCCCTGGAGTGGCACTACCTTTCATTAAAATCTTGTCATTCACAGCTCAGCTACGGTGGTACCCGGGTGATTACCGCCTCTCAAGGCCAAAAATCTAATGATTCTCAAAGTGTCTTTCCAGCAGAGCCTGACCGAAGCTTTTTGTGGCTGGTTAGCTCAGACTTCCAGATCGACTCCCCAAAGTCTGCTGACCCTCAGCCCATCACACGCTTTGTAGCCTCTGTTGTTTCTCCCTCTGTTGAATTCTTAAAATATGCTGGGAGAGAGGCTTAGAGCAGACTTTGAGTTCCCATTTAAACATTTAAGAAATGCCCAGTGCTCATAAAGGTTTTGGAAATGGGTAAATTAGTTGCTAGGAAACATCTTTAGCTGCAGGATGTTGAAATACACACCAACTGTGAGCTGTAGCATAATAAATAGCCCAAGTACGACATATGAGACTGTGTTGTTTATTTTAATATACCCATATAAAAGTGAAACTTTGAGGCCTCGTTTTTGTCATTATTTCAAAAACATGTTAAATATTTTAGGTTGAGGCTGCAGGAGTCCCGCTGGTGTCCAAAGTCTTCCCCTTAATGTGCGTGATAGTTAAAGAACAAATAAATACGTTAGAGAAAAGGTCTGCCCAGTGTATTATTTAAGGTAAGAGCAGCTGGATGAGCTGTAAAAGCTGATAATATTAGTAAATGCGTTGTGTGTCAATATCTCTATAGTGGATGCATCCCTGCTGTGTTTCTGTGCAGCTTGTTAGATAATTCAACATGTTGGTTTTCCGGGTGGATGTTTTTCTCTGCATTTGCTCCACAGCTCACATTCCTTTTCCATTTCCTACCATCCAGCCAAATGCACTTCAAAGCCGCTGTGTGACTGTATGTGTGAATCAAATGCGATTGTTGCTCTGCTCTGCAAGGGGATTCAGAACAGGACCGGAGCAAAGCATGCGTCTGGCAAGTCTCATGTTTCAAATGTTCAAAGACTGTGTTTGTGCATGCATGTGTGTGTGTGTGTGTGTGTGTTTGTGCATGCATGTGTGTGTGTGTGTGTGCATGCACTTATTTTTTTTATGAAATCTGGTCCCAGGCATATAAAAATGAGGACAACACTGACACTTTTGATTTGTTGCTAAAGCACAAACCTCAGAAGGTGTTTTAAATCTGCTGTTTCCTTTCACTGCAATACATTAAAAAAAAAAAAAAAAAAGCACCACTTCAAGTCATGTTAAGGTGAAAGTTGAATTTAAACAAGCTGCAACATGAACCCCAGATACTCTCAGGATTGTTCAGGTTGGGCCTTAGTTTTACAGCTTTGGCCATGTTTCTATGAGTTATGAATATACTCCATACACCTAATGAATGGCTCTATTGAGAACTCAGTACTTCTGAAATAGGCAGATAGATATAATGTTACAAAGATACACACCGTTCAGCCAAATGATCTAAAACACATTATTTGAAAGGAGAAAAAAAATTGTAACCTTATCCAACTACAAATATGTTAAATTACACCAAGTACAGTGTTTACAATGGACACTATTTGCTTTCCAAATCTTTTTGGCTAATAAACTTAATTGAGTGATCACATCAAAGTACAGTAACTCATTGATGTAAACAATTGCTAAAATGTCTAATTATTATCTCAAATGTTTTAGCTAAATATATATATAGATATAAATATATCTGGAGGTGGAGTATATGACGGCAAGGTTGAGGACGGGGTAAATCCTCGGTTTACCCCAGCTGGCTGGGGCTGTGACATGCCCTGTGTTGTTCTGTGAATCCAGGAGGAGGTAGGGGTGGATCGCCTTTTCAGTTGGGCACATTTTTCTCATGTTTTGTTAGTCAGGGAGGTAAGTGATTGTCGTTTGGTTATGTGTCTTTGGGGCTAGGCAAGCAGCTTAACGCAGCTCAGGTCATACAAGCTTTGGTTAGTTTAGTTTTAGTTTATATTAAAATATATTACATATATTAAAATTATAACATGCTAATTTTTTTATGTAACATAAGCTAGCATTAAAGAGATGTTCATTAAGAGCTCCTTTCTGTTTTTTAGCAACATTTGCAGAAGCATTAGCATTTAGCTCAAAGCTCAGAGTAAATGTTTCTAGGTTAGAAAATGATGTTAACATAAACATGCTAACATAACAAATTCTAGTGAGTATGATAATAGCATTGATTAATAGCGTTCAGTTCAAGACACAGATTGAAAACATTAATCACAATTAGCAGAAAATATAGTTTCTGTCTACAAAATTTCATATTTAATGACCGCTCAGGAAAAACAATTCAGAATTTTGTTCTAAACAATTAGCTGAGTTGTTGACAGAAAATAGGGTAAAACCATAGCAATTTATAATAATTTGGGATTATTAATGTAAAACTACAGCTTATGTGTCAACTTTTTGCTAACATTTAAAATTATATGGGATATATTTTTGGCTTGTTACAACAAACGGGTAGACGGGGAAAAAAGGACACCACAAACTTGTCGATAACTATAAAGTATAGCCTGCTTATTGGTGACTTATTTTCCTGATGGGACCTTACTTTATAAAGTAAACATCATATTGTATTGCATAAGAGTCAAAACTAATAACTGATGTTATAAATTCATCAAAAAAAGATTTCCTGAGCTCAAAAATAAAGATAATTTTAGAGGGATCCAGAGGGATCGCCCCCTGCTGGGAAAGAATTTGAATCACTTTTCACATCCATTTTTTTACAGGCTCTGATTTAGGTAAATGCTCAGCTTTACCTAAATCAATGGTATTTTTTAATAGTATACCAATGAAATAAGTCCACTTTAAGTATAAACTGGGTGTAAAGCACTGAAAAATGTCCATTAACAGTAACATGAAAGCATTGCTGGTTGTCTAAATTCTGTCATTTCCAGATAATGAAGCGACCAGGCTGTTCGTAGTTGCATTTTACAGATATTAGATGTTGAACAGACCCACTGTCCTCACACACTGTCCTTACTTATGGCTGCCAGCAATGATGGATTACTGTACTGTTCAGTGTGTCAGAGAGCAGACGGTCATGGGAGTGAGCCGTGGTCCTCCGAACACTCCGACACACACGGACACACACATTCCTGCTGTGCGTGTTGTTGTGTGTCGTGTGCTGAAGGGGGCGGGGTTGGAAATCAAAGTCACGGAGGGACGAGGGCAGCAGGGTTGATCTTGTGCTCTTTTACTGCACAAACATACACACACTCGTAGGTGGAATGTGAGGGCCTGAGCAGGTTACATCACACACCAACACACACACAGTGAGGTGGTGTTTGCCAGGCCAGGTTTCTGCAGTGCGTGAGCAGGCTGCATCCCAGCAGTCACCATATGGACGGGTACTGAAGTCAGAACACAAAGAGAGTGGCGGATGGGATAGGAGAGAAGGGGGTTGGAGCAAAGGACAGAGGAATGAAGGGAGGAGGCAAAGTAGGGATTACTGTAAGCGAGGAAATAAGGAATGAAAGAATGTAAAGGAAGCAGGCTTTTGCTTACAATGAGAAGGAAAGGCAAAGAAGGTTACATGGGATCGAGGAATGATGACACTTGGAAGTTATTTTGGACAAAAGATGGAGGCTGGAAGGATGACAGCAAAGTGGGAAATGAGAAAAGGGACAAGTCAGAAAAGACAGAGGAATATAAAATTAAAGCTGAAGTGAGGAGGGGAAAAGTGGTATTGGGAGCAGATAAGGGCGAAAGGGGGAGGAGAGGGATTGGGAGTATATAAACATATGGATGAGTGTGAAGCAGAGATCATAGAGGGATTTGACAGATGAATACAACATAGAGACTCACATGATCCACAGGGCTTCTTGCAATAAGCCTGTTTGCCCTCACGTTTTTCATGTTTTTAAAAATAAATGGCATATAATATTCATATATGTGTAAAACCATTCACACACAGTCGGTTTAGAACCACCAATGAATCTAACCTCACGCATGTTTTTGGAGTGTGGGAGGAAACCGACGGACCCTGTGGCAACCCACGCAGACACATGGATAACATGCAAACTCCAGACAGCCTGGATTCAAACCCAGGACCTTTTTGCTGTGAGGTGATGTTGCAAGCCCGAGGCTGATGGGTACACTGCGGTCAGAAAAGGACGGACATCGTCAACAGCAATACTCAGGCAGGCTGTCGGGTTTGAATAATGCTCAGTTGGTATGAAGGACCCCAAAGTGTGCCAAAAAAATATCCCTCACACTATTAAACCACCAGCAAGCTGAACTGTTGATAGACGTCAGGATGGATCCATGCTTTAATCTCATTTACACCAAATTCTGACTCTAACATTTGAATTTTTACAGCATTTTTCCAATCCTCTGTTGTCCATTTTTGGCGAGCCTGCATCAACTGGCTCAGCAAAATTGCAGGTGTGGCACTCAATGTGGTCTTCTGATGCTGTAGCCCATCTGCTTCAACGTTCAACGTGCTGCGTGCATTAACCTCCTAGGACCTGGCGTCTACATATGTGGACATCACATTTTGGGTTATTTAGACTAAAATACTCAATTTTGCTCTAGAAGGGCCTGATATCCACTTACGAGAACATTATACTGCTACTGTTCTATCGCAATTTTAAATGACTATCCTCATATGTGGCTCTCATTTTTCTTAGAAACAAAAATCAGGTAAAAACAAAAAAAAAAAAAATCTGGTAATTCTTTTTTACATTCATCGGAAACCTTGCAAACCTTGGCTGGAACAACTGTTGCCTTCCTGTCAGCTCATTCTATTGTGACCTCTGACTTTAACAGAAGACTGCTGCTCACCAAGATCAACCCATCTGTCATCATCAAAGTCACTTAAAACTCGCCTTTTTCCTCCCACTCTCATGCGCATTAACAAGCTGTCTGAGAGGTGTAGCCAAGTGTCTACTGAGCGTACGCAATGGATCAACATTCCCATCAGGTGAATGTTAAACCTGTATCTAATGTAATTCTGCAAACAATAATTTGCCCCCGCCCCACCAATCGCCATGTGGTGCAGCAGTCTTAACATGATTAACCTAATATGCTCAATGTTTTCTTACAGAGTTCTAATTGTCATTTTGAAACATTCTGATCCCACATCTTTGCTCTTTCATGCCAGTTATATTATTGTAATCATCACTGTTTAAACAGTTTAAACTACCCGGTAGATTTACACACTGTGGCCAGAAAACCCACAAATTTAGGATTAAACTCATAATAAACCTGCTTCCTTCTTCAGGATCCTGCAGGTTTGACAAAAAATGTCACAGTATTCAATTTTTCAAGTAAAATTTAAAACACCCTGGTTTTTATTATGCTGTCATAGCCTTATTTACTTATCTGATTGTTTTCAGTGCATATTTATTGGTGACTGTTGTATATACTGTTGTTTTTGCACAACTTGCACTTTGGAGGTTCTTCAAAATGTGCCATATAAATAAAGTTTGACTTGAATCTAACTGTTGACTTTTTCTGGTTTGACCATTTTCACTCAATAGCACCTTTTAAGGAGTCATTTTTTAACCGTCTGAGATGCTTCGAGGTACTTTTAGGACATAAAGCATGAAACAGCACATTTCCAGTGTAATAAAACACAAGACCAATCTGATTGTTTTGTAAATAACAGTTTATTTGAAAACCAGGGATCAGGCTGCTTTTGGGCCAGTTTAGCTGCTGCTCTGTTTGGCGGCCAGCCTCTTGTCTCTCTCCTCGGCGATGGTCAGACGGATTCCCTTTCCTCTGGGCAGGGACACCCACGGCTTGTTGCCCTGCGATCAGACAGGAGGATCAGAGCAGTTAGTGCAGGTCAGAAGATAAAATATATCTGAACAGGAAAAATATAAAGCCGGACAAATAAATTTCAACTCAAAAAGTGAATGCAGACATATTCAAGATGGCCACAGTTCCACAGATTTATTTAGAACAAACGTCTCTTTAAGTGCTCAGTGTGAGAAAAACGCCTCAGTCTGTAACAGTAAACAAAGATCCTCAATTGTGTTAACATTTATCTGCACGCCAACACTTCTACAAGGAGCTGTCACTGAGGTGAAGAAAAGAGCAGCTCCGAGGCCGCCACATAAATGTCACGCAGCAAAGAGACAACTGTGCCGGCGACAGATCCGATCACACCGGCCGCCAAATAAATGTCAGGCAGCAGAGAGAAGCGTTTTATTAACCATGCTCCCACCGCAGGGCCAGGTCCTCGTAATCATTAATGTGCGATTCAGTGGGACAGAGAGGAGTTCATAAAGCTTTTCACACCGCTCGGCTCCTCGCTGTGAGCCAAAATCAGCAGGAAAACAAAGGCAGTGTGTGTGTGTTTGCTTCGTGGCACTTCACTCCCTCTTGTGGACTCTGGTTGCTGCCAGATCCAGTTTGCTTCAATGGCCCAGCTATTAAACATGATGGCTTTCAGTAGTGCGTTTCCTGGTATAAAGCACGCAAATTTATGACTTTTCCAACATTTTCCTGTCCTTGATTTTGATTTCAGACAAAGACTTTTTAACGACATGCAGGATCCCGAGTTATGCACCCTGTCTGCATTTTGTTTCCTCCTGGAGGACGTAATCAAACGCAGCGCACAGTGCTTGGCGTTAATGAGTCCAATATTAAACCATCACTGCTGTTTGTTGCTGCACAGAGCCACAGTCATGTTCCCACGCTCAGTTCACTTAAGCTGAAGTTTCCAGTGTTTGGTGATGGAGCTCAGAACTTCTTAGAGGAATTGGTAGTTTATTTTCATCACTAATCAAAACCACAAATCGTCATCATTGCTCCAAAAATCACCCGACTCATGATATAAACTCAGCTTTAATTCTCCTGTCCAGAGTAACACATGATAGAAAACATCAACGGTCACCCAGAAGACCGTCTTTCAAGACTTATTAATAGATTCTGATGGACTGCTTCTATTTTAAGCTGCACAAATGTCTTTACGAGTTAATCGACTCAGCAAGAAGGTGAGAGTCAGAAGTAGCAAGTTAGGGAAACAGAAAAGAGGGTAAAGTCAGTTTGTTTACATGTAGTTAGTAAAAAAAAAACTCAAACTACACCTTTTTTTAAAAGCTCTACTTTTAAATCTATGAATGAAAACCTTGTTTTACTTGAAAGGGGAAAAGATTCAATTATTAGAGAACCCTCCTGGTCATTGTAAAATTAAACACTGCTGAGCTTTTACTTGACAGTCAGCTGTTGACTATACGCAGACACTGATACACCGTTAGGATACTTCAAAATACTCTGCATAATAGTAGCACAACTTTGAGGAAATTTCTTCTCACTGGACCTAAAATTTTACATCCTCCTGGTCTGGATGCTGTGTGCTGCAGACAGCGGTGGCGTATTTCTCACCTTGCCAATGACAAAGATGTTGGAGAGCCTGGTAGCAAAGCTGTTGCCTGTGCTGTCCTTGACGTGCACCACGTCGAAGGAGCCAGGGTGACGCTCCCTGTTGGTGATCACACCGATACGCCCCAAGTTAGCACCACCGGTCACCATGCACAGGTTACCTGTAAGAGGAGGAGGGTGAAGATCAGCGGTGAGAGATGTTCTTCATTAACAGGAAAACAAGCCTGCAGGTTGTGCAGAGAGCTGAACGTACCAGTATCAAACTTGATGAAGTCTGTGATCTTGCTGCTCTCCAGGTCGATGCGGACTGTGTCGTTGACCTTGATGAGTGGGTCGGGGTAACGGATGGTGCGGGCGTCATGGGTCACCAGGTGAGGGATACCCTTGGTGCCGATGAGGATCTTCTTCACTTTGCACAGCTTGTACTATAAGAGGAAGAGGAGGTGTTTTAGGAAATGCGGACAAACATTTCCTGTAAAAACTAAATCCCCAAACCTCATCATGCGACCAGCACGACTGACTGAAACACTGAGAATTTGGTGATACCGACACCGGTTTGAATCCAGCTCATGAACACCAACTCTGGCATAAACAGACTTGTGATTTTTTTTTTTTTAACCTTACAGTAACCGAGTGAGGTAACTATGTGTTTGATTTGTTGGTACAAAAAGAGAGAAAAAAAACATAACTGACAATAGAAACTCAAAAATTAAACAGTGTGGGTATGACAAACACAAAAGTGCAGATAAAAAAAAGCACTATAGTAACAAATGACCTGCCTGTACTTTGAGGGTTGAGGATGAATTAAAGCTCTCACCTTGGCCTCCTCGGCAGTGATGCGGTGGACGGTGAAGCGTCCCTTCACGTCGTAGATCAGACGGAAGTGCTCGCCGGTCTTCTCGATGCTGATCACATCTGGGTACACAAACAGAGCAGGCGTCAGTTAAATGAATCCTGTGGTGTTTCCAACCAACAGCTCATCATCAAACTTTGTTAAAAAGCAGAAAACTTAGACTCTACCTTCAAACATTTAAGAGCTGATGTTTGGATGGTATTTAGCACCAAATCAAGGCCTTTGATGCTGAAGTTGGCAATTAAACACAGAATGAATGCCAGGATCAACTTCTTCAGGTATTTAAAATCCGGCATCTATTTTAGGGCACACTTGACTTTTTAAAATTTTTTATTTTCTTTATAAATCTGGCCCCTGTAATGGACCAGAAGGGGGCAGTAATGTACACAAAGCGTTTGCCAGCCAGCCAAAAACAAGCCCAGAGCAGAGAGCGCAAATAAAGAAATGCTGTGAGAGTAAGATGTGAAAAGGCAAAGGTGATGACTGCTCAGTGTGGAAATGGTAAATGGCCTGTATTTGCATAGCGCTTTACTAGTCCCTAAGGACCCCAAAGTGCTTTACACATCCAGTCATCCACCCATTCAAACACTGGTGATGGCAAGCTACATTGTAGCCACAGCCACCCTGGGGTGCACTGACAGAGGCGAGGCTGCCGGACACTGGCGCCACCGGGCCCTCTGACCACCACCAGTAGGCAACGGGTTAAGTGTCTTGCCCAAGGACACAACGCCCGAGACTGTCCAAGCCAGGGCTCGAACTGGCAACCTTCCGATTACAAGGCGAACTCCCAACTCTTGAGCCCAGTCGCCCTAAGACTAAGAAAGACTAAGGTCCACTCAGATCAAAGCTAAAACTGGTCTTCAGAGCACTGTTCGGTGATGGGGACATCCTCAGAAGAATATGCAACAGGTTTTAATGAACGTTTTTGCTTTAAATGACACAGAAGTCAAAAAGGTAACCCAACAGCAACACCTAAAAACAAGCTCATTCAAACTGACCTATAAGGTACCGAGTACATATCCAATGACACAAAACACCAGAGTCATCAATATTACAGCTGCAGTGACCGAGTGTTTAGCGTGCATGTACAGTATATAAATAGGCCACGAACATCCTGCAGCGGAGGCTTCCCTTGGATTTGGAAATTAAAAAGCCACACCTCCACGTGAGGCTGTTGGCTGGTGTTGAGGTGGAGAGAGAACTGATGGCGGCGCGACTGTCACCGCTGTCCAAACGCCTGCTCTGAATTACTGGCTTGGCTGCTGTCACTGACAAGCAAAGAGACAAAGCCGGCGTTCGGAGATTTACTTCCCTGGAATAGTTACTGAAGCAGTAACTCAGGTTATTTTGGAAACTTGCTTTTCCCAGTCTCTCCACATCGCTGATAAAGCTACAGCTGTGAGTACATGCTGCTCATTGTTCCCACGGACTCTGATATCAACACAGTCCTGTAAGTATTTACACTGGAGGCTCAGGCACACACTTAACGTTACAAGTCTTCTTGGAGCTCAGAACTTCTTAGAGGAATTGGTTGTGTAATTTCAGCTCATTGCTGATCAAACCAACAAATTCATCACTGCTCCTTCTGCGCTAAACATCCAAAGACTATTTACAGAGTCACTCATTCTGAGAATCTGCCAGCAGCAAAGTTATCACAGTCAACTAAAACTAGATGTGAAAAAACTAAACAAAAAAGAACTACTTAAACTTTAAGACTGAAACTTTGAATCCTAAAAAAAAAAAAAAAACTATAGGGGAAGCCAACACTGAAGCTAATCTAAAACTAAACCAATTACAAAACACTCAACAACCCTGGTCAGCAGGTGAGCCAATGTTACATCACACACAGTTTACAAACTGGGATCCCACGTGATTTAAGAATAAATTCAAAGTGGGGAACTTTAAACACATTTTTTAATATTCAGGCTTTTCTGAACGAGCAGTAAGTGTAACTGGAGATTTCAGCTCTTGAACAGGTAGTCATCTCACTACAGGCAGCATCTGATGTTTTATTGGCAGACAAATTTGACGTCATTACTTTGATTTGTGGTATTCCCACCTGTGTAGCACAAACTCAGGAGTGTGTTTGGTCTAAAATTACCCTCTGCTTTGGAGAATTTTTAGTTTTTAGTTTACACAGCCTTAACTTAGCCAGTAAAATTACAAAGCTGCTGCTTTTAATTTCCTCCAGGATCTAATTTAATTTCTGGAGCCGAATATTTGGTTGTCATTTTATATTTAATAAGCAGTGCATTAAAACAGCAACTACATTAACATTTTTTTCTGGCTTCTCTCTCTCTCTCTCTCTCACACACACACACTTAAGCCAATTCACCGGAAAAATGAGATGATTGATGATGGAGCTCATTTTTCATAATTTAATGAAGTTGGAACATTTTGAACCCTTCAGCTGATCTGAGCTGTGGAGAAGTCTCTAAAACTCACCCATGAATCCAGCAGGGTAGGTGACATCAGTGCGGACCTTGCCGTCGATCTTGATGAACCTCTGCATGCAGATCTTCTTCACCTCGTCCCCAGTCAGGGCGTACTTGAGGCGGTTCCTCAGGAAGATGATGAGGGGCAGGCACTCCCTCAGCTTGTGGGGACCGGTGGAAGGACGAGGAGCCTGAGGAGGAGAAGGAAGCAGGCATAATGGTCTGTAAACAAGAAGCTTTTTCATGATTTCTGTGCGTGCTCCACTTCATGATCATTAGTCAAGTATCCCCCACAAATACAGTCAACTTTGTAGCAGATTCACATGTCCGCTTTATGCACTTGTATTCAAAGTTCATGCACTCGTGTTTTTGACCCTGGCTGCCCAGTTCACTCTCCTTCCTTCTAAGACTCCACAGTCTCGGACCGCAATACTGCTCCTCGATCTGCACAGGAGCTCCAGTACGAGCTGAAGGTCGCCAGGACACAGCACTGGTTCTTGTGCCACTACGCCAAGCATGCCACAGGCTGCAGTGCAGAAGCAGGAGTACCAGCTACAGTCCAACATCGTAGAGCAAGAGGTCAAGTCCAGCATGAAAGACTCACTGAAGACAGCTCAGCTTTTAAGCAGCTAGGAAATCCCTTTGTTGTTTCAGCTCAGTAAAACGCAATATGACCTAAAAACATTTTTGGTATAATAAAGTAAAAACATGATAGTTCTGTGGACTTTTGTCACCCAAGCACATAACACCTGTGCAGAGGGCATATCCAATTACTATTATTTGATCATTCACAGCACTCTCACATAAATACACACATATCAATCACAAACACACTGGGTAACCTGACAATGTTAACAGACCATCTTACATGATTCAAAATATGTAAACACCAATTCCAGCAGAATAAACATTATCGTCTACAAAAACAGATTTAAAATGACAAAAGCGATAGTCTCATTTCTCACCCAGTACCAGCAGATGAAATTAAGCATCAGTTCAAGTGTGATACAGTTTTTACTGCAGTCACAGACCCACATTTCCAAGTGCTACACTTTCTCCATCCTTAAGGGCATCACATGAGCGAGTATAATCTGTGTGTTATAATGCAAAATTATCCCTAGTTTGTCAATCTCATTTAACACCATTACTTGAGCTACATGGCACCACAGTCTATTTCTATTTTCTACCAGACAAGAAGCTGCCACGATTTAAATAATTTCAAGCTACGATATTCAGTCTGCTGCAAGACTGAAAGAAAAGCAAGAAGACGGCTGATGTGACAGAAAAGGACACTAGGGATAGGGCGAGATGGAGGCAGGTGACTTGCTGTGGCTAACCCTAAATGGAGCATGTTAGCGTTACAGTCTGTTCCACAATAATTACCATCTTATTAATTAAATACGCATAACCTATCTTTTAAGTGTTGCTGTGATGCGTGACCATCTCAAATAATAACGGACTAAAACACATGCAGGATTAAAGGCGTACACTTCAATGTTTTTTAAACAGGCATATTCACCCTGCTCCAATCAAACTGCCTGTAATGTTAGACTAGCTTTCATCCGACAGTGTTAACCACTGCGTTAATAAACGAAATCCACGGTTTCACACTGAGATACAGAAGTGAACATCCACGGCTCTTCAGTATGTACATGGAAACATTACTTACAAACACTCCGGTGAGCTTGTCCAGCATCCAGTGCTTCGGCGCTGCAACGCGCTTCAGGTGCTTCTTCGGTCCTCTGGCCTGCGGAATAGGCGATAAAGCCGGTTAGCAAAATGAAATACAACCGGCCTTGATTCTCCTGAGGCACGAACAAATACAGCGAGTTTATAGCAGAACCCAAACCACGTTGGGAAGGCCGGCGAGTGTGGGCCCTGTTAGCATGCGGCGCTAACTGAACCCATACTAGGACAGACTTCGGCCCAGCCGGGACACACACCGGAAACATTTGTGGCATATTTTAGGATGTATATTGTATCTACATTTAAAATAAATGCATAAAATACTGCACAGCTCTGCTTCCTGGCAGTAATACTCTTTTGTTTCCTTTTTAAGCGGGCTAACAGCGATAGCCGCTGCCGAGCTAGCAAGCCGCGGCTGACAAACCCGCACAGAAGGATCAGGTCGTCTGAAAATATCAATTAAGAGCAAGAATCAACGCTTTCAGCTACAATTTAAACTTCCTCCGTTTAATAAGACGCTAGAAATTAAAGTAGGACACATAAAAGTTTCGTAGTATAAAACATAAAAGTGATGTTTAGGGATTATTTCAGAGAGGAACACTGAGGGGAAACTGCTCACCATGTTGGAGTCTGCGGGGGAAAGGACCTCCAAGCTTCCGGTAATGCGTGTTAAGCCCTGCTACGGCACAGTGTGAGGGACACACCTACTGAAAGTCGCTGGGGTAATTAGAACAAGCTGCTAACGTTCTTTCTTGGCTTTTATTGCTTGTGCTGTAAACTGTTTTAATATCCTAATAGTAGTACTAGTGGCTACTACACCACAGCCATCTTTAAACGCTTATTTGAGCAGCCATTTTAAAATTACATTTAACTGATCACCAGGACATAATGTCATGCCAGTTTTTGCTTTGGGCTCCTGCAAACCTACCAGTTCCTTGGGTGTCCTGCCAGTCCCTGCACATACACCTGCTCTCAGGAGTACACTGGCCAGGCTTAAATATCAGCCACAGTCACCAGAGCCTGCTGTGTGCCCTGCACACCCACAGTTAGAGGCATCTCCACCAGAGGCCACCGTGCCGTCTGGTCTTTTTCTACTAGGGGTCGTCCACTGTCTGGTCTTGTTCTGTCTCCACCAGAGGTTGCCTGCGTACAGCTGTCTTCGTACAGCTGTCTGTTCCTGCTCCAACCCCAGCCAGTGGTCTGTGCTCCGCCCGAGCCAGCACTTGCCAAGCCACATCCAGCCACGCCTTCCACACCTGGTCTGGCATCAATGGCGCCGCCCATGCCTGGTCTGCCAAAGGTGGTGTGGCACCACCGCCACCTGCCACAGCTGGTCTGGCACTGCCGCCACCTGCCAACCCTCCCCTGCCCGGTTGGGCAATGCCAGTATTCCAAGCCTGCCACACCTGGTCTGGCACCGCCTGCCAGGCCTGGCACACCTACTCCAGCACCACCGGCACCTGCCACGCCTGGTTCGGCCCTGCCGGCACCTGCCACGCCTGGTTCGGCCCTGCCGGCACCTGCCAAGCTTCCCAAAGGTTTTGGTCTCTACAGTTGCCACCCGCCTGCCAAGCTGCTGGAGAAGTTCCATCACCTCCATCAGTCCTTAGAGAGGTGCCACTGGCCACGTGGTTGGCCTCCAGAACTGCTCCTGCTTTGTTTGCTGGACTCACTGCTCCTAGTTTTTGTTTTGGACTCTGTAATCTCAAACTGACTCTGAGAAATTGCTTTATCTGTTCATAACAAACATGCTAGATTACTAAAGCTCAATCTGCAGGATTATCAAAACATGTAGCAGGATAACGTAATCATAATGCAGGAGCCTTACAGGAAATTTGACCATATTACCCCAGCAGTGAAGTCACTTCATTGACTCCCAGTTCAACACAGAACTCTTAGAACCCCTCTGTTAGTTCATAAAGCTCCCAGTGCCCCCAGCACACCTCTGACTATAACCCAGTCAGACCTCTTAGGTCATCAGGTGCAGATCCGTGAACTGTTCACAGAAGATCTAAGTCTGCTGAAGATGCTTTCAGCAGCTGTGGGCTGTGTCTACACTAAAAAACAGATGAAACCTTTTCATTCTCACAAGCTTAAATTAATAACCCTGTGTGTCGGCTTGTCTTTTACTTCTTTGTAAAGTTTTGTTTTATTGATTTTGTTGTCTCGTGATGTGTATAGTTCTTTAGAAAAAACTTTTTTTTTCAAGTTTACGTGCTGTGAAGTGTGTTATAAAAACAAAACTGACCAGTCTGATAATGATGTCAGTATCTCCAGTTTTTCAAACCTAAAACAAAGAAAACTGTATTAAACTAAGCACAGGAGTCATTATTGCTCATAGACATCAAGTCAGCAGAGGCTCTTCTGGGTTATCTGGATCATTCAGAAAAACAGAACAGATTTTTATCGTTTTATGAACAGTTTTTGCAGAATTTCACAAATAATTATCTCATTAACTCAGGAAACCAGAAAAAATACACTAATGGTTTAATGGTTTGCCAACTGTCCCAAAAAACAAAATTTTAGAAGCCTTTAAACACCCTAACTTAAACCTATCAGTCTTCAATCCCCCAGCTCTACATTAATAGAGTTTGGGTTATTCACAATGTGACGATGCCTGCTGTGACCAACAGGTCCAGCTCTGTGCACTGATTTCTCCCACAGAGTAATAACAGGACCATGTTTAAAACCTCCATCTCTGGGTGGTTCAGAGCACCCTAGTCAGGAAATCCCAGGTTTGCAGGAAGCTTGCAGTCTTGTTTATACTCACTGAGATAAAACTCCTCCTTGCTTAGTGTCTTCCTTTGCCAAATGCTTCCAACTAATGCAGATATGCCATCTCCCTTTGGAGGAACAGATCCCAAAGACAAACCTGGACTCTATTCACGCCCAATGCAAACACTCCTGTGTGCATATTGGCATATTTATTCTAGTGATTGACTTTCATTTCTTATGATTCTTCCTTTTATTCACAGGTGTATATTTCAGGACAGGGGTTTCCAACAGGATCTCAAACCTACATGTCAATTAGAGCATTTAGAGAGATCTGCAACATGGCCTGCAGCCAGAAGGAGCGGGGATCCATCGAGTTCAGATCTTACACGGTATACCAGACGTCTGGGGAAGTAGTAGAAGCCCTTTTTTAAAGAGTGGTATCGATTTCTGTAAGATTAAACACACTGAAGGTATAAAGTAAGGACACCTGTGTTTGATTGAAATCTCTAAAGGATTAGTAAAGGATACAGTAAAGGATACAGTACTGCTTAACGCAGATGGAGAGTGTAATAAAGTCCTTCATTTTTTTCTTTTTACATTTAAAGTTTCTTTTAAGTAGTTGAGAAATGACGAAAAAATCAGGTAGTTTGAATTTTAGTCTGCAGCAAATGGAAATGAAAAAGTCTTAGACAGGTTTAGTATTATTTCCTTTTTGATTTAAAATGTCAGTGTATGCACTTACGATCACAGACCAGCAGGTGGAAGCACTGGACTGCAACGTTACAGTCAGGGAGACGTTTAAGTTTTTACATTAGTTTCAGTGGAGCCTCACTTTATGTCCCAGTAATCATACATACATTAACTGTTTATAAATGACCTTCAGATTAATTTATTTGCTTAAACATACGCACCATTATTGTTGTAGATGCTGGACCTTTATTAGCAGGTGTGTTGTTCTATATACATCAGATCAAACGTGTTTGCAGATGTCTTTATTTCCCTCCCTCAAACTTCAGAACTGTCCCAAAAATTGAAATAATTAAAAATTGTTTGCATAACCTCCTTGATATAAAATCAACTTTGTACAGCAATCAGTCAACATATATCTGGTTTTATCATTAGGAGGTAGGGATGAGCAGGAAGGAGTTAAACCAGTGCAGACCTGGCAGGAGAGCAGTGAACCTCCTAAAAAGTGTCCTTTAAACAGAGTTATTCCTTATCTCTATCGTGTCAATGATTTTTACAGTCCTTGATGTGCTGGGACATTTTTTCATGACCCTGGAGCCCAGAGGCAGCAGTCAAGCGTGTTACAGATCCTTCCTGTCACATGAAAATTGTGAGGCTGCTTGATTAGTTGTAGAGCGTTTTCAAATATCAGTGGTGCTTTAATAAGATGCCTTTTATAGAGGGCTTCTAAGCTGTAATGATGTTATTTGTTATTCTATTAATGCTAGTTTTAACAAGGGGTTGCCAGGTTTTGGAAAATCCTCCTTTGTTTTGTCGCTTTAAAATGTTTTTGGTTGTTTTAATGATTTGGGGGAGACTTCTGACATCATCAGTTAAGTCTCCCATCAATCAACAGAAGTGTAACAAACTGCACTTCCTTTACTGGAAGTTTCAAAGCATGAGTCAGTCATAGATTCCCATTTTGAAATCCCAAACTTTACAGAATTTAAAAGCTTTTTTGGATAGTTTTTCCTCTTTATAACAGCTGTAGAGGGGTGATCTTTGGGTCACCACTTTGATTGACTGCTGTCCAGACCTACACAGCTGGAGGGTTTGGTACCTACTTCACCTGCACTAATTCTGAACCGGACCTCTTTGTTGAGCTTGTGTTATTGGTGCATTTCAGAGCATTTTTAATGGACTAACCTGCTACACTGCTACACACTATCCAAGAACTTTGTGCTTCAGTTTTTGTGAATGACAGTGACAGATTTTACAGATTTTAACAGGTCAATTAGTTATCAGTAATTAGCAGATATGTGTGTTACACCTGTAAAGTTTATGAATGCCCTTCATAACCAAGCTTGCTACCATTACCTGATAACTAATTTCTCTCTGCCGGTCTTATTTTTACCTAAGTCTCGACAGATGAATTCAGATGCAACTCTCCCAGGAATTTTCCAGGGATTTCCAGGCTTGAACCAGGGATCTTCCACTTGCTAGGTTTAGCCACTACTCGACTGTCTCATACAAATATGGTAAAGCTAGCCCTAAAGAACAAACAAACAAGCAAACAAATTTTTGGGAGGGGTGGACAATTAATTTACCCACGTTGTCCCACAATTTGAGATACACGGGAAGCCGGGACCAATGTGGAGGATCTTAACAATAAGTTTGTATAAACGTATATACATTTAATAGCAGAACCAAATTCAGCTTATTGACGGGCCCTTCACAACAGTCCCGGTTTCTAATGTGGTCCCTTAGGAACATATACTGCCCACCCCTGAATAATATGGCCCTATTGACCAACTGAGGAGCTCCAACAATGGCTGCAGACCCAGAAGAACCAGAACTGGGATCAAGATGGGTGATAGGAGCATGTGAGGCTGGCATGTACTGCAAAACAAACTAATCATACCCAACCAGTAGACTAAGATTCAAAACCTTCAACTGTAGCCTGGGCTGATGTACATGTCAGTCTGGCAGCCAACAGTGATATCTTTCTGTTGGAAGAATAGAAGAGAATTAAATATGCTAAGATCAGCATATGCAAAGTTTGACAGCAGTCCACTTCTCTGATACTGTAAAACTACGTTAGACACAAAAAGTCACCACAACCACGACTTTTCTTAAACTTTTCCAGGCCTGCCCTGTAATTTTCTATCAGCCCTTTATCACAAAATGGATTTTAATGAAGTAAAGGGCAGAGTGATAGCATCAGCAAACTTATTAATCTTCCCCACAAAATCTTATTAGTGAAACACAGCTTCACTTCATGTTTTTCTCCCAAAACTCCACGTTTCTCCTGCAGCGGCTCTACTCCCGACAGTTTGAAAAACTCTCATGGAAACAAGCTCTTAATTGCCTAAAAGCCACAAGGTGGCTGACTGAGCACTCATCTGAACTCATATTCCACTTTAGAGAGAATTTCAGGTTGTTTTGTGAGTTTTGTGAAGAATAGTTTAGTTCAAAAGGTTAATTTGCAGTAGTTGGGGATCAAGAAAAAGAGGAAATGAAAGGCTCTGCACAAATCATCTCAATCATGAACTTTTTCAAGGGAGGAGAGAGGGGACCGTGTTCACAGAGCAAAAAAAAAAAAGAAACAAAAAAAAAAACATCCTCTCAGCTGGGATTAAACTGGACTGCAAAACAACATACATACACAGACACACACAGATACACACAGACACACACACAGGGACAGTGTGAGGCAGATGGAACAAACCCTGGACTGTCTTCGATCTAAAGAATGTTATTCTGACCCACTTAGACGAAGAGACAGAGGAAGAGGAGAATCAGTGCGTCTGTCTGCTGGATTTGGAGGCGATGAGTAGCATCTTTATTTCTCTCGCCGCGTCAGTGAAGTGATTGTTAAGAAGGAAATACCCAGAAAATCCCTTTTTGAAGAGCGAATAAGGCCTCTGTCAAATTAGTCCTTCAACAGGTTCTCATTAATAGCTGGTGCTCGTGTTTCATTAAAGAAAGTCTGGGCTCATTGACTGAAACCGAGAGCCTTATTCACATCGAAAAGTGGCAATGTGCAGCGTGCTTGTGCGGGAAAGGGCGAAAGGACTGGATAAGTGTGTGCGTGTGTGTGAAGGCTCAGCTGCTGATAACTAAATAAATCAACAAGGATCTGCATGTTTCTTTTTCCTCCAGCAGCAGCTTTCATGTGGGCAGATTTCCAAACTTGCAGCTTGTTTTTGAACTCTAAAACCCTGTGCGGCCTGTATAACTGAACAAGCACCTGCTTCATGCCTGCTACTCGCCTTACCTTTGTTGTAATGCCATCCCTGCGCTTCTGTGTGTGTGATGGCTTTATTTCCAAGCTTTTCTATGCCTGCAAGGATGCAAACACAAGCAGGCAGGTGTGTTGTTTTGTGTGGTCCAGGATGAAACCCACAATGCTCAGATGACAGACACACCGGGTCGAGGGTGAAAGGCCTTTGTTCCTCCCTTCTCAACTTACCACAAAAGATATACTGTAGGTCGGAGCCTCCATCCTGACACAACACAGCAAAGCCCCTATAGGTGGGTGAGGGATGGGTGAGGAGGGTCAGGTGTCAGCTTGAAGCCTTTTGAGTCAAAAGCATGTGACCATTTGTGAACTAACCCAGAAACCACATCTGTCAGGATCACAAAGGTCCTATAGTTTAGTGATGTATGTACAGCATATCAATATTCTCTTTGCGTTTGCACAAACATGTCCGTGTGAATGAATCACCTGTCATGCACATCAGGGCCGTAAGACCACTAACAACCCTCTGAGATGCAGCCCTAGCTCTGAACACCAATCCTAAAAAAGAACTTTTTCTGGAAAAAAAAGGAAAACAGTTTGAAGTTTTAATCAACAACTTTTAAAAAGAACAAAAATTATATATACAGTACATGGAAGAAAGTATTGGGCAACACGTGTTAATCTTTAAATTTAGGTATTTTTAGTCCCATTGCCACAGATGCAGGAAATCAGGCACCGAGCTTTTATATTCAAGAATGGATCTTTCCTATGAACTCACAGAATTCGAGTGGGATACTGTAATAGGATGCCACCGCTGCAACAAGACTGTTTGTGAAATTTCCTCCTTCCTAGATATTCCACCATCATCTGTGGTGGGATCAAAGTGGAAGCATTTCAGAACCACAGCAACTCAGCCACAATGTGGCAGACCAGGATTGTGTAAATGTCACCAATGCTCTGTTCTCAGTGACTGCAGAGCTCCAGGGCTGGAGTTTCCATGGCTAAGCTGTTCCTGTAGGTGTAAAATGTAGGTGGCCCAGTATTTTGGCCCATATTGTGGGGTTAGCATCATCTGCCAAGGATTAGTTAGACCTCACAGAGTTAAAGACACTTAGATTTTGCAGAAATGTGACTGCTAACCATGTGACATTAACTTCCATTTTGGTTGTGTGACAGTCATGATGATCATGTAGGATCAAGAGAATAAGGCCCCAGTCATAGTGCCCTGGACACCGGTCCATGACCATCTGGCAACAACCAGTTGTTCAGGAAAAGACTGCTGAAGTCCCAGACACAGGCCCACAGACTGGCCAGTGACCACCAATTTTCCCCAGTGACCCACGTGTTGCTGTGTATTCCCCAACTGGTTGGCCGCTAGCATATTACTGCAGATGACCAAAGTTTGAATGGCAATAAATTTGTCTACTGTAGTTAAACTGGAAATACTGTGACGTGAACTGGAGATGGAGACTTTTTGCCTTCAAAGTAAAACTTGTGTCTTTTGTAACATGCTGGCTACAACTCTGAGTCCAACTTTTACTTTGGAGGCAAAGCCTCTCCATTCCTGGTTTGAATTAAATGTTTACAATTTGTACTGCCCCTGTTAGTTTGTGTGCATTTGCAGACAAACATGGAACAAGAAACCTTAGCAACGTGCTAGCAACCAAAGCAACGACTAGGAAGTTTTTGGTCAACCACCTTCTGTGCAACTGATTTTATCCAGTGGCATCCAGGAACGACTGCCAACCAGTTGGGGAACATAGTTTCTCTACAAACCAGTGGTTGTATCATGCCCAGTGTCTAAATCTTGAGAAATCTGCACTTTAATATTCTCTGAAGAGCAACTAGTGTTTTGGTTTTTTTTTTTTGCACTACTTGCCACAGCGCAACTTTTGGTATCGATACGAGACCAAGTAAATACAGGGTCAGTATTGCTGATAGCATTAACCTATAAACCCAGCTTATGTGCAGCAATGTGTCATGATTTATAAGATGAAACCTACATTTTTAAATTCTCATCATTTGAACCACTGCGATTTTTTTTTTAACAAAAACAAACCTTTCAGCTTTTTATGCATTTTGAAACTGTTTTTGTTTGTTTGTTTTGAAAACCTAGAATGTAAATGTGCCCGTCTCTGAAGCACTTTGTGCCAACTATAAATAAAATAGCCATGAATTAATGCAAAAGGGTTCAGACATGCTTCAAAGAGTGCATTTGAGTATATTTTTCCATTTCCAGAAAATTTTTTTTTAAAGCATTCATTGGTCTACATACTGAACTTGGATAAAAATAAAGTAGCTAGTACCTATCCGATACCAGTACCATATAATATTGACATTTGAATCAATCCGCCCACGTCTAATATTTGGTTTGGCTGAGAACCTGGCCAATCAAAGCTGATCTGACCATTTCATAGGTGGGCTTTAAAGAGACGGGAGTTCATTTAAGGCAGAACAACAAAAGAGGCGGCGCAGCGAAGTACCATCTGAGAACATTTATTTATTTTTTTGAAAATTAAGGCGTATAAACACATTCTCAGATTAAAAAACAAAATAGTGGGTTTTGGCTTCTCAGAAATGTTTCAAACCTCAATATTATCCTCCATGTCACAAACCTTCACCCTGCTTTACACGTGATAATGCTTTTCAGCTGTTACAATGTCACATGATAGGCACACATGATTCTCATATATTCACATGTTAGATTTATGTTGTGAAACTTTTCATGTAACTGGGAAGAGAAAAAAATCTGTTGCACATGTAAAATATAATTCCCTCAGAGCTTTCAACCGTATCACATGGCATAGACATGGATTTGACATGCTAAGTTGGTAGTAGTTTACAGTGTAATCCAACACTTTCAGGACTGCTTCAGGGGTGAACGGTACAGTTCATTTTCAGGTCACAGCTAATAGCATCAGAGAGGTCAAGAGGTCATGAGGGATTCTTGCATAAATTTCAACCAAAAACAAAGATTTGTTTAATTCTTCATTTGCAATAAGAGATGAACAAAAGACCTCAATGACACAGTGACAGAGGAGCTGTTTCTGTAACATGGACAGATCAAATGTGCAGCTTAGCTTGGTCTCATCCCTGCTTCACTACAATAGTCCAAATTGTAACTAAAATTGGACTAACACCAGCCTCCAGGCCTAATCACACTTCCTCATCAGGAACACGGAAGTGCAGCGACAACGGTCATGACATAAACGGACAGTTTTAAAGCGGGAGAGCAGGAAAAATAGGAATTTGACTTTGTTTGCTGCTCCGTGTAGCACAGGATCCCTGCCACTAGCTATCCCACCCTTCCTTATCAACTTTCAGGCCGGACAACAAAACACACCCATTCCACATTTCTGGATCTAACTCGCTGAGGTGACTTTAGGTTCGCTACAGAAGTGCTCCTTGTCTGCTTGTCTCCTGATGGGGGATCAGCCACCGTCTTAAATAACGTGTTGTATGACTACGGCTGTTTGAACAAAATTCAAACAAAAAAATAAAGAAGTGCACAGAGATAACCAAGTCTAAGACAATCATTTCCTTTGTGAAGCCGAGAGACAGGAGTTCCTTTCCCATGAGACCAGAGCTTAATATTGTGTATAAGAAAACAGGAAGTGTAGTGTTTGCCATCCTTTGCAATTCTCCCACAAAGTCGTGCCTCTCATTTTCCTTAATCGTCCACTTGATCAATTCAGGGCGGTACTAAGAAAAGAGGGGGGATCGAGTCCAACAGGTGTACCTTACTCCTCTCTAAAGAGGGTGGCTCGGATGTCTTTGTCAGCCCTTCTCGTGTCAGTCAACTTGTTTTCATTAAGACCGAATGATGGAGCGATGGAGGAAACAGGATAGGAGCAGGAGTGAGTCTTAGACTCCTCGTTTCTGCTCATACTCTGCTGATGTTTCTGCTCTTTTACATGAAAGGGAAGTACAGTTCAGAGTGGGAGCACCACTGGTTTCATCTCGGTGAAGAAAAGCAGCACTGATTCCTTTACAGAAACAAGAAAATCAAAAGCAAGCTTGTCTTTTCTTTTGTCTGCCCGTAGGAGGGTATGAAAGCAAAACAGAAACAGAGAGCGAGCCTCTAATCGCTTTTCTCCATCGGTCAGCGTCTCTTCTGCTTCCTCGTTTTATCAGCCAACAAAGGGAGGAAAGAAAAACCAAACATGGAGAGAAGTCCTCTCTCTCTCTCTCTCTCTCGTTGTCAATCAATTCCACTTTATCCATGTGCTTCCCCCACCCTCATAGGTCAGCATCCAGCTGGCACGTCCGACATGAAGTCGAACTCGTTCTGTCCCAGCCAGAGCTCGGGCAGCTCGTTGGCCCGGTCCAAACCTAGCTCCACCACCAGAGACATGAGGACCTCCTCGTCCACAGGGTCAAAGTCGATAATCCCACCAGCGCTGGAACTTTGGTTGGCCATGCCAATCCCGACACCCATCCCGCCTCCTCCAAGGCCTCCAGACGGCGCCAACAGCTGATTACCCGCTCCCAGCTGCGGGGGTCCAAAGCCTCTTTGAGGCCCTCCAGGCCCAGAGTGTCCGCCAGAGGCACTGGCAAGGTTCTGGTAGTGTGAGTTGAGCTTCTGCAGCTGCATGCTGGCGATGAGGTGCGGCCCCGTTTGCAGACAGAAGGGCTGCGGCTTGGAGAGAGGCGTCGAGGACAGGGCCGATCCACGAGAGGACGCGGGGCCGGTGGATGGGGAAAAGGGCGCCACGGAGGTTTTGGAGGACGGGTAGTGGAGGAGGGAGTTGAGAGGAGAGGTGGAAGAGGAAGAGGAGGAGGAGAGGTCCTTCATTGCAGCGTGGGCGTGTCCAGGGAACAGCAGTGAGGTCATCACAGGGAAAACCCAGAACCTGCAGGAGGGGGGAAAGAAGGAAGAGAGAAGAGGTGTTACGTAATGTCATCAAACTGGGACACGAGGAGGAAGAGATAAGATTGTTAGCTGAGCAGAGGCTCTGATAACCAGTTACATCATAGAGGGCAGATATCAATAATGATAAGACCTCAGTAAGATGGCTGAGACAATTCACGGTAAAACATAGAAAAGAAAATTATGAAAAGATGTTCATGAAGAAGCTCTTTATTTGCTAGAAAACATTTAATTTACACTTTAAATTATTCAATTCTTTCATTTAACCTATGAAGTTGCATGAAGCAGGTATAACCAGTGTTTATATAACAAGCAGAAAGTCTGAAGGTTCTCAGTCATCCAGGTCATTGGAGTCTCTTAGAACTGAAGATGCTTCTCGGATGAGAGATGAAACGTCTTCAAGAAACTTAAGGAAGTCCAGATGCTTTAGACAACAAACAAAAACATGACTCCTCAACTTCACACACTGGACACACAAAACTATGAAAACTGCTTTCTGAAAACAGTTACAGCACATTAGCAATGCAACCTCGGAGAATATGTATAATACGTTAAACCTACGCACACGCTGCACATCATGCCTCAGTGTGACATTTAGAGCCAGAGTTGCTGCTGCTTTTAAGAGGCCCACTCCTTGGCTGTCTCTTTGTGTGATGGAGAGCAGCACGCAGGTGTCTATCACTTCAGGAGCTCCTTTTTGTTTGCATTTGGCTGCTGGGTTACTCGCGTCACTACAAATTTTAGTGCAAGGCTCGAAGGCCTGTTGATGCCATGTATGCAGTAACAGTGTGGGCAGAGCTCGACAGTGAGGCTCCAGGAGTAAATATCCCATTCATATCTTCCATCCTGCATCAGATAGACAACCTGTCCGGGGTGTACCCCGCCTCTCGCCCATTGGCAGCTGAGACAGGCTCCAGGCCCCCCGCATCCATGATAAGGATAAGCGGAAGAGAATGGATGGATCCATAGGGATTTGGAAATGAAGAATGTTCACCTTCAGAGTAAAAGCTGTGTGCTCAGCACTGCAGTCAACATGTTTCAAATGGTGCAACTTTTAATGTGAGAATGTGGAGAAGTTCAGCCTTCTCCACTTGTGCTGTTGCACTTTTTCACAGTTTCACTGCAGCTCGGAGAGTATCTGTATCCGTCACTTCCATTCTTATAACAACTGCAGCACCAACTAAAGCAACCAGTTGGGGAATACTGGTTTGTGGAATACGTGGACCAGTCTGCAGGCCTGCACAACTAGGGCCTTACTCACGTTATACTACTGGGATCAAACCCTCACAACTGCTAACAATCCTACTTTATCATCATGACTGTCACAGTTACACATTAAACGTCATGTGGGTAGTGGTCACGTGTCTGCAAAACCTTACTGTAAAGTTTTTCTGAATAGAGAAAACGAATGGGGAAATTCCCTTCCTGAACTAATAATAGCACAGCTAACTTCTGTCTTGAAGAAATGGTTTGGGATGTAGAACCCAGGCAGAACCTACGGACAGCCCTTTCACACCTGTGGTGTTTAGTCAGTTGTCCTCCTTGCTGCGGCTGGTTTGTGCGGATGTGAACACAGTAATCACACTCTGGCACAAAGACCTCGATGCAGTTCCAAATAAAGTCAGCACGGTTCGTTTATTGAATTTGTCAATTTAATCCAATCTTAATCAGACACAACTAAAAGGTGTACCTTGCAAGTTTAAGCTAAACACTTTGCATTCTGGGATGTGTCCCATAGATGTTTAGCACAAGTTAGCAACTAGCCATGAAAGGAAGGTAAATTCTCCAGGTTCTCCAATAGTCTCCAACATCTTCTTCTTGTATTTACCTCTGTTGCACCCACCCCAGACACATCTGGCCAATGAGACTGAACATTCTCACATAGTTTGTAATGATGCATTATGGGTCGTTTTGAGTTTGCTTGTAGCTTTTTCCTGTAGCTTGGTTTGACAGATCAAATCAGATCAACTGATCTGGACCAGAGTAAACAAACTACAGCTTTGTGATACACAACACATATAAAAGTAACTTTGGCGTATTTCCATAAATCTTGACTTAGTCCTTCACCTTTTGGTTTTCATTCATAAATGTCTTATATGGCTTTGAACACTGACAGACAAACAGCCGCTCTATTAGCCTTCCTTTGTGATGAGTTTTTAAAAGTAAAAGACTGTAGAAGTTCCAGATACCTAAAAACATGTCTTCTTACAATGAGAAATGGATTACTGGGGACACGAGTAACACATGTGACAAATGAGGAAAGGATCACAAACATCCTAAATGATCAATCAAAAGCTTTTCCTGACAAACATGCGGCCGCTTCAGACCGCAACAACAAAGGCATTGTTGACCCAACAGGCGCGGTAAATCACTGAAGTCACATCTGTCTGGGGAACGCACCATGAGGTGAGGCATGACTCTCTGTGTGTGTGTGTGTGTGTGTGTGTGTGTGAGACTGATTCTGTTAGCCTGATGCCTGCTTTTCCCTCTTGACCTATTGAGCAGCAAATTAACCATGAAAAAGCCTGCAAGGAGAAGGCCTGTGGGTACCTATGGGGTTAGTGAGTGTTTATAGGTGTGTGTGTGTGTGTGAGTGAGAGAGAGAGCCTTTGAGGATCTCAAAGAGTGATTGGCTCATGTGGGAGGATAAATACATATGGGCCCTGAGAAGAGGCCATATGTCCCTGTGAGTGTGCATGAGTGTGAGCAGCAAGAAAAAGTTGCCGAGTTGTGTGGGTAGAGATAAAAAGGGTGAGTGAAATGCAACGTGTGTGTGCAGAGAGACTCCTAAAGGCTCATGTTGTCCCTCAGCTGGTTTATATTACACACAGTTCAAACTGCATGTGTCCGCATACACACAGTCATGCGGCTATCCTTTGAGTAAGTTAATCGCCTAATGATATGTGCTGATCCACACGCACACACACACAAATACACACACAGCCCCTCCTCTCAGCACTGGCTCTTATTTAGCAAGAACATAATTGCTACAGGCAGGCATGCAGCTGCACTCAACTGATAGAGTTAGCGCGCGCGCGCACACACACACACACACACACACACACACACACACACACACACAGAGAAACCTGCCATTGACAGCTGTTTGGTATCTTTGTGTGTGTGCGTGCACGTGTGTTCATTATTCATTGACTGATTACTGTCAGGGCCAGACTGCACATGGTGTCTCTGCTCAACAGCTTTCCAGCACACAAGTCCAAAACACACACACACACACACACACACACACACACACACACACACACACACACACACACACACACACAAAGGTCTTGCAAAGCTTCTATAATACATACATTTTAAACTTTATATGGTAAAACCAGCTTTAATCACAATTTATGGCTTTGATATATTGAGATTAAATACAGCAACCAAAAAGTCCAAACAGCCTCCTCCTGCAGTTCCTCGAGTGGTCACTTGAGACTGCCTCTAAAAGTGAATCAATCTCCATAGACTCCAGTGTTAAAGTGCTCCACTTTAGAGCATTAAAAAACAAACAAACAACACCACCAACAACAAAATTTAGCAGTCTGTACCTGTGCTAGTACAACTACATGATCCTTGATGACAAAACAAAATGATGGTTGTACAGTAGCCACCTAATGCTACGTAAGCATTAGCGTTTAAAATTACATTTAATCGGTGAACAGTCTGGAGTGTTCTCTCCTCCAGAAGGAGTACGGCTCAGACTAACTTGCATTCTTTTTAAATCGCCAGCAGGGGGCGGTGCCTCTAGTTGCGACATCAGGTTTACTTGCACATGCACAAAACTAGTGTGTGTGCTGCATGTAAGGATGTACTGTGTGAGTCTTTATTCAGTCCAAAAAAGTGACATCATTGAGAAGCAATATAGATTAAAACATGCTTTTATACCACTGTTACTACTGTTAACAACTGCAACAGCATCAATAATTACAATAATAGCACTACTACCACCATTATTAACTTTCACCATTAATACCACCACTACACTTTTTTTATTCATACCCCCACCACTACTATTTATACCACTATCACCATGACTACCTGCTACTACTGATACCACAACCACTACTACTGCTACTCCTACTGCCAACAACCACCCTTCTCCCCCATCATCATTACGAATAACCAAACCACCACCACCAACACCAAACATTATTATTATTGATCATAATGTTACAAAGAAGAAAATTATAATAAAGGCAAACCAATAAACAGAATAGCCCTATCTGCTCCCTTCTTTTATCAAATGCATCACTTTCTCCACGAGCTTCTCTATAAACACTTTCCTGATGATTTTATGGGCTCAATTGCTTCTTTCAAGTCATCTTGAATAAAACATTTACGGTCATTATTAGAGTCAGAAAGGAGGATTATCCAGGGCTGAGGACCTGTCAGTCACTAGTTGTTAGCCGATAAGTGCCATTAGTTTCCTCACTCATCATGTACGGTTTTACAAAAGGACCTTACAAACCGGCGAACTGTGATGTCACGTCCTACGTCTATGATCAAAAACCAATGAAACAAGTCAAACCACCATTGCAGCACAAGTTGCTTCTCTGAGACACATAAGACAGATATAATAAACCTCAGAAAATCACGAATTAAAACACATGGAAGAATCTTAACAGCAAACAGAGTGTTAGAAGCATTAAAGTCTTATTCTGAGGTAAAATCAGCAGATCTGTTCCATGCTTTTTAAATCAGATTTTACCAGTGATGCTATTTCTGACTTTTTCTTTTACATTTTGGTAACCACAGAGATTGAAATTAATAAATTCAAACAACACTTCAAAAATAACTTCCCAGGTAAGCACCTGGAGATTATGGCCACCGTGTGGAGAGACTTCTCCGGTGTCCATTAAGCTCCGACTACGTCTGGAGTGGCCATCCTTTCCTTTTGTTGCCAGCACAGTTATCATCTCGTTCCCCTCAATCAGCTTCAGTCTTAATTGACGTTGAAGGGGCTTAATCACATCTTAAACGTTGCTCCCCAAACAAGGAGCAGAAAACGCACAAAAAAAATTACAGATGCTGCCACATGTGCAGAAACCCACCATGTTTTATGCAGGCCGACTTCTGCTGACCTGATGTGCCAAATTGTTTGTTACATGGAGCCATCTGGGAAGTGCTCCATGGAAGCTGGCGCATATGAGATACTTTGTAGGTCATTGAATGAACCTCTGTGTACTGAGGACTAAACTGAACCAATCAGATGAATGAACAACACTTTGAAGAGAGCAACAAGGAAAAGCTAGCTTAAAAAATACAGAAAACAAACCAAAAGAAAATCACAGCAGTCAGAGTTGTTATGATGATGGGAGCTATCCAGAAAAGCCACAATCAGGCTGTAAATGTGGTTTTAAATGCTGTAACGTTACAATCGGAGTCTATGAGGATTGACTCGTTTTTTTTGGAAGCAGCCTCAAGTGGCCACTAGAGGAAGTGCAGGTTTTTTGTTTTTTTTTGCTTCATTATTTTATTAATGGGGAAATAAAGTGAATGTATTCTTCAACAACCTCCTTCAGCATTGATTATCAAAGCTGCCTGCTGGATAACTTTTCAGTTTGCAGTCAGTTGTATTGAACTTGACATTCGTTCCTCACTACATTTTCTAAATCCAACATCCCAGAGCTCTGTTATTGTTTTTTTTTTCCTTTTTAGATATTTTTAAAAAGCTGGTTTCTGGTATCTGTTTGGGAAAATCTGTGTATTTAATTTCTGGGCTGAGCTTCTTTGGGTGTAAAACAGAAACTTCCTTCCTTAACGGCTTGTTTCGGTTTAAATCATCACAGACCTCGTGGTTTACACGTGCCACATATCAGAAATTGTGGGTATTTAAGCTGCCAGATGCAGTCAGAGAGGGTAGGGGGAGGCATAAAAGCCAAATAAAAGAAGATGAAGCTTCTTTGTTCTTGGTTTTAAAAGCAAAAATAAGGATTTTACATTGAGTTGGGAGACTTCTCCTAAAAGTGATGAATATGACTTGTTTGTCCTCTGCTAGTGCCTTCTGTTTCAGTCAGATGCAAGGATGAAGCGGGAGGGCCGGGGTTAGGAAGGATGCAGTGTGTGAAACGGCTGGACGAGGGCCAGTATTTTTTTTCCTGTTCACAGCTGACCGGGGCTCATTGTGTTCTCCCACAGCTTTTTATGAGATTGGTGAAATCAGCCCTGGCTTCTCGTTTCCCTGTAAATTCTTTCATTAGCAATCCAGGCTCCTGTGTTGGCTTGCAGAGTGGCTCCTGTTTGTTTTAATTAGAAGCAAGGAAAGTCTGCTCTCCCTCGAAACTGACAACAACACAGTTTTCAAGCACAAAAACATCAAGAAATTATGAGAACTGAGCATTCTGATATCTTTGCGTGGCACCTTTTGTTTTCCTGGAAAGTTGAATTTTAAATTAAATGAGCAAATCCTCTGAAAGGGGTCCATTTTTGGAAGCTTTTATTTTGAAATTGACTGTCCAGCAAGTAATCAATTTAAAAAAAATGAGCTTCCAGCACTAGATAAAGTTAGAGTTGGATGTCTCGAGACCGGTCTTGGTGTTGTCTTGGTCTCGGATCCCTCGATCTTGTCTTGGTCTCGCTGTCTCGGTCTTGCTTTCTCAGATCAACATAGTGGTCGGGAGATTTGGAGTCAACAGTAACCATGACACACAACGTAACGTTCGATAATGTGTCATAAGCAAAAGCATCAGCTCTAAGAGCCGTGCTTAGAGAGTGCTTTGTAGTGAATCAGAAGAGTCGACTCCCACTGAGCGAGAGCCGGCTCCTCACTTAATTTCCTTTCGCTGCTCAGCTCTCACACAGTGGCTCAGCTATGCTCCAATCCCTCCATATTGTGGCCAATCACATGCAAGGATACAGGATAATATAATTATGTGAAAAACAGAGAGGGTGAGAGATGCAACAGTCAAGTGGAGTGTGCGTCTGTCCTCTCAGTAAGTGAGTGAGACAGCAGACAGCGGTGAGGAGGGCTGTGCAAGTGCATCGCAAAAACACATAAATATGCCTGACACCCGTAAACGAAGCAGCAAAAAAGTCTTTAAACTGCAGGTTTAAAGACTTTTTTGTCTCGGTCTCGTCTTGGTCTCGATACCCTCTGGTCTTGGTATTGTCTTGATCTTGGTTTAGGTGGTCTTGACTACAAGTCTAGTTTAAGTACCAATAAAGTGACTAGTTGACTACAGTTACTCCCCATAACCTTTACATAGGTCTTAATTTCTCATTTGTATCCTAACATATGTACGTGTGCATTCATATTATACTCCATTTCTGTACCAGTATGTTTTCTCCACTATGGCAATAAGACAAATTTGACAATGAACATAATAATTTTGATCCACTGTTTATCAGGAAGACTGTAAACACTTCCCACCATTTAAGTGATTTTTTCCAAGTTGGAATGACAGGATAAGCTTTTCCAAATAATTTCCTGCCACTGATTTAAACTGACAGCTAAAGTGGAGAGCAGGGGCAGAGCTGCAGTTGGGAGGCCTGCAACTTCATTAAAAGTACTCTGGCTCCACAGACCTGACACCCAGTTGATCTGAAGCTTTCCCTCCAAAAACAAAAAGTCAGGGAGTGTAAAGTGCACATGTGATCAGAATATTGCAGCAGTGCTGCGATGTCTCACCAAACCACCAACTCACAAGGGTTTCAATTACACAATTAAGCCCTGAAGAGCAAAACTGAAACGTCTGTCTCCGTCTTACACACACACACACACACACACACACATACATAAACACACTCCATATGGTGCCCTCTTCCCTCCGTTCCCAGCCTGACTGGTCACTCCTTTTAATTACCTTCACACTGAGGGTAGTTAATGAGAAGCCAATTAAAAAGACCGACTTAAAAAGGAGAGAGCAGCAGCTCGAAGTCGCCCAAGTTATCCATTAAAATAAATGTAAAAAAGAAAACCCCACAAAACTTCACTGCACTTGTGCCTGAAAATGCTCCAGCTGCGGGCAGAAACCGCTTGACCTCATTTTAAAAGTGTTAAGCAAACACCGGAGAAGAGAGGAAGAAACTTTCCGCAGGATTTAGCGCACACTGACGGCTGCGGTCACAGCGCAAAACAGCGCACCGGAGTAGATGATGGACCCACCTGTGAGGAATAGCCGCCGTCCCGTGTAGGCTGGAAAGCAAAAAGCAGACTTAAATGAAAGTGGGAGAGAAAAGTAGACTTAAAGAGCCGAGTCCGTACAGTCCGTAGTGCTGGGAATAAAAGCCGGTTGGTACCGATTTCAGAGAGAAGCTGAGAGCTGCTCAGGTCCGCTGATACGCGCACAGAGACGTCGGAGGGTCTGTCCGCTCCTCAGCGAGCGCGCTGCTGAATAAAAAGCATTTTGTGCTTCTCTTCTCACCGACCAGCCCCGGTGTGTGTGTGAGTGATATCTGCAAACCACGGACTGGATTCATACTGGATCCGGATCATGGAGCCGCTGAAGAGGCTTTAAATCTCAGTATAACTACGGGTCACATTACAGGGGCAATATGTTAGTCACACATTGACCGAGATTATTAGCTACTTTATTACAGGAATATTACTAATATTTATTTATTTACTATGTCAACATATAAGTATTTCTTCCTTTAATATTTTTATAAACATATATTTATAATAATAAAATAATTTCTATAATATAATTTCTTTTATAGTATTTTAAAAATCTATTATTAAAATCTGAGGCCCTGTTAATGTTCCTGTAATTCTTCCAATATCTATAACAGTTTAAATCTAAATATTCTGAGATGATGTTAATTTCATGCAAACTACAGTGCACAGATTAATGTTTTTTCTGCATATGTGTCTCACTGAGATATGTTTCTTATCACCAGAGTAAACATAAAACACAGTTTTAAAATGATATTTCATTTATTAAGGGGAAAAACCTACTTGTGAAAAAGTAATTGCCCCGCTGAGTCCCATTAGATCTGGCATAAAACTAACATAAATAAAAACAGACTTAAAAAAATCTAACAACCTTATTTTATAATACAAAACACAATTTTAAAAGATGTCACCCTCTCTCTGTACCGTCCTTCACTACATCCATGGATCTTCTCTATGATCTTCTTCTTGCTTCGACACCCTTTCTGCAGTATATCCACCATCCCTAATCTGCGGATGTCCAAACCACCTCAGCCTCGCCTCTCTAACTTTGTCTCCAACTGAGACAAACTACTAGTTTCCTGTCCATTCTGGTCGCTCCCAATTAAAATCTGAGCATCCTCAGCTTCTCTTTTTGTCAGAGCCAAACCACATGTATCACTTCAGGTCTCACTGCCATCTTATGAACCTTTCCTTTCACTCTTGTTGTCACAAATCACCTCTGACACTCGCCTCCTGTCATTATTAGGATCCCGCTCCGGCTGAGTCAGGCCTCCAGAGTTTGGGAGCTGCTGCTGTGCTGGGCAGATGTTGCTCATTCTGAAGCAAACACCATCAAGAATCAAATGGACCATTTCAGGGCCCTCTGTCTTTGTCTGTGTCACTCAGCCACAATCAGAGAGGGAGAGAGGGGTTGGTGGTCTGTGGATGATTTGCATAACTCCATGTTCTCACTGGAGATGTCTTCATGTCATTGATGATTGGGTGGCTGCAGGTTGGAGCAGCAGAAACACTTGAGTTTGAGAGTTTGAGGCTCATAAATGGGGTTTTATTTAAGAGCTTTTAAAGTGGAGGGACATGTGTGAGATTCCCAGTATGAGCCCGCTGAAACCAGTCATAAAAATCATGGCGTTTGTTGTTTTATTGCCTTGAGGGATGAAATTTTGATATATCAAGTTATCTTTGGTTTACTACTTTTTAAATATTTAACAGTTCTTCCAGCTTCTATCTTCATCCATTCCAATTAGAAATCAATCAAATTCATGCATCCTTTACACCCGGACCACTCTGCTGAACATCAGGCATCAGCACTGACTGATTGATTCAAAAGTTTGTCTCCAAGCAGAGTTTGAATTTAACACCAAAAATCAGGTTTTCTTCTCCGACGAACTACTTCAGCTTCCCTTATTCACAGAGGGACAAACAAAGGCTGTTTTGGCAAAAGAAAAGCCTCTCTCCCTCCTCCAACGTCAGCTAAAAAGAAAAGAGAAAGCCGGGCCTGTCACCACAACAGTCTGCTGGGAGGGAGGACGTCATTACACGCCAACAACGCGCGATGACGGCGGCGGTCAAGTGCCACGCGCTCGGCCTCTCTTCCGTTAAGCAGATAAAAGGTGGCATCTGTCTTTATTGTGCGAGTAAATCCCCTCCGCCATTGACCGCAGACACTTCACATGTTGATGAGGAGGAGGACGTATAGATAGGAGGCCCCCCGTCCGCTTTGTTCACCTCCCTCTTTGGGGAGACGTTATGCAAATCCAACAAACCGTTTGTGATTTCCATCTTAGCTGGCAAATAATTGAGGTGCTTTGGTTAGATGGGGTTATTTTTCTACTCCAGGGTTTTTGGATCTTACCTAAAAGCTGATAAAAACTTTTTTCTCATCAGGAAGATAAAATCTGAAATGTTTTGGAGACCTTCCAAAGGTCAACAAGGCTCTGTAGAACTTATGCAAATATTTAATGCAACTGACGAGCCTCTTACTCAACAAGCGAAAGAAAGAAACAAAGGAGGAAGAGGAAGGCTGAGCCTTTGTCTTATCATAACTAATCAGCAGCCGGGGGTGAAATGATACTCTATTCAAAGCACTGAGGAGGGGCCCGCCTGCTGATTTGCATGAAATTCATTGGGAGAGTTTTAAAGGTGTGTTCACTGCAGGCTATAACAGGAAGCAATCCCATAAATCAATCACCAAGGTTTACTCAGCATTACACAGTGTACACAGAGGGAATAAAAACACTTTTTGAGGTTTAATAGAAACTCCGATTGAGCGTAACTAAATACAAAAACCTGAGTCCACTTATTCCACTTCCATGTTGGAAAAAAATACATCTGCATGGGTCTGGAGGAAGACGAGTTTCATCCAAGAGCAAATTACAGATGAATCCTGGAAATAAAGCCTTTGTTTTTGCCATAATGCAGAGGATAAGTTTTCCTTCACAGATGCACGTTGCATCACATGGATACGGGATTTTAAAATGACGGGGAATCTCCATCATTTAGTGCCAAGTCGGTTTAGATTCCATGCTGCATGCGGGCAAAAGTTACGTAACGTTTCCTGTTCAGTGACTCTGGCCTGCTTGCTTCCATAAAACTCTTCGATACTGATATTTAATGTCTCCTGGTTTGACCACTTACATTGGAGGAAGAAGGTTCATCGGCCCAATTAACTGTGTCGCCATACTGTGACTTGGACTTTGTTCCCAGCTGGGGTCTTTCTGTATTGAGTTCAGATGTTCTACTCCCACAGTCCAAAGGCATGCATGTTAGGTGGGTGTGGGTGTGTTGTCAGACGCATAAGCCAAACTCCGCACCAGGAACTTGGTTGATGATTAAGAGACTAAAGGGTTAGGTTAGGGTGGTTGTGGCTCAGGAGGTCAAACAAGTCATCTATTAATTGGATGGTTGGTGGTTTGATCCCTTGCTGCTCGCCAAAGTATCCTTGGGAAAGATACTGAACGCTGAGTTGCTCTCTGATGTGTTCATCAGAGTATGAATATTAGATAGAAGGCACACAGACAAGGGAAAAAGTGCTTGAATGAATAGGTGAGTTTTTCCTGGGAATGCATACCCTTATTGCCATGCTGCCATGAGTTTTTTAGACAGCAGCCGGAGTGTTTAGTTATCAGCTAATACTGGCAGTGCACCAACACACATATCTGCTAATTAGTGCAAAGCAACATACTACAAAAATATTCATATTTTACTCAACACTCAGATAATCTATTAAAATGCTCCATCAGGCCATCACGTGGCCACTAGAGAAACTGCAGTTTTTGGCAGCTCCAACATGGCTTCATTCACCAAACCCAAAAGCGGCAGGTTAGACGATGTATTCAATATCCCCGTGTTGGTGTTGTTCCTGCATCCTCATCATAATGTCGGTCCATGATCAACATTTCAAATGATCAATTACGTTGCTGTGATGTCATAGCTTTGGAATGTGGATGGAAAACACCCAACATTGTCATGATGATGCAGGGAAGCCAACATGAGGATATCCAATCGTGGTGCTTAGACAGTCCCAACTATTTTATCCAATGACTGGTCACATGTTTTAATATGTGAATGGGGAAAGCTCATTTTGTGAAGGGTGGTGACTCTTTGTAAGAACAAGGGCTTTGCTGATCAGCCCCAAAGAGCCAATCACCAGAGGAAAAATCAAACATATACAACATATGAGAAAAATCCTAAAATCCACCACACTGCACATCCAATGACCAATGACCTTGAGCACAGTCTGAGTGAAGACCCGGTATTTGCACCAGTTCGATTCAGTTCTAACCAACACTCGTGGAGGGGTAGCTGTTCTTGTGAGTTGTGGACAGAGGGACGAGGAACACTTTAGCATGAGTTTGTTGGTCCTTCGCCTGGATGAACCAAAAATGTTCCAATACAACTGTGGCATTAAACACACGTGACGCCTGTGTCTCCACATTGAACTCCAACTGGCCAACTTCACAGATATGTAGAGAAAATATCTGGCTCTCCAATCGTTCTGTTGGAATGTCTTTTGAGGTTTTTAGACGCAAAATTTGCATCTCGGGATAAAATGATCAGCTGTCATGCTCAGGATCCTATATTGTTTAGGATAAGAGGACACTGAGATAGGACATGTAGGTTAACTCTTAAACTCAACTTCCAAAAGCCTCATTTCTTACCTCCCTTCAACACACAATCCAATATTTTTAAAACCTTTCTTTTCCCATCACCTTGAAACCAGTTGCGGCAGATGGCTGCCCCTCCCTGAACCTGGTAATGCATGACGTTTCTTTTCCACTGTCACCAAGTGCTTGCTCATAGATGGTTACATGATTGTTGGGGGTCCTTTCTAATATTGCAGGATCTTTACAATATAAAGCAACAACAGTCACATGGGGTGACTGTTGTTGTGAATTGGTGCTATATATGGTAAATGGACTGGTTCTTATATAGCGCTTTTCTACTTTACCTGAGTATTATATAACTAACATTTACACACGTTCACACTTCGATGGATGCTTTGGAGAGCAACATGAGGTTAGTATTTTACCAGAAGATGAAGAAGGAGTATTTGGCATAAAGACTAGAGCAGTCAGGGAACCACCAACCTTTCAATAGCTGCTCTACAGCCACCCTCTAAATAAAATTGAATTGAGTTGAATTGAATTTTGGTACTTTACAAAAGCCTGGCTGTGCAGAATAAACAATAAAACCGAAAACATAAAATCAAGTGTTTGTTCAGAATGAGGACATGGGAAAGTTTGGGTTTCTAATACTCAGATTTAAAAACAACAAAACACTGGAGTCCAGGATGTTCATCACTTTAAAAGGTTTTTGGAGTTTTTCCATTTTTATTGGCTGCAAACCTCAACAATAAACAAGCAGAAGGTCCAGCTTTCTCCTAAAATAAGAACTCCAGAAGAAGTCCAGGAATTCTAGCGGTGCCACGAATCCTCCCGAGGGCCTCCGAGCTTTTCTAATTTGACTTCGTGGAGCAGAAAAAACACACAAGTCTCTCATGTCCCTCATGTTTACTGCCCCAGCCTGGTATCGCGTAAACCCCTCTCCCCTCTGCCTTTATGAGATAGAATTTCAATCGTCTCTGCTTTTCCGAACTCGTAAACGGTGTAATGAGTTTCATTTGCTTCGGCTACGTGGGGCTCAAACCGCCACGGTGACCGCAGCAGCGTTCATAAAGATCACAGGGAATCCTCTCACACACACTCGGTGCTCACTTCTGCTCAGCACATGCCAGCTCTGCCTGGTGACTCCTACATTTGGTGTGAATTTCTAGGCCATTAATTTAGGGAACATCACTTCTAAAGGAAACTGCCCCGACATTTGTGGTTCCTCTTTCAAACGCTCTCCATTAAAGCCTCTATTAACCAGCCCGCACTGCATAAATCACTGCTTAAAACGGCGCAGCGACACATGACAACAACATGCGCTCCCGGCTTTTATTTCTACAAACGTCTGCGGTGAGCATGGCCAGGAGAACAGGAGAACAGGGGAGGAAAAAACAAAACAAATTTGTTTCAATTCTTGACTTTTCAAAACAGCTATTGCTGATTCTTTAAAAGTAAATGAAGGAAAAATCAAAAACACTGCTTTAAATAAGAGCATTAAACACATTAAGTTAGAAAGTGGCTAATGAGGGATTTGAAGGCCCATGTGTTGATGTTGCCATTATTACACTAGTTTGACAAACTTTTTTTAAAATAAAGCTCCATTTGTGAGGCTTTTTTGGAGCTTTCAGTCACATCCTGCAGCAGGAAAACACAACATGCAGTTAACAAGCAAGTCGGTGGGCTGTGAGCAAGTATTTACATGTAAAAATATGATTTCTGTGGTTAAGAACCAGCTTGTCAAATGTAAGTTTAATGAGCTCCAGAATAAACTGGTGAAATTTGCCAACGTTATCCCAGAAGTTACTTCCTGTTTACCTTTGGTTACTCAACACTAGTTTAGCACCCCAGATGAGGATCGTAGGAGGGCTCCATTTAACTGATGTAAATAAACTCACTCTGGTCTAATCTTCCAAGCTTTTCATCAAGCTTGTGCCTCGGTTTCAGTAGGTGGATTTAAGGATTTTGGTCATCGTGTAGTTTGACGTGCAGTGGTTAAACTGTGCAGTATAACTCTGCCACATCACTAACAGCACGTTACACATGGAAACACTCAGACTTGTATTTTTGGAAGTGTTTTGGCATCTTAAAGAAGTCTATACATTTACTTTGTGAAGTATGTGTGTCTGGTAAAACTATGGCTGATTTAAAGGGAGGAGCAGGTAAGATCATTCATCATGTTTTTTTTTTGTTTGTTTTTTTAAAATACAGGAACTGTTATTGTGTAACTCTAGGCACAGTTATTGTACACGGTGGTTTTCATGTTTGTTTAGCAAAGACCAGCAAAGAAAACAGTCATTGCAGAATAAATCTATTGTGACTTTTAAGAGGGTGTGGGAGAGGATAAAAAAAACCTCACCAAGCACAGACTTGTCATCAACAGTCAGCTTGTAATGCATCAGGACACATTTTACACTACAAAAGACATGTGGACTCCTAAACGTCAGCGAGTGGGTCGAGTATTTGGATCACAGTTAGGTGTTAATCTCTGAAGCTTAAAAATGAAGCTGGATCCAAATTCTGCAGTTCCCCTAACGGCCACTAAAGGCTGGCTCCAAAAGGGAGGCAATCTCCACAGATGTCCATGTTAAAAAGGCCAGCTTTGCAGCAGAAATAAATATTTAAAGTCTAGTTCAAGTCTAGTTGTTTTAGGTCTCTTTATTCAATTGCTCTGGGCAGAAACAGTTTTCTTCTTCAGTGCAATCTCAGCGAGACCGCAGCAATATGATAGTGACCAAATAAAAGTGGTTTTTGGTACAGCAACCAGCTAGCAACCATTTGCCAACCAATTGGAGAAAACCAATTTTCCGTCATGTCGCAGGAGGAAGATCTCATATCACTTAATCCAGGTAAGACAGGTAGATGAAGGTATTTCAGGTGTTTTGTTAGTGGAACAAAAGGTACACATTTTAAACACAATTTTGATTTTAAAAGTGTTAAATCAACAGGAGGCTTGATTTAGGCTTTTGGGTCCTTTTTTTTCAGGTTGCCAACTGGTCTCCGATGATCACAATGATTCTTAGTGGTCATTTCCGCTTCTATTTAGTTCTGTCACTATACAAATACAGGCCATTTACCATCTGTCAACTTGTTTGTAACACATTTTTTGAACTTATTAGATGTGGCTGCCAGTATGAAACCATTTTCACAAAAGACGCCAATTCTTTAAAATGTTTAATATGAAAAAGACAGCAACAATAAAAACAGTTTAAAACGGGCGATGCTTGAATTTAAATGAACATTTGATCAACAGAAAGACAACAACAAACTTGACCGGAATCTCACTCTAAACCTTTGTTAGTCTGGGATGCATTTCAGTTGGTACCAGCATAACTACAAAGGATCATTCAATACAGTTTCCTCTTCAGTCCTACTGTGGAACCCAGTTTCTGAGTAGACCAAACCAGTTCAGGGTTTGCTGTGTCTATCTAAATTCTCCTTAAGGGTCATGTAATCTTTGTTGTTGCCTGTCCAAAGACTAACCCTTTTTAACTTTCTCTGCATATTTTCCATGTAAAATTCCAAACGCCGTCCAGATGTTTGACTTTGCCCAGGGCTCCAAACAATGTGGCTACAATGTGCAACCGGCTATTTTCCAGCTTTTTTTTCTCTCTCCAGACATCTCACATACTTTTCAGGCCTCTCGGACCGAGAACGAGGTTTTAACGGTGCTTTTGGGGAAACACGGCCGCTCGTCTGCTTTAACGCTTATCGGTCGTCGAGGGGTAGAAATCGCAGCAGGAGCGGGGTGACCGTGAAACCGTACTCCTGAAAAATCTGCTTTTTCCATTTGGTTTAATACGTCTGACCGATGCACTCCCCCCTCCTCTGGATACCAGAACGCTCAGCTGTAACCCAGCTTTAGATAACCGCACTGAACATAAACTCTCTCATTCACGCAAACACGTGAACAGTTTCCAAAAAACAAAGAATTAAAAACAGCGAACACTGGCACACCAACCACATCCATCCCTCCCCATCCCCAACCCTTATTAAAACTGTTTTCCCCTGGAAACACTCAGCTAATGTTTTCCAAAACTCCTTCTCTTTCCCCCTCCCTCGTTTGCTCCGTGCCTCGGGGCCGAAGGGGTCCGCTCCATATTGTCTTCATTAAAGTCGCAGAGTGTCGACCTGGTTTGGAAACATGGTGTGTGTTCTCCTGTGTGTGTGTGTGTGTGTGTGTGTGTGTGGGGGGGGGGGGGGGGGGGGGGGGGGGAATGGAGGTTGAGGCTCCTGAGTCCTAAACCACATTCTTTAAATTCCCTGTAAGAAGAAAAAAGAAAGAAAGCGAGAGAAAAATGAGACAACTACAAAGAAAAACACAAAAAAAAGGGGTGGGGGTCAACTTTATCAAATTAAGTAAGGCTAAACACACATATTAGACACCAAAGATGGAGGCAATCTGGAGGACAGACACACAAGCACACACTCGTGCCAATAAAAATGCTAAATAACATCTGGCTGAGGTAAATCCTGTCACTCCCATGGAAACAAAAGCAAAAAGGGGAATCGATATGGAAATGACAACGGTAAGCAACACTTGGAGCTCATTTGCATGAGGGCACAGATTGGTTTCACACGCAGACAAAGCAAGTGTTTTGACACAATGGCTGCATTATGAAGTCTAGTCGACGGTTTACTTTGCAAATAGTGCCGCCTTGTTTGTCCTTTGTCATGTTAAACGGCCCGTCGGAGGCAAAACAAACACGCTGCACGCGCACACACACACGCATACACACATGCATGCACACACGGTTTGCGGATGAGTAATTGCCCTGACGCACTGAGGGAGGATGTCCTGTTTGTTGGCCATTGTGGAGCTGTCACTGTGGGCCTGTCATGTTCTCTCCCTGCAGTGACAACAACAGTTTGGAAAAAATGAGCCGTTTGCAACATTTGGCGTGGACTTTTTTTATTTGTTTTTGGGGTTTTATTTTTTCCCCATCCCCGTCTGGATGCTGAGACTCCACTGGTGGTTTAAATAAACGCTACAATGTCAACAGATTAAAAAGTATCCCGCTTATGAGGCTTTTGGACGTGCTTACACCAACGGAGGCTGCGATGAAAATCAGCCTCCTGATTTACTCCGATGAGATCACCGATTCGAGAAAGAAAACACAAACACGGGGTCATCTGGCTTAAAAAAACACATTCCCAGAGCCACAATGTGGTCATCCAGCAGTTTCTAACATAACCCCACAATAACAGAGCGACTTGGTTACCGTGGCATTGCCAGTGTTTAAGCCTGATGTTTTTATTTCCTCTTTCTCAGCAATAAAAGGGGCCAATTATCCATTTCCTCATTTTGTATATGCTTATATTACATAAAACACATTTAATGACCAGTTGACTAAACATTTAAACATCCATTTTCACCTGTTGGCTCTAACACGTTGCGACGCCACCCGCCACTTAGTGGGGCTGCGTCCTCTCCGTTTTATTCTTCGCCTCGCTACTTTACGACACGCAGACATGAGTGATGGGGGCACAAATCTGTAGACAACGACTGGCCGTGAGAGTAATCCAACCCATCACTACTCAGCCACAGTGATGTGCAACCACATCCTTCACAGGCGTGTGGATGCAAAGGAGGAGGACTGTTGGTGCCAGCGGTGCTGATGCTGGCCAGACTCCACAAGGAAAAGCAACAATACTTTATTAACATATACTTAGCACAAAAAGCAAGGAAATTTGCATTTGGTGGATTATATTCTGGTTGTAGCAATCCTTTGTCACTTTAAATGGTACCACATTTGTAAGGAAAATGCATTTATGGGTTGAGCAGCAGAGTTGAGTACGCGCCCCTTTGTGGGATGTGAACCCCAAGCCACCCTCGATGTGTTCATCAGACTGAATGTTACATAGAAGCATGTAAGCTTAGATATGGATTGCTTTTCAGTTAAATTCAAAGACATTCAAAAAGCACGTTGGCCATCAGTCGGCTCACTTTGGTCATTGACGTGTTTTTTTCCTTCGCCCCTTTAATTCCTCTGTGAAAGAAACTGACAAAATCTGCACCCCCGCTAATGAAAAGCGTTATGCTACATTGCTCTGGATAGGGCTGGAACTGTATAATCCGATTAAATAAGAAAGTCTGATCTATTTGCTGGTGTAGAACTGTATTACACTTTAATAATGTGTGAGGTGTTCAGCTGATGCCTGTCCAATCCTGTTAATAACTACTGTGGCTAAATAATTCATTGCTGTGTGTGAACGAGGCTCTGCTTGCTGTGTGTGTGTGTGTCCTGGGGCCACACAGTTTGCATTATGGAGGCCGGACAGCACTAACCTCACTGGAGCACCTTAACCTCCTCCTCCTCCCGTCTCTGCCTTGGCGGCAATGGTATTGATTATTGGCGATCGTGGCGAGACTACAGGGCGGACAGAGCACGGAGCAGATCACACGCACCTAAATCTGATGAAGTCAGCACAGTTGGTCTAATTTTAGGTGTTTGTTGCCCTCACACAGGAAAGTGTCTCTGTCGCATGTTTTTATTTTAAGGAACTTTCCCTTTATCTAACCAAAGCCAGGCGGCATTTAAAGGAAATTACAGGTACAAAAGGAGGTGTGGCTACATGTGAGTCATGTTACTACTATCTCGACTTTAAAAAAAAGAAAAAAAAAAGACCCAGATTGAGAAGCTGCTGACTTATTTTATGGGAAATTGTTGCTCACAATGCAGTCTTTTTCCTCTCCTCCTGCTGTGACGAGGGGAAACTCAAAAATCATGATGTGTGCTAAAAACAGGAAAAGTCCATCAAAAAGAGGAACAGCAGGCACAAGTGGACTTTCAACAACAGGACATCTGTGGTTAGAAATATTGATTAGATTCAGACTGTAATTAATGTGCCCTCTTCCTTTATTCTGGCTCCGCTGTTTGGCTGGTTTAGACTTGATAAATAACTCATTCCTGTGCCTGTCCCTCTTTTCCAGATTTAGATATTTAAATCTGGTAAAGTTACCAGAGTCCACTGTGGGCTCTGATGTTTACTACATATCACAGTGTCCGTGGAAGTATCTATACTGTGCATGTTTGTGTGTATTTTACAGGCGTGTTCGTACAATCTCTCTTTCCCTCAACGCATGCATCTTATTTTGCGCCAACAGAGTGGAGAATTAACGACTGAACGACTAATCGTAATCAAAATGTAAAGGTGCTGCAATATTTCCCTGCAGAAGTGTGCAGATAAGGCACTGTTACACGGGGAGGCTGGCAGTTTACACACAACAAGCACTCTCTGGGGAAATCACACTACTGGCCTTGTAAACCCAGAACCGTGAATGCACAAACAGCCTGACAGCTGCCGCAGCCTTGGACACTCACCTCATAAAAATCACATTTTAATTAATAAAGCCTCCGAGTGCGTGACGGGAGGGAAGCCACAGGAAAAGCTGAGTAACATCTGAATGTTTTCAATTGTTGCTTCTACTGCAGCACATGTACGCACGCAAACTGACCGGGTTGCAAAGACGGTAAGAAACGCTGACATGTTTCTAGTGTCCGTAGCGGAAACATCTCACATTTTATTTTTTCATTTTTAGTTTTTGCAAGTTTTCATTAAGTGGCATGGAGATACTTTACTTTCATGACTGTCTGGGTCTGAAAAATGACACCAACGTCGTAGCGCCTTAAACCTGGACTCTATTTATTGGCCACAAGAGCCGGAGGAGGTGGATGAGGGAGAGGCAGGTCAGGCCATCTCTGCTTAGTCTGCTGCCCCCTCGACCCCAAGACTTTAAAAAATTAGGAGACATTTGTGGGATAGTTCTCACTGAACAGGACTCAGTGGAGCTAAAAGTGTAAAAATCATTATTTAGAACTGTTTATGGACAAAAAGCTCAAATAGTATTTTAGTTTTTGCTAAAAACCTGACCTAGCTTGACCCCTCGTGCTGATTTGGGGAATATGTGCTGGTATGAATTAGGTTGTGTTGCTACAAATCCTCTGATGTGACAACACCAGTAAGTGAAGGGTGACAATAGTACAAAGGTTTTCCAGACATGTGAAACATGTGAGACATGAAAAACTACAGGCAACCGTGGCAACCTGCTGGTAACCAAAGCAACTGCTAGGATGATTTTTGCTGCAACAACGTTTTTGTAATCGGTTTCACCCAATGAGAGCCGGAAACCTCCAGGAACCACTGTCAACATGTTGGGAAATACCTGTTTCACATCATGTTGAACTTTCAAGGTGGACAACTACTGAGATTGTACGCATGACATCATGTCAGAATAATAATAATAATTAAAAAAAAAAGATGGTTCTTCCTGTGCCGGCTACTCCAGCTTCCTCCCAGAGTCCAAAGACATTATTGTTAAACTAATTGGTGATTTTAAGCTGGGCGTAGGTGTGAATGGTTCTGTCTCTCTATATTAGTGCTAGAATAGACTGGCGAGCTATTTTAGGGTGCACCCACATCTGGGCCTATGACTGCTGGGATTCACCCCTCTATCCATCCATTCTCTTTGCTTGTCCTTATCAGAGTAGCAGGGGGGCTATCCCAGCTAACATAGGCCGAGAGGTGGGGTACATCCTGGACCGAGCTAACACAGAAAGACAGCCAACCATTCATACCTATGGGCAATTTACAGTGACCAGTTAACCTAACTGTAGGAGGAACCCGGAGTACCCAGAGAGAACAAGCACAAACACGGGGAGAACATGCAAACGCCACACAGATGGTGAAGTCAGACTCGGGACCTTCCTGCTGTGAGGCAACAGTGCTAACAACCACCAGCTGGGATATCATGCTGAAAACAGCATCCTTACTTGTAAAAACATTCATAATGTGAAGGAGAAATTTTGCAGATGAGACACACTGTCTTATTTTTCATGAAATGAGCCATATGTACGCCTCGCATCTCTGTAAATACCTGCCAACATGACAGTGTTCTGTGGGCTCAAACTGGGCACGATGCATACGTACAGTCATGGTTTAACATACGGGATCAGAAGCTGACACATGGCGAGTGAAAAACGGAGTGACGGTGGATTTTGGAGATTACCACTTTAAAATTTGTATCCATTCGTGCGAGCTGAAAGAGCAGATGTGGGCACACAAACATACGTACACTCCCACTCTGCCCAGTTTCTCAGAGAAACCGATGTTTATAAGCAGCAGTTTGTTCCAAACCCAAGAAACACTTATCCAGCCCGATGATGTCATACAGACATGTTTGCTTTGAGGTGTGTGTGTGTGTGTGTGTTTTGTAGGCTATCCTTTATTCAGCGCTCGTGTGTGTGCATAAGTTAAGTTAGCAAACATGCTGGGCTTTCTTTTTGGGAAACAGACAACATCCAGTGTTTAAAATTATAACACGCAGACTGCCCACTGGGATTATGGTGCTGTGTGGTAACAATAAATGTGACAGAGAGCAGAAGCGACAGACAGAGGAGGAGGAGAAAAAAAGAAAACAAAAAAAGCGACATAAAACAGATTTGACAATTTGAAACCAGGAGAGAGATCAGAGAAAGGAGGGAAAAAGGGATAGGAAATTCTCTGGATTTATAAAAAATGAAACATAATTAGCTCAACTGCAAAATGTATGCAGATTTTTTTTAAATAAATTTAAGAAGTAGAAACGTCAGAATTCAGCCAAAAGTATAAACTTGACAGAGTTAACCGTTTCATTTTCTGTCCTCAGCGGGAGCTAACGGTGAATGAGGGATCTGATCAAATACAGAGGAGGCACATGGGATGCAGGAGCCAAACATAAACTTCACTTGCTTCTCTCATCTTTGGCTCGTCTGCATTCATTTATTCTCCCTTTTATTCCCTCCATCCGTCCGCTCACTGGTTCCCTCTGTTGGCTCTAATAAAAGCCGTATGACTGGAAAAGAGCGATACTTTCAGCCCCTCCAGTTGTGATGATTTAATGCGAGCCAACAGACCAATTGGATTTCGGCAAACAGACTCCCGATACCCCCTCGCCTCCCCTGATTTGATGTGACCTGAATTTTTTCAAAGCTGAGGATTTAATGCTGTTTGGATAAACCTATTCCACGTCCAGAAGGCTTTATGTCATTTGCTACAGTCAGATGACTTGTTTAAATGTATGAAGGTTTAGATACTAATTGATACCATGTCCACTCGACTGAGGGTAAAAATTTGAGAACGCACAATTTTCTCTCTGTTCTGGATTTCCATTCACACTGATCCGCAGATTTCCATAAACAAACTTCCTCTCCAGCGAGTGGATTTGAGTTTGGACTTAACTGGGCAGATGATTGCCCAGAGCATTAACAGGTAGAAATCAAGTAGGACTGAAAACGAAGCCAATGCATTAATATAAAAAAAAGCTGCTCCTCTAGGCTTAAAAGAAGAAATAATTTCCCCCAGGGATTAATAAAGTATTCTGATTCTGATTCTGAAGAAGACCTATTCCCTGTAGACTTCTATGTTAAAAAGTTCAGCTTTAGAGCTGAAATAAACAAACATGGTAGAAAAAAAAACAATAAAAAAACCTGTTGCGGTCTCTACAGCCAATTTACCCATTATAATACTGCACAGGTGGGTGGATTTTATGTAACTCACTCCACTGAATTCTGAAAGAGTTACAATTTTTGGGGGCTTAGCTGCAGTGAATGACAAATGGGAAACAACTTGGTTGCTAGCTGCCTGCTATTTTTCACTTTCACTGATTTACATCACAGAACCTCCACTTAACATGAGATTAGGATGAGACTAATTTGATTAATTGGCAAGAGGTCGGTAACATGATAGGGTATAAAAAGAGTTTCTCAGAGCCACAGATGGGTAGAGGATTATGGTAAAAAATACTGGCAGCTGCCAGCAATACCCCCCTGCCTTCTGGTAGATGCAGGTGTGGTATTCCTAGGTGACTTCCTTCTTTCTTCACAAGATTTTCAGAAAACTTGACCTCTGAAGTTGACCTTCAGGCCGAGGTCTCTGAAATTAAATTGTCAGAGATTTTTAATAGCTGCACCTATTGCATGAATTACTTCATCCTCAAGTTCTCACATTTGCAAACTTGGGTGTCCGTGCCACCTGCCCGCCCTGCAGGGCGACGACAAAACCTCATCAGCCCTTTATGACTGAGCCTCACTGAGCCTAAGTTTACAGCATTAAAAGCATATTTAAGGGCATTTTCATTGTTTATCCTGGTCTGAATCAGTTGATGAGTTTGTAAACTTGGAGCATTCTCTTCTGTTTTGAGAAAACAAGCAAGAGGACAAAAATGCGCCACTACAATTTTACGGCTAGTTGCTACAGTTTGTAGCACTACTTGGTCTTCAGCTCAAATGTGGAGCGTATGCCTGGTCTTTGGGTTGGGTCATTGTTGGATTACATTTTTACCATACGTGAACTGCTCTGGAGTTGGTTTGGAAATGCAGTCCACCTCTTCCAAAGGGTCTTGTGAGGTTGTGGTTCACACTCGAGTGCGATTACCAAGTTTACATTTGCAGAACTGAACCGCAATAAGGGTAGAAATGAACCAGCATTAGACTTAAATGAACTAAACGGTGCAGGTATGAAAACACTATAAGGTCTGATTAAGACTTTTGTGGTGAATCTTACTCAGGTGGCCAGCACTGTTGCTGGGATTTATGCTTGTGCTTGGTCTCTATGGTTTGGTCATTTTTTTCCAAGGACAAACATATTTGTACCTCGAGTTTTTCCACCTTATTGTACATTCCCTTATGTCAGTCTGAAAACGAACTGGTATAAAAATCCACCAACCTGTACTGTTTTTATGAAGAATTAAATAAGTTTATAAGAGTTAAACAACTATAGAGACCACAACAGGCTGTAAGCATGCTTATTTCTCCTCTAACGCTGGGCATCTTAACACTGGAGTCAATGAAGATCAATGCCTACAGGAATTGCAGTTTAAGAATTTAAACATTGCCACCTGATGCTGACTGAATGAACGAATGCCGTATGTGGACAGACGTTTTTTGCTAATGAAATAAATATCTTCTTTCTCTTTTCTATTGTAAAGATAACTGTGAGCAAACGCTGGTAATACTGAAGAAGAGTGCAGACAATGATTTTTAAAGCTTTTACTTTTTGTGGTGTGTCCTACTATAAATCCATTTCCATCACACTGAAACTATGATAATTATTAGTCTGTTTTATACTTTCCGACATGAATCACTGTGACGTGACCTGATCTTGGTAGGATTTTACTATTCCCACAATATTGTGAGTGCCTTTTATTTGGTCGGTAACTCACCTCAACATAACTTACCAGAATGGATAACCGCTGTTTAAAATACAAGATTTCACTGAGGAAAAGGAAGGAAAGGAGGATTTCCTGTCACTCTACGGTTCACACTTTTACACCCCGGAGATGCCGAATGATCAAACTCAGATTTTGTTTTCCTTTTCAGATGTGTGGCTGTGTGCGGCGAAACGTCTGACATGGTCGCCGACATGTCGTTTCCTGACCTCACCTCCTTACAATAATTCTCCCTTCGCTCAACTTTTCGCCTAAATTTCACCCTGCTGGACGATTTCTCCTGAGAGCTGTGGGCTGTCAGCGCTGAGACCAAAGACCCGACTTCAGGCTTAACCACAAGGCTGCACGCACACACGGGAACACGAACATACAAACATAAAGGCACATATAGAGAGGAAGATACAGAAAAAGGAAAAAAAATACCACATGTATCAAGAGCCAGACTCGAGCAGAGGTCATAGACATATTGTGCATATTCACACACACATACAACAGGACGTTAAAAAGCCACAGAGAGGACACAAAGAGGGAAGACGACATACTTTCATCCCACACAGAGACGTATAGAAACAAGAGCAGACACATGAAACTGCACTTTAAAAGAGCCGTGGAGAGACCAAAATGCCTCAGGTGAGCCAGGGTTCAGTGCAACACAAACACACACCTGTTTACGTTCCACACCCTCACAAACAGGCACACCTGTGCATCCAACCCAAACACATACACATGACATGCACACCTTTGATGGTGCTGATGACCTGGTCCAGGTGTTTGTTGTCGTTGCGGTCTGGTCTACAGCTCGGACTGATCTCCAGCGAGTAGTCTGGTCCGTATTCTGTAAAAAACTAAACACACACACACACAGATCACATCATAAGGTTTTGCATTTGCCGATTTTGAAATAATACTTCATTTTTCTTATTCACAGTCATGTGTTCATCACATTTGCCCAGAGTCACTGCAGCAGAGTGCCAAAATACACTCTGTCTTCTTTGTCTTTGTTTTTTTTCCTCTTTTTTTGGAGAATGCAGCTGCTTTCCTGGAAAGTTTCGGGGTCTGTTTGGACTTTGAAGAACTGAACTGACTGGTGATGAATATTTACACAGGCTTTCAGGGATCTTTTTTTTTAAACATAACAGTGAAATCAATTCAAAACAGTGGTTAAAAAAGGACACACTTCCTTCCAGTTTTTGACCATCATTTCTGTTTTTCTCAACCATATCAAGATATCTCTTTCCATTCTTTCTGGCTTTGTTCCTGTAAAGCCAGCCACACAGTTCTGGGTTTGAAACTCAGGCCACGGCTGGACACTTATGAGGAGCTTGCATAATTTGCTTCCACAAATTTCCTCCAACAGCTTAGAGATTAACTCAGCAGTTTAGTGTTGGGGGCAGGGGTAAATTCACTTCTAATGCTCACATGCTACATTTTCAGGAATTTACAAATCCTGTACCAGGAGACCAAAATGCAGGAAAGTTCATTTGAAAGGCTTCTAGTTTCTTAATAGAAAAGCACAAAGCCTAAATAGTATTTAAGTTTTGCAAAATTATTATTGCTCTGGGTTTCTGTCTGACTGCAGCTGTTACAAGTTAGCAAAGACCCATTATCAAGTCTTGAGTGAAGGTCTGTGTCACCACCTTGAGGTCTTGAAACTGGATGAGGCAAGTGAGGGGTGGATCTGACTGTGAAGCTTACTGGCCAAAAAACCCCCCCAAAAAACAAAAAAACTTGTGATTGACAAGTCATTAGCCAATATCTTGGAGAATCCTCCTACGTGACTCTTAAAATGACCATAATAAGTAAAACATGTACTGTATTTTCCGCATTATAAGGCACACTTAAAATCCTTTAATTTTGTCAAAAATCGACAGTGCGTCTTATAATCCGGTGTGCCTTATGTATGAATTCTGGTTGTGCTTACTGACCTCGAACTGATTTGGTACACGGCGCTCAAAAATCTGTGGAAAATGTTTTAGCACCACTTTGGTAAGCTACCAAGCCGCACCGCTAGGTGGATTGTCGGAGCCTTACAGCTACCGTAATCAGGAGCCTCGTGGAATAATCTGGGTCCAAAACTCCGTTGGCTTCAGGTCCCAAAGTCAAACGAACACTGCGGCATCACTGAGAGTTAAAAACTGTCTAAATCTTTAATAAAATGATCAGCATTGCTGCTTTACCAGGTGTAACAATTAAGTTTAACATCCAGGCATCCATGAAAACAGAATGTATAAAATTCAACGGAGTTAGAAGTTAGTAGGAAGTTAGCTCGCTAGTTTCCACCTAAACATGATATACCATGTTCTGACTGAGAGATTTCTGAAACAATTAAAACGTAAAGCTCTGCTATCACTCCCAACATAAATGAAGAGAGAAAACTAAACAGCAGTTAGTCATTAATATACTGCAACAACATGGGAACAGAGCAGCGGCGAGAGAATTCAACATTAATGAATCAATGGTACGGAAGTGGAGGAAGCAAGGAGAATGAGTTGAGTAAAGTTTGACTTATCTGACTGTTTTGTTTTGCTTAATGCGCCTTATAATACAGTGCGCCTTATGGTCCGAACAATATGGTATTTAATACTCTATTCAGTTTGATCTGAAATTTGGAATTTCGGCCATGAAGTCATCAGGAAAGTGTTCACTGTGGTCAAAGAGCAAGGAAGCAGAACATGGTTCCATCCATCACTGCATATGAAAGAGGAAGCTCAAAGATTAGTACTTCCCCATGAAGAAGGGCCAATGAGTCTGGGGATATTTTTAATGATGTTAGTTAAAAGGTCAATACGGCACTTATTTCATGACACTCCATCCAATTGCCCATTGAGCACCAAAAGCCAGTAGGATTCAATTCTTTAGACACTGTGCAAAATTTCATGGTAATCCGTCCAGTATTTGTTGAGATATTTCCATCTGGACCAAAGCAGTGCACTGATTAACAGACTGATCCCTCAAGCAAAGAAACACATTTTTCAGATAGACACATGTTGTTTATATTCTCTGATTCTTTTTTCCCTCCTGTGTTGTCTGGGAGCTGGATCAACACAAACAAAAAAATATACGAGATTCTGAAGCTTGTACAGAAGGAAAATGTAATGCATAACACAGAAGAGGAACCACAAATCAGTCAAGCCTCTGCTAAGACAGCCTGGGCTTTGCCAACTTGAATAAAAAAATAAAAAAAAACAACTCAGAGTATTTCAGCAAATACCAAAGGCTTTTCAGGCAGAACCCGGTGTCAGCCAATTGAAAAAAAGAAACAGGTGGAAACCCAGAGAGTGGGTTCAACCAGAAGTTAAAACCAGAGCACGTCAGTTTGGGGCCATGACTCAGTGCCATGAGAGCTAAGCAAACTCTGAGGCCAGGTCTGACCACAAGTGCGTCAGTCCGTTTGCAGTGACTGTTGTGAAAGCCTTGGACTCTGAGGACTCAGCAGAAACACGTTGAGCGAGCCAAGCTGAGGTCTAATGCAGAGGAGTGGGACATGTAGGAAAACGACGGCGATTAAGTGAAGATGGGGGTTAAAATGGTAAGAAAAGATTATTAAGTTAATAAGATATCAGGAAACAGTGAATTGGGGCTTAGATTTGTTTGATCAACAGTCAAAAACCTTGTATCATAGAACCTCAATTTGTCAGATAATCACGTAAAAGAAAAGAAAAACAGGGTTGAGTGATCCTGTTCAAGGACTCAAGTACTGCAGCTTTTGGCACTTCGGCGTTGAACTGACGCACAAAGGTTTGCTGCTCAGCCTGTCCGGGGTGTAACGCGTCTATCCTGACAGCTTGGATGGGCAAAGGCTCAGGCGCTCTGCAAAAGCGTCCGAGTACTCAAGTAAAATCAAACCAACCAACAACTGTAAAAGTCTTCGGTGCAGGGATGCTAGGTTCAGCTGTGGCTCACCAATCTGCCTGTGAGACCATTTAATGATTTGATCTAATGAGTTTCTGCAGTTTTACAGATAAATATCTGAAAAAAGACAAAATAGACTCGATTAAAAGGACAATAAAATGAAATTGTCTTAGTTTTATCAGTGTGGAAATAGGAACGTTTCCTGAAATGCAACAAAGCTGGTCCCCTTAGAAATCTTCAAAGTTCAGTTTTGACTTTTTAAGAGTTTGAAATGTCCGTTCTGAACTTGCCAAACCTCACTTCTGACTAGGGGCGGGTTTTGATAATCAATTTATCAATTAAAATCGATTCTGGCTTGGATAACGTGATATCGATTAATTAAATCCTGAATCGATTTTTTTAATATTAATTTATTTTGCCCGAAACGCCAGAATCTCAGGTTAAACCTCACAAAATTTCAAGAACCACCAAACAGCTAAAACAGTAAATGAGAGCAGGTACACAGATTCTGCACGAAGACGTAAACACAAAGCGCGGACCCGCGGATCAGAATCAGTGAGATGTCGCCTTTCTCACCCGACAGCACGGACACGGTCAGGGCTGAAAGCCGACAGCTCGCTGATTCTGATGTTTCGGCGGGTCCGCGCTTTGTGTTTATGCCCTTTTTGCCGTGATTCTAAAGCTGTTAGTTTTATCTCTCTCCAAACAATATTGACCGAACAAGCAGCAAAAGAAGATCCAAACTACGCTTCACATAAACATCGTCATGAATTCTCTCTGACTTTTGCTGTGTTGCTTCCACCACGATAAAATCACACTTCATGTACAGCTCTCTCTCTCTCGCTTTCTCTGTATACTTCAAGAGCAGTTTCCCGTCTAAAAATCTGTTTTGTGCGTTATTCGCTTGCTTGTTACGTACAAGTCTACCGTTGTTTACAGCGCTGTCGGCCGCTGTTTTTTTCCCTTTTACTTACTTCCGAAAAGAAAACCTAATTTCTGCTTTTCAATAGGCTTCTGAACAAATGTAAACTTTTTAAAATGATGCAAAATGCAAAACACTTAGCCGTGTCTGTAATAAAACCTCTGTAACATCAGAGGTAATGTTCATATGTTGATTAATGGTTTTCTTTCGTTTTTGATGTACTGCAAAATATTTTTATAAAATCCAAGGCCAGGAAAATCACCTTCATGTTTTTCTGTGTTTTATCTTCAGCTACTTTGACACAAAGGCATCTGCTGTGATGCTCACACCTTTGATAAAGTCTTGCGATTGTCAGCTTCCTTTGTATAGATACAAAAATATGTAAATGTACTGATCTGAATTATAATATTTCTGACTGTCAAAATTTCCCAGATTCAAATCGAATCGAATTGATTCGGGACCTTGTGAATCGGAATCAAATCGATTCTAGAAATCAGTGACGATACCCAGCCCTACTTCTGACCACTACCGTCCATATTATAATAATTAAAAATCTTTAGTAGAGCAGGACAAGGTTGCTGGGGAGAAGGAGGTGTTGATGCCTACTACTGCCCTAGAGCCTTGAATGAGTTTTAGAAGATGGACGGATAAACAAAGCCAACACTAAAACAACGACTAAACCTAAAACTCAACTTCATTTCGCAGTCCCATGGTTACAGCTTTAGAAGGATTCAGTTTACATTTACATACAATGAGAAAAAGTAGAAAACTTTATAAGCAGACTGCAGTCAGTGAATATCTGGCTTCCTCTTTTGTTTGTTTTGGACTTCCTAAACTTACATTATCAAACTTTCTACTGTCACATTTGCTCCTCTGGCTTAAATTACCTCCCCCCCCCCCCCCCCCCCCCCCAAAAGAAAAAAAAAATAAAAAATGTCAGCTTGGCCCCCTTGAGTTGGCGTTCAGTTAGCATCCCCTAATGATTCCTGCGTTGATGTTGCAGTCACTTAGAAGTCGAGGATATCTTGTTTTGAATGGAGCCTCTGTAGTGGCTTAGGTGTACATTAGTAGACAAGACTTCACAAAGTCTGCTGGAAACAAACAAAACACACATACACGAACTGAGCCAATGTGCAGCAGGAGTATACTTTTGTTTATATGAAGACAAAGGCTACTCTGTCTTTGATTAATGGTCTTGTGTGAGTCAGATAGAGAGAATGCACTCCTGTGTATATGTGCTAGATTTATTAATGCGTCCTTATATGTGTGTTTCGTGTGATTATCCACGTATATTTGCTTGTGGGAGTTCATGCACACAGAGGTAAGGCCCTGTTTTAGTGTGTGTGTGTGTGTGTGTGTGTTTCCAATTACTTCAGATGAGTTTCTGTGTCTTACCTCCGGCCTCAACAGAGCCCAACGTGACATACACACACACACACTGTATTCCCATGAACCCAGTGCTCTGTCTCCTGCTGTCCAGCAAAACACACACACACACAGACTCCCACTGACTGCTTGTTTGGCTTGGATGACCATGGAGAGAAGAGAAAGAGGGGAAGTGAGGAAAGTGAAGCCCATCCTGACACACTTCTTCAACATTGTCTTCATAGTAGAGGCAAATAAAATGATAGCCAGTAATTCTGTGCTGTTTTTGTGTGTGTGTGTGTGTGTGTGTGTGTGTGTGTGTGTGTGTGTGTGTGTGTGTGTGTGTGTTTGTAAGAGAAAACGCCACATGACAACAGATAGAGGCGATCCAGTGACGCAGCACAGCTATGTCACCTGGCCAAGGTCAGGAGACAGAAAATACCCGGTGACTGGCTCCAGTGTCTCCGGCAGAGACGCCCAGGGAGATAAATAGGGAAAGGTCTCTGCTTATTTACCATGGTCCTATACATGGAAACTTCTGTCCATCACTCACTGAGCCTGTTTGTACTGTGAAGGGAACACTGTGTGTTCTCATCAGAATGTCTTTATAACAACCCCCCCCCCCCAAAACAAATAATGTAAGGTTTTAGAACTATTCATTAAGTTAAAATGCTTAATCCTCGTTTAGTTTCATTTTCAGCTCCTGCAACAAAGCTCTGTTCTTTTAAAGTGCACTAAATTTAACAGCTTGTGTCCATGGATTAGTTTGTTGATAATATTTGGAGCTGTAACTATGTAACACTGCTCAAAAAAAGGAAACGACCAAGTGTAACACAAAGGGCCAGGTCACAACATGAATTGGGGGCTTGTCCGGGATTTGAACCCGGCAGCTCTCACACCCGAAAAGAGAATCATACTCCTAGACCAGCTTACCTTTTGCGGCACACACACACACACACACACACACACACACACACACACACACACACACACACACACACAGCTCACTAGCTGCAACCCAACATGGCTCTCTGGCACTAGAGCTCACCTTTCTCTGGCCTTAAGCATTCTTAATTACTGATGGGAGTCAGCTGTACAAAAAAGGTGGCATCTAAGGCAGAAGATATAGCAAGACACACACACACACACACATGGTCAATTTCAGGGGGAGACCGTGCTAGGGCTGTACCACATGATAATCAGTGCACCAGTTAGGAATCAGAAACTAGTTTGAGTCCATTTCAGCTGCTTTGGTGCAAATCAAAGTGACAACATGTACAATGAAAAAGTGACAACAGGCAAACACATAAAGGGAAGTCTTTCTTCTGATTTCTCCATATTTTAGCTTTTTATTAGGGTCCTTATCAATGCTGGATGTCCCAAAATAAAGGAGCACTGGGAAGCAAAACCGCCACATATTTGGAATATCGAAGAAAATGATCCAAATCGGCATCTAAAGTTGAGGTTTAATACCTGTTCCATGCACACTGAAAATGTTCACCAGCTTCAACTCCCACCTTACAGAGATATATCAGGAAAGGACCAAAGCTACACTGGCTTTTTTTTTTTTTTTTAAAGGTGCATACCAATCAGGTGCTTATTCATCAACAATGAACATCACACGAAACCCAAAAGATTGCCGGCCACAGCAGCCATGTGCTGTTAGCAGTTGCAGCTTCAGCCCTAAGTTGACCAGTCAACTCATATTTTGCCAAGACAAGCTGCCAAACCAGAAACCAATTCACTCTCCCTATGACAGATGGATGGGTAGATGTAAATATAACAACGCTGTAATGTGTATCACTCAACACTGGCGAAACAATTCACTCCACCACCATTTCGAACCTCCAATTGTAGATTTTTTTCACCTTTTGAGTGCAGGAACATGAATGGGAACATAGCAAACAGGAACACAAATCAATCCAAGTGCTTTCTATCTAACATTCATACTCTCCAATAAAGACATGGAAAGAAACTTGGGTTCCAGTATCGTGCCCGAGCATACTTTGCCAAGCAGACGGAAGCAGTAGATGACCTTGCTTTACCTTCTGAGCCTCAGCCATTCCCAGTAATAAACTTCATTAATATTAGCATAACTCTGCAAAGATTAAGTAAATTTTAAAACATTGCAACATCTTCTAAAGTATCTTTTAAAAGTAAAAGCTGGTCTAATTGATTTCATCCCTCCACCTTTAAAAGGTGCTCAGGACTCCTGGGGACTCCATCGGCCTGAACAGCTAAACAGCTTTAATAATCATAAACTTCTTTTTTGAATTAATTATTTTTTTATATGTACATTACCTCAGCGATGTTACAATTAAATTAATTTGCAACTGGCAAAACTAAACATGCCATCATCCATATTTTCCTGCCAACAAGGAAACGCACCAATCAACAAAATATCCTCCATATGTGCGTGTGTTTATCTTTACACTGTCTATAAATTACTAATCTGTAAATCTGTGCCGCTCTGAGTAAATAAGAGGACCTTCACTAACCCCTGCCCCCAATCAGAGCATTATAATAAACTCTGTTATGGCTCATACGTGTGACCAGTTCACATCAAGGTGACGGCTCCTACATCTGAACATGCAAACAACAAACTGGCTGCAAAAAACCCAAAAACAAAACCCAAAGAAACGCTGTTTACAGCGTTGTTTGACGATAGCACGAGAAAACATCAGTTCATATTTGTGTTTGAGCAACGAGTACATGCCCTGTGAGAAAGCTGGAGTGTGTGACAGTACGCACCAGGCTATGTGTGTGTGTGTTTGCGTGTGTGCACGTGTGCGCATGTGTGTGTGTGAGAGTGAAAGAGAGTGAGTGAGAGAGAGAGAGTGAGGGAGGGTTGTTTGTTTTTACAGCGATCAGCAGGATCTCCAGCTATGAAGGACACTGAGCAGCGCAGCAGGGAGGAAAACATCTCCGAAAACAAATGTAGTCTGACTCATATCAAGCTGCTATCTAATAAATGTTTTCAACAAGGAAAAAAAAAACAACAAAAAAACCCAAAAAACAGTGTGATGCCCCAATCACGGTCACATTGCGCACGTACTCCTCTCCCTCACTCTGCATCTGGACTCTCTCTCACCCTTCCCACTTTTCATCAGTCCATGTTTTTTTCTTGGTTCATCTGATAGTTTTCCTTTTATGGAAACCTGCCCCGCAAATACCATTTGGACTTCAAAAAAGAAAGAAAGAAAGAAAAAACACTTCTATTCTTGAACTGCTGCTGTAACAGTGTAATTGCTCCATTGTGGCAAGAATAAAGGATTATTTTATACTTTGAAGGGCTTTCATACTATGAACCCCTGGTATAGTTTCAGTGTATCAGACATCAAATGTAAAACAGTGAAACTAATACACTGCAGAAAAATACCAGTGGATTACCGTGTGTTGCTGTGTGATACATATATTATACTGTAATACACTTCTATACACTAATATCTGGTAACACAATTGTTGCTTATCATACCTATACTGTTACTGTATATCAGTGACAGACCTTCCTAAATGTTCTAATGTTAATTGTGTATTCTATGAATATTATGAGTTATATAAAATGCATTCACATTTATAAAATCTTCATCTGCTGCTTCTTAGAAAACAAATATTGTTTGCTTCAATAACAGCGGGGGGGAAAAAAACGGTAGAACTTTCTATTACAGCTTGGTAATAAATAGGTAATAGTAGGGGGAACAGGGTAATAATTTGGTGATTTCTTAGTTATTACTATGCAATTACAAAAGTAATAATTATGTAATATTTAAGTAACATAATGTAGCAACAGTGGTTATAGCTGAGTAATATTACCCGGAAACTTATGTAATAGCATAATAAGAGCCCCAAAACTGGGGGTAATAACATGGAAATAGAGCTCCGCAATAATAGTGTAATAAGGAAGAAAAATAATGCAATAATGTGGTCATTTTGACCGAGCTGTAATAAAAAGTGCTACCAAAAAAGTACTTTAAAACTTAAGATATGTTTTGAGAGAATTGTGTATAACAGTAGGTAAGTAAGGTTTTTTTGTAAAATATCTTTCTGCACCCCACCACCTGTTTAACTTTGCAGGATTAGTTGCCACGTATCTGCAAAACCTCAGCAGATGAACCGGTGACTCCGTAAAACTCTGATGAACTGATGCAAATTCCCTTCATAGTTTGTTGTGAAAATGCTCAGATCCTCCAGATGCCACAGATGTTTGGAAATTAAAGGCGAGCTTATCAATGCCATTGGAGCACAGCTGGACGTGTGTGCTTCAACTTCACTTTTATAGAGACAGGAATAAAAGGAGAGTGCTTGGAGAAAAGTGAGTGAAATCATAGTTACTGGAGATTTCCTGTGCTTTTTATTGGTCATACTCCACATTCTCCTCTTCTCCCACTGTCTGTTTGGAGCAAATAGTCTGTGTGGCTGCATCAGTACAAAAGGTAGACTTTACCCACTGGTTTCTAAAGCCTTAAGATTAGGATTTTCATTGTTGCCACCTTGGCTGCAAAAACTGGATGGGATGAGGAAAAGTTGATCTGACTATAAAACTGCATGTTCACTGGTAAATTAACATATTAAGGATAATATTTGAAAGAAAAAAGGATATGACTATGATTTAGAAAACAATGTGAGCAGCTGAGCCGATAAGCTCATCAGCAAAGCAAAAGTGAAAGAAGCAGTTTTCCTTTAGACTTCTACAGGACCAGAAGTCTTTTTGCAACCACCGCTGTTGTCATTTGGTGGCCTGCTGTACACTTAGTGTAGAAAAAAGGTTTGCTGATAAGAAGCTGATGAAAATGGTGGATGGATTTGATAGATTCTAGGATTAAAAATAAAACCATATTTCTGCTTTTACTACGGGTGGCATTCTTAGAAATCACGGCTAAAGTTCACGTCATGTTTGGTGTGAATGGACCATTACCCAAGATTCACTGCAAAACTTTAAAATGTCATTAGGGGCCTAGAATAAAAACAAACCCTATGATAAGAAAAAAAGAGAATTCACAAAGCTTTTACCAGACTGATGAATTCATGGTAGGATAAGCTTTTACAATAATGCTGTAATGTACAGTGATGTGGTTTTACTGACTCCTATAATGAACCCAAAAGAACTGAAAGCCTCCAAAATTCAAAACTGATGCCTTATAGCCTATAAAACATCTCGCCTGAGAGGAACATAAAAGTATTCAGGATCAATTGTAGTCCAAGCAGCTTGAAATAAAGGTGAAGGGACTTCAAGTTGTTTTTAAAGATGTTTCACCTCTTATCCAAGAGCCTTCTTCAGATGAAAAACCAAAAGGTGGAGAGTCCCGGGTACTTGACCCGCTATTAACACGTGAGACATCAGGTCTTCAGAAAACTTTAAGTCAAGTTGCTTTTGATGCAAGCTCCTTAGACTACTATGACCTGGATGACTGAGAACCTACACAGACAGGATCAGTGGTGATGCCATCTTCTGGGATGGAGTCATTTATGAACATGAGATGAAGACAATCACTCAACTACAACAGAGCCGTGGCTCCATAAAGGGTAGACAGAAAGGAAACAGAGTCTTTCAGTTCATTGTTCACCGATAATATGTCGCAGGATCTCCAGCTGCAGCATTTTGAACTTAATCAATCATAATATTGCAATAATGAGCTTCTTCAGTCAGACTTTGTAAACAGATACATTTCCCTACGCCTACACACGCTATTGCTTGGTGATATTTCCTGTGATTGAGCCTGTGAATCTGGGAGCCAGCACATCCCTGACGGCACCGAGGGGCAGGACAGGAAGTGGCTGCAGACAGGAAAAAGGGGAAGTAGGAAGTAAAGAGGCGGGATGCTTCCCTGCTGCCAATCTGGAACCAGAGACGTCCTCCCTTCCTGTGCGGCTTTGAGACGGACACACGTTTGTATCTACTTCTGTTCCTCTCACCAGAGAAGAATCTGATCGAAGCGGGTTGTTGGGCAATCCAAAGGAAAAAAAAAATCTGGCTGACTTTTATTAGTTTGTATTCTCTGCTAGTAATTTAATACCCACGTATTACCATTATCTGCACAGAGATGACGGGATAACTTGTTTCCAGACTAGCTCTTAAGGAGCATGTTGCTTAGAAGGAGGAAAATTAATTTGAAAAAAAAAAAAAACCTTTCCAGTTGTTCTCAGTTTAGCAGCTTGCTGCCCAGACAAATAAAATATCCTTTAAATAATATAAATATGCTTATTTGACCAGTGGGGTCAAAAGAGAGAGAGAGAGAGAGAGAGAAAAGGCCTTGCTTTTGGACTGCAGATCTGGTTTAGCCTTCTAAAAACATACAATAATTCTTTGGCCAGTTTTCAGCTTCCTTCAGTACAATGATTACATTTTTCTACACAGAAATATTGAACGAGTTAAAAGTCAAGGTTTTGCTTCAAAATACCAATATAAGGCAGTGCACCCTCCCACACTGGGTGCTGATCCAGCCAAGCCCAGTTGTTGTTACACTATGAGCTTAATGGGAGCATGGCAGAGACAGGAAAAAGAGATGAGCAACAGAGACGTGAAGGTACAGCGTGTGACAAAGGATATGAGCTGGATTCACATCAACAACATTGCGAGGACATGGCATACGTGTTTGCCCACTGACTCAGCAGTTTGGAAGTTACTAAGAACAGAAATAAAGGTGGTGGTGGCAGGGTGGGGGGTCTCTTCTCTGTTTCTGTCCTTGAATGGTACACACTGAGTTTTTAGAGAAAGATCTGATCCAAATCTGTGCAACTTCATGTTGTTGTCACCGTCACCAAAAATAGTCTCAAATCAATAGCAGCACTGGAGCAGTACACTCCTCTATGATATGTGAATATATCCAGGGGTTAAAAACAACCATAAATATTGTTTTATGTGCAGCATTTTAAGCACACACACAAAAAAGACTATTTTACTCAGAACTATTCATTGATTACTCTAAAATGAATGTGCATAGTTCTTAGTCCTTTGACTTAAACTGATACCTTCTAACACAAAGGTACTCCATTAAAATTTAAAGATCAAACAAAGATCCAAAATATCATAAAGTTATACATGCATTATAATTCAATGCAATGCATTTTGAAGCGGCCTAACAGTCAGATCAGTGTCTGTATGCAGTCAACAACTGGAAGTTGAAGTACTAAAGTACAATTCAACAGTATTATATTTTATTATTATAAAATAATAATAAAATGATCTTTTACTCATTACAAGTAAAATAAGGTTTGATTTTTGTAATTATTTCAGCTTCATAATCTCCTCTCTGTCCGTTTTCCTGACTTACTTCTTTGGACTTTCTCCGTTTTCATCCGCACTCTGAATAAATAATTTGATTGACAGATCAATGAGTTATTGGTCTGTGCTAAAAAGACAAAAAACAAATGCATAAATTGAAATAACCATAAATAAAAGAAAAGTTGTGCAAAGTGAAATAGAAAGGTCCATTAAAATCTAATCATAGGTCCGGGTACAGATCTGGATGCTGGTTCACCTGCTGTTGACCTGCAATCTACATGGATCACAATATTGGACCACCTACCCGCACAGCAGCTGCTCGGCCAAATAAAATCATGCCATGAAGCTCCCAGCGCAGAGTATGAGTGCAGATGTTAATGCCAGAGGATGTTAAGGAACCACTTCTAAGAGGCAGAAAATTTGACTTGTTGCAACGGTACCACGCTCTCTGGAACGACCCATTCTCTCACATAAGTCTGTGAAGGCTAGGTGCTTGATTTCATACAGCTGTGGCAAGGGGACTGAAAATACCCGAATTCAAATATTAACAGGTGTAGACCAACACTTATGTCTATGTATTACTTGTGATCGTTGGATCGTCGAACACCCTTTTGGACTCTTATAGCTGACCCAGGTTTTTAAGGTTCCCCAACACTATTTGTGGAGTGTCTTGTGGTGACTGTTGTTGAATTTAATTGAAAAAGATTTAATTGAAACACTTGAGAGATGAGATGACGAGAGATGAGAGTTTCCATTAAACCACTTCCATTGGAGTGGAAGTGACCACTTGAAAAAAGGTATTTTATTATTAACTAAAAATGGAGAGTGGCCTTCAGGTCTGAGATGTTTAAGTTCATATGGTTTTAAAGATGTGGTGTACGTGCCAGTGACAGAGGTTACTTTAAGGGGATTCAGAGGAGTATTAAAGACCCTACTGTGGTTTTTGCCCTTCTTCATGACATAACACGTTTAGATAAGATGATACCCCACCCCGCCTTAAATTAAAGATAATAAATCTAGGCTAACAGGCAAAGCAAAACCATGTGAACATCACATGTGACAAATAAAAAGTTCCTGTAACAATAAGAACAATTGTTTCCACCCTCAAAATAAAGTTCAATATAAAGACAAACTGTTCTTGTCAAATGAGAGACACCAACTAACCTTTGACCCGTGCGGCTATACTTAGCACGCCCAACACCGCGGCTCCTTCGATTCACACGCAGATAGGAGCCGCCGCTATCGCACAATGGGGGGGAGAGGGGGGGTCAATCGGGATCAGCTCAGCACTGGCAGACAATACGAGTCAGCAGCGAAGGTTAACAACTTTCAACCCGGTGGCTGGAATCCTGGCGTGTTTGCATTAGATACTGAAATATAATGAGTGTGACTCAAGCAGAGGCATTGTGTGCGTTATCTGCAGTGTAATATTTTGTCTAGTAATCAGCGAGTATTACAGCACTTATTGTTGACGTGACTGGCCAACTCTGACTGATGTTTGTGTTCTTTAGACTGCTATTTTTAATTATTTCATTTGAAGCCTGTGTGCTGCAAGAACAGAACACCACAAATCCTCTCGGGCACTGAAAATAAACCTTTCCAAATAAATATTTAAAAGCAACAAATATGTTCGGACTGGTTTTAGTGAGATTTCTGCAGATAAAACAGAGTGTTTGAATTTGTAGTTTTTGCATTTTCCTTCGACTTTGAGCCACTTTTGCCAGTTTGCCTGTTTGAGTTTCCTCCACACTGGTGTCCATTTATCATACAATGAAGCACATGAGAAGCGTTATAAAACAGGCCAGTGCATTATCTGACAGTAATGAATGTGTGTATTCATGGGGTTTTGTCTACAGCGGAGCAGGAGGAGTAAGACGCACTCACACAAACGGGCACAAAGGTAGTTTTTGTTCCCCGTGTCACTGGAACTGGAACAGCTCTGCTTGGTCATCGTGGATAAATGCCCCTCTTATCGCACACAGAGTGAGCTTCAAACACACACACATATGCATTCACATACATACATGCATACACACATATATGTGAAGTTTAGCAGAGGTTGCAATTTACCTTGAAAATAGGTTGTTTCATGAATCAGAAAAAAACAAGACATAAACACAATAAAATTTAAAGTGTTTCAGGTGGAAAACCGTTTGTGTGTGTGTGTTTGTGTGTGTGTGTCACCTCATCTTCATCAACTGTGGCAGCTGGCCGCACTGATAGTTGCTTTGTTTTCAGTGAGTGCTCCTTAATGAGGTCAAAGGCCATTTGGGGCCATTGGACGCCCGACGAGGAGAAACAAGAGGTACGTTCTTCTCGACCAGGACGCACACACGCGTGCGCACGCACGCACACACACACGAACACACACACTGAGGCGCTCACAGCTATTCATTACATCTGACCAAGACAAGGTCCAAAAAATCAGCTGCTGGAGAAAGAGGCTCTTTGTGCGTGTGAGAGCATAGGAGCGGGAGAGACAGATGGGCGCGCCGATTTCTATTTGGAGAGAGGATGGCTCTGTTTGATTTACCGAAAAGCAACTGGTCACATGTCCCGTGTTTCACAACCAAGTCAACAAATAAAATACACAGTGACATTCTTTTTCTTCCTTCCTCGCTAAATTAAATCAACAGCATATGTATTCTCGCTATTTTAAGAATCCTCGCTGACGTCCACCCTTTTGAACTAACTGGACAGGTAAAGCTGCGGTTTAAGTCCTTCCAGTCCGACTTCTATAACTCCTCTAATAACGTTCACCCAGACGACGCGGAAAAGAAGAGAGTGAGAGGAGTCTGTGTTCATCGCAGCAGACAGAGAGGAATTGTCAACACTGCTACCTGTCCCGCTCACCTGTACACAAACCCCTTTATTGAGATCGGGCAGCCATCTTTGATTAGATGGAGTGACTCAGCAGACAGAGGACACAAGAGGGTGTGTTTGCGTTTCCATGCATGTGTGTGCGTGTGATGGTACAATGAAGGGGCACATTTGTCCTCATGTGGGAATATGTAAATGTGTGCGATGGTGGCTGTAACAGGCAGGGAAAGGGAGGATGTGTGTGAGTGTGTGTGTGTGTGTGTGTGTCCGTGTACCTCATGGTCAGGTATTTCAGAGGAGAGAGTCTTTCCCAGCACTTCTGCTGTCAGGTAGGTCCAACACCGAGCTGTGTTAGCCAGGTTATAACCTCCTGAGTAGAGAGAAGGAACACAGACACATATGAGGAGAAACACAAATGATATAATCTTTATGGAGTACCTGGAACCCACATGAAGGCAAGTTTGGAGCCCTGAAAACTATTAAATATGAATTTGAAACTTTTAAACATTTACATCTGCTCAAACCTTGCATTTGTGATGAGTAGCCAATCAGAGTAAAATTGGTTTACAGTTAGAGGAGCAAAAATTGCTCCTTTTACAAAGACAAAGTAGTCAGGATGTACATCAAGGCATCAACTGATCAACATCACTTAAGTTTCACGCCATGTGTGAAACTTGTCCGGGCATGCCCAATTCATGCCCGGACATCTGCGTGCTTTGAAGCTGATGTACGTGTGTATGCATGGCTACACTGCTCCATCTTTGTCTTTAAATGAGAGAAAACAGGAGCAGGACGATATTCCTGACAGGTGGACTGATCCTTAAATCGTAGCATGATGTAACTGCATCTGCAGGAATGCTAGTTTATCTTGCACCCCTACTGTTTTTCCACATTTGTTTTTGTCAGTGAAAAACTGGTGAAGACTGCATAGACAGGTGAAAAATCGTAAACAGAAAGAGAAGGCCTAACATCACATCTGGCCAGGCTGACTGTCACACTGGAGCTCCCCAGGGTTCATTATAGGGTTTCCTAGTCATGTGCTCTTTTTCTTCTGTGTTTTGCACATATCTAAAATATGCTCTTATTGTGTGCTTTTTTACATTTTTATCTGATAATATGGAGCTCTGCAACACAAGGTTTTTCACCCTACTTTTTGTAAATTTGTGGTGTGACAATGAAGCTGAATCTGAAGTTGAAAGAAAGCAGAGCCAGCAAGTGTTTGACTTGATACAACTTTACCTGTTTAGCAGGAATCTACCACTTATTGCTCATTAATTAAATCTAAACCAATCAGTTTTGTCAGAAATAAAACTTCTAGTCTACACATTTCTCTTCCATCAAACTGATTTTTATGTTTTTCTTGCTTAATCAAGGATCATCAGCTTTAAACTACTGCCCGTCACATTTGTGACAACACAGTTTGCTCAGGGAGATGATGGTTGTGCCTCAGCATGTGTGTGCTGCTAAACTGTTGTTCAATCCTCCACTTAAACCTTCAAACACTTTCTTAAAGCAGTTTGAATCTCAAACTACAGGGCGGGCCTGACTGGTGGGAAAGAGACCCACTGCAGGATGGGATGACCAGAGGAAAAAAAACATATGGGGTCAAACGAAGTTGAAGAACATGATTCCTGTAGAGAAAACATACAAAGACTTTACTGATCCTACTGTGTTGGCTGTTCTTTCACTGGAATAAAACTTAAATCCTTTGTATTGTTAATAATTTGTCTGTCCAGACTGGACCATTTCCATATAAAATAAAATCACTTCATTACTTTACACAGGATATAGCACAACATCTGTTTATCTGTAAAAAAAATAAATAAAATAATATAAAATATATATACTCTATTAAGTTAAATGAGTGGGGAAATCCATTTTGAGCAACTGTTAGTTTCCTTTGCTATATTGATGTTTGGGGGCTGTGTGTAGATATCACAGGAGTTATTGTTTTTTGAGTGATGCATCATGTAAAGTCGCTGTGAGCTTCACCATTTAGCATCCGAAATCTAATCAGTTCATCCCCAAACTTATTTGTATTTGTGAACGAGTTTGGTTGTGGCCAAAAATGTGTTTTTTCCTGAGGCCACAGTAAGCTTGTAAAAGAAAAATAAGTTTGCATGCTGCAGAACTCCAATTTCATGACATATGACATTTTGAGCACACCTGCTCCTCGTCAGACAATGAAACACAGGGCGACGGCATCTTAAATCACCTGTGATTGGTCACATGACTACGACCAGTGACAATGATATCCAAACAGAACCATGTCTTACATAATTCAAAACATAAATCATCTGTGAGACAACATGTTTCCTTGGCAGGAGTCAGAAAAGATATCCACTAACCCAGCAACAAACAGACAGGAAAATATAACATGATGTCTCAGGCATTACCTAACAGTAAAATATTTGACACAATTAAGAACAGCTATTAAACCTACTGATTCAATTAACCACAATGTGTCACATACCGTACCTACTATATTAAAAGTACCGGCGTTCATCAGTGTTACAGCTCAGCCTCCTAGTAGATGTACCTGTGGTTATAATTTGAAGATCCTAGCTGATTTCCCTCTTGAGTTATCACGAGATATTCACAAGATTTTCAGAAAACCTAACCTCTGACCTCGACCTTGAAGCAAAGGTAATTGGGATTCTAACTTATCTGAGATTTTTAGTGGTTCCACGTATGGGATGAATTTGAAAATCATGCGTCGCTTTGTTCTCAGCCACCTATCTAGTTATTGTAATCACAAACTTGGGTGTCTACGCTGAAGATACCCGATCAGCATTTAACGGCTAAGGGGTAAAAACTGAATATAGAATGTGAAAATGCCCCCATTAAGAGGTCGTACACTGTCATCAGGTTACTAAGCAGGGGCACATCTACAGGGAGTGCAGAATTATTAGGCAAGTTGTATTTTTGAGGAATAATTTTATTATTGAACAACAACCATGTTCTCAATGAACCCAAAAAACTCATTAATATCAAAGCTGAATGTTTTTGGAAGTAGTTTTTAGTTTGTTTTTAGTTTTAGCTATTTTAGGGGGATATCTGTGTGTGCAGGTGACTATTACTGTGCATAATTATTAGGCAACTTAACAAAAAACAAATTTATACCCATTTCAATTATTGATTTTTACCAGTGAAACCAATATAACATCTCCACATTCACAAATATACATTTCTGACATTCAAAAACAAAACAAAAACAAATCAGCGACCAATATAGCCACCTTTCTTTGCAAGGACACTCAAAAGCCTGCCATCCATGGATTCTGTCAGTGTTTTGATCTGTTCACCATCAACATTGCATGCAGCAGCAACCACAGCCTCCCAGACACTGTTCAGAGAGGTGTACTGTTTTCCCTCCTTGTAAATCTCAGATTTGATGATGGACCACAGGTTCTCAATGGGGTTCAGATCAGGTGAACAAGGAGGCCATGTCATTAGTTTTTCTTCTTTTATACCCTTTCTTGCCAGCCACGCTGTGGAGTACTTGGACGCGTGTGATGGAGCATTGTCCTGCATGAAAATCATGTTTTTCTTGAAGGATGCAGACTTCTTCCTGTACCACTGCTTGAAGAAGGTGTCTTCCAGAAACTGGCAGTAGGACTGGGAGTTGAGCTTGACTCCATCCTCAACCCGAAAAGGCCCCACAAGCTCATCTTTGATGATACCAGCCCAAACCAGTACTCCACCTCCACCTTGCTGGCGTCTGAGTCGGACTGGAGCTCTCTGCCCTTTACCAATCCAGCCACGGGCCCATCCATCTGGCCCATCAAGACTCACTCTCATTTCATCAGTCCATAAAACCTTAGAAAAATCAGTCTTGAGATATTTCTTGGCCCAGTCTTGACGTTTCAGCTTGTGTGTCTTGTTCAGTGGTGGTCGTCTTTCAGCCTTTCTTACCTTGGCCATGTCTCTGAGTATTGCACACCTTGTGCTTTTGGGCACTCCAGTGATGTTGCAGCTCTGAAATATGGCCAAACTGGTGGCAAGTGGCATCTTGGCAGCTGCACACTTGACTTTTCTCAGTTCATGGGCAGTTATTTTGCGCCTTGGTTTTTCCACACGCTTCTTGCGACCCTGTTGACTATTTTGAATGAAACGCTTGATTGTTCGATGATCACGCTTCAGAAGCTTTGCAATTTTGAGACTGCTGCATCCCTCTGCAAGATATCTCACTATTTTTGACTTTTCTGAGCCTGTCAAGTCCTTCTTTTGACCCATTTTGCCAAAGGAAAGGACGTTGCCTAATAATTATGCACACCTTGATGTCATTAGACCACACCCCTTCTCATTACAGAGATGCACATCACCTAATATGCTTAATTGGTAGTAGGCTTTCGAGCCTATACAGCTTGGAGTAAGACAACATGCATGAAGAGGATGATGTGGACAAAATACTCATTTGCCTAATAATTCTGCACTCCCTGTAGAGGGGTGGCATGTGCCACCCTAAAATGATCTCTTGCCACCCCTAGTGCCAAACTAGTTTTGCATATGACAGTGTTGTTTATTACAATAAGATAGCATTAACACTTTGAAGGTGGAATGAAGGTGAGTGTTATCAACACTCTGTGTGATGACGGGCATGTGATTAAGCTGACATAGCAACAAGCTGCAGCCACGCTGAGTCTCTATTTCAGCTTGTGTTGAAAGTTTGGACTTCAAAGTATATACCAGCTTTTAAATTTTAATGACAGGCCACTAAATGTTTTTATATGTATTTATTTATTATACAGGCTATACAGTACATAAAAAATCACATGTATTATGTAACTGAAAAGGTTCATTATGTGGGCTACAGAAATTAATTAAGCTGCAGACTATTTTTATATGAAATGCATGTATACTTGCATTTGAATCATTTTTACCATATGTAACACATGCATATGTGTTTAAAAAAAGGCTTTGATTTTGTCCCGCCATTTGATTTCCATGCCAGCCTAAGAAAATTTCTCTACATCTGCCCCTGTTACCAAGTCATGAAGTGTAAGAAAATGCCAGTAACCTTGAACTTCAAAGCAGTGAAAAATTAAGCCAACTCTCACAAGTGCCAAAAAGTGCAGTTCCTCCAATGGCCACTTGAGGTGTAAATAACCATAGATTCCCATGTCAAAATGCTAAATCACAGAGGATAAAAAACATGTCTGGGAGAAAATTTTATATTAAAAAACTAAACTAAACGAACCTATCAAATACCCTGTTTCTAATTATGTGTCCAAACTGCAGTTCCTCTAATGGCCACTTGAGGCCGACTAACAATCTCTGAAGACGCCTATGTTAACTAGACATATAAAAGCTGACATAAACATGTTTACAGTGTGCTACAGAACAAATGTATGGAGGATGTTTTTTTTTTCTTGTTAAAGTTGCACTGTTTGTGCTGCTGTTTTGAAGTATTTCAATTTCTAATTTTTTATCTGTCAAATAGCACATTTGTGCTCCAGTGGAACTAGTGCATGAAATCTGAGTACTTATTTATTCTTTTATTTAGCATTGATTAGCAGTTATGTTTGTCCATGTGGTTATGAACAGCTTTTGTACACAGTCTATTCTTTTGTTGACCTGAACCAGCTCATTCTTGTGTTCAGTTGAATGTGTGTGCAATAAGAGCTCATTTGTACTTTCACATTTATACAGCTTTGTGTAGCTCTTCAGACCAAAAAAAGGAAGCTAACATGACAAAATCCTCTGGAAGAAAAACTATAAAGCCTCCCACATACAGAAGACACAGAGAAAGTTTAAAGATGGAGGGAATGGACTGAGGAGAAAGTATGTAGGACAGAGCGGGAGGGGAGAGAAAGGAAGAGAGGTGGGATTGTAGTTGAGTAAAATGGATTCATTGTGTTGTATAATTAGTAGCTATCATCTGGCCAAGGGCTGAGGAGTCTGGGACAGGGCAGTGTGTGTAAATGTGCTTAAGTAACGGACTCAGAAATTCAACGCAAACACGCACAAACAGAAGGCGCACTACACCGTTACATCTGGACTACCTCAGCACTCCGAGAAACATGCGCATACAGCCATACGTGGAGCTATACCAACACACACACATCAACATCAGTCAGAATAATAAACACATACGTGAAGCGTACCTCCGCCCAGCAGGAGTGTAGGTAGCTGCCACTGCAGGACATACTGCAGACACTTGCCCACCCCAACAGGGGTCATGTTGAAGGAGCACATAGGGTCACCCGCCATTGTGTCGGCACCCAGCTGCATCACTATCGCCTCCGGGTTGAACTGTGCCCGCACCTCCTGCAGGACGCTGTAAAAAGAAGAAAGAATTCTGTTACTCACAGAGGATGCATATCATTTGGTTATCAAGCATCCAAAAAAGAAAACAATTCAGGAAAATGTATAGACTTCTGTGACTAATTGAGCTTATGTGCATAGTCACTACCATAGGGGCCTTTTGAGCCAACAAAAACCTTCCTGGCACTCAAGCAGTGCTGGCTAACATGACTTACCTGTACATTCTGTTCTGAACAATAATAACTTTATAGTAAGTGTAGAACACTAAAACAAAACACTTACACCCAATTTGTTCAGTTACTTCCACCAATTAGAGGTGCTAAAGCAGTAGCCTGTGATTATACCAATAAAAAGTAATGAAGTATTAGTCTACATGCAGCTTACTCATTATTTCACAGAGCTGGAGCACTACGCTGTCTTTTTTGTGGAGTTTGTACAGTCTCCCCAGCTCTCTCCGGGTACTCCAGCTTTCTTTCACAGTCTAAACCAATGCATTTGTTAGGTTAGGTATCAGTGTTTGTCTCCCCGTGTTAAACCTATGAAAGACCAGCAACCTGTCCAGGATGTACACCACCTTTTGCCCTATGACCCCAGCACCCACACATGACCTTGAACTTGAGAAGTGGAAGTGGATGGATGGGATACAAGTTTTCAGTCACTTGCATTAGTTACTTTACGAGAAAAGACTTTAGCTTCACCCATTAGAAGTCGACGCTGTGAAATAGAGAGCAATTTTAATTTCCATTACCATCAGCTCACAGATGCCGGCTGATCCGCAATCATGAAATTACAACAGGGATAAAAAGCAGTTTTCAGGAACAGTTCTCCAGGTTTTGTCAGGTCTTGTTTTGTTAAGGACATGACTTGCACTGTTACTGTTCATCTATTGTATGTACTACATGCTTTTTTAGGTTTCCTCAGTTTGTTTTTGAGGAAACTGCACACAATGCACAGATATGGTAAGATTCTTTAATCTAATAGCTCTCTGGGAATCACTTTGTTATATTTGACATTTTTCATAGGCGAAGGAACAAATGATCTGCTTTATCGTGGCTCAAGAGTTGGCAGTTCGTCCTGTAATTGGAAGGTTGCCGGTTTGAGCCCCGGCTCGCACAGTCTTGGTCGTTGTGTCCTTGGGCAAGACACTTCACCCGTTGCCTACTGGTGGTGGTCAGAGGGCCCGGTGGTGCCAGTGTCCGGCAGCCTCGCCTCTCTCAGTGCGCCCCAGGGTGGCTGTGGGACTAAGGGACTAAGTAAAGCGCTATACAAATACAGGCCATTTACCATTTTTTATGCCTGAATGATGCGTAGTACAGTGTTAAACTGGCTTAACCAACAAAAAACAATCTTCTGAAAATGGACTAGACTGAAAATAACTGAAAAAGCAGCCGATAAAAGAAAAACATTGAAAGACCTTCAGAAAGCCTGACAAGAAATGCTCCTTAGAAGCAAACTATGAAGAAATGAGGGGTGACTCAAGACTTTTGCACAATAACAGTGATGCTGCATTACTAAAGCTAACCCAGCAAAGCAGCACATAGTCAAATAAAATGATCTCTCACCATTAAACTGACATAAACATTATAGAATGAATAATTATAACCCAATAACATTGTGTATTCAATTGTGTATAATGACTATTTGTAAGTTTATTTTGATGCTGTAACTTTAGTGTTATTAGACTAATTAAGTGTTTTTATGAGTTGTACTAAAAAAAGTCTTAATTCCTGTTTCGTAACTGTAGCATTACGTGTATGAGGGCACATGGGCCTGAAAATCACATCCAGTGTTTTCTATGCTAATTTTCTACACTCTATTTATGTCTGATTTCCACTGAGACCCCTCTGTCTTCCTCTTGTGCCACTCCATTAAAAAAACAAAACAAAAAAACCTCTTGGAATGATCCCAGCAGTCACACGCAGAGATGAGATGATTGCTGCTTGGTGCTTGCCAAAAAAACCCAGAAAAAAACCCAACGCCTACACTTTTTTTGCTCTTTTGCTCAAATACAGATTTTAAGGATTTATAAGCAGCTGAGAGGAAACAAACTCAGCTCCTCCTGTTCAAGATCACAGAATCTGCGACATACAGATGCTGAGATAGAGAGAACAAACAAGGGGTTTTAACCCTTTATTTCCTTTTTAGAGGCGACACATTTGCATTGAGTGCTCAGCACAGAGAAACTCCTTCAACTAGAAAATCCCCAGTTTAAGCCTCACAATGGAAGGATTTCCCTGCTAAAGTGTCCCTGATAAAATGCTGAACTTGCACATGCTCCATAGCACTCATCAATGGATGACCCTGACCTCTGATCTGTTGGAGTTATATAGGAGGACAGCGCTACAGTTTCTCTGTGTGTATATGAGTGTGTGTACCTGGTAAAAACCTGGTAGTATCTGTCGTCCTTGATGCCGTCCTCCAGCGGGACATTCACAGCGTACCAGCGGCCTTTACCCAGCCCGGTGTCACACAGGTCACCCGTACCTAAGCAAGCACAAACTTATCCAACACAGTCTCATGATTCAAATTGGCATATTAAAGCATGCTGTGGTTAAGCTCACTGTATTGCCTGACCTGGGAAGAACCCGGGCGAGAACTTGTGCAGTGAAACGGTCATAACTTTGGATGTGAAGCTGAAGGCATCTTCAACACCTGCAGAGACCAAAGGGGAGGAAAGAGCTTTTAAAACCTCGAACCAAAAAAACTGCTGTGAGGATGACAAAATGTAAAAGAAGCTTATTTTAAATTGTGCAAAAGTCAAAACAGTGTTCGGTGTGCACCGTCTCCATGATGCAGGTCAACGTCCACATAGAGGACTCTTTCGTATTTCTCTCTCAGTCTGAGGATTCCCAGCACGGCATCGTTCACGTAACAAAAGCCTGAAGCCTCATCCCTGGACGATAAGAGAGATGAAGATGAAGCGCCACGTTTGAAATGTACTGCTTTGTCAAGAGCACCCTCTTCAGGCTATTTGATGTAACTGATGGAAATTGATGGTTTAACAAATTCTGAGTTTAGCCCTGAAACACCAGATCACAGCTGGATCAGTTAACCCAGAGTGACTGACATAAGCACAACAACGACTGTTCGGTGACCAGTGTGTAATGTCTCTAAAGGTTTATGCAGATATAGTTTATCTAAACAGTGATTCCTACAGTAGATCTTTCAGTGGCGAGGGGAAACTGGCTGCTTGGGGCTCTATTTATGCTCGCCGTTCTCACCCTCATGAGTGACAAATAATCCAGCTGCAAGTCTGCCTTCACGGGCATTTATGTGACTGTCACGGGGGGAGACAACAGTGCGATTACATCACATCGGCACACATTAATGGGCTATTACTGTCTACAGATACGATTAAAAGGACATAGCCAAAAGATTTTGTTCTGAGTGGATAAATAAAGTCACATTATCCACCAAACACTGTCTCTGTTCTTAAACTGACAAGTACTGACTGAACAAGTGCTCATCTAAAGCTGGGCATGGGTCAGGAAGACGGCCTGCTGGGAGACACTATATGCACATGTAATGCAGCACACAGGAAGGTTACAGCACACTAAAGTGTGTTAGCCTACTTCTTGGCGTGGTGCCACCCTCCTGCCCAGTTGATGGCCACGTCACACTTTTGGTCCAACAGAGTCTGAGCTGCCGTCAGCGTAGCACCCCCCACTCCTGCTGCATAGTCAAATATGCCCTCGACCACTGGACAGTCATAGCCTGGAGGGAGAAAATACAGCAGGCGAGAGGAAGATGAGGGATTTAAAAAATAAATACTTTTTTTTAAAAAAAAAGGCAAAACCAATTCGCAGTACGCATGTTAATTTGTCAGGGATCTGACAGCTAGGATAAACTTATACTTAAAGCTTTCCTTATTGATAAAGGTTATAGTTGGGGCTGGATCAGGTGACCCTGAATCCTCTCTTAGTTACCCTGCAATAGGCCAAGGCTGCTGGGGTATTCCCACAATGCACTGTGTTTCTTCTTTAGTCACTATGTGTTTATACACCACTCTGTATTTAATCATTAGTTATTATCTACCAGTGGCTCTCTTCCACAGTGTGTCTTTTTCCCCCCATCTTCCTCCCCTCACCGTACAGCTGGTTGGGGGAGGTGTCTGCTCCTGTCAAAAGTCACATGCAGATGGTTATCAACTCGATAAGTTAATCGAGGGCTTATCAGTCTCATATGACCAGCTTTTCCAGGAATCGTAACACTATTTTCCAAGGAACTGATTGGTCACTTTGCGGTGTCTTAACTGGATGTGGTTAGGTCTGCAGCACATGTTACCCTAGTGATGCATGCCAGTAAGAAGTGACACTGAAACGCCACTAATAAACACCGAGTTTCTTCAACAGGCACCTAATATAATGCTTCGCGGTACATGCATGCATGCAGTGGATTTTACGACGACACAAAAAAGCACAAAAACTTTGTCTGATATTTGCGCCTTAAAACCGCACTGAAATCTGAAGGGTAACTCAAGTCCTTGAATGAGAACTTTACTGAGTTAAAAAAAGAGAGGGTGAGAGAAAGATAAAGGATAAGGGAATGTCATGGAACAAAAACAAGCAGAGTGAACTTGAAGCTTAGTCTAAAGTTAGAAATGTAAACTTCGGAAAAGGATGGACTAACATACAACCCCTCCAAGAACAACAAACAACAGTGGGATCCTAGGAGTGGGACAAGATCAACAAACATACCCTTAGATTTTATTTAAGCACTTGTGTCTCAAACAAAAGAAAAAAATGTTATTTGAGGAGAACATTTATGATCGCTGTCAGTGTTATTAAGTGCAGTGTTACATTGCCATCTACTGATGAAATCATTTTAACCCCTTTATTTCCATTTTTGTACTACAGCTGTTTTAATATTGCAGGTAATGATCAATTAACCCCTTCATCACTTTAGTCATACAGGAGAAAAGGCAGCTGTGCTTTAAACCAGAAACCCAATGACACCATACTGCACTAAAAGTGTGTGCGTTTAACACATTAAAGATTAAATAATAAAAAGGTAGCAATGTGTTTTGCTCACCCAGGCCGTAGTCAGCCGACTGGGGGTCATCGTTGTCTCCGTCCTGGCTGATCTTGTGGAGATGCTCCAGGTAGGAATCAGTGTGGAATTTGGCCATTTCTTCTATAGTGGCCACGTGGGGTTTGACAATGCTGGAGAGAGTAGAGAGAAAGAGTGATTTAACAGCAGAGACACTGCAGTGACAAACAGACATAAGAAATTGAGTTAAAAATAACAGTTATCAAGGTAAAAAGAGAAACTTTATATAATTACCCGAGTGTGTACCTGAAAAAGTGGAATTTGGGGGATTTTTCAGCTTTATTTGATAGACACAGTGGACAGGAAAGCAGGAGCAGACAGAGAAGGGGTAAAACAGGCAGGCCACGGGTTGGACTCGAACTCGGACTAGCCACTCTTAGCTGTACGGCATGTGGTCGCCCACTTAATGCACTGAGCTAAACTGGTAACATCATTTGTAAATGATTAGAAATGAAAGAACACAAGTTTTATTTGTACTTCACACGCACATTGTTTCTAGGGCTGTCCACCATAGTAGACGTGACACAACCAGTGGTTACTAGGGAGGTTGTTGGCTCTCGCTGGGTGAAAGAAGATGCTGCACCAGAAACCTCCTAGTGATTTATTTTGTTGCTAGCAGACTGTCACCATCTCTGCCACCTACCAGCCGAGCAATAGTAAAACTTTTGTCTCAGGAGGTTTTTGTTATCATCCCTTTCTCACAGTGAGCAAGTCAGGAATTTTGGCATCATTTTGGACAGTGTTCCCAGTTTTGACCAACTTCTTAATAATTCCCTGAATCCTGCTTTAGTTATGCTGCAATAGGCCAAGGGTGATTGGGGCTTCTCCTGACAGACTAAATGTTTCTTCTTTACTCACCTGTTTTCACTCTCAGTGTGTTTATACAGCACTCTGCAGCTTTAATCATTAGTTATTAATCGCTGATCCTCTCCCACTACTCCTGTGCAATAACGCAAATGTTTATATAGATCCGATATAAATACTAGCTTTGGTATCGATACTATTGATATTTGGATTGATCCACCCACCTTCATCTTCCACAGTGTGTCTTTTGTACATCATCTCCTGCTCACTGACAAAAACAATACCAACTGTGTTCTCTCTCGGTGCAAACACCAGCAGCTCACCTCATGTGTTGAAGCAGTCCATAGGCTTCTATCAGTGAGTGGACCATACTCGCCTGGTAACAGAGGTAAAGACAAGGATATCGTTTTCCAGATTAGGAAAAGGCTGCTACCTAACTAGCTCTGTAACGCCTCTCATTCAGTTCAACTCACCCGGTTTGGCACTTTGGATAAAGTGTCGCAGGTCTGGATGTACTCCGGACCGTAAACATACGCGACTCTTCGTTTACTGCAGCTGTCGTCATCATCGCTGTCACCTCTGAAACTCATTTAGGTTGTCTGAAATCCAAATGTTTAGATGGAGCTGAAATATAAGGCAAATTCTGAACACAGAGAGCGGCTTCTACTGCCCGAGTCTGGCGTCACACTGTCAACATTCCGTGTTACCCACCCGGTAAAGCTGGCTTCAACCGTGAGATTAACAGACATGCAGGTTTTGAAAATTATAACTTTGTGTTTTATATTATGTCTTAATACTATTTTATTTCGATGAAAAAAAGTCAATTCGATAATTCTGTAACGAGAGATAGAAGATTTTAAGAACTCGTCTAAAGTTCCGCGCGAGGACACTTTGTCTCCATTTCAGCGGACGCACGTGAGGTGCATTCTGGGATTCCTTGTAGTCTTTTCACGGACTCTTCAACCGCTGCATTGATAGCCAACCGATAAACTCGTCAAAACAGACTAGTCTGCTGAATATAATGCGTGTTCACCCTAACTTTGTCCTTCCACCAACCCAGACATGTATTTCATCAAACAACCTTCAGTAGGAGAGGGGGAAACAGGGCTGTAAACTGAAATAGAACCTGGTTAAACTCCAATAAACGTGTAGTTAACTAAGGGGGGCAGTGTTCTCCATTGTGACATCACCCTAAGATATATGCATTGTTTGTTTGTTTTATCATAGCTATTAGTGATGGGATTTCCGGCTCTTTTTAGAGATCCGGCTCTTTCGGTTCGGCTCACTAAAAAGAGCCGGCTCTTTCGGCCCCGAACCGGCTCTTCGGGTTGTTTTGTTGCTTTAATTAATTTATTATTAACAATAATATAAAATTATGCACAAAAGGAATTACTAACGTAAAAAAAAAGTGGTTTTATTTATATATGTTTATATATAAATATATGCGGTGGCCCCTAGAGACAAAACACGTACAAACTCCAAAACACATTTCTAGCATGAACTGAACTTCCAAAGCAGAGCTACTAGATCACTTAAATTACACAATTGAAAGCATGTGTGTATTGTTTGTGTATTTATACACAGGCACTCATATATATTCAAATAATTAAAAAAAAAAAAAAAGGTTCATTTACCTGTTACTACCACACACCAAATCCGGTCGTTGGTACTTGCTGGCTTGTGTAGCCACTAGGTAACAAAAGCTCAACACTGCGCCCTAGCATCCTGGAGCGCTTCTGTTGTCTTTTGTACGTGTTTTGAGTTTTTATGTGCTTCTGAGTTTTTATGTGCTTCTGAGTGTTTATGTGCTTCGGAGTTTGTACGTGTTTTGGAGTTTTTACGTGTTTTGGAGTTTGTACGTGCTTCAGAGTTCGTACGTGATTTGAATTTTGTATGTGCTTTGTCTCTAGGGGCCACCGTAAATATACTTTTATTTATTCACTCCACATAAAATGTAATAAATAAATCATATAATACAAAAATCAACTATTCACATTTCAACTTTTAACTATTTAAATTTTCAGCTTTTTCCTTTTACAAATTTAAAGTGAAACAACACAAAACACTGCAAACCACAACACAATTAAATATAAATTAAAATATGAAAACAAAAAGAAGATGCATATTCTCTGTCATATGGGCCTGCATGAATAAACTTTCTGAATCCTTTATCATCTGCAACCGAAAATAGTTGTGGATAATTACTATACCTTTCTAATGTGCCGTTGTTGTCCCTGGCTATCTCTCTCTCTCTCTTCCTCTGGCTCTGTTCCTGTGCTACTGAGTGTAACTACCACCCCTCCCCCCTCTGCCCAGCGTAAAGCACAAGGCTGGCGTGCAGAGTGAAGCGGAAAAAAAGTGCGAGAGAGAGGCTGAGAGAAAGAAAAAGAAAAAACCACGTGACGGCTCGCGATAAGGAGCCGGCTCGCGTCGTTCACGTCAAAGAGCCGGCTCTAAGAGCCATTTCGTTCGCGAACGACCCATCACTAATAGCTATAAAAGCTATAAAAGCCTAACCCCTATCCCCCTTACCCCATAACTACCCATAATTTAAAGTTATTAAGTCAAAATTCCAACTTATAGATGTCTTCTAGCGCTGCTGTTTTCAGATTTTCAGAGTGTTTAACTGGACACATTTTGAAGTTTGGAGAGTCTGTATAATTGTTGAGTTTGAAAAGCAGGGAGTAGCTGAGTAGAAATTCCGTGTTGTCCTCTCTGTGCGAGAGCTGCTTTAGCTCCTTGTCCGTCTTCTTCAGCTCAGAGATCTCCTACTCCAGCTTCTTCTGAAGCATTATAACTCGACACCCTTCATTTTTCTGCTGGGATTTGATTTGCAGAGTTTCTCTTGATCCATTTTGTAGCCTTGGTGTCAATTTTTGTCTGCAAAATGCATGCCAAACATTATCACTGTGAGAGGAGAAGGTGATATGTACTGGGTTACACTGTGTTTAAGGAAATCATGGGATTTCAGAAGGTCACCTCCTCTCAGTTGAGAAATAATGGTAAATGGCCTGTATTTGTATAGCGCTTTACTTGTCCCTAAGGACCCCAAAGCGCTTTACACATTCAGGCATCCATGCACACATTCACACACTGGTGATGGCAAGCTACATTGTAGCCACAGCCACCCTGGGGCGCACTGACAGAGGCGAGGCTGCCAGACACTGGCGCCACCGGGCCCTCTGACCACCACCAGTAGGCAACGGGTGAAGTGTCTTGCCCAAGGACACAACGCCCGAGACTGTCCAAGCCGGGGCTCGAACTGGGCTTGGAAAAATGTTTCCATGAGTGAGAGTCATCCAATGGAAGTATTTCGTTATTAATTTTCATTAATTAATAATTTATGATTTATTTAATGAATTTAATTTTCATTTGATGCTATGGTGGTTTGCTGTGTTTATTGTGTTTATTTTAGCAAGTTTTACTTCCCACCTTGAGACTTTGAGACTACGAGTCTTTCTTTCATTCTTTCTATTATTTATTTTGAGTTTATTTTAATAAGTTGTATTAAACAGCTTGACCTCCTCCTATTTGAGTGATATTGTCTATAACCAATGAGGACTAAACATTCCTTAGGTTAGACGGATTACATGCATGGGAGAGGGAAAAATGGGCTGTATACAGAATAAAAGAGCATGGGGGCACTGTGAAAAAAATGATGTGATATCCTCCCTAAAAGTTGATTCTGTTCATCTAGACGTAGCATTTTCAGTACGAGAAACATTTCGTCAATCATCCATGTGATTTTTTCAGTCTCATCTGACTGCAGGTTTCCCCAACTTTATAAACAGTACCTTTGCACAATGACTGAAACTAGCACCACTGGTGAACAATGGGCTGTGAGGTCAGTTTCTTGTTAATATTCAAATTGTCATGACCATTGATCAACAACCACAGATCAAAGAGTTTTAATCAGTGACCACTGATCATTGATCGGTGACCACTGACCAACTCCCTGGATCTCGTCTCAAAATTTATGTTCTCCCTGCCATTCCTGTTCTGACTAATTTTTTTTTCCCCTCCTTCTTTACAGACAATCCCTATTTGCTTGTTAAACATGTTATGACTGCCCTGATCCTGGCTCTACATACCCCTTTCCTTTTGTTAAAAAATAAACACACTTACTTATGATCTGTTGTGTAACTTTGCCCTCTGAGTCCTGCCAAAATCCGTGGTCTTTTGGAGCTTTTTCTACAGCAGCAGTCACCAAATTCATGAAGTGAACACACGATAAATATAGTACTCTATGTATTATTCATAATTAGTCAGCTTTATTATTTCGATTTCTTTACATAGTTAGCAAAGTGTTTATGTTTTTGTATTTTTCTATATATATATACAGTATTTATTCAGTAAGTGATTAAGTAGATGACAGGAAAAGACATTAGTAATCATATGAGTAACCAACTGAGTTCAGGAAGTTGCTATCACGTCGCCACTGCCCTGTTCCCCAGAGCAGAATAGGACAGTCACTTAAAATTCTAAATTCGCACAACTATTAGGTCATTACACTCTGACAGGGGTCATTTACATTAAAAACGAACAATCTTAAAGAAGTTAGACTAATTTCTTTGTCAGTCTGTCTAATTTCTATGTATTTCTTCTTGTCTTTTACTATTTGTTTGATTTATTGACTTCATTGTTGATCTAAGCCTTAACATGTGACAATGTTTGTGAGTAATGTTTAGGATGGTAGTTTGCCTGGGTAAGATGCAAACCAGATACCTTTTTCTAAGATTAACATTGCAGAAACAATATAAATTCCAACTATATAAAGCCACATGCTGTATTTTTATATTCATACATTTTCATAAGTACAGGAGGAAATATATTACATTACTGTCAATATTTCATGTTTTTTCCATGCTGCCAAGGAGAAAGAACAACAAGCTACCTACCTAAAAACTTTTTTACTGTAAGATGGTTTGACTAGCCCTTGACCAGTGAGCAGAAAAATAGGCAAACAAAACAGATTTTTTTTTTCTTTCATGGTGTTATATTTGGTAATAAGCACAGTCTACTTCAGCTCATTAAATGTAGCAGTGGTGTCAGTCCAATAACTCCAACAGTCCAGCATAAAGTGGTGCAGTGAATGTGGTCTGGACTCTATAGAGGAGGGTCATGGAGTCACAGACACTGTAGAAGGACAGAATACCTCCTCTGGGATCCACGTACACTCCTACTTTGGAGGACAGCGGGCCTGAGATGGGATTTGTAATGTTGTTATGTTTGAGTTTGTAGCTTTTGTTGTAACACTCTAATGCCAAAGACGTATTGTTGCTTCCAAACTCACTTTGATCCAGTCTTATTTCATTCTTATAGGAAACGGCTACTGAAACCCCTTCCCCTTTCCATTCCACTTCCCAGTAACAAGGTCCAATCAGACTCTCTTTACTCAGGACCTGCTGTTCAATGGTAAACCTGTCTCTTTTTTTAAGACTGGAGTTCTTACATGGAGATGGAGCACTGTCTGATACGGTTCTGTTCTGATTTGATAGAAAGAGTTTTCGGTGCACTGTATCTGGGTCCATTGTCAGTTGACATGAATATTTTAAAAACTCATCTCTGGTCTTAGGTTGTGCTTGTGGCAGTAAAACATCTGGTGATCTTACTCTAAGAGTGAGTTTACTCCATTCCTCACTTAGAAACATTTTGAGTTTATCTTTGGCTTCTGACACTGCTCTTTCAAGATCGTCAAGGTATTTAACTGGACAAATTCTGAAGCTTGGTGAGTCAATAGAATCAGTGAGTTTGGGCATTTGGGAGTAACTACGTAAAAATTCAATGTGGTCCTATGTGTATGAAAGCTGCTTTAGCTCCTCTTCTTTCCTCTTCAGCTCAGTGATCTCCTGCTTCAATTTATTCTGAAGCTTATTGACTCGCCTCTCTTCAGTTTTCTGCTGGAAATTGAGCTGCTGCTTTAGATTTGAGCCTTTTTCTTTAATGAAACTCAGCAGCTCATTGATGATGGTCTCAATGTCCTTCTCAGCGCTATCAGAAGATTGCAGAATTTCCTCGATTTCCTTCCCAAGCACGTTCACTTCTCCTTCTTTGGTCTGAATTCTCCGGTGAACATTTTGCAAAATTACCTCAAATTCTTTTTGCATTTCAATTGTGTTGTGGCGTTTATGTTCATTCACACAGCAGAGATAGCAGATACATTTTTGATCAGTACGGCAGAACATCTTCATCATCTCATTATGAGTTGAACAGATGTTCCCTTTCAGCCTGTTCGATGGTTTGACCAGCTTGTGTTTGTCAAAGGCAGAGGAGTCATAGTGAGGCTGGAGGTGTTGCTCACAGTAAGAAACCAAACATACCAGACAGGACTTCACTGCTTTCAGCTTCTTTCCAGTGCAGACATCACAGGAAACATCTTCAGGTCCAGCATAGCAGAGATCAGCTGAAGCAGGTTGGATTGCAGGTATCTTCAAGTCCTCTACTAACTCTGCTAACATGCTGTTGTTCACAAGAGCAGGCCTCGGTATGAAGATTTTTCTGCACTGAGGACAGCTGTAGATTCCTTTTGGATCCTCTTTATTCCAGTGGACTTTAATACAGCTCATACAGTAGATGTGTCCACAAGAAATAGTCACTGGACCCTTCAGTAGATCCAGAAAGACTGAACAGCAGAGTTTTTCGTGATTCATTGTCTGTCCTTGGAGTGTTTTTGTATGTCAAGGTAATTGAAAAACCGTTTCACTGTGAGAGGAGAAATGGAGTGTATCAGGTTACGCTTTGTTTTGGGAAACCAAGAGTCTGGACAAAGTGACCCCTCCCAGGAGGCTTTTTTCCTCATGTGGGCTTTAGTTGAGTATTGCTGTATTTTTCTATGTTGATTTTTGTTTTCTATTTATGTTGGTCAGATTTATTTGCAGTAATAACGGTACAGACTAAAGGAAAGATGGCCAATTCTCCAATCCTGACTTCTCTTAATTGGCTCACTGAAAAATTATTCTCTTTACATACAAAGTCTTCAATAATCAGACTTCATCTCATCTAAAGACATTACAGTACCATATCATCAATATCTCAGACTACTGGTTCCCAAAATAGATGGATTCAGTAGAGTCAAGGTGGTTGTTTATGTGAAAATCAAATGAGCATCTTTGAAACAAGGGAGGGTGCATTAAGGGTACGTCTTTTGCCATCTTACAATGTTGTGATTGGAACCGTTTCTTGACTCTCTGTGAATGGTGATCCTGCCTTTTGATCAGTGGTTATGACAAGTTGCATATCGACAAGGTCTAAGGTGCTGGATTAAGGCTCCAGTCTCTTCGGAGGCGTGGGATCGAATCCCACTGCTGCCATAGTGTTCTAGCGGCAAAGTTTTGTTTCTTCCATGCCTTACCAATAAATTGTAAGGGCTGCAGTGGAAATCAAATCTGTTATAGAATGTCTGTCAAGTCCAAACATGCAGGAAAGTCATCAGGAGCAATTCTTCCAAACCACATTAGGCAGGTGCTGTAAAGTAATTTGCAACTTGCATGTTTTTCATGTCTTTTTGTTCATGGTCTCATCACTGACTGGTTAGTGGATTTTCCCGCATGCCACTCAAGTGTGCTTCAAGTCCAGTCCACTCCCTTGTAATGTGCTTTTGAGCAGAACCTGTAACCGCTGGAGAATTGATTAAGGTGCTGCTATGTTGGTCTCACCAAGGCTGCAGAGTGACAAGAGTATCCTTGATTTCATGACAGTGGAGCAGTCCCATATGGTCTAGCGGCTAGAATGCCTGGTTCTCACCCAGGAGCACGAGCACGACAGTGGCGCACTAACAAACCAGTCCCATATGGTCTAGCGGTTAGAATAACTGGTTCTCACTCAGGAGCACGAGCACGACAGTGGCGCACTAACAAACCAGTCCCATATGGTCTAGCGGTTAGTATTCCTGGTTCTCACCCAGGCGGCCCGGTTTCAACTCCCGGTATAGGAACGTATATTTAATGTGCCTACAAGCCAATGTGTTCTTTGTGTTAATCCCACGATGGATTAAATGGGGCAAAGTTGTTGGCTGAAGGCAAACATCAGGTAAGGCAACACACCTCCGGCTAAGCACATGGCATAATTGAAATGAATCTATCTCGGGGCATTGTCTCTTTGATTACTGGCACCAGAAATCTTTCTGACCAGCAATCCACAATGGCACCAACGGGACACATGATTGCTCTTACAAACAGAATTGAAATGAATGCCATCAGTTCATGAACTGACAAATTCCAGTCCGGCTCTGTTCTGCGGGCTTGATGTACCGTACACTCTCTGATGGTGTGCAGCATTCCCACATCTAACAGGCAAAGGAAGCTTTGGAGCACACTTGTAATTTTACGCTGTTGGAAGATAAACAAATAGAGAATGGTAAATTTACATGAACCTCACTCTAAATGGGTTTATATAAATATCATATGTAATATGGCAATGACAAACCTTAGCAGACTCTGTGGGTCCAGCTTGCGCAGTGAAGCACGAGCGATTTGCTCCTGCACTGGGCATTCCATTGTCCTCCTCTACCCACGCAGTGCCTTCTTTTGCCGTCTGGCTCAGACAGGGCTTCCCAGTACCACGGGGCCTCTTCCGAGGAGGCATGTTGGGTTCTTCCGTCTCCTTTTCAGATTCTTCTGAGGAGGTATCAGTGACCTGCTGGACAAATGAAACCTCTCCTCCATCAGAATCTGCTTCGTCCATTTCCTGAAGCAAGGCCCAAGCCTGTTGCGCGGATAGGTTCTTCCTGCGTGGCAGTGATACGGAGGCCATCCTGATGTGCGTTCTCAGAAATGCGAAGAAGAAATGATTCTCCCTCCTGGTCGGTCTGCTTTTATGCACAGCACTGTGCTGTAGTCAAGCAATGCCACTCCTACACATACACAAATCTCTCCTGGTTGGGGGAGGGTGTTTTGCACAACAAAAGCAGGAGAACAGTGGAGCTGAAGGCCTGTGAAAATCTCAGCGGGGTGCTAGCACTAGAATTACTGAGCCTTTTTTTCCTGCTGTCCCTACTACTACATTTACTAACCCTGCGCGAATTTGCGTAAATTCCCTGAACCTAACACCTCCTAGTACCCTGCTGAGAGGCCTTCAGCTCCATTGTAGGGTTGTAACACAGATAACACAGACAGGAATCTGGAACAGCCTAAGAATGCTCAGGAATCTGGAACATTCTAATAGAACTCTCAAAAATCCTAAAATAGCTCTTGTGAATGATTCTAAATGAATTCTCAGGAGTACAGGGTTAACTTTTGATACTTCTTTTTAAATACTCTCATTTCTACCTTTCCCTAGCCCATCGTTGTAAATAGGAATATCTTTGTAATAACTTACTTGGTTACCTTGTGGTACAAATGTAACACAAGTTTGTGTTACATGAGACTACGTTCTAGCCCCAGTTCCATTTCAGTTAATATCTGTTGAATACAATTTACAGATGTTCAAGAAATAAAACTCTTAAGTCCAATCCACTTCAAGTCCAACTTCAATAGAAGAATCAGAGCCTTCCAGAGACGGTCTCACGTCTCTCATGGTCAGTGATTTTGACCTTTCACTAATGATGTTGAAGTACAGATAGGCAACAATAGCTTCGGCTTTTGTAAGGCATCAGTGGAGAAGAAGATTAACAGAAGAGTGAGCAGGATATTGTTTGTTTTTATAATAATGTGATTAATACATGAATAAAAGAAATTCTTTTGCAAAAGTCATTTACAATGTGCAGATGTTTCATATATTTTTATTCACAGTGTCAACACTGACTGGTTAGTGGCTACTCAAGTGTGCTTCAAGTCCACCGCATTGTAAGGTGTTAGATTGTGTGGTCTAAGGATCTGGGTTAAGACTCCAGGCTCCTCACACATGTGGGTTGAAATCCTATTGCTGCAATAAGAGTTTAACCAGGGCAGGCAGATGCTATTGTATCCAAAAACATTCAGGCAAGTATTAAACATGTTTTTCTAAAACAGCAAGAGCATCACTGAATGTTCTGGGCTTCTATTTTGTGCTGCACTTTTTCAAGTTTTACTATCTAGATTTTTGCGATGAGGTCTTTGCTCGCAATGGTAGCATGACCGAGCGGTCTAAGGTGCTGGTTTAAGGCTCCAGTCTCTTTGGACGCGCGAGTTCGAATCCCACTGCTGCCATAGTGTTCTAGCGGCAAAGTTTTGTTTCTTCCATGCCTTACCAATAAATTGTAAGGGCTGCAGTGGAAATCAAATCTTTTATAGAATGTCTGTCAAGTCCAAACATGCAGGAAAGTCATCAGGAGCAATTCTTCCAAACCACATTAGGCAGGTGCTGTAAAGTCAGTTACAACTTGCATGTTTTTCACATCTTTTTGTTCATGCTCTCATCACTGACTGGTTAGTGGACTTTCCCGCATGCCACTCAAGTGTGCTTCAAGTCCAGTCCACTCCCTTGTAATGTGCTTTTGAGCAGAACCTGTAACCGCTGGAGAATTGATTAAGGTGCTGCTATGTTGGTCTCACCAAGGCTGCAGAGTGACAAGAGTATCCTTGATTTCATGACAGTGGAGCAGTCCCATATCCTCTAGCGGTTAGAATAACTGGTTCTCACTCAGGAGCACGAGCACAACAGTGGCGCGTTACGAAACCAGTCCCATATGGTCTAGCGGTTAGGATTCCTGGTACTCCCGGCATGGGAACGTGTCTTTGATGTGCCTACAAGCCAGTGTGTTCTTTGTGTTAATCCCACGATGGATTAAATGGGGCAAAGTTGTTGGCTGAAGGCAAATATAAGGTAAGGCAACACACCTCTGGCTAAGCACATGGCATAACGGTTCAGATCAGGACTGTACAGTTTTCAGTGATGAGGATGTACACAAGCAGGCCTGCTAGTTTGAGCGGGGAGTCAAGGTGGCTGTTTATGTGAAAATCAAATGAGCATCTTTGAAACAAGGGAGGGTGCATTAAGGGTACGTCTTTTGCCATCTTACAATGCTGTGATTGCAGCCGTTCCTTGACTCTCTGTGAATGGTGATCCTGCCTGTTGATCAGTGCTTATGACAAGTTGCATATCGACAATGATGAAACTGAGCCAAGAGTCCATTGTTAATCAGGGTTGATGAACAGGTTTTAACCAGGACAGGCAGATGTTTTTGTGTCCAAAAAGTATTAAACATGTTTTTCTACAACAGTAAGAGCATCACTGAATGTTCTGGGCTTCTATTTTGTGCTGCACTTTTTCAAGTTTTACTATCTAGATTTTTGCGATGAGGTCCTCACTCGCAATGGTAGCATGACCGAGCGGTCTAAGGTGCTGGATTTAGGCTCCAGTCTCTTCAGGGGCGTGGGTTCGAATCCCACTGCTGCCATAGTCTTCAGGTTCTTTTCGTGTTTCTTCCATCGCCTACCAATAAATTGTAAGGGCTGCAGTGGAAATCAAATCTGTTACAGAATGTCTGTCAAGTACAATCAAGCAGGAATCTCATCAAGAGCAATTCTTCCAAACCAGGGTGATGTTAAGTGTTGTGCAAGTTTTCCATTCAATAAAGCCTGCAGACAAGCGGTGAGTGGTAGCTAACATTCTTTAATAATAACAAGAAGAGAAACCAAGCTTGGTGAAGGAATGCATCATCGCGGGGCAGACGATGGGCAGAGTCCCTAACTGAGTCTAGCATGGCCTTCAGTTACATACCTCTTACAGGAACTAAAGGCAGTACACAGCTGTTTTCACACCTTTGGTACCCCCACCCCCAAAGAAAGTTTCACACTCCCTTGCTACCTCTTACAGTGGAGAAGGAGACAAAAGACTCCTCCCCCCACTCTGGGTCCTTTGTGTGTGAATGCTTCCCTCCAACTTCCTGAGATACCATCTGTTACCAGTATGAGTGTGAGAGACATGCTAAAATCCAGTGGCACCAAGGTATTATACAACCACACAGGAACCATGAGTATGTTAAGCTATTTTCAGATGTGTGCTGCTATTTAACCCTGCGCACCCCATGACAGCAACGGACAGCCAGGAGTTTTTGTAGGTGAATAACATCAACATTTGACAATAATATTGCTCGGTTATGATAGTGAGGTGAGCTGTTGAGGATATCTGTTGGTAGGTGCTGTTCCTGACAATGTAGCTGCTGTTAGCAGAAACTTCTATAAGCTTTGGAGGTAATGCCACCAGACTTGGTCAATTACCCAGAAAACTCTATTGCAATGTGTGACTATAATAAAACTTGGTGTTGCAATGTGTCATTGAGAATTATTTGGAGGAATTTGGAACATCCTAAAAGGATTCTCAGGAATCTGGAACAGTCTAAGAACGCTCAGGAATCTGGAACATTCTAATAGAACTCTCAAAAATCCTAAAATAGCTCGTGTGAATTCGAAACATTCTAAAAGAATTCTCAGGAATACAGGGTTAACTTTTGATACTTCTTTTTAAATACTCTCATTTCTACCTTTCCCTAGCCCATCGTTGTAAATAGGAATATCTTTGTAATAACTTACTTGGTTACCTTGTGGTACAAATGTAACACAAGTTTGTGTTACATGAGACTACGTTCTAGCCCCAGTTCCATTTCAGTTAATATCTGTTGAATACAATTTACAGATGTTCAAGAAATAAAACTCTTAAGTCCAATCCACTTCAAGTCCAACTTCAATAGAAGAATCAGAGCCTTCCAGAGACGGTCTCACGTCTCTCATGGTCAGTGATTTTGACCTTTCACTAATGATGTTGAAGTACAGATAGGCAACAATAGCTTCGGCTTTTGTAAGGCATCAGTGGAGAAGAAGATTAACAGAAGAGTGAGCAGGATATTGTTTGTTTTTATAATAATGTGATTAATACATGAATAAAAGAAATTCTTTTGCAAAAGTCATTTACAATGTGCAGATGTTTCATATATTTTTATTCACAGTGTCAACACTGACTGGTTAGTGGCTACTCAAGTGTGCTTCAAGTCCACCGCATTGTAAGGTGTTAGATTGTGTGGTCTAAGGATCTGGGTTAAGACTCCAGGCTCCTCACACATGTGGGTTGAAATCCTATTGCTGCAATAAGAGTTTAACCAGGGCAGGCAGATGCTATTGTATCCAAAAACATTCAGGCAAGTATTAAACATGTTTTTCTAAAACAGCAAGAGCATCACTGAATGTTCTGGGCTTCTATTTTGTGCTGCACTTTTTCAAGTTTTACTATCTAGATATTTGCGACGAGGTCCCTACTCGCAATGGTAGCATGACCGAGCGGTCTAAGGTGCTGGATTAAGGCTCCAGTCTCTTCGGAGGCGTGGGTTCGAATCCCACTGCTGCCATAGTGTTCTAGCGGCAAAGTTTTGTTTCTTCCATGCCTTACCAATAAATTGTAAGGGCTGCAGTGGAAATCAAATCTGTTATAGAATGTCTGTCAAGTCCAAACATGCAGGAAAGTCATCAGGAGCAATTCTTCCAAAAGCCACATTAGGCAGGTGCTGTAAAGTCATTTACAACTTGCATGTTTTTCATATCTTTTTGTTCATGCTCTCATCACTGACTGGTTAGTGGACTTTCCCGCATGCCACTCAAGTGTGCTTCAAGTCCAGTCCACTCCCTTGTAATGTGCTTTTGAGCAGAACCTGTAACCGCTGGAGAATTGATTAAGGTGCTGCTATGTTGGTCTCACCAAGGCTGCAGAGTGACAAGAGTATCCTTGATTTCATGACAGTGGAGCAGTCCCATATCCTCTAGCGGTTAGAATAACTGGTTCTCACTCAGGAGCACGAGCACGACAGTGGCGCGTTACGAAACCAGTCCCATATGGTCTAGCGGTTAGGATTCCTGGTTCTCACCCAGGCGACCCGGGTTCAACTCCCGGTATGGGAACGTGTCTTTGATGTGCCTACAAGCCCGTGTGTTCTTTGTGTTAATCACACAATGGATTAAATGGGGCAAAGTTGTTGGCTGAAGGCAAACATCAGTTAAGGCAACACACCTCTGGCTAAGCACATGGCATAAAACAGGTAACGGTTCAGATCAGGACTGTACAGTTTTCAGTGATGAGGATGTACACAAGCAGGCCTGCTAGTTTGAGCGGGGAGTCAAGGTGGCTGTTTATGTGAAAATCAAATGAGCATCTTTGAAACAAGGGAGGGTGCATTAAGGGTACGTCTTTTGCCATCTTACAATGCTGTGATTGCAGCCGTTCCTTGACTCTCTGTGAATGGTGATCCTGCCTGTTGATCAGTGCTGATGACAAGTTGCATATCGACAATGATGAAACTGAGCCAAGAGCCCATTGTTAATCAGGGTTGATGAACAGGTTTTAACCAGGACAGGCAGATGTTTTTGTGTCCAAAAAGTATTAAACATGTTTTTCTACAACAGTAAGAGCATCACTGAATGTTCTGGGCTTCTATTTTGTGCTGCACTTTTTCAAGTTTTACTGTCTAGATTTTTGCGATGAGGTCCTCACTCGCAATGGTAGCATGACCGAGCGGTCTAAGGTGCTGGATTTAGGCTCCAGTCTCTTCGGGGGCGTGGGTTCGAATCCCACTGCTGCCATAGTCTTCAGGTTCTTTTCGTGTTTCTTCCATGCCCTACCAATAAATTGTAAGGGCTGCAGTGGGAATCAAATCTGTTACAGAATGTCTGTCAAGTACAATCAAGCAGGAATCTCATCAAGAGCAATTCTTCCAAACCAGGGTGATGTTAAGTGTTGTGCAAGTTTTCCATTCAATAAAGCCTGCAGACAAGCGGTGAGTGGTAGCTAACATTCTTTAATAATAACAAGAAGAGAAACCAAGCTTGGTGAAGGAATGCATCATCGCGGGGCAGACGATGGGCAGAGTCCCTAACTGAGTCTAGCATGGCCTTCAGTTACATACCTCTTACAGGAACTAAAGGCAGTACACAGCTGTTTTCACACCTTTGGTACCCCCACCCCCAAAGAAAGTTTCACACTCCCTTGCTACCTCTTACAGTGGAGAAGGAGACAAAAGACTCCTCCCCCCACTCTGGGTCCTTTGTGTGTGAATGCTTCCCTCCAACTTCCTGAGATACCATCTGTTACCAGTATGAGTGTGAGAGACATGCTAAAATCCAGTGGCACCAAGGTATTATACAACCACACAGGAACCATGAGTATGTTAAGCTATTTTCAGATGTGTGCTGCTATTTAACCCTCCGCACCCCATGACAGCAACGGACAGCCAGGAGTTTTTGTAGGTGAATAACATCAACATTTGACAATAATATTGCTCGGTTATGATAGTGAGGTGAGCTGTTGAGGATATCTGTTGGTAGGTGCTGTTCCTGACAATGTAGCTGCTGTTAGCAGAAACTTCTATAAGCTTTGGAGGTAATGCCACCAGACTTGGTCAATTACCCAGAAAACTCTATTGCAATGTGTGACTATAATAAAACTTGGTGTTGCAATGTGTCATTGAGAATTATTTGGAGGAATTTGGAACATCCTAAAAGGATTCTCAGGAATCTGGAACAGTCTAAGAACGCTCAGGAATCTGGAACATTCTAATAGAACTCTCAAAAATCCTAAAATAGCTCTTGTGAATTCGAAACATTCTAAAAGAATTCTCAGGAATACAGGGTTAACTTTTGATACTTCTTTTTAAATACTCTCATTTCTACCTTTCCCTAGCCCATCGTTGTAAATAGGAATATCTTTGTAATAACTTACTTGGTTACCTTGTGGTACAAATGTAACACAAGTTTGTGTTACATGAGACTACGTTCTAGCCCCAGTTCCATTTCAGTTAATATCTGTTGAATACAATTTACAGATGTTCAAGAAATAAAACTCTTAAGTCCAATCCACTTCAAGTCCAACTTCAATAGAAGAATCAGAGCCTTCCAGAGACGGTCTCACGTCTCTCATGGTCAGTGATTTTGACCTTTCACTAATGATGTTGAAGTACAGATAGGCAACAATAGCTTCGGCTTTTGTAAGGCATCAGTGGAGAAGAAGATTAACAGAAGAGTGAGCAGGATATTGTTTGTTTTTATAATGATGTGATTAATACATGAATAAAAGAAATTCTTTTGCAAAAGTCATTTACAATGTGCAGATGTTTCATATATTTTTATTCACAGTGTCAACACTGACTGGTTAGTGGCTACTCAAGTGTGCTTCAAGTCCACCGCATTGTAAGGTGTTAGATTGTGTGGTCTAAGGATCTGGGTTAAGACTCCAGGCTCCTCACACATGTGGGTTGAAATCCTATTGCTGCAATAAGAGTTTAACCAGGGCAGGCAGATGCTATTGTATCCAAAAACATTCAGGCAAGTATTAAACATGTTTTTCTAAAACAGCAAGAGCATCACTGAATGTTCTGGGCTTCTATTTTGTGCTGCACTTTTTCGAGTTTTACTATCTAGATATTTGCGACGAGGTCCCTACTCGCAATGGTAGCATGACCGAGCGGTCTAAGGTGCTGGATTAAGGCTCCAGTCTCTTCGGAGGCGTGGGTTCGAATCCCACTGCTGCCATAGTGTTCTAGCGGCAAAGTTTTGTTTCTTCCATGCCTTACCAATAAATTGTAAGGGCTGCAGTGGAAATCAAATCTGTTATAGAATGTCTGTCAAGTCCAAACATGCAGGAAAGTCATCAGGAGCAATTCTTCCAAAAGCCACATTAGGCAGGTGCTGTAAAGTCATTTACAACTTGCATGTTTTTCATATCTTTTTGTTCATGCTCTCATCACTGACTGGTTAGTGGACTTTCCCGCATGCCACTCAAGTGTGCTTCAAGTCCAGTCCACTCCCTTGTAATGTGCTTTTGAGCAGAACCTGTAACCGCTGGAGAATTGATTAAGGTGCTGCTATGTTGGTCTCACCAAGGCTGCAGAGTGACAAGAGTATACTTGATTTCATGACAGTGGAGCAGTCCCATATCCTCTAGCGGTTAGAATAACTGGTTCTCACTCAGGAGCACGAGCACGACAGTGGCGCGTTACGAAACCAGTCCCATATGGTCTAGCGGTTAGGATTCCTGGTTCTCACCCAGGCGTCCCGGGTTCAACTCCCGGTATGGGAATGTGTCTTTGATGTGCCTACAAGCCCGTGTGTTCTTTGTGTTAATCCCACGATGGATTAAACGGGGCAAAGTTGTTGGCTGAAGGCAAATATCAGGTAAGGCAACACACCTCCGGCTAAGCACATGGCATAAAACAGGTAACGGTTCAGATCAGGACTGTACAGTTTTCAGTGATGAGGATGTACACAAGCAGGCCTGCTAGTTTGAGCGGGGAGTCAAGGTGGCTGTTTATGTGAAAATCAAATGAGCATCTTTGAAACAAGGGAGGGTGCATTAAGGGTACGTCTTTTGCCATCTTACAATGCTGTGATTGCAGCCGTTCCTTGACTCTCTGTGAATGGTGATCCTGCCTGTTGATCAGTGCTGATGACAAGTTGCATATCGACAATGATGAAACTGAGCCAAGAGCCCATTGTTAATCAGGGTTGATGAACAGGTTTTAACCAGGACAGGCAGATGTTTTTGTGTCCAAAAAGTATTAAACATGTTTTTCTACAACAGTAAGAGCATCACTGAATGTTCTGGGCTTCTATTTTGTGCTGCACTTTTTCAAGTTTTACTATCTAGATTTTTGCGATGAGGTCCTCACTCGCAATGGTAGCATGACCGAGCGGTCTAAGGTGCTGGATTTAGGCTCCAGTCTCTTCGGGGGCGTGGGTTCGAATCCCACTGCTGCCATAGTCTTCAGGTTCTTTTCGTGTTTCTTCCATCCCCTACCAATAAATTGTAAGGGCTGCAGTGGAAATCAAATCTGTTACAGAATGTCTGTCAAGTACAATCAAGCAGGAATCTCATCAAGAGCAATTCTTCCAAACCAGGGTGATGTTAAGTGTTGTGCAAGTTTTCCATTCAATAAAGCCTGCAGACAAGCGGTGAGTGGTAGCTAACATTCTTTAATAATAACAAGAAGAGAAACCAAGCTTGGTGAAGGAATGCATCATCGCGGGGCAGACGATGGGCAGAGTCCCTAACTGAGTCTAGCATGGCCTTCAGTTACATACCTCTTACAGGAACTAAAGGCAGTACACAGCTGTTTTCACACCTTTGGTACCCCCACCCCCAAAGAAAGTTTCACACTCCCTTGCTACCTCTTACAGTGGAGAAGGAGACAAAAGACTCCTCCCCCCACTCTGGGTCCTTTGTGTGTGAATGCTTCCCTCCAACTTCCTGAGATACCATCTGTTACCAGTATGAGTGTGAGAGACATGCTAAAATCCAGTGGCACCAAGGTATTATACAACCACACAGGAACCATGAGTATGTTAAGCTATTTTCAGATGTGTGCTGCTATTTAACCCTCCGCACCCCATGACAGCAACGGACAGCCAGGAGTTTTTGTAGGTGAATAACATCAACATTTGACAATAATATTGCTCGGTTATGATAGTGAGGTGAGCTGTTGAGGATATCTGTTGGTAGGTGCTGTTCCTGACAATGTAGCTGCTGTTAGCAGAAACTTCTATAAGCTTTGGAGGTAATGCCACCAGACTTGGTCAATTAACCAGAAAACTCTATTGCAATGTGTGACTATAATAAAACTTGGTGTTGCAATGTGTCATTGAGAATTATTTGGAGGAATTTGGAACATCCTAAAAGGATTCTCAGGAATCTGGAACAGTCTAAGAACGCTCAGGAATCTGGAACATTCTAATAGAACTCTCAAAAATCCTAAAATAGCTCGTGTGAATTCGAAACATTCTAAAAGAATTCTCAGGAATACAGGGTTAACTTTTGATACTTCTTTTTAAATACTCTCATTTCTACCTTTCCCTAGCCCATCGTTGTAAATAGGAATATCTTTGTAATAACTTACTTGGTTACCTTGTGGTACAAATGTAACACAAGTTTGTGTTACATGAGACTACGTACTAGCCCCAGTTCCATTTCAGTTAATATCTGTTGAATACAATTTACAGATGTTCAAGAAATAAAACTCTTAAGTCCAATCCACTTCAAGTCCAACTTCAATAGAAGAATCAGAGTCTTCCAGAGACGGTCTCACGTCTCTCATGGTCAGTGATTTTGACCTTTCACTACTGATGTTGAAGTACAGATAGGCAACAATAGCTTCGGCTTTTGTAAGGCATCAGTGGAGAAGAAGATTAACAGAAGAGTGAGCAGGATATTGTTTGTTTTTATAATGATGTGATTAATACATGAATAAAAGAAATTCTTTTGCAAAAGTCATTTACAATGTGCAGATGTTTCATATATTTTTATTCACAGTGTCAACACTGACTGGTTAGTGGCTACTCAAGTGTGCTTCAAGTCCACCGCATTGTAAGGTGTTAGATTGTGTGGTCTAAGGATCTGGGTTAAGACTCCAGGCTCCTCACACATGTGGGTTGAAATCCTATTGCTGCAATAAGAGTTTAACCAGGGCAGGCAGATGCTATTGTATCCAAAAACATTCAAGCAAGTATTAAACATGTTTTTCTAAAACAGCAACAGCATCACTGAATGTTCTGGGCTTCTATTTTGTGCTGCACTTTTTCAAGTTTTACTATCTAGATATTTGCGATGAGGTCCTCACTCGCAATGGTAGCATGACCGAGCGGTCTAAGGTGCTGGATTAAGGCTCCAGTCTCTTCGGAGGCGTGGGTTCGAATCCCACTGCTACCATAGTGTTCTAGCGGCAAAGTTTTGTTTCTTCCATGCCTTACCAATAAATTGTAAGGGCTGCAGTGGAAATCAAATCTGTTATAGAATGTCTGTCAAGTCCAAACATGCAGGAAAGTCATCAGGAGCAATTCTTCCAAAAGCCACATTAGGCAGGTGCTGTAAAGTCATTTACAACTTGCATGTTTTTCATATCTTTTTGTTCATGCTCTCATCACTGACTGGTTAGTGGACTTTCCCGCATGCCACTCAAGTGTGCTTCAAGTCCAGTCCACTCCCTTGTAATGTGCTTTTGAGCAGAACCTGTAACCGCTGGAGAATTGATTAAGGTGCTGCTATGTTGGTCTCACCAAGGCTGCAGAGTGACAAGAGTATCCTTGATTTCATGACAGTGGAGCAGTCCCATATCCTCTAGCGGTTAGAATAACTGGTTCTCACTCAGGAGCACGAGCATGACAGTGGCGCGTTACGAAACCAGTCCCATATGGTCTAGCGGTTAGGATTCCTGGTTCTCACCCAGGCGACCCGGGTTCAACTCCCGGTATGGGAATGTGTCTTTGATGTGCCTACAAGCCCGTGTGTTCTTTGTGTTAATCCCACGATGGATTAAACGGGGCAAAGTTGTTGGCTGAAGGCAAATATCAGGTAAGGCAACACACCTCCGGCTAAGCACATGGCATAAAACAGGTAACGGTTCAGATCAGGACTGTACAGTTTTCAGTGATGAGGATGTACACAAGCAGGCCTGCTAGTTTGAGCGGGGAGTCAAGGTGGCTGTTTATGTGAAAATCAAATGAGCATCTTTGAAACAAGGGAGGGTGCATTAAGGGTACGTCTTTTGCCATCTGTGATTGCAACCGTTCCTTGACTCTCTGTGAATGGTGATCCTGCCTGTTGATCAGTGCTGATGACAAGTTGCATATCGACAATGATGAAACTGAGCCAAGAGCCCATTGTTAATCAGGGTTGATGAACAGGTTTTAACCAGGACAGGCAGATGTTTTTGTGTCCAAAAAGTATTAAACATGTTTTTCTACAACAGTAAGAGCATCACTGAATGTTCTGGGCTTCTATTTTGTGCTGCACTTTTTCAAGTTTTACTATCTAGATTTTTGCGATGAGGTCCTCACTCGCAATGGTAGCATGACCGAGCGGTCTAAGGTGCTGGATTTAGGCTCCAGTCTCTTCGGGGGCGTGGGTTCGAATCCCACTGCTGCCATAGTCTTCAGGTTCTTTTCGTGTTTCTTCCATCCCCTACCAATAAATTGTAAGGGCTGCAGTGGAAATCAAATCTGTTACAGAATGTCTGTCAAGTACAATCAAGCAGGAATCTCATCAAGAGCAATTCTTCCAAACCAGGGTGATGTTAAGTGTTGTGCAAGTTTTCCATTCAATAAAGCCTGCAGACAAGCGGTGAGTGGTAGCTAACATTCTTTAATAATAACAAGAAGAGAAACCAAGCTTGGTGAAGGAATGCATCATCGCGGGGCAGACGATGGGCAGAGTCCCTAACTGAGTCTAGCATGGCCTTCAGTTACATACCTCTTACAGGAACTAAAGGCAGTACACAGCTGTTTTCACACCTTTGGTACCCCCACCCCCAAAGAAAGTTTCACACTCCCTTGCTACCTCTTACAGTGGAGAAGGAGACAAAAGACTCCTCCCCCCACTCTGGGTCCTTTGTGTGTGAATGCTTCCCTCCAACTTCCTGAGATACCATCTGTTACCAGTATGAGTGTGAGAGACATGCTAAAATCCAGTGGCACCAAGGTATTATACAACCACACAGGAACCATGAGTATGTTAAGCTATTTTCAGATGTGTGCTGCTATTTAACCCTCCGCACCCCATGACAGCAACGGACAGCCAGGAGTTTTTGTAGGTGAATAACATCAACATTTGACAATAATATTGCTCGGTTATGATAGTGAGGTGAGCTGTTGAGGATATCTGTTGGTAGGTGCTGTTCCTGACAATGTAGCTGCTGTTAGCAGAAACTTCTATAAGCTTTGGAGGTAATGCCACCAGACTTGGTCAATTAACCAGAAAACTCTATTGCAATGTGTGACTATAATAAAACTTGGTGTTGCAATGTGTCATTGAGAATTATTTGGAGGAATTTGGAACATCCTAAAAGGATTCTCAGGAATCTGGAACAGTCTAAGAACGCTCAGGAATCTGGAACATTCTAATAGAACTCTCAAAAATCCTAAAATAGCTCGTGTGAATTCGAAACATTCTAAAAGAATTCTCAGGAATACAGGGTTAACTTTTGATACTTCTTTTTAAATACTCTCATTTCTACCTTTCCCTAGCCCATCGTTGTAAATAGGAATATCTTTGTAATAACTTACTTGGTTACCTTGTGGTACAAATGTAACACAAGTTTGTGTTACATGAGACTACGTACTAGCCCCAGTTCCATTTCAGTTAATATCTGTTGAATACAATTTACAGATGTTCAAGAAATAAAACTCTTAAGTCCAATCCACTTCAAGTCCAACTTCAATAGAAGAATCAGAGCCTTCCAGAGACGGTCTCACGTCTCTCATGGTCAGTGATTTTGACCTTTCACTAATGATGTTGAAGTACAGATAGGCAACAATAGCTTCGGCTTTTGTAAGGCATCAGTGGAGAAGAAGATTAACAGAAGAGTGAGCAGGATATTGTTTGTTTTTATAATAATGTGATTAATACATGAATAAAAGAAATTCTTTTGCAAAAGTCATTTACAATGTGCAGATGTTTCATATATTTTTATTCACAGTGTCAACACTGACTGGTTAGTGGCTACTCAAGTGTGCTTCAAGTCCACCGCATTGTAAGGTGTTAGATTGTGTGGTCTAAGGATCTGGGTTAAGACTCCAGGCTCCTCACACATGTGGGTTGAAATCCTATTGCTGCAATAAGAGTTTAACCAGGGCAGGCAGATGCTATTGTATCCAAAAACATTCAGGCAAGTATTAAACATGTTTTTCTAAAACAGCAAGAGCATCACTGAATGTTCTGGGCTTCTATTTTGTGCTGCACTTTTTCAAGTTTTACTATCTAGATTTTTGCGATGAGGTCTTTGCTCGCAATGGTAGCATGACCGAGCGGTCTAAGGTGCTGGTTTAAGGCTCCAGTCTCTTTGGACGCGCGAGTTCGAATCCCACTGCTGCCATAGTGTTCTAGCGGCAAAGTTTTGTTTCTTCCATGCCTTACCAATAAATTGTAAGGGCTGCAGTGGAAATCAAATCTTTTATAGAATGTCTGTCAAGTCCAAACATGCAGGAAAGTCATCAGGAGCAATTCTTCCAAACCACATTAGGCAGGTGCTGTAAAGTCAGTTACAACTTGCATGTTTTTCACATCTTTTTGTTCATGCTCTCATCACTGACTGGTTAGTGGACTTTCCCGCATGCCACTCAAGTGTGCTTCAAGTCCAGTCCACTCCCTTGTAATGTGCTTTTGAGCAGAACCTGTAACCGCTGGAGAATTGATTAAGGTGCTGCTATGTTGGTCTCACCAAGGCTGCAGAGTGACAAGAGTATCCTTGATTTCATGACAGTGGAGCAGTCCCATATCCTCTAGCGGTTAGAATAACTGGTTCTCACTCAGGAGCACGAGCACAACAGTGGCGCGTTACGAAACCAGTCCCATATGGTCTAGCGGTTAGGATTCCTGGTACTCCCGGCATGGGAACGTGTCTTTGATGTGCCTACAAGCCAGTGTGTTCTTTGTGTTAATCCCACGATGGATTAAATGGGGCAAAGTTGTTGGCTGAAGGCAAATATAAGGTAAGGCAACACACCTCTGGCTAAGCACATGGCATAACGGTTCAGATCAGGACTGTACAGTTTTCAGTGATGAGGATGTACACAAGCAGGCCTGCTAGTTTGAGCGGGGAGTCAAGGTGGCTGTTTATGTGAAAATCAAATGAGCATCTTTGAAACAAGGGAGGGTGCATTAAGGGTACGTCTTTTGCCATCTTACAATGCTGTGATTGCAGCCGTTCCTTGACTCTCTGTGAATGGTGATCCTGCCTGTTGATCAGTGCTTATGACAAGTTGCATATCGACAATGATGAAACTGAGCCAAGAGTCCATTGTTAATCAGGGTTGATGAACAGGTTTTAACCAGGACAGGCAGATGTTTTTGTGTCCAAAAAGTATTAAACATGTTTTTCTACAACAGTAAGAGCATCACTGAATGTTCTGGGCTTCTATTTTGTGCTGCACTTTTTCAAGTTTTACTATCTAGATTTTTGCGATGAGGTCCTCACTCGCAATGGTAGCATGACCGAGCGGTCTAAGGTGCTGGATTTAGGCTCCAGTCTCTTCAGGGGCGTGGGTTCGAATCCCACTGCTGCCATAGTCTTCAGGTTCTTTTCGTGTTTCTTCCATCGCCTACCAATAAATTGTAAGGGCTGCAGTGGAAATCAAATCTGTTACAGAATGTCTGTCAAGTACAATCAAGCAGGAATCTCATCAAGAGCAATTCTTCCAAACCAGGGTGATGTTAAGTGTTGTGCAAGTTTTCCATTCAATAAAGCCTGCAGACAAGCGGTGAGTGGTAGCTAACATTCTTTAATAATAACAAGAAGAGAAACCAAGCTTGGTGAAGGAATGCATCATCGCGGGGCAGACGATGGGCAGAGTCCCTAACTGAGTCTAGCATGGCCTTCAGTTACATACCTCTTACAGGAACTAAAGGCAGTACACAGCTGTTTTCACACCTTTGGTACCCCCACCCCCAAAGAAAGTTTCACACTCCCTTGCTACCTCTTACAGTGGAGAAGGAGACAAAAGACTCCTCCCCCCACTCTGGGTCCTTTGTGTGTGAATGCTTCCCTCCAACTTCCTGAGATACCATCTGTTACCAGTATGAGTGTGAGAGACATGCTAAAATCCAGTGGCACCAAGGTATTATACAACCACACAGGAACCATGAGTATGTTAAGCTATTTTCAGATGTGTGCTGCTATTTAACCCTGCGCACCCCATGACAGCAACGGACAGCCAGGAGTTTTTGTAGGTGAATAACATCAACATTTGACAATAATATTGCTCGGTTATGATAGTGAGGTGAGCTGTTGAGGATATCTGTTGGTAGGTGCTGTTCCTGACAATGTAGCTGCTGTTAGCAGAAACTTCTATAAGCTTTGGAGGTAATGCCACCAGACTTGGTCAATTACCCAGAAAACTCTATTGCAATGTGTGACTATAATAAAACTTGGTGTTGCAATGTGTCATTGAGAATTATTTGGAGGAATTTGGAACATCCTAAAAGGATTCTCAGGAATCTGGAACAGTCTAAGAACGCTCAGGAATCTGGAACATTCTAATAGAACTCTCAAAAATCCTAAAATAGCTCGTGTGAATTCGAAACATTCTAAAAGAATTCTCAGGAATACAGGGTTAACTTTTGATACTTCTTTTTAAATACTCTCATTTCTACCTTTCCCTAGCCCATCGTTGTAAATAGGAATATCTTTGTAATAACTTACTTGGTTACCTTGTGGTACAAATGTAACACAAGTTTGTGTTACATGAGACTACGTTCTAGCCCCAGTTCCATTTCAGTTAATATCTGTTGAATACAATTTACAGATGTTCAAGAAATAAAACTCTTAAGTCCAATCCACTTCAAGTCCAACTTCAATAGAAGAATCAGAGCCTTCCAGAGACGGTCTCACGTCTCTCATGGTCAGTGATTTTGACCTTTCACTAATGATGTTGAAGTACAGATAGGCAACAATAGCTTCGGCTTTTGTAAGGCATCAGTGGAGAAGAAGATTAACAGAAGAGTGAGCAGGATATTGTTTGTTTTTATAATAATGTGATTAATACATGAATAAAAGAAATTCTTTTGCAAAAGTCATTTACAATGTGCAGATGTTTCATATATTTTTATTCACAGTGTCAACACTGACTGGTTAGTGGCTACTCAAGTGTGCTTCAAGTCCACCGCATTGTAAGGTGTTAGATTGTGTGGTCTAAGGATCTGGGTTAAGACTCCAGGCTCCTCACACATGTGGGTTGAAATCCTATTGCTGCAATAAGAGTTTAACCAGGGCAGGCAGATGCTATTGTATCCAAAAACATTCAGGCAAGTATTAAACATGTTTTTCTAAAACAGCAAGAGCATCACTGAATGTTCTGGGCTTCTATTTTGTGCTGCACTTTTTCAAGTTTTACTATCTAGATATTTGCGACGAGGTCCCTACTCGCAATGGTAGCATGACCGAGCGGTCTAAGGTGCTGGATTAAGGCTCCAGTCTCTTTGGAGGCGTGGGTTCGAATCCCACTGCTGCCATAGTGTTCTAGCGGCAAAGTTTTGTTTCTTCCATGCCTTACCAATAAATTGTAAGGGCTGCAGTGGAAATCAAATCTGTTATAGAATGTCTGTCAAGTCCAAACATGCAGGAAAGTCATCAGGAGCAATTCTTCCAAAAGCCACATTAGGCAGGTGCTGTAAAGTCATTTACAACTTGCATGTTTTTCATATCTTTTTGTTCATGCTCTCATCACTGACTGGTTAGTGGACTTTCCCGCATGCCACTCAAGTGTGCTTCAAGTCCAGTCCACTCCCTTGTAATGTGCTTTTGAGCAGAACCTGTAACCGCTGGAGAATTGATTAAGGTGCTGCTATGTTGGTCTCACCAAGGCTGCAGAGTGACAAGAGTATCCTTGATTTCATGACAGTGGAGCAGTCCCATATCCTCTAGCGGTTAGAATAACTGGTTCTCACTCAGGAGCACGAGCACGACAGTGGCGCGTTACGAAACCAGTCCCATATGGTCTAGCGGTTAGGATTCCTGGTTCTCACCCAGGCGACCCGGGTTCAACTCCCGGTATGGGAACGTGTCTTTGATGTGCCTACAAGCCCGTGTGTTCTTTGTGTTAATCACACAATGGATTAAATGGGGCAAAGTTGTTGGCTGAAGGCAAACATCAGTTAAGGCAACACACCTCTGGCTAAGCACATGGCATAAAACAGGTAACGGTTCAGATCAGGACTGTACAGTTTTCAGTGATGAGGATGTACACAAGCAGGCCTGCTAGTTTGAGCGGGGAGTCAAGGTGGCTGTTTATGTGAAAATCAAATGAGCATCTTTGAAACAAGGGAGGGTGCATTAAGGGTACGTCTTTTGCCATCTTACAATGCTGTGATTGCAGCCGTTCCTTGACTCTCTGTGAATGGTGATCCTGCCTGTTGATCAGTGCTGATGACAAGTTGCATATCGACAATGATGAAACTGAGCCAAGAGCCCATTGTTAATCAGGGTTGATGAACAGGTTTTAACCAGGACAGGCAGATGTTTTTGTGTCCAAAAAGTATTAAACATGTTTTTCTACAACAGTAAGAGCATCACTGAATGTTCTGGGCTTCTATTTTGTGCTGCACTTTTTCAAGTTTTACTGTCTAGATTTTTGCGATGAGGTCCTCACTCGCAATGGTAGCATGACCGAGCGGTCTAAGGTGCTGGATTTAGGCTCCAGTCTCTTCGGGGGCGTGGGTTCGAATCCCACTGCTGCCATAGTCTTCAGGTTCTTTTCGTGTTTCTTCCATGCCCTACCAATAAATTGTAAGGGCTGCAGTGGGAATCAAATCTGTTACAGAATGTCTGTCAAGTACAATCAAGCAGGAATCTCATCAAGAGCAATTCTTCCAAACCAGGGTGATGTTAAGTGTTGTGCAAGTTTTCCATTCAATAAAGCCTGCAGACAAGCGGTGAGTGGTAGCTAACATTCTTTAATAATAACAAGAAGAGAAACCAAGCTTGGTGAAGGAATGCATCATCGCGGGGCAGACGATGGGCAGAGTCCCTAACTGAGTCTAGCATGGCCTTCAGTTACATACCTCTTACAGGAACTAAAGGCAGTACACAGCTGTTTTCACACCTTTGGTACCCCCACCCCCAAAGAAAGTTTCACACTCCCTTGCTACCTCTTACAGTGGAGAAGGAGACAAAAGACTCCTCCCCCCACTCTGGGTCCTTTGTGTGTGAATGCTTCCCTCCAACTTCCTGAGATACCATCTGTTACCAGTATGAGTGTGAGAGACATGCTAAAATCCAGTGGCACCAAGGTATTATACAACCACACAGGAACCATGAGTATGTTAAGCTATTTTCAGATGTGTGCTGCTATTTAACCCTCCGCACCCCATGACAGCAACGGACAGCCAGGAGTTTTTGTAGGTGAATAACATCAACATTTGACAATAATATTGCTCGGTTATGATAGTGAGGTGAGCTGTTGAGGATATCTGTTGGTAGGTGCTGTTCCTGACAATGTAGCTGCTGTTAGCAGAAACTTCTATAAGCTTTGGAGGTAATGCCACCAGACTTGGTCAATTACCCAGAAAACTCTATTGCAATGTGTGACTATAATAAAACTTGGTGTTGCAATGTGTCATTGAGAATTATTTGGAGGAATTTGGAACATCCTAAAAGGATTCTCAGGAATCTGGAACAGTCTAAGAACGCTCAGGAATCTGGAACATTCTAATAGAACTCTCAAAAATCCTAAAATAGCTCTTGTGAATTCGAAACATTCTAAAAGAATTCTCAGGAATACAGGGTTAACTTTTGATACTTCTTTTTAAATACTCTCATTTCTACCTTTCCCTAGCCCATCGTTGTAAATAGGAATATCTTTGTAATAACTTACTTGGTTACCTTGTGGTACAAATGTAACACAAGTTTGTGTTACATGAGACTACGTTCTAGCCCCAGTTCCATTTCAGTTAATATCTGTTGAATACAATTTACAGATGTTCAAGAAATAAAACTCTTAAGTCCAATCCACTTCAAGTCCAACTTCAATAGAAGAATCAGAGCCTTCCAGAGACGGTCTCACGTCTCTCATGGTCAGTGATTTTGACCTTTCACTAATGATGTTGAAGTACAGATAGGCAACAATAGCTTCGGCTTTTGTAAGGCATCAGTGGAGAAGAAGATTAACAGAAGAGTGAGCAGGATATTGTTTGTTTTTATAATGATGTGATTAATACATGAATAAAAGAAATTCTTTTGCAAAAGTCATTTACAATGTGCAGATGTTTCATATATTTTTATTCACAGTGTCAACACTGACTGGTTAGTGGCTACTCAAGTGTGCTTCAAGTCCACCGCATTGTAAGGTGTTAGATTGTGTGGTCTAAGGATCTGGGTTAAGACTCCAGGCTCCTCACACATGTGGGTTGAAATCCTATTGCTGCAATAAGAGTTTAACCAGGGCAGGCAGATGCTATTGTATCCAAAAACATTCAGGCAAGTATTAAACATGTTTTTCTAAAACAGCAAGAGCATCACTGAATGTTCTGGGCTTCTATTTTGTGCTGCACTTTTTCGAGTTTTACTATCTAGATATTTGCGACGAGGTCCCTACTCGCAATGGTAGCATGACCGAGCGGTCTAAGGTGCTGGATTAAGGCTCCAGTCTCTTCGGAGGCGTGGGTTCGAATCCCACTGCTGCCATAGTGTTCTAGCGGCAAAGTTTTGTTTCTTCCATGCCTTACCAATAAATTGTAAGGGCTGCAGTGGAAATCAAATCTGTTATAGAATGTCTGTCAAGTCCAAACATGCAGGAAAGTCATCAGGAGCAATTCTTCCAAAAGCCACATTAGGCAGGTGCTGTAAAGTCATTTACAACTTGCATGTTTTTCATATCTTTTTGTTCATGCTCTCATCACTGACTGGTTAGTGGACTTTCCCGCATGCCACTCAAGTGTGCTTCAAGTCCAGTCCACTCCCTTGTAATGTGCTTTTGAGCAGAACCTGTAACCGCTGGAGAATTGATTAAGGTGCTGCTATGTTGGTCTCACCAAGGCTGCAGAGTGACAAGAGTATACTTGATTTCATGACAGTGGAGCAGTCCCATATCCTCTAGCGGTTAGAATAACTGGTTCTCACTCAGGAGCACGAGCACGACAGTGGCGCGTTACGAAACCAGTCCCATATGGTCTAGCGGTTAGGATTCCTGGTTCTCACCCAGGCGTCCCGGGTTCAACTCCCGGTATGGGAATGTGTCTTTGATGTGCCTACAAGCCCGTGTGTTCTTTGTGTTAATCCCACGATGGATTAAACGGGGCAAAGTTGTTGGCTGAAGGCAAATATCAGGTAAGGCAACACACCTCCGGCTAAGCACATGGCATAAAACAGGTAACGGTTCAGATCAGGACTGTACAGTTTTCAGTGATGAGGATGTACACAAGCAGGCCTGCTAGTTTGAGCGGGGAGTCAAGGTGGCTGTTTATGTGAAAATCAAATGAGCATCTTTGAAACAAGGGAGGGTGCATTAAGGGTACGTCTTTTGCCATCTTACAATGCTGTGATTGCAGCCGTTCCTTGACTCTCTGTGAATGGTGATCCTGCCTGTTGATCAGTGCTGATGACAAGTTGCATATCGACAATGATGAAACTGAGCCAAGAGCCCATTGTTAATCAGGGTTGATGAACAGGTTTTAACCAGGACAGGCAGATGTTTTTGTGTCCAAAAAGTATTAAACATGTTTTTCTACAACAGTAAGAGCATCACTGAATGTTCTGGGCTTCTATTTTGTGCTGCACTTTTTCAAGTTTTACTATCTAGATTTTTGCGATGAGGTCCTCACTCGCAATGGTAGCATGACCGAGCGGTCTAAGGTGCTGGATTTAGGCTCCAGTCTCTTCGGGGGCGTGGGTTCGAATCCCACTGCTGCCATAGTCTTCAGGTTCTTTTCGTGTTTCTTCCATCCCCTACCAATAAATTGTAAGGGCTGCAGTGGAAATCAAATCTGTTACAGAATGTCTGTCAAGTACAATCAAGCAGGAATCTCATCAAGAGCAATTCTTCCAAACCAGGGTGATGTTAAGTGTTGTGCAAGTTTTCCATTCAATAAAGCCTGCAGACAAGCGGTGAGTGGTAGCTAACATTCTTTAATAATAACAAGAAGAGAAACCAAGCTTGGTGAAGGAATGCATCATCGCGGGGCAGACGATGGGCAGAGTCCCTAACTGAGTCTAGCATGGCCTTCAGTTACATACCTCTTACAGGAACTAAAGGCAGTACACAGCTGTTTTCACACCTTTGGTACCCCCACCCCCAAAGAAAGTTTCACACTCCCTTGCTACCTCTTACAGTGGAGAAGGAGACAAAAGACTCCTCCCCCCACTCTGGGTCCTTTGTGTGTGAATGCTTCCCTCCAACTTCCTGAGATACCATCTGTTACCAGTATGAGTGTGAGAGACATGCTAAAATCCAGTGGCACCAAGGTATTATACAACCACACAGGAACCATGAGTATGTTAAGCTATTTTCAGATGTGTGCTGCTATTTAACCCTCCGCACCCCATGACAGCAACGGACAGCCAGGAGTTTTTGTAGGTGAATAACATCAACATTTGACAATAATATTGCTCGGTTATGATAGTGAGGTGAGCTGTTGAGGATATCTGTTGGTAGGTGCTGTTCCTGACAATGTAGCTGCTGTTAGCAGAAACTTCTATAAGCTTTGGAGGTAATGCCACCAGACTTGGTCAATTAACCAGAAAACTCTATTGCAATGTGTGACTATAATAAAACTTGGTGTTGCAATGTGTCATTGAGAATTATTTGGAGGAATTTGGAACATCCTAAAAGGATTCTCAGGAATCTGGAACAGTCTAAGAACGCTCAGGAATCTGGAACATTCTAATAGAACTCTCAAAAATCCTAAAATAGCTCGTGTGAATTCGAAACATTCTAAAAGAATTCTCAGGAATACAGGGTTAACTTTTGATACTTCTTTTTAAATACTCTCATTTCTACCTTTCCCTAGCCCATCGTTGTAAATAGGAATATCTTTGTAATAACTTACTTGGTTACCTTGTGGTACAAATGTAACACAAGTTTGTGTTACATGAGACTACGTACTAGCCCCAGTTCCATTTCAGTTAATATCTGTTGAATACAATTTACAGATGTTCAAGAAATAAAACTCTTAAGTCCAATCCACTTCAAGTCCAACTTCAATAGAAGAATCAGAGTCTTCCAGAGACGGTCTCACGTCTCTCATGGTCAGTGATTTTGACCTTTCACTACTGATGTTGAAGTACAGATAGGCAACAATAGCTTCGGCTTTTGTAAGGCATCAGTGGAGAAGAAGATTAACAGAAGAGTGAGCAGGATATTGTTTGTTTTTATAATGATGTGATTAATACATGAATAAAAGAAATTCTTTTGCAAAAGTCATTTACAATGTGCAGATGTTTCATATATTTTTATTCACAGTGTCAACACTGACTGGTTAGTGGCTACTCAAGTGTGCTTCAAGTCCACCGCATTGTAAGGTGTTAGATTGTGTGGTCTAAGGATCTGGGTTAAGACTCCAGGCTCCTCACACATGTGGGTTGAAATCCTATTGCTGCAATAAGAGTTTAACCAGGGCAGGCAGATGCTATTGTATCCAAAAACATTCAAGCAAGTATTAAACATGTTTTTCTAAAACAGCAACAGCATCACTGAATGTTCTGGGCTTCTATTTTGTGCTGCACTTTTTCAAGTTTTACTATCTAGATATTTGCGATGAGGTCCTCACTCGCAATGGTAGCATGACCGAGCGGTCTAAGGTGCTGGATTAAGGCTCCAGTCTCTTCGGAGGCGTGGGTTCGAATCCCACTGCTACCATAGTGTTCTAGCGGCAAAGTTTTGTTTCTTCCATGCCTTACCAATAAATTGTAAGGGCTGCAGTGGAAATCAAATCTGTTATAGAATGTCTGTCAAGTCCAAACATGCAGGAAAGTCATCAGGAGCAATTCTTCCAAAAGCCACATTAGGCAGGTGCTGTAAAGTCATTTACAACTTGCATGTTTTTCATATCTTTTTGTTCATGCTCTCATCACTGACTGGTTAGTGGACTTTCCCGCATGCCACTCAAGTGTGCTTCAAGTCCAGTCCACTCCCTTGTAATGTGCTTTTGAGCAGAACCTGTAACCGCTGGAGAATTGATTAAGGTGCTGCTATGTTGGTCTCACCAAGGCTGCAGAGTGACAAGAGTATCCTTGATTTCATGACAGTGGAGCAGTCCCATATCCTCTAGCGGTTAGAATAACTGGTTCTCACTCAGGAGCACGAGCATGACAGTGGCGCGTTACGAAACCAGTCCCATATGGTCTAGCGGTTAGGATTCCTGGTTCTCACCCAGGCGACCCGGGTTCAACTCCCGGTATGGGAATGTGTCTTTGATGTGCCTACAAGCCCGTGTGTTCTTTGTGTTAATCCCACGATGGATTAAACGGGGCAAAGTTGTTGGCTGAAGGCAAATATCAGGTAAGGCAACACACCTCCGGCTAAGCACATGGCATAAAACAGGTAACGGTTCAGATCAGGACTGTACAGTTTTCAGTGATGAGGATGTACACAAGCAGGCCTGCTAGTTTGAGCGGGGAGTCAAGGTGGCTGTTTATGTGAAAATCAAATGAGCATCTTTGAAACAAGGGAGGGTGCATTAAGGGTACGTCTTTTGCCATCTGTGATTGCAACCGTTCCTTGACTCTCTGTGAATGGTGATCCTGCCTGTTGATCAGTGCTGATGACAAGTTGCATATCGACAATGATGAAACTGAGCCAAGAGCCCATTGTTAATCAGGGTTGATGAACAGGTTTTAACCAGGACAGGCAGATGTTTTTGTGTCCAAAAAGTATTAAACATGTTTTTCTACAACAGTAAGAGCATCACTGAATGTTCTGGGCTTCTATTTTGTGCTGCACTTTTTCAAGTTTTACTATCTAGATTTTTGCGATGAGGTCCTCACTCGCAATGGTAGCATGACCGAGCGGTCTAAGGTGCTGGATTTAGGCTCCAGTCTCTTCGGGGGCGTGGGTTCGAATCCCACTGCTGCCATAGTCTTCAGGTTCTTTTCGTGTTTCTTCCATCCCCTACCAATAAATTGTAAGGGCTGCAGTGGAAATCAAATCTGTTACAGAATGTCTGTCAAGTACAATCAAGCAGGAATCTCATCAAGAGCAATTCTTCCAAACCAGGGTGATGTTAAGTGTTGTGCAAGTTTTCCATTCAATAAAGCCTGCAGACAAGCGGTGAGTGGTAGCTAACATTCTTTAATAATAACAAGAAGAGAAACCAAGCTTGGTGAAGGAATGCATCATCGCGGGGCAGACGATGGGCAGAGTCCCTAACTGAGTCTAGCATGGCCTTCAGTTACATACCTCTTACAGGAACTAAAGGCAGTACACAGCTGTTTTCACACCTTTGGTACCCCCACCCCCAAAGAAAGTTTCACACTCCCTTGCTACCTCTTACAGTGGAGAAGGAGACAAAAGACTCCTCCCCCCACTCTGGGTCCTTTGTGTGTGAATGCTTCCCTCCAACTTCCTGAGATACCATCTGTTACCAGTATGAGTGTGAGAGACATGCTAAAATCCAGTGGCACCAAGGTATTATACAACCACACAGGAACCATGAGTATGTTAAGCTATTTTCAGATGTGTGCTGCTATTTAACCCTCCGCACCCCATGACAGCAACGGACAGCCAGGAGTTTTTGTAGGTGAATAACATCAACATTTGACAATAATATTGCTCGGTTATGATAGTGAGGTGAGCTGTTGAGGATATCTGTTGGTAGGTGCTGTTCCTGACAATGTAGCTGCTGTTAGCAGAAACTTCTATAAGCTTTGGAGGTAATGCCACCAGACTTGGTCAATTAACCAGAAAACTCTATTGCAATGTGTGACTATAATAAAACTTGGTGTTGCAATGTGTCATTGAGAATTATTTGGAGGAATTTGGAACATCCTAAAAGGATTCTCAGGAATCTGGAACAGTCTAAGAACGCTCAGGAATCTGGAACATTCTAATAGAACTCTCAAAAATCCTAAAATAGCTCGTGTGAATTCGAAACATTCTAAAAGAATTCTCAGGAATACAGGGTTAACTTTTGATACTTCTTTTTAAATACTCTCATTTCTACCTTTCCCTAGCCCATCGTTGTAAATAGGAATATCTTTGTAATAACTTACTTGGTTACCTTGTGGTACAAATGTAACACAAGTTTGTGTTACATGAGACTACGTACTAGCCCCAGTTCCATTTCAGTTAATATCTGTTGAATACAATTTACAGATGTTCAAGAAATAAAACTCTTAAGTCCAATCCACTTCAAGTCCAACTTCAATAGAAGAATCAGAGTCTTCCAGAGACGGTCTCACGTCTCTCATGGTCAGTGATTTTGACCTTTCACTACTGATGTTGAAGTACAGATAGGCAACAATAGCTTCGGCTTTTGTAAGGCATCAGTGGAGAAGAAGATTAACAGAAGAGTGAGCAGGATATTGTTTGTTTTTATAATGATGTGATTAATACATGAATAAAAGAAATTCTTTTGCAAAAGTCATTTACAATGTGCAGATGTTTCATATATTTTTATTCACAGTGTCAACACTGACTGGTTAGTGGCTACTCAAGTGTGCTTCAAGTCCACCGCATTGTAAGGTGTTAGATTGTGTGGTCTAAGGATCTGGGTTAAGACTCCAGGCTCCTCACACATGTGGGTTGAAATCCTATTGCTGCAATAAGAGTTTAACCAGGGCAGGCAGATGCTATTGTATCCAAAAACATTCAAGCAAGTATTAAACATGTTTTTCTAAAACAGCAACAGCATCACTGAATGTTCTGGGCTTCTATTTTGTGCTGCACTTTTTCAAGTTTTACTATCTAGATATTTGCGATGAGGTCCTCACTCGCAATGGTAGCATGACCGAGCGGTCTAAGGTGCTGGATTAAGGCTCCAGTCTCTTCGGAGGCGTGGGTTCGAATCCCACTGCTACCATAGTGTTCTAGCGGCAAAGTTTTGTTTCTTCCATGCCTTACCAATAAATTGTAAGGGCTGCAGTGGAAATCAAATCTGTTATAGAATGTCTGTCAAGTCCAAACATGCAGGAAAGTCATCAGGAGCAATTCTTCCAAAAGCCACATTAGGCAGGTGCTGTAAAGTCATTTACAACTTGCATGTTTTTCATATCTTTTTGTTCATGCTCTCATCACTGACTGGTTAGTGGACTTTCCCGCATGCCACTCAAGTGTGCTTCAAGTCCAGTCCACTCCCTTGTAATGTGCTTTTGAGCAGAACCTGTAACCGCTGGAGAATTGATTAAGGTGCTGCTATGTTGGTCTCACCAAGGCTGCAGAGTGACAAGAGTATCCTTGATTTCATGACAGTGGAGCAGTCCCATATCCTCTAGCGGTTAGAATAACTGGTTCTCACTCAGGAGCACGAGCATGACAGTGGCGCGTTACGAAACCAGTCCCATATGGTCTAGCGGTTAGGATTCCTGGTTCTCACCCAGGCGACCCGGGTTCAACTCCCGGTATGGGAATGTGTCTTTGATGTGCCTACAAGCCCGTGTGTTCTTTGTGTTAATCCCACGATGGATTAAACGGGGCAAAGTTGTTGGCTGAAGGCAAATATCAGGTAAGGCAACACACCTCCGGCTAAGCACATGGCATAAAACAGGTAACGGTTCAGATCAGGACTGTACAGTTTTCAGTGATGAGGATGTACACAAGCAGGCCTGCTAGTTTGAGCGGGGAGTCAAGGTGGCTGTTTATGTGAAAATCAAATGAGCATCTTTGAAACAAGGGAGGGTGCATTAAGGGTACGTCTTTTGCCATCTGTGATTGCAACCGTTCCTTGACTCTCTGTGAATGGTGATCCTGCCTCTTGATCAGTGCTGATGACAAGTTGCATATCGACAATGATGAAACTGAGCCAAGAGCCCATTGTTAATCAGGGTTGATGAACAGGTTTTAACCAGGACAGGCAGATGTTTTTGTGTCCAAAAAGTATTAAACATGTTTTTCTACAACAGTAAGAGCATCACTGAATGTTCTGGGCTTCTATTTTGTGCTGCACTTTTTCAAGTTTTACTGTCTAGATTTTTGCGATGAGGTCCTCAGTCGCAATGGTAGCATGACCGAGCGGTCTAAGGTGCTGGATTTAGGCTCCAGTCTCTTTGGGGGCGTGGGTTCGAATCCCACTGCTGCCATAGTCTTCAGGTTCTTTTCGTGTTTCTTCCATCCCCTACCAATAAATTGTAAGGGCTGCAGTGGGAATCAAATCTGTTACAGAATGTCTGTCAAGTACAATCAAGCAGGAATCTCATCAAGAGCAATTCTTCCAAACCAGGGTGATGTTAAGTGTTGTGCAAGTTTTCCATTCAATAAAGCCTGCAGACAAGCGGTGAGTGGTAGCTAACATTCTTTAATAATAACAAGAAGAGAAACCAAGCTTGGTGAAGGAATGCATCATCGCGGGGCAGACGATGGGCAGAGTCCCTAACTGAGTCTAGCATGGCCTTCAGTTACATACCTCTTACAGGAACTAAAGGCAGTACACAGCTGTTTTCACACCTTTGGTACCCCCACCCCCAAAGAAAGTTTCACACTCCCTTGCTACCTCTTACAGTGGAGAAGGAGACAAAAGACTCCTCCCCCCACTCTGGGTCCTTTGTGTGTGAATGCTTCCCTCCAACTTCCTGAGATACCATCTGTTACCAGTATGAGTGTGAGAGACATGCTAAAATCCAGTGGCACCAAGGTATTATACAACCACACAGGAACCATGAGTATGTTAAGCTATTTTCAGATGTGTGCTGCTATTTAACCCTCCGCACCCCATGACAGCAACGGACAGCCAGGAGTTTTTGTAGGTGAATAACATCAACATTTGACAATAATATTGCTCGGTTATGATAGTGAGGTGAGCTGTTGAGGATATCTGTTGGTAGGTGCTGTTCCTGACAATGTAGCTGCTGTTAGCAGAAACTTCTATAAGCTTTGGAGGTAATGCCACCAGACTTGGTCAATTAACCAGAAAACTCTATTGCAATGTGTGACTATAATAAAACTTGGTGTTGCAATGTGTCATTGAGAATTATTTGGAGGAATTTGGAACATCCTAAAAGGATTCTCAGGAATCTGGAACAGTCTAAGAACGCTCAGGAATCTGGAACATTCTAATAGAACTCTCAAAAATCCTAAAATAGCTCGTGTGAATTCGAAACATTCTAAAAGAATTCTCAGGAATACAGGGTTAACTTTTGATACTTCTTTTTAAATACTCTCATTTCTACCTTTCCCTAGCCCATCGTTGTAAATAGGAATATCTTTGTAATAACTTACTTGGTTACCTTGTGGTACAAATGTAACACAAGTTTGTGTTACATGAGACTACGTTCTAGCCCCAGTTCCATTTCAGTTAATATCTGTTGAATACAATTTACAGATGTTCAAGAAATAAAACTCTTAAGTCCAATCCACTTCAAGTCCAACTTCAATAGAAGAATCAGAGCCTTCCAGAGACGGTCTCACGTCTCTCATGGTCAGTGATTTTGACCTTTCACTAATGATGTTGAAGTACAGATAGGCAACAATAGCTTCGGCTTTTGTAAGGCATCAGTGGAGAAGAAGATTAACAGAAGAGTGAGCAGGATATTGTTTGTTTTTATAATAATGTGATTAATACATGAATAAAAGAAATTCTTTTGCAAAAGTCATTTACAATGTGCAGATGTTTCATATATTTTTATTCACAGTGTCAACACTGACTGGTTAGTGGCTACTCAAGTGTGCTTCAAGTCCACCGCATTGTAAGGTGTTAGATTGTGTGGTCTAAGGATCTGGGTTAAGACTCCAGGCTCCTCACACATGTGGATTGAAATCCTATTGCTGCAATAAGAGTTTAACCAGGGCAGGCAGATGCTATTGTATCCAAAAACATTCAGGCAAGTATTAAACATGTTTTTCTAAAACAGCAAGAGCATCACTGAATGTTCTGGGCTTCTATTTTGTGCTGCACTTTTTCGAGTTTTACTATCTAGATATTTGCGACGAGGTCCCTACTCGCAATGGTAGCATGACCGAGCGGTCTAAGGTGCTGGATTAAGGCTCCAGTCTCTTCGGAGGCGTGGGTTCGAATCCCACTGCTGCCATAGTGTTCTAGTGGCAAAGTTTTGATACTTCCATGCCTTACCAATAAATTGTAAGGGCTGCAGTGGAAATCAAATCTGTTATAGAATGTCTGTCAAGTCCAAACATGCAGGAAAGTCATCAGGAGCAATTCTTCCAAAAGCCACATTAGGCAGGTGCTGTAAAGTCATTTACAACTTGTATGTTTTTCATGTCTTTTTGTTCATGGTCTCATCACTGACTGGTTAGTGGACTTTCCCGCATGCCACTCAAGTGTGCTTCAAGTCCAGTCCACTCCCTTGTAATGTGCTTTTGAGCAGAACCTGTAACCGCTGGAGAATTGATTAAGGTGCTGCTATGTTGGTCTCACCAAGGCTGCAGAGTGACAAGAGTATCCTTGATTTCATGACAGTGGAGCAGTCCCATATGGTCTAGCGGCTAGAATGCCTGGTTCTCACCCAGGAGCACGAGCACGACAGTGGCGCGTTACGAAACCAGTCCCATATGGTCTAGCGGTTAGGATTCCTGGTTTTCACCCAGGCGACCCGGGTTCAACTCCCGGTATGGGAACATGTCTTTAATGTGCCCACAAGTCAATGTGTTCTTTGTGTTAATCCCACAATGGATTAAGTGGGGCAAAGTTGTTGGCTGAAGGCAAACATCAGTTAAGGCAACACACCTCTGGCTAAGCACATGGCATAAAACAGGTAACGGTTCAGATCAGGACTGTACAGTTTTCAGTGATGAGGATGTACACAAGCAGGCCTGCTAGTTTGAGCGGGGAGTCAAGGTGGCTGTTTATGTGAAAATCAAATGAGCATCTTTGAAACAAGGGAGGGTGCATTAAGGGTACGTCTTTTGCCATCTGTGATTGCAACCGTTCCTTGACTCTCTGTGAATGGTGATCCTGCCTCTTGATCAGTGCTGATGACAAGTTGCATATCGACAATGATGAAACTGAGCCAAGAGCCCATTGTTAATCAGGGTTGATGAACAGGTTTTAACCAGGACAGGCAGATGTTTTTGTGTCCAAAAAGTATTAAACATGTTTTTCTACAACAGTAAGAGCATCACTGAATGTTCTGGGCTTCTAGTTTGTGCTGCACTTTTTCAAGTTTTACTGTCTAGATTTTTGCGATGAGGTCCTCACTCGCAATGGTAGCATGACCGAGCGGTCTAAGGTGCTGGATTTAGGCTCCAGTCTCTTTGGGGGCGTGGGTTCGAATCCCACTGCTGCCATAGTCTTCAGGTTCTTTTCGTGTTTCTTCCATCCCCTACCAATAAATTGTAAGGGCTGCAGTGGAAATCAAATCTGTTACAGAATGTCTGTCAAGTACAATCAAGCAGGAATCTCATCAAGAGCAATTCTTCCAAACCAGGGTGATGTTAAGTGTTGTGCAAGTTTTCCATTCAATAAAGCCTGCAGACAAGCGGTGAGTGGTAGCTAACATTCTTTAATAATAACAAGAAGAGAAACCAAGCTTGGTGAAGGAATGCATCATCGCGGGGCAGACGATGGGCAGAGTCCCTAACTGAGTCTAGCATGGCCTTCAGTTACATACCTCTTACAGGAACTAAAGGCAGTACACAGCTGTTTTCACACCTTTGGTACCCCCACCCCCAAAGAAAGTTTCACACTCCCTTGCTACCTCTTACAGTGGAGAAGGAGACAAAAGACTCCTCCCCCCACTCTGGGTCCTTTGTGTGTGAATGCTTCCCTCCAACTTCCTGAGATACCATCTGTTACCAGTATGAGTGTGAGAGACATGCTAAAATCCAGTGGCACCAAGGTATTATACAACCACACAGGAACCATGAGTATGTTAAGCTATTTTCAGATGTGTGCTGCTATTTAACCCTCCGCACCCCATGACAGCAACGGACAGCCAGGAGTTTTTGTAGGTGAATAACATCAACATTTGACAATAATATTGCTCGGTTATGATAGTGAGGTGAGCTGTTGAGGATATCTGTTGGTAGGTGCTGTTCCTGACAATGTAGCTGCTGTTAGCAGAAACTTCTATAAGCTTTGGAGGTAATGCCACCAGACTTGGTCAATTACCCAGAAAACTCTATTGCAATGTGTGACTATAATAAAACTTGGTGTTGCAATGTGTCATTGAGAATTATTTGGAGGAATTTGGAACATCCTAAAAGGATTCTCAGGAATCTGGAACAGTCTAAGAACGCTCAGGAATCTGGAACATTCTAATAGAACTCTCAAAAATCCTAAAATAGCTCTTGTGAATTCGAAACATTCTAAAAGAATTCTCAGGAATACAGGGTTAACTTTTGATACTTCTTTTTAAATACTCTCATTTCTACCTTTCCCTAGCCCATCGTTGTAAATAGGAATATCTTTGTAATAACTTACTTGGTTACCTTGTGGTACAAATGTAACACAAGTTTGTGTTACATGAGACTACGTTCTAGCCCCAGTTCCATTTCAGTTAATATCTGTTGAATACAATTTACAGATGTTCAAGAAATAAAACTCTTAAGTCCAATCCACTTCAAGTCCAACTTCAATAGAAGAATCAGAGTCTTCCAGAGACGGTCTCACGTCTCTCATGGTCAGTGATTTTGACCTTTCACTAATGATGTTGAAGTACAGATAGGCAACAATAGCTTCGGCTTTTGTAAGGCATCAGTGGAGAAGAAGATTAACAGAAGAGTGAGCAGGATATTGTTTGTTTTTATAATAATGTGATTAATACATGAATAAAAGAAATTCTTTTGCAAAAGTCATTTACAATGTGCAGATGTTTCATATATTTTTATTCACAGTGTCAACACTGACTGGTTAGTGGCTACTCAAGTGTGCTTCAAGTCCACCGCATTGTAAGGTGTTAGATTGTGTGGTCTAAGGATCTGGGTTAAGACTCCAGGCTCCTCACACATGTGGGTTGAAATCCTATTGCTGCAATAAGAGTTTAACCAGGGCAGGCAGATGCTATTGTATCCAAAAACATTCAGGCAAGTATTAAACATGTTTTTCTAAAACAGCAAGAGCATCACTGAATGTTCTGGGCTTCTATTTTGTGCTGCACTTTTTCAAGTTTTACTATCTAGATTTTTGCGATGAGGTGCTTACTCGCAATAGTAGCATGACCGAGCGGTCTAAGGTGCTGGATTAAGGCTCCAGTCTCTTCGGAGGCGTGGGTTCGAATCCCACTGCTGCCATAGTGTTCTAGTGGCAAAGTTTTGTTTCTTCCATGCCTTACCAATAAATTGTAAGGGCTGCAGTGGAAATCAAATCTGTTATAGAATGTCTGTCAAGTCCAAACATGCAGGAAAGTCATCAGGAGCAATTCTTCCAAAAGCCACATTAGGCAGGTGCTGTAAAGTCATTTACAACTTGTATGTTTTTCATGTCTTTTTGTTCATGGTCTCATCACTGACTGGTTAGTGGACTTTCCCGCATGCCACTCAAGTGTGCTTCAAGTCCAGTCCACTCCCTTGTAATGTGCTTTTGAGCAGAACCTGTAACCGCTGGAGAATTGATTAAGCTGCTGCTATGTTGGTCTCACCAAGGCTGCAGAGTGACAAGAGTATCCTTGATTTCATGACAGTGGAGCAGTCCCATATCCTCTAGCGGTTAGAACAACTGGTTCTCACTCAGGAGCACGAGCATGACAGTGGCGCGTTACGAAACCAGTCCCATATGGTCTAGCGGTTAGGATTCCTGGTTTTCACCCAGGCGACCCGGGTTCAACTCCCGGTATGGGAACGTGTCTTTGATGTGCCTACAAGCCCGTGTGTTCTTTGAGTTAATCCCACAATGGATTAAATGGGGCAAAGTTGTTGGCTGAAGGCAAACATCAGTTAAGGCAACACACCTCTGGCTAAGCACATGGCATAAAACAGGTAACGGTTCAGATCAGGACTGTACAGTTTTCAGTGATGAGGATGTACACAAGCAGGCCTGCTAGTTTGAGCGGGGAGTCAAGGTGGCTGTTTATGTGAAAATCAAATGAGCATCTTTGAAACAAAGGAGGGTGCATTAAGGGTACGTCTTTTGCCATCTTACAATGCTGTGATTGCAGCCGTTCCTTGACTCTCTGTGAATGGTGATCCCGCCTGTTGATCAGTGCTGATGACAAGTTGCATATCGACAATGATGAAACTGAGCCAAGAGCCCATTGTTAATCAGGGTTGATGAACAGGTTTTAACCAGGACAGGCAGATGTTTTTGTGTCCAAAAAGTATTAAACATGTTTTTCTACAACAGTAAGAGCATCACTGAATGTTCTGGGCTTCTATTTTGTGCTGCACTTTTTCAAGTTTTACTATCTAGATATTTGCGATGAGGTCCTCACGCGCAATGGTAGCATGACCGAGCGGTCTAAGGTGCTGGATTTAGGCTCCAGTCTCTTCGGGGGCGTGGGTTCGAATCCCACTGCTGCCATAGTCTTCAGGTTCTTTTCGTGTTTCTTCCATCCCCTACCAATAAATTGTAAGGGCTGCAGTGGGAATCAAATCTGTTACAGAATGTCTGTCAAGTACAATCAAGCAGGAATCTCATCAAGAGCAATTCTTCCAAACCAGGGTGATGTTAAGTGTTGTGCAAGTTTTCCATTCAATAAAGCCTGCAGACAAGCGGTGAGTGGTAGCTAACATTCTTTAATAATAACAAGAAGAGAAACCAAGCTTGGTGAAGGAATGCATCATCGCGGGGCAGACGATGGGCAGAGTCCCTAACTGAGTCTAGCATGGCCTTCAGTTACATACCTCTTACAGGAACTAAAGGCAGTACACAGCTGTTTTCACACCTTTGGTACCCCCACCCCCAAAGAAAGTTTCACACTCCCTTGCTACCTCTTACAGTGGAGAAGGAGACAAAAGACTCCTCCCCCCACTCTGGGTCCTTTGTGTGTGAATGCTTCCCTCCAACTTCCTGAGATACCATCTGTTACCAGTATGAGTGTGAGAGACATGCTAAAATCCAGTGGCACCAAGGTATTATACAACCACACAGGAACCATGAGTATGTTAAGCTATTTTCAGATGTGTGCTGCTATTTAACCCTCCGCACCCCATGACAGCAACGGACAGCCAGGAGTTTTTGTAGGTGAATAACATCAACATTTGACAATAATATTGCTCGGTTATGATAGTGAGGTGAGCTGTTGAGGATATCTGTTGGTAGGTGCTGTTCCTGACAGTGTAGCTGCTGTTAGCAGAAACTTCTATAAGCTTTGGAGGTAATGCCACCAGACTTGGTCAATTAACCAGAAAACTCTATTGCAATGTGTGACTATAATAAAACTTGGTGTTGCAATGTGTCATTGAGAATTATTTGGAGGAATTTGGAACATCCTAAAAGGATTCTCAGGAATCTGGAACAGTCTAAGAACGCTCAGGAATCTGGAACATTCTAATAGAACTCTCAAAAATCCTAAAATAGCTCGTGTGAATTCGAAACATTCTAAAAGAATTCTCAGGAATACAGGGTTAACTTTTGATACTTCTTTTTAAATACTCTCATTTCTACCTTTCCCTAGCCCATCGTTGTAAATAGGAATATCTTTGTAATAACTTACTTGGTTACCTTGTGGTACAAATGTAACACAAGTTTGTGTTACATGAGACTACGTTCTAGCCCCAGTTCCATTTCAGTTAATATCTGTTGAATACAATTTACAGATGTTCAAGAAATAAAACTCTTAAGTCCAATCCACTTCAAGTCCAACTTCAATAGAAGAATCAGAGTCTTCCAGAGACGGTCTCACGTCTCTCATGGTCAGTGATTTTGACCTTTCACTAATGATGTTGAAGTACAGATAGGCAACAATAGCTTCGGCTTTTGTAAGGCATCAGTGGAGAAGAAGATTAACAGAAGAGTGAGCAGGATATTGTTTGTTTTTATAATAATGTGATTAATACATGAATAAAAGAAATTCTTTTGCAAAAGTCATTTACAATGTGCAGATGTTTCATATATTTTTATTCACAGTGTCAACACTGACTGGTTAGTGGCTACTCAAGTGTGCTTCAAGTCCACCGCATTGTAAGGTGTTAGATTGTGTGGTCTAAGGATCTGGGTTAAGACTCCAGGCTCCTCACACATGTGGGTTGAAATCCTATTGCTGCAATAAGAGTTTAACCAGGGCAGGCAGATGCTATTGTATCCAAAAACATTCAGGCAAGTATTAAACATGTTTTTCTAAAACAGCAAGAGCATCACTGAATGTTCTGGGCTTCTATTTTGTGCTGCACTTTTTCGAGTTTTACTATCTAGATATTTGCGACGAGGTCCCTACTCGCAATGGTAGCATGACCGAGCGGTCTAAGGTGCTGGATTAAGGCTCCAGTCTCTTCGGAGGCGTGGGTTCGAATCCCACTGCTGCCATAGTGTTCTAGCGGCAAAGTTTTGATACTTCCATGCCTTACCAATAAATTGTAAGGGCTGCAGTGGAAATCAAATCTGTTATAGAATGTCTGTCAAGTCCAAACATGCAGGAAAGTCATCAGCAGCAATTCTTCCAAAAGCCATATTAGGCAGGTGCTGTAAAGTCATTTACAACTTGTATGTTTTTCATGTCTTTTTGTTCATGGTCTCATCACTGACTGGTTAGTGGACTTTCCCGCATGCCACTCAAGTGTGCTTCAAGTCCAGTCCACTCCCTTGTAATGTGCTTTTGAGCAGAACCTGTAACCGCTGGAGAATTGATTAAGCTGCTGCTATGTTGGTCTCACCAAGGCTGCAGAGTGACAAGAGTATCCTTGATTTCATGACAGTGGAGCAGTCCCATATGGTCTAGCGGCTAGAATGCCTGGTTCTCACCCAGGAGCACGAGCACGACAGTGGCGCATTACCTAACCAGTCCCATATGGTCTAGCGGTTAGGATTCCTGGTTTTCACCCAGGCGACCCGGGTTCAACTCCCGGTATGGGAACATGTCTTTAATGTGCCCACAAGTCAATGTGTTCTTTGTGTTAATCCCACAATGGATTAAATGGGGCAAAGTTGTTGGCTGAAGGCAAACATCAGGTAAGGCAACACACCTCTGGCTAAGCACATGGCATAAAACAGGTAACGGTTCAGATCAGGACTGTACAGTTTTCAGTGATGAGGATGTACACAAGCAGGCCTGCTAGTTTGAGCGGGGAGTCAAGGTGGCTGTTTATGTGAAAATCAAATGAGCATCTTTGAAACAAGGGAGGGTGCATTAAGGGTACGTCTTTTGCCATCTTACAATGCTGTGATTGCAGCCGTTCCTTGACTCTCTGTGAATGGTGATCCCGCCTGTTGATCAGTGCTGATGACAAGTTGCATATCGACAATGATGAAACTGAGCCAAGAGCCCATTGTTAATCAGGGTTGATGAACAGGTTTTAACCAGGACAGGCAGATGTTTTTGTGTCCAAAAAGTATTAAACATGTTTTTCTACAACAGTAAGAGCATCACTGAATGTTCTGGGCTTCTATTTTGTGCTGCACTTTTTCAAGTTTTACTATCTAGATTTTTGCGATGAGGTCCTCACTCGCAATGGTAGCATGACCGAGCGGTCTAAGGTGCTGGATTTAGGCTCCAGTCTCTTCGGGGGCGTGGGTTCGAATCCCACTGCTGCCATAGTCTTCAGGTTCTTTTCGTGTTTCTTCCATCCCCTACCAATAAATTGTAAGGGCTGCAGTGGAAATCAAATCTGTTACAGAATGTCTGTCAAGTACAATCAAGCAGGAATCTCATCAAGAGCAATTCTTCCAAACCAGGGTGATGTTAAGTGTTGTGCAAGTTTTCCCATTCAATAAAGCCTGCAGACAAGCGGTGAGTGGTAGCTAACATTCTTTAATAATAACAAGAAGAGAAACCAAGCTTGGTGAAGGAATGCATCATCGCGGGGCAGACGATGGGCAGAGTCCCTAACTGAGTCTAGCATGGCCTTCAGTTACATACCTCTTACAGGAACTAAAGGCAGTACACAGCTGTTTTCACACCTTTGGTACCCCCACCCCCAAAGAAAGTTTCACACTCCCTTGCTACCTCTTACAGTGGAGAAGGAGACAAAAGACTCCTCCCCCCACTCTGGGTCCTTTGTGTGTGAATGCTTCCCTCCAACTTCCTGAGATACCATCTGTTACCAGTATGAGTGTGAGAGACATGCTAAAATCCAGTGGCACCAAGGTATTATACAACCACACAGGAACCATGAGTATGTTAAGCTATTTTCAGATGTGTGCTGCTATTTAACCCTCCGCACCCCATGACAGCAACGGACAGCCAGGAGTTTTTGTAGGTGAATAACATCAACATTTGACAATAATATTGCTCGGTTATGATAGTGAGGTGAGCTGTTGAGGATATCTGTTGGTAGGTGCTGTTCCTGACAATGTAGCTGCTGTTAGCAGAAACTTCTATAAGCTTTGGAGGTAATGCCACCAGACTTGGTCAATTACCCAGAAAACTCTATTGCAATGTGTGACTATAATAAAACTTGGTGTTGCAATGTGTCATTGAGAATTATTTGGAGGAATTTGGAACATCCTAAAAGGATTCTCAGGAATCTGGAACAGTCTAAGAACGCTCAGGAATCTGGAACATTCTAATAGAACTCTCAAAAATCCTAAAATAGCTCTTGTGAATTCGAAACATTCTAAAAGAATTCTCAGGAATACAGGGTTAACTTTTGATACTTCTTTTTAAATACTCTCATTTCTACCTTTCCCTAGCCCATCGTTGTAAATAGGAATATCTTTGTAATAACTTACTTGGTTACCTTGTGGTACAAATGTAACACAAGTTTGTGTTACATGAGACTACGTTCTAGCCCCAGTTCCATTTCAGTTAATATCTGTTGAATACAATTTACAGATGTTCAAGAAATAAAACTCTTAAGTCCAATCCACTTCAAGTCCAACTTCAATAGAAGAATCAGAGTCTTCCAGAGACGGTCTCACGTCTCTCATGGTCAGTGATTTTGACCTTTCACTAATGATGTTGAAGTACAGATAGGCAACAATAGCTTCGGCTTTTGTAAGGCATCAGTGGAGAAGAAGATTAACAGAAGAGTGAGCAGGATATTGTTTGTTTTTATAATAATGTGATTAATACATGAATAAAAGAAATTCTTTTGCAAAAGTCATTTACAATGTGCAGATGTTTCATATATTTTTATTCACAGTGTCAACACTGACTGGTTAGTGGCTACTCAAGTGTGCTTCAAGTCCACCGCATTGTAAGGTGTTAGATTGTGTGGTCTAAGGATCTGGGTTAAGACTCCAGGCTCCTCACACATGTGGGTTGAAATCCTATTGCTGCAATAAGAGTTTAACCAGGGCAGGCAGATGCTATTGTATCCAAAAACATTCAGGCAAGTATTAAACATGTTTTTCTAAAACAGCAAGAGCATCACTGAATGTTCTGGGCTTCTATTTTGTGCTGCACTTTTTCAAGTTTTACTATCTAGATTTTTGCGATGAGGTGCTTACTCGCAATAGTAGCATGACCGAGCGGTCTAAGGTGCTGGATTAAGGCTCCAGTCTCTTCGGAGGCGTGGGTTCGAATCCCACTGCTGCCATAGTGTTCTAGTGGCAAAGTTTTGTTTCTTCCATGCCTTACCAATAAATTGTAAGGGCTGCAGTGGAAATCAAATCTGTTATAGAATGTCTGTCAAGTCCAAACATGCAGGAAAGTCATCAGGAGCAATTCTTCCAAAAGCCACATTAGGCAGGTGCTGTAAAGTAATTTACAACTTGTATGTTTTTCATGTCTTTTTGTTCATGGTCTCATCACTGACTGGTTAGTGGACTTTCCCGCATGCCACTCAAGTGTGCTTCAAGTCCAGTCCACTCCCTTGTAATGTGCTTTTGAGCAGAACCTGTAACCGCTGGAGAATTGATTAAGCTGCTGCTATGTTGGTCTCACCAAGGCTGCAGAGTGACAAGAGTATCCTTGATTTCATGACAGTGGAGCAGTCCCATATCCTCTAGCGGTTAGAATAACTGGTTCTCACTCAGGAGCACGAGCATGACAGTGGCGCGTTACGAAACCAGTCCCATATGGTCTAGCGGTTAGGATTCCTGGTTTTCACCCAGGCGACCCGGGTTCAACTCCCGGTATGGGAACGTGTCTTTGATGTGCCTACAAGCCCGTGTGTTCTTTGAGTTAATCCCACAATGGATTAAATGGGGCAAAGTTGTTGGCTGAAGGCAAACATCAGTTAAGGCAACACACCTCTGGCTAAGCACATGGCATAAAACAGGTAACGGTTCAGATCAGGACTGTACAGTTTTCAGTGATGAGGATGTACACAAGCAGGCCTGCTAGTTTGAGCGGGGAGTCAAGGTGGCTGTTTATGTGAAAATCAAATGAGCATCTTTGAAACAAAGGAGGGTGCATTAAGGGTACGTCTTTTGCCATCTTACAATGCTGTGATTGCAGCCGTTCCTTGACTCTCTGTGAATGGTGATCCCGCCTGTTGATCAGTGCTGATGACAAGTTGCATATCGACAATGATGAAACTGAGCCAAGAGCCCATTGTTAATCAGGGTTGATGAACAGGTTTTAACCAGGACAGGCAGATGTTTTTGTGTCCAAAAAGTATTAAACATGTTTTTCTACAACAGTAAGAGCATCACTGAATGTTCTGGGCTTCTATTTTGTGCTGCACTTTTTCAAGTTTTACTATCTAGATATTTGCGATGAGGTCCTCACGCGCAATGGTAGCATGACCGAGCGGTCTAAGGTGCTGGATTTAGGCTCCAGTCTCTTCGGGGGCGTGTGTTCGAATCCCACTGCTGCCATAGTCTTCAGGTTCTTTTCGTGTTTCTTCCATCCCCTACCAATAAATTGTAAGGGCTGCAGTGGGAATCAAATCTGTTACAGAATGTCTGTCAAGTACAATCAAGCAGGAATCTCATCAAGAGCAATTCTTCCAAACCAGGGTGATGTTAAGTGTTGTGCAAGTTTTCCATTCAATAAAGCCTGCAGACAAGCGGTGAGTGGTAGCTAACATTCTTTAATAATAACAAGAAGAGAAACCAAGCTTGGTGAAGGAATGCATCATCGCGGGGCAGACGATGGGCAGAGTCCCTAACTGAGTCTAGCATGGCCTTCAGTTACATACCTCTTACAGGAACTAAAGGCAGTACACAGCTGTTTTCACACCTTTGGTACCCCCACCCCCAAAGAAAGTTTCACACTCCCTTGCTACCTCTTACAGTGGAGAAGGAGACAAAAGACTCCTCCCCCCACTCTGGGTCCTTTGTGTGTGAATGCTTCCCTCCAACTTCCTGAGATACCATCTGTTACCAGTATGAGTGTGAGAGACATGCTAAAATCCAGTGGCACCAAGGTATTATACAACCACACAGGAACCATGAGTATGTTAAGCTATTTTCAGATGTGTGCTGCTATTTAACCCTCCGCACCCCATGACAGCAACGGACAGCCAGGAGTTTTTGTAGGTGAATAACATCAACATTTGACAATAATATTGCTCGGTTATGATAGTGAGGTGAGCTGTTGAGGATATCTGTTGGTAGGTGCTGTTCCTGACAGTGTAGCTGCTGTTAGCAGAAACTTCTATAAGCTTTGGAGGTAATGCCACCAGACTTGGTCAATTAACCAGAAAACTCTATTGCAATGTGTGACTATAATAAAACTTGGTGTTGCAATGTGTCATTGAGAATTATTTGGAGGAATTTGGAACATCCTAAAAGGATTCTCAGGAATCTGGAACAGTCTAAGAACGCTCAGGAATCTGGAACATTCTAATAGAACTCTCAAAAATCCTAAAATAGCTCGTGTGAATTCGAAACATTCTAAAAGAATTCTCAGGAATACAGGGTTAACTTTTGATACTTCTTTTTAAATACTCTCATTTCTACCTTTCCCTAGCCCATCGTTGTAAATAGGAATATCTTTGTAATAACTTACTTGGTTACCTTGTGGTACAAATGTAACACAAGTTTGTGTTACATGAGACTACGTTCTAGCCCCAGTTCCATTTCAGTTAATATCTGTTGAATACAATTTACAGATGTTCAAGAAATAAAACTCTTAAGTCCAATCCACTTCAAGTCCAACTTCAATAGAAGAATCAGAGTCTTCCAGAGACGGTCTCACGTCTCTCATGGTCAGTGATTTTGACCTTTCACTAATGATGTTGAAGTACAGATAGGCAACAATAGCTTCGGCTTTTGTAAGGCATCAGTGGAGAAGAAGATTAACAGAAGAGTGAGCAGGATATTGTTTGTTTTTATAATAATGTGATTAATACATGAATAAAAGAAATTCTTTTGCAAAAGTCATTTACAATGTGCAGATGTTTCATATATTTTTATTCACAGTGTCAACACTGACTGGTTAGTGGCTACTCAAGTGTGCTTCAAGTCCACCGCATTGTAAGGTGTTAGATTGTGTGGTCTAAGGATCTGGGTTAAGACTCCAGGCTCCTCACACATGTGGGTTGAAATCCTATTGCTGCAATAAGAGTTTAACCAGGGCAGGCAGATGCTATTGTATCCAAAAACATTCAGGCAAGTATTAAACATGTTTTTCTAAAACAGCAAGAGCATCACTGAATGTTCTGGGCTTCTATTTTGTGCTGCACTTTTTCGAGTTTTACTATCTAGATATTTGCGACGAGGTCCCTACTCGCAATGGTAGCATGACCGAGCGGTCTAAGGTGCTGGATTAAGGCTCCAGTCTCTTCGGAGGCGTGGGTTCGAATCCCACTGCTGCCATAGTGTTCTAGCGGCAAAGTTTTGATACTTCCATGCCTTACCAATAAATTGTAAGGGCTGCAGTGGAAATCAAATCTGTTATAGAATGTCTGTCAAGTCCAAACATGCAGGAAAGTCATCAGCAGCAATTCTTCCAAAAGCCACATTAGGCAGGTGCTGTAAAGTCATTTACAACTTGTATGTTTTTCATGTCTTTTTGTTCATGGTCTCATCACTGACTGGTTAGTGGACTTTCCCGCATGCCACTCAAGTGTGCTTCAAGTCCAGTCCACTCCCTTGTAATGTGCTTTTGAGCAGAACCTGTAACCGCTGGAGAATTGATTAAGCTGCTGCTATGTTGGTCTCACCAAGGCTGCAGAGTGACAAGAGTATCCTTGATTTCATGACAGTGGAGCAGTCCCATATGGTCTAGCGGCTAGAATGCCTGGTTCTCACCCAGGAGCACGAGCACGACAGTGGCGCATTACCTAACCAGTCCCATATGGTCTAGCGGTTAGGATTCCTGGTTTTCACCCAGGCGACCCGGGTTCAACTCCCGGTATGGGAACATGTCTTTAATGTGCCCACAAGTCAATGTGTTCTTTGTGTTAATCCCACAATGGATTAAATGGGGCAAAGTTGTTGGCTGAAGGCAAACATCAGGTAAGGCAACACACCTCTGGCTAAGCACATGGCATAAAACAGGTAACGGTTCAGATCAGGACTGTACAGTTTTCAGTGATGAGGATGTACACAAGCAGGCCTGCTAGTTTGAGCGGGGAGTCAAGGTGGCTGTTTATGTGAAAATCAAATGAGCATCTTTGAAACAAGGGAGGGTGCATTAAGGGTACGTCTTTTGCCATCTTACAATGCTGTGATTGCAGCCGTTCCTTGACTCTCTGTGAATGGTGATCCCGCCTGTTGATCAGTGCTGATGACAAGTTGCATATCGACAATGATGAAACTGAGCCAAGAGCCCATTGTTAATCAGGGTTGATGAACAGGTTTTAACCAGGACAGGCAGATGTTTTTGTGTCCAAAAAGTATTAAACATGTTTTTCTACAACAGTAAGAGCATCACTGAATGTTCTGGGCTTCTATTTTGTGCTGCACTTTTTCAAGTTTTACTATCTAGATTTTTGCGATGAGGTCCTCACTCGCAATGGTAGCATGACCGAGCGGTCTAAGGTGCTGGATTTAGGCTCCAGTCTCTTCGGGGGCGTGGGTTCGAATCCCACTGCTGCCATAGTCTTCAGGTTCTTTTCGTGTTTCTTCCATCCCCTACACATAAATAGTATGGGCTGCAGTGGAAATCAAATCTGTTACAGAATGTCTGTCAAGTACAATCAAGCAGGAATCTCATCAAGAGCAATTCTTCCAAACCAGGGTGATGTTAAGTGTTGTGCAAGTTTTCCCATTCAATAAAGCCTGCAGACAAGCGGTGAGTGGTAGCTAACATTCTTTAATAATAACAAGAAGAGAAACCAAGCTTGGTGAAGGAATGCATCATCGCGGGGCAGACGATGGGCAGAGTCCCTAACTGAGTCTAGCATGGCCTTCAGTTACATACCTCTTACAGGAACTAAAGGCAGTACACAGCTGTTTTCACACCTTTGGTACCCCCACCCCCAAAGAAAGTTTCACACTCCCTTGCTACCTCTTACAGTGGAGAAGGAGACAAAAGACTCCTCCCCCCACTCTGGGTCCTTTGTGTGTGAATGCTTCCCTCCAACTTCCTGAGATACCATCTGTTACCAGTATGAGTGTGAGAGACATGCTAAAATCCAGTGGCACCAAGGTATTATACAACCACACAGGAACCATGAGTATGTTAAGCTATTTTCAGATGTGTGCTGCTATTTAACCCTCCGCACCCCATGACAGCAACGGACAGCCAGGAGTTTTTGTAGGTGAATAACATCAACATTTGACAATAATATTGCTCGGTTATGATAGTGAGGTGAGCTGTTGAGGATATCTGTTGGTAGGTGCTGTTCCTGACAATGTAGCTGCTGTTAGCAGAAACTTCTATAAGCTTTGGAGGTAATGCCACCAGACTTGGTCAATTACCCAGAAAACTCTATTGCAATGTGTGACTATAATAAAACTTGGTGTTGCAATGTGTCATTGAGAATTATTTGGAGGAATTTGGAACATCCTAAAAGGATTCTCAGGAATCTGGAACAGTCTAAGAACGCTCAGGAATCTGGAACATTCTAATAGAACTCTCAAAAATCCTAAAATAGCTCTTGTGAATTCGAAACATTCTAAAAGAATTCTCAGGAATACAGGGTTAACTTTTGATACTTCTTTTTAAATACTCTCATTTCTACCTTTCCCTAGCCCATCGTTGTAAATAGGAATATCTTTGTAATAACTTACTTGGTTACCTTGTGGTACAAATGTAACACAAGTTTGTGTTACATGAGACTACGTTCTAGCCCCAGTTCCATTTCAGTTAATATCTGTTGAATACAATTTACAGATGTTCAAGAAATAAAACTCTTAAGTCCAATCCACTTCAAGTCCAACTTCAATAGAAGAATCAGAGTCTTCCAGAGACGGTCTCACGTCTCTCATGGTCAGTGATTTTGACCTTTCACTAATGATGTTGAAGTACAGATAGGCAACAATAGCTTCGGGTTTTGTAAGGCATCAGTGGAGAAGAAGATTAACAGAAGAGTGAGCAGGATATTGTTTGTTTTTATAATAATGTGATTAATACATGAATAAAAGAAATTCTTTTGCAAAAGTCATTTACAATGTGCAGATGTTTCATATATTTTTATTCACAGTGTCAACACTGACTGGTTAGTGGCTACTCAAGTGTGCTTCAAGTCCACCGCATTGTAAGGTGTTAGATTGTGTGGTCTAAGGATCTGGGTTAAGACTCCAGGCTCCTCACACATGTGGGTTGAAATCCTATTGCTGCAATAAGAGTTTAACCAGGGCAGGCAGATGCTATTGTATCCAAAAACATTCAGGCAAGTATTAAACATGTTTTTCTAAAACAGCAAGAGCATCACTGAATGTTCTGGGCTTCTATTTTGTGCTGCACTTTTTCAAGTTTTACTATCTAGATTTTTGCGATGAGGTGCTTACTCGCAATAGTAGCATGACCGAGCGGTCTAAGGTGCTGGATTAAGGCTCCAGTCTCTTCGGAGGCGTGGGTTCGAATCCCACTGCTGCCATAGTGTTCTAGTGGCAAAGTTTTGTTTCTTCCATGCCTTACCAATAAATTGTAAGGGCTGCAGTGGAAATCAAATCTGTTATAGAATGTCTGTCAAGTCCAAACATGCAGGAAAGTCATCAGGAGCAATTCTTCCAAAAGCCACATTAGGCAGGTGCTGTAAAGTCAGTTACAACTTGCATGTTTTTCACATCTTTTTGTTCATGGTCTCATCACTGACTGGTTAGTGGACTTTCCCGCATGCCACTCAAGTGTGCTTCAAGTCCAGTCCACTCCCTTGTAATGTGCTTTTGAGCAGAACCTGTAACCGCTGGAGAATTGATTAAGCTGCTGCTATGTTGGTCTCACCAAGGCTGCAGAGTGACAAGAGTATCCTTGATTTCATGACAGTGGAGCAGTCCCATATCCTCTAGCGGTTAGAATAACTGGTTCTCACTCAGGAGCACGAGCATGACAGTGGCGCGTTACAAAACCAGTCCCATATGGTCTAGCGGTTAGGATTCCTGGTTCTCACCCAGGCGACCCGGGTTCAACTCCCGGTATGGGAACGTGTCTTTGATGTGCCTACAAGCCCGTGTGTTCTTTGTGTTAATCCCACGATGGATTAAACGGGGCAAAGTTGTTGGCTGAAGGCAAATATCAGGTAAGGCAACACACCTCCGGCTAAGCACATGGCATAAAACAGGTAACGGTTCAGATCAGGACTGTACAGTTTTCAGTGATGAGGATGTACACAAGCAGGCCTGCTAGTTTGAGCGGGGAGTCAAGGTGGCTGTTTATGTGAAAATCAAATGAGCATCTTTGAAACAAAGGAGGGTGCATTAAGGGTACGTCTTTTGCCATCTTACAATGCTGTGATTGCAGCCGTTCCTTGACTCTCTGTGAATGGTGATCCCGCCTGTTGATCAGTGCTGATGACAAGTTGCATATCGACAATGATGAAACTGAGCCAAGAGCCCATTGTTAATCAGGGTTGATGAACAGGTTTTAACCAGGACAGGCAGATGTTTTTGTGTCCAAAAAGTATTAAACATGTTTTTCTACAACAGTAAGAGCATCACTGAATGTTCTGGGCTTCTATTTTGTGCTGCACTTTTTCAAGTTTTACTATCTAGATATTTGCGATGAGGTCCTCACTCGCAATGGTAGCATGACCGAGCGGTCTAAGGTGCTGGGTTTAGGCTCCAGTCTCTTCGGGGGCGTGGGTTCGAATCCCACTGCTGCCATAGTCTTCAGGTTCTTTTCGTGTTTCTTCCATCGCCTACCAATAAATTGTAAGGGCTGCAGTGGAAATCAAATCTGTTACAGAATGTCTGTCAAGTACAATCAAGCAGGAATCTCATCAAGAGCAATTCTTCCAAACCAGGGTGATGTTAAGTGTTGTGCAAGTTTTCCATTCAATAAAGCCTGCAGACAAGCGGTGAGTGGTAGCTAACATTCTTTAATAATAACAAGAAGAGAAACCAAGCTTGGTGAAGGAATGCATCATCGCGGGGCAGAGTCCCTAACTGAGTCTAGCATGGCCTTCAGTTACATACCTCTTACAGGAACTAAAGGCAGTACACAGCTGTTTTCACACCTTTGGTACCCCCACCCCCAAAGAAAGTTTCACACTCCCTTGCTACCTCTTACAGTGGAGAAGGAGACAAAAGACTCCTCCCCCCACTCTGGGTCCTTTGTGTGTGAATGCTTCCCTCCAACTTCCTGAGATACCATCTGTTACCAGTATGAGTGTGAGAGACATGCTAAAATCCAGTGGCACCAAGGTATTATACAACCACACAGGAACCATGAGTATGTTAAGCTATTTTCAGATGTGTGCTGCTATTTAACCCTCCGCACCCCATGACAGCAACGGACAGCCAGGAGTTTTTGTAGGTGAATAACATCAACATTTGACAATAATATTGCTCGGTTATGATAGTGAGGTGAGCTGTTGAGGATATCTGTTGGTAGGTGCTGTTCCTGACAGTGTAGCTGCTGTTAGCAGAAACTTCTATAAGCTTTGGAGGTAATGCCACCAGACTTGGTCAATTAACCAGAAAACTCTATTGCAATGTGTGACTATAATAAAACTTGGTGTTGCAATGTGTCATTGAGAATTATTTGGAGGAATTTGGAACATCCTAAAAGGATTCTCAGGAATCTGGAACAGTCTAAGAACGCTCAGGAATCTGGAACATTCTAATAGAACTCTCAAAAATCCTAAAATAACTCGTGTGAATTCGAAACATTCTAAAAGAATTCTCAGGAATACAGGGTTAACTTTTGATACTTCTTTTTAAATACTCTCATTTCTACCTTTCCCTAGCCCATCGTTGTAAATAGGAATATCTTTGTAATAACTTACTTGGTTACCTTGTGGTACAAATGTAACACAAGTTTGTGTTACATGAGACTACGTTCTAGCCCCAGTTCCATTTCAGTTAATATCTGTTGAATACAATTTACAGATGTTCAAGAAATAAAACTCTTAAGTCCAATCCACTTCAAGTCCAACTTCAATAGAAGAATCAGAGTCTTCCAGAGACGGTCTCACGTCTCTCATGGTCAGTGATTTTGACCTTTCACTAATGATGTTGAAGTACAGATAGGCAACAATAGCTTCGGCTTTTGTAAGGCATCAGTGGAGAAGAAGATTAACAGAAGAGTGAGCAGGATATTGTTTGTTTTTATAATAATGTGATTAATACATGAATAAAAGAAATTCTTTTGCAAAAGTCATTTACAATGTGCAGATGTTTCATATATTTTTATTCACAGTGTCAACACTGACTGGTTAGTGGCTACTCAAGTGTGCTTCAAGTCCACCGCATTGTAAGGTGTTAGATTGTGTGGTCTAAGGATCTGGGTTAAGACTCCAGGCTCCTCACACATGTGGGTTGAAATCCTATTGCTGCAATAAGAGTTTAACCAGGGCAGGCAGATGCTATTGTATCCAAAAACATTCAGGCAAGTATTAAACATGTTTTTCTAAAACAGCAAGAGCATCACTGAATGTTCTGGGCTTCTATTTTGTGCTGCACTTTTTCGAGTTTTACTATCTAGATATTTGCGACGAGGTCCCTACTCGCAATGGTAGCATGACCGAGCGGTCTAAGGTGCTGGATTAAGGCTCCAGTCTCTTCGGAGGCGTGGGTTCGAATCCCACTGCTGCCATAGTGTTCTAGCGGCAAAGTTTTGATACTTCCATGCCTTACCAATAAATTGTAAGGGCTGCAGTGGAAATCAAATCTGTTATAGAATGTCTGTCAAGTCCAAACATGCAGGAAAGTCATCAGCAGCAATTCTTCCAAAAGCCATATTAGGCAGGTGCTGTAAAGTCATTTACAACTTGTATGTTTTTCATGTCTTTTTGTTCATGGTCTCATCACTGACTGGTTAGTGGACTTTCCCGCATGCCACTCAAGTGTGCTTCAAGTCCAGTCCACTCCCTTGTAATGTGCTTTTGAGCAGAACCTGTAACCGCTGGAGAATTGATTAAGGTGCTGCTATGTTGGTCTCACCAAGGCTGCAGAGTGACAAGAGTATCCTTGATTTCATGACAGTGGAGCAGTCCCATATGGTCTAGCGGCTAGAATGCCTGGTTCTCACCCAGGAGCACGAGCACGACAGTGGCGCATTACCTAACCAGTCCCATATGGTCTAGCGGTTAGGATTCCTGGTTTTCACCCAGGCGACCCGGGTTCAACTCCCGGTATGGGAACATGTCTTTAATGTGCCCACAAGTCAATGTGTTCTTTGTGTTAATCCCACAATGGATTAAATGGGGCAAAGTTGTTGGCTGAAGGCAAACATCAGGTAAGGCAACACACCTCTGGCTAAGCACATGGCATAAAACAGGTAACGGTTCAGATCAGGACTGTACAGTTTTCAGTGATGAGGATGTACACAAGCAGGCCTGCTAGTTTGAGCGGGGAGTCAAGGTGGCTGTTTATGTGAAAATCAAATGAGCATCTTTGAAACAAGGGAGGGTGCATTAAGGGTACGTCTTTTGCCATCTTACAATGCTGTGATTGCAGCCGTTCCTTGACTCTCTGTGAATGGTGATCCTGCCTGTTGATCAGTGCTGATGACAAGTTGCATATCGACAATGATGAAACTGAGCCAAGAGCCCATTGTTAATCAGGGTTGATGAACAGGTTTTAACCAGGACAGGCAGATGTTTTTGTGTCCAAAAAGTATTAAACATGTTTTTCTACAACAGTAAGAGCATCACTGAATGTTCTGGGCTTCTATTTTGTGCTGCACTTTTTCAAGTTTTACTATCTAGATTTTTGCGATGAGGTCCTCACTCGCAATGGTAGCATGACCGAGCGGTCTAAGGTGCTGGATTTAGGCTCCAGTCTCTTCGGGGGCGTGGGTTCGAATCCCACTGCTGCCATAGTCTTCAGGTTCTTTTCGTGTTTCTTCCATCCCCTACCAATAAATTGTAAGGGCTGCAGTGGAAATCAAATCTGTTACAGAATGTCTGTCAAGTACAATCAAGCAGGAATCTCATCAAGAGCAATTCTTCCAAACCAGGGTGATGTTAAGTGTTGTGCAAGTTTTCCATTCAATAAAGCCTGCAGACAAGCGGTGAGTGGTAGCTAACATTCTTTAATAATAACAAGAAGAGAAACCAAGCTTGGTGAAGGAATGCATCATCGCGGGGCAGACGATGGGCAGAGTCCCTAACTGAGTCTAGCATGGCCTTCAGTTACATACCTCTTACAGGAACTAAAGGCAGTACACAGCTGTTTTCACACCTTTGGTACCCCCACCCCCAAAGAAAGTTTCACACTCCCTTGCTACCTCTTACAGTGGAGAAGGAGACAAAAGACTCCTCCCCCCACTCTGGGTCCTTTGTGTGTGAATGCTTCCCTCCAACTTCCTGAGATACCATCTGTTACCAGTATGAGTGTGAGAGACATGCTAAAATCCAGTGGCACCAAGGTATTATACAACCACACAGGAACCATGAGTATGTTAAGCTATTTTCAGATGTGTGCTGCTATTTAACCCTCCGCACCCCATGACAGCAACGGACAGCCAGGAGTTTTTGTAGGTGAATAACATCAACATTTGACAATAATATTGCTCGGTTATGATAGTGAGGTGAGCTGTTGAGGATATCTGTTGGTAGGTGCTGTTCCTGACAATGTAGCTGCTGTTAGCAGAAACTTCTATAAGCTTTGGAGGTAATGCCACCAGACTTGGTCAATTACCCAGAAAACTCTATTGCAATGTGTGACTATAATAAAACTTGGTGTTGCAATGTGTCATTGAGAATTATTTGGAGGAATTTGGAACATCCTAAAAGGATTCTCAGGAATCTGGAACAGTCTAAGAACGCTCAGGAATCTGGAACATTCTAATAGAACTCTCAAAAATCCTAAAATAGCTCGTGTGAATTCGAAACATTCTAAAAGAATTCTCAGGAATACAGGGTTAACTTTTGATACTTCTTTTTAAATACTCTCATTTCTACCTTTCCCTAGCCCATCGTTGTAAATAGGAATATCTTTGTAATAACTTACTTGGTTACCTTGTGGTACAAATGTAACACAAGTTTGTGTTACATGAGACTACGTTCTAGCCCCAGTTCCATTTCAGTTAATATCTGTTGAATACAATTTACAGATGTTCAAGAAATAAAACTCTTAAGTCCAATCCACTTCAAGTCCAACTTCAATAGAAGAATCAGAGTCTTCCAGAGACGGTCTCACGTCTCTCATGGTCAGTGATTTTGACCTTTCACTAATGATGTTGAAGTACAGATAGGCAACAATAGCTTCGGCTTTTGTAAGGCATCAGTGGAGAAGAAGATTAACAGAAGAGTGAGCAGGATATTGTTTGTTTTTATAATAATGTGATTAATACATGAATAAAAGAAATTCTTTTGCAAAAGTCATTTACAATGTGCAGATGTTTCATATATTTTTATTCACAGTGTCAACACTGACTGGTTAGTGGCTACTCAAGTGTGCTTCAAGTCCACCGCATTGTAAGGTGTTAGATTGTGTGGTCTAAGGATCTGGGTTAAGACTCCAGGCTCCTCACACATGTGGGTTGAAATCCTATTGCTGCAATAAGAGTTTAACCAGGGCAGGCAGATGCTATTGTATCCAAAAACATTCAGGCAAGTATTAAACATGTTTTTCTAAAACAGCAAGAGCATCACTGAATGTTCTGGGCTTCTATTTTGTGCTGCACTTTTTCAAGTTTTACTATCTAGATTTTTGCGATGAGGTGCTTACTCGCAATAGTAGCATGACCGAGCGGTCTAAGGTGCTGGATTAAGGCTCCAGTCTCTTCGGAGGCGTGGGTTCGAATCCCACTGCTGCCATAGTGTTCTAGTGGCAAAGTTTTGTTTCTTCCATGCCTTACCAATAAATTGTAAGGGCTGCAGTGGAAATCAAATCTGTTATAGAATGTCTGTCAAGTCCAAACATGCAGGAAAGTCATCAGGAGCAATTCTTCCAAAAGCCACATTAGGCAGGTGCTGTAAAGTCATTTACAACTTGTATGTTTTTCATGTCTTTTTGTTCATGGTCTCATCACTGACTGGTTAGTGGACTTTCCCGCATGCCACTCAAGTGTGCTTCAAGTCCAGTCCACTCCCTTGTAATGTGCTTTTGAGCAGAACCTGTAACCGCTGGAGAATTGATTAAGCTGCTGCTATGTTGGTCTCACCAAGGCTGCAGAGTGACAAGAGTATCCTTGATTTCATGACAGTGGAGCAGTCCCATATCCTCTAGCGGTTAGAATAACTGGTTCTCACTCAGGAGCACGAGCATGACAGTGGCGCGTTACAAAACCAGTCCCATATGGTCTAGCGGTTAGGATTATTGGTTCTCACCCAGGCGACCCGGGTTCAACTCCCGGTATGGGAACGTGTCTTTGATGTGCCTACAAGCCCGTGTGTTCTTTGTGTTAATCCCACAATGGATTAAATGGGGCAAAGTTGTTGGCTGAAGGCAAACATCAGTTAAGGCAACACACCTCTGGCTAAGCACATGGCATAAAACAGGTAACGGTTCAGATCAGGACTGTACAGTTTTCAGTGATGAGGATGTACACAAGCAGGCCTGCTAGTTTGAGCGGGGAGTCAAGGTGGCTGTTTATGTGAAAATCAAATGAGCATCTTTGAAACAAAGGAGGGTGCATTAAGGGTACGTCTTTTGCCATCTTACAATGCTGTGATTGCAGCCGTTCCTTGACTCTCTGTGAATGGTGATCCCGCCTGTTGATCAGTGCTGATGACAAGTTGCATATCGACAATGATGAAACTGAGCCAAGAGCCCATTGTTAATCAGGGTTGATGAACAGGTTTTAACCAGGACAGGCAGATGTTTTTGTGTCCAAAAAGTATTAAACATGTTTTTCTACAACAGTAAGAGCATCACTGAATGTTCTGGGCTTCTATTTTGTGCTGCACTTTTTCAAGTTTTACTATCTAGATATTTGCGATGAGGTCCTCACTCGCAATGGTAGCATGACCGAGCGGTCTAAGGTGCTGGATTTAGGCTCCAGTCTCTTCGGGGGCGTGGGTTCGAATCCCACTGCTGCCATAGTCTTCAGGTTCTTTTCGTGTTTCTTCCATCGCCTACCAATAAATTGTAAGGGCTGCAGTGGAAATCAAATCTGTTACAGAATGTCTGTCAAGTACAATCAAGCAGGAATCTCATCAAGAGCAATTCTTCCAAACCAGGGTGATGTTAAGTGTTGTGCAAGTTTTCCATTCAATAAAGCCTGCAGACAAGCGGTGAGTGGTAGCTAACATTCTTTAATAATAACAAGAAGAGAAACCAAGCTTGGTGAAGGAATGCATCATCGCGGGGCAGACGATGGGCAGAGTCCCTAACTGAGTCTAGCATGGCCTTCAGTTACATACCTCTTACAGGAACTAAAGGCAGTACACAGCTGTTTTCACACCTTTGGTACCCCCACCCCCAAAGAAAGTTTCACACTCCCTTGCTAGCTCTTACAGTGGAGAAGGAGACAAAAGACTCCTCCCCCCACTCTGGGTCCTTTGTGTGTGAATGCTTCCCTCCAACTTCCTGAGATACCATCTGTTACCAGTATGAGTGTGAGAGACATGCTAAAATCCAGTGGCACCAAGGTATTATACAACCACACAGGAACCATGAGTATGTTAAGCTATTTTCAGATGTGTGCTGCTATTTAACCCTCCGCACCCCATGACAGCAACGGACAGCCAGGAGTTTTTGTAGGTGAATAACATCAACATTTGACAATAATATTGCTCGGTTATGATAGTGAGGTGAGCTGTTGAGGATATCTGTTGGTAGGTGCTGTTCCTGACAATGTAGCTGCTGTTAGCAGAAACTTCTATAAGCTTTGGAGGTAATGCCACCAGACTTGGTCAATTACCCAGAAAACTCTATTGCAATGTGTGACTATAATAAAACTTGGTGTTGCAATGTGTCATTGAGAATTATTTGGAGGAATTTGGAACATCCTAAAAGGATTCTCAGGAATCTGGAACAGTCTAAGAACGCTCAGGAATCTGGAACATTCTAATAGAACTCTCAAAAATCCTAAAATAGCTCTTGTGAATTCGAAACATTCTAAAAGAATTCTCAGGAATACAGGGTTAACTTTTGATACTTCTTTTTAAATACTCTCATTTCTACCTTTCCCTAGCCCATCGTTGTAAATAGGAATATCTTTGTAATAACTTACTTGGTTACCTTGTGGTACAAATGTAACACAAGTTTGTGTTACATGAGACTACGTTCTAGCCCCAGTTCCATTTCAGTTAATATCTGTTGAATACAATTTACAGATGTTCAAGAAATAAAACTCTTAAGTCCAATCCACTTCAAGTCCAACTTCAATAGAAGAATCAGAGTCTTCCAGAGACGGTCTCACGTCTCTCATGGTCAGTGATTTTGACCTTTCACTAATGATGTTGAAGTACAGATAGGCAACAATAGCTTCGGCTTTTGTAAGGCATCAGTGGAGAAGAAGATTAACAGAAGAGTGAGCAGGATATTGTTTGTTTTTATAATAATGTGATTAATACATGAATAAAAGAAATTCTTTTGCAAAAGTCATTTACAATGTGCAGATGTTTCATATATTTTTATTCACAGTGTCAACACTGACTGGTTAGTGGCTACTCAAGTGTGCTTCAAGTCCACCGCATTGTAAGGTGTTAGATTGTGTGGTCTAAGGATCTGGGTTAAGACTCCAGGCTCCTCACACATGTGGGTTGAAATCCTATTGCTGCAATAAGAGTTTAACCAGGGCAGGCAGATGCTATTGTATCCAAAAACATTCAGGCAAGTATTAAACATGTTTTTCTAAAACAGCAAGAGCATCACTGAATGTTCTGGGCTTCTATTTTGTGCTGCACTTTTTCAAGTTTTACTATCTAGATTTTTGCGATGAGGTGCTTACTCGCAATAGTAGCATGACCGAGCGGTCTAAGGTGCTGGATTAAGGCTCCAGTCTCTTCGGAGGCGTGGGTTCGAATCCCACTGCTGCCATAGTGTTCTAGTGGCAAAGTTTTGTTTCTTCCATGCCTTACCAATAAATTGTAAGGGCTGCAGTGGAAATCAAATCTGTTATAGAATGTCTGTCAAGTCCAAACATGCAGGAAAGTCATCAGGAGCAATTCTTCCAAAAGCCACATTAGGCAGGTGCTGTAAAGTCATTTACAACTTGTATGTTTTTCATGTCTTTTTGTTCATGGTCTCATCACTGACTGGTTAGTGGACTTTCCCGCATGCCACTCAAGTGTGCTTCAAGTCCAGTCCGCTCCCTTGTAATGTGCTTTTGAGCAGAACCTGTAACCGCTGGAGAATTGATTAAGCTGCTGCTATGTTGGTCTCACCAAGGCTGCAGAGTGACAAGAGTATCCTTGATTTCATGACAGTGGAGCACTCCCATATCCTCTAGCGGTTAGAATAACTGGTTCTCACTCAGGAGCACGAGCATGACAGTGGCGCGTTACAAAACCAGTCCCATATGGTCTAGCGGTTAGGATTCCTGGTTCTCACCCAGGCGACCCGGGTTCAACTCCCGGTATGGGAACGTGTCTTTGATGTGCCTACAAGCCCGTGTGTTCTTTGTGTTAATCCCACAATGGATTAAATGGGGCAAAGTTGTTGGCTGAAGGCAAACATCAGTTAAGGCAACACACCTCTGGCTAAGCACATGGCATAAAACAGGTAACGGTTCAGATCAGGACTGTACAGTTTTCAGTGATGAGGATGTACACAAGCAGGCCTGCTAGTTTGAGCGGGGAGTCAAGGTGGCTGTTTATGTGAAAATCAAATGAGCATCTTTGAAACAAAGGAGGGTGCATTAAGGGTACGTCTTTTGCCATCTTACAATGCTGTGATTGCAGCCGTTCCTTGACTCTCTGTGAATGGTGATCCCGCCTGTTGATCAGTGCTGATGACAAGTTGCATATCGACAATGATGAAACTGAGCCAAGAGCCCATTGTTAATCAGGGTTGATGAACAGGTTTTAACCAGGACAGGCAGATGTTTTTGTGTCCAAAAAGTATTAAACATGTTTTTCTACAACAGTAAGAGCATCACTGAATGTTCTGGGCTTCTATTTTGTGCTGCACTTTTTCAAGTTTTACTATCTAGATATTTGCGATGAGGTCCTCACTCGCAATGGTAGCATGACCGAGCGGTCTAAGGTGCTGGATTTAGGCTCCAGTCTCTTCGGGGGCGTGGGTTCGAATCCCACTGCTGCCATAGTCTTCAGGTTCTTTTCGTGTTTCTTCCATCCCCTACCAATAAATTGTAAGGGCTGCAGTGGAAATCAAATCTGTTACAGAATGTCTGTCAAGTACAATCAAGCAGGAATCTCATCAAGAGCAATTCTTCCAAACCAGGGTGATGTTAAGTGTTGTGCAAGTTTTCCATTCAATAAAGCCTGCAGACAAGCGGTGAGTGGTAGCTAACATTCTTTAATAATAACAAGAAGAGAAACCAAGCTTGGTGAAGGAATGCATCATCGCGGGGCAGAGTCCCTAACTGAGTCTAGCATGGCCTTCAGTTACATACCTCTTACAGGAACTAAAGGCAGTACACAGCTGTTTTCACACCTTTGGTACCCCCACCCCCAAAGAAAGTTTCACACTCCCTTGCTACCTCTTACAGTGGAGAAGGAGACAAAAGACTCCTCCCCCCACTCTGGGTCCTTTGTGTGTGAATGCTTCCCTCCAACTTCCTGAGATACCCTCTGTTACCAGTATGAGTGTGAGAGACATGCTAAAATCCAGTGGCACCAAGGTATTATACAACCACACAGGAACCATGAGTATGTTAAGCTATTTTCAGATGTGTGCTGCTATTTAACCCTCCGCACCCCATGACAGCAACGGACAGCCAGGAGTTTTTGTAGGTGAATAACATCAACATTTGACAATAATATTGCTCGGTTATGATAGTGAGGTGAGCTGTTGAGGATATCTGTTGGTAGGTGCTGTTCCTGACAATGTAGCTGCTGTTAGCAGAAACTTCTATAAGCTTTGGAGGTAATGCCACCAGACTTGGTCAATTACCCAGAAAACTCTATTGCAATGTGTGACTATAATAAAACTTGGTGTTGCAATGTGTCATTGAGAATTATTTGGAGGAATTTGGAACATCCTAAAAGGATTCTCAGGAATCTGGAACAGTCTAAGAACGCTCAGGAATCTGGAACATTCTAATAGAACTCTCAAAAATCCTAAAATAGCTCGTGTGAATTCGAAACATTCTAAAAGAATTCTCAGGAATACAGGGTTAACTTTTGATACTTCTTTTTAAATACTCTCATTTCTACCTTTCCCTAGCCCATCGTTGTAAATAGGAATATCTTTGTAATAACTTACTTGGTTACCTTGTGGTACAAATGTAACACAAGTTTGTGTTACATGAGACTACGTTCTAGCCCCAGTTCCATTTCAGTTAATATCTGTTGAATACAATTTACAGATGTTCAAGAAATAAAACTCTTAAGTCCAATCCACTTCAAGTCCAACTTCAATAGAAGAATCAGAGTCTTCCAGAGACGGTCTCACGTCTCTCATGGTCAGTGATTTTGACCTTTCACTAATGATGTTGAAGTACAGATAGGCAACAATAGCTTCGGCTTTTGTAAGGCATCAGTGGAGAAGAAGATTAACAGAAGAGTGAGCAGGATATTGTTTGTTTTTATAATAATGTGATTAATACATGAATAAAAGAAATTCTTTTGCAAAAGTCATTTACAATGTGCAGATGTTTCATATATTTTTATTCACAGTGTCAACACTGACTGGTTAGTGGCTACTCAAGTGTGCTTCAAGTCCACCGCATTGTAAGGTGTTAGATTGTGTGGTCTAAGGATCTGGGTTAAGACTCCAGGCTCCTCACACATGTGGGTTGAAATCCTATTGCTGCAATAAGAGTTTAACCAGGGCAGGCAGATGCTATTGTATCCAAAAACATTCAGGCAAGTATTAAACATGTTTTTCTAAAACAGCAAGAGCATCACTGAATGTTCTGGGCTTCTATTTTGTGCTGCACTTTTTCAAGTTTTACTATCTAGATTTTTGCGATGAGGTGCTTACTCGCAATAGTAGCATGACCGAGCGGTCTAAGGTGCTGGATTAAGGCTCCAGTCTCTTCGGAGGCGTGGGTTCGAATCCCACTGCTGCCATAGTGTTCTAGTGGCAAAGTTTTGTTTCTTCCATGCCTTACCAATAAATTGTAAGGGCTGCAGTGGAAATCAAATCTGTTATAGAATGTCTGTCAAGTCCAAACATGCAGGAAAGTCATCAGGAGCAATTCTTCCAAAAGCCACATTAGGCAGGTGCTGTAAAGTCATTTACAACTTGTATGTTTTTCATGTCTTTTTGTTCATGGTCTCATCACTGACTGGTTAGTGGACTTTCCCGCATGCCACTCAAGTGTGCTTCAAGTCCAGTCCACTCCCTTGTAATGTGCTTTTGAGCAGAACCTGTAACCGCTGGAGAATTGATTAAGGTGCTGCTATGTTGGTCTCACCAAGGCTGCAGAGTGACAAGAGTATCCTTGATTTCATGACAGTGGAGCAGTCCCATATCCTCTAGCGGTTAGAATAACTGGTTCTCACTCAGGAGCACGAGCATGACAGTGGCGCGTTACAAAACCAGTCCCATATGGTCTAGCGGTTAGGATTCCTGGTTCTCACCCAGGCGACCCGGGTTCAACTCCCGGTATGGGAACATGTCTTTAATGTGCCTACAAGCCCGTGTGTTCTTTGTGTTAATCCCACAATGGATTAAATGGGGCAAAGTTGTTGGCTGAAGGCAAACATCAGTTAAGGCAACACACCTCTGGCTAAGCACATGGCATAAAACAGGTAACGGTTCAGATCAGGACTGTACAGTTTTCAGTGATGAGGATGTACACAAGCAGGCCTGCTAGTTTGAGCGGGGAGTCAAGGTGGCTGTTTATGTGAAAATCAAATGAGCATCTTTGAAACAAAGGAGGGTGCATTAAGGGTACGTCTTTTGCCATCTGACAATGCTGTGATTGCAGCCGTTCCTTGACTCTCTGTGAATGGTGATCCCGCCTGTTGATCAGTGCTGATGACAAGTTGCATATCGACAATGATGAAACTGAGCCAAGAGCCCATTGTTAATCAGGGTTGATGAACAGGTTTTAACCAGGACAGGCAGATGTTTTTGTGTCCAAAAAGTATTAAACATGTTTTTCTACAACAGTAAGAGCATCACTGAATGTTCTGGGCTTCTATTTTGTGCTGCACTTTTTCAAGTTTTACTATCTAGATATTTGCGATGAGGTCCTCACTCGCAATGGTAGCATGACCGAGCGGTCTAAGGTGCTGGATTTAGGCTCCAGTCTCTTCGGGGGCGTGGGTTCGAATCCCACTGCTGCCATAGTCTTCAGGTTCTTTTTGTGTTTCTTCCATCGCCTACCAATAAATTGTAAGGGCTGCAGTGGAAATCAAATCTGTTACAGAATGTCTGTCAAGTACAATCAAGCAGGAATCTCATCAAGAGCAATTCTTCCAAACCAGGGTGATGTTAAGTGTTGTGCAAGTTTTCCATTCAATAAAGCCTGCAGACAAGCGGTGAGTGGTAGCTAACATTCTTTAATAATAACAAGAAGAGAAACCAAGCTTGGTGAAGGAATGCATCATCGCGGGGCAGAGTCCCTAACTGAGTCTAGCATGGCCTTCAGTTACATACCTCTTACAGGAACTAAAGGCAGTACACAGCTGTTTTCACACCTTTGGTACCCCCACCCCCAAAGAAAGTTTCACACTCCCTTGCTACCTCTTACAGTGGAGAAGGAGACAAAAGACTCCTCCCCCCACTCTGGGTCCTTTGTGTGTGAATGCTTCCCTCCAACTTCCTGAGATACCCTCTGTTACCAGTATGAGTGTGAGAGACATGCTAAAATCCAGTGGCACCAAGGTATTATACAACCACACAGGAACCATGAGTATGTTAAGCTATTTTCAGATGTGTGCTGCTATTTAACCCTCCGCACCCCATGACAGCAACGGACAGCCAGGAGTTTTTGTAGGTGAATAACATCAACATTTGACAATAATATTGCTCGGTTATGATAGTGAGGTGAGCTGTTGAGGATATCTGTTGGTAGGTGCTGTTCCTGACAATGTAGCTGCTGTTAGCAGAAACTTCTATAAGCTTTGGAGGTAATGCCACCAGACTTGGTCAATTACCCAGAAAACTCTATTGCAATGTGTGACTATAATAAAACTTGGTGTTGCAATGTGTCATTGAGAATTATTTGGAGGAATTTGGAACATCCTAAAAGGATTCTCAGGAATCTGGAACAGTCTAAGAACGCTCAGGAATCTGGAACATTCTAATAGAACTCTCAAAAATCCTAAAATAGCTCTTGTGAATTCGAAACATTCTAAAAGAATTCTCAGGAATACAGGGTTAACTTTTGATACTTCTTTTTAAATACTCTCATTTCTACCTTTCCCTAGCCCATCGTTGTAAATAGGAATATCTTTGTAATAACTTACTTGGTTACCTTGTGGTACAAATGTAACACAAGTTTGTGTTACATGAGACTACGTTCTAGCCCCAGTTCCATTTCAGTTAATATCTGTTGAATACAATTTACAGATGTTCAAGAAATAAAACTCTTAAGTCCAATCCACTTCAAGTCCAACTTCAATAGAAGAATCAGAGTCTTCCAGAGACGGTCTCACGTCTCTCATGGTCAGTGATTTTGACCTTTCACTAATGATGTTGAAGTACAGATAGGCAACAATAGCTTCGGCTTTTGTAAGGCATCAGTGGAGAAGAAGATTAACAGAAGAGTGAGCAGGATATTGTTTGTTTTTATAATAATGTGATTAATACATGAATAAAAGAAATTCTTTTGCAAAAGTCATTTACAATGTGCAGATGTTTCATATATTTTTATTCACAGTGTCAACACTGACTGGTTAGTGGCTACTCAAGTGTGCTTCAAGTCCACCGCATTGTAAGGTGTTAGATTGTGTGGTCTAAGGATCTGGGTTAAGACTCCAGGCTCCTCACACATGTGGGTTGAAATCCTATTGCTGCAATAAGAGTTTAACCAGGGCAGGCAGATGCTATTGTATCCAAAAACATTCAGGCAAGTATTAAACATGTTTTTCTAAAACAGCAAGAGCATCACTGAATGTTCTGGGCTTCTATTTTGTGCTGCACTTTTTCAAGTTTTACTATCTAGATTTTTGCGATGAGGTGCTTACTCGCAATAGTAGCATGACCGAGCGGTCTAAGGTGCTGTATTAAGGCTCCAGTCTCTTCGGAGGCGTGGGTTCGAATCCCACTGCTGCCATAGTGTTCTAGTGGCAAAGTTTTGTTTCTTCCATGCCTTACCAATAAATTGTAAGGGCTGCAGTGGAAATCAAATCTGTTATAGAATGTCTGTCAAGTCCAAACATGCAGGAAAGTCATCAGGAGCAATTCTTCCAAAAGCCACATTAGGCAGGTGCTGTAAAGTCATTTACAACTTGTATGTTTTTCATGTCTTTTTGTTCATGGTCTCATCACTGACTGGTTAGTGGACTTTCCCGCATGCCACTCAAGTGTGCTTCAAGTCCAGTCCGCTCCCTTGTAATGTGCTTTTGAGCAGAACCTGTAACCGCTGGAGAATTGATTAAGCTGCTGCTATGTTGGTCTCACCAAGGCTGCAGAGTGACAAGAGTATCCTTGATTTCATGACAGTGGAGCACTCCCATATCCTCTAGCAGTTAGAATAACTGGTTCTCACTCAGGAGCACGAGCATGACAGTGGCGCGTTACGAAACCAGTCCCATATGGTCTAGCGGTTAGGATTCCTGGTTCTCACCCAGGCGACCCAGGTTCAACTCCCGGTATGGGAACGTGTCTTTGATGTGCCTACAAGCCCGTGTGTTCTTTGTGTTAATCCCACAATGGATTAAATGGGGCAAAGTTGTTGGCTGAAGGCAAACATCAGTTAAGGCAACACACCTCTGGCTAAGCACATGGCATAAAACAGGTAACGGTTCAGATCAGGACTGTACAGTTTTCAGTGATGAGGATGTACACAAGCAGGCCTGCTAGTTTGAGCGGGGAGTCAAGGTGGCTGTTTATGTGAAAATCAAATGAGCATCTTTGAAACAAGGGAGGGTGCATTAAGGGTACGTCTTTTGCCATCTTACAATGCTGTGATTGCAGCCGTTCCTTGACTCTCTGTGAATGGTGATCCTGCCTGTTGATCAGTGCTGATGACAAGTTGCATATCGACAATGATGAAACTGAGCCAAGAGCCCATTGTTAATCAGGGTTGATGAACAGGTTTTAACCAGGACAGGCAGATGTTTTTGTGTCCAAAAAGTATTAAACATGTTTTTCTACAACAGTAAGAGCATCACTGAATGTTCTGGGCTTCTATTTTGTGCTGCACTTTTTCAAGTTTTACTATCTAGATATTTGCGATGAGGTCCTCACTCGCAATGGTAGCATGACCGAGCGGTCTAAGGTGCTGGATTTAGGCTCCAGTCTCTTCGGGGGCGTGGGTTCGAATCCCACTGCTGCCATAGTCTTCAGGTTCTTTTCGTGTTTCTTCCATCTCCTACCAATAAATTGTAAGGGCTGCAGTGGAAATCAAATCTGTTACAGAATGTCTGTCAAGTACAATCAAGCAGGAATCTCATCAAGAGCAATTCTTCCAAACCAGGGTGATGTTAAGTGTTGTGCAAGTTTTCCATTCAATAAAGCCTGCAGACAAGCGGTGAGTGGTAGCTAACATTCTTTAATAATAACAAGAAGAGAAACCAAGCTTGGTGAAGGAATGCATCATCGCGGGGCAGACGATGGGCAGAGTCCCTAACTGAGTCTAGCATGGCCTTCAGTTACATACCTCTTACAGGAACTAAAGGCAGTACACAGCTGTTTTCACACCTTTGGTACCCCCACCCCCAAAGAAAGTTTCACACTCCCTTGCTACCTCTTACAGTGGAGAAGGAGACAAAAGACTCCTCCCCCCACTCTGGGTCCTTTGTGTGTGAATGCTTCCCTCCAACTTCCTGAGATACCCTCTGTTACCAGTATGAGTGTGAGAGACATGCTAAAATCCAGTGGCACCAAGGTATTATACAACCACAAAGGAACCATGAGTATGTTAAGCTATTTTCAGATGTGTGCTGCTATTTAACCCTCCGCACCCCATGACAGCAACGGACAGCCAGGAGTTTTTGTAGGTGAATAACATCAACATTTGACAATAATATTGCTCGGTTATGATAGTGAGGTGAGCTGTTGAGGATATCTGTTGGTAGGTGCTGTTCCTGACAATGTAGCTGCTGTTAGCAGAAACTTCTATAAGCTTTGGAGGTAATGCCACCAGACTTGGTCAATTACCCAGAAAACTCTATTGCAATGTGTGACTATAATAAAACTTGGTGTTGCAATGTGTCATTGAGAATTATTTGGAGGAATTTGGAACATCCTAAAAGGATTCTCAGGAATCTGGAACAGTCTAAGAACGCTCAGGAATCTGGAACATTCTAATAGAACTCTCAAAAATCCTAAAATAGCTCGTGTGAATTCGAAACATTCTAAAAGAATTCTCAGGAATACAGGGTTAACTTTTGATACTTCTTTTTAAATACTCTCATTTCTACCTTTCCCTAGCCCATCGTTGTAAATAGGAATATCTTTGTAATAACTTACTTGGTTACCTTGTGGTACAAATGTAACACAAGTTTGTGTTACATGAGACTACGTTCTAGCCCCAGTTCCATTTCAGTTAATATCTGTTGAATACAATTTACAGATGTTCAAGAAATAAAACTCTTAAGTCCAATCCACTTCAAGTCCAACTTCAATAGAAGAATCAGAGTCTTCCAGAGACGGTCTCACGTCTCTCATGGTCAGTGATTTTGACCTTTCACTACTGATGTTGAAGTACAGATAGGCAACAATAGCTTCGGCTTTTGTAAGGCATCAGTGGAGAAGAAGATTAACAGAAGAGTGAGCAGGATATTGTTTGTTTTTATAATAATGTGATTAATACATGAATAAAAGAAATTCTTTTGCAAAAGTCATTTACAATGTGCAGATGTTTCATATATTTTTATTCACAGTGTCAACACTGACTGGTTAGTGGCTACTCAAGTGTGCTTCAAGTCCACCGCATTGTAAGGTGTTAGATTGTGTGGTCTAAGGATCTGGGTTAAGACTCCAGGCTCCTCACACATGTGGGTTGAAAGCCTATTGCTGCAATAAGAGTTTAACCAGGGCAGGCAGATGCTATTGTATCCAAAAACATTCAGGCAAGTATTAAACATGTTTTTCTAAAACAGCAAGAGCATCACTGAATGTTCTGGGCTTCTATTTTGTGCTGCACTTTTTCAAGTTTTACTATCTAGATATTTGCGACGAGGCCCCTACTCGCAATGGTAGCATGACCGAGCGGTCTAAGGTGCTGGATTAAGGCTCCAGTCTCTTCGGAGGCGTGGGTTCGAATCCCACTGCTGCCATAGTGTTCTAGCGGCAAAGTTTTGTTTCTTCCATGCCTTACCAATAAATTGTAAGGGCTGCAGTGGAAATCAAATCTGTTATAGAATGTCTGTCAAGTCCAAACATGCAGGAAAGTCATCAGGAGCAATTCTTCCAAAAGCCACATTAGGCAGGTGCTGTAAAGGCATTTACAACTTGCATGTTTTTCATATCTTTTTGTTCATGGTCTCATCACTGACTGGTTAGTGGACTTTCCCGCATGCCACTCAAGTGTGCTTCAAGTCCAGTCCACTCCCTTGTAATGTGCTTTTGAGCAGAACCTGTAACCGCTGGAGAATTGATTAAGGTGCTGCTATGTTGGTCTCACCAAGGCTGCAGAGTGACAAGAGTATCCTTGATTTCATGACAGTGGAGCAGTCCCATATCCTCTAGCGGTTAGAATAACTGGTTCTCACCCAGGAGCACGAGCACGACAGTGGCGCATTACCTAACCAGTCCCATATGGTCTAGCGGTTAGGATTCCTGGTTTTCACCCAGGCGACCCGGGTTCAACTCCCGGTATGGGAACATGTCTTTAATGTGCCCACAAGTCAATGTGTTCTTTGTGTTAATCCCACAATGGATTAAATTGGGCAAAGTTGTTGGCTGAAGGCAAACATCAGTTAAGGCAACACACCTCTGGCTAAGCACATGGCATAAAACAGGTAACGGTTCAGATCAGGACTGTACAGTTTTCAGTGATGAGGATGTACACAAGCAGGCCTGCTAGTTTGAGCGGGGAGTCAAGGTGGCTGTTTATGTGAAAATCAAATGAGCATCTTTGAAACAAGGGAGGGTGCATTAAGGGTACGTCTTTTGCCATCTTACAATGCTGTGATTGCAGCCGTTCCTTGACTCTCTGTGAATGGTGATCCTGCCTGTTGATCAGTGCTGATGACAAGTTGCATATCGACAATGATGAAACTGAGCCAAGAGCCCATTGTTAATCAGGGTTGATGAACAGGTTTTAACCAGGACAGGCAGATGTTTTTGTGTCCAAAAAGTATTAAACATGTTTTTCTACAACAGTAAGAGCATCACTGAATGTTCTGGGCTTCTATTTTGTGCTGCACTTTTTCAAGTTTTACTATCTAGATATTTGCGATGAGGTCCTCACTCGCAATGGTAGCATGACCGAGCGGTCTAAGGTGCTGGATTTAGGCTCCAGTCTCTTCGGGGGCGTGGGTTCGAATCCCACTGCTGCCATAGTCTTCAGGTTCTTTTCGTGTTTCTTCCATCCCCTACCAATAAATTGTAAGGGCTGCAGTGGAAATCAAATCTGTTACAGAATGTCTGTCAAGTACAATCAAGCAGGAATCTCATCAAGAGCAATTCTTCCAAACCAGGGTGATGTTAAGTGTTGTGCAAGTTTTCCATTCAATAAAGCCTGCAGACAAGCGGTGAGTGGTAGCTAACATTCTTTAATAATAACAAGAAGAGAAACCAAGCTTGGTGAAGGAATGCATCATCGCGGGGCAGACGATGGGCAGAGTCCCTAACTGAGTCTAGCATGGCCTTCAGTTACATACCTCTTACAGGAACTAAAGGCAGTACACAGCTGTTTTCACACCTTTGGTACCCCCACCCCCAAAGAAAGTTTCACACTCCCTTGCTACCTCTTACAGTGGAGAAGGAGACAAAAGACTCCTCCCCCCACTCTGGGTCCTTTGTGTGTGAATGCTTCCCTCCAACTTCCTGAGATACCATCTGTTACCAGTATGAGTGTGAGAGACATGCTAAAATCCAGTGGCACCAAGGTATTATACAACCACACAGGAACCATGAGTATGTTAAGCTATTTTCAGATGTGTGCTGCTATTTAACCCTCCGCACCCCATGACAGCAACGGACAGCCAGGAGTTTTTGTAGGTGAATAACATCAACATTTGACAATAATATTGCTCGGTTATGATAGTGAGGTGAGCTGTTGAGGATATCTGTTGGTAGGTGCTGTTCCTGACAATGTAGCTGCTGTTAGCAGAAACTTCTATAAGCTTTGGAGGTAATGCCACCAGACTTGGTCAATTAACCAGAAAACTCTATTGCAATGTGTGACTATAATAAAACTTGGTGTTGCAATGTGTCACTGAGAATTATTTGGAGGAATTTGGAACATCCTAAAAGGATTCTCAGGAATCTGGAACAGTCTAAGAACGCTCAGGAATCTGGAACATTCTAATAGAACTCTCAAAAATCCTAAAATAGCTCTTGTGAATTCGAAACATTCTAAAAGAATTCTCAGGAATACAGGGTTAACTTTTGATACTTCTTTTTAAATACTCTCATTTCTACCTTTCCCTAGCCCATCGTTGTAAATAGGAATATCTTTGTAATAACTTACTTGGTTACCTTGTAACACAAGTTTGTGTTACATGAGACTACGTTCTAGCCCCAGTTCCATTTCAGTTAATATCTGTTGAATACAATTTACAGATGTTCAAGAAATAAAACTCTTAAGTCCAATCCACTTCAAGTCCAACTTCAATAGAAGAATCAGAGTCTTCCAGAGACGGTCTCACGTCTCTCATGGTCAGTGATTTTGACCTTTCACTAATGATGTTGAAGTACAGATAGGCAACAATAGCTTCGGCTTTTGTAAGGCATCAGTGGAGAAGAAGATTAACAGAAGAGTGAGCAGGATATTGTTTGTTTTTATAATAATGTGATTAATACATGAATAAAAGAAATTCTTTTGCAAAAGTCATTTACAATGTGCAGATGTTTCATATATTTTTATTCACAGTGTCAACACTGACTGGTTAGTGGCTACTCAAGTGTGCTTCAAGTCCACCGCATTGTAAGGTGTTAGATTGTGTGGTCTAAGGATCTGGGTTAAGACTCCAGGCTCCTCACACATGTGGGTTGAAATCCTATTGCTGCAATAAGAGTTTAACCAGGGCAGGCAGATGCTATTGTATCCAAAAACATTCAGGCAAGTATTAAACATGTTTTTCTAAAACAGCAAGAGCATCACTGAATGTTCTGGGCTTCTATTTTGTGCTGCACTTTTTCAAGTTTTACTATCTAGATTTTTGCGATGAGGTGCTTACTCGCAATAGTAGCATGACCGAGCGGTCTAAGGTGCTGGATTAAGGCTCCAGTCTCTTCGGAGGCGTGGGTTCGAATCCCACTGCTGCCATAGTGTTCTAGTGGCAAAGTTTTGTTTCTTCCATGCCTTACCAATAAATTGTAAGGGCTGCAGTGGAAATCAAATCTGTTATAGAATGTCTGTCAAGTCCAAACATGCAGGAAAGTCATCAGGAGCAATTCTTCCAAAAGCCACATTAGGCAGGTGCTGTAAAGTCATTTACAACTTGTATGTTTTTCATGTCTTTTTGTTCATGGTCTCATCACTGACTGGTTAGTGGACTTTCCCGCATGCCACTCAAGTGTGCTTCAAGTCCAGTCCACTCCCTTGTAATGTGCTTTTGAGCAGAACCTGTAACCGCTGGAGAATTGATTAAGCTGCTGCTATGTTGGTCTCACCAAGGCTGCAGAGTGACAAGAGTATCCTTGATTTCATGACAGTGGAGCAGTCCCATATCCTCTAGCAGTTAGAATAACTGGTTCTCACTCAGGAGCACGAGCATGACAGTGGCGCGTTACGAAACCAGTCCCATATGGTCTAGCGGTTAGGATTCCTGGTTCTCACCCAGGCGACCCAGGTTCAACTCCCGGTATGGGAACGTGTCTTTGATGTGCCTACAAGCCCGTGTGTTCTTTGTGTTAATCCCACAATGGATTAAATGGGGCAAAGTTGTTGGCTGAAGGCAAACATCAGTTAAGGCAACACACCTCTGGCTAAGCACATGGCATAAAACAGGTAACGGTTCAGATCAGGACTGTACAGTTTTCAGTGATGAGGATGTACACAAGCAGGCCTGCTAGTTTGAGCGGGGAGTCAAGGTGGCTGTTTATGTGAAAATCAAATGAGCATCTTTGAAACAAGGGAGGGTGCATTAAGGGTACGTCTTTTGCCATCTTACAATGCTGTGATTGCAGCCGTTCCTTGACTCTCTGTGAATGGTGATCCTGCCTGTTGATCAGTGCTGATGACAAGTTGCATATCGACAATGATGAAACTGAGCCAAGAGCCCATTGTTAATCAGGGTTGATGAACAGGTTTTAACCAGGACAGGCAGATGTTTTTGTGTCCAAAAAGTATTAAACATGTTTTTCTACAACAGTAAGAGCATCACTGAATGTTCTGGGCTTCTATTTTGTGCTGCACTTTTTCAAGTTTTACTATCTAGATATTTGCGATGAGGTCCTCACTCGCAATGGTAGCATGACCGAGCGGTCTAAGGTGCTGGATTTAGGCTCCAGTCTCTTCGGGGGCGTGGGTTCGAATCCCACTGCTGCCATAGTCTTCAGGTTCTTTTCGTGTTTCTTCCATCTCCTACCAATAAATTGTAAGGGCTGCAGTGGAAATCAAATCTGTTACAGAATGTCTGTCAAGTACAATCAAGCAGGAATCTCATCAAGAGCAATTCTTCCAAACCAGGGTGATGTTAAGTGTTGTGCAAGTTTTCCATTCAATAAAGCCTGCAGACAAGCGGTGAGTGGTAGCTAACATTCTTTAATAATAACAAGAAGAGAAACCAAGCTTGGTGAAGGAATGCATCATCGCGGGGCAGACGATGGGCAGAGTCCCTAACTGAGTCTAGCATGGCCTTCAGTTACATACCTCTTACAGGAACTAAAGGCAGTACACAGCTGTTTTCACACCTTTGGTACCCCCACCCCCAAAGAAAGTTTCACACTCCCTTGCTACCTCTTACAGTGGAGAAGGAGACAAAAGACTCCTCCCCCCACTCTGGGTCCTTTGTGTGTGAATGCTTCCCTCCAACTTCCTGAGATACCCTCTGTTACCAGTATGAGTGTGAGAGACATGCTAAAATCCAGTGGCACCAAGGTATTATACAACCACAAAGGAACCATGAGTATGTTAAGCTATTTTCAGATGTGTGCTGCTATTTAACCCTCCGCACCCCATGACAGCAACGGACAGCCAGGAGTTTTTGTAGGTGAATAACATCAACATTTGACAATAATATTGCTCGGTTATGATAGTGAGGTGAGCTGTTGAGGATATCTGTTGGTAGGTGCTGTTCCTGACAATGTAGCTGCTGTTAGCAGAAACTTCTATAAGCTTTGGAGGTAATGCCACCAGACTTGGTCAATTACCCAGAAAACTCTATTGCAATGTGTGACTATAATAAAACTTGGTGTTGCAATGTGTCATTGAGAATTATTTGGAGGAATTTGGAACATCCTAAAAGGATTCTCAGGAATCTGGAACAGTCTAAGAACGCTCAGGAATCTGGAACATTCTAATAGAACTCTCAAAAATCCTAAAATAGCTCGTGTGAATTCGAAACATTCTAAAAGAATTCTCAGGAATACAGGGTTAACTTTTGATACTTCTTTTTAAATACTCTCATTTCTACCTTTCCCTAGCCCATCGTTGTAAATAGGAATATCTTTGTAATAACTTACTTGGTTACCTTGTGGTACAAATGTAACACAAGTTTGTGTTACATGAGACTACGTTCTAGCCCCAGTTCCATTTCAGTTAATATCTGTTGAATACAATTTACAGATGTTCAAGAAATAAAACTCTTAAGTCCAATCCACTTCAAATCCAACTTCAATAGAAGAATCAGAGCCTTCCAGAGACGGTCTCACGTCTCTCATGGTCAGTGATTTTGACCTTTCACTACTGATGTTGAAGTACAGATAGGCAACAATAGCTTCGGCTTTTGTAAGGCATCAGTGGAGAAGAAGATTAACAGAAGAGTGAGCAGGATATTGTTTGTTTTTATAATAATGTGATTAATACATGAATAAAAGAAATTCTTTTGCAAAAGTCATTTACAATGTGCAGATGTTTCATATATTTTTATTCACAGTGTCAACACTGACTGGTTAGTGGCTACTCAAGTGTGCTTCAAGTCCACCGCATTGTAAGGTGTTAGATTGTGTGGTCTAAGGATCTGGGTTAAGACTCCAGGCTCCTCACACATGTGGGTTGAAAGCCTATTGCTGCAATAAGAGTTTAACCAGGGCAGGCAGATGCTATTGTATCCAAAAACATTCAGGCAAGTATTAAACATGTTTTTCTAAAACAGCAAGAGCATCACTGAATGTTCTGGGCTTCTATTTTGTGCTGCACTTTTTCAAGTTTTACTATCTAGATATTTGCGGCGAGGCCCCTACTCGCAATGGTAGCATGACCGAGCGGTCTAAGGTGCTGGATTAAGGCTCCAGTCTCTTCGGAGGCGTGGGTTCGAATCCCACTGCTGCCATAGTGTTCTAGCGGCAAAGTTTTGTTTCTTCCATGCCTTACCAATAAATTGTAAGGGCTGCAGTGGAAATCAAATCTGTTATAGAATGTCTGTCAAGTCCAAACATGCAGGAAAGTCATCAGGAGCAATTCTTCCAAAAGCCACATTAGGCAGGTGCTGTAAAGTCATTTACAACTTGTATGTTTTTCATGTCTTTTTGTTCATGCTCTCATCACTGACTGGTTAGTGGACTTTCCCGCATGCCACTCAAGTGTGCTTCAAGTCCAGTCCACTCCCTTGTAATGTGCTTTTGAGCAGAACCTGTAACCGCTGGAGAATTGATTAAGGTGCTGCTATGTTGGTCTCACCAAGGCTGCAGAGTGACAAGAGTATCCTTGATTTCATGACAGTGGAGCAGTCCCATATGGTCTAGCGGCTAGAATGCCTGGTTCTCACCCAGGAGCACGAGCACGACAGTGGCGCATTACCTAACCAGTCCCATATGGTCTAGCGGTTAGGATTCCTGGTTTTCACCCAGGCGGCCCGGGTTCAACTCCCAGTATGGGAGAACACATTTGGCCACAAGCCAATGTGTTCTTTGTTAATCCCACGACGGATTAAATTGGGCAAAGTTGTTGGCTGAAGGCAAACATCAGGTAACAAACCTCTGATGGTTATCAGACGGAATCTGGTAATGGCCTTAATTTGGCTTGATGATTGTCCAGTGTCTTTACGAACAGCCAATTCAGTGCTGGTGATTGTTTTTGGTTTTTTTTGTTTGTTTTACTTTTATTGTCTTCCAATTGACAAACCCTCAGGATCATTTAAGACATTTGTTAAAGAAATTCCAAATGACTGTCTTACTGCGTCCCACCTCAGCTGCAATGGCATGCTGCGAGAGACCCTGTTTTTGTAGTTCAACAACCCATCCCCATTCGAAAAGAGAAAGTTTTTTTTGCCTTTGCCATTAGAACAGTTTCACTACCTGACAGAAAATGACAATGAATCCAGATTTTTGTACAAATTTGGCCTTTTAAAGGCATGTGATCTTAAACTTTTAATCAGCTATATAACAGCCTGTTTCAGTTTAAGCATTGTTTTCAATAAACTGTTTGCTTAGAAAAATGTTTGTCGGGACTGTATGACAGGAGCAACCCAATCATTAAACCATTCTATTATACTGATCACAGTAGAGTGAGGGAGATTTTATGACACAATGTTGAGTTTGTGTCTGACCTACATTGGAAGATTGTACTTAAATTATCCTAAATGTGCCAGATATCTTTTAAAATCGTTTATTTATGGTGGCAAGTATGAAGGCTATAATAAGGTGTTTGCCATATTAAAAGATTTTTAGTTTATGGAAGATTAAAAATGGGAGAGGCCCTTCTCGGAAAAACTTAATACATATAATGCACTAGGGTGACTACTTATTTTCCCTTTTGAAAATATTGTGGATGTTTTTACCCTGACCGTCTGCATTCCCCAGTTTTTTCCCTTGTTTTTCATCGCAGTTCTGTTTTACTATGTGTACAAAAATGATAATAGTTTAAAAAAGCCTCAGACAGGAAAAAAATGTCACTGTTTCATACAAGTGTGTCATACATTTTTGTTCCATAACCCCATCAACTTTTTTTCTATATATTTCAATTATGCATGTGAAGTGGCTCAGGTCTGTTCCTGGCCTTGTTTTCAGTGTAACATACATTTATAAATAAGATCCCAAGCATGGGAACATCTCAGGATCCCCCAAGAAGATGTGGAGCATATAATTTGGCTTGAGGACTTCTGGAGTTGCTATGCCTTGTTATCTGAGGCATATAATGAGAAGCACCAAGTCTACTTTAGAGGACATATTTTTGTTTTGTTTTTTTCTAATTCAGATTTCTTTTGTTTTGCCACATACTTTTTAGTTTTACTTGTCACTTGGTTAGATGTAGGACGAGATCATCACTGGGATTAAAAACATAGTTCATTAACAACACTCAGCATTTCTTTGTGCAACCAGCTCAACAAAAACTAAAAGCCATATTAGAATTAGTATCACAAGTGCAATAACATTTGTTGTGGCCTGGGCTCCTTCATCACAAAAACCACTGACATTGGGTTTTTTTGCCCTAAGCATCGATAAGCATCAATTTCTGCTGAAATGTTTAGAGTATTTGGTGTAAACACCATTAAAGGATGGAACCATCTTGCCTTGGATCAAAAGTTTGTTGTTGTTTATGTAACAGTGTGGGTGATTTTCCTTTTGACACCCTTGGTACCAATTGAACATCATGTAAAAACATCACAACCCACCTGATTACTACTGGAATGGAAGGATGATACACCATGTCACAAGACTCATCATTTCAAGACTCATCATTTCAAACTGGTTCCTTCAAGATGAAACCAGAGGATTCACATCATGGATGTGATTCTGAAGCAACTGTGTGATGCTCTCGTGTCAATATGGATCAAAATCTCTGAGGAATGTTTCCGGCACCTCTGTGAAATTGTACCATGAATAAGGTAGTTATGAAGGCAGACTCATTTAAATAGTAGTAAGTCATAAATAAATCCAGTACACCGATAAATAAATGAGTATTAAAATCTATGTACTCACTTCAGTTATTCAGTTCAGTTCCTATAATGACTGCACACAAATTCTTTAGAATGGCTTTAAAATTGCGCAACTTTATTTATGGTATTAATTCACTTTTTCACATCACCAAAGCAATCTTTCTATTCTGTTATAGACTTTGTCACATTCCATACAGACTGTAAAATAAGTCATTTTTGAAGACTGTACAAACCATTTTATATTATACACCTTTTTCAGGGTCAAACTCAAACCCTTTTTAGGTATTTTCAAAGTCCATTTTAAAGCTTTTTCCAACACATTACCCAAAAAGAATGCATGTTTCACTTCGCATCACCTCAGTAAGACCATGTGAAAATTAAAACAAATCATCTTATGCACCACACAAAAATACTGCAAAAGGAAAAGGTTGCCTATAGTGTATAAACTCAAAACACACATTTCACTTAAAAATGAAGATGTGCAAATGTGAAAAAAAAAACAACTTGTTAGTGGTATTCATCACCTGATGAAAATAAAAAACAATCCCACAAAACAAGAAAACTGCACCAAATACCACAAAACAATACATGGTAATTTCAAATTAATACGTCTTCTCATCAGATATTAATGCTTCTTTCCTATATGGCACAAAAAATAAAACTAACTGTAAGATATCTGACTACATCGCTGTCTGTATTATTGTTAAAGTCATAAATTACCACCTTTAAAGTGTTTGTACTAATAATATCATGTACAGTAAGACAGGCATGGAGAACAGCACTGACTGGGAGAGGCTTTGAACAGATGACATACTCAGTTCAATTCAACAAAAACAATTTTTTAACTTTGTTTTATCGTTCTTTTATTGAGTCTGTTTTATCCTTTTGTTTGGTGGCATGGTTTGGTCAGACCTCTGTCACAGAGAAAAACTCTCTAAATCAGATAGTGAGATGGTCCAGTCGTCTGATAGGTGAGCCACAGTCTTGTTTAGCCTCCCTGTACTCCAAGCAGGTACAGAGGATGGCTTTATCAATCCTTAAAAATGGTTCCCATCCTCTAAGGGGTGAATTTCAGCTTCTTCCCTCAGGACGGAGGTTTCTATTTCCGAGATGCAGGACAAAGCGTTATAAAAATAGCTTTGTCCCCGTTGCTGTCACTGAATTAAATAAGAACTGTTTTTGATTCGAAATATTAAATTACTATATATGTGCTACAGGGAGGTTTATAGCTTTATTAGGTATGTGTGTTTTTGAAGGGATGCCAAATGCTATCATTTTTTCTGTAAAGCAAATTTACCTTGCCTATGGGTATAAATAAAGTTACCTTGACCTTGACCTTGACATATAAGACTAACAATGCACAAGCGTCTATCTAAAACCTGTTTATTTAATCTATCATCTGTGATATTATTATGTACAATTATAATGTATTGTTCATTTCCCTTAAATAAACAGGCAGCCTTAAAGTATGAAATATTCATATATGAAAACACATATAAATTTGTATATTGTCTCAGTTGGTAATAGTGTCCTACAGGCCTCAATGTGAGTTTAAAGCCATTTCTAATGTTTAAGGTGTCTAATGTGTAGGTGCTCATGAGAACAGACTTTGAGTGAAAGTCAGGGAACATCAGTAGCACAAAAAAGTAGCTGTTCTTTGTGCCCATATGGATCAGTCCCTCATATTACCATTATTATCGCCCCTAAGGTGTTGCCAAATGAACCAAGATAATATTTGAAAAAGCTGCAGAAATACACAAAAATATAAACTATTATATTTACTTGGTAACAACTTCGCTTTTAGCCTTTAATCAGAAAGCCTTAAGTTGGGTAGTTATGTATAACAGTAACTCACATTACTGCTACTGCTATGTAGCTAGTTTACAGCATATTTCATAAATTACCATACCATAACTAACTGCTATACTAGCGTTGCAATATTGCATCACGTGCAATGCATTTCAATAGTTTATCCTGCGAGTTTGCTAACTAGCAAAAAAATAGTAATAATTATAAAAATTAGCATGTGTAACGTACACATACTTGAAAATTATTTATTAGGACTTAAGCAAACTCCCCCATTCTGAAAAGGTGCAAATCATTTTGCAGACCTTTCAGGTGAATTTGGTCGTTGTCTTATCCATGATTTGTATTTGTCCTTTTCCAGCAAACGCTCATTAAAAACTGCAACCTCCAGGCTTGTTATTGCACTCATTCCCGACTGTTCGGGGCGGGTGTCAGACACTGAAACAGACATGCAGAGGTGCAAGGCAGCCCAGGTGGAAAAATGTTGTTTTTAGAATTTGCGACTCATTTTATTTCTCTATCTGATAAAAAAACAAATAAACAAACAAAAAACTATTCAATCAGACAGTCATTTGTTGTGAATGAAATACAGTTACAGTTTCAAGCAGTTTTAAGCACCACATCTGAAATTCAAGCACTTTTCAAACCTTGAAAAGACAATATTAAAATGCAAGTATTTTCAATGATTTCAAGCATATTACATCATAGAAAAAATATAACAAATAAAGGCAAAATCAGTTAAACAGTATTTTACTGTATCTCATTTAATGTAGCAGTGGTTGAAGTAAAATACCCTCCCCAAATCCACAGTCCAGCATAGAGCGGCTCAGTGAATGTCGTCTGGACTCTGTGTAGCAGGGCCATGGTGTCAGAGAGGCTGTAGAAGCACAGAATACCTGCTCTGGGATTCAGATAGACTCCAATTTTAGAGGAAGAAGGACCTAAGAGACGAGTTGTCATGTTGTTGTGTCTGAATTTATAACTGTCCTTGTAACAATCTAATGCCCAAGAATTATTATTGCTTCCAAATGCAGTTTGATCCAGTTTATTCTCATTCTTATATGTTACGGCTACTGAAACTCCTTTCCCATTCCACTCCACTTCCCAGTAACAAGGTCCAGTCAGACTCTCTTTACTCAGGACCTGCTGCTCAATGGAAAACCTGTCCCTGTTCTTAAGACAGGAATTATCTGGATCTTGAAGCATGTCTGTAACTGTTCTGTTCTGATTAGACAGGAAGAGTTTTCTGTGAACTATATCTGGATCCAGCGTGAGTTGACATGAATGTTTTAAAAAGTCATCTCTGGTCTTAGGATCACTTTGTGGCAGCAAAACATCCACTGACCTCACTGTCAGAGTGATCTTCCACAGTTCATCACACAGAAATGCTTTGAGTTTATCTCTAGCTTCTGATATCACCATTTGAAGACTCTCAAAGTACTTAACCTGACAGATTTTAAAGCTTGGTGAATCTATAGAGTCAATGAATACGGGCATTGTGGAGTAACTGACAAGAAATTCGGTGTGGTCCTCTGTGCGTGAAAGCTGCTTCAGCTCCTCTTCTTTCCTCCTCAGCTCAGTGATCTCCTGCTCCAGCTTCTTCTGAAGCTCTTTGACTCGACTCATTTCATCTTTCTGCTGGGATATGATCTGCTGCTTTAAATTTGAGGCGTTTTCTTTGATGAAACTCACCAGCTCATCAACAGTCATCTCAATGTCCTTCACTGCTGTATCAGCAGACAGTTTGATCCCCTCTATCTCTTTCTCAAGTACTCCTTCTTCCTTCTTTCTGGTCTGGATTCTCCGCTGGACTTCTTTCAGAATTACCTCCAGGTCTTTCTCTTTGTCTGCCCTTTCTTTTTCAACTGGAACTGTTTCATGTCCTCTATGTTTATTTATCCAGCAGAGACAACAGACACACATTTGATCAGTGCGGCAAAACACCTTCATCACCTCATTGTGAACTGAACAGGTGTTCGCTTTCAACACCTTTGAAAAATCTACCAGCTTGTGCTTTTCAAAAGCAGGGGAATTATGGATAGGCTGGAGGTATTTCATTTTCTCTACTAACTCTGCTAACATGGTGTTTTTCACCAGCATAGGCCTCGGTGTGAAAGCCTGTCTGCACTGAAGACAGCTGTGGATTCCTTTTACGTTCTCTGCTTTCCAGTAGGTTTCAATACAGCTCATACAGTAGTTGTGTCCACAGGGAATAGTCACCGGATCCTTGAGTAGATCCAGACAGACAGCACAGCAGAATTGTCTGTCTTCCATCTTCTTTCCTTGTTGTGCAATTATGTGTGCAGAGGTGAATGCCAAAACTGTTTCACTGTCAGTGAAGAAGTGTGTATCAGGTTAGTCTTCATTTCAGAAAAAGGTGTAGTTTGTGAAACTCGTACCTACCAGTCTTAATAAATCTTTTTATTGTTGAGCAGCAAGAACGTAAAGTGAACTGTGGGAACAGGTAAGCTTTTAATGTAGATTTCTGTATTAAGAAATATTTACAAACATGAAAATAATAGACGCCACAATGAAGAGTGCAACAAGCTGTTACAGTTACTGCAGGAAATACTAAAAACAAATCCCAGTCACAAAAGCACCAAGACATATTGTGCAAATTAGAATGAGCAAATGCAACAGAGGTAAAGCTGCAGCTTACTGGAAATCTAAACCCAAAACAGCACAAGTATACTTGAGGAACAAGTACAAGGAATATATCTCCTACTTTACCTTTTTTGGAATTACTTTGGTTGATATATGTTGTCTCCTTTAAAGCAGTGGAGCAAGAGATAGTCAGCTATGCAGTCAGATTCAGACAGAGAGGATGGTTGCTTTTCCTAAAGATGACATACACTGAGTCAGTGACGTGTTTCATTAACACAAAAACAAAGATACAAGTTGAAAAGATCTCGAGTGCACCACAGCACTACAATTAAACAAACCAGACTTTGTTCCGAAGCCTCTCTTACCTGCAGACATGAGTTCACTCACCGTCTCAGACAAAGAGAACTTGTCCTCACACCTATTGTTATATAAGGAGGAACAACATTCCTCCGCCCAGATTCCAACTGTCACTTGAAACGTATCATCTTCACCACCATCTTGGCAGAAAATGTTGCAGAGCAACTGCTACATGAACAATAACAACATAGTTTTTAAGGGTAGTTGGCACAGGTGAAATTTAATACATCCACGGGTACGTCATCTGTACCAACTGCCTTTTCGGTCTTTATATATTTGGCAGTATTTACATATGGTTACATATTCGCCATGAGGACTAAGGTGGGGGTTGTCCTGTTAATATACACTCATCAGGCACTTTATTAGGCATACCTTGGTAGTACTTGATTTTTACCCCCTTTTGTCTTCAGAGCTGTCTTTATTCTTCATGCCATAGATTCAATCTGCTTGGAGTTTTTGGTCATATTGACATGATAACATTAGACAGTGGCTGAATATTTGACGCCTGCATCCATGTTGTCAGTCTGCTGTTCTACCACTTCCCAAAGGTGCTCTATTAGATTGAGATCTGGTGACTGTGAAGGCTATTTGAGTACAGTGAACTCATTGTCATGTTCAAGAAACCAGCCCAAAATGTGCCAAGAAAATATCCACCACCCTGAACTGTTGATACAGGGCAGGATGGATCCATGGTTCCATGCGGTTTCCACAGGAATTATGACTCTACCATCTGAATTCTACAACAGGAATTCTCAATGAATTTCCTCCAGTCTTCTTTTGTTTAACTGTGGTGAGTAAAATCCGTCTTTTTCCAAATGACTGTCAAAGATCAAGCCTCTTCTGTCCAAACACAACCTTAATACAGGCTTTTATAACCTCTTGTCTTGATTACTGCATGATTACTGCAATGCACTCTTTATCAGAATCAGGCAGGCCTCCATTGCTCGCCTACAGCTGATGCAAAACGTGACTGTCCAATTTTCATCTGGCAAGCAAAAGTACATCACTCCAATTTTAGCTTTCCTTCACTGGCTTCCAGTTCGTTTATCAATCAATTTTAAAATCCCTTTATTTGTCCTTAATAATTGTGCCCCATTTTATTTGTCTGAGCTGCTGCACCCATATGTGCCACCTTGTTCTCTCAGGCCAGTGGTATGGTAAATATATATATATATATATATGTACATACAATCCAATTTATTTACTTTACTGTCACTTGGCACTGACATCACAAACAGAAGGAGAAGTGAGGACTTGTAGATTGTAACAGCCAGCCGAGCCCTTATTTTCTTTTACTTTTAAATCTAAATGATCCAGATTGGTGACTTATAAAGAAGTCACCCACTGTTCTTTCTTAGTCATAGTCATTTATGAAGGCAACACTTTGGACATAGTATTTATTTCAGTCTTAAAAGTTTATAACAACTTCCGGATAACATAAAATGGAAACAAAACAACAAAAAGAAAAAAAATGCACATTTTTTTTAATCGCACCCCAGGCTGACACAATTAGAATTCATAAAAGCAGATTTGAAAAAAAAAAAAAAAACACACAAAACAAACAAACAATAAAAATCACAGGGAAATATTTCACCCTCCCCCAAACAGCTCGCATAGATTTACAGTACATCAGGAATCTGTACGCTCAGACCTGTGTTACCACACCATGAAGCGTGAACACTTTTTGGGATAGAAATTCAAGCCAGTAAAAAGTGGATTTGAAAGTGTTGGGAACAAAGGCAGCCCCTTCAAACTACATCAGGATCTTTTTATAGAAAATTCCCAGCACCTGGAAATGTAAGAAACACAAAAAATGTCCCTGTTTTCTAATCAAATAATGAAGAATTTATTTGAACTTTATTTTCTCCGTTTCCCGCGTTGATATTCGTAACAATTTCCAATCATTCAACTAGCTAAAAGCAAATCCTCTTTATTTCAGTGGAACAATACAAAAGGTTGAAGCATTGGCATTGTTAATATCACATAAGACTGTTATAGTTTCATGAAAATGGCTGTTTGCGTTCAGTAGTAAGCTTTATTTTTTCATGAAATGTAATGTATGACCGTTTCGTGGTTAAAAACAACAAACAAGCTCTCCACAGCCGAATAAAGTTTATATACTTTTTAATCCTCTTTTTTCAAATATATATTTATTATATATAAAATACTGTTTCATTCATAAAAGCCTTACTTTGTACAATATCTGAGTCAACGTGCGTTAAGTGAATGTGTGAGCTAAGAAGAACCTGGAAAATCGCCGTGCATAACAAACAGCTGGTAGTGATTCAAGCTAATACACTAAAAACAAAAGTGTTTTACACAATATACACATTGTATTACTTACAAAAACAAAAAAATAAGCAAAAGAAGGCGATATGGTTAGCAAAGAGTGGGAGACAGCAGGGTTATTACTACGAAATGTAACGTAAAACAGAAAAAATAAGAGCGAGAAAGAAAGGGTGTGCGAATGAAAGGTTGGTAAATTTTTTTAAAAAAGCAGTCATTCTCACTACAGAAAGCTCATCGTCAGTGCATCTGTCATCATGGATGTTCCGAAGTCAAAGTGCCGATTTGGTAACTATGAAAACCATCAACTCCTAATCAAAAATAAAATAAAATAAAAAGTTACTCTGTCACATTTTTGCTGCACCAACGTGTCAAACGTAATTTTTGGGGAAAAAAGGGGGAAAGGGAACAAAGATCCTTCTGGGAAAGAAGGGAAAAGAAAGAAAAATGCAGTTTTGTTGTCACACATCCATCGTGGCACCATGAATTGAATATATTCTGCTTTCATTTTGAGGTACTTCTTAAGACAAACAAAGACTAAATGTAAGATTTGTTTACGTCAGTTTTTTTCTTTTTTTTGTCTTTTTCTTTTTTTTTTAAGCTGTGTTGCACAGTAGCACCATTGTTTTAGTTGTAGTTTGTTTTTCCGGAAGACAATGCACCATTGGAATTCCAACTCATCGTGACTGCCCCCACCCGCTGCCACACTTGTCTACTGTACGTCCAATCGTCTCTCGTCATCGATGGGCGTCTCTCCACCTCCTGGCAGTGGTGTGTTTGCTTGGTGGCATGCATGCCGTTACGTGCGCTTCATGCAGACTGCACAGCGGCTCACACGTGTCCGTAGGCTACCTGCCTTGTAGGTCTCAGACTGGGGCTTTCTGTAAGAGCCATAAGTATTAAGATGGTTAAGAGAGGGTTGATTTTAATGTGGGTCATGTAAGTACTGCATTATACACATTCATATATACATATACATTCATTATACACATTATTAGGTACACATGTTCAGCTGCTCATTACTGCAAATATTTATTCAGCAACTCAACAGCAACTAAAATTAGGGAAATAAACACGGCAAAGAAGAGTGGCAAAGAATTTCAAATTGAGCAAAAGGAAGAAATATGATTTAAGCAACTTTGAACATAGCATGGTTGCTGGAGTCAAATGATCTGGTTCTAGAGTTTTAGAGACAGGTGAACTACTGAGATTTTCCTGCAAAACTCTAGTTTTTACAGAGAATGCTCTGAAAATCTATTGAGCGTTCCTATAAGCTCAAACCCGCTGATAATAACGCAAAGTTAACTCAAATAACAACTCATTGCATCCAAAGTTTGCAGAAGAACATCTCTGAATGAGCTCCAACGGCAGAATCGTGCCAGCTAAGAACAGGAAACTGAAGCTACAATTCACATAAGCTCACCAAATTATTCAACAGAAGACTGGAAAAATTCTGCCTGTTCTAATGAGTCTTAATTTCTGCGTCACTATCCAGATTTTAGGGTCAGAAATTGGTGTAAATAACATAAAACCATGGATATATGGTGTGAGGATATTTTCTCATCAATAAACTTTCCCCTTCACAGACGTTTGGACATGTATCCACACCTGAACATCTCAGAAGTTTCCACGGTGGCCAGCCAGAAGCTGTAGGAGTTGGCATAGAAGTTACATGTCCCTCTGCCGTGGCACTCGATGAAAGGGGAGCTGCGGAACTCCTCCAGGCAGGAGCCGGGGGAGGCGAGCGCCTGACCGGAGCCCTCTGCACCCGCACTGGTGTGCTGTGGGGAGAGAAAGAAGAATTAGAATTGTAGAGAATATTTGTTTTTAGTTTTCTTATTTTATGAACTCCTTCTGAAATGGGAAAAAGGCAGAAGATGGGGGTGCTGGTCACATGTGCTGTGCTGGTGTAGTTGCAGAGACGTGTCTACCACCAACCCAAATCATAGCAGTTGACAGATTTTAGTCCCACAGGCCTAGAGACCTCCTGGCAACCACTGGTTGCTATGGAGGAATGTGTATTGCTTGCTTGGTCTCAAAGAGGTGCACAGTGCTGCACTATAAACTTGCATACAATTGTTTGGGTTGCTACCAGACTGCAGCTGTTGCCTATAATTTGAATAGAAGTTTTTCACTTACTAAATATTTTCCTATCATGGCAATCAACTTTACTTCAAAATGTGCAAAAGGGACCATTTGGTAGCAAAATGGTCTCAATTTCAGTTTTATTTCTATAGTGCCAAATCACAACACGACGCTACTACTGCTACCACTCAGCGAGCAGCAGTGATACTTTTGCGACACAAATGGAAACAAACTGAAACTGAGTGTTATTACAGTGTGGCTCTCACTTTGTAAAATATGATTAAAATAGACAATAAGGAGGGTTTGTTATAGGACATGCCAACCATCTGACTGACAAGTCACTGCCATGTGAGTGTACAGCACACTCAGTTTTTCAGTCTGATCCACCCACTGTTTGTCATGTCCAATCTCAAAAAAGCACGATTGTTTTCTTGATCTTTTAAACACAGTTGATGAGGAAAACCAATTACTGTAATTAACCGGTACAGGCTCCTGTATTTTGAAAACAGAAATACACACTATGCTACTCAGCTTTTGTGTATCACCAAAAGAATTTGGGGTTTTGGAAAGCAAGGTGCTGCTGGAAGATCAAGCCAGTGTGAGATTTTAGCCAAGGTGGGGATGGAAGTGTCTGAGTGTGTGTTTGTTTTTTTGCGTGTGTTATTTCCTACCATCATAAAGGAGTATCCAATCCACAGTACTTCCCAGTTTTCAGGGCAAGAAGGAATCTGGATAGTCTGACTGTGAATTGCAATCACCATGGCGGGAGCTTCACAGACTCTACATCTGGATGCACAAACATAGGAAAACACAAGATTTACACACTTCCCTGAATTCGACAGTACTGCCCTTCCCTTCTCCCGTCATACCTGCTGACATGAGGCCTGATATTCTCTCCCACGAAGGGGGCCATGTTTTCAGGCATGGGTCTGTCCGTGGACAGCCAGTAGGAGTAGTCGTTACGGGATGCGAAGTTGCAGACGTTGTTGATATTGCAGAACATGAAGGGCATGGTGCTAAATCTGCGCAGGCAGCTACCGGCTGTGCCTGAAAGAAGACGGTCAGTTATATGAACTGCTTTCTGACAGCTGTCTGATACAATGCAACTTCTAGGTAAAGCCTACCAAGGTCCTGTCCGTGTGCCCGCTCGTTGCCCTGCACGTACAACAGAGAGTATCCGTTATAGATAAACTTAGTTCCAGTGGGGCACTCTGGGTCATCGGTGGTCTGGCTGTGCCGGGTGATGAGGAAACCGTGAGCAGCAGAAACTGATCCTGGGACACCGGGAGGACCTTGTGGGCCATCTGAACCACGGGGACCAGGGTTGCCAGGCTGACCTGTAATAAGGGGAATGTCTGTATTAGCAATGAGAAGCCTCAGGGCAGCAACAGTACCAGTATCCACAGAAATATCAAAATCTCAGCTAAAAGCTCACTTTAATCTCTTACAAAACTTAAATCCATCGCGATAACAGCACATTTCCTCAATAACTCCATTTCCAAGTGTGCTTTGAGAGACGTTTCCCATCAAAAATAACCATGTTCCACCTTATTAGCTTATTTATGCACAAATACATTACATGCAAGTCCACTATTGTGTACAACTGTGAGCAGATTTATCCTTCCGCAGATAACATCCATATGTTGATTCATGGTTTTCTTGAGTTTCTGGTCTACTGCAGCATATTCTCAAAGGCGTAATAGAGAACAAAATAGGCCGGATAAAATCCTTTGTATTTTTGTTCCATCCTAATTTCCTTATTAGCTTGTTCGCTTTATTTTGATACGTAGACTTTTGTCATTTTCAAGCAGGAACATCACAAAGAACCCTGGGTCCTAATAGGTTAAACTTCTTCTTTTTCCAGCTGCTCCCTTTAGGAGTCACCACAGCTGATCATTTGCCTCCAATTCCACCCTATCTCTTGGACCGTCCTTTGTCACAACAACCCTCTGTGTATTCTTCTTCACTACATCCATGAAGCTTCTCTGTGGCCCTCCTCTTTTTCTTCAACCTCCATATTCATCCTTTGTCCAGTATATCCTTTTATATCCAGTAAATCTTTGATCAGCAAATAAATAAAACTTTTGGCCATGACAGTACATACACTACTAATAACGTTTACTCTTTGTTTAACCAGGGATAACATATAGAGTAGGTCAGTGATGAGACTCTCTGCCTTACTTACCAGGCTGACCTGCCGGACCAACGTCTCCCTTCCTGCCGGGAGGTCCGTTGAAGCCAGGAGGACCATCGCTCCCAGGTCCACCAGGGTCACCTTTGATACCTGAGACCAGGAGGCAGGAGAGGCAATGACCCCATCAGTTTTTTCCACCTTAGATCATTTTACTCATCACGTTCACATTATATTAGCCCACATATAAAATTGTCATGGTTTCTATATTGTACAGCACTTGTGTGAGAAGAAGAGCCTGTGAAAATGGTTGTATACTTTCTGAGTCAAAGATAATTCATGACAAAATGTGTGACTTACAAAGTATTGCTTTTACTTTTAAAATTCACTGTGTAATCTGTCCCCTAGCATTATGGAAAATGTTCAAAATATTCGGCCATGCTATCAGAAGTAATAATAGTACAAAATCTTATTTTAGGATCACAGATGTGGCCAAAATTTACTCCGAGAAATCATATTGTCAGTATTTATGGAAATACAAAATCCCTATTTAATATGTATTAAATGCAAAAATTGAAAACCTCTTTCCTCAAAACTATAAATATCTGTAAAAGTACAGTATAGATAGCTTTGTAGGAAGTGCTTCCCCTTTGAGAAGAGCAGCATAATCATTTGATCCTGATCCTGTGTCTTTTATGTTATCTTTATCAGTTCCCATCATAGAAACTATATTTACTTACCTGAGCCTCCAGGTTGGCCAGGCAAACCAGGTGGTCCTGGAGAACCAGGCAGGCCCTGAAGACCTGGGGGTCCCCGTTCTCCCTTTAGCACAATGGGAGGCGAACCTTCACCGGGATCACCCGGAGTGCCTATTAACACGAGAAAATTCTCCTGTTAGCGCACTTGTCTGGGGGTGAGGCGGAGGGAGACAAAATAAAGCAGCAGCACAGATTTTTCTTTTGAAGGTAGTCTCACATCTCTTCACTCTAGAAGAAAAGGATAACATGTTGACCTACCCCGTTCTCCAGGTAATCCACGATCTCCAGGAGGGCCACTGGGGCCAGGATATCCAAGATCACCCTTCAATCCTGATAAAAACAAATCTTTAGGCTCTGTTCACAATAAATGCTGAAGACTAAAATATGTTTTTGTAAAAAAAAAAAAAGAATCACAAATAATGTTATTATGAACAAACCAGGGAATCCAGGAACACCAGGCTGTCCTGAATCTCCCTTTATTCCAGCGGGGCCAGTAGGACCGGGTATGCCCTGAGAAGAAAGGGTTGTAGAGATATTGTGAGCTCAGCTAATGAAGGACAAAGAAATACAGATGTGCATTCTTTTGGACTCAGAAGATAATGAAGTAAATGTAAAACAGGGTGTTACCGGATTTCCTGGAAAACCAGGATCTCCCTTCTGTCCGGGGATGCCAGGAATTCCAGGCATGCCAAGAGTACCCTTTTCTCCCTTAACGCCACCAGTTCCTGGGAGTCCACGAGGACCTTGTAGGCCAGGTGAACCTTCACACGCAGAGAATGAAAGGTCAGATGTGATAACATAAAAACAACACAACATTGTTGATTATGTGTTTTTTTTTTCCCCCACTAGGGTTCTGATCACATTTGGATTTTAATTAAGCAATTAAACAAAACATTTCTGACTGATTTACTTTTATGCTTTCTTATGGGTCTTATTCTGATGTGAAAAATTATTTGCCCCCCTTCCTGATTTCTACGTTTTTCTGACACATCAAATTGTAATATCAGACAAAGATAATCTGAATAAATACAAAATGCAGTTTGTAAAGATTCGTTCAATTTCACTAGTCACACCTAGGCTGCTGAAATTACTTAAATAGAACATGTCTGACAAAATGAAGTTAATTAAAAGATCTAAATTAGTAACACATCACTCCACGATCTAAAGAAATAGCTGAGAAACAAAGTCACTGACATCTATCAGTCTGGAAAGGTTTACAAAGGCATTTCAAAGGCTTTGGGACTTCCCAGGGGTGGTCGACCTATCAAAATTAATCCAAGAGCGCATCAATGACTCATTCAGGACGTCACAAAAGAACCCAAACAACATCTAAAGAACTGCAGGCCTCACAGATGATTCAACAGTCCGAAAGAGACTGGGCAAAAATAGCATCCATGGGGGAGTTCAAGGAAAAGACCACTGACCAAGAAGAACAAAAAGGCTCACACATTTACAAAAAAACATCTTGATGGACTTCAGTCAGATTGAGATGCTTTGGCATGAAGTCAAATAAGCTGTTCAAATTTTGTAAACTTTCCAATGTAACTGAATTAAAACTGTACTCCAAAGAAGAGTGGGCCAACGTTCCTCCACAGTGATGTGAAAGAGTCACTGGCAGTTATCACAAATACTTGATTGCAGTTCTTGATACCAAGGATTTGGAATGTTTGGAAAATTAAATCATTATTTAAAAACTGCATTTTGTGTTTATTAAGATTATGGTAAATGGTAAATGGCCTGTATTTGTATAGCACTTTAATAGTCCCTAAGGACCCCAAAGCGCTTTACACAACCAGTCATCCACCCATTCACACACTGGTGATGGCAAGCTACATTGGAGCCACAGCCACCCTGGGGCGCACTGACAGAGGCGATCTTTATTATTATCTTTGAAACATGTAAGTGTGAAAAATGTGAAAAAGTATTTGCGTGGTTCCTTCTTTAAATCCTTGGGGAAACCTTGCAGACACCAAACTGAAGAGTTTTATTTTCAGACTGAAGTGTTACAGGTGTAGTAATGGTGAACCCTGAGTCTGATTGCCTCATTTGACAGAATAGGATAAACACACATGTATGTTACTGGTAACTAAAAATCATGGTAGAGAAACATTTTAAGAAGATCTTCAGGTAAAAACAATCCCAAAAAACAGTAAACTTGCAACTTGACTGTGTGTAGGTTTTTATGGTTATAAGTCCTGGGCGAACTGTCCTGTGGGGTAAAGAAAGGATGAACTGAACACTCAATTTATAACATAAACCGTCACACAAATCCAGAGGTTAGGGCCGGGGTTAATTCATCTTCAGATCATTAACAGTTTTGTCATACAGTTCGGTCCCAATGTTTTTGGACTATTACACATTTTTGTACTCTTGCCTCTGTACAACAACACAACTACCGTATTTTCCGCACTATAAGGGGCACTAAAAATCCTTTTAATTTCTCAAAAATCAACAGTGCGCCTTATAATCCGGTGCGCCTTATGTATGTATTCTGGTTGTGCTTACTGACCTCGAACCGATTTTATGTGGTACATGGCGCTCAAAAATCTGTCAAAAAATATTTTAGTACGACTTAAGCTACGAAGCCGCACAGCTTGATGGATTGTCTGAGCATTACGGCTACTGTAGAAGAAATGGACATAAATATAAAATATAAGGACTGTTTTTAATACTTGGATAAAAACCATTTGCAGTAGGTGGCTACCTACAATCTAGAACCCATGGATATCACAAAATGTACTGTATCTCCTGCCTTGACATGCTCTTTCAGGACTTTATTACTGCCACCTCCAGTTGCTGCTTATTTATTTAGTTTTGGGTTCGTTAACTGAAAAGCATGCTCTATTAGGCACTGTAGGCTGTAGTCTTGCAGCTTTCGGCTGAATCTGAGCAGAGAGTAGAGCCCTGTACACGAGTCATATTTCTATCAGCAGTTATCAGTAATTGCTAATGATGTGGTTCATGTAGTGTGTCTCAAGAACTTTTTCTCTCTTATGTACTTTTCTCTTCCCATTACGCTGGTACAAAGTTTTTTTCCCCCCCAGAGCTGTGGAGACACTTTTAGATGTTTTCTGGCAAACTCTAATCTGGCCTGTTCTTGAGTGTAACCAGTGGTTTGCACCTTGTTGTAAATTCTCTGTATTTACATTCCTTAAGGTGTCTCTTGATGTAGACCATGACACTCCAACCTCCTTAAGAGTATTCTTGACCTGGCTTAATGTTGTAAAGTTGTATTTCTTAACCATGGAAATAATTCTGCGATCATAGTTAGTTGTCTTCTGTGGTGTTCAGTGCATTCATCCTTTTTGAATGAACTAGTGGTGATTTGGCCACTCTAAATTACTACAAGTCGTTCCTGTCTCTCTAAAAGGTTCATTTTTGTTCAGCCTATTCCCTTGCAATCAAATCTTTCATCTGCTTAATTTGTCACAAAATATGAAGGGAACAGGCCTCACCGTGCAATGGGACTGCTTTTCAGTCAATTGTTCAATTACTTTTGAGCCTCTGAAAAATTTGGGTCTGTGTATAAAAATGACTTCTAAACTTCGATTACATATTGATTATCTGATTCAAAACCCACTGTGGTGATGCACAGAGGAAAAGTGAAGTGGATTCACACTTTTACATGCTTTGAACTGAGAGAAATTGATGTGAACTAACCCCGACCCAGCATGAAACTCAGTTTATATGGTTATATGTATCAAACCCATCAAACCACTGGAGTCTAACCTGGAGGACCTAGGGTTCCCAGAATTGCCAGGCAAACCGGAGCCGGGATAAAGGAATGGGGCAACAAAGAAGAAGAGCAGGTTTAGACAGAGGTAGGCATCAGTACAGAAACACAGTCATACCTGACAAAGAAAGAGGTATTTCTCCTTTACTGAATAAACCATGGGGGCTATTCGGCTTGATTTAATTCATGCACAATAATGTGGTATGTTAGCGTAAATGCTAGTTGTCTGCTTTTAAATATGTTGCTGTTAATCTTTTACAAATGACACTGATATGTATTCATATTTGACATAATTTTTATAGTCAATCATTAACATGAGAACCAACAACAAACTAAGATAATGTTAACTGGCACCATTAACCTTGTTTAAGTAACTCTTTGATAAGCGACAGCAGGATTACCATATGCCCTGTTTTTTAACCAGTGAGGTCTTCAACCAGTTATTGGTTTTGGGCTTTTTAACAGGTTTTGCAGGCAATAACAAAACTATAGCTAATAGCCTAACAGCCTTATCTTTCAAAGATAAAAACAAAACCCCATTAAACTACAATATATACTCAATACATAATGCTTAAATATAATCATACACAATGTGAAAACGACTAAGGTGAGTTAGTTATATGATGTGTATTTAAATTCTGTGGTGCTGATACATTCTGAATTTGCTGCAGCACCTACATGTGACCCAGATCATCCACATGCTGATTTGTGTTGCGATTATCACGATCACACTTGAAGAAAAAGAAAATCTTTAATAGTGGCTTACTTGTAAAAAAAGTGCATTATGCTACCATCAGAGTGCATGGAAAGTGAAAAGAGACAGCTGTTAGGAGGAAATACAGAGGAGATGCAGTGATTTATCATCAATTTGTTCCTAAACTGATCAGAGAGACGTTAAACTCGGTCAGTGCTGCTGTAAGAGACATGCAGGAGAAGTCTGGATGCTGTTGATCTGACCTGCAGGGCCTGTGGCGCACAGATGCACGAGTTGTCACGCGAAGAGGGCCCGCCACACCAAAGCAGGTGGGACCAAACCACAGGAAACAGGAGTAACATGTAATAACATTGTGTCACCCTGACAACCCCCAAAACCTTTTCATGTAGCCTGATGCAGGGCTGGATAGCAGTTGGTTCTGACAATTGCTTTCAAAAGATGTGGCTTTTAAATAATGGGTGATTTCCAGTAAATATACACTCACTGTCGCTTATTAGTTACATCTTGCTAGTACTGGGTTGGACCCCTTTGAGCCTTCAGAGCTGCCTGAACTGTTGATAAAATCAGGATGAATCCATGGTTTCATGTTGCGTACTTTTTAAATCTGACCCTACCACCTGAAGTCTGCAGCAGAAATCAAGAGTCAAGAGCCAAGCAGTGTTTTTCTGATCTTCTGTTTTCCAATATTGGTGAATCTATCTGAACCGTAACCTCGGTTTCCTGTTCTTATGTGACAGAAGTCACCCAGTATGGTCTTCTACTGCTGTAGACCATCTGCTTCAAGGTTTTCTCTTTATTGTGTATTTAGTGATGCTCTTCTGCATACCTTGGTTTTAACAAGTGGTCATTTAAGCTACTTTTTCCTTCCTATCAACTCAAATCAATCTGACCCTCCTGTGACATCAAACCATTTCCAGTGATATTTTTCTTTTTCAGGAGAAACTGTAAACCCTGGAGATGGCAGTGTGGGAAAACCCCAGAAGTTTATCAGTTTCTTAAATACTTGTGTGGCACCAACCACCATGCCACATTTAAAGTCATTTAAATTAAATTTCTTCCACATTCTGATGCATACTTTAAACTTTCAACTATGCCTACATGCTAAACGCATTGAGTTTCCGCCATCGGCTGATTAGTTGAATTGGTGTACCTAATAAAGCGGCTGATAAGTATAAATAAAACCTGCACATCTACTTTTATCTTTTTTTTACATAAAGAAAGATCACAATGCTACAAATTTGTTTCGGTTGCCTGTTATTACAGATGCTTCCATGAACTTGAGAATCATTTTTAAACCAAAAAGTATATTTAAAAAATAGAAGAAATAGTTAAAAACAGGGCTGTTTTTCTGAAAGGGTTTGTCAGGAGAGTCCACTCTTTCCAGCACTGTATGAGACTTGTTCTCAGTGTGTATAAACACACACACGCATGTGTGCTGTTGTCGGGATGAACAGTGTCCATGCAGATGGCTGATTGGTGAGACAAAACCAAAATATGGCAGCAAAGCCAGAAACAAACCAACGACAGCTCTTATCCAGAATCAAAGAGTTTTTGCTCTTCATGCTAACAGGGTAAATGAATTACTGCAGCAGCAGTATTTTTGTCGTCATTGAAACATCTTTAATGACAGATTCTTGACTGAATCAGAGATTTTGGTTTGCTTCTGCTATACTTGTTTGAAGTTCTCTTTTTTTCTGAATGGTTCATAAACATACAAAGACACACACTGATCACAATGGTCACATTAGAGGACAAACACACACAAATACACACGATTCAGTGCTGTGGAGAGATGAATGGATTACAGCTTTGCCAATGACCAGACCAAGAGAAGAGGACAAGGGGGTGAGGAGACATGAGGGCGTATTGTTTTGTGAATAAAAAGATTTTTGGATGATGATGAAGACACAACAATGTGGCATAAACACATGCACTTTTTGGGACGTAGTCATAACCCCAGAGGCAAACAGTGATTGGTGTGTGATGAGGTGAAGGAGGAGAACACTAACATTTACTCATGAGACCAGGGTGGTGTTGACAATAATCGGACAGGTGTGTTGCTTCTCATACTGGTGGTTTGATTAGTGCAACAATCTCCCATGCAAATCAAGGAGATGGAAGCGTTCACGTATAAAGTGGAGATTCTGCCATTTGCTGTCTGGTTTTCTGTGGTTCCCTACAGGATTGGGTTAGTGGTTCTGAACTGGGAACCACAGGCTGGTATGTCCAAACCATGTTGTCTAGTTTGTCTACATCGTAGCATTTCACCAGCAATCCATCAGTGGTTGGGTTAGGTTTTAGCAATATCCTATTTAAGCCCATATAAAGAAGTCCAAACACATTCTTCTTTTAACGTACTTGTCCCACAGCTTTTTATTTACAGGAAGTGGCCCATTGGTGTGACAAGACTTATGGATGGTTGATTGATTTCAAAGTAATTTCTTCGTCTTACCTTTAAATCAAACATTTTACACTGAAGGGAAGCATTATTCAACAGAGATATCCAAAGAATCAAGTAATCTGTATGATGCCTATGGGGCAATTGGTTGTACAGCCATTTTCCTGCAAGTCTTGTGATGCAGTCAAATGCAGTGAGGCTGATTTTTCAAAGTTAACATTTTATGGGTAAGAACGGAAGAATCCTCTCTGTGGTCACTGATTACACAGTATAGTTATTATTAATACAATAATCATCTGAAAACCAGGCAGCAAATTCTAGTACTATATGTGGTAATAAATACTGTCCAAGTCCCTTACCTGCTCTTCCAGGTAATCCAGGGGGTCCTGTGGCACCTTTAGGGCCTGGCAGAGACAGCCCAGCAGGCCCAGGAAAGCCAGGGGCACCTTGTTCACCAGGGCCACCAGGTGAGCCTGGGTCTCCTTTAGGGCCGGGAAAACCAGGGTTGCCGGATACACCAGGAGGACCTGGGTCTCCCTTGATACCTTAGCACACAGAGAGACAAATTAGAGAATGCTGAGAAAAAAAATGTAACTAACCTGCAAAACCAGCAAAAAATCAATAAAGAATACACAGGTATGAATATGTACTACAGGTGGTGGTAATTCACCTGGCAGTCCTGGACTTCCAGCAGGACCTGGACCACCGTAACCTGGAATTCCTGGAGGGAAAAGTAATGAAAATATTTATTTTTGAGTAACACAACGGAAAGCAATTTTGAAAGTACAGCAAAATTACAGTTTCTGTAGATGCCCTGTGACTCACCTGCTTCTCCTTTGACTCCAGCTGGTCCTGGAATCCCATCGCGACCTGCCTGACCTTTCTCTCCTGGTGGACCAGACGGTCCTTGTGGACCAGGCTCTCCTGGTCTACCTGTAGCTCCTGAGCTACCTGGGGTACCGGGCACACCGTCAAGACCCTTAGGACCGGGGATACCAGGAGGACCTGACAGGAGAGTAGAAAGAGAAGATCGACCCTTGTTTTGCTTCAATGAAAAGAAGTCCCATTAACACAAAAACTGATCATGATTGACATACGATACTGCCACCTCAAAGGGAATTCCTGGTAAAATAAAGGTAATCTTAGTAATAAATTATCGCAATAAAATTCCTTCTTCTACTTTTGGAACATTTTACATTTACATGTAGGGTTAGGGTTTGACACTTTAGCATGCAGTCAAGTTCTATACTCTCGCTAATGCAATGCATTTGCAGTTTAATATCAGCAACTTATTTCAGCTTTTCATTCTTCTTTTCTACATCTGTTATGATCAGACTTACCTTGGAATCCTGGGAGTCCGGGGTCACCTTTATCGCCTGGTCTTCCCGTCACACCTGTGGGACCTGGTAATCCTGGGTTTCCTTTTAGGCCTGGATTTCCTGGGTACCCTGGCAGGCCTGGATCACCCTACAAAGGATGTAACAAAAACTTTTAATGTGCACCAAAATATTATTTATAATAAAATATTTGCCTTTTTTACCAGGAAATCTGAGTGGTTGGATTATGCACCTTTTGTCCGGTTAGTCCAGGTGGTCCGACGCCAGCAGAACCTGGCTCACCTTTGGGTCCTTGGTTACCAGGTGGTCCTGGCTGTCCTGGGGATCCTGGTATACCCGACACTCCTGATACACCTTTCAGCCCTGGTGGTCCTGTGTGTTCATTAAAGGGATAAGTAGCAAATAAAGTTTAACAAATGTTTAAAAAAAAGAATGTCATTAAGATACAGAATCAGGTATTCTCTTCCTTAGTAACACTAACCAACACACCAGTGCATCATTGGTTTGTGGGCAACCAATATAGGTTTTCAGAACTTTGGGCACCACCATCTTGCTTTGAAAGCCAGAGTGTATGAAAGTGGGACTAATAATACAAGGATACTATGTAAACACTATATTAAAAAAAACATACCCTGTTTCATTATTTGTCATTTTTGTCCTCTACATGAAATGATAGTTGAAAAATCAAATAAAAATGATCATCATGATATATCAAAAAAGAGTTTTCATTATAAATTTAATAGGAAATATTTACTGAGTTATTAAATCAAGTGATAAGCAAGCACATTTTATTAAGACTTCAATTAAATTAAACTTATCTGCCAAACAAGTCACCTCCTGCTGGCAGTTAGAACGAATGCCGGTTTAAGTCTGTTGCTCTATAGCAAGTTACAACATTTAATAAACAAGGTGTAGACCTGAAGGATATTAATTCGTATAGGCATATTTCAACACACAACACTGGCCTTTAATTACTAACATCTACAGCAATAAGGACCAAAGTTTTGATAAAAAGCACCTGGGATTCCCATGTCTCCCATTTGGCCTTTAGGTCCTGGAGACCCAGGAATACCTGGACCTCCTGGGCGACCAGAATCTCCTTTAGAACCTGCAAAAAAATGAAATAGCATGTTAAAAATTTGTTTCTGTCTGTATTTATGTATGTACTTAGTATGTATGCATTAGGGGTGAATTCATACCTGGAGGTCCAGGGCGGCCAGGACTGCCATCTGTTCCTGGAAACCCAGGGTCACCAGGGAGACCAGTAGCACCTTTTGGACCCGGAAAACCTGTTCCACCTGTAGAAAACCAATATGTAAGATTTAACTCAAACTTTTTACTCTTTGAGGGCAGTGAAAATGTTTTCATCTCTACCTGAAGGTCCAGGATCTCCTTTTTGTCCCTTTAAGAGCTGCGATGGAACACTGGGTCCTGGCGGTCCCTGGAGGCCCATGTCTCCCCTCTCTCCTTTAGCACCAGGAGAACCTGGTGCACCGTCTCTACCTGGAAATCCTGGTTCACCTGTGTAGATGCATCAGGCAGGCCCTTTCATGAGTAGCTGCATACTTTTAATCCAATTATACCAACAACAGAGGTCACAATTTACTTGAAAATGATAAATTACTTCATATTCTTTATATTATTTTTCATAGCTTATGCAACCAGATTCCAGGTTTTTAATAGATTTTTTGCTGTAGGAAAAATTATCATTCTGCATGTGTCAATTTAAAACAATAAGTGTTATCATACATGATTTTTGTGGTAAGTATGGAGTGTGTCAGTACCTTTAAATCCAGGAGCACCAGGTCCTCCAGGGGCTCCCGGTCCTCCAGAAGGTCCTGGAGGTCCAATGGGACCCATGTCTCCTTTCTGACCTGCAGCCAGGCCGGCATTACAGAGGAGAGAAAGTTAGAATAATCAATAAACCAAAAAAGTAAATATTTAATTACATACAAATAACATAAAAATGTCTATTATCATTTAGTCAACTGTTTCTAATTGGTACCTTATTAACTTGCTGGTCTGATTTAGATTTTCTGATAACTTTGTGAGCTAACAACAATTAGCTAGCCTACAAGCTGCCTTTATACTGAGTTATGCAGACATTCAGCCAGTCTTTTTGTAGTTAGTAAATGCTCTAAATGATCGACTGCATAGAGTCATCATGACAGCTTTTTGTCCTTTGCTTTATCAACTTGTGACATATAATGCTTTTTATTGCTTTTCAAGATACCAATATAGCTAATGTTATTCATTTACAGCCATATTTCGATGATTGAAGAGTGACAGCTTACCTGGCAAGCCAGGCAAACCATCGCGACCAGGTCCTCCAGGTGGTCCTGGGGTTCCAATAGGACCTGGAAGACCTTGAAAACCTGGAGCTCCTGGGTCTCCTGGTGGGCCTGGGATGTCTAGACCTGGAGGGCCAGGGTCTCCTTTTGGACCATCTGATCCTGGCAGCCCTGTAAAGATGATTATTATGACTGTCCTCTTTTCCTTTAGGAACAACATTTGAACTGTCAGGTTAACAATAATTTGAACATTTTTACTCTCCACTCCCCTGGGCGGTCAAGATTTTGAGGGGTTGTTCTGGTTCCCACTTCTGCAATATTGGAAACAGTGCTTCTGGATTTGCAAAGTAGGAAGGAGTGGTTCAGCTCCAGGGTTTATATACATAGAGTTTGCTCTATGTGTGCTTTTGGGTATATGACCACACCCCTAACCTGTGGGAAGCATTTTGGAAGAATAAAGTATTGGCGCCCAATGTTACAAGCTATTCGGTCCCTTTATTCTAATAATCAGGGTTTGGGTCATATTGGAAGTTAGACTTACAGTCCAACGTTCTCCAGACTGGAGAATGTTGGATCCTCTGGGCACAGCCAAGGAGCAGAGTGTTTCTGATTCTATGGCTTCAGAAACACCACCGATCAGTGAACTCCATCTTGCACCAGAGTGATTTGTAATAGTGGCTAGGATGAGAATTATTTCTTTCAAGTCTGAGGCCATGTAGAACCTCAGCTGTACAGTAGATTCCCTACTTCTGGCTGGCAGTGAGTTACTGCTCCAAGTAAAGGGGTTCAAGAATTCTGGGTTACGTTCAAGAGTGGAGGAAACTCTAAGCTAAAGACCGACAGATAGACCAATGTGACGTCCGGTTGTCAGAGCTGAGCCTGAAAGTGAAGTAGTCAAATTATAGAAATAGGGTTGAGCAATGTTCCTGCTCTTGTTATCTGCCTGGGATAACTACTAAAATCCACCTGGATGAGGTGTCTCCTGCATATCCTACTAGCAGGAGAGCCCAGAGACAGAGCCATAGAGATCAGATTATGTCTAACAGCTTAAACTGCTGACGGTAGAATGGATATTCTGTAATGCTGAGTTTTCTCTTTTCAGTCAAACCTTATGTGACTTACCTGGTGGTCCCATTGGGCCCGGAGATCCTGGGAGACCTGGTGGGCCCGTTCCACCAAAAGAGGGGGGTCCAGGGGGGCCACGAGATCCAGGTGTACCAGGTGTACCAGGCTCACCTGCACAGACAGAGGATAAAGTATCAGCTCAAAGTTCTGGCCTGGTGTCATTTTGTTCTAAAACAATCACACAATCTAAAGAGTACCTTTGAATCCTGGAGCTCCATCAGCTCCAAGCCGTCCTGACAAACCGGGGTTACCAGGGAAACCAGGATCTCCCTTAGGCCCAATGGAACCTTTAGGGCCCGGTGCACCCGTTAAACCAGGAGGACCAGGAAGTCCAAGACCAGGTTCACCCTGTCACACATATAACCAAAAAGAGCGTCAGGCACACAGCGAGGGACGAACAGTACAGTTTAGGACAGAACAAGAGGCATTTAATGAAAGCTATTAATGCATAACAAAAACTATGAGCCATAGTCATCACAAAAATGTGTTCAGTTAAATAAGGTTCATGGGGACATGTGTTGCTTAGAGAAAATTGCTTAATATAAAAAAAGCTGTCATTTTCAAATTGTAAGGATTATTTTATCCTTGTTATTTTAACCTTCTACAGATAATAATGTTAGTAAAATTGGTATACACAATTATCCATTAAATATATTAAAACATATATATACACACACACCTTTGGTCCAGGAAATCCCAGCTCACCGGGACGTCCATCTATCCCTGGTCTTCCTGGTCCTCCAGGGGCTCCTGGTTGCCCGCCAACACCCGGGAATCCTGGAGGAGGAAAGAAGTGAGTGTGAGATGAAGAAGGTAACAATGATACAAAAAGCAGAGAGTATGTAAGGAAGTACTCAGAAGAAGTTGTTAAAGAGAAGAGAATGTAAATAGAAGTGGACAAAGGAAGACAAAAAAGCAGAGGTAGAAAGAGCAAAGGAAGACAGATAGAGAACAGTTTATTTCTATCTTTGCCTTTTGGTCCTGGAGGTCCTGGCAGTCCAATGCCTGGGATTCCGGGTTCACCCTTCGCTCCCGATAAACCGGGAAAACCAGGCTGTCCAGGCTGACCTGGTACACCTGACAAAGGGAAATGACCAAATTAGGCAATCAGGGAGCATGTATGTTACTTTAGATACTGTGAATGGAAAGTATATTATTTTACGACAAAATAGTGACTCGTGTACCTGGTGAACCAGGCTGTCCAGGCTCGCCATCCCGACCTCTTTCTCCTTTGGCCCCTTTCTCTGTCATTGTCTGACCAGGTTCACCCTTAGTTCCTTCATGATGACAAAATCCACAGATAAAAGGTTGGACGCTTTCAGTGAGCAGACAGCAGGAAAATTGGACATGAAATGGATGTCAAATAGCCTGTGGGAAAAATCTATGTCCACTCTATTTTGCTATGTTTTCTTTATGGTAACTTGAGTAAAATCATTTTCAAAGTTAAGTATCAAGACCTCTGCAGGAGATTTTGGGCAAGTTGTGGAAAAAAAACTTTTTGATGCAATGAACAGTACGTTCCAACTCAGGCTATAGCTTGACGATATACTAAGCTTTAAAATTTTATAGCTAGAACATCAGAGATAAATAATGTGAAAATATAAATTAGATCAACATATAATTTACTTTGCTGTGTTGTGAGGCACAGCACTGGTCTAATTTGGTAAGGTACAGTGGGGGAGATAAGTATTTGATCCTCCTAGAAGTCAAACAGAATTCTGGCTCCTATGGTTGGGTGTGTGCCCATGTGCACACAGATTACGGTCAATAAATACGATACAGCTGATCCGAGCTTATTTTGTGTATAAAGCACACCTGTCCACAGAATCTAAGTTTTCCATTCTGACCTTTCCATCACCATGGGCAAAACGAAACGACCATCAAAGCACGAATGGGCTAAAGTGTTATATTAATTGTTGGTGATTATTAGGAAATGGAGGAAATCAACCTCAGTCTGGAGCTCAACACAAGGGGTAAGGATGATTATAAGAACGGTGATTGATTACAGGACAGGAGGAGCTTGTTGATGATCTGAAGGCAGTTGGGGCCACAGTCACCAAACACCACTGGTAACCAGTGTTGGGCAAGTTACTTTGAAAAAGTAATTAATTATAGTTACTAGTTACTTCTTCAAAAAAGTAACTGAGTTAGTAACTGAGTTACAATATTCTAAAAGTAATTAATTACTTGAAAAGTAACTATTGCGTTACGTTTAACCCTCTGGGGTCCAGGGTATAATTGGCCATTTTTAACTACTTTTGATTTTCCCTCCACATTTTACCTTTAAAAACTATTTTAAAGGTAAAAACTACTATATGATAACTTATGGCAAAGGGGTGGGATTAAATAAGTGTTTACTTCTTCCCACTCCCTTTCAACATGTAAATGAATCAGAATGGTAGCAATATTGAAATGTACTGACTTTTGTATAGTATTTTTTTCTCTCTTATTTTCTTTTCTAAATGTACCTGTATATTGTTTACATGGTTGAAATAAATTAACAATCAATCAATTTACTTTGCCTTGTTTGGTATCATCCTTTTCAGCACAACCTCACGTGTCTAAATTTACAGTTATGTTTTCATTTTGACATACTGTATTAACACAATTGATCTAAAATCAGACAAAAAACATAAAATCAGAGTAGAAAAAGTTATTTTTTTTACTGTAACAACCACAAACATGTTTAATGAATCATATTTCATAACTTTTAATGCAAATATAAATTGTCAATTTTAAAATCCTATGCACAAGTTTTGCAAACAACAAAGTTATTTGCATCCATTTACCTTTTACCTTGATTTTTTAAAAAAACAATTCAAACTATTTACAGAACAATCAGCTGTTCTGCATTCAGTAAGATGCCACACAAATTATTTGTGCCACTCCAAAACAATAATTTCTGTCCACTATAAGGAGAACATCACAGCCTACCTGCAGGTCTGACAGCAGCAGGTGTATCACTCCTGTTTTCCTGGAGACAGCAGTCGCCTCATTGCGCAGCTGCTTAAAGCTGTAGCATCCAGATTACTTACAGCTACTTCCGTGCAACTGATATAAGACGCGGTAAGCTGAACACAGCTTCAACCGTCTGTTTGTTGAAAAATAGTAACGGACCGCATTTTCTTGTTAGTAACCGTAACGGCGTTGTAACGATACGAATAGTAATTAGTTAGATTACTCGTTACTGAAAAAAGTAGCGCTGTTAGTAACGCCGTTACTTGTAACGCCGTTACTTGTAACGCCGTTATTCCCATCACTGCTGGTAACACACTGTGCTGTAATGGGTTGAAATTCTTGAGCAGGGAGACCCACAAGGGCCTATAATAATCGCTCCCCGGATATGCTACAGCACAACACATCAGGTAATTTTGTTTATTTTATTATGAATGACTAACTTGTATTTCATCACAATACCTCTCATTGAATATCTATCTATATATATAAGGATAAACGTAAAATTATTTTTTTACCTGGTGCACCAACAGGTCCCGGTCTTCCTGAGACACCCTGGATACCTCTCTCTCCACGAGGTCCTGGATTTCCAAAGCCAGGAAGACCTGGGGGACCCCTGTCTCCTGGATTACCAGGGAAACCTGGCTCACCGGGGAGGCCTCTTTCTCCTTTCACCAACAATGAGCCCTGTCACAGTTGCAAATACATTAGTTGGGGTTAGAGGGGTTTGGGTTAATTCAGATAAATAATAAACAGACTGAGTGGAAGTCACTCACAGGAGCTCCTTTAGGCCCAGGAGGCCCAGGGGCTCCGTCACGACCAGGCGCCCCGTCCAGACCGGGCAGACCAGGTGGTCCAGGGAAACCAGTGTCACCCTTCTCTCCCCTCAAACCATTAACTCTGATGGGATCACCTGGATCTCCCTTCTCTCCATTTAGGCCGGGAGGACCTTGAGCACCAGGAGGACCCTGGAAAGGAAACAAGCAAGATGTCTTGATGCTCAATCATCCAGGTAAGGGAATCCCCCAAAATTGATTCAGTTCACCCTGACGTAGCCTTTGCAGTCGGAAAAACTTAAAACTCTACGTCCAGGTGAACAGAATCAATTTTTTTGGGAAAGAAGCAAGAGCCAGGGACAGGGAAGTCAAACAGAGAAATTAAATCAAAGAATACCAAAGAAATAATGGCGTTTATTATGAAATCTGGATCACCCGTGAGCAACACATTAATTATATCAGTTCCACAATGATAATCACCACTTTCGGAAAGGAAAAGTAAGAATACTCACGCTGGGGCCGACAGAGCCAGATGTTCCTGGTAAACCTCTGTCTCCCTTGAAACCTTGGGCGCCAGGAGGTCCTGATGAAGAAAAAAAGAGGGACCATAAAAACACCTGTCCTGAGGTCTACTAAACTTCAGTGTCTTTATTGTCACATTTAATGTCATTACTGACGGACCACCAAGCAATTTTAATCTGCTACTGTGGATTCAGGAAAGTTTGTTAATATCACCTGATGGAAACAAAACTTTGGGGGAGGGGTCTTACCAGGAAATCCAGGAGGTCCTGGAGGTCCTTGAGGTCCAGGGATGGGATTGACGCTTCCTATGCAGTTCACACAGGTGTCACCTTTCTCACCTAAAAACACAATCAGATCATTAATGTCACTTTTTTCTGCAAAAGGCTGCAGGGGGAGACCGTCTTATGCACTTTTTTGGGAGATTGGGTGATATTTCAGCAATCTGACAGGAGTCATTTATTTTGATTCTATCTTAGACATTTTCCCACCTTTCTGTCCTATCTCTCCAGGGAAACCTCTTCCTCCTTGTGCACCAGGAACCCCAGGAAGTCCTGGTATGCAGTCTTGACCTGAGGAAGTGCCTGGAAGTCCACGGGGCCCTGGCGGACCAGGGGATCCAGGAGACCCTGCACGACCTGGGGGGCCTGGCAGAAAGTTTCCTGGAGGGCCACTCTCTCCCTTCTGACCTCGCTCTCCTGGGAAACCTTGAGGTCCAGGGAAACCCCCACTACCGGTTCCTGTGAATCCCGGTTCTCCTGGAGGGCCTGTCAAACCTGGAGAAAGGAGGTTGACGTTTCAGTGTTATTTGGTTTGTTTTTTTGTGAAAGATAATCAAAAAGTAAATCTCAAAAAATGGTCTTATTCAGCCAAAAGCAAAGAAGAGCCATTAACTAATTTACATAATTAATAATTGTATCCCTTTATTTCCTTTTCAGTAACCCTAAATTATTCAATTTATCCCAACCTTTCCCCTAAATGTATTATTGTATTTTTAATCTGTTATTCTAGACCTACACCAGTGCATTTAGGTTGCACCATCTCATCTATAATGTCTGTTTTTGAACTTAAATTTGGTACCCGGTATAAACTAGCTTTAAAACTAATGCAAATAATAAGTATGCTTGTTATGTGCCTGTGTGTTTTCAGCTCACCTTGTACTCCTCTGTCTCCTTTGAGTCCAGGTGTTCCACGTAAGCCAGGTTCACCTTTAGGCCCCACCTGATTCCCTATTGGCCCGCCAATCACCTGATGGGATGTTAAAAAGAATTAAGTAAATTCACAAGACTCACATGGACTAAACTATACAAAACTTTGCAAATATCCTTAAATGTTTTTTTGTAATATAATTTTTAAAATAAAATATTTTAAAAAATACAACAGAATAAATATAAAATACAACAACAGACTATTGGACCTAAATCAAAAACTATGATAAATATTACCTCCTTATGGAAACTTTCCTCTTTTTAAAACACTTCCTTATTTTAAGCTGTGTTTTTAAAAATGTAAAAAAAAGTCTCATAATTACAGTTTTCTCATGGTTAGCAGGACTAGTGGACTTTGTACACTGAATAGTCATCCTTAATGGTTCATTTTCCATTGGGAGTGGGTAATTCGTATCACACACACACAGTTTAAATGTTTTCTGTATTGAACAGTAGAAATTAGCGGGTTTTTTTGCCGGTAATTAAAAAAAAAAAAACAGTGGCTGAAAGCACTGTAAACAACAGTAGACTGGTGCATAACAAGCAAGCAAATAATGCAGAAAATAGAGATTTGAGATGGGAAACTATTCTTGATGTACACAAGTAAGCACAAGCACAAGTAAGAGGGAATTCATGACGATGTTTATCAAATGTGAAGCTTATTTTTGATCTTCTTTTGCTGCTGGCTCAGTTAATTTGGAGAGTGACAAAACCTGCAGCATCAGAATCTGTGAGATGTCGGCTTTCAGCTCCGACGGCGTGTCATTGGGTGAGAAAGCCGACATCTCACTGATTCTGATGCGTCGGGTCCGCGCTTTGTGTTTACGTCTTTGTGGAATCCGTTTACCTGCTCTCATTTACTGTTTTAGCTGTTTGGTGGTTGTTGAAATGAAAGCTTTAACCTGAGATTCTGAAGTTTCTGGCAAAATACATTTATATTTAAAAATCAATTCAGGATTTAATTAATCGGCATCGCGTTATTCAACCTAAAATCGATTTTACTTGGAAAATCGATAATTAAAACCCAGCCTTATTGTATAGTAACCATCAAGTATAGGTTGCCATGGAAATATTAAGCTGTCTGCATGTAATTCACTGTGAGTTTTTTTTTTCTCCCACACGCTGCGAATGCATCACTAACCCCAGAGATTCAGACTCGTCAGACCATTGCCCAAAAGGTGGCAGTACTACGAATTTATTCCACCAGCTGAAAAGTCATCACTGCAAAATTAAGACCATCTTAAACTCCACATGCAAATGTCTCCTAACACACCAAAGAAAACTTCAAATAAACCAGCTGTGAAACGAGCTACCAGCTATCAGCAAGAGAAACAGAGAAAAATTCCATGTTATTGTTTATTGAACGTGAAGCACATTTTCGGTCTTCTTTTGCGGCTGGTTCAGTGAATTTTGGTCGTGGTTTGGTTACATGAAGCTGAGTGACCTCATGGATTTTTGTTTGTGTTTAGGCACATTTTGCGAAATTATGTAACTGTTCTTTTAATTGTTTTGTCATTTTCATTGTGTTTAGTGGTTGTAGAGATGGTTTATATGAACTTCAGGTGAAATTCAGAGGTCTCATCCCTTTTGCCCCCAATACTGGGAGCGCTGGGGCTCAAGACATATCATGTATAGCGATATAACCAAAAAATATTGTGATATTAGATTTTTCCTCATATCGTCCATCCTATTTTCCATTCCACTCTGTGTCCTGTGATCATGCGTTTGGGTCCTTATCTTGCCTGCCACGCAGCAGACTCTGACAGCTATGCTTTTACTGCACTGACAGTGTGCTTGGGCTCACTAACAATGAATCAGTGGATCAAAGTCTGGTGGCACTTTTCAAAATGAACTACAAATAAGTGAATAAGCCTCCAATGTCCAAGGAAAAATGGTTAATTTACAGTTACAAAGAGATGAAGGATGGCTTGGGATATTTGCACAGCATTGTATTTATAAGTAGACAATGAAATGGTGCTAAGAGTTCAAGTGTAAGACAAATATTCCACAAATAATGAAATATAAATTCTCATTCACCTGCCCTGGTGGACCCGGGAATCCACGATCACCTTTTTGTCCCTGAAATGAGAAAGAGTGATATTTACACAGTTCATGGCATTACTGTTTGACTCGTAGAATTCAAAAATATTCAGAAGAAACTTACTGTCTCACCGTCCCTCCCCGGAAGACCAGGCTGGCCTGTCTCTCCAGAGGGCCCCTGAATGTGACAAAAAGCAATACAAGAATGTTAGGAAAAGGTTATAAGACATTTTAGAAAAGGATTATAAATTGTGCAGTTTGTTGGCAGAACTCACTGGGTATCCTGGAGAGCCAGGATCACCATCTTTGCCTGGTTTTCCCTGCAAAAGGGGGGAAAAAACATGGTGATCAGGCTTTGCACCAACGGGGACATCTCCAGAGTTGAATATTGAAGCATTACAAAATTGGCAAAAACTGCACATCCTCCAGTGGCCACTAGAGGCTGACTCCCAAAAGGAGTCAAAAATTCTGAGATTGACTCCCTTCTTAAAATGTCCAGTTTTACAATAATAAAAATTACATTCATACCTCTGTTAAATATAAATATTTAACTCATTCACTTAATTGAGTTAGGCCTGTGGTCAGGTTGACATCCCAACACATGCAACTGAAGTCAATAGGTGTCTGCAAGGTCTTGTTCATCATTTCAAAACGTTACACCGGACTTCATGACTGTGTGCACAGTAGAATAATGTGTATGCGTTCATAACTACCCTGTATTCACATCTATGAAGAGCTGTTTGAAGGTTTACCCGGAGTTTTGGGCTTGTTGATAAGGTTTCAGTATGTCTTTAAAAGGCTTGGAGAACATGTTCTACAAATACATACTGAACATACAATCTGGTAACAGTCAAATGAACCCTGCGTCATAGATCCCCTTTGGTCTCTTCTTACTGCTTCAACCCAGGAATTCAAGCTCTGCTGTGTCTTAGCAGTCTTGAAGGAATGACATGTACAAACTGAAATAATGGCAAATATGTTTGAGAGTTCCCTCTTTGCAGAAAGTTTCACTTGCATGTATACACACAAAAAAGCTGAGAGAAACCCTGTAAAATAGTCAGATTGTTTGAGAAAGTTGGGCAACACCTTTCCTCTTTGCCTAAACCAAATATCAGAGATGAGGTTCCAGACACTCTTGCACTTGTACACATGTTGAGGGCTTTAGAATTGAGTTTACCTTTGAGCAACAGACATATTTTAGCAACATAGGGGCGATTACGTAAGTTTAGTGAAAGGATTTGCTTGAAATTCCAGAGCTGTACTTACTCGTTTTCCCGGCTCTCCTGGTTCTCCCTTTTCTCCTTTCTGCCCACCATAGGGACCCTACAGTGAGATAAAGAGACATATAAACACCACAGTCACCATCAAGAACACTAGATACTCCACTTCTTCCAACTTGTAACTTAAATGTTTTGTCTGTTTTCTGGAGGGACTTTTAATGTGTGGAGGTAAATTTGGTTCAGGGGACCGGAGATACTTACAGGAGGTCCCGGTAAACCCGGATCACCTTTAGGGCCAGGAGGTCCTTGGTCGCCCTGCAGAATAAAGAGAAAAAATCAGAATCAGTGCAGAACGAGTTTAGAGTTTGAACCAAATCTATTTGGCTGGTTTGGCATAACAAGTCAATTAGGCTACGTTCACACTGCAGGTCTTAATGCTCAATTCCGATTTTTTGATCAAATCCGATTTTTTTGTCTGCTTGTTCACACTACAAATAAAATGTGACAGCAAACGTGCTCCTGTGTGAACCCTCAAAGCGGCCCGCATGCGCAAAAGCAGACGTCACACACAACGCGGTCTGCTCAGACCCAGACCAAACAGTATTGTTTGACTGATGGACCTTAATATAAATACTTGTTTCGGACTTTACGTTTCTCAATTTTGTTTTAAGTTATAAAGTTATTTTGTTATTTACATATGGCCTAATAATGATCCTTATTGCTGTTTTAGAGAGGAGCGGTGCTTCAAAGGATAGCTGCAGATTTCTGTCAGAATCTGCAGATTATACAGTACAAATAAAATGTTCACGTTTCTCCAACGTTGTCTTCCCAACAGTTTCACTAACATCTACACTGGATGGCCAGGAAGCGTTCGCGATGTCTTCTTGGGCGCTGATAATTGGCGTCTGTCTTGTGTCAGTGACGTAAAAGACGGATTTAATGCGACATGACCGTTCAAACAGCAGTCGCTTTCTAAAACATCGGATATGTATCGGATTCAGTACCACATACGAAAGTGACCCAGATCGGATTTGAAAATATCGGATTTGTGCCGTTCACACTGTCATACCATGATCGGATATGTGTCGCATAGGGTCAAAAAAATCGGATTTGATGCACTTTCGCCTGCGGTGTGAATGTTAAACATCTGGTACGTTGTTTACGCAATTTATTTACATTTTACACAATGCCCGTCTGGTGTTTATTATTTCTTTACTGAATGAAATGACTAAATGTGATTGGCAGGCATAGATACTCTCTGCTGCCATCATGTGGCTGTGATTTATTACTCTGGTGTAAACTGGTTTTTATATATGTTCACACACATTTAATACATTTTTATGAGCAATGATTAGGTACTGCCAAGATGAGGCATTTTGATACAATGTAAAATACATGCATTATGGAAAATATGAATGACCTTTTTCATATATATGGAAAATCTGTTAATAAAGCGAGTGACTGCCACCTGTCAGCAAGAGATACTGAGTTTTAAACTTGGTTTAAACAGCCTACGTTGTAAAATCTCTCTATTTAAAATCTAATTTTAGTCTCGTCAGTCCTCATTTCTGTGGCAAATGGAATACTTCACCACTTTCATGCCTTTAAAATAGTTATACCTTGTCTCCTCTCTGAATTTCAGTCTCAGCCGGCTTTGTCTGCTCCCCAACCTGTCCTGGAGGACCAGGAGGTCCTTGCAAACCTGGTGCACCCTAAGGTCACGGCAGGGAAAGAGTGGCAGGTTTAGTAATTCAGTAAAAGCTCTGAGAAGACAAGCTTGAGGCAGAGACTGAACATAACTCTAGTAAAAAAGTGACGATTATGGTACCTTTTCTCCTTTGGGTCCTTGGAAATTCAAACCCATATTCCCCTGTTGAGAAAAAACAGAGGGAGGCTGTCACTTCAGGCTCAGTGGAGTATATTTCATGACCAAGAATAGTTCAAAATGTATTATCATTTTGTCTTTATTTACTAAAGATCAGTTACAAAGTGTCTGATCTCACCTTAGGCCCGGGTGGACCAGGAGCACCTGGACGACCCTGAGAAACAAACAGAAACAGTTGGCCTTCAATCTGATGCTATTTGTGCAACTTTCATGAAAAAAGGTTTACGCTGTAGCAGCTTCACTTTACCTCAAGGCCTCTGGGTCCTGGGGGACCTACCGGACCTTGTATACCTGGAGGTCCAGGTCGGCCCTGTGACATAAAAGGAAAAAGATGTACAGACAATTGGTAAAACATACAGTTTAAAAAAACCCAAACATTTTCATCCTTTTGCTTCTGCATATTTCCTTTCATTCTGTTTGAGTCTGTGAGCATTTCTGTGAGTGTGTGAGAAATTACAGTCCTAGCTCTAAAAATGTTTCCATAAGCACAAACAAATAATGTCAATAATCATAAATACAGCAGACACCTTGATATGTGATGGCTTTATGTGTATAATATCAGTATTAGTCATATTTCAACTTATAAATGATCAAAATTAAACAGATTTTCATTTGTCGCATTATTAAACAGACCGGTTTGACATCTAAAGCTCAAGTTCTGTTCATTCATTCATTTTGTTTTGTTTTTTTATACACACATCATTCTGACTTACGTATTTGAAAATTTTTTAATCTGCACGTGAATTTAATTAAATGTGTAAATTAGCTTTGGCAGCACAGTGTTTCTAAAAGGAGAATATTTCACTCACAGGACCTCCTGGCAAACCGGGTAAACCCACTGCTCCTTTCTCTCCGAAACGATTGGCGGAGATAACATCACCTGGGTCTCCCTGCAAAGAAAAGGGAAAGAGATGCTCAGATATACATTTGTCTTCATAAAGGGAAAGAACCTGAGGGGAAAAAAGGAAATGTTGCTTCTGAATATCAAACAATGTCAAAGAGCACCATCTAGTGGACAAATACAGCAAAAACTCAACTTGACGTCAGTAAAAAAAAAGTTAGAAAAATGATAGAAATTGATTTTATAGAAACCTAAAGGAGAGGCAGTAGTAGAGCTTTCATATCTGTGTGTTTCACAGCAAACACTGACAAATAACTTAGTGAAACTCTTGTTTGTTGTCGTGTTGTGTTTTTTGTTTACATGAATAAATAAAAAAATAAGTGATTTTTTAAAAAATTATTTTCCATGCTTTCATTTTCAAAACAGAACTTTTTTTTAAATGTGTAATGTTTATTTATTTGTAATTGGCTTCCTGGTCCTTTCCTTAGAAACCCCGTCTTTGGCCTTTTAAACCTGGACGTGTCCGCTTGTTTGTAAAACCACACATCCACACATGTATTTTTCTGCATTTCCCCAGTTGAGAAGGGAATTTATATTTACTTCATTAAGTAAGAGTTAAATTAAGGTCTACCAGCCATAACAAGTTCAAAGCACAGTCAAGTTAACATTTCAAATTAGAGTCTGAGTTGTGTGGTGCTTCTAAAACTGTAGATATATCAGCCTAAAGTGAGATAGAAATCTGTATATTAGTGCAGAAATTGCTGACATATCATGTTTGTTCTTTTGTTTCTAGCTGGTGGAGGACATAACTTAAAAAATTGAATTCAAACCTTGAAAATTAAGTTTTTTTAAATAAATTTTTAACATTAAGAGCATTAGTAACAAAGTTACAAAATGTGCATGTGCTGATTTTTACCTTTTGTCCTGGCAGACCAGGTGGACCCTGTAAATGAGTAAAATAGAAAAGTTTGAAAAAACAAAACAAAACCAGACAGATCACTGTGATGCAAACTTCATCCTGTAATGACTCACTTGAAGTCCTGGCTGCCCAGGGATTCCTGGACTTCCTGGGAAACCCCTGTCACCCTAAAAAAGGAAAAGGAAAAAAAATAGAAAGACAGATACGCTGAGTGTCAACATTCTTTCTTGGCTTTAAGAAATTTCTCTTCTACAACTTGCTTTATTGATCATAGACATTTTTATTAGATACCTTTGTCCCATTGCAACCCGGCACTCCTCTTGGACCTGGAGGACCATCCTGCCCGGGTAGACCCTGATAAACAGGAATTAAAACAGGAAGTTTAACCATAAATGCTGCATGATTTTAAGTTAGCTAGAATTATTTTAGCTCATTAAATATCTCACTGGAAGTCCGGGTGTTCCTGGAAATCCTGGTGTTCCTGGAGGTCCCTGATAGAGGGGGGAAAATAAGAACGTGTCATTTAAAAGTTGAAATGTGAAAAAAAAGAATCCAGTGTTGAGTTTTTTCAGGACCTAGCTGACTGTTAAGGTACAATAAGGCAAAATAGGGACACCTGCTGGCCAAAGTAGAGCATTACAACCCCAAATTATTCAGTGCTGAGAAAGCACTAAAAAGTCATCCTGTTTATTTAAACGGGGAAGAAAAAAACAGGTGAAATTTACCTACTTAAAAAAAATGTAACTACCTTTTATGTGTGTGTCTGTGTTTTTAAAAAAAGCATAAACATTCATAAACTTCAATAAAGAAATCAATAAAATTATGGAGCCATTTCTTATGTTTCTCAGTGTGGCAACAGCTCAAAATCCCTATGAAGTCTTTAGGAAAAATGGGGGAATTACTTACTCTAATTCCTTTTGGACCACCTGGTCCTTGAGGTCCATCACTTCCCTGAGAGAAAGAACAAACAAACAAGAAAGCATTAATGATGAGCCTGATCATCTTTGACTCCACACTGTGAGCAGCATCAAAGACCAGTAACAGCCAAGTAATGAATCTACAGAAGTATTACTGTAGAAGTAATGGAAAACTTATTCATGTCCTTTACTTAAGTAAATATCCAAACAGGACTACTGTGAAAAACTAAACGTATAAAAGCTAATGTTCTCATGAAAATGTGCTTAAAGTTAACCATCAGAACCAGATTATACGCTAAAATCGATTCAACACTGCTCAGGATTTGTGTAAAGCTTTAGAAGAAAAAGCACTCAAATCGAGCCTTTACGGGATTACTGCTGCGTGTGAGCAGCGTCGGTGCCTGAAGGTTCTTATCTACGTCTGATATTATCCTGCCTAGCAACCACCTAACAAAAGCCTAAAACTACCTATTTGTAGTGTTTATGGACCTGCAACACCTGAATGCTTTGTGTTACTTCAAATTTACAGTAACTTCATATTCATATTAACCAAGCTGAATTATACACAAGTATATTATAACATTATCACGTTACATGGCAACCACCTGGCATTGGCAAGCCATTATTTTAACACTTATGCATGTTAAAAAGCATTATATCACTTTCAACAGCGCAAAGACGCCGAAGTCTGTAGGATTTTCTGTTGTATTTGATGCTTTGACAAACAAAAATGTATCTTATACTTATCCAGGGGGACGTGCAGAAAACATTTTGACTGCAGGAAACATGCTTAATGCAGGAAAACATCATCTATACATGTAATGACATAACTACCTAAATATTTAGCAATTATTCACATTATTGTCCTAATTATTTAGTCAGTTTGTTGACCGATAGTAGCTTATAAAAAAATCATAAAAGTTACCCAGAGCCTTATGTTGGGGTCTTTCCCCAAAGAGGTCAAAGAAAAATAACCAGGAGTGTAACTGAAACATCTTTTTTTTAATCTGTTTGGCTTATTTACTTAATCATTCAAGCAGAACAGGCACAGATTTTAATAAAGTAACAGTGACTCATTGTTTTTCATTTGTATATGCACTGCCACCATCCAAAGTCAGAAAATAGCCCAAGTCACAGAAATTTATTCAGAGTTTCAATTCAAATCAGTTCCTTTTCTCTTCTCGTCTCCTTGCCCTACAAACCCACCTTCTCTCCTCTGGGCCCAATTGGTCCTTCTGGTCCAGGGAATCCTGGGACGCCTGGCTGTCCCGTCAAACCTGGGAAACCCCTTTCACCCTGCAAGCAATGACACAGTCAAACAATCATTTGTTTCATTTTTAAATGTAATTATCATATTTTCGGTGTCTTTTCCAGCTACACACAGTTCAGAGCTTCTGTACCTGGACAGCTGCACATTAAATTTTGTGGTTCTGTGGTTCTGCACATTTAAGTTGGAATAAATAACTGATCCTATTTTAAGAGGTTTAAGACCAGATAAGTTTCAGATTTAATTTCAGTCTGGTCATAATAGAAAGGCAGAGTTATTTATAGCCTGTAGCACATTAAACAACAGATGGTTTAGAGAGATGCATATTTACATTACACGTCTCCAAAAACCACAAAATGCATCAAAATCTGAAAGGTGTGTTTTGTTGTATTAACTAATTATTATGGACCCAGTGATGTAGTGGCTATTAAAATGTGTTTGATTTTGTTAAATTAATGATTATTGATCTAATAAATCATGACGCTGCTCTCCCCTCTACATAAGCTTCCTTTATGCGTTAAAATTATCTGTATTAGTATCTGCAATACAAGCCTGTGTTTACTTGGTATTGGATCAATACCAAAATCTGCAGTATTGGACTATTATTCATAGAAATGAGAGGAGATTAAAATGTACTGAGAAGGATTGAAAACATATTTCACAACATGAAATCTGCTGTCTTGAGTTCTTGAATGCTTTCTCTCGATTACTGAGGAGTCTTTGCACTTTGAGGTGACAGTCGTTGTAATTTGGCTCTATGTGAATAAAACTGAACTGAGTTGAATTAAACGTGTGAGTGTGTTCTCCAACAGCTGAGGTGTTTCTGCGTAAATGAGGTGAAAACTTTGCCCGTCTTGGTATCTTGTCAAACATTAGCTCCTCCCGTCATCCAGCTCGTACAATCACAGGCAACAAAACACGATGAAAGCCGGAAGCCAGGCTGCCTTTTAAAATATGTGTGAGCTTCAACAGCAAAATGTAAGATCCACAGAAACAAAATTCAAAAAAATCACAATTCATATTTCTGCTACTTTACTACATCTCTGTGTGTTATGATTCTGTGACATTATTTATTATTTAAAGACTAGAATAGTGTTTCAGCCTGTGATAAGTCTGACTCAACTTAAATACAGACTTCACTGTAAGACCGGCACTTGTCTGGTTATAGAGTAATAATAAAAAGAAGAAGATTTCATTAGTCATCCCAAGAAAAACTGTTCCTTGTGTGCGTGTTTTTTTTAAATATGTGTTGCTTTTAATTACGTGTAAGAAATCTATGAGAAATCGGGCCTTTGCTCCCTAACTCTGTGCCCTCAGTCGCAAGTTTCAGGTCAAAGTGAACAACACATATGTTCATTAATTGGACGGGAGTATTCAGGGTACACCCACTGGCTGTGGTGTCCTCACATTCTCAACACGGTGGTTACTAGTAACACCCCACGTGTCATTGTGTGACACTGTGTTTACCTTTTCTCCTTTCACTCCACTGCAGTCACATTTGGACCCTGCACATCCATGGCAAGCCTGTTTAAAAAAAAAAAAACAAGAGAAAGAGAAATGAGCGTCTTTGGACTTTTACTTAACCAAAAAAAAAAAAAATCAGCAACATTTCCAACGATGAATAAAACTAACAATTACATTCCAGTGTTCTGAAAATAGAGGCTCTAAAGTCACTTTTTCCAATTCCATAACAAGCGAAAGATTCCCAGGAACAGACACAAATACTTTGGAGGTTGCATAAGGAAGGGCATCCAGTGTAAGAGTCCACCAAATCAAACGTGTGGAGGAAGCAGGTAAAAGCTAGAAAGCAGCTTTCTGGGTTCTGAAAATGTGTCTGCCACGTCTCCTTTTTGTCCTAATTTCCTACCAAATCTGCAGCCTCAGCCATGTAAAATCAGTCAGAACTCCTTTCCAGAATTGTAAAACCAAACAGTAAATTTAGTAAACTTCAGCAAGTGCTTCGGCATGCCACCGGGGGGCGCTGCATAATTACACTTTGCACATTACAGCACATGTCTTCCCACAGAGGAACAGCAAGGTCAGCGGATTCACCTGCAGGTTTGTTTGCTGATGAGATCGCAGCTGCAAGGTCGGCGAGGCCAAACAGTACTCTAAACTCAAATCAAATAAAGCTTTTATCTCACAGAGAGCACGTTTATCTTCCAAAATACTTCACTTCTTCCCATCCGTTAGACTTTGGATTCACTTTTTGTGAAGGACTAAAGACTGAGAGAGTTAAGAAAAACTAGGAGGGAGGGATGGATGGATGGATGGATGGGTGGAGTGGGAGTGCCAAGCTCCTGATTAACTTTTCCCATGCCTGTTGACACAGTGAATGCCAGATGGGCATCAATTGCACGCATGCCAGGCAGCCAGGCTGTGAGAAAGATAGAGAGGCAGAGAGCGCACGAGAGAGGACAGACGGGCGGACATTCTTCTGTGTCTGCAAAAACTTTTTCGTGTCCATCTTTGAGCTGACGCTTTTCACCGTGTTCTCGTTTTACTGACACAGAGGGGACGCAACTAACTCTGAGTGCATTTCCTGGTTCATCAGTTTATCATTAAGTCTAAGAAATCGGAAAGATTCTGGAATAAAAGGCAGTAAACATGCAACATTGTCTTATTGTTATGGTTCTTAATTTAAACCTGTAGGTTTTAGTCTTTTGCAAGGAACTGAAGTAATATCTTAAAAATGTCCTGACATTTTGACTCATGTTAGCTGTTTAATAATGCAGATTTTCTGTCATTGTAAACTGATTTCATTCCTGTGATTTAGATTGTTGGCTTAAGAACAACAGGCAATATGAGGTTGTTGTGATATTTGTAACATTTTTTACTTTAAACTGATAAGGATCAGCTAATGTGTTGCCAACAGGGAAGTCACAGAATGCGGTGCAACTCATATTATACTTGGTAGCTTGTTTAATTATCATTTACTGGCCATTACAAATTCAGATACCAAAAGGTTGACAAATAACTAATGCTGGGCGATAATATCAGCCCTGCCAATATATCGATCTGGCTGCAGTGCGATTGCATGGTCTTCCAAAGAGTATCGTGGGCCATGATGATCAGAAAAGCATCTGCCAATATGTGCAATCAAATACAACTGGAAATACAATATACTAAGATCAAGTACCCACAATTAAGCCAACGTGGAACTGCAGCTCCTCTAATATCCACTCCATAGGCGAGTGACTCCTCATAGACTCCCATAAAAGCTAAACAGGTTTGATTTTTCTTTTTTTTGAACAACTCTTTGATTTATTTTTGTTAAGACTAAAAAACAAGTCTGTTACTGACCCTTTCCCCCCTTTTCTAACTCGACCTTTTTCCACTTCCACAAAGTGAAAGGGCCTGGGGTCAAAATTCTAAAATCAATCAATTGAATTTCACAATTAATCTTTGGCACATTAAACATCACACAGTTTACCGTTTGCAGTTCTATGTACACATTTAAAAACAGTGCATACATGTTTACATTACATTTGCCGCTTTCCAGTGTGTGTGTGTGTGTGTGTGTGTGTGTGTGTGTCTGTGTGTGTATAGATAATATGCCCTTGGTTATATAAAAATCAAGACAGTCCTATTATCCTGAGCTGCATGAAGGCCAAAGCAAGGCATTTGCATGATTTTATCTCACAACTGGTGCAAAGTGCTGTCTGGGATCACAGAGGGATCACCAGTAGACACACACACACATGCCTAAATACATCTGTGTGTGTCTCTGTGTGCATGGGGGTGTTTTTACAAGCCTTGGATCTCCAAATTAGCCTCTGGTCTGCTTCAGCTCAATGCCGTCTGTTCTCCCACGCCCATGCCTGCAGCTCAGGCTCCATCCTTCTCTGCATCCATCTGTTTTTCTCCACACTCATCCCTCTTTTCTCCACTCATTTAACCAAAAAAGCATGACAGAGCTTGCTTGCTCTTAAAATCACTGAAGCACTCAGCTACTCTCGAATAACCTGGAGATGTCCACTTAAACCAGCAACAGCGCTGATTTGGACTTGGTTTGTTCTTATAATACTAGTATAAGTGGGACGTGAACTTTCAAACTAAATGTTATTTGACCTGTATGTCCTGCCTGATAAAGCCTTTTCTCATGTGCAGACTGAATTTGCAATTAATTATTAATGATTAATCTCTGTCTCTGTTCCACAGCATGTCTTTTGTCTTGCCTTCCTCCCCTCACCCTCAGACAGTCATGGCTGATGGCCGCCCCTCCCTGGTTCTGCTGGAGGTTTCTTCCTGTTAAAAGGGAGTTTTTCCTTCCCACTGTCACCAAGTGCTTGCTTCTACGGGGTCATATGATTGTTGAGGTTTCTTTCTTATATTTTAGGGTCTTTACATTACAATATAAAGCACACTGAGCACACTATATAATTAACCATGTATGAAGATATCTGGGTATACTTCCACTACTCAGCCTTGTTGCTGTCTTTCCCAATGGTTGCTTCTAGTGTGCAACGAATGGACAGAAATTGCCTGCCACCAAAAATATTTTTCTTCTCATAGACCACCATTATACAAAAAAAACATTTACAAAACTGTCCAGCTAGGCTGCAAGGCTGCATATATATGTATATTTGCAAATAATAAAAACAAGCCTGGAAATCACTTGTGCAGTGATCCCTAAAAGAGTGGGCCACTTCCCCCAGCAGGGCTGTAAAAGTACAGCGGGTGGGTCATTTACAAAAAATAAATAAAAATGCTTTCATTTTAAATTTCATAATTACTTTGGAAAAGATCTACCATTTATGATTCAGTATTTAACTAAAAACAATGTAAAACTAATTAATAAAAAGCTCTGATATGTATTTATCGCTCCTCATTTGATCCAAAAAGTATCCAGTGACAAGATCAAAATGAATCAGAGAAAAGACAAAGAAAAGAAGTGCTTTAAATAAGTCTGGTGGGTTTATCAGCGTTTGGTTGAAGTTTTCAATGTTCTTCAGAAAATGTTCAGATTTCAAATTTAACTGAAATGCTAATCCGGAAAAGGAAATTTGCCTTTCTCAGTGTAAAAGCTGTAAAGGTGGCCGAGATCTTCTTCTACATCCACGATCATGATGTTTGATTTCAAGTAACAGGTGTGTCCGAACACCGTCTGCCACTCTGCTGCCAGAAATCTTCACTTTATCACAAAGAGGATGCAACTTATAAAGGTGTTTACTTTACAGCAAATGTGGCTAAAAATAAAGGGTGAACTAAGAAGAAACCAGGTGGCTTAAAAAAAATCGGACTAAACGCAGCGTTAAAAGATCCTTCTCCCTTTACATGCTGTTCACTCCCTCTCTCTTTGCCCCCACAGCACTGAGGGGGCATGTAATCCACTTAGAAAGGTCAGTGAACTGCAGATATTTGCTCTACTCTTTCTTTCTTTTAACTCTATTTTAACCCAGCTTAATTTTCCCCTCACACCAACCAAGCAACCAGGCCTGAGCAGAGCTAAAGCTACCAGTGATCACCACTGGAGGTCTGTATAGGACCAGAAAACTGCAGCGGTGCAGCTCCGACACTGAGAAGCAGGACTACCAGGAAACCGCACCAGACTGCAGTTAATGTAGCTCTTCCTAAAAGCAGACATGAAGGTCTATGAACAGTATTTACGACACATATTTTAACTGTGTTACGTATTCATAAATTCAGTATAATGGAAACGAATTGTGCTCTACTCTTTTGGAGCACTACGTGTGCTACTTTAATGCTTAAATTTGCCTATTTTCATGTGAATCTGCACATAAATTTGACACATATATACACAAATTGAACGATAAATTCAATAATTAAACTATTAAGAGAGCAGTAAAAGTTCCCAAAAAGTAAAAAAGTGAGTTAAAGTAGGTCAAATGTATTTATACAGCACCTTTCAAGATAAACAACACAACGATTCTAAAAGTACATTCACAAAGTGATGGACACACGATCCAGGTGAGATTGGGTGAGTTGACAAGGAGAAAGAGGAGGAGGAGGAAGGAAGGCATGTACCCGAGGATTAGACTGGCGAGACTGGAATTCCCCCCGACACTCATAAAAGAGTGACGATTAGACACGTATAGACGCTGCCCTGCCATGAACACGCACATATGTGTTAATGTAGCAGACAAACAGACACAAACACTCATAAACAGCACGCACAGCTGCGCAGACAGAAAGACAGCGCGTCCTCGTTTTGAACATCGTTAAATGACGCCTGTTTTCTTACACCGATCACGGCACAAAGCGTGTTCACTCCGGTCTGCTGGAAAGACGTGGGTGTCTAATCTGGTTCAATCGTCGCCATCCGAGCTAAACCAACCATCAAGAGCAACTTACTGTCCGATTATTTTTGATTATCTTGCTTCTTGAAAATGTAACTTTGTAAAACTGCAGCAAAGCGACACAAGATGGTACCTCTTTTCTTTTTAAGAGAGCAGAGCTGAGCTGATTTTTGACTGACACGATAGCCATTAACAATTTATGTTTGCACTTGAGGTGAACTGGACTCGGTGCAGTCGACTCTCGAATGACTGGCATTGCAACTCAGACACAATCACCATATCAGAGCTGGTATAGGGGGTAAAAAGGGGGTCCTTCAGAAAATCTCATCTCCTAGTTGCTGCAGCTTCTTCCTCCCAGATAAGATCCATGCCATCCATGTATTGACGTGTCACTGAAATGGCAGTAAAGAAAGACCAACTTATTTATGCCTGTGAAAACAATAAATGACATCCAAGTATCGGTGTCATTTACAGGCTTCTGTCGTTCAGGAGCTAAAGCAGGTCAACTACCAATCAGAAGGTGTTTTGAGTCCTGGTCCTAACATTCTGCATGTGGAGCGAGATGCTGAACCCTACAAGTGTGTGAAAGTTAGGTTAAAAGTGCTTGTGTGAATGGATGAATGAGACTCGTGGTAAGAAACCACATGTGCAGGCAGAAGCACAACAAGACTGAAGTCAATCAATGAAAAATTGGAGCGGCCCTGATAAATGATCCTACAAGATGTCGTCATCTGATCATTTAAGTGTCTCATTCAATGGTTGTTGGAGACGCATGAATACATCATTAGTGTTGCAGAAGCCTTAACATCTTTCCCCTCTTTTCTGTGCACCTTTTGAAGTAGCTGAAGTTGTGCTAGAAACCTCTGCTCATTTGAAAGATTTTGATATATCGCCCACCTTTGATGGTCAGTGGATTATAGAGCGAGAGAAAGACGGTGGATGCTTCCGTGTGTTCATTTCAAATAAGCAGTAAATAAATGACCACAAACATTAAAGGTTTTTGCCACATGTGAGCAAATCTGTGGCCTTATAGTTTCCTTATCGTCCAAATACGGAAAAAATAACCACATCCTGTTACGGAGACTGGACAGACCATCTAACATGAAACGGTACCGCGATATTGTGAAGGTGCTGTTTCGTGTCTGAGCATACATCTGTCCCAGCCGCTGTGTGTGTGTGTTTACGGTGAATGGCACTCCAGGCTCCAAACCGCTGATCCCTTTCATCACGGTTGGACTTTGACTACTTCAAGATGCCCTAAATGCGACGACCAAACTAAATATTTTGGCTTTGACAAAAAATCCAGACGTGTGTGCTTTGACTCAGTGGCTCTCAGGAGGAGGAAGACCTCCCCGACCGATGAACGCAGCGTGTCAAACTCATTCGCGCACACATTACACGCCATCGTGCCACAGTGCCAGTCCTGGAATTCCATTGATATTCCTGGGAATTCCTCCTTTTTCCACCCCTCATCACAACTTTGGTTCCTTTCTTCTCTTTTCATTTGGCCTAACTAGTGTTGACCCCTGTGACCTCCCGCTGAGAGGTCCTTCAGGGCTGCTGACCACCATCCGTCCAGCCCTACCCACGCTGTATGACCCTTTTACTGTGTGTTACATTTAGATACAAATACTCTCTTATTACCTCACCTAAAATCCTGTTTGAAATAAAAACGGGTTTTCCAACTGATCACTCTGCAGCTGAGCAAGTCAGAAATCTGTTTTTTCCTCATTTGAATCCAACAATAAAACATTAAAGATTACAAAGGATATCCAGTACAAGAGGATGTTAAATCTTACCTGCATGTGTGCTGTTTCATTACAAACACATTAAAATGTATTAAGGCAATGAATAAATTTATTTAAAGGCACCTTGAGTAGAACCTTTTCTTTTTCAGAATAGGATCCAACATGAGAACAACAGTGAACTCAGGAGACAAATACACAGCAAATAGTTGTAGGGATGTAGGACATGTAGAGCATTGCTGGGAATAGAAGAGGATGAGGTGCTGAGGGGAGCCCTAAAGGAAGCAGCCGAAAGAACAATATGAAAAAAGAAGAGAAAGAAAATCAAACAACAATATCAACATGCTTTCCTTTTCCCATAGACTATGTTTTAATAAATAAATAAATAAAATAGAGTTAAAATTTGGACATAAAGTTTATGTCCCAAAAAATGTGTGACTTAAAAGATATTTTAAATCTTAAAAGATATTTCTAAATAGATTTACTGTAAAAAAAAAAAAAAAATTAATAAAATAAGAAGAAAAGAAAGAATCTTTAGCACCCTCTGCTGGACAACCTGTGCTAGTCTGTTTCAGTGCTTTTGGCACAGTACATGCTACAAACATTTGGAACTGATAAACCAACATTGGATCAACGTATCAAGCTCTGCTAAGTAACCCTAAACATCTGTTGCGCATCATTTGAGAGACGCATTAATTAAAGTAGTTTCTACAGAACTGAAGCCTGCTGGGATCACACATAGAAACAACCCTTTATCCTTTACATCTGTAAAAACACACGTCACCCTCTGCTCCATTCTTTCATCTAGCAATGGGGTTTTTGTCTTTAACTTGTACTGAACCAAAACAAAAAGACTGTTGTGGTGCTGCAGTGATTAAACAGATGGAGGAGGTGTTTTAGGGGTGTTCATCATAGACGTTCCAGCAAGGCGGGTGGACATTAATACTTAATAATATTTTTTTGTTTCACAGCAAACAGACTAAAATTTCCTTATCCTTCACAGTGGGTTTTTCACACAAGGGGAGTTTTTTTTTTTTTTAAACGTATCAATCAGACAGACTCTACTGAGAAGGACGTGAGCGTATTCTCATAGACGTCCTGAAATCATGTCTGTTTTGGCCCTCTGATATCAGGAAAATCTCAGAGCACATAAGCAGAAATGCTGAATGGACAGCAGGTAGTGACGAGAATGAAAAACGACTGAGTCAAAAAGACACTGCCTGTCTTTTTTGATACTATTCATGAGTCCAACTGAAATCCAAACTGAGCATAGTTTGAAGTGAGTGGATTGGAGTGAATATAATGGACACCATGGTACTAATTTCAAAGAGGAGATGCTATATTGAGGTCATGTATTGTAGATAACTGTCAGCAGAGGGCAGTATCTACTGGTGAGCTCAGCGAGTTGTGAAATATGGCGACTGAAAGAAGCGCACAAAGTGTTTGGGAGTACTTTAGGTTTAGACTCACAGCCAAAATGAGCCAGAAACTGTGTGGTGTCTGAGCCTTTAACTAAATATGCTAATGCTTCAAAGTGCATTTGCGTTTAACATAAGTCCTTCAGCAATAATTGGCATATCGAGATTGAAAACCAATGTGAGGCCCAGGTAGGCCAGGCCATGTGGAGCCTATAACAATGTTGCCCATTTGGAATGTGGGTACCCCACAGTGGACTGCCAACTGTGGGCCAAGTGGTTCTGCCTGTAGTGCATCAAATGTTTTAACATAATACCTGAAGCATCATTACTATTTAATGCAGTATACAAGTGTGGAGTGTGAAATGTTACAAATAACTAACAAAATGTTGTAAATAACGAGAAATCATGAAAGGTACCTAATGCTATCTGTCCATCTTCATGGATTTGTGTGCTCATATAAGCACAGATCATTTAACAGTTGAATTTTAAGCTCTTATTACAGCTACATATTTATCAAAACTGGTGCACATCTACATGGCAAAGGAATATGCACCATTACGAATAAACTGGTAGCTTTTCTCGGTACTTACGCCATCAAATTCTTTCAATTACCTCATGTAAGCAGAAAGATTTGCAGTCTCTCCTCTTGGAGACAACCTGCCATAGTGCAACCAGGCCTGGCTGGGACTGGCCCTTTTATACAACAGGTTCAGACATGCCCGACTCCTCGCTCTACATACATCAACACTTGGCACGTTGTGATGTAGTTAGGGGCAACGAGAAATTAGAGAGGGGCGCGGCGGCTTGCCAGCTGAATACCTGGATATGTGTAGCCCGGGGATAGACTGAGAGCAGGCAGGTAAGAGAGGGTGGAGGAATGGCAGGAGACAGTCTGATGGAAATAAAGTGTTAAGTAAGATTACTGAAAACTGGCAGAGGGAGGGAAGGTTGTGATTTCACTTCACATTTGAATAAAATCAAGCATGGCTGATTATAAACAAACAAAACTGTGTGCTGCGGGCTCCAAGCTGTTAGTCTATAAATCAAAAATTGCAAATATGTGCAGCCTCAAGGAGCATGTACAACAAAATGGGTCACGTTCCTCCTTGGACGAGTGCAGCTATCACTTGGACCAAAATTTGCAGTAAATGTACAGTATTGTGCAAAAGTCTTGAGCCATTCCTAGTAAAGGGAAACGAGGAGAAACGCTGAGGATGGAGGAATTACACGACGACTGGACTGGAAAACATTGGCAACAGGTTTTATAGAGTGATGAATCCATTTTTTTGGTTTAAATCATCATCAGTATGTCTAAGAAAGATGACGAGAGAGGAACAACTGGGAGTGTCTACAGATATCTGTAAATCATGGTGACTCCAAACACACTGCCAGTGCAGTAAAAGCATACATGGATTGAAAAACGCTTAACGAAACACTACCAGGCATGGATTGGCCTCCCCAGAGCACAGGCCTCAACATTACTGAAGCACTGTGAGATTATCCAAAGACAGTTAACATCCAAAGAAGAGCTCTGGATGTCATCAAGAGGTCTGGGGAACTAGAAAATAAATTACAAGAAAGCTGCTAAAGAGAGTTCAGAGCACCGAAGAGTAAATGCGACCTACCCAAAACCTTTACCTAACAAATATCTGGTTCCTTTTCCGCTATTAAGGAATCTAACAGAAACACTCATCCAAATGAATCACAAAAAGCTATAATTTACCTCAAAGCTAAGCCAAAGTTTACACGAAAGCATGAAAGTGTTCCTCCACACTCACATAAATGGAGTCAGTTTACCACTGCTAAACTGTTCCTGTGTGCCACAGCCGAGAGCTTCATATTTAGCATGATCTTGTTTTGTCTGCTGCAGACAAAACAAGATCATACCGTCTGTTCTAATATCTGCGTGAATGTGAAACAGAGGGAAGGGACACAAACAGCTGTGCTCTGTACACGATACTGTACAACTGTTTTTTCCTTTTGGATTTCAGATGATAAGAGTTTATGATGCAAAGATTAGGGATTAGCAGCTGAGCCTTTTGCACTCATTCACCTGCTTCATGCTTCTGCTCTTTAAGGCGCGTCTTTGTGCACCTCTAGGTTTATTTGGTTTACCATATTTTCTGGCATTTTAAAGGATTTTATAGGTCTTACAGGCATGCCCCGCTGTGCACTGTGAGGCAGTTGTAACACTTTTTGTTGTAGTATCACTCAAACTGATTATGTGCCACTGCAGTACGATTTCCCCACATAAACACTACATCAAATAATAACAGAAAATGCTCCTTTAATGAGCTAAATTTGACCCTGTGCTCTAATTCAGACACGTTGCCTGCGATTTAGTGGTGTTTGTGCGCGAGTTACGTTTAAACTATGAGCGCTGAGAGTGGTGCTTAGCAGCGGTTTGGTTCAGATCCCCTAACCTGGCTGAACATGCTCTCGCTTGCTTTTCAGACTTGAGTGATATGATTTTAAGCAAATGTGCAGGCAGGTCACAGCAGGTTCCTATCCTGCCCGTGTTTCTCCTAAATACACCCCACCCCCCTTTAAATGGCTTCTAATGAGAGCAGACAGTGAAAAGGCATAAGTGTCACAGCTGTATAGCTACCTGTTGGCATTAAGCCACATTAAAAAGGAGAAAAAGGAAAAAAAAAAATTGTTTAAAAGGAAAAACCTGAAAATTTAAATAGTTAAAAGTTGAAATGTGAATAGTTGGTTTTTGTATTATATGATTTATTTATTACATTTTATGTGGAGTGAATAAATAAAAGTATATTTATGGTGGCCCCTACAGACAAAACACGTACAAACTCCAAAACACATAAAAACTCAGACTCACGTAAAAACTCAGAAGCACGTAAAAAACTCCAAAACACATACAAAAGACAACAGAATGCTAGGTGCAGTGTTAAGCTTTTGTTAGCTAGTGGCTACACAAGCCAGCAAGTACCAACGACCGGATTTGGTGTGTGGAAGTAACAGGTAAATGAACATTTTTTTGAATTATTTGAATATATATGAGTGCTTGTGTATAAATACACAAGCAATACACACATGCTTTCAATTGTGTAATTTAAGTGATCTAGGTAGCTCTGTTTTGGAAGTTCAGTTAACGCTAGAAATGTGTTTTAGAGTTTGTACGTGTTTTGTCTCTAGGGGCTACCACATATATTTATATATAAACATATATAAATAAAACCACTTTTTTTTTACATTAGTAATTCCTTTTGTGCATAATTTTATATTGTTGTTAATAATAAATTAATTAAAGCAACAAAACAACCTAAAGAGCCGGTTCGAAGCCGAAAGAGCCGGTTCTTTTTAGTGAGCCGAGCTGAAAGAGCTCTAAAAAGAGCCGGAAATCCCATCACTAGTCTGTGCTGTGATAAACATCTGATATCTCAGTTGTTTTGACCTGAGGGGGTCTGTTTGTCCAGATGAGACAAAGAATGCTGCGCATTCAATGTTGATATGCACAAAGACAAATTCGTGCAGACATATGCAGACAGAAAACAAAAATGCTCCCTTCAAATTTCATTCTGTGTTGCAATATATTGGCAATGAAGGTGGAAAAACATCCGTCTCACCACCTTTCACACAATAACACACGTCTGTTACTGTGGACTGTCTGAAACAAGAGCTAAACATTGCCTAAAAGACCAGCCGGAGGAAAAGTCCTCCTACATCAACAGAATAAAAATCCAGATTTAACCTGAAGGGAGGAGGAAAAATAAGTGAGAGAGAGCGAAATCTTAAATTACAGCCTTCTGTTATTACTACTCTACTACATACAGACTGCTAAACAAAATTAGAGGAGTCACCAAAGCTAAAAAACAGTTGAACACCTGGAGATTTGTTGGGCTTCTCGCCACTTTCATCGTTATACCAGACGAGGAAGTCCTAAGCGCTCGAGTTAAAGGCAGCTTTTTTAAGAAGTTTCACCTCTCGTGTGAAAGGCTTCTGATGGGAAGCCCCAGACATTTAAACTCTAGTGAGGTTATCACCTCAGACATCGCCCTAGGAGTCGCACCCATCTTTTAGTACTGAAGAAGCCTTTTGGATGAGCGGTGAAACATCTTCAGGAGCCTAAAAAAGAAGTCTAGTTAAGACGACCAAGATCTGGAACTGAAAATGCACACAGATACTGCAAGCCTTGAACCTCCCCTAATTTCTTTATCATTTGCTTCTGAGGAGCCAGACTTCCTTGTAGTGGTCTCAAGCAACGGTTCTCCAGGTTGTCTAAAGGTTTTTCGCTCGTTTTCACTTGTGCCTGACATTTTCAGTTTGTTAAGCCACTGAATACTCAACTATAAATCATTCAAAGACATAAAAGGGACCAACCTTAAGAGATAATTCAGTGTTGTGTTTACACATACCAGACAACTTAGCAAAGAACCAAATTTAAATGTTATCTTTAGGCCCTTTGTTATTAGCAGACTGTCACAAAAATACATTTTTTTCTTTACTTGAATCTATAAAAAAGGCCAAAGATGACATAAAAATAGCATTTTTGCACCAATTCCACCGATTCCCAAAGAACTATTAGCTGAAAACTTGGCATACTGACCCAGTATGAACCTTCCAGATCCCTCAGGTCATCTGGATCCGGTGTTTTATCAGTTCCCAGAGTCAGAACCAGACACGGAGAAGCTGCATTCAGCTTTTATGCTCCATATATCTGGAACAAACTCCCAGAAAGCCTCAGATCAGCTGAAACACTCAGTTTATTTAAATCCAGGTTGAAGACTCACCTGTTCTCAGCTGCATTTGAATAAAGCACCAAATCCACACTTTTAAGCTTAAATTTCAAAACTTATATTTTAACTACAGGGAGTGCAGAATTATTAGGCAAATGAGTATTTTGTCCACATCATCCTCTTCATGCATGTTGTCTTACTCCAAGCTGTATAGGCTCGAAAGCCTACTACCAATTAAGCATATTAGGTGATGTGCATCTCTGTAATGAGAAGGGGTGTGGTCTAATGACATCAACACCCTATATCAGGTGTGCATAATTATTAGGCAACTTCGTTTCCTTTGGCAAAATGGGTCAAAAGAAGGACTTGACAGGCTCAGAAAAGTCAAAAATAGTGAGATATCTTGCAGAGGGATGCAGCAGTCTCAAAATTGCAAAGCTTCTGAAGCGTGATCATCGAACAATCAAGCGTTTCATTCAAAATAGTCAACAGGGTCACAAGAAGCGTGTGGAAAAACCAAGGTGCAAAATAACTGCCCATGAACTGAGAAAAGTCAAGCGTGCAGCTGCCAAGATGCCACTTGCCACCAGTTTGGCCATATTTCAGAGCTGCAACATCACTGGAGTGCCCAAAAGCACAAGGTGTGCAATACTCAGAGACATGGCCAAGGTAAGAAAGGCTGAAAGACGACCACCACTGAACAAGACACACAAGCTGAAACGTCAAGACTGGGCCAAGAAATATCTCAAGACTGATTTTTCTAAGGTTTTATGGACTGATGAAATGAGAGTGAGTCTTGATGGGCCAGATGGATGGGCCCGTGGCTGGATTGGTAAAGGCAGAGAGCTCCAGTCCGACTCAGACGCCAGCAAGGTGGAGGTGGAGTACTGGTTTGGGCTGGTATCATCAAAGATGAGCTTGTGGGGCCTTTTCGGGTTGAGGATGGAGTCAAGCTCAACTCCCAGTCCTACTGCCAGTTTCTGGAAGACACCTTCTTCAAGCAGTGGTACAGGAAGAAGTCTGCATCCTTCAAGAAAAACATGATTTTCATGCAGGACAATGCTCCATCACACGCGTCCAAGTACTCCACAGCGTGGCTGGCAAGAAAGGATATGAAAGAAGAAAAACTAATGACATGGCCACCTTGTTCACCTGATCTGAACCCCATTGAGAACCTGTGGTCCATTATCAAATGTGAGATTTACAAGGAGGGAAAACAGTACACCTCTCTGAACAGTGTCTGGGAGGCTGTGGTTGCTGCTGCACGCAATGTTGATGGTGAACAGATCAAAACACTGACAGAATCCATGGATGGCAGGCTTTTGAGTGTCCTTGCAAAGAAAGGTGGCTATATTGGTCGCTGATTTGTTTTTGTTTTGTTTTTGAATGTCAGAAATGTATATTTGTGAATGTGGAGATGTTATATTGGTTTCACTGGTAAAAATAAATAATTGAAATGGGTATATATTTGTTTTTTGTTAAGTTGCCTAATAATTATGCACAGTAATAGTCACCTGCACACACAGATATCCCCCTAAAATAGCTAAAACTAAAAACAAACTAAAAACTACTTCCAAAAACATTCAGCTTTGATATTAATGAGTTTTTTGGGTTCATTGAGAACATGGTTGTTGTTCAATAATAAAATTATTCCTCAAAAATACAACTTGCCTAATAATTCTGCACTCCCTGTACTGATTTTATCTACTGTTCTGATTTTATCTACTGTTTTTTTTTGTTGTTGTTGTATTTTTTAATCAATTTTAAATCATGCTTTTTATTGTTTTTGTTTTTTAATGTCTCTGTAAAGCACTTTGAATCACCTTGTTGTTGAATTGTGCTATATAAATAAACTTGCCATATCTCAGCATGGTGTGCACTGTGTCCTTAAAACAGTGAGAGAAAATTGAGGAAGAGGGGTATACGCATAAATGAATAAATGCATTACTAAGCAGTGGATCCTGTGATTTTATGCCCTGCCTCTCTCTGCTATATCACTCAGCGATGTGAAAAATGCTCAGACACAGCAACATGTTGAACATTATCCTGCGACTGCTTACTAAAGGCTTAGCTGCATACCAGCCGGCACACTGAACTGAGATTAACTAAGACAGGCTGTCCTGAGCCCGCTGCCCTAAACTGAATGATTACAACCAAACATTAACCTGAACTAGTCCCAACACGAAGACTATAACAAAGTCTCAGCCTTCAAGCAGCTCTTTACAAGGTGTTTCCCCAAACTGTACTAAACTTCTTACAAAGATAAAAGTCCAAACACACGCACACTAAAACACAGCAGCCTACATCTTAGTGTAAAGTACAAACAGTATGTGTTTATCAGGATTTTATATGACTCTAGTGTAATACGGGTTAAAAAACGCAGATATATTAAAAGAGTGAGATCTTTTGCATCCAGACTGGGTACAAATAATCTGAACTGTGGCGATACTGTCAGCTAACTCCCCACCACACCAAAGTTTAGCTAAGAAGCGGTATAGTAGGCTTTGAGCTCAAACGTCTCAATAAAGAGTGAGAAAAACAATTCATGGCTGACTTCAGTTTTTCATTTCTGGACTCTACTAGAGCAGCTCTGAATGAGTCACAGTTAGAAATAATCCTGTTTTATTTCTATACTGGGCCTCTGTTCAGCCCTGCCATTCACTCTCTGGTTGAAACAGGCCATTTTAGCGCCTCAGTCTTTCAGACAACTTTCTTCTGATTGGTTGCCCCTCATAAACAGGTTTAAGCAGCAGGTGGGTGGGTTTCTGTACTCATAGGCAGAGATTTGTGTCTGCAATGACCGCACTGGGGATATCCCCATTCAATGACATCATAAAGAGCCAAAGGCAAAAAAAACCCTTTTAGCTCAACTAGGATCACTTTCACAAAGACCAGGTGTCGACAACCCTCAACATCAAAAGAGCCATTTTAGCTCCTCCTACTGTAATTTAATTGAGAGAGGTTAAATTAAAACACACAGTATATTCATTAATAGGTTTATGCTCTTTATTTTATGTAATACAGTGGTCCCTCGTTTATCGCGGTAGTTACGTTCTAAAAAATAACCCGCGATAGGTGAAATCCGCAAAGTAGCTAACTTGTTTTTTTTTTTTTAATTATTATAGATTTTTTATGTCTGTAAAACCCCTCACTACACACTTTATACACTTTTCTCAGACAGGTATGAACATTTCCTCACTTTTCTCTCTTGTTTAAACACTCTAAAAGCTCAAACCTTCGTAGAAAAATATATAGAATAAAACCAAAGGTGCCCGCGGTTGCCTTTGAACTTCAGAGTCACACTGTTAGCGGGTCAATTTGACAAGCTTAACACTTTCTGTACTGTACAGGAGACACGGCACGAGATTGATTGACAATGGTCTACAGCCAATTAGAACGCAGAACACAATGTGTTGTATAAAAAATAAAAAGCTTGCAAAATTGCACAAAAAAAAATCTGCAAAACAGGTGAAAGGTGAACCGCGTTATAGCGAGGGACCACTGTATTGAAGTATACCTTACAAACTGTTATGTATATTTAACATGTGAGTCATTATAATTTTCAAATTTCTCTTGATGTTCATACGAGTGCAATGTTACGTTCTCCATCTGCATTGTGTCACATTGAATAGGAAAGCATCACCAGCCTATATTTTTCTGTTATAAATGACCACCTCTGCAGTTCCGTTATGGTGTCTTTCAGCTAAGTGTTTTAAATTTAAAACTTCCAGCTGTAGTATTTTGACTTTCTTTCTTCTCATCGTCCAAATTTCCAGCAGTGAAGTCTAGTAATACTCATTTCACAAGATAATTCGATGTAATGTTTTTAGCTTTCTCCGCTGTTGCCGAGTGGCATAAAATTCAAGCAGAGCATGTATGCATGCATCCACCTCCTAAAAGAAATTAAAGCTGTAATAACATCACACTACCTCTCACACTGCTCATGAGAGACAACAGACGTAATTCTCACAGCCACACGAGGTCCTCGTCAGGACTTTCTAAACAAACCGCAATCATTTCATGTGGGGGCTGAAACAGACGAGCGGGTCTCTTAGATTTTGTCCTTTGCCCTGAAACGGCTCCATCTGGACGAGTTTATAAAAGGTAATAAAGTAACTGTATACTCTGAAATATGTAAAGAAACAGACACACAAAGGCTGCTAGCTCCCCTTTTTTCTCTATGTGGTCGTCGGGGAAGCCCTGTTTCCTCCACAGCAGCATGATGAAAGAAACAGGTGCTCATATTTGGGGAGTGTGGGAGAGAGAGAGAGAGAGAGCACTGGAAATAGTGAGGGAGAGAAAAGTAGAAGAAGAGAGAACCAGACACATCCCACGCTACTATTTTTCTATGCAGGCACAGACTCACTGAGCTGTGTGCTTCTGTTATACTACAGCACTGTGAATACCCGTCTTATCACTCCTTGCCTTTGCTTGCTCTCATGCAGTCCTGTTGTTGTTGTGGCAACTCATGTGAGATAAAAAACAAAACGAGTTGATGGTAAAGTGATGAGTCTCTTTGTTAATCAGCATAACAATATTCTTCTTCTATAGTGAAAATGGCTGTGGATGGCTGCAACCCTTCTTTGTGTTATTGTGGCTCTACAAGCAGGACGTGTGCATCAGGTTAGATTAGGAAAAGGCTGTGAAGAGTTCAGTGCTGCTGTGAATCAAAATCAGTGTCCTGTGTATTGGACTATGATGATCACACTGTGATCGGTAGTGAGAGTAAGGAGAGGTGAAGGTGTGATCTGGAGTGAAGAGGAGTGAAAGTGAGGAGAGGTGAGACAGAACGTGTGAATGAGAAGCAGACGGGCATAACAGTGAAGCTGCGAGGAGCAGAGGCATATACAAGGGTTCACCCAGAGGTGGGAAATATGAGTAACAGCTAATATCACAATATGTTTTTGCTATATCACAATACAATATATATATATCACAATATATTTAAATAACATCTAAAACAAATGTTGTTTTTAACCATTCAGTGCTTAAAATTGCCCCTTTTTATTTTGCTAACTGCTCACTTTTGCAGCAATAGTTTTACAGCATGTTTTGCAAATTTGTTCGACATCCTCCTTGTGAAATCCATGCTCAGCGCTGTATGCCAGGTAGAAAGTTTTCCGGCTGGGAGGGGGGATTAATGATGCATTCGCAGAGTGTGGGAGAAAAAACCCTCACAGTGAATTACATGCAGACAGCTTAATATTGTCATGGCAAACTTATACTCAATGAAAGCCTAAATAAAGCCATTTTAACCATCGTATGTGGAAAAACTCGCGATACAGCAACTATATTCGATATATCGCCCACCCCTAGGTTCAACCATCCAAAGCAACACAGTGCAAAAGAGAGGCGAAGAAGAGGGAGCAAGCAGGGTAAGGAAGCGTGTAAGGGAAGGTTTAAAAATGTGATGTATGGCTGGAGACGGGGGCGCTGACAAAAAGACTTGAAGCCGAGCTGAAGGCATTAGGATTTTCATGGGGAGTGACCAGAATGGACAGGATTAGAAATGAGTACATCAGAGGGAAAGCTCAGGTTGATCGTTTTGGAGACAACGTTAGAGAGGCGAGGCTGCAGACCTTACAATATAAAATGCCTTTTATCTGAAATTGAATTGATTTCAGGAGTGGTTTCAGATGTGCCTAAGGGTCACCCATATTAATCTTCCAATGACCTTCAGCTGTTGCCAGACTGTAGGCTATGCTGATACACTTGTCAGTCTAGTTACAGCCTCTCCTCCTTCCTATTCCACTTCCTGGCCTACCTGGCCCTCCGCCCTCCGAACTGCACTAGCTTTAAAAGACTTCTTTGTCATGACTTGGACACCACCCTGATCCAACAACTTTTCTGGGTCTCCTGACTCCCCTTTTTGCTCAGCCTGGTAATGACTACCCACTCAGCTCCTCAAGCACTCATAGGATTAAAGACTTTAAGAAACTCCCTAATATCTTTCTTGATCAATAAAACCGCTTTAGTCATGTCCTGGTTTCTTCTCTGCATCTGTGTTTAGCCTGTTCTGGACATTCGGTCCCTTCTCTTTGGTGATTTTATGGGTACTGAGCCGCTCACCCACGTCTTTGGGCCCTTCGAGCTAAACAAACTAATATCTGGGTGCTAACTGTCACTGCATCATTGTTACTGTCCATACATACAAGCATAAATAGATAAAACTGAGGAACATGTAATAGCTAGGGTTGGTGAAGACTTTAATTTCATTAATTGAGTGCAAAATTTTACAGCAAATTTCATAATCAGTGTTGAATGACAACAAAGAAACATGAAAAAGAGAAAGCTGACATGCCAGCAGAGCTGAAAACAAGCTGAGCGCAGTTTAGAGAGGGAAGTTTTTACCTCAGTCTCAAACTTTAAAAGCCCAGTTGACAAAGTAACAATGACAACAAAAGAAACAGAAGACGTTATAACGGGAGACAGGACGAGAGGGCAGTAAAGAGGTGCTTAGTAATATGAGGCCAGTCTGCTCAAGTGAAATTTTTGTTGTGCTCAGCTCAGAGCTGAAAGAGAGAAAGGGAAGGGAAAGGTAGAAATCTGATCAAACGAAGCCACTGATCACAGACAGATTAAGTCTCACAAGCTTCTATTCTTCTCACAACCAAAATATGCAAAACAAATGAGTGGAGAAACGTGATGTTTTTAACCATACATCTCTCTTCATTTTTGCCCAGTAACTTCTCTTTTTATTGCCGTTTTTTAGTTTATTGTTGTTTTGCTTTCCATATGAAACACTTTAACAGATTTTTCTCATGAGTCTTAAAATCGAACTTATTTTTCCCCACTAAGCAGCAGTTCAAGCTTCCTCTGGGTGGCAAAATTCCCTTTTATTCTGAGAAAAGGAGCAACACAGGACAAAGATGATGTCCTTTCAGAAAAGGAGGTCAGCAAAACAAGAAGAAAAGATAAGTAGGGGTCTGAGGAGGACAGCATGTCTTGTGACTGTTCTGAGTAGGTGGATTTGTCAGGTAGCCCGCTGAATCACAGCCACACACTCCATTCAGACACAGGGGGGTAAAAAATCCCACAAGATTCCCACATAAACAGTTTCATCGCAAGTTCTGTTACATATATCTGAAATTTCCATCAGCGCAAAACATAACTGGCTGCCAAAAAACTAAAAAATCAATAAAACACAAATCCCAGGTCTGAATCATCACCAAAAGGTCATCACATGATCGAAACCTTAATCTCTCCACCAAACCTTCAATCCTCTTAAAAACACAACCTCCTTCCATTTAAAGAGAGATCTCCTTCCCACTTTAATGTTTTCAGTGATGTTGCTAGGCTACTGAGAAGTGCGAACAGATCAAAGAACAGGTATGACTAGACTAGAAGTACAAGATGAAATGGATAAGACACTGAAGCCCTTATGATGGCAGCTTACATCTATAGCAGTAACGTGCATCTCCACGTAGGTACCCTCAACTTTAACCAGACTGAAATCTTACAGTAGTGAGAACTGGGAATGCAATGACACCAGAAATTTAGTAGTCTGTACCAATACCAGACCTCAATACCAAAACAAAACAACCACCACCCCTGAGCCCTCATAAGGAAAAGAGGAGGAGAATGGATGGATGCTTTAAAACAATGATTTGGTGGCAGATCGCTTATTTAAAATGTTAATTTTATACTTAGTACCCTATCATGACTGACAGTATTTCACTGGAAAATAAGGATTTATTTACTTTACACTAACAAATGCAAACTGCAATCATCTGTATTTTTTGTTCAATATAATTTTCGCAAATTTCAGAATCACAACGTATTCTGATCATGAAATATCGCGATATAATTTTGAGGCTATATCGCCCACCCCTGCTCTATAGGTAACATTGCTGGTTTTATCCATATGAAATAGTTATAGCATTCATTCAGATCTCAGTATTAGCTTGTTGTTGGCTGCATTAGGTTACGTCTACATGCACACGGGTATTTTGGTCAATTTAGCTTTTTCTATGCGTTTTTGGCCATTCGTCCACACGTAAACGACATTTTGGTTCACTGAAAATGGAGCGTTACAGAAACTCTTGCCAGGGTGGAGATTTTGAAACACTCAGCTGTTTGTGAGCTTTTGATTGGCCAACATTTCTTCACGGTTAAGGTTATATCACCACCTGTTGCTTTGGCATGGTATTGACATTGCTTCAGATCGGTTATTTCGCATTTTCATGTGGATTAATTTTTTTTTAAAGAGCTGAAAATAATTCCCATTTTGAAAGGTACTTGTGTACATTAGGCTGCAGCCTTCATGATTACTTGCTGATTTCGGGGTTAGGGTTAGATTCTACTACTACTAACCCTGCTGTTGCAAAAATGACAAAAAGCATTTAAATATCACTTTTATTTCAATATCATGTGTCCTTCTACTATTGTTGCTCATGCTAGAGCTGCTACTACTGCTACACCTACTGTAATGTAAGTTCAGGTACAACTTCTCCTTCTAAAACTACAACTACTACTGTTCTGGTTGATCTTTTACTGCCAATATAATCAAACCCGCTACTACTGCCACTACAGCCCCTACAAGCCATCAGTTGATGGTGCACTTCAAGTAGACACTGATATCATCCACCTGTAACTCCCTGATCAGCCATCCTTTGGGGTAAAGTCCTTATTTGTGACTTTATCAGCTCTACTATCACCTATCTCTAGTGTGGTTGCTCAGTGAAGTGAGATTTTCTGCTTATAGCTATTTGAAGCCAACAAGAAAACCATCCTCACGTCCTTCTAGTGGCTTCCTGTTCATTTCTGTATGACCTTCAAAAGCCTTTAAAATATCCAAGTCTATCCAAAGTCTGATCCCTGCACACATAACTTCTCACCTCTTAAAGCACCACCAGAAAAAGCTGGTATGATTATATGGCATTATTAAATTCTGTCTACTAGAGTCATTTACCTTTTGCCAGTTTCCCTGGTTTTGCTCCTAGTATACACTAGGGACGGCTTTTAAGAAGTATCATACGTACTTTTTTTATTCTCTGGATTAAATTTTTTTCAAAATGTCAAATAAATGAATACGCCTGGTAACACAACATACATCACTGTGGTCTCTACTTCTACTGCTTCTACTACACCAATGTGAGTACACCAAAGATGTCCATGTAAATCTGATGTCCATACTAGCCTGACATTTAAAGACCCATGAAGAGGAGGCAACAGGGAAATGACTGGATGCTGTTTCAGTCTGAATTAGCAGAAAATGAAACTCATGGAAAATCGTGATGCAGACACCCACGTCTGCGACCTGTTTGGGTCTTATTAGTCACAACATATTGCTCTTATCACGTAACAATTTATTTACCAGATGGAAATAAAAACGCAAGCCTTGACTAGCAAATTGTTGAGGAGGTGTTTGAATTCCACAACAAGGAGAATGAAACTGAAAATTGTGGGTTTAGGTGAAGCTTTGCAATTGATGCAAGTGCTCTGCTATTACTACTGCAGATATATTAGAACAGTGTTTCCAAACCATTATGTGCCGCGAGAAATGATCAGGTGTGCTGTGGAAGATTATCTGGTTCCACCTGATTGGTACTCTTAAGCGATCGGCATGAGTCGCGGGCAGAACAATTGCATTCTCTTCCACTAGAGGGCAGTACAACTACCTGCTCTAATTAAATAGGTTGTAAACTGCCAGTAAAACAGAAGAAGATGAAGAAGAAACGCTATAATAGTCATGCTGTGAGAGGACACAGCGCGTGATAGCAATAGAAAAAAATATTTTAAAAGAAAAAGTAGTAAATCTAGCCCTAGCTTCAGTAGTGTTCAGAAGAAAGCAAAAAAGGTATACTGGGGACAAACTGAGCCAATTCCAGTATACCAGGTGAACAAAATGCTTTTTGTGTCATTTTTGTTTGGTGGTGTGCCATGTAATTTTTCTAACGTGCAATATGTGCCGTGGCTCCAAAAGATTGGGAAACACTGTATTAGAGTACTACTATTACTATACTATACTACTGGTATCCGTTTCTCCAGGGCTACAGCTAAATCTGTCATTGTTGCATCTTTGGCTATTTTCACTTTGGCTTCTACATCAGGTCTGCTTCTTCATGCAAAGAGAATAAATGACAAAGCAGCAAAGGACGGGGGAAGAGAAATGTCTGTACTCAATCCGGGTAATTAGCTTTTTAGCTTTTGGTTTTGCTCCCATTGACCACCTGTTAATCCTAACGGCATCCGAAGGTCATTGACACCACTGTGTAAGTTCTGCCACAAGCACACAGGGACTCTGAAGGATGAGCAGGTTAGCAACAAATTAGAATAATGGAGGTTTGTCAAAGTATGTTTAGGTGACATTAAGGTGCCTCGAATAGATTCATCAGCGTGTAAGAGAAATGTTAATGTTAGATAGAAGTACTCTATAGAAGTATTGAATACGTAGCATTATATAAGTACCACACCATTTACACTATCTTGATACTAGAATTTCATATTGAATACCATTTTAATACCACGGGAATGGAGGGGTAAGGTTGGGGTGGGGTATGACAACAATTTTAAAATGTTTAGGTAGTGCCAAAAAAAATAAAACAACGATAAGTATGTGAGGTAGTTCTGTGAGCAAACAGAGTTGATGAAGTTGGCGGCTCCCATTTTTGCCTGGTTGCTGGTAGAATTTTCTTAGCTTCAGAGTTGGAGTTTGACACAAATAATTGTGTTATGCTTTTAAATTAGTCTATTATAATGTTACAGAAAGTTTTATTATTAGGCATGGCCACTAGCTGCTACCTTAATGATAACTAAACAGAAACTATCTGATAAAGGAGGGGGGGGACAATTCATTTACCCGAGGGGCCACATGAGAAACTGGGGGTGTTGTGGATGGCCACAACAATAAGCTGAACTCAGTTCTGCTCAGTATTAATCTTATCTCTTTATGAGATTATTGGTGTTGCAATCCAAAACAATCCCAGCTTCTCATGTGCCCCTTGAGTAAATACCCACCCCTTTGATAAATCTACTTCCAACTGGGGTTGCAGCTGTGGATGGATTGAGATTTTTGATTGGCCAAAGATATTATACAAGATGCACATTATGACACAACACCACAACCCCAAACATACAGCCAAAGTCATTAAGAACTATTGTCAGCATAAAGAAGAAGAAGAAGTACTGGAAGTGATGTTATGGCCCCCACAGAGCCCTGATCTCAACATCATGGAGTGTGTCTGGGATTACATGAAGAGACAGAAGGATATGAGGAAGCTTACGTCCACAGAAGATCTGTGGTTAGTTCTCCAAGATGTTTGGAGCAACCAGGCGAGATCCTTTAAAAACTGTGTTCAAGTGTTCCTGGAAGAATTTATGCTGCCTTAAAGGCAAAGGGTGGTCACACCAAATATTGATTTGATTTAGATTTCTCTTTTTGTTCATCCACTGCATTTTGTTGATTGATGAAAATAAATTATTAACACTTCCACTTGCTGTAAACAAGCATTCTTTGTTTATAGCATTTTTCTCACCTGCCTAAAACTTTTGGACAGTACTGTGTGCACGCCCACAAGCTTTACAATACTCCAGCATTGTTGAAACCTGACTTCCTGAAATTCTCCAAACTGTTGAGGGTTGTGAACATCAACTGCTTGAGCTGCTAATGAGGGGGAAGGGCTTTCTGACTGCATCACTGCTGTGTGAAGCTGTTTATTGACTGGAGGAGGCAAAGACGGAACTGTTGATGCTGTTGAGTATTAATTCAAATGGTAGTTGGATAATAAAATGAATCTTTTGACAAACCTGCAGGGTACACGTATAGTTGATTCTAATATTCAAATATATATCCATCCATGGAAGTCTTTGGAGAGTTGCTCCCTCCACTGCTGCTTGCTTAAGGAGCCTTAAGCTAGATAAAAATGGAATTTGCATTCAAGGACAGACACAAAGGTGGAGCAGTGGGAGGCAGATACAGAAGGTGAAAGGGGAAGGAGAGGGTAAACAGGTGAAACTTTTCCACTAATGTGGTGCTGACACACTCAAGAACTGAAGAGTGCCAGTGCCAGAAGCCTAGTACCAAAAAAGGGCTTTATGAAAGTCAGAGCTAGGGGAATTTTGGCAAGAAATTGACCAGGTTCTGTCCATGTTTGATTTTTTTCTGAACGTTACCATTTCTGCTAGTGAGAAGGAGTTCCAAGAGCAAATTTGTTTTGTTGAACTTACATGATGCGCAGGCTGATTTATGGTGGTTATAAATGTGATTATTATTAGACAGAGGATTGACTGAATGATCAGTACATCTTGCATCTGGAAAATTTCTGCCAAGACTGATTATTGTCATCGTCATCATCATGGCGCTACATGAGGGAACGAGACCGAGTGCAGTGGATGGGGGAAGACCAATTAAAGAAGAGTTGACAAAAGACAGAAGGTCCCTGGGAAACAAATCGGGGGACAAAAATGAAACCAAACACCAAAGAAGAAGACATCCTGGAAGCTGCAGCTCTGATGTGTTAGCTGATACTCCTCTGCCGATCTCCAAATCTCCGCAACGTGAGGATGTTTTGACTATAACTCTCACCACAAACACACACACACATACATGCAGACAGATCCACCCCTGCACAGACTCCACTTGAGATGTGGGTCATGTGTAGGGCGAGCGGGTGTATATAGGTGTGCGCCTCCCTTGCTGCGCAAAAAGCATGCATCAAATTAAGTGTGTGTTTGTGGTTTGCACTGCATGACGGGTTCAAAGGAAAACCTCCAGGTATACATTACCGCTGAACCCCCTCACCTGGCTGAATGGAGATTGATATCTGTGAGGATTAATACACACACAGAGAGAGGGAGCAATAAAAATGACTTATGACGCTCTCTCAAACTTAATGAGAAACTCTCTGCACATACACCAGTCTGTTTGTTTTAAACCTGAAAACAATGTCAGCTTAAGTTACAGGAACATAGCTGCTTTGTCTTTGATTTTAGGGGTTTTTTTATCCCGCAAGTTTGGAAATTTAGACAAAGACATGCCACAAAAGATAATTTGTTTCAATCTCTCGTGTCCTAGCAGTGACATCAGGGCAGACTGTCTCCACTAGGGGGACTCAATGAGCGCTTTAATGGAGAAAGGGGAACTTTGATTCCCTAAAGAGTGTTCTTTCACACTAAATTAAAGGAATGCTCCAAAACACACAGCTAATATACTATTATCTATTGAGACATTAATGACCATTTGTGAAAGTTCAGTGACTTTTTTGTGTATCATTACGCTCAAATGTCATAAAACCGTTAATATAGCAAGTAACTATGTTAATTAAAGTTATACGTTTTTTTTAGTTCATTTTCTCTTTTTTCCACCCTTTTAACAGTTTACTTCAAGGTCCTTGATAAACCTTCATGGCCTTGGTGAAATATTGCAGTAAACTTAATCTCTGTCATACCGAGACAACTTCCAAGCAAAGCAGGGAAGAGGTCAAACCATAGTTTTGACATATTACAGCTCAAGGAGAGGAAAGAGCTTCTATCTGTTGATTTATTCTTCATCTCTAATCACTTTATAAACTCTGAGCAGACAACTCTCAACTCTCAAATGCTGATTTTTTAGTCTTAGGCCTGATCCTGTGCTGTTTTTGTTATTTCACAGGATGCTCATACTCTGTTCAGTGTTCCAGTTGCCATCAAAACACTGAATCTAATCCATAAAATCTTCAAACACACAAATGTCTCCTGCATAATTTGAAAAACATGAAAAACCCCACTCATACCACGCATAGCTGTGTTAGAGGACTTACAGAACAGCAAACAGCGGGCAGACCTGATTGGACACGCCTGGTGTGTGGTGGGCGTGCAGCCACGCCTCATTAATAATTAATGAGGAGGGAATATTCATGGAATATTACATGAGGAGCCTGAGTGAGAGACACTTGCACTGATTTGGTGATGCATCGGCATCCCGACATGTTAGAGATCTACAGCTGAGGATGAGGAGGCACTAGTTTAAACAGATGTGGAGGGCGAAGAGCGGAAAAGTGCGAGCGCGCTCATACACTTCCCCACCTGTGTTGCTGTTTCTGAATCATCTCTCAAATGCAAAGACTAATCAGCTGCACTAAATATGGGTTTCATTTCTCTACACTTCAGTGTGAGTCTGAAAGCAGCTGCTGTCAACTTAAAGCACACCTGCACACACCTGGAGAGAAAAACGCACAGTTCCCTCTTTCAGGACACCAAAACAAAATTACGCACAAAAGACTGAACAGCAGCCCCGCTGTTCGTGGTTCAATCCGAACACAAGCGGGCTCTTAAGCAGGGGGGAGCATCGGCGCGCCGCTTTCCCTCCACACGCCGAGTTTAGAATCCGTCCGAGTTCTTGACGCGAGAATAGGAATAAAATACAGACACAGGGCGGAAAAAAATAACCGCAGGTAAGCGAAACGCGAAGATGCGCACGAAGGGGGGCAGGACAAAAACTCCGTCCGATCTCCCACCAAGAAAATCTGCAGGTCCTGCGAAGGTGATCCTAGCAGTCAAAAAGCCATGAAAGCTGAGCGCGGAGGTGTATCATTGTTGTAATTACATGGTTTTTATTTGCAAGTAAAACGGAAACGGCAACCGGGATCATTATTAGAGCAGAAGCACTTGTTATAAAGCAGACTCTCTATTTTAGAAACTTTACTCGCTCGTTGAGGGAGCCGGTGGGTCTCTGCAGGTTCTCCTGCAGCGGGGGAAAAATCAGTGCAAGGAACTGGAAGCGTACTTACCGCAGAGTCGGATCGCTGCACCTCGGCGCACAGGACTAGGAAGAGCAGAGTCGCACCGAGCTGTCGCAGGCACTTTGAGTCTTTACTCATCTTTTGGGGGGAATAAAACAAAGATCCGCCTGCGTTAGCACTGTACTTTGGGGCTCTTTATACGCGTGTCATAGCCCTGCTCCCCCCCACGCACACTGTGGAAAAGAAATAAAGAAACTCGTTCTTCTTCTCGGCGTGTCGGCGGTTGTTGCGCTTGCAGAGACTCCCAGTGGTCCTGGCTCTGGCACCGTGCGCCTCTGCAGTTCCCTCTCTCTCACTTTTTCTGAACTCGTAAACCTGCCCACCGGATCTACTTTCCACAAGCGGTGCGCAGTGATATCAGGGATGTGCACCTTCCCCAAGACAGATAATTAATTAAAAATAAATTTGGGGTGATTTGCGAAACAAGATCTGGTCGTAAGTATGAGCCACGAAGGTCCAAATGCCCAAAAGTGTATCGCGTGTTAAAGTATGCTGTAAATAATCATTATGTTTGAACCTCGCGGATGGATATTCTTTCTCCTGCCTATCAACTCCAGACCACCGCTCGAGGCTGTGAGTTTGACTTTAAACCTTTTCTTTTCTTTTCCTTAGGCCCCGGCACGTTACATTCCTGCCACTTTATTACAGGTCACTTTCTCCCGACGAAGGAAAGCTGCTAGTAGAATAGTACAGAATAAAACCTCGGTCCTATAAAAACGTACCTGTTGTCTCGCATAAAGACTGTTGCATGAACTTATATGAACACATGCTGCTGAAGTTCCTGTGTGATCAAACTGTATGTGCACACACTGGGACTGATAAGCACACATAATCACAGTAAGCAACCATCTCAGCATCCAACCTTTGCAATATTACACTATCTATATTACAATCACTGGAGTGAAAGAAACCAGAATCAAGACCTGCAGTGGAATAATTTAAAGGTGCACTTTTGGGGAGGATTTTATCGTGAATTTTTAAAGCATCACAGTTGAATGGATTCTTGCATTTTTGTATTATTTAAAAGTCATCTAATCACAAGCTGGACTTAACATTTTCTCGTCTTAAAACATGAAATACGTTGTGTAACTTTCTAAAAACTTTGAAAGCTCTACTGGGTTTATGGTTAGGATTGAAATTGGGACTGTAGAAAATAAACATATGAATAAAAACTATATAGCAAGTCCAAAACTGAAGAGGACCTAGTTAGGATCCCTGTGGTGCTCCGCAGCTAAACAAGCTGCAGAAAAGTCTATGCCAGAAACACAAGACACAAAAATTTAAGATAATACACTGTAATAAAGGATTTTATAGCCCCTCTAGGGAGAACACGGTGTTGCAAAGCTAAAAGAGTACTCTGCTTAATTCAAGAAGTTTTATGCATTAGCAGAGATCAGGGCAAAGTACATGTGATCCCTAACACTGATCTGCGGTTAAAGTTTTTAAATGTATCATAAGGAGGGTGTTTGGGTGAATGGTATGAAAACACATTTATGAATTTTAAGATCCATCATGTTGATTCTTTGGGGACTAATTTTGCATCAAGTGTCCTAAGGTCATTTTAAACTTCAGTAACCACCTGAGCGCTAACAACGGTGGGGTTTTGTTATTATGTGGAATAAAAGTCTTTGTAGTCTCTGAAAGAACTTCTGTATGTTGTTGCTTTTTCACTGATTAAAACCTGGACTGCAGACTTGCTTTACACCGCTGTGCCTCCTTTGCTGGTCCGAACCGTACTAGGTATGTGGGGGTACCTCGGTGGCAGTCAGAGGCATGGAGGCATGTGCTGGCCCCTCCTCTTCGCTGAGGCTGCTGAGTTGAAGCGCACCAGTACGAAGTGCGCAGCAGCGACTGCACCGCTGAAACTTGGGTGAGTTGGACAAGCTCTGATTTTTATGAAAGAAATCGACAACAAAACGTGTGATTTCAACGCTGGCTGGCTGTTAATGCTTGGAGCTTTATGTGTTAAAATCGGGATCAGTGGGACTGCTTCTCTCCCTCTCTCTCTGTCTAGATGACAGGGGGTTTTTGGAGCCGTCGATGAGCGCGTTTGAAGCGGTGCCTTTCTGGTGAAGATAAGGGGATCGAGCTCTACCTGTGGTCCCCGCCTTCCGCCAGTCGGATCAATATGAAAGTCCTGTAAGGGTTTATTTTTTGATTTCTTTTTAAAACGGCTCTGTAAACTTATTTCTGCAAAGTTAATTTTCGGCTTTGCAGGCTGCCTCTGCCTGTACCTGTCGACTAATAAGTTCGGAGGGAAATAACTAAAAGACTTATTTTTGTTTTGCAGAATTTGTGTGATCGCGTTGACCTTCGCGGCGAGGTCTGCACTCGGAGTAAGTCCCTTTCGTTTACTATGACACTTCCTCAGGTGGAGAGGATCCCCGCTTGGTTTATTTAGCGCAGATGAAACTCTTAAACAACCGATTTAGATGGAGCTGTGTTTCGTGAAAGAGCAGCTGAGCTGTGACCAAAATGGGGAGCTTGGTGTCTCGTTAAAAACAAGCGCGATAGCTGCATGCCTTGCAGTGTTACAAAGTTACTGTCATACATCGCCGACACGCAGGTCATCAATGCTGTGCATGGCCTCTGCCTGAAGCATATGGTGATACTTTTATACATTTCTGTTATATTTTCTCTAAAAAACTGTATTTATTAAATAGAGTCAGTCTTTCAGTGCTATTTGTTATTGTCATTTAAAGTAAATAACATTTGCAGACGAGCTTGTTGCACCGTTTGTGCCAGACACTGCACGGTATGTGGGTCCCTTTTTTAAGCTTTGAGCTGGAGTCCACATTTTTGCATCGAAAAAACCCCCCCCAGTTCATATTTGAGTGGGCCCGCTCGCAGTTATTTGCAATTCAAAGCCCGCCCCGCTGATGAATATTAAGAATTAGGAGGATATCGGCCCGGCGTGCCTTTCCAAGCCACACCTTTCTGCTCACTTGATGAGGTTCTGCAGAGGGGATTGAAAATAGTGGAGGGCTTTGGTACTTCAGGCCCACTTTGTTTCTGTTTATTGATCATTTCAGTTGCACTTTATAATAAGGTTCGCAAAATAGGGTGCAATTCCTCTAGAGGAGAATGGAATATTACATTCAAGATTCAAAGATTCAAAGTGTTTATTGTCACGTGTCACAAGAGAAAAGGCATTTCTTTGTGCAATGAAATTCTTTCTTTGCTGTCCACCAACAGATGCCGATTAATGTATACAATAGAAATAGCACATATAAATACAAATAGTACAAAATACAAATAGTACAAATAAATAGCTGAAGTGCATTTTATCTGAAACTGCAGTGTGTGTGTGTGTGTGTGTGTGTGTGTGTGGGGGGGGGGGGGGGGGGGGGTATTTTCTAATCTTTTAACCTTGCCTTTTTACATTTACTTATGCATTATATTTCTGTGTATCATTAATGCTTTACTATTCAGTTGTCCTCTTATATTACATATAAAAATGCAATGACAGCTCTCTCTCTTTTCTGCTTACAAGAAAAGTTAAACAGCAAAAACTGCAGGCTTTGGGCCCAAGTGATCTTATAACACACCGTTCCACGCCCTGTCAAACATCCATGATGCACACCTATTTAATGCATAATAAAAGTGTAAAAAAAAAAAAACCCCAAGGTTAATCCACTACATGATATGGCCCGCACCCCTAAAACTACAGCATACCTACAACATACGATGTAAAGTTTTTTTTGTTACTCTACTAAGTTATGCACTATTTAAAATTTGATTTGTATCTCCTGTAAAATACCTAAAGTTACAAACTTCTTAAAAATACTTCTAGTATAATTATTTTTCCTAAAGTGTTCAGTATTGTGCAGTATTTGTTAGGACTGCATCTCTACTGCGTTTGTTTACTGTTTTAAAATTAGATTATGGTGTGCACTTATCCATACAGTGATGTTTATCTGGTGTGTGGTGGAAATGTTGTGCGGGCTAAAAGTTCAAAGACAGGTGAAGAGCTTATAGACGTCAAAATAGCTGTTTCGTTGTTGTCCTCTTGCTACAGAAAGGAACACATACTGTAACAAACAAGATTAACAGCAAAATAAAACAACACAATGCTGCTTTAAATATCAAGATATGTAAACATTTAACAATCAGTGTATCTCTATGATTTATCAGCAGTTTTACAGATGTGTTTTGCTTTTTTGTAACACATGAAGTGATATCAAAACAGATATAACAATAAAAACCATAATAACATTCCAGTTGCATCATAATGCTTAAAACACTAGATATTAATCACTTAGAACTGCTTATAAATGGAGGAAATGTGGGAAGAAGTGGTATCCTTCATAAGGTGAGATAACTTTCTTATCTGACAGCTGCATAAACCTGTTAAAAACTAGTTGGAAATCCTTAGAAATTCATTGGTATAAAGCTGGATACAGGGCTGTATGTCCTACAGGAGTAGGATCTTGCATTGCTTAATTCCATCTTCTTCACATTGCTGGAAAAGCAAACATTCAAATGAACAGAAGTGGAAATGATAGTTTATTCAGGTTCACACCAGTCATCTGTAAAGAAGCTGATTAAGCTGTGAATGAAAGGAGCGCCGAAACCATTACAATAAAAATTAGAATAAGAAAGAGCAGCGGCGCTGTTTGATGATGTCAGAGGTCAAAATTGGTCTTTTCTCTGGGGAAGCCATTGAAAATACAGCACATAGTCTCCACAACTGACAAAATATCAGATCATTGTGTAGATATCGCTGGGCAGGAGCATTTAAAATGTGTTTGACTTTGTCATGCTGGAGAGGATCAGGCTGGCCTCTAAAGGTTTGCTCACTGTCTTTAGTAGAAGGACGAAGGAAAAAAGGAAAAAAGTGCTATAATGCAGTAATTACATGCACTTTGATCTTGAGCTCTCCCAGCTGAGGGAGTCGCAGGAAATGCTGCTCAGGTTGTGCTTCAGCAAAGACCCACTGACATTAAAGTGATTCAGCGGCAGAAAGCCTCCTGTGTCCCAACAGGAATCAGCTGATGGAGCTGCACTGACTTTGAATTGACTCCTCCACCCACTTCCCGCCTCCCTGTTGTTTTGTGTTGTGTATGTGTGTGTGTGTGAGTTGGTGACTGAGTGAGTGACAGATGACTTCATTGGGTGGTCTTGCCTTTCATAACCATGGTAGCTAAGTCTTTGGGTACTGCTGCGGTAGTGCGTGCTAAAGTTTGTTTTGGGATGAATTAAAATATGAAGTTCATTCCTGTCTCTGCACCACTGAGTGCAGGAAGGTGTTTGTCAGGTGATGTCAGCGTCATCAGATAAAAGCAAACACTTGTTTATCTCTCAATGGCACAGAGTGAGAAGATATCCCAAGTTTAGGGTGAATGCATTACTTGCAGAAGCCCAACTCTTAGTCATTTGGAATCTTATCTGGGCATATGTAGTACTAGTATAAGTTAGCATGTTGTAGTTGTATAATATAGTAGCAGTAGGCATTCTGAAAGGAAAAATAACAAGTGCAAAGGATTTGATGCAACACAAGATTCGCATCAAGGTAGAATACAAACAAGGCTACAGCTTCTGTGTGATCCTGTCCTGTCAGTGTGCAAGAAAGGAGAGTTTCAAGCACTGTGGTGAATCGATTAGGGCAGTTTCAATGGAAAAAAGTGCATCCACCTGCAAGGAGTAACTGCCAGAGTACATGATAGCTGCAAAAATCCTGTACTACTCACCATATAGTGAGTTGGCCATTTTGAAGTGCTGTCCAAACTTTTAGCAAGTGTTGCTATACCCTATAGTGCACTTAAAGGTGTCGCACAGTGTTTCCTAACATAGTGAACAATAAATGGGTACCACCTAAGAATCATATCCCATCGTGCACTGGAGTAAAAAAAGGTAGATGGACAAAAAAAGTTCCACAAAATCTTTGTACATATTAATTTAACTTCATGTCGGTATTAATTTACTTATCTGACTTATCACTGTGTGTCTGCAATGATAAAACCAACAGTGCCAAGAAAATGAATCCTGTCTGAAATTTTAAATATTTTGCAAATGAAGTCATGAGTGAATTATTTCAGGCACAGCCGATGTTAACCATAATTATGCTTTAGCCGCCTAAAGTTAAAGGGGGATTTTAGCTGATGTCACACATTCTGACATGTTTTTGAGGCACACTCAGCTCGAGGCTTCAAAAGGACACTTCACTAACCAATGGGTGATTGGTCACGGTGTCTACACCTGTCTCTTATGCTGTCAGTCAAAAGCAGTATGTTTGGTAGCGGCTTGAGTTGTAACATTGGTTTTGGTTTGCTAGCTTATGTAGTTTAAGTAGACTGGTTGGTGTATTTATAAATTATTTTACCACTTAGTGAACACATAGAGAGAGAAGGACCTTCTGTTGTAGCTTCTGCATGGTTTGTGGTTTGTAAGAACTGACGCTACTGTTGGCACAAGGGAAACATCCCACAGGAGTGAGGAAGAATGGTGAGGAGAGGGGAGGCGTTATGATGGGACTGAAAGCAGGGAGTCCAGAAAAACTAGAGCAAGTGATTTGGAAATCATCGAGAAATCAACTCTTTAGATTTGTTTTGACCGAGCTGAGCACATTTGTATGGATCACTGAGTCTCAGCCTGCTGACAGATGAGATGATGAAACTCTTAGGTGTTGTTAAATTTACAATTTAATGTATTTATTCTGGTATAAAGAACATTTTTGACTTTGCTGATCTGAGTCATGCTTGAAAGAAAACGTTTTACTTACTGAAGAATTCTGAGTAAAAGCATTTTTGGGTCGTGAAGTTTTTTTTTCTGAATTTTGAGAAAAGTCAGAAGTCTGACTCCTCATTGTTCTTACTGTCCTCCAGAATTTTTATTTAAATTTCAGAATTCTGGACGAAAACTTGAAAATTACAGTGTTTTCTCTCCGAATTACGACTTTTGTTTCTAAATTTTTAACTTAAATCATATTCCGATTCAAACTCAGAATTCAGATTTTTTTTTTCTCAGAAAAAAGCGCATCATTCTCAAACAAAAACCCAACGCCCACACCCACACACAAAAAATAAAACAACGTTTTTGTCATTTGGTCTAATCCGGTTCCATATGTTCCAATTTATAATGTCGATAAGTTAGGATTTGTTAATAACTTTTGTGAGCTCTGGTTGCAGTTGCAGAAGTATAAGGTTTGTGCTCATGAAATGATCTGGAATAACAGGAAAATTCACTGACTTCTGTCAAATAAACCCAAAGAATCTTTGCCTGTATTGCCACTCGACCACTCACTCTTACATCTACGAGTACTCAGTGTCGCCGTATTATTTAGTCTAATCAGATAGTTTGCCCTATTTTAGCAGATATTTACTTTCCATATTTCATAATTAATTTTAAACTGATTACCAGCTGATGCAGAAAAAAGCCACCTCCTCTACCCTCCCTCCCTCCCCCCTTGAATTCCTCCAGTGCTTGGCAGGACTTGTCTCCCGCTCCCTGCAGGTGCTATAGACTGGAACATTCCAGAAACGCTGAGTGAAGGGACCAATCACCGCTTGATTTGTGGGTTCTAGACCCTACACAACACAACAGTCCTCCCCCCCACCTCCTTCTTTCTTTCCCTCCTGCCCTCCTCCTCTCCTTTCTTCACCCAATCATTACCCCCCTCCACACCTAGTTTTCCTATCACTTTTTGCCCTCTCTGTTTCCATAAGTCAAGCAATCCATTACCAGTTGATTTGTGGTGTGAATAGTAGTTCCCCACAACCTTTGCCTTTTTTCATTCTTTCTTTAAAAAAAAGCTAAAGTGTGATTGATTACTAAAGTAGTGCTCTCCTGTTTAATCGTTATTTAGATGCATTTAGGTTGTTCAGTTTATCAAAACAGTTATTATGATAATTGGCGGATAAATTTAGTCAATTTCAAATTAAAAGTATGAAGATTCTTCTGAGTTTTTGGCTCTTGCTCAAATAAAGGAAATATAACGTTTTGCTCTGAGAAATGTAAATGACAATTTTTCACCATTTTCTTATACTTTAGGATCAAGCAATTAATGGATTAATGAGACATCTGTTTGGGTTAACAGGAGTTATGGCTATATATCATAAGTTAAAGAAACTTCCACACTTTCTTCCCTGATAATTTATTCAGTTAGAAGGTTTTAAAAATGTGCCTTCAGGGCTTAAGCAAGAATTTTTTTGTGGAGTTCAATGTCACGGTGAGGTCATACTGTATAATTCTCACTTTTCAAGGACCTGTTGTATAACCTGTGTGAATTATGTAAGAAAGAGGAAAGGGTGCAGATTATGACAGATTTTCCTCATACAGTAAATTCCTAAATCAGCCTTATGTCGACAAATCATAATTAAGGGGAACCTGTTAAAAACTTTGCTGTATTTAAGACAGAAAACAAAGATGGTGGCATACAGCCATACTGGGAAAATGTAGTGAAATGAAAGCTGTTCGATCTAATTAAAATGATTTAGGACTTTTCCTCAGGTTAAAATACTTCAGGGGTTGCATATGGGTTTTAGTTTATATGTGCCACAAGCAGAGATGGGCAGTAACGCGTTACTGTAATCCGATTACTTTTTTCAAGTAACGAGTAAAGTAAGGGATTACTATTGCAAAAACGGTAATTAGACTACCGTTACTTTCCCGTAGGAACGCTGCGTTACTGCGTTACTAAAACCGTGATTTTTTTGCGAGAATGTGTCATGACAGTGACGTAAGCAAGTGCGACGTTCGTGACAACAGCTGTGTGCAGATCAACAATGGATAATATATCGAGTGCGGGAGAGAGTATGAGCATGCAGCGTTTAAAGCGTGGAAGTACTGACCTTACTTTAAGTTTGATTCCATAAAAAGTGACAAAAACATTAGCATCCGTTGTGTGTGGGAAGAAAACTTCTTTTTACAGCAAAAAAACCCCTAAACATCCAAGCAAGCACCGAGTGCGCTATGACGTAATGGGAAATTCACAGAGAAACTTGCGGATTCTTCCACTGACCGCTGCGGCACACCTGCACCAGGGTAAACCTCCGCCTACCCCACTCCTGCTTTACAGGTGAAAATAGAGCAACAGGACCACTGGTCTTTGACTTTATTTATTTTCTGCTGTGTTTCACTTGCATCTATTTGAAAGACTGAGTGTAAACACAAAAAAATATTTTATTTTATGTGCTGGAATGTGCAGAAAATAGGTTTAAATGTTAAACTAATTTCTTCAAGTCAGAGAATGGTGCCTATAATTTAATTTTTGCTTGATGCATAAAGTTAAAAGATTAAAACTAATAAAACAAGTTTTAAAAAGGGACTTTTCCATTTGATTACATTTTGTATGATGGATTATGCAGAAAAAGTAGAATTGGGCTGAAAGATCTATCGTTTTATCACCTATTCAGGTTGTAAATCGTGTTTTTAAAAAGTAACTAAGTAATTAATTACTTTTGAAAATAAGTAATCAGTAAAGTAACGGGATTACTTTTTTGGTGGCAAACTTTTTTCAAGTAACTTGACCAGTACTGGCCACAAGTGGCAGTGGGAACGATCGAGACCGTAGTGTAGTTTCCCCATGGGAAGAAGGCTTGGGACAAGATGAGATTAGTCAAGTTTATGAAAAAGTTCTGTTGTTGTTTTGAAATGTGATAAAGAGCCACCTGGTCAATCTGGAGTGTGACGTTTGATGTGACTGGGTCGTGCTGCGCTCTCTCAGTTCTCACAGTTCTCTCAGGCAGACGCCTCTGCCTCTGCTATTTTAACTCTCTCATTTTCTTCATGATCGCCTTCCATTCCTTTTTTTGTTAAATCGCTTTTTACTCACTCGTGCCATTTTTCTGGTTTCTGCTTATGACTTCAAAGCTGGAATTCCCCCCCACCCCCCCACCCCCTCCTCCCCAGGTCTACTTAAGATAGGTAACTAAGTACCTTAGGAACATTAAACCAAACATAGCAGCTTTAATATGTTGTTGAAAAGCCTAGACCATTCCTCTCCCACACCCACTGATAAGACTCTACTACCTGTGTGGTGCTTGCAAGCACCGGTGCATGTTTCCCCATAAAATCATACACATCCGCTTAGGTCCAGTGCAGGTGGGATGAAAGACACCCTGAGCCTTTTTTTTTTTTTTTGTTACCGGGAAATACCCTCATCTAATTATGTAAAAGGAAATGCTGGCTTCTCATGATGTTACAGGTACCATGTACACACATTTCTAATCTCATGTGATGGAAGAACCAAGTGTTAAACCAAAAACCAGACAGAGAAGGTCTAAATAAAACATCACATAAAATAATTGCGCTGAGTGGTAGCAGAGCACAGTGATAATGTATATGCTGAGAAACTGTCCATTGCATTCTCTACGTCTAAGTTGGTTTACCTTCAGATTACCTTCAGTTATATTGGCCTGATCAAATCAATCAGATGAAAAGCTGTATAATTTATATTTTCAGGTTTGATTGATCTTCTTCATTTGCTTCTCTCATCGCCTTCGCCTTATTCTGTAATAATTCAGAAACACTGAACTGGAAAGTTTCTGCCAGGAACTGGTTATGTTGATTCCTAATAATGGCACATAATGAAACAAGAAGCATGTTTCATCTTTGGGGAAGTATGTTTGTGTTATTCCTGTACAGAAAATATTATGGAATGGTAAATGATCACGAGACAGTCTATATACAGCCAAATCTCTTGATTTAACTTGTAGATTTTAAGGTTTTAATACGTTCTGTTTTGGCTTCAGTAGTGGTGGTTATGGGCAAATATGCTGGAGACGTTAGCACTGTTCAAACTTCAGGATCTGAACCTATCATTGCTCTGGTTTCTGTAGGTGCAAAAGACTAAGTAATTACCAAAAACAGGCAAGCGTGAAGACATCTGCACTAACCGTCTGATGATGGACTTTGAATCAAAGCGGACTTGCTGAGGCAGAGAAGTATAATCCAAAACTTAATGACATAGTATAATGAGTAAAATGTACTTATACATAAGCGTATAGTCATGTCATTGGGAGTTCAAGAATGAAGGTACAAACCACACTGGACTACAAAGAAGTAATACCTCTCAAGGGTGCAGTAACATTACCCTTGAGTGTACAGGCCCGCTGACAAGCTGTTGTTTCCCTAAAGGTACAATAAGATACTTTATTTTACTTGGAAGTCTACTGTGAGGGACCCAGCATAGATCCACTTGCATCTGTGCAGAAAAATAAATGGTTCAGTTGGATGGATTAATTGAAAATTAATAGAAACTTGAGTTGGAAGTTTTTTTTTTGCTGGAAATAATGTCAACACTGTCAGACACCAGGTCTTTTTCTTCTTTGAATCCTTATTTAACAGAGATTTTGTAACACTGTTTCTGTTATGCAATCCAGCTAAAAGCCCTGATTGTCATGTTTTTGCATTGATCCATGTTTGATTTCATTGCTGTGAAAGTGAACATTGTGAATATTATGTTTTCTTAAAACAGTTTAAAAGCTATGGTTAGAACCCACGAAACATCTTTTATTGGGTGCGGATCGTGTTCAGGACAGTTGATAAAGATGATTGAAAGTTTGTCTTTTATGTGTTACAGAAGGTGTGAAGATCGTTATCAGTCCTGCAGTTGGGATTTGCCAATATTGAATCTGTTCACCACTGGCGCAAACTGGAATCACTGTGTTTTTGTCTGTCAACTGTTGGTTTTAGCGTCACGGTTGAACTTATGTTATGGCAGTTATGGCAACATTCCCCTCCATTTGCCAATTCTTGGCACAGCTACTTTCACATATCAGGTCTGCCTCATTTTCTTTTGATCAAGCACATGCTGTCAGGTTGTCCCACGATTGGCCGCGGTAAACTCAGAGGTCAGAGTTCGTCTGAGCACAACAAAGGCAGCGGGGGTTTGTGGCTGCAGCGACAGCTTAACATTCCTCCGCCCGCTCTCTCCAGATTTGTTTATTGCACTTTGTCCTTTGGTTTTTTGCCTTTCATGAAAGGAAGATGAGCAAATTCACTGCAGATACAGCTAGAGCATATAGTGATATAAATAAAAGAAAGGAGTGGGGAAGGAAAGGGGTGTGTGATGATGTCTTAGCTTGTTTGATGGTATCTTCTTTTATCCTGAAACAACGTATTCCCCCACCTATGTTAGTTTGTGGTATTTCATTATTTGTATTAAATAGTGGTTCTCTGGCAGAAATTGGCTGAGTGCCCTCTCCAGTTGTTGCCAGACAAGTTGATGTCCCAAGTGGAGGAGTTTAAGTATCTGAAGTCTTGTTCATGATTGTGGGTAGATTGGCAAACAGATTGGTGCGACTACGACAGTGACGCACCAATCCGAATGCTATACCAATATGCTGACAAGAGAGCTGAGCATGAAAGTGGAGCTTTCAATTTACCGGTCAGTCTATGTTCCTGTCCTCATCTACGGCCACAAGCTCTGGTGACCAAAAGAACGAGGCTGCAGATAGAAGTGTCTTAAAATAGCTTAATTTGAAGGGTTGCTTCAAACAGGAACACAGGGTAAAGAACCTGGCCATTTGGGAAAGTCTCAGAGTAGAGCTGCTACTTGTCCACATGGAAAAGAGCCAGTTCAGGTAGTTTGGGTCCTACCAGGAGGAAACCCTGAGGCAGAATGTCTCTTACGTTGGGCTTGGGAAAACCTCAGTATCCTGATGAATGAGCTGCAGGAGGTGGCTGGGAAGAGGGAGAACTGGGCCTCTATGCTTGGAACCCCGACACGGAATAGAGGCGACAACAAAAAAAACCCCCCAAAAACCCCAAAAAACGATGGATGGATAAAGTGATGGAGGAAAACTAAGAGCTTCATCACCTCACTTTGTATATCTGAGCCTTTTACTGTCTTAATCTTGTAGTTTCCTCACACCAGTCTTGTCAGCCCTCTTCAAGCTAGCATTAGCTTTAAGATTAGCTTGGCAAAACCTCTTCATTTAGCATAAAACGATAACAGCTAACAGGTAAAATGAATGATTTAGCTGGTAAATGAACCACGCATTTCTTTAAGGAGTCGGAGGAGTCTCCGAGCTAAAAGAGGAGTAAATTCTTGATATATCTATTGCAAATAAATGCTAATAATACTCCAAGAATTCAGGATGTGTAAATAGAGGCGACATTGTTAGCATTTTAGCCGTAAGAAGCTTAAATTCCAATTAAAAAAACTTAGTATAGCATTTCTTTTTCTAATCTACAACTGCTGTCAGGCTATTTAAAGAATGCTACTCTGTTGACAGCTGTAATATTTAAAGAGCTAAGAGTGAACTAAAATGCATCACAATAATCATTTATTTTTTAAATTATGATCGAATCATGACCAAATGTTCACCCCTGTTGTTAAAAAGAACGACCAACATTAAGACATAATGATCTCATAATGATCTATGGGGTACAATTTAAAGTATAAGCCAAACTATAAGCAACTTTCTATATAAAATCATCATATTAGTGAAGGAAACCCTTAAACCTTGCATGTTGTACTTGCTGTCATTTCACCTCTTTATTGTGGACTATACCACATTTGTATCATAGACATAGCTAAAACTGTGGCCGATACTTTCCACTTTTTTGTTTTGTGGCTTCCTTTTTATTGATTTTAAAGCAGAAACTATAGCAATTTAACCTCCCATCCTCTGTAGACTTTCAGTTTCCTTTGCCTTGATGCTCAGTTTTTCCCCCCACGACACCTTTACTTTGGCATACTTATGCATGCCTGTGCAGGAGAAACACATCTTCTTTTGTTTGTCAGTTTACTGTGGTGGTGGTCTGATAAACGCCCCTGTGGAGACAAGGTGTGTATGTGTGTGTGTGTGAAGAGAGGCTTTGTCATTACTGCTAATGTTCTTTAATCGACTCATTATTTACCCACTGGAGTCCACAGTAATGCTGCTGTTGTGAGTAGTAATGGCGCAGGTTGCTGGTTTTGTTTAGGGTGATGTATCTGGTTGGCAGCTAATGTAAACTGAACCAAAACAAATGTGTGCACAGCTCTAATATCCTGTTTAACTTTACCTTTAGCAGGTTGATGTTAACTGCTGGTTTAAAGAGGGAAAGCTCGGCTGAAGCAGTCCTGTTTGTCTTTCTTTGCTTTAAGTTAATGTGCCAGCTCAAATGAAGTTTATCAAATCGCTAAAAGGAGGAATTATAAATGCAGACAGCATTTTCAGTCATTGTTTTCTTGTTGTTTTGCAGCTTTTGAAGCGTTTTTATCACAGATGGAGAAAGCAACCCCTTAAAGCAACAAATGTTCGTTTGTGAAGCTGAAATAAATTCTTTATTATAGGAACACAAACATTATGGTAGATGAAAGACAAATTTACACTATGACCAGGAAGTTTTTCCCCATAAAATACTTTATTTTTATTATAAACTTTAGTGTCATATCTCATAAATTCTTCATATTTTTTAATTTATTGTGAAGATGCATGAAGTTCATGAATGAAAATGTTTTTTCCTTCCAGAATCAATTCCAGAATTTTTCCCTTCCTATCCCTTGTTTACTCCTTGGTTACTGTAACCTCGGCGAGGTAAACCTGGCGACAGCCCCACTATGACAGGAACACTATCATTGGCACGTCAGATGTGTCACGCATTGTGTGCTATTACCGCCTCAGACTCAGGCTGTCCCTGTAATTACAAATACTTCCGCTCTTGTTTTTCCACCTCTTTGTCTCACACTCATCCTTCACTCCCTCCTTTGTGCCAGCCAGGTAATCCAGGCATCCAGGTAACCACCTCAGCCCCACCCGCTTCTACTCCCGCCTTTCTTCTTTTCCTCTCCTTCCTATGAATGTCACAACTTTGGTGGACTGCCCCGACCTTTGTCTTTCTTCTTTCTTTCTTTTTTTATTTCACCCGTTACGCTTCCCTGTCTCCCTTTCTCTTGGTTCCCTCTTTTGTTATGACTTCACTGGAGGCAGCTGCCAAAGTTAATGATGCCACTGCTTTGCTTTGAGGAAAATACCGCCTGCAGGCAGGGAAGTGCCACAGCTTATTGCTGTATGTCAGACACTTCAATGAAGGCAATAACTTGCAGATATAATACTTGTTTTATGGAGCTGACTTCATGTCTGACCACAGTTCATGCTCTGTCATGTTGCCTGCAGAATAATTTGACTAGTGAACTCACTTTTAGAGATCATGCATTGCTCTCTTTCCCTAGACATGATTTGCTCTCACAGTTCCCTACATTTGTAACTCTGCTAAAACGCTATTTGTGCTTTTCTCTTTGAACTTGCTACATAACAAACAATACTCCCATTTTTGTTTGACGTAGGCCAGGAAAACGAAAGTAAGTGGTTTAATTATAGGATAGATTAACAGTTTATTACCCAGGTCACATGCTTAACTCAAACACTGAAATTCCTGTAAAAATACAGTAATATACTGGCTTTATGAATACATTTAATGCTACAACAGCCAATGCATTTGACAAAAACTGTACATGTCTGTGGTAGCAATTATAATAGAGAGAAAACCCCAGCAACCCAACGACAACAAGCAAAGTTGCTAAATGTTGACTTTTTCTGTTCTGTGAATGTCACATTGCTCCAAAAATGCTGCTGGTGTGAATGTAGCTTAAGGAATAGGGACGGGAAACAGAACAGAGGCTTGAAATCCAACTTAAGAGTAAGATGCAGAAATTTCAAAATAAAACAGGAAATGACTACATAGAGCATCAACATTATGACAGTTACACTAAGCACACCTTAAAATCACAGCTTAAATCTGTCAGCCACTGCTTTACTGCAATCAAACAGTGAAATGTCTTGTAATTCTTACTTAACTGCATCTGTAATTAATTTTTATGTGTTTTTTTCTATTAAATGTCACATCAATCGGTACTCTGTGGGGTTTAAGGTCCTAGCGTGGTGGTGAAAAGAAGTGAAGGATGGGCTCACTCAGTAACCTTTGTCAACCAGCGGGGTTTTGTGAGCCACCATAAATTAGAAAGACTTCCCAATTTGTCTCTTAGGCCTATCCAGAGGGGGAAATACCACATGACTCAGGTGTAATTTACTGTGCTTTGTAGATGAAAATGAAGTTATCATCCATGCCCGGCAGTTGAACCCAATCAGCACTGTTCATCATCTGTGCAGCAACCACTCTTTACTTTTTTGCAGCTAAGTGTGGTTTTCTTGAAATATGAGCTATATCAAGTAACTTGTCTTGTAAATTCTTCATCTACTGTCAGCCTTTAACGTTTTCTAGCAATGCATGAAAATTCAGAGACCTCATCATGGTTCAAGTTTTTCATGAGCGTATCTTCTAGAGTTGTTTACAAGCCAGTCGCTGCTGCGGTTGAAGTCCTTGGAGAGGATATTTTCAGGGACTGGGTCACTGCGTTCTCTGGCACGCGCCCCAAAACCCGACCTACTGTTGGCAAGGACTCCGTCTACACTTGCAAACCCCGACCCAGTTTCTCATGTGCTTACTCATACCTGAGTGCATGACTGTGAGGGAGTGTAAGACAGCTTTTGGCAGGTGTAAAGCTGAAAGTCGCATGCAACAAAGGACCTAGTTTCTGTTTCTAGTTCAAAGAATCTCTACTGACAACATAAACAAAAAATTTTAGTGTACTATTGTGACAACATGACTAATAAAATACATTTTATTGGAGTAATAAATAGCCTTAAACCAAACTTAGTTTTGCACAGCTGCTCCTCGTGTGTCTTTCTTACCTAAAAACATCAGTTTATCCATTTAATGAAGATTTTCAGGACTTTCACACAAGTGGGCGCTGACTGGCACTGTTGGCTTCGGCTTCAACCCTGAGTTTTAAACTATTAGCTTTAACTGCACTTATTATGGGGTGATGGGCCTCCGCTAGTCCTCTGGCTCAGTTCCCTGTTACCCACTATGGCCCCAAACAATCACTAATGAGGGGAGGCAAGGGGTCGGGGGGAGACAACAGCTGATAACTGTGATCATTTATGATCTCAATTTACATTTGAACATTTTAAAATATCCCTCGTCTGCGGTGCTGCGGTGGTCGTAAGCTTCCTAAAGCTGGGGTGTGTTTGTCAACACAGCGCAGTTGCCACTCATATTTATTTAGCCGGCTTGTTCCTAAAATAGCAACTCACTCACTGGCCTAGCTTCATCTGCGTGTCCGTGTGTGTGCCAAGTGAAAGGGCGTGAGCGAGGAGTTCATTATTTCTGAGTGGTGAGTGAGAAAGTGAGTGGGCGCATGTGACAGAGGGGACACAAAGACACTATTAACTCGTACAAGTTCTGTTTCTGTTATAAAGGTGTTGCACGTTGGTCTACAAATATGAAACAAATGGCTAAAAATCTGTCGACCATGACTTCATCAGACAGTGAATTAATTTGACTTAAATCAGTCATGATTGACTCTATTAAAGCAACAACAGTTTCTGACTCATGCTCTGTTTTTGTCCAAAATATAGCAAAGTCGACAAAAAATTTGGTAATAAATAAAACAGCCATCAGGTCACTTTGGTTAATAAGTTACAAATGTTTGGGCCTAAAATGTGACTAACTCGTCACCGGTCCATTTACTCAACTTTAACACTGTAAATATATCTGATAAAACCACCTGCGCTAACATCCTCTGTGGTTATATTCTGTGAGCCAACAGTAACGTGCTGCACAGCATGCTGTGTGTATGTACACTTCAAACAGCAACATGTAATAATTTGCTTCAGCATATTTCCATGAACGTATGATTGATATTTGTTGATTTGGACAGTTCACAAAGCTTTATCTACTCCCTATATATTTGCATTACTACCATGATCAAAGATTATAGCGGGGAAGGAAGATAACATCACTTCCACTCAGTAGCACACCATACATGCTTCATCTATTAGTTAACACACTTTCTGCCTTCCATGATCTCATCGACTCTCCAAGCAGAGCCTGTTTTAAATCTTTCCAGCCAAATTAGCTGTTTGACATCGCTTAAAGGTTTATGACTTGCAGCCTGCCGTTTGAACATAAAGGTCTTGAAGTGATATTGAGGTCGACACACCAGTTCGATAAGCCATACCTGAACCCGCAGGTGCAAACACACTTAAAAGAAATGGTGCCTTTCTTTGTTTCCGTAGGGCAGAAGATGAAGTGATACAAAATTTGACTGACATAAGTCTTCTGATAATTTTACAGGCCTGTAGCAGCATGCGTGTGAGGAGTGAGGTTAGCATGGGGAAAAAAAGCCTGTAAGGACCCAGATTTTACAGCCCGGGCTCGAAAAAACCTTATCGAGTGTAAATTTCAGTCCTTTTGTATACTTGAGGTGAACTGGAGGTTTGCAGATTCCTGTTTCCGTTCACGTCTTTGTCTTCATATTTGTCTTATTCACGACAGGAGCTCTTTCAAACAGTGGCACCAATAATGTACATAGAGTAACCTTCCAGCCGGTGCAAGTGGAATGACGAGGTATTTGAAATATTTTGTACACAGTATAAGCTTATTAGCTGTGTACTTCAAAACAACCTCTGCCTAAGCTAAAAAAGCTCCCCGTGTACACACTGACCTTGTGAAAGTGTCCTTGCTCAGCTTGGTTAAGAATGAACAGACTCTTTAAAAAAAAATCTCAACAATTTATTCATTTAGATCATTTAGTAATGTTGCTTGAATCACTGGCTCTCTTCCACAGCGTTTCTTCCTGTTAAAAGGGAGTTTTTCCTTCCCACTGTCGCTTTTTCAACGAGGGTTATTAAAATAGTTTTATAGACCAAGCAGTGCATTGATTAATTATTGCAGCTCTTGTCTTTTTGAAATTATGACAAGCACATACTTTCCTTAAATAATCGAGGGTGATAAAATGCAACTGAATGACTACCAACAGGTTGGTGTAAGAGAGTCTCACATGTTTTCGTTCATCAGTGCATCTCACCAGATAACTTTTAGTCTATTGTGACAAACAGCGGGGACAGGTCTGGGCTTGGGACTCGTCAGTCTGTGAGACCTAATAGCTAATGAACCATTGCCATGGGCAACATGCACATTCCATGTCATCGCCATAGCTACTACCACCCCTCACCCCTCCGTTTCAGCCTATACCTCCCACTCCTGCTGCCCTACAGCCCCTCGAAGAGGTCACACACCTGTCTGCACCTCGTCTTTCTTCTACTTCAACGTCTTCTTCTCTTCTCCCCTCATCTCACATTCTCTCTCCTATATTTTTTTCTTTTTTTCCCATACTTTGGACAGTTTAACCTGAATAAGAGCGACCAACCAAGGGCTGAATGATGGAACAATAAAAGTAATCCTGTAACTTTTGGAGAGCAGAAGGTTAGAATAAGCACAATATTTTTGCCACAATCACCCGTTTTATACTAGAACATATACATATCCTTGCAACTCTCAGTTGAAATACTACTGCTACTATTATTTCCTAAATCTAGCCAAGTAGTTTTTAAACAGAATCATCCAGTGAATGAAACTCCCTAACACTATAGTCAGACAAGGTAAAAGATTGATTGGATACTGCTTCAAAACCAAAATTATTGTGACAGGATAGTAACCAGGTCTGTCATCACTCGCAGTTACCATCTTCAAAGCAACTTTGGTGCGTCAAGATGGCAATAAGGTGGAGTCAGTCTTCTATCAGTTTGTGACTGAATGGACTCAAGTTGGCAATGAGATGCAATGTGCTTATGATGATATGGCAAACTTTGTCAAAAATACCAAATCTTTTTGTTGGTCACCACAGCTATTGGGTTTCGGTTTTCAGCAGCAAAAAAATTGAATGCAGTCAGTGGGCAACCACCAGTTTTACCTAGTTGCAAGAAGTTTGCCGTCTTATTTATATTCTAGTGTGACTGAGCCATTAAAGGACATGAAATGTGGTATCCTAGCTGCCAAACCTATAGTCCACCACTATTTGTTCAGCCTCCAAAAGCAACTCAAAAGCAAGCAAAACAAAAGAAACTCATCAATTAAATCTTAATTTAGTTTTAACTGGTGATAATTTTTGGTTTTATTATAATTTTCAATCAAATTTGATCATGCAGAGACCTGATGTGTACAGAAAGAATAGCTCCAACAATATATCAGCGATATTATAAAACAAGTATATTATAAAATGTGTTAAGGATGTTAATACAACATGCTTAAAACTCAGTCAGCTCTCATCTTCAAAGTAACTTTGGTGTATCGTGCCAAAAATGTACTTAAAAAGAGAGGATGACACGTTCACTTTGAGCCTGCTTGGCTTATGGAGTTTCTTCTAGAAGACCAGTGACTCATAGCTATCATTTAAAATGGGACCCCATATATGTAGTCATAGTTAGTGGGAACTCCTCCATCTTTTAAAGCTGTCGTGTGCCAGAGGTCTCTCTATTTGTTTAGTCTGAAAGTTGTTTTGTCTCACGAGGATCTCCTTCAAACAGAAAAACACTTGTAAAATCACACGTGAGTCACAAAACCTTTAAGTCACATTCCAGCTGTGTTTGACAGTTTAAGTAAAATAATATATGCAGACTGTCGCGTGACAACAGTTAAAGCTTAAGCCACAGTCCACAGCTTTCATTTTGCATTATTCTCTGCACAGCACGAAAAGGTTTCTGCTGCCACTTAAATCAACTTTATATTTTTCTTGTTGAACTTCCATCTAGTCTGTTTATGTTTCTTCCCGATGTGAGGTGTTGTTGATGTAGATGTAGGTGATAGCAGAATGGAACCACCATTTTGGTTTCATGACCAAAGATATCACCACGATTCCATCAAGTTGGTCGTCTTTTGCCTGGGACAGCCCAAAGTTTGTTCATCAGGGTTTAGATGTTCTTTATTTCTATCCTTTTCAATGTAGTCTGCTTCATCATCTATAACTCTGAGCAGATTGTTGTTTCCACGCTACTTCCTCTCCTGTGATGAGCCTGATGCAAACAAGCTTCTGCTACTTCATCTTGATTAGATATTTGGTTGTTTGTTGAAATTTTGTTTGGCATGGTTTATCTCCATGTGTTTGACTTTGGTTAGTTTGTTTTTTGGTTGAGGAGGCCATGATCAAAGATTCTTTCATTCATCATGTTGCGTCTGGGATAGTCCAGTGTTTCATTAGGCTTTGTGTATTTTTTCCTGTGAGAAGGTGGTCACAAATTAATTATTTCCAAAAGACTACAATACCTATAAATCAGTCCATTGGAGAAACCTAATTCTTGGATCACTCCGAAAAGCTGTGAGGGGTCATAGGTGCTGCTGGAGGTAAGAGGTGACTGAGTGCCAGTAGGCACACTGTGTGTTAATACTGCACAAGGGTCACTGTTAAAAGGGCAGAAGTCATAATGTTACGTTGAGGAATTAGCTAGCAGGAGAGGAGAGTCAAGAGCACAAGTGGGATCATCATCATCACGCTATGTGATAAAGGTAAACAGCCTCTTTTGGTGACCTTCAGTGACCTTAAAGTTTAATCTGTTTACTGACTTGGAAGTGTGTTTTCTCTGGGTTGTAGCTGATAAGAGGAGAGATGACTGATGGATTTGCAGGTTAGTCAGCTCGGTGCAGCAGGATGTGACCACAGATTCACCTGCTGACCGGACAGGTGAGAGACAAACTAGAGATTTTCTAGCTGAATCCAGGAGGAGAAGGCATTTGGATTTATCAGTCCAGCAGTCCAGCAGTTGGAAGTTTCACCATAAACTATGGTTATTTAGCATGTAGCTATAATGTATCCTAACTGTAATGCTACCTGGTGATTATAAAGGTCCATTTGAGCATCCACCATTGTGATGGTATCTACATGAGAGAGTAGAAGAGAAAAGACAAAACAGGTCCCCCTCATTATTTTTATACTATGGTTGAACTTTAACTTTCGAATGGGATAATTCTTGCCCAGCCGCTTTTGCTCAAGCCATGGCCTGAGAAGGATTACACCAAAAATAAAAGTAAACATAATGCAAGATAATAAATGCCTCAAATGACTGAAGAAAAATTGGATGACCTCAAAACAGAGGGAAAAATTAGGCCAAGACATGTCACTACTAAGAGGGTCTGTTTAATGCCTGGAGGAAGCCTGACCTCTCCTACATACTGATGGACTGATGTAGACCTCAGCTGGTGATATGGAAATAATGTCAGTCAATCATAAGAGTAATGAGTCTTTGGAATTGATGAGGTCAGTCAAGGCTCTCAAAGTAGAATCATCTTTCTGGGCAGCTGACTCACAATCTAAGAAGAAATGGCTTTGGGGGTGAAACTGTTGGTCTTTTGATGGTATTGGTCTGAAAATACCTTTTAAATCAGCCTTATTCTGATGAGCCACCAAGTTGCTGTTTAAGATGAACTTTGTCTGATCTTTATGTGTTAACTGGAATCCATTCCAGGTTACATCCATCTTAGATTTTGCCCAAAAGCTAAGATTTTATGTGACAAAGATGGATTGTCAAAAACACAGGAGGTATGTAAAAAGGTGAAGTCAGTTGGTACAACTTCGAGAGATGAAGGAAAATAAAAGGCAAAAAAATACTTACTTGAGTTACTTTCTAACTCAAAGTAAACCAATGCTACGTCTTCCCTTACCTTAACAAGCCTTCCCATCACTCTTTTTCTTACCATGTAGGTCATTGTTTATGTGTCAGCAATAACTTTAACTGTGCACTCTCAGTGTTTAACCATTAGTATGGGCATTTGGTTTCCCTGTTTATGTTGAATCTGCTATCATTCGAGGACTTAAAATATTGACAGTTTGGATCACAAGATTCTCTTATTTGTAACTATATGAAAAAGTTTACACAGTTTAGTTTAGTTTAAAACTGGGCTCAAATATACATGTAAGACCAGCTCAGAGCTGAAATTGACACCGTTGTGGAGGATCGCTCCAATAAGCTGAACTAAGTTGTGCTCAATATTAGTCTTTTCCCTTTATAAGTCAATTCGACTAGACTAAACAGGAGTCCCAGTTTCTCATGTGGTCCCTTGGGATAATTAATTGATTACCCCTGTTATAGAAGGACATTGGTTAATGGTAACAGGGCAACCCTATATCATGGCAAAACATGAAACAGACAGACCATGTGTCCATCTCACATTTTGGAGAGGCAAACCGTAAAAATGGAAAAATCTTTGCACAGGAAAGAGTTTGGTTTTCTTTGAAGCACATAAGCTGTGGTACAAGGCATTAAAAAGGTGGTTAAGAGAGTTGTCATGTTATGTTTTTGGTTTTGATGCTGAACTGTCTGTCCCTTATATGGAACCTCTTACTGGTACATGTTAATCCAATTTAGATATTAATCCAAAACTGGGTTTATGTTTGTTGGGAAAATGCCCCCTCTAGTGTTGATTCTTTCTTTGATGAATAACATGTTAAACACGCAAAGCAATTTGATACACAGTAGTTTGAATTCAGTGGTATTGGAAGCATTAGCTTTGACCAGAGTTTATCCTTCGGCGGAGCAGATTGGTATGCGAGATGCACAGAGCCGTAGTTGTACATTTACTTGCCCGGACTATTCCTCCCTTTATTGAGCTGATGTCAAATGGACACCGAGAATTCCACTCCCTCCACTCGTCTCAGCCACTCCACAGATAAGGTCAGAGGTCAAGCAGAAGAAGAGAGGGGAGGGGAGGGGAGGGGTGTTGGTGGTTTGCAATGAGTGTCCTTTATTATCCCTGACTGTTGTGTTAGTCGGCAGGTTCCTCTGTACGTCGCTGGGTAAGGGCGAGGGAGGCAAAAAGAAAATAAAAAAACTGCAGAGAGATAGAAAGGGGGAGGAGGAGGGAAGGATGTTTTTCTTTTTGGGAATTCCTCAGGGATTGCTTAATTGGCCGTTAAGCCAAACAGGTTGATGCCTTAGTGACTGCATCATGATCATGATTTCCGTCTGATCAGCACAGACTGTATTCCAGAAACACATTTATGTCGGCTCAGGCTTCACAATATCACAAAGTCTTGTCTTTTTGTGACTTACAGACATATCAGACTGTGTGCTGCCTTCCAAATCATTCATATTTGTGACCCTTTTTTCTAATGGCGAGCACAAAACACTTTCAATTGTAAAGATTTTTTTATAGGAAAACGTTCTGTTTTTCTGGATCTGTTTCTTTTATCTTTGACCAAATAAACACTGCTATGAGGTAATCTTTAAATTATGTCTCTATTAGTGACCAGAGAGACTGCAATGTAGGGCATGTGTGATTGCTAAGTTACTAACCAGCAAGTTTCCAATGCCCCTTGACTTCCTAGTTGGATCCATGCCTTGCTTGTCACATCTCACATCTCCAAACAGCAAGATGGCAACAGTGAAAGTGCTTCATTCGAAGCCTCACAGCAGGAATTAGCTAACCAGTAGGTGTATAGCCTATGCACTCTGTGACTGTACGCAGGTGAGTGGGGGGTTTTCACAGATGAGTCATCAGTTTTCGTCCATTATGACAAAAGATTTGCACAACACGGCTACAGACTGGGTTTTCATGCCCAAACTGTAGCTAGGTTTCTCAATTGGGCCATAATCGCTTTGATATCATGTAGTCTGTAACCAAACCTGTAAAAAAGTTTTTGTCTTCACTTTCTATACTCAGCAGGATCAAACAGCTTCTCATACATCCACCTTGATCATCAGCCTATACTTTTTATTTAAGTATGGCTAACTTTCTTACATCATTTCTTATATCAATGATTATATCATTTTAGCGTGGTTTGATCCAAAATTACGCTTTCTATTGCCTTTGTTATTTTTGACTCTCCCTCAATCCCCTTGTATTCATTAGAAGAGTGGTGTCTTACTTGTGTAAAAATGAAGTAGAGAGGCTGACAGCAGGCAGCTTGTTCAGGCAGGACTTCTGTAGTGTGCGAACCTGTGATGCCAGCCAGCTGTGTAAAGCTCAGCTAAGTCCCTGCACTGCTTTTAAAGAATGGCTTTCATTTCACAAAGCAAACAGTGTCCATCATTCACCCATCTTTTTTGGTGTTCGCTGCAGTGTCACTTGTTTCAAGAACGTTCTTAAAGAAAGTGATGGTTTCTTGTTTTTGAAGCACATCACTCCACCCAGCTCCTGGTGCTGAATCTATGTAATAATGTACTTTTCAGGAGATTGTTTAAACAAGTGGGTTTGCAGGAGGTTGGATACAGTTGTATACACAGTGGTCTTCCAATTAAATTATAGATAAAGAGCATTTCCAAACACCTGAGGTACTATAGCCACGGTTGGGTGCCCTTCAATGCAGGGAGGTGATCCAATATTTATAGTATGTGCAATGTGTGCATATACACAGGCACAAAACAATGAAAAAGATATAAAGGAAAAAGAAAGGTTTCGAGGAGTTTAGGAGTACTAAGATTTTACAGTATTAGAGCAGCACTCACTGTTTATATCTTAAACATACTGTATTTTGCATTAGTGACTAATCGCATTAAAAAATTTTATTCACACTTACAATGGAAAGAAGCTGGCTACTGTTGGCACACATAAACTCCCATGTTAAAATCCCTAATTCAAAAACAACTATACAAAGTGTGAACGTTTTTATAACTCACCTATTTCAGTTGTGCTTAAGTTTGCTTTCCTAAGGGGGCTGTTGCTGAGTAGCATATGTTGCCGCAAGTAGCTGGTACCTGTAAGCTAGATTTCCTGCCAGCCTTACAGCTCTGTGCTGCGTTTTTTAATGAATGAAAATCTAGTATTTTATTTGTATTTTTAACACTAAAGCAGGTATCTTTGTCTTTAGAATGCACCCACACAGTTTGAATACGCAGCTTGCTAACCAAACTTGCTACTGTTAGCAAAAAACTTAGCATCCCGCTGTCTAAACATGGTCACTTCTGTCTTCAAAAATGAGGCTCTATAACTAAAACTGTGGCTGTAAAGCCCAATGTGTGATGTAACTTTTTCTGTTTCACCAGGAAACAGAAAGTATTTTTAGCAGAAGCTCCACACCATGTGTTTGTACCTGCTACACTGACATGCCCGTCTTTTGTTTTGGCTCTTCTGTTCCCTCTTGTTTTCTAGTTGTACTCTTTACTCTGTTACAAGCAGAGATGGGCAGTAACGCGTTACTTGTAACGCGTTACTGTAATCCGATTACTTTTTTCAAGTAACGAGTAAAGTAAGGGATTACTATTGCAAAAAACGGTAATTAGATTACCGTTACTTTCCCGTAGGAACGCTGCGTTACTGCGTTACTAAAACCGTGATTTTTTTTGCGAGAATGTCTCATGACAGTGATGTAAGCAAGTGCGACGTTTGTGACAACAGCTGTGTGCAGATCAACAGTGGATCATATATCGAGTGCGGGAGAGTGTATGAACGTGCAGCGTTTAAAGTGTGGAAGTACTGACCTTACTTTGAGTTTGATTCCATAAAAAGTGACAAAAACATTAGTGTCCATTGTGCGTGGGAAGAAAACTTCTTTTTACAGCGAAAAAAAACCCTAAACTTCCAAGCAAGCACCGGGAGTGCGCTAACTCACAGAGAAACTCGTGGATTCTTCCACTGACCGCTGCGGCACACCTGCACCAGGGTAAACCTCCGCCTACCCAACTCCTGCTTTACAGGTGAAAATAGAGCAAAAGGACTGCTAGTCTTTGACTTTATTTATTTTCTGCTGTGTTTTACTTGCATCTATTTGAAAGAGTGAGTGTAAACACAATATATATATATATATATATATATATATATATATATATATATATATATATATATATATATTATGTGCTGGAATGTGCAGAAAATAGGTTTAAATATTAAACAAATTTCTTCCAGTCAGAGAATGTTGCATATAATTAAATTTTTGCTTGATGCATAAAGTTAAAAGATTAAAACTAATAAAACAAGTTTTAAAAAGGGACTTTTCAATTTGATTACATTTTGTATGATGGATTATGCAAAAAAAAATGAATTGGGCTTAAAGATCTATCTCTTTATCACCTATTCAGGTTGTAAATCGTGTTTTTAAAAAGTAATGAAGTAACTAAGTAACTAAGTAATTAATTACTTTTGAAAATAAGTAATCAGTAAAGTAACGGGATTACTTTTTTGGGGAAGTAATCAGTAATTAATTACTGATTACTTTTTTCAAGTAACTTGACCAACACTGGTTACAAGACTGCCATATGTTTACCATCCTCATACCGTACATTCTGCCCCTGATATTTCCATTACAACTATCTGTTTACATACAAACCATTAAGCTGGCGCTGTAAGTCTGTAAAGATACACACTGTCACTTCCTGCCTTTCAGAAACTGCTTTAAACTTTTAGCATTTCACTAAACTCTGCTGCAGTGTGAGAATGCACATGTTTATTAAAGACCACCAAAAGTATTGCAGCTCACATGCACTTCATTCCTGGTTTAGCATGTCTGCGCGAGCAGAAGCTGAGTGCTCAGGTAGCTCAGTGTCCTTAAGGAATGTGTAGTGTGTTCTAGGAGTTCGTCTGCTATGCTTTGTTTGACTCTGGCCTCTGATTTTCCTTTGAGAGAAGACAAATTAACGCACTTTGAAGCAGAACTGAATCAGTGTTGCTTAAGGGAGGATTGTGCAAAACGCTGCAGCTAGGCTGTTGACAAAATCCTCCAAGTATTCACATGTGACACCATTGCTTTTTCAGCTACACTGGCTTCCTGTTGAATTTAGAGTACACTTTAAGATCCTGGTCTTGACATTTAGAGCCCTGCATGGACTGGCACCAGCCTACATCTTTGATCTGCTACAGCCCTATGTCCCTAGCAGGTCCCTGAGGTCATCTGATCAGGGCTTACTTGCTATAAAACAGACTAAGATTAGAACTAAGGGTGACAGAGCTTTTGCCACTGTGGCCCCGAGACTGTGGAGCTCTCTCCCTCATACATTAAGAACTGTGGACTCTGTAGTTGTCTTTAAAAAACAACTCAAAACTCACCTTTTTAAAACTGTTTTTGGTTAAATTTCTGCCTGTTTTATATTGTCTGTTTTACCCTTTTATTATTTGTTATCTTATGTGCAGCACTTTGTGATTCTGTCTAGAAAGGTGCTAAAAAAAATTTTTTTTTTTAAATTTATTTATTTTTTGATGATGCTTTTTAAATATCTCTTGTTTTGTCTTAGAGACAAAGGCAGGCAATCTCTAAATCCCTGTCATTTTTGACTTGCCTTAGTTTTAAAGCACTCTAACTTAAGTTGTTCTCTTTGTGAGCTCTTAATCATCATTATGTTATGTTGACTTGAGAGCAATGGTAGTAAACTATCAGTTGTTTTTTATATATATAGTTTTTTCAATCTCTGTTTCAGTTCATTGTTAGATCTGGATGACAGCCATATCAGCATATTTACAACAGTTTCTTCCGTGGATGTTATATTTGATTGTGTAAGATAAAATCTTCACTTCGTCAGACATCTCTTAAAGATAGTGGCTCATCTTCTGTGGTTGAGTGACTCATCATTATACTCCACGTCACTTTCTTCTCCATACTGATACTGATGTTTTCCCTGACTTTCATCATCAAGCGCAATCACATTTTTCTTAAACTATTTTAAATGTTTTTAGCATATTTATGTGGTTCTATCATACAGTTCTTTACATGGGACATCGCAGTTATGAAAAGCAAGATGTACAGTCATGTTGAAATAGCAGGTTTTCACATCCATACCTGGGAAAATTACAGACTGGAAAATGTCCAACACTTGCGCTTTTATACAGGTGTTCACACTCATTGCTGATCAGTACAGTCGATTTGCAGCACCTGCCTGTGACTTACCCTCTTAATTCTTATGAAGCCAGTAAGGATATATGTAGTTTTTCAGAAGATTGGACAGAGTCCTATGGATGGTATGTCAGTCTTTAGACATAATACAGTGGACTGGTTAAAGTGTAACCTTCCTATAACCCAACAGCATGACCACAACCATGATGTTGTTTGAGTAATCATTAATAGATTGTGTAACGTTTAAAAAATGTTGGAAGCTCCGTGGATGAATGGAAGTTATACATTGTTGTGTTATCCTGTGGGTTGAACAGTTGATACCATCATCTAAAATTAACCTTTTGATATCACAGCCATGAGGATGTGGATTTAGAAAATCCACCAACTAACCATATTTTACCACAATAACCTATTAACTTGTTTTTGTCAAACATACAGTTTGGTTGGTATATTTCACTGAGAAGTCAAAGGGACGCTATTATGGTGATTTCTAGAATTACATTCTTGTTGTTAGACTTTACTATGATACTTGTAAAGTTATACTGGCCATTGATGGTCTTTGACTGCAGGTGCAGGCGACTGTAAAAACAGCATATTTAGAGGGGTGAAATTCATTAAATGTTTTGTTGACAGAAAAAAGGCATGGCTATGGTCTAGAAAAATTAGCTTAAGGCATAGAGAAACGGGTATGTGTGTGTGTTTGAAAAGCTGAAGAATACAACCAGTGTGTTTGCAGTATATTGAGCAGATCAATTCGCAACTTGTCCCTTGGTTCAAAAGTACTGGGATAGATGGAGGGGGCAATGTAGTGAAAGCAGGGGTGACAAGGAATCAAGGGAGAAAAAAGGGAGCACGTCCATACTTGAAACTTGAGTAATTACTACGTATTGCTAAGTAATATACTAAGATACTAAACCTGAAAATAACCATTGATGCATGAGTGTGTCCATTGTAGACAAAAGTAAGCCCACAGAATAAAGAGTTTAGCATAAATGGGTGAATGTGGTTTGTAATTGTTCTTTGTGTACTCAATATTCTTCTAAAAATAGATATCTAATAAAGACATAGCTAGACCGATATATAGAGGAGCTGCTGAATCCAAAGTTGATGAGATTCTCCCTGAGATGCTAAAGGCTCTGCAGTGTTGGGCTGTCTCAGTTGACATTCCAACATGTCCATTGAAGGGCAGTGCCTGTGAACTGGCAGACCTGGGTAGTAGTTCTCATTTTTACAAAGAGGGACATGGTAATTCTGTGCTTGGTAAATGTTCAGGTATGGATGGATTTGTTTGACTGGTACATCTTTAAGGGGCATCCACTTCCACACAGGAAGTTATTTGTCACAAAGTGGTGACAAGAAACTGTAGAAAATCAATGACAACTGGCAATGCGAAGTTGATGGGTCCAGAGTCCAGGTCTGATTACTAATAAGAGTGAAGAGTATCGTTGACTGACATGTGACTGGGTGGCAAATACATTAATAGAGTTACCTAGGCAACTGGACCAACTGAATGCCCAATAGGGACTTACTATTAGTGACAAAGTGATGCTTGAGGTGCAAGTCACTTCCTGTGTTTACACACCTGAAGTGTTAAAAAACGTTTGCAATGCCAGACTTAATTACCAGATCCAGATCCAGATACAGAGACCTGCTTTTACATTTGCAGCAGTCCATTAATGAAGTCATCAGAATAAACGTTCTTGTTCATGCCAATGTCACATCTGTGAGTTTCTTTTGTGGTTTTTTTTTGTGCTTTCTAGTAACATATTTTTGCTATATTTATTGGGAAGAAAATTATTTTTTCTTCATGCTGCAGCAGCCTCCTCATGTCATGGATTATTTGGTGGTCTATGTCTAACTCAGTGAGACAAATGAGAAATATCTCTGTGGATTAAATGGATCACAACACAGGGGTACTCCGTAGCCAATCTGTTAGTTGTGTGTGTTTGAGTGTGTGTGCTGTGTATCATCTGTCTGATTTGCTCCCGTTTTAATACCTTTTGGCCCAGGAATTAGGCCTGTAGTGCATACCTGTCTGATGGCTTCTTGGCACAGCGTGTGCTTGTGTGAGGGCATCCACAGCACTGAAAAAAAGGAGTGTCTGTATTGTGTGTTTGGGGACAGATCTGAACAAAAAGGGCTCTGTTTGTTGAATTATGAGGACGGGGGAACAAGTTTGCAACAACTGGTGAAATCAGAGCTTATGCAACAAAAACAATAAATATTCAATGTGTCAAAGTTTAAGCTATCGAAGAATAGCGACACTTTTTTTTGCCAGCTTTAAGCAAATCCTAAACTGTCATTTTCAGTTCAGTCATTCTTCCGCGCAGTCACCCAGGGAACTTGTGGTCTCCGTTTCACATTCAGTAAATCTGACCTCTCTGCGAGGTTTTGTTAGCCAAACGTCACCCTAGCTTTATGTATGCGGTTGTTATGAGTGCCCAGCTCAAGGTGAAAAAGCAGAGCTGAAGTTTGATAGAGAGATTCCCACCAGCTGCCTGACGTGCACACTCACACGCTGCCATGCATGCATTCATTCAGTGAAGGACACCTACTGCCTTCTCCGCCAGTGTCTCCGTGTCACTCGGCCTCTTCCTTGACAAGCTGCTGTGACATTGCTGTGGCTTTTCATGTCCCGCCTTCGCACTCTGCGGCCAGCTTCCACAGCACATAGCTCAGTGACTGTGCCACAGAGTAAGATGAACAAGAATCCATTGAGTTCGCTGAAACAAAATCGGGGAAGAAGCATCAGGAATGCTAAAAAGTTGACAAACAAAAAACTATGGCACAGATATTTTATATGATTACGAGAATATCCTCCCAAACACTGTAACAAAATGCAGTAAACATAATTTTTGGCCAGTTATCTTTTCTTTGTGAATGCAAATGAGTGTGTCACATGCTGTAAATGCAGTGATTGTTGTGGACAAAAACAATTTATATGTACTGATCAATACTTAGACTTTTAGTGATTAATCACATCTGCCTGTGATTATCAGTGCTAAGGGGCGTCCACACTTTGAAGCTGAGGGTGATGGTGGACATTCCAGGTTGCCTAGGTAACTCAGTGATTTATTTATCACCCTGTCATATGTCAAACAGCAGTATCCTTTGTCCTGGGGTCTACATGGGGGTCTCCTCCTGTTAGGACATGCCTGGAACACCTCATCCAGGAGGCATCTTAGTCCACCTCAGCTGGCTGCTCTAGAGGTGCAAGGTGCGGCCAATCAGAAAAAAAGTTGAATGGCACTAATGGTATTCAGTCAGAGGATGAACTGCACAGAAGCTCATTTTGAGATAAATACAGATTATTTTGAGCTGTAAATCATGTAAACCTGTAGAAGTGGACATAATAATGAAGTCAAATACATCTATCATCATCTGTGCAACCTGTTCTAGTTGGGAAGCTTTTATTCCCTAGGATATGTTGGTTTTACAAGATTTGTGTGTGTGTCAATTTCAAAATGTATATAGAAATAAGTGCTGACTGAGCTCATCACACTCTTGCGTTACTTACCTACGCTTATTTTGAAACAGCACATGTACATTAAATTAAATCTAAGCACGCTGCTCAGAGTACATGTCAGAGACGTATAAACACAGGTGTTTATGGTTCATGTCAGCTGATGTTGGTGGTCCAGTCTTCCTCACAGACATATTTGCTTTATGTTGATATGGAGGCTCTACGTGAAAAAGACTGCTGTGGTCACACAGAGTTGTTTAAAGATTATACAAACCCGCGAGAGAGGCAAATGGATGGAGAGGCAAAGATCGAATGAGTTGTAATATGGTGATAGTTTACCTGAGATTTGCAGTGTTGTGAAGTTTTGTGTCTGTGGAATGCCTTTATGTATGTGCTGATGGATGGCTTGTAAACAGAAGTGTACAAACATAGCTGCACTGAAGCCATCTGGAGGACTGAGGGAGGCCATTTTTCTTCAACCAGGTGTTTTGCAGCAGTGTTTATTTTCATGCTCAAGGGTGTCAGTTTCTGAACACAAATAGTTACATTTCTTAAGTTTGTGTCATTTTCTCCTTGGATTTGTGCAACTGCCTTTTTCTGAACTTACACATTTGTGGTCATGTAGTTGATGCTTTTCTTCTCTTTCAATTACAACTTACTTGTTTCTTCTGAATCCTCTCAGTCGTGCACCTCTCTTCAGTCTCCGTTTTTCACAGTAGCACAGAGGAGTGTGGGTTTCCATCCTTGTCCTCACCTGGGGCTGCAAATTGACAGCTGTACTGACTTGCGATTGGAGGAATGTGCAGAGGACAAAAGTAAAGAGGATGATGATGGGGAGGTAGGGAAGGGGGTTGTGTAGAAAGTAGAGCAATGTGCATTTGGGATGTGCTCCCTCTGTTCTCCCACAATTCCTTGTCATACCTCCTTTCACTTCCACCCCCACCCACCCCACCCCACTCCTCTCTATGCATCCCAATCATTTTGAACCACAAGACAAGTTGTGGATTGATATGCCCTGTACACTGCAAACACACTGGTTGCATTCCTTAGCTTTCAAACACACATGCCTGTTCATCCATGCCCTAACCTGGTGATTGTCCTGAAGTTTAGCCATGCTTTTTTCCTGACAACAAAAGATGTTAGATGAATTTCACCCCTTCTTTTCAGAGGTAAACACGCTGTTTTTACAGTTCTCTGTGATGCTAGTCAAAGGCTGCCATCCGAGACAGGAATTTCTGGGAAGAATGAACAAGGAGAAGAGTGGTGGAAGGTACAGACAAAAAAATTAATGAGGTAGTTCAAGCAAACAAAGAGGTAACAGAGGTTAAAACTGATCATCTGTGATGGTGATGGAGAGATAAGAGAAGCTAAAACAGCTTGTTTCAGACAGAGCTTGAGAGCTTGCATGAAGGGCCAGTAGAAGATAAAGACCGAAACATCTGGCTTGTGGATGTAAAGCAATTCTAGTAAAGCCTAAGAATGAAAATGTGAATCTAGAAATGATTGTAATGGCTGCCCTTTATCTTATCAGTAAAATGTACCAAAACAAATAGGATATCTGACCGATGATCCTTACCTTACATTATAAAGCACCTTGAGGCAACTGTTGTGATTTGGCTCTATGTAAATAAAACTGAGTTGACTTGAACTAAATCGAAGCCAACCAACCAAAGCTCCAGTGCGAGCTGAAGGCCACCACCTCACAAAGTCAGTGGAACCACATCATCTGCAAATAGCAGAGATGAGATCTGGAGTTTACTTGGTTTCCTCCTAGAAAGTCTCTAGAAATTCCAATATTGTCCATCTTTTTCTACATATCCAAATCACAGTGACTGTGGTGAGTGGTGGGATGCACCCTGGACAGGTTGCCAGCCTCTTGCAAATAAAATTGAGTTCTGAAAACATTAAGCATCAGCATCAAGCTTGTCTGGTGTGAGGGTTTGTAGAGTTCCTGTCTTTAAAATCAATAAAGATGAATCCCCCTTTTTAAGTTTGAAGTTAAAGAAAATTAAATCCCAATGTGATGTATTCAGATGTAACATCTGTTTAACATCTGTACATATTTCTGCCCATAGTTCATTAGACCTTTGTCGGACAAACACAGTCGTAGGACATATTTTGCTCATCTTGTCATGCAGGAGCAGAGGCACAAGGAGCCTCATGACTCTGGTGAGCCAAACTGTAGTTTAAGTAACAGACAGCTCTATTAAATAGGGATGTGTATTTAAAAGCACACTATATTTAATGTATTAGTGTGTATCATTGTGTAAGCTTTGCAAACAGATCATTTGCAATTGCTTGCATTTCTGTCTCTGATTGTTGCACCACACTGCCTCCCGTGAACAGAGGCACCTGAATATTTTTGGCACCCCCACCCCGTCTGTGCTGCGCCCGTGACTCTGGGTGACTCAGACAGATAGGTTGATAATCTGACACTCCTCTCTCTCTGGAGCCGACCGTCATTCCGTCTTGGTTATTTTGAACTGAGAGCAGCAATTACACAAAGGGGGGTCTTGGTAACCATTAAAATAGTACTTCCTTAAGTTTGTGTGTTTATTGGATCTAAATGATCTACATGCCTGATCCTTTCAGCGCCTGTCACTTGTTGTCTCCTGATGGATGCTATTTCAGTGCATCACCTGGACCCTGTTCTGTGAATATGGTGTCAATAATCCAAACTAATGTACTGTTTTTGTTTGCTTTGGGTTGATTTTTTGCGTCACATGTTTTAGCTCATTTTTCAATTCTATTTGGGGTTTTGAGATGACCTGGAAGCAGAAACTGGGCTTGTCCTGAACAAGTATACGCTTGTGATTAGGAATCCAAACAGATTGTAATACGGCTGCACAGTACTTAGTTTAAGCCTGATAATTCACCTTAAACCTTCTTCGATCAAGAGAATACCAAAAAGACACCATGACAGATGAGTGTCTTCATCGAATCAGGGATCTTTGACTGAAGCTTTGAAGCTTGAAGTTTTTTTTTATCCAGACACTACAGATTTAATCCCAGTCTGGCTGTGTGTGACACTGAAATAACTTCTAATTAAATATGAAAAAAGACTGGAATATGCTCAATAAAATGGCAATAGCACCAAACTCAATGAGGTAGGTGGATAAGGATGTGGGTACTCATTTCCAATCTTGTCCATTCTGGATAACCCTGACAAAAATCTTTGCATCTTTAACTCTGCCACCTCCATCTCAGCCTCCTGTCTGTGTCAATGCCACTGCTATGAAGTAAATCACAGCAACTATCACTAACATCTTGCAAGCCTTCCTTTTCACTGTTTCCCCTAAACTGATAAATATTGACATGATAGCATGAAATTCTAGTTTTATGTAGTGTTAGTGAGGGCCAGCCAATCAGAATGAAGTTTTCTTGTTAATCTGGAAGACTTCTCTCTGTCTGTGATGAGGTTTCAAGTCCTTTTTAATGTTTGAAAGAATCCAAATGAAGTAAGACAGATAAAAAAAAGGGCAGCTAAATAATGTGAGCTCCTGTGGGGATCCATAGAAATATGAAGTTGCTGAAAGGGCAGTTACATTAAACGGGACACACATTCACACACCCTATATATGCACATTAGGCCTGTAGATGAGTATTTAGACCAGGAAGCTAAGCTGATAATTGTCTGCACAGCATGCCAGTGCAATGTGTCGCATACCTCTCTGTTGGTGTGCAGGAACACACACACCAGTGCTACAAAACATTTATTGCACCCGTCTCTCTGGACACCTATTGAAGTCTATCCATGGAGGGTTGCAAACGTCATACTTTGATAAAGCATAAACCCTTAGAACTCAAGAACAAAGAGATAAAAGAGTGGGATAAACAACCAAAATGTTGTTTTTTGTCGCTATCCGGTCGTTAAGTGATGACGTGACGAATCCTACTTCCGGGCCTAAAGTAGTCTGCGTTTAATATGGCTTTTGTGTTGTTAACATGTTTAATGTTATGTATTTTCTTCTATTTAATCTCAAAAAGCCCCCAAAACAGTCAGTGATCACTGTTGACCTCCCTCGGCTTTTATTACCGCTAATCATTTATTTAAGCTCAGTTTTTAAAACCTTAGGATGTAGCTACAGCCCAGCCCATGCAGCAGTATATGAATGACTAACCTCGTATTGTGGATGGATTATCTCAGTTGTTCTCCTGGCTGAAGTTTGGTCCTTTTACAGCATCCTGCCATGCGATTACATTTGTTCCTGACCACCGAGAACACTCACGTTAACTTTTATCGAGTGGAAAAAAAGTTAGCTTGTTTATATTATGCTAACATAGCTGTGTCGCTAGCGGTCACGTAGCACATCATTATATACCAGCTAGCCAAACTTCAGTAACCCTACAAACGTCACTGCTGTTTAGTTTTCTGTCTTCATTTATGTTGGAAGTGATAACAGAGCTGTACGTTTTAATTTGTTTCCAAAACCCCGCAGTCAGGACATGCTATATTGTATTTAGATAGAAGCTAGCGAGCTAACTTCCTGCTAACTTCTAACTCCGTTAAATGTCATAAATTCCGTTTTCATGGATGCCTGGATGTTAAACTCAATTGTTACACCTGGTAGAGCAGAACGCTGATCATTTTATTAAAGATGAAAGACTTTAGACAGTTTTTCAACTCTCAGTAATGCCATAGTGATCATTTGATATATGGACCTGCAGCGGAGTTTAGGCCCAGACATGGCTAGTGATGTCAGACTTTACAACCGGATTGGACACAGTGTAACAGTGACACAGTGTCCATGTTTCGCTGTGTGGCAGGCAGGATGAGGACCCAAACGCAGGGCTTGGAACACGGAAAATTAAACTTAAAATGGCAGCTTTTTTTCTGGGAAAACTCAACACTGAATACAGGAAAAAACTAAACTAGAAAATTAGGGAACTAAACTGGGAAAGAGGAAAGAGGTGATTTGCTCACAAAAAGTGTTACCGTAAATGCAAACCTCTCTCACAGAAGGCTTGTTTCTGAAGTTTCTGAAGTTGTGTCTAATCTTAAATCACATGATTCCTCATGGTCATGGCCTTCAAAGTTGTTTTTACAGTTATATCCTTTTGTCACCCACATGTACTGAAGGAACCTTGGATTTAAATTTGGTATTTACATTCTTAGCCTGTCTTTTATCTTCCTTTTGAACTTGACATAGAACCAAAGCAGCTATGTATGATTGAGACTCATGATTTGTCTCAGCCAGAGGTGGAAAGAGTACTAAAATATTTTACTCAAGTAAAAGTACTATTACTTTGCTGAAATTTTACTCAAGTACAAGTAAAATTACCTGTCTAAAAATTTACTAAAGTAAAAGTAAAAAGTAGCTCATTTAAAATTTACTCAGAGTAAAAGTTACATAGTTACTTTTTTGTCAGCAGGAGGACAGCCTCTTCTGAGTAGTGCAAAAAAGACAATGGGATAAATCTCCTTTTCTTTGCAAGCTCCTTTGACGATAAATCTCAAAGTAGTTGTTTTTTAATTAAAAGAAAAACTTTACAAATTAAAGCGCAGTGGCAGTTAAACTGCAAGTCTATACATCAAAATGGATAATGGTCACCAAACCAACCAACCAAACTGTCAAAACCATATAATTCTTTTACATGTGAATGTGTTTTAAACTGTCAAATAAGAGAACAAGTACTGAATTGAGCTGTACGGCAGCTGCTATAAAAATGTGTTTTAATTTTTTAAACTTGGCCCTGCTCTGTTAATTTTGAGGAGCAATTCAATTCAATTCAATAAAACTTTATTGATCCTGAAGGTTGACCCCGAAGGAAATTGGGTTAAGGTTGCCGACCTTTGCCAGCGTCATCTTACCCTCCGACCATACATACATTACACAAACATCACATGGGGAAGACAGGTCAGAGAGGTATAACGATGGAAAATGCACCACGTGAGGAAAGATAAGGAGAAAAATATAAGTCTCCCTAGACTGTGCTCCAACAGGGAGATCAGTTTGAGAACAGAAAAAAAACACCTCTGCACATAGCACATGTTATTCTTTTGCCTGCAGTGTGAACATATGTGGGTTAAGTAAGAAAGTAGCCGCTTCTGTCTTCTGTCTAATTTAACGAATTTTTTTTTTAAATAAATTATTATTATTAACAAACAGGAAAAGTGAACACATTTTCTTTTGGCAATTTACCAATCAAGTAAAAATATTTTAAGTTGCGTGGACAACAACGTGCCCAATAACAGCTTATGTCTTAACTTAATGTGATTAACTTGAGCACAGCCTTTTTTGCTAAAATAAATGTACAAGTTTCATTTAACTTACCTCTACATGCTTGCGCAGGTTTGATGTGGAATTTTTAAAAGCTGCTAACTCGGTCTCTCTGGGCAAACACAGCTTACACTGCATAATAAAGCTGTTGCCTTTCTTGCACTTGAAGCCGAAATGGTCCCTTAAATACGGCCAGGGGTTCACATCGGTTTCTTCGAGTTCAGGATCAGCAGAATTCGATGGGGTTTCTTTTTTCGCTGGATCCGTACCACCGATGTCAGACTCCATTTTTATCGTGACCCAACGCTAATTTGTTCTACTACCCATCATTCCCTGCAGTATTTCCGAAGCGCAATGTTTTTTTTTTTTTGTTTGTTCTTTTAATTTACTCAGTAACGGGTGTGATTGAAAATGTAGCGAACTACAATACTTTTTAAAAAATATACTTAAGTAAAAGTAAAATTACCGACTTGGAAAATGACTTTAAAAAGTACAAATACACAAAAAAACTACTCAATTACAGTAACGCAAGTAAATGTAATTCGTTACTTTCCACCTTTGGTCTCAGCCAGCTGTAGAGGCTAGATTGGAGTCATGTATGGAAAAGCACCAAAGGGTGTGTTGCACAATAACAAAGAAAAAGTCATTTTTTTAACCTTTGCAATAGACGTTTCATTTTTGAGTCATTGGTTTTTCTCTTTGCTCTCTCTCTTTGTGAAGAGCAGGGTGAACATGAGAAAAGTCATGTTTAATACAGAATCCAGAAATGAGAGTACTAAGGCATTCATCTCAAATGTGACATGCTTATTGAGGGTCACAAATTTAACCTCACCTAGCTAATCTCATTAGTTTAACTAATGCTCTTCTGATGCAGATTGTATATTTAAGCTGTTGTAGGCTGTTCACAGTCCCATTTCAACCCCAGTATATTGAAAGGCATAGAGGCACAGAACTGAGCCATACCACTGAACGTGATTACCACTTCAGATGGAAAATATTTTGTTTTTGACTAATTAGATTTTTTTTTCCTTCTGTATGTTAAATGAAATTAGAGAATTCTTTTCTTTGATAAAGCATCGGTCCAACTCTGACCTAATGCTCTTTAATTCCCTTTTAGCCTCAAGCTGCTTCTCAGAGGATTCCTTGTTAGTTGTCATAGATGATAATCTAATGCTCATTCAGAGCTGCCACTTGTCTGCCAGTGTTTGTTTGAATACCCACATCCCTCTGGGATGCAGTCTAACACTTCCAAGCCAGTGTGATAGATTGCAATTGACAGGTTGAATGGTTTGCGAACTGCCTGTCAGCCAACATGCAGCTGAGTGATAGATCGTGATCAGGCAGCGGGGATTGTTGAATTCCCGTCAGGAAGGTGTGCCTGTTTGACCAGTGGTGCAAAAAGAGCTGGAAGTGATGGAGGGTTTGGGAAGGTGGAGCAACTGCCTCCACTGTTTTGTCACTGTCTAGATGTCTGTTCTTCTTTCCCTAACTTTATACATGCTGTAAGCTTTTGCTTTTACTTGGTGTACACCATAGTAAACTAATTTAACTAGCTTGGACTCGTCAAATACGCAGCTTCGACTTTATGTGCTGCCAGGCCCATTGCCACAGGTGTATAAAATCAAGTTCCTATCCATGCAATCAACCTTTGCAAACATTTGCAAAAGAGGTTAAATGTGGACCTGAAATAGGATGCCACCATTACACCAAGTAAGCTTTCTGCCAAGTCAAATTTCTTCCTTCCTAAATATCGAACCACTAACTGTAAGTGGGATTATTGCAACGAGGAATAGTTTAGAAACCATAGCAACTTAGCCATGAAGTACACAGTGGTGCATGCCAACACTCTGCTGACTTATTAAATGCAAAGTCCCAAACTTCCTCTGGCATTAGCGTCAACACAACAGCTGTGTGCCGGAGTCTTCATGGATAAGCAGCTCTTAGGTGTAGGTAGGTGTAATATATAGGTGACCCAGTGCCTTTATACATACTGTGTAGCTTGGTTGCCCAGAGAGATACTTGTGAATTTGTGGTAAAACTTTTTTTTTTAAAGTAAATGAACAGGTTCTTATATAACACTTTTCTACTCTACCTGAGCACTCTATACAACATGCTCTATTCACTCTTTCACACCAGCACTTTTTTATTTGCTTAAGTGCTTTCAATCTAAAATTCGCACATCGGGTTAGTATGCCCATCATATTTGGCATGGAGGCTGGAGCAGCAAAGGACCGAGCCAACCAGGTATAGCCCTTTTCCACTAGTACCTACTCGGCTAGACTTTGCTTTGGTCATTTTCCATTACAATTGAGTACCGCCTGATGTGCATGGGGTCGTAGCAGACCCGTGACATCATTTATATGCAATATAAATGCCACAGCAAAGGAGGATGTCGAGGTGATGGGATACCTGCTCTTCGTTTTATGGCTTTTTGTCAGATTCGGGGACTGTGGTGTTGTTTTTTGTTGTGTGTGGCCATTTCCCTCATTGTCGGGTTTCAAAAAGGGCTCATCAAGTGACACCACTAACTACTCAGTCAGTGGCATACAATCTATTGAAGCCTCTGATCGCCTCAGATCGCTTGGATCCCTGAGCGAGTAGGTACTAAAAAACATCTGGTACCAGGTATTACTGTACCACCAAATGGAAGACTTGTAAATCCAAGTTGAGGGTGCTGGTTTGTGAGCACCCTTGGCTTTGTGTGTGAGCAGGTAATTTCCTGTCCAAAACCCCCAAAATAATATTAAAAAAAATAAAAATGAGTCGAGCCCTGCCAAGTCGACCAGAGTAGGTACTGGTGGAAAGAGTGGATAGAGTACTTGCCTTACCCCTTAGCCAACGTGAGAAAAAAGTTCTTGTCTGTTGCGACCAAAGATCCAGTTCATTTACTTTAAACTATCTGAAGGGAAGCCTAGCCATTTTAGTTTCTCCCACACGTCCTACTCCCAAAGTAATAATGCACAACTTCATGATTAACTTTACTATTAACTAACTTTAATATTAAATTGGAAGTTCTATGTTATGTAAAAATTTTTAAACCACTTCTTATCAGGCTGGAAAGATGTTTATTTTTATTTGCAGATTGTATAGTTTTCTTTTCGGTCCCAGCTGTTTCCACTTGGCAAAACCACAAGTCAGACTCTTGGCCTGTCAGAAACCCCAGAGATGAATGTCACGTGACAATAATAGTATTAAAGATGGTATTAAAGATGGACAGCAATTAGATCAGTAACGAAAAACACACATTTTTCAAATATTTCTCTAAATTAATCTTCTCTCCCACCCAAACCTTTCCCCTCTCTCTCCTTGCTTCCTTCTGCTGCATGTTCCTTTCATTCCTAGAAACCTCTGATTTGTGATTAAAATTCTGTACAGGATTAGCCTCCAGATACATAAAGACAGGCTTCAACAGGAATTTCTATACATTGTGTTGCCTCTAGCTACACTTTGACATGTGTAACACACAATCTCACACAAACAAATAGAAGTTTTTACTTGTCAATACCTTTCACTCGGCACTGTCACCCACAGGTTTATACAAGTCCTACAACACCACAAAGAGAGATTTCAATCACCTTGCAATCTACCTTTTCCTCACATACTCTTTTTTTCTCCACCTTTCCTTCCATTTGCTTCTATTTTGTTGTATATTAAGGTTATGATTTCGAAAACTGCCATGTTTTATTGCTAGGTTTGACTACAGATGTACTGATTTATGCTCAGGTGTACAACAGAGCGAGCACGAGCAGCAGAGTTTCATTATGTACGATTTATAATTTAGGAACATGTCAGTAACAGGTTGAGTGGGTAGCATGCTCCTGCTTGGTCACCGTGTGCATGTGTGGCTGCACGTGTGAATTCTGCAGTCATCTATGAACACCCTTGAAATGTGCCGTCTCGTGCAAGTGCAGACGCTAAATATTATAGTTTAAGGGTGCACATTTAGTGCCAGTTTAAAATTTCACTTAATTTAATTTAATTTCATCTGCTCAAGAAAAAGTGGAAGAGAGGTTCTTTCTTTAAAGGGACACATAGTCCTTATTTCAGTTCTAATTTCCATTATGAAGCAAAATCAAAAGATTTTGTGACTCTAACCTTTATATCCAACTGCCCCTTCATTTTCTTCAGGGTCATGGGGCTGTCAGAGAGTAAGATACATGCATGTCTCCCCATGACAGCTCCCCTATGAGATGCATGCACGTCTTTGGACTGTGGGAGGAAACTTGACTACCAGAGAAAATATTTTATCATCAGATTTGGCTCCTTGTCAGATTTAACAAACCGCGGTTCTTTTAGGAGTCAAGTGGGAGATCCGGGCAAAACAGGAAAAGACAAGAAGTAGTTGAAATCACTTTATTCAATCAGGAAACTATTTAAATGACCCATGGCAAGCACTGGTAACTAAAGTGAGAAAGCATAGACATGAACCTGGAAGAAACAGCAAATCTGCAGTACAGGAGAAGGTGGTTAGACAGGGCAGAGTTTCCAGAGAAAGTGCGTCCACAGTAGCATGCATCCGATGATGCAATCCACTTCTTACTTTGTTGTATATTAATGTGCTTTTGTTAAAGGTTTTCAGTACAGTATTTATTGCATCAAACATTTGAAGACATTTAATGTCAAAATGAATAAAATCACTTAAATTAATAATAATAAGTGCAATAAAAAGGTTCTGAAGAATGAAGAGTGACTGGACCTTCATGTTTCATCCAAGAGGCTTCTTCTAAACTTTAAGGTTTTAGTTTTTTCCTTTTTTTTTTTTTTTTTGGCCCATCATTTTTAACCTCCCAGGACCTGGCGTCCACATATGTGGACATCACATTTTGGGTTGTGTAGAGCAAAATGCTAAATTTTACTCTACAAGGGCCTGATATCCACTTATGAGGACATTATACTGCCACTGCTCCATTGAAATTTAAAACGAATATCCTCATATGTAGATGTCATTTTTCTCAGAAACAAAAATCAGATAAAAAAAAAAAAATCCAATTAGCCCAAATAGCAAAGAGAAATTGAAAATGCATGCCATGAACGAGTTCGGGTCTTAGGAGGATAAAGTCAGGGTTCCCATTTAACTTTAGCATATTTTGTTGGTCAAAGTCTGATTCTCTGTCTTCTTCAGCCCCTCCTCCTCTTTGCCGTTGCAGAGATATCCATCACCGTTCCTGACATTTTTCAGCATTTTTCAGCATGACATTTTTCTGATGTCTGCAGAGAACAAGAAGACAGAACATAAATATTAGTCATTGCAGTTTTAACCGTCTTTTAATGCTTTCAGTGAAAGTGAAAATGAAAGATTTTGCACTGTACAGCTCAACATGAAGACGAGATCTTTAAATACAGTCTCTGTGTCTGTCATGGTGCTGGGTCATTTTGAACCAGCATTCTTAGCTTTCCTGTGGTTTTGGATTTTGTTACTTCTTTATGTTCCTAGGATTGTTCGGTTTAGTTTATTTGGATTCCCTCTGCCCTCTGTCTCCTTGTGTCTGTGCTTATATTGTGGTGTTAGTTCTGGTGCCATGTTCCCACTCCTTGTGTTCCCTGTTCTCCTCATCCCTTCGTGTATTTCTTCATGTTCCCTCTCTCTCTCTCCCCAGGCTGTCTCTGTGTACTTCCTGTGTTACTTTTAAGGTCCACGTCTTGGTGTCAGCGTTTTCAGTTTTGTGTCCTCCCCATCCTGTCAAGGGTAATTGTCCTCAGCTTCGTTCCCCGTGTGCTTCAGCTTCCCTCATTACCTGTGTATTTATGTCAGTCTCCCTCTGTCCCATGTCGCATCGTCCCTCAGTGTTGTGTGTGCTTCCCTGTGTTTCTTTGTGAGGTTAGCTTTGCCCAGTTTAGTTTTGTATCTCCATGAATAAAAAGCCTTCTTTTACTTTACTCTTTTACTCCCCGTGTCTCGTGAGTCGTGCGTTTTGGTCCACCCCTGTCTGCACACAGCCGTTTCCTGACAGTGTCAGTCCATTTAAAGTCTTTCACTCAGTCTACAGTGATACTCGTTTAAACTGTGAACTCTGAATGTGGAAGAATACCTGAGTAAACAATTAAGTTTTACAATGAAGTGTAAAACTATTTAAATGTGGTTAGTGTACTTACCGTGGGTGTGGTTGTAGGCTGTGAGGTGCTGCCCGGTGGTGGTGGTGATGGTGTGGAGACGTGCAGGTGGACAGCAGAGCGGTGTCTCTCTGTCTTCTCCACGTAACAGTAATACACTCCGTCGTCTCTGAGCTGAGCTCGCTTCACGGTGGGGGACAGGTCTTCTCGCTGGTTCCAGTCTGATTGTATGGACACTCGGCTTTCATCATAGCCGTCTCCGTAGGTGATTTGCTTCAACAGAGGATTCAGCTCCAGCACCAGCTCTCCGTCTCTCCTCCAGCGCATAGATTTCACAGCCTGTCCAACTGTAACGGAGCGACATGGCAGCGTGGCATCCTCTCCCCGGAGTGCAACAACTTTATAGGGTAGAAAAACGTGCAACTCTTCCAGCTCCCCCCTCCGTTTGTAGTTGCAGGTAAACGCGTAATAGCCGTGATCGTTGAAATCTGCTCTCTTTAATATCAGAGAGCCGGAGCTGTAAACCACCCGGTTAATGTAACCCGGTCCCGGCTTCCAGACACTCTGTCAAGAAAGGCAACCAGCTGATTGGTGCCATCCATCAACTGGTGGCGGAGTGTGCCTTTTCCCATCTTACACTCTTCTGTGAAGTGAAATCTAACATTGTCTCCTATAGTGGCCTGGATCAGTTTCCCAGACACCCAGCTGATAAAAAGAAAAAGAAGTAGTAGAAGGAGATGCATGCTGAGAGCAGAGCATCTACCTGGCTTTTTATTGTCGCAGTGGATGGTGCAGAGGAGGAGAAGTATGTAGTGGAAGAGAGGAGGAGGCCAGTGGTCAGGCAGGCGAGCAATTAGTAGGTGACAGGAAATACTGAGATAATGAGCTGATGGGCTGGTGAAGACTGGTCCTTTTCATTGGAGGATGTATCAGAATGTATCAGAAATTAAAGAGCGGGACCACGGCTCCAATCATTTCCCTTAGATGCTATAAAGAAATTCAGTGTATAAAAGGAGTGGTGAGATGTGTGTCTGTCCGTTTGTCTGTGTGCAAGCATGTATTTCACAAGCTTTTGAGGATTATGCCAACAGATGGAAAGCTTTATTAAGACACCAAATTTCATAACTCTTTTCTTTCTTTCTGCATTTATTTCTGTAGGAGCTGATTAGTCACATAACAAAAACCTCTCTCCAGCTAGACTGTGACATCTGTCTTTGGTGAATTTTTGTAGGAAGCCAAGTGATATTTCGCTGCAGTGTTAAGGTGTGTCCGATTTACACAAGCAGCTCACAATCTCTTTTGGATGACCTGTTTTGTGTGGGTGGCACTTCTCACACATTGTTGAGGAAACCTGTGAGAATGCAGTTAATGCGTTTTGTGGACTCTCCTGAAATCTATTCATGTCCAAACGGACAAAAATATTCACAGCTACATGGAACCCAAGTGTTCATGGCAAGCCTCGCTTTTTTGCTAACATGCCAACCCAACACATTTTTGCTTTGCGAGAGAGACTCATCTGTCTCCAAAGCTAAACATACACCCACCCATTTTGCTGGTGGTCTTTGTAACTCTATCATTTTGAGCTTCAGCCACACTCTTAAGAGGAAGCTTCACCTACCTACAGGGAGTTTTAAAATGTTGCCAGTAGTTAATCTCTATCTTTTCTTAAGTGTTAAAGTAGTGAAGTCGGAGGTCATGTTTAACTTCTGTATGGGTTACAATCCATTCCTAATGAAGGCACATCTTAAAAGCTAGAGAGAGAAATTTCTGCAGAAATTTGCTAACAGATAGTTCTCATCTGTGCTCAATCAAAAGAGCACCACAAGATTGGCATGTTTTCCAAAAGGTGTCCAAATACTAGGAGGGGACTCATTTGACTCCATTACAGCAGCCTGTGTGCAAGCCTTTCCCTTATATGCTGCTGTCTCTTTCTGTTCTGGCTTGTTGGATGTACAGACAGTGTACAGAAAACCAAACAAGATGAACAGATAAACTAAAAGTCTCAAACTGCATTTAAGGCTGATGGTTGATTTTGAACGAAGGGAAGAAACTGAATCGCAATCCATCAAACAGTATTCAGCACAAATATCAGCTTGATGCTAGTAAAGGAAAAACCACAGGGTCTCGAGAACTTGAAAGAAGGAGGCGACTTGACTTCTTTACATTTTTGAAGACCTTCATGCAAGAGGTTTCTTCAGAAAAAACAGGGGATATCAAGGGAAAAAAACGGGGAAAAACTCTCATATGTAACTCTTACCTGGAATCATTGTTTCGTCAACTGGAAATATTGGAAATACTACAGCCAAGGAGCTGGCTGGATAGATCATGCGGGAGTGAGCACACACAACATCACTTTCTTTAAATTTGCCCCTAACCTAATTGAACAACACCGACTTTCTCCTGCGGTCCCGGGTGTAATGCCTGGAGAGGTTTAGGGGGAAGTTAAATGTGATTCAAATCTGATAAAAGTGTTTGGTGCAGCCCAGCTTGTGTATAAATACATATTAGAGATGGTGGTACTGCTAGATCAACCCATCCAATAGCTGTGGAGACATTTTCCTAAAAGATAAAAATGACAGCTTTATGGTGGTCGTTGAAGAAAAGGGGAGAAAGCCAGGAGGATTCAGCCTTGGTGCACATTGACTGATTGCACCCTTCTAATATTTGTTAGGATATTTGACAGATGGTACAGAAGTTTGTGGTTCTCAAGAGGGAAGCTCTTCTTTTTACTGATAACTGATGGAAACATGCACTGTAGCGCTGTGGAGTTCTGTGGCCTTGAAGAACAAGATGAACATTTGATGGTTAACTGCACATTACCATTACCCCATTTGTAGATGTATGTACATACAAATATTCAAACACACATGCAAGCCTTTCTTTTTCACATACACCTCTGTAACTGGCTTTGCTATGGGCCCACAGGATTACAAGTCGGATGACCAAACCTTTGGTCTGTCACTCAGACTCGAGCAGTAGATCCTAACCTTTGTGGCTTGTAACCCCTTCTAATGAAGAAACTGCCAGCTCTTATCACTGATTATGGCCTCCTCAGAACATGCCTAAGAGCTGTTGTTCAGTCTCCAGCTGGATCATATGACTATATTTTAGAGGCACGGCTGTTCAATGCTTGCATTTGCACATACAGCCAAATTGATAATCACCGCTTAACTTACCATTCATATCTGGGGGAGGAAGTTGGGATGCTCAGGACTCCATGCGGTAATTAGAAACATGGTGATAAGAAATTGTTAGAATATCAGTACAAACTATAAAAACATGTTTTTCTTTCAAGCTATCTTCTCATTAACTTGACATAAAACTTGACATGAACTTGAAGTGTAGCCAGGTTAGAGACAGCTGCCAGGACTTTAAAACTGCAGTTAACCCTTAGTTTTAAAGTCCTGGCAGCTGCCTCTAACCTGGCTGTAGAAATCTCAATCTGTGTTGATCTGCAGAAGATAATGGATGTGGTTTGTGTTTACATTTCTGGCAGAGTGACATTTTTATTGGAATACACATATTCATAGTTTAACCTACATTTAACGGTTGAATTCAGACATTGATTCTTCATCCCTAATAATTTTTTCACCCTAGGTTAATATTGAACTAATTCTGAAATCACGACTTAATATTCCATTATTCCCATTATTTGTGAATGTTTGTATTGTGGGCTCACATGTGTTTGGGCATGAGTTAAATGCATGGAAATTATTGATGAGATAACAAAAAACATGCTGTGTTATTGCAGTGATGGGTTTCCCACCAGCAAGATTAATGACTTCTAGATAACACACACTAACAAACACACATATACATGCACATGCAATCTGTCACCCATCTTCTTTTCCTTGTGGGTGGCCTTGGTGTATTCACCTAGGGAGCCTAGCTGTTAAGAGATCAAATATACACACACATTCACACTCTCAGATACACACCTTTACTTGTACATGTTTGTAAATCACTCAAATACTTGCTTTATTTTGTCCCTGCATGTGAGTCGGGCAACCTCAACCTTGAACAAAAAAGAATTAGCAAATTCATCTAGAAAATAGCTTGTAGTTACATTTGAGGTTTAGTTGGGGTTTAGTTGAGTTTAGTTAGGGTGCTACATTTGGTCCATGCTTTGGATTGGTTTACAAATTTGAATCATGACCTTCTTACGGGGGTGTTTCAGATTCATGAAGCAAGGCCTACAAGCCTCTTTAGAAGGGGGTGGATTTAAAAAATGCAAAGATTTAAAGCAACCTGACACCTAACAAGTCACAGGTTCTCATCTATGGCTACAATGCCACAAGCTGCAACCCAAAGTTAAGCTAACGTATACGTGAAACCCAACCTGTCTTGCTAATGCATTTACTGATGTGTTAAGCTAATGTTGACGCAAAGCTAATAAACATGTGCAATTTGAGATTCTTGTGTCCGTTTAGCTTTTAGAAGATTTGGAGTACAAAAAAGAGATGAGAGGAATACCTGAAAGATTAGAGTCTCTGTTTTCCTTAGACTTTGGGTTACACAAAGCCAGTCTTTTTTTTTAATTAGGCACACTTAATATTGAATTTCAATAAATCCATCTTGGATGAAGATGATAAGATGCAGTTGGGGGAGACTACAGTTTATAATGCTGTTGAACTTTATTGCATAAAATCTTTTGTTTTAAAATTTAAAACATTACATTTAGGTGTCTAAAAATCAGAATGCATTATTTTACGTCATAGATTAGACAAACACAAATGTATCAATAAAAGTTTACAGGGGATAAATTTCTAGAGAATATATGACATACAGCCACAAATTTATCTGCATGCTAGTTCTGATTCTAACATTAAAACCACTGTCAGGTGGCCGCATTCAGACCAAGAGCACTCCCCGATGGCAGCAGCCTCCTCCAACAGGACAGTGCAACCTACCACAATAGCTTAATAAACATGACAATGAGTCATTGATCATTGACAAGTTATTGATCCAGCTTTCAAACCATCCATGTCCAAAAGCTGACTTGATAACCTAAATTTATGTTTTTTTGCAACTAAAAGTAAATACAGAATTGTCTAAAAGATGATTAATGAACATCATTGGAATTGCTAGGTCTGGATTGTTCCTTCCACTGGGCCCTACATTTTTACTTGTAACTCCCCCCTCCCACACAAACGAATGAAAAGGCTGAAAAGTTATAGTCATCCCCATCTTTTTAACGCTTGTTTGTGTCGTAGCCTTCTTAATGTCCTGTGATGAAAGGGAGAGGTGTATTAGAAATGTCATGCTCTTATCAAACTAAATCCATCAGCTCTCAGCTTTAAACACCTGCCCCGCCCTGATCTCATTTACCTCTGTTTTTTTTTAAAAAGGACTATTTAAGTGGACCAGTGTCCTCCCTCTTGAGCCAGAAGTATGCCTCTGACCTACAAAGTCACCAGGTTTTTAATTGTCTCCACAGGGGCCCCTTAAGCCCTTCACATGAAGCAGAGTGGTGCCTGGGGCCCATTCTGTTTAAAACCTCAAAGGGTACCACCTTAACTATATGTGTGTGTGCGTGCGTGGGCATGAAAAACAATGTGTTGGATGTGTGTGTGTGGTCTGCTATCAAATAGAAATCAGCAACAGGTTAAAGTCTGCTAAAGAGGTAGCTAGAAACTCATCGGTCCCATACATGAGTGTGTGTCTGTGGGTGGGTTAAGACCCCCTGCAGAGTAGACCGGTGGAGAAGATGAGCAGTGCATTGTGATGTGCTGTTTTTACCGTAGCTAAGGAGAGAATAGCATTACCATTCAAAAGGCCTTCTGTTGCGCTTGGAGAACCTTTAAGTGCTGCTCTGTTTCGAGCTACTTTTAGTGTGTGTGTGTCTGTCTGTCTGTCTGTCTGTGTGTGTTCGTGCGTTACCTAATTTTTCTTTAGATCATTGAAAGTTGTCTAAAACATAAAAAGGTTGTTTATTAATCCAACTTAAACTCAGTTTTTAGGTCATTAGTGTGTTTTAGTCTTTACAAGTATACATATATAGCTTGTATGGGAGACTCACAGTGGTCCAGTGGTTAGCACTGTTCCCTCATAGGAAGAGAGTCCTGGGTTTGAATCCACTGGCCAACTTCCTGTGTGGAGTTTGCATGATCTCCCTAAACTTGTGTGGGTTCTCTCTAGGTGCTCCAGCTTCCTCCCAGAGTCCTAACATGTGCAGTTAGGCACCCAGTTATGGAGTTGGGCTAATTGGCGATTGGCATAAAAAGTGCATTTTTTTTTTTTTAAATGGATAGTTTATATGAAGCAGCAGTTGCAGGTGTAAGTAAGAAGTTTTTAATCCTTAAACCTAACCAAAGGAAGGAAAAAGTGAAGCGCATATGTAACCACGCATGCACCTTATGCTGCTGCCACCCTGCAGGCATCCATGTTTGGGACTTGATCCAAAAACAGGGTGGGTATCTTTCTGCCCCAATTGATACATGAATAGACTGGTGCCAAAAGAGAGATAAGGATGAGACGCAGACAGCACCTGATAAAACAGAGAACACGCTGTTGGGAACACAACTATCAAAGGCAGTAGGAGCGGATGTTTCGTGGACTTTAACCATCCAGCTCTCCACCACATACACCTGTGTGACTTCTAAATGCTTTGTGAGTGTTAAAACTACCTGGGCATGCTCTACCCTATAGTGAGAACATGTATCATATAGACCAGTAGAGTCACTGTAGTTGATTATCGTAGAGTAAGTTTGGTGATGTCAGAAGCACAGCTGGCAATTGGTGTAAGGAGTCTCCATTGACCAGATTGTGTTGGTCTGGGCAGTGTGTTTTTTTAAAGAAAAAAGCAAGTAAGAGGCAGTAGGTGAGAGAGATGATAGATAAAGTAGAGCAGGAGAAAGAGGAAATAGACTCAAATAATGGAAGAGGCAGGAAAAGAGAGATGCAGAAGGGCAGACGGTTACGGTGGGTGAAGAGACAAAAAAACATAAAATGAGCTGTAGATCAACATTGTGTCAGGGCTGCTCGCTGTCTTTATTCTGCAAAGGTCATGGACTGATTCACAGACACATACTTGCAGAACTAATAAAAAAGGTACATTGCTTGTGTGTGTGTGTGTGTGTGTGTGTGTGTGTGTGTGTGTGTGTGTGTGTGTGTGTGTGTGTGTGTGTGTGTGTGTGTGTTTGCATTCATTGGCGAACGGGTCAATAGCTTCACATCAGCACAATTTATTGACTCTTTTGCATCACTATGAAAGCCATAAATTACCGGAGTGATGCTGATCAGCTTCCCAGCCTCCTTTATTTCCCCCTCTGTCCGTCACTCTTTCCTCCCCCGCTGTCCGTCTGTAACCCCCCAGCCCCGCCTCTATCTTTCTTTCTTCATGCGTCTGTGTGGAGGCTCATTCAGAGGGCACTGGGGCAGAAGGCTCTGACAGGAGGATGAAAGAGACAAAATTAAAGTGACCAGCAAGCAACGGGGAGGAGGCAGCAGAGGAATTTCACATCAGAGAGTAATAATGTTGTGTTGTAGCTGTGTATAACGCTCGCAGCAAATATCTGGGGTTTTTTTTATGAATAAGTTACTTTAAATAAAAACCAAAAAACCTCTCACAGCTAATTTTTATGTTGTCACTGTATTCATTCCTAAAGCAGCTCCAAACATGATCTGTTGGCGAGTGCTTAAATGAAAACACACTACTGACAAACTTTGTCCGCCCCCAGGTGTTCAGTTCACAGTGACATATATGAAGAAAAGCAAAAATTCGCCTCCTTGCCAACAGTTTTTTTTTCAGTTCCCCAGGCAAAGATATCCAATAATGCCCAACCGCCGTTCCTTTATCCTTAATTCCTCACTACATTCCTCTCCACAACTATGTCTTCTAACTTTTAGGCCTGCAGGCCGTGCAGATGTACTGATGTGCCGAACACATATACCATTTAAAAACACGAAACTGACCTGGTCACAGAGCTTCCAGGATGTGTGTGTGTGCATGTGTGGTGGTGTGTGTGTGTGTGTTCACAGACTTGCACATGTCCTATCACCTGTTCCAGGTAATTAAGATAATTTCAGCAGATGTCTCCAATTGGAGTGTAATTACAGAGGTATTTCTAGATAAAGACAGACTTTGTGTGTGTGTTCATGTGTTGCAGAGGTGCTGTTTATCCAATATGTGTTCATGAACACATGAAAGTGATGTGTTAGCTGTGGGCTAAAATACCAGCATGCACACATTAGGTTCAGTAATACTTTATGAATACTATATTTAGTTTAATGCATGATTGTTATGAATGATATTCTTAAAGATACACACATAAAATCATCAGATTTTCTTGCTAACAGAGAACTGATTGGAGTTTTTAATATGTATTTCTTTGCTGTTGAAGCTCAGGAGTTTCTTTTTTTTTCACATTTTCTTAAAAATGGTGCTTTATTGGATGTGATGCATTACGTATGTATATATAAATATGTCCATGGCAAGACCAGTGATATTGGGACTCATTTTTTTATGTCAAGCTACAGCCATTTAATGTTGCTAAATCTGGGTTGTTACAATGTTAAAGAGCTGTCTGTCACTTTCAGATGAAATTTATCCTAAAAAAAAACTTCCTCCTCTTCTTTTAGCTCTTCTCAGTTTAGTTCATGGTGTCAGTTGCTAGTTTCAAGTTTTCTTCAACAGTGTTTATTTTGTATATTAAGCCTCCTGTTATTGTAAAATAAGCAGTGATTTCACAGAATTTCACCAATGTGTGAGCATACAGTGTTCTCAGTTTCCTGGTCAGCTCAACCGTTTGCTCGTGTCATATGGGTTCAGTTAACCAACGCAACCCAAATCATCAAGCGGAGACCTCACAACAGCAGTCCACAAACCAGTGGGTGGACTATGAGCCATCTTTTATATACTGAATGATTTCAAAAGAATAAAAAAAAAATCCTCATAAGCAAGAAATAACTGCACCAATTTGTCCCCCAAAAAGCAGAACTCTTTGGTCCTGGGTCAGTTTTGTTGTCAGACTTTCTTCCTTTCAGGAGTTTGTTTTGAAAGTACAAGCTGCTCCATAAAACATTTAGAGCATGTTCTGAATATCTAATGGGCTTGGAAAGAAAAGCAACAGGGCTTTTTTCAGTTGTCTAGTGGCTTAAAGAAGTCATGGCCTGGTTGACCGAGAACCTACACGGACATCCTGTTCTGGATATTTTTTCCACTGTATTTTAACTCATCACTGAGCTTTTTTTCACTTGATTATTAGGTTTAGGCATCAGGAATTCCTGAGTTAGATTCAAGACAATTTTGTGGCTTTGACACATGATCCCCGAACACTGAAAAAATGATGCCTACCCACTGCGCTTGAACTTGTTCTTCATGACCATCCTTGTGTGGGAGAAAGAATTTTGTACCACTCCTGTCATAATACAGCAGTGTTTTGTGACCCGGACATGAGAGCAGGACAGCTTGACATATTACGGCACGCAGAGAAAAAATGTAAATAAAAGCAGAGTCCGTAATAAAGGCAAGAAATTAGCTGGTGACTCCAAAGTGCTTCTGCATAAGTGTTTATTTCTCTGTGCACATGCATCGCATGCATGCATGGCAGCACATGGTTAAAGAACCTTAACGTACTGGGACAATAAACAGATAAGGACAAGCTCATACATTTCCAACCTAAAATATGCACGCACATTTACACACTTTGGTGACATTGTTGAGTTGCAATGGTGTAGAACTGTACATAGGGGCATTGGGGGCAAACAGAGTCAGGCAGCTTCTCTGTCAAATGCGGGCATGTCCATTCAGCGCTCCCATCTGTGATGATTTGGAATGAACTGCACTGAGGTCGAGAAGAGTGCCTTCAAATATCACCTTGTGTTTGTTTTAAGGGCCCGTCTGCATTTCCATGATTGGGCCAGCTGGGTTCTCAGTAATCCAAAACCTTGCCAAGTGGACGTGTCATTTCTTGGTGTGATTTTTTCTCCTATAAGTATTATCATTATTATTATTTTTTGTTATTAATGGTTTTATATTATTATTAGTCAGCAGGTGCTATTTTATAAATGAAGTTGGCTCGACTTGATTTGAGTTGCCAAGATGAAAGCCAAAGAGAGGTGTTCTGCAGACGTTGCCTGACCCAAGGTTAGCACACATGCACGTAAGCCGTAACAGAACGATGCCTATGAGTGGATACAAAGAGAAAACTGGGTGAAAGGTTTGAACAGGCAGGAAATTTTAAAGACGTGTGCTTTACATTCCTACTTTGACAGACAAACATATGAATTACAGGCAGTTGCAGACGGGAAATTTACTGTAAATATTTCTTAAGTCCCCTTTTTTATACCAGTGTATGTCTAAAACAAACACACAATACATCTGCACAAAAACCTAGTCCAGGTGAGCATCCAGACAGGATGTGACCCTCCTCGTCTGTCCACGCTCCCTCTTGACCCCTGCGGTGTTTGGCTTCGAATCAGGATGCTAGCGTGCATGAAAAATTCAAACGCGCAACTCATTCAGAGGAACCCCTCCCGCTAATAATATCTTGTCAATTTCTGTTCACTCAGATTTTCAGTCTTCCGGGAACAAGAAAACACCCACTGCAGCGGAGATCAAAAACAAAAGACTCTTAGTGCCAAAGTAGACTTTCTCAAAAATTGTTGGCAGGACAAAAGGTCACACGGTGCTTGTACGGTCTTGTGTCGAGTCATTTTCTTAACTGTTATTCTGGGTTGTTGTTTGTGACTGATAAAGCATAGTCAGGCAGCCTGTTTTTACTTCAGCTGCACTAAAGGCCTCAGTCATCAACTGTGTAATTGAGGGAATGTTTGAAAATACTACAAAATAGACAGGTGCTATTAATATTTCCAAAGTCCAAGGCGATGCTTCCAACATAATTTCTACAGAGCATGAAATTCTCACAGTTGACCGGTTGTTTGTGTTGGGCACATCGACATGTTATTTACAACTAAAGATGCTCCAAGGAGTTCATTCCTTTGCGGGAAACATTTGCTTGTTTAATACATTTAAACTGAGAACGTATTGGAAAATGTTGAGAAATGTGACATCTCTCCAAAATATTAAGCCCACTGATCATGACCACCCACCACTGCAGTTGAGAACACAACATTCCTGATCTCTCCGATTCACGTCACTGGAAACCCACTTCTCCCGTGCCCTTGTTCCCCCTTCCTCCTGAGGTCCTTCCTCTACTTCATGGTCAGGGAGTTGGAAGAAAGGATGAACTATAAACTCAAAGGAGGGATTCAGTTCGTCTGGTGATAACTGAGTTTTTGAGTTTTCTAAAATAATGTAACGGCTACACAAGGGTCATCATAACGTTAGTGCAGGTGGGGAAGAGACTGTCTGGTTGTCTGTTCATAATCATAGTCATCCTTATTTAAAGAAAAGAAAAACAAAGACAGATGCATTTAATCCTTCATTTTAATAACCGGATCTCTAGTTCTCACTTTGTAAGGCCTGACTAGACGTCTCTTACACGGAAACAACATCGGCATCTGCGCGTCTAGGATTCCCTCTTTGTCGTTTTGACCTGTGGGAGATAACGCCAGGGTTTCAGCCATGTTTGCCGGCAATCTGTGTGATTAGGTTCAAAAGGAAAGCAGATCTGAAGAGAGACCTTTTGCTACATACCTGATACAAGCCCCCCAACCACCATCACACACACTCGACTGCACACACCCTTTCTGCACACTCGTATGGTGATGAAGGACAGCTATGTCTGTCTCTTGTCACATCCTGTCGCTCTTGAGAAGATAAAGAAGACATGCAAAGTACACACACACAGACACACACTCAGTCTGTACTTGGCAGCCAGTGAGGTGAGATTGACATCTTGACTTTGGTGTCATGGATGGCTGGTTTTATGTACGACATAGCTCTATATAATAGACATTGTAACACAGTAATTGAACAGTTTATTAATTATCATTTCAAGCTGACAGCTATAAACTTATTTTGAGGTCTCCAACAATGTTGTAGTGCATTAATTCATCAACACCATCCTCTGTTTTTTTCCTCCCTAACTTCCCCATCAGTGTTTATGGGCTGCTTTATGGTCCCATTAGTTTCTCGACTGGTTGAAGTGCCTCCCTTATACACCATATTTGCCTGAGTTATCACAACCCTGACATAACTTTGGTTCTGTCCATGTCCAGACAGGATAATATCGAGCTGAGGCGATACAGTGGTTGATAAAAAAGCAGAAAGATTAATGTGTCTGGGCCCTTGACGATCACGTAGATCATTTATTTAAACACAGTGTAGGAGTGGAGTACCTGAGGGGTGCAGACTGACACACCTGGTTTGGAGTTGCTCTTCACTTCCTGGGTCACATCAGCCGTCACCTTGAAGTGCTTCAGGGGAAGAAACATCTGGTGGAGAGTCTGATGATCAATTCAATGGTTTTGGGCTTGGGATTTAGAAAAGAAGCTAGCACAAGCACAAACATCAAACTTATTTAAATCTATGAGAACCTGGACGTATGGAGATTTGCGGGTTGGAAATTAGGTTAAAGGGAAACCACTAGTCTAGGAAATTTGTGTTACACTGACACTTTTCCGAGTCTTTTGTGGATTGTCAGGATGAAATACAAGTCCAAGCATTGTGGTTTCTAGTATTGCTGTACTTGCTAGTTTCCTAAAGTTTTTTGAGCTTTTGTAAAGTCTATTCGAAGCAAGATTACAGACCTTCAAACCAAAGCATCAGTTCTGTTGTTGCTTCTTTTCATGCATAGTTATTTGCCATTAGTTTGCCAATGCCTTTATACATTGGAACTAATTAATTTGCCTCTGATTACAAGTCCACCCAATTCCTTCTACATATAATTGTACCCGTTGATATTTCTGCTAAATTGAGAAGTTGTTGACTTATTTGCATTTGTACATAACAGCAATGCTAGGCTAATAGCCTACAGCCTTTTCTTTCTTTCTTCAGTGTAGACTTGCAGTGCAAAAGTAAGACAGGTGCTTTGCAACAACTGGATTTCATGCTGTATCGGCTTGTGTGCATATCCAAATATGCTCTGAATGCTTGCAAAACCAATGTCACTAATATTACTCACAATTTTTAAATTGTCATGATATAATTTAGCTGTTAAAAAAAAGGACATGAAAAGGCTGGCAGATATTTGCTGTTTGATGCACACCGACAGTGAAATCAGATATCATATCGCTCATCAGATAGAGGGATTCCTTGAGTGCTGTGTCTTGATCTAAGACACGTAACCAACAAAAACAAATGAAGGAGCTGTGTTAGACTTTGGTGTTAAAAGACTTTCTAAGCAGGAGAATTTGTGTGATTATTAGACTGCTGTTGGATATGTGTCAGGCTCAGAAACTCATCTATATTTAGATGTAAGATGTTTGCTCAATAATCTCTGAATACTCTGGCACAGTTTCCGCTGTAACAACACAATGTTGTTCTTGAGTTTGATGTTTTGCAAAGAATGAAAACAGCTTTCTAAGAGTAAGGAAATGAGGCTTTGAAAGGGAAGAATTCACTTTTAGATTTCTGTAGGAACCACACCGAAAAACCTTCAAAGCTCATATCTGGCAGGCCTATAACTGCGTCTCTGATCTTTTTAGATCCCTCGTGATCTTTATCCTCAGATCCAAACTGACTCCTAATCTACAGTGAACAGTTGAAGTGGGACGTGTGAAGGTCAAAATAAAGCGGGATATTCCCAAAGTAGCGTTTATCAGCATCTTAAAAAGACATTATTGCCATACAGTGTCTGACACCTGCTGCTGGGTTAGATGTACTTTGTTGGTCTGGTAGTTGGGGCAACATGTCACATTGCCAGGTTTGTGTGGTGTCGTCCTCCTGCTGCTTGTCTTCATATCATTTTGGACCAAGTTGGCTATGGTTGGTATCAGTTGTGGGATGTGATTTCATTAGAAGGTAAAGACCCTCACAGCGACACAGATGTGAGCTGTAGTAAGCATAAGCATAAACGACTTTGTGTAAGGTCAGTTCATCATCCCGTGAATGGACTTGTTCTCCTCTGTGGCCTCGGTGTGGCTAGAGCACCAACATCATTCAGCTCTCCACCATCACCAGCTGTGGTTCAAGACTCAAGACAGCCGAATGACCCTACAATCAAGTTACCCAATACAATGTTGTTGCGAATGATTTAACTATCTGTAAGTCTACCTCGACACAGATAGCTTCAGTGGTGCAGACACTGCTGTATTAGCTGAACATGCCCAGCTATTGCAGGGCAGTCTCCATAAAAAATAGCAGCCTTCTTTTGCAGTGTGGCATACAGCAGCTGCAAGCTTCTGTGTGTGTCAATCTCCGATCTACCTTGGTTACTGGATGTACAACTGGTGCACCAACTGCTCCAAACTGGCACGGCTTTCCGAAACACTTTGGCCTACTTCAAGAGCTGGTATTATGCTGTGTTATTAAAAGGAATGCTTTTAGGAGATAGCTACTACAGATAGATACTCCATACTGCCTAAATAGACACCTGACCAGACTGTCCATAAATTAAACACTAGAGGGGAAGGGTCAAACATAACTGGTTAGCAGCGACTGAACTCTTAAAATAAGAGCCAAGGGATCTAATAGCACTCTTGGTTAAATGATAAGGTAAAAAAACTCAACTTGAAAAATAGATCTGGGTGACCATCCCACCCAGTTGCAGTCTCTTTGTGGCTCTTTTTGAACCTGCTTCTGTCTGAGGTTTCTTCCTGTTAAAAGTGGGTTTTTCCTTCCCACTGTCACCAAGTACTTCTTCATAGGGGGAAGTCTGATTGTCGAGGGAACAAGTGGGAAATGATCTGGAAATTAGCTTATTTTCTTAAACTTCTTGGATTATTCTGATAACAAATATGCTCCGACCGTCACAGCAGAACATAGCAGTGAGTCTACAAAGACATAAGTGATTCTCCCCCAAACCCGAAGACACTGACCTGGAATAATGAAGGCATTCTGTTTCTTTTCTGATCCTTTGCTTTTTCTTCACCATCATCTTTCATCAGTAATGCCACAGAGCAAGGAGCCTGTCTCTGTAATTATAACAGTTGCATTTGTAAATCTGTTAACAACAGCTAATTACAGATTCAGGAAGAATTTAACTTTTAAAACAATGTTCGGTGGGTCACATTTGTATGCCGAGCTTGTCATGTAGACATTAAAAATCTGGCTTCAATTCTTTGTAGTGACCCCACACATATAATGCATTAGGAGCTGATTTGGTCCCAACAGCACATGCTCCTCACATGGATACTGCAGCGTGAGTCTTGGTATGTGGCGCGATGTTTAGTGCGACATTTGGGCTCTGCTTGCATTGCTGTGCACCTAGATACAAAACTAGGAGGCATGGTAAATCTTGGGCATGTAAAGGAAAACCAGACGGCTGGAGTACATTTATTCTTGCATTCAAACATGCATTCTTTAACCCTCAACATGGACTTACCGGCTTTAAGAATCCATGTATTTATTTTCACAGACAGCAAGTCTTATTGAAGGAAATTGCTTTAGTTCTGTCATTTGCCTTTTGTTGCATGCAGGCAGTCGTTGCTCGCATAAGAAAGTATCAAACACTTGCTTTGCTTCAACATGCCAAACCTAACAACCCGTCGGTTAAAAAAAAAATTCTGCCCCCAGGTCCAAACTAGGCTAGGATTATTATTATCATCTCTGTCTACGGTATCCAGATTTAGGTTATTTTTTTAATAATCAAAATATGTCAACACTGTCTTGCCTTCAGCAATCACTAACATTTCTCTGTTGTCTCCATCTTCTCGCTGTGCACGATGCTGCTGGTTTTACTCCAGCCGTCCAAGCTAAAACATGCATGCAAAAATCAGTGTCTGCATTTCTTTCTTTTTTCATGTTGCTGAGATTAAACAGACACATGACCTGACTTTGTTTTATCTTGTACAAAGTCACTTCGAAGTGGCAGTGCTTCCTGTGAGCATAATCCACTTAGGTGTAAAGAATCTTTAGCAATCAAAACATCAAATAATATTATCAATCTGAGTTTGTTTTAGGATGCTGACATGTATTCGTGGGTGAGATGTTTGTGTTTTGCGAGAGTTTGGATGAATTTGGAAGTTTAATACAGAAATCAGAAAAGCAAAGAAGAGTTTTGCACTGAAACAAGAAATTTAAAACGTTTTTTGTGCCAACATTAGGGACGATAAACAGTTTATTTCAATGTAAGACACTGTAGAACACGGGTGGACAAAACCTTTTTGATGTTGCTCACGACAGCTGTTTTATGATGAATATCTTAAGAGTTTATCTTAAAAAAATATGTACAGAAAGCTGATCGGATGCATAGAGTTGTTTCACTTTGAACTGAGACATCCAAAGAAGTTTGTTGCAGCTTCATTTCAAAATATGATGTGTGAAAAACCTTTTAGAAAGGAATGATTTTGCTCTTGAATCAGGAACACAAAGAAATGTTACCTCTGGGCAAAAGATGGAAAGTCGAGTTTTGTCCTGAAACAGGATAGGTGAAGGGAAAGCTTTGAGTGAGTCATGAGTGTCTCAGTTCCCAACCACAAACTTCTCACCTATGAGGGGTGAGCACAGCAGTGACAGATGCTTGTTTAAGCCGGCCTTTCTTTGCGTTAGTTAGCTGGGCCATCACTTCTTCTTCCCTCTTATCAGTCTCACCACAGGAAGGAGCTGTTAATACCACCTTGCACCGTGTCACCTATGCTTCTTTACTTTCATCATTGCTAACCACAACCGCAGCTTCCGATGAGATTTACCTGTAGAGCTGCTTCCCGCCCAGAAGCACACATAAATACATACATCGCCCAAGGACCCCCAACACCAAAGACAGGCATTTTAACTCTCTTTCTCATTACTTTGAGGCTTCTCGTGTGTGCGTATGTGTGGGTGTCTACAACTTTGTGATTCTGTCGAGTGGAAAGTAGAGAAAAAAAAGCTAATTTCAGCTCCTCCTCTAACTGTCCATCCTGTGAAACCTGCTGCTTTCTACTTTCTAGTTTTCGTGCCTCACATGTGCAGGGCAATTTAACATTGTCAAAACAATTCAATTAGAATAAAAATTGATGTAAAGTGGAGAAAATGTGAAATTGGCAATACACTGGGCGGAATTCAGTATCAACTTAAAAGATTTAAGGATACTTGTGATTTTGAGTGGCTTTGTTAGGTAGATAGTAAAAGGAAGACATGTTGAGGGAACAGCTAATTTTCCAACCTTAAGACAAAGAAGCTATGTAAAAAAAAAAAGGAAAAGAAAAGAAAGAAAAGCCAAACAAATACAGGGTGGGCCATTTATATGGATACACCGTAATAACATGGGAATGGTTGGTGATATTAAAGTCCTGTGAGGAGCGGATCGAAATTGTGTTGCTATCTGGTGAACGCAGTAACCGGGTCATTGCAGCAGATTTCAGTTTTCTTGCGTCCACATTTTGGCAAATCCAACACTGAACCAGTTTCACGAAACTTAGCAAGCAGTTTGCTAACTGTAGCATGGGAGATGGGTGGTCTCGTAGGGTGTCTTGCATTGAAATCTGCTGCAATGACCTGGTTACTGGGTTCACCAGATATCAACACAATTTCGATCCGCTCCTCACGTGTTAACCTCTTCGACATGTCAATGGCTGTGAACAAAGAGAAACTTGTAAATAACTCATGAAAGAATAAAGTTACGTTGAAACCAAGCACACCATTGTTTTTCTTGTGACATTACCAATAAGTTTGATGTGTCACATGGCCCTCTTCCTATTGAAAAAACAAAAGTTGCATCCAAGATGGCCGACTTCTAAATGGCCACCATGGTCACCACCCATCTTGAGGAGTTTGCCCCCTCACATATACTAATGTGCCACAGACAGGACTTTAATATCACCAACCACTCCCATGTTATTACGGTGTATCCATATAAATGGCCCACCCTGTATATGCAGTCCTGTGAAAAATTACAGTGCACCACCAGTTTAACAGGTTGTAGAACTGCCTCCTGAACCACTAACTTATCAATCTCTTTCATATTGTTGTGGAGCAGTTTTGGTCCACCCTTCTTTACAGCATTGCTTCAGTTCATTGAGGTTTGCCGGCGTTTGTTTATACGCCACTCTCTTTTAATCATATTCAGGTCTAGACTTTGACTGGGCCAGTGTGACACCTCGATTCTTTTCTATTTAAGCCCTTCTGTTGTAGATTTGTTGGATCATTGTGCTGTTGCATGTTTGGTCTTTAGCTTTCAGACAGCCTCAAATTAAGCTCTAGAATAATTTGGCATACAGAGGAGTTCGCGGTCAACTCGATGGCTACAAGGTGCTCAGGTCCTGTGGCTGCACGACAAGCCTAGGTCATCATGCCTCCACCACCGTGCTTGACAGTTGCTGTGAGGTGTTTGTGCTGATGTGCTGTGTTTGGTTTTCTCCAAAGGTGGTGCTGTGCATTACGGCCAGACATCTCCACTTTGTTCTCTGTCTGAAGTTCATTGATCCAGAAGTCTTGTTGTTTGTTCAGATGCAGCTTTGCAAACCTAAACCATGTTTCCTGAAAACTCTTCAAACAAGCCAAAATGAGCCATACTCATTCAGTCGTTTTGTATCATCATGAACTTTAACATTTATACCATGCTAAATGAGGCCTGAGATGCAGCTCTTGGGTTTTTAGATGGATATCTAAATAGATGTATATGCCATATGGTTGGTGGTCATATAAGACCAAGCTTAAATTCACCAAATGTTGAGCAGGCATGTAAATATAATATGTTATTATCAAAAACTGTTTGTATCTTTCTGGTTTGTCCTTGGGCTACACAAGTACAGTTCCCTCCTCCTGCCTCCTCTCCATCTGTCCCATTCATGCTTCAGGCTGCATTTTACTGCTTTCCATCAAAGTCTAATGGGCTGTAGGTAACTTTTGTTTTCCCACCAACCCTGGCCTCTCCTCTTTCTCCTTGTTTTACACACACACACACACACACACACACACACACACACACACACACACACACACACACACACACACACATTCACAGCTATAGGGTGAAGGAGAAACAAGGAGTGTCAGAGTGATATTTTAACCCTGCCATCTCGCATCAGGATTAGCTGATGGAGGAGGTGGTATGGGTGTGTATACCATAGCTTCATTCTTCCTGTAGGCAAAATGTGCCTGCATTTATTTTAGTGTTTTCTAAAGAGTCCCACACAGACCTTCCCGTGTGTCCATTCTTTCTAATTTTCAGTCTTTAACGGTGAGTTTTCTTTTTCAATAACATTCATTTATGTAACTGAAAAGAACCCCACTGTATCTCTTCATATCCACCTGAAATACAGTATGTTGAGCTTCGTTTACACGCAATATCATGTACAGTTTCGTCCTTTTAAAGACATAAATGGAAATGATTTTGTAATTATATATGCTTTCTTTCTGACAATAACATCAGAAGGTCATTTCAAGCTACACAGGTAAAACTGGTATGCTACTAGCTTAGCTGGGCATAAAAGTCTAAAATCTGATGCTAACAGACATTTGGTTTGCTTTTGGTTGTAGAAGGAGTAAAGCTGCACGCTATTTAGTGAAGTTTAAAGATTTGGATGTGGGGTTTTTGTTTAGAAATGAGCCATGCTTATTGTTTTGCTCCTCTTCCAGGTTTTATGCTAGGCTAGGCTAACCACTTAGTGGCTGCAGATGCAATTCATTTACATATTCTCTGATTTGGTGACATTTATAGTTTTATCATTATTATTATTAGAACAGGTTACTCTAATTGAAATCAAAAGGAACACAAATTACTATTGGATGTCTATTTAGGCACTGAACCCCTAAAGAAGAGACATTTTCTAGGCGAAGCGTAAGAACGTCAGATGGAGAGGAATATCAAGGACAAGGGTTTCTTTTTTTCTTTTAGAGCATCGGTCAAATTAAAATGCTGAATGAAACCGGCTTGATTCTCTCTACAGCATTTGTATCAAGCCCTGACCCTGACTCCCAGGAACGCTGTACCATTTATGGACATTTCTCCAAATCAGCCATGAAACTTGTTTTGTATAATTGCTGGCGAAGGGATATGTACAAAGTAGAAACCTCAAAAAGTTTGTACACAGTGTGCCACATTCACTTTCCCATTTAAGGGCATTTTCACAGTGCTTTAGGCATGTTAACCCTACACCTCTCATCACATCAGGGGATTCACTGGAGCCTTGATAGGTGAACTCATGGGACAGAAGTTTGTAGAAATGTATATATAGCAGCTATGCAAAATCATATTCTTATTAAAAGGCAGCTTTAAATACATTTAATTGTCTGTTCTGAATTATTTTAGATTGAAAGCGCCAAATGTGAGACAGATTTATTGAGAGATATTAACCTAAGCCACTAAAACACGATCATCTGGGCAGTAGAAAATGCAGACATGCTTCATTATTACAGCTTTTTTAATGCAAGTGAGAAAGCACACTGTAAGATATCACACAGACCTAGAGACTGGTTGGTAACTCACTGCAACCACTGGTATCTATGGAAAAATATGTAATGCTTGAATGGTGATTACATATTTTTGGCATTTTTGTTATTTTAGGCTGCTACACTAAAAACCTCCCTACGATTGCTTTGGTTGCTAGCAGATTGCGGCAGTCATCTGGAGTTTGCATGCAAGACACTGACTTTGCAGAGTAGTAGTGAAAATGAGTAAATGAGACTAAAAACAGAAATGGTAAACCTTCGCTTTAAAAGTAAAAAGTTGTTAGGCTGTAACCAACACTATTTAAAAAGTCACAGCTTTTACTTTGAAGGTGAATGGTCTCTGTTTCTGGTTTGTGCCTCACTTTTTCACAAGTTTTACAGTTTCACTACTGCATGCAATCGAGATCCAATATTTTTGTCTTTTAGTTTTTTTAGATTGTGTCCTATCAATTAAAGTTAAATCCTTGACCCTGACTTTTTGAAGGAAGCGAGTGGAAGGCAAAGGTAAAGACCTTCCATATAATATGAACATCATTACTCAGCACCTTAAACTGTCTCCACCCATGTATTCAGGTTATAACAGTACCTACACCTTGCACCCTGCAGCCAAGTGAGTTAGTCACCAGTGATGTTTAACTGACTAAAGCTGCTGGTGTTGGTTAGCCAGAAGGATAAAAGTGAAATCCAAAGTGACTGAAGTATTCATGTGGTGTTGCTGCAGGCTCTCCTGGTGTTTGTTTGGGGGTCAGTGAGTTGGATTTCCCCCCTTTTGATACACTTGTCTTACTTATCCCTCGTCACATCGCTCCCTTTGGACAAAATAGGAATTTATACTGTCAGCTGGTCATTTTGGTAAACAGTGAAGCTGGCAGAGATTCAGTGTTTTGCCTGATAACGTTCAACACAAACCCCTTTTTCCTTTCTGGTGCTCGCACGAATGATGAAGGATGATGGATGATGAATCTGAGTGTATTTTTTTCCTAATGTAGCTTTTGTGGTTCAGTGTGTCTGACTGCACAGTAGCCAGACTGCGGTGACTGTGAAATGCCTGCTTTCATTCATGTGGATAAAAGTGTTTGCACAGTCAGTCATCTTCAATCAGCAAAAGCCAGACTACATGAGAAGTATACACAGCTGATGGACGAACTGGCTGAATGAGTCAGCAGAGGGAATTTTTGTCTGCGGGTTTCGACGTCTCGTACATCCCAAATTTGAACTGATTAAATAGTTTCAAAGGCAAAGAAAGAATCCTTAATGATAGCTTGGGATGTGCCTGGTGGGATAGGTGGACTTCAGTCACAACTAAAAGTTAATCAGGCTTGTGGTTGCCTTTGTTTTGCCAACAAGACTTGACTCACTCAAGAATGAAATAAAGTGAGATCAGAGGAAATTAAGGGATAGATGGAGCAGTAGGAAGACGGAGGAGAAACATTAGATATGTTTTAGAAGAATTTAGGTGAAGGAGGTTCTATTTTATGCTGCTTTAAAGTCTGTTTTTGGAATTATGCTTCTCAAATTTAATAGACCGATAAAAGAGGGGAACCAATCCTCCGGCTAGACAAGAATCTAGACACTGCCTCAAGTAATTTACAATGTGTACAACATGAAACTCAAAGTTATGAAATCCACCACCCCCTCTGGCACTTCGACATTACATAAAAAACAACAATACCTTTGAATTCGGCAACTTAGCCTCACCGAAGATGGTCTGAAAAGAATAAGTTGGCAAAGAATGAGTTATGAACATGAAATGTGTCATTTTGAAGTTTCAACATTAGCATTTTGGCCTCCATCATGTTGGTTTTACTGAGCCAGAAATGACTGTATTTGGTAGAGAGTGTGAAGTTTGAAGTCATCAGGTGAGAGCTCGCTTATACACAGACAGGGATAGTTGGCAATCCAATGAGTCTGCTTGAAGTCAGCCCGTTGGAAATAAAATTCTCCACAGACAAGTCTTCATGGTCACAAAAAACTGGATATGGTGGACATTTGTATGGATTCTCCTACTCAACATCAATTCAATTCAATTCAATTTTATTTATATAGCGCCAAATCACAACAAAAGTCGCCTCAAGGCGCTTCATAGATACAGAGAAAAACCCAACAATCATATGACCCCCTATGAGCAAGCACTTTGGCGACAGTGGGAAGGAAAATCTCCCTTTTAACAGGAAGAAACCTCCAGCAGAACCAGACTCAGGGAGGGGCGGGGCCATCTGCTGCGACCGGTTGGGGTGAGAGAAGGAAGACAGGATAAAAGACATGCTGTGGAAGAGAGACAGAGGTTAATAACAGATATGATTCAATGCAGAGAGGTCTATTAACACATAGTGAGTGAGAAAGGTGACTGGAAAGGAAAAACTCAATGCATCATGGGAATCCCCCGGCAGCCTACGTCTACTGCAGCATAACTAAGGGAGGATTCAGGGTCACCTGGTCCAGCCCTAACTATATGCTTTAGCAAAAAGGAAAGTTTTAAGCCTAATCTTAAAAGTAGAGATAGTGTCTGTCTCCCGAATCCAAACTGGAAGCTGGTTCCACAGAAGAGGGGCCTGAAAACTGAAGGCTCTGCCTCCCATTCTACTTTTAAATACTCTGGAACAACAAGTAGGCCTGCAGTGCGAGAGCGAAGTGCTCTAATAGGGTGATATGGTACTACAAGGTCATTAAGATAAGATGGGGCCTGATTATTTAAGACCTTGTATGTGAGGAGCAGGATTTTGAATTCAATTCTGGATTTAACAGGAAGCCAATGAAGGGAAGCCAATACAGGAGAAATCTGCTCTCTCCTTCTAGTCCCTGTCAGGACTCTTGCTGCAGCATTTTGGATTAGCTGAAGGCTTTTCAGGGAGTTTTTTGGACATCCTGATAATAATCAATTGCAGTAGTCCAGCCTGGAAGTAATAAATGCATGAACTAGTTTTTCAGCGTCACTCTGAAACAGGATATTTCTAATTTTAGAGATGTTGCGCAAATGGAAGAACGCAGTCTTACATATTTGTTTAATATGTGCGTTGAAGGACATATCCTGGTCAAAAATGACTCCAAGGTTCCTCACAGCGTTACTGGAGGCCAAGGTAATGTCATCCAGAGTAAGAATCTGGTTAGATACCATATTTCTAAGATTTTCAGGGCCGAGTACAATAACCTCAGTTTTATCTGAATTAAGAAGCAGAAAGTTAGCGGCCATCCAGGTCTTTATGTCTTTAAGACATTCCTGCAGTTTAACTAATTGGTGTGTGTTATCTGGCTTCATGGACAGATAGAGCTGGGTGTCATCTGCATAGAAGTGAAAATGTATGCTATGTCTTCTAATGATACTGCCTAAGGGAAGAATGTATAATGTAAACAGAATTGGTCCTAGCACTGAACCCTGTGGAACACCATAATTGACCTTAGTGTGTGAAGAGGACTCTCCATTTACATGCACAAATTGGAGTCTATTAGATAGATATGATACAAACCACTGCAGTGCAGTACCTGTAATACCTACAGCATGTTCTAATCGCTCTAATAGGATATTATGGTCAACAGTATCGAATGCTGCACTAAGGTCTAGCAGGACAAGCACAGAGATGAGTCCACTGTCAGAGGCCATAAGAAGATCATTTGTAACCTTCACTAAAGCTGTTTCTGAGCTGTGATGAGCTCTGAAACCTGACTGAAACTCTTCAAATAAACCATTCCTCTGCAGATGATCTGTTAGCTGTTTGACAACTACTCTTTCAAGGATTTTTGATATGAAAGGAAGGTTGGAGATTGGCCTATAATTAGCTAAGACTGCTGGGTCTAGAGATGCTTTTTGAGTAAAGGTTTAACTACAGCCAGCTTGAAGGCCTGTGGTACATAGCCGATTATTAGAGATAGGTTGATCATATTTAAGATCGAAGAATTAATTAATGGCAGGACTTCTTTGAGCAGTTTTGTAGGAATGGGGTCTAAAAGACACGTTGATGGTTTGGAGGAAGTAATTATTGAAGTTAACTCAGAAAGATCAATTGGAGAAAAAGAGTCTAACTTAACATCAACGGTACTAAAAGTAGCTGTAGATGATATTACATCTGTGGGATGATTATTGTTAATTCTTTCTCTAATGATAAAAATTTTATTTGTGAAGAAGTTCATGAAGTCATTACTAGTTAACGTTAAAGGGATGGTTGGCTCAACAGAGCTCTGACTGTTTGTCAGCCTGGCTACAGTGCTGAAGAGAAACCTGGGGTTGTTCTTATTTTCTTCAATCAGTGATGAATAGTAAGATGTTCTGGCTTTGCGGAGGGCTTTCTTATAAAGCAACAAACTATTTCTCCAGGCTAAATGATGATCCTCTAAATTTGTGACACGCCATTTCCTCTCCAGATTACGAGTCATCTGCTTTAGGCTACGTGTTTGAGAATTATACCACGGAGTCAGGTACTTCTGATTTGAGACCTTGGTTTTCACTGGAGCCACAGTTTCCAGAGTCGTACGTAGTGAGGAGGTGAAATTATTAACAAGATAATCGACCTCTGTTGGAGTAGTGTTCAGATAGCTGCTCTGCTCTGCCTTGGTACAGGGCATTGAAGATGATAACAGTGGGTGGATTATATTCTTAAACTTAGTTACAGCGCTTTCAGAAAGACATCTACTTTGATAAAGTCTACTCTCCACCGCTGTGTAATCAATTATTGTAAATGTAAATGTCATCAGGAAATGATCAGACAGCAGAGGGTTTTCAGGAAACACTGTTAAATGTTCAGCTTCTATGCCATATGTTAAAACAAGATCTAGAGTGTGATAAAAGTGGTGGGTGGGTTCTTTTACATTTTGAGAGAAACCAATTGAGTCTAATAACAGATTAAATGCCATGTTGAGGCTGTCATTTTTAGCATCTACATGGATGTTAAAATCACCCACAATAATTATTTTATCTGAGCTCAGAACTAAATTAGATATAAAGTCTGAGAAATCAGACAGAAACTCTGTATAAGGCCCAGGTGGACGATAGATGATAACAAGTAAGACTGGTTTCTGAGTTTCACAGCTGGGGTGGACGAGGCTAAGCATCAGGCTTTCAAATGAATTAAAAGTCTGTCTGATGACTAAAGTTAGTTAACACAGCCATGTGCAGAATCACGAAGAGGGAGAGTCTAATAATGGCCTAAGATCTTAGTCACACCACATCAACCACCGGTCACTGGGGAAAACTGCTTTATTGTACAGGTTGCTGGGTGGTTGCTGGATAGGAAATTGATTGCTACAGACCTAAGCATGGCCTAGTATACGTCAACTATAGGTCACTAAAAAAGTGTGTATATCTTGGTGACTGGTTGCCCGAGGTTGCTGGCAGTTGCTAGGTGAAACTTGTATAAAGGATATGCAGGGATGCATATGCTTTGTAATTGGTTTGGTTACAAGCAGGCACCCAAAGTTTGCATGGAAGATCGCTGAAAACACTTGCCAACTGCTCTGCTGAGCAGCAGTGAAACTGCAAATGTTGGCAAATTCCATGCAAACTAGGGGTGATCTGAGCAATCTGCTAGCAGCTGAAGCAATTGCAAGAGTTTTGCTGAATCTTTGTGGTCGATTTCACCTAATGATGATCAGAAACCTCTAGCAACCACTTGCCAGCTGGTTGGGGAATACATAATTTCCTCTGGTAACTCTACATTACCAAGGCAGCGAGGAAACAGACTGATAAAAATCCTAGAATTTCACCGTCTCTGTACCTCACAACGATTATTAATCGTCAGAAGGCACTAAATGGATAAACATGGCAGAGAGGAGTTCAGTGATGGCTTGTCACTTTTCTGTTCTGGAGGTTATTACAAATTGTTTAGAAAATACAGACAGTAGCTACGTAGTAGTAGTGACGTATGGCCTACTTTGATGGATAAAAGAGAGGCAGAGCATGTTCTGTGGCTCCAGTGCCAGAGCCGTGTTTACTGCAGCCTGCACTTGTGGAATTCAACAGTACACACACAAAGAGAGAGAGATTAGTGTAAGTATAGATCCATGTTCATTACATGAATACACACCCTGAAATACATCAGTCCATGTGGCGATACATACCTGCTAGCTGTCATGCTTTTGATTACACACTCATAAAAACACACTTATGAGAAATGAGGGCCTGAATTACAACCAGCCATCTATTCACACCTCCCTGACAAGAAGGGGGGGTAGAACTCACATATCTCTCCAAACATCCGCTGCTAAAAATAGGTCCATTTGTCAGCGTTTTATATATAGTGGGAAAATACAGTGAGGTGATTTTACCGCAGTCATATCAACCCGCTAAATCTAAAGCTGAATCTACAAGGTTATCATCATATAATTCCAAAAATCAATGTCAGATTTGCAGAAGTAAATGAAATTATAAATGAACTAATGTTTATTGAACATAAAATACATGCTTTGGTCATTTTGGTGTCATCTTAGTTTCATCTGTTGCTCTCTGAGGTGCTATTTTGTTGAGTTGTATTAAACAGTTTAACAAGATGTTAACCCTCTTAGGCTCAAATTAAGTTTTTGTTGCTAATGCACAAAAGAATACCTGCAGTGGTACTTCTGAGTAAAAAAAACTCATAAAATATGTATGTGGGGTAATCAGGTTGTTCGTTTTTAACTGTTGCAAATCTGCAACGCCTGCCTTGAGAGGGTTAAGCTGCCCTGTGGGCCAAAAATGCCACTATGAAGTGACTGTGGTGGACATGAGGATCATCCTAAGTGATCTGTCCAAGACCTTCATCCTGTCACAGCCTCTGCCTTACAAAGACACATACTCACACCTTTCTTTCTTTCTTTCTTTTGCCGGCATGCATTCTTTTACGATCCATAGGGACCAACTGATCGGTTTACACACGTTGTTTAGTTGTAACCCTAAACTATACAGATGAAGCCCTTTCTGTGTCTGTGTGTGTGTTCATTTTACACACAGTAGAGCTGTGTGACAAGTTTCGCTGCCCCTTTGCGGCACATTCGGTGTACATCTCAGATTTCTAACATATATGACCTGTAATTGCTGTGCTATTGTGATGTACAGACAACACACACACATGCTCTCATACTTAGTCCCTCCCCTGCTTGGTTTTGCTCCAAGGTGAAAAGCAAAAGATCCCACCGGTGAAACCAGACCTTGTTCAGGAGTACTTTTGCCTGTCCCCCCACCTTCAGTGGGGGTTCCACCTTTCTCTGTAGATTATTTTCACCCCACCGGTCTCACCTGCCCGCCATTAGAGTCGGTTTTATCACCAGCTGCTTGCATGTTTGCCTGCTGGAAGCCATTACAACATTAACGCTCTCTCCTCCATTGTTTATCGTCATTATCTACCCCTCTCCATTCGCTTCGCCTCCTCCAGGCATGGAGTGTTTAGTGTACTTCAAAGTGGGTGATTATCAGTTTTTTTCAAGGTGGGTGATTCTTTTGCAGAGTCAGTAAGAACGTGTACAGATGCATGTTTGGGTATGTTAGATTTAAAAGTTGTTTGTTTAACGTAGACCAGGTAGTTTCAAAAAATGTTGCAAAAGTCTACATTAAACAGTGCAGCTTTGGGAACAGTTCCAGTCTCAAGCCCTAAAAGTGGCACCCCCCACCACCCAGAAAAAAAAGGAGCGTTACAATTAAAGACATCGCCTTTTAAGATTACATCAAAGTAGCTCAGGAATTTTGGGTGTGTATAACACAGTGAGCCAGTTTTGTGGGACTGATGAGGCAGGTAGACAAAGCAGTCTACCTGCCTCCATGTGGGATGAATGCTTGTGTATGCTAAGCTAATGTTTACTGCAATGATGTGAGGATCGATTTAACCGCATTTGTCTGTGACACACTCCGCTGCAGTCCTTCATGCTCATCAGCCTTTGTTAACATTACGGTATCCTCTGATATTTTAATCTGGATATGTGTAGTAAACATCATGTTTTATTGACACTCTTTAGAGTCTAATATGAGACCACAGCTTCCAGTCTGTAACTATTTGGTTTGACAAACTGTGAAAGCATGTTCTGGTGAACTCTCTTGTATAAAACACTTGAAAAGAGGAGGTGATCTGTCAATGAAAGATCCCCTTCAGCTGAGCGAACACGTGTTGTATGAGGGGAAGAGCAGCAGGATGTAACCAAAGCCAAATGCAGAACAGAAATCTAGTTCACAAATCCAGCTGCTTACAAATACACCACCTTTTGTTCTAATAGTTTAACATATTTATTGAAACTGTAAACTAGCCATACTCAACTGCTACTTAAGCATAATGAGGAGAAATAGTTAATAAAAAAAATAAACTTCTTTTCAAGGAGACAGAACACAAAAGTGTCAAAAACTGCAGTTCCACAAGCGGCCACTTGAGGCTGTCTCCAAAAATCAGAATGGTGTGTTAAAACATATATTTTTTAGAACCGTTATAAAGCACGTTTGGATATTGATATGAATACTTTCCCGCTTTCAAGGCAGGTATAGATTGGGTGACTGGATATAGGGACGTGGTTAGTTTGACTGGAAAGTGTAAATAACGTACCCTGAGCTTGAAGCTCAGTGGATGGATGGATGGATGGATGGATGGAACAATGGATGGATGGATGGATGGACCAATGGATGGACCAATGGATGGATGGATCAATGGATGGATGGATGGAACAATGGATGGATGGATCAATAGATGGATGGAACAATGGATCAATGGATGGATGGAACAATGGATGGATGGATGGATGGATCAATAGATGGACCAATGGATGGATGGATCAATGGATAGATGGACCAATGGATGGATAGATGGATGGATCAATGGATTCTAGAGTCATCTTGCTAAGCTAATTTGCTAACCTTCATTGATAACACTCTATCGTCTCTTGATGAAATGTGCACACTTCGAGCTCCAAGCAAACTAAGACATTAAAGGCTAAAAAATTATAACATTGAGTCCAAAACCATGTCCATCTTTTATGTAGAATCCAGACTTGCATGGTCTTCCTTTAGGCTGGACTAGGCAGCTAAGCAGGATTTCCAGATGCTGTAGAGCCTGCATTAAGTCTCATCACCTACCTGTTAATCATCACACTAAAAGCACAAGTTCAGGTGTTCAGGAACTAAATCAGAGCTCCTTTGTTTTCACTATGATCTTATCTGCCTTGACCAGTCACGTCTCACAAATCAAAACACGACAAGTCACCAAAATCTGAGTAAAACCCTCTTTGTCTACTTCATCGATCACAACGTGTCCAGCATCCCTCTTTGTCTGCACTATTGTTCGGACACCATCTCGCAGATTGAGTCTCTTCTTGTGACATCCCACTGAAGCTAGCGAGAAGCAGCCCATTTCTGCTTGTTTGTGTTGGCTTTGCATGCGGGCTGCCTATTGTCGCTGAGGCGAGAGTTCAAGTAGTTCAAAGTGTGTCTGCAAGAATGCAGATGTAAATCAGACTCACTATCAGTATTTCTACATGACTGCTCATAAAAAATGATGACTTGAGCCAAGATGGAAAAAACTTTGCAGGCTCGGGGAATCCCAAATTGACTTTTGTGATCGACAGCAGCGGTGACCTCATGTCTCTGTGCTTGAGTTATTTCTGCTTTTTTCCTTTTTTGTTTCTAAATGTATTTAAAAAGTAAATTCACACATGTGATCGCTTTGAAAGATTTGCTTCTAGTACTAAACAGTCCTCTTAAATGATTGTTGACCCTGGATGCACTTTAAAAGAGGCGAAGCAGCGCTACGGGAGGAAATTAGAGTCACAACTCCAACAGAGTGACTCTAGGAGCCTGTGGTGGGGACTAAGGACAATAACGGATTATAAAGCACCAACAACCGGTATGACAAACGCGGACGTGACTCTGGCAGACGAGCTGAACACTTTCTATGCTCACTTTGAGGCTGTAGCTAAGGACTCCAACGATGCTAGTGCTAGCGGCGCTAACGGCTGCAGACAGGAAGATACTGCCAACACCGGAAACGTGCTCATCATCTCCGAGCATGACGTGAGGAGAGCCTTCAAGAGAGTGAACACCAGGAAAGCAGCAGGACCAGACGGCATCCCAGGTCGTATCCTCAGAGACTGCGCACACCAGATAGCTCCTGTGTTCACTGAGATATTCAACATCTCTTTATCTCAGTCGGTGATCCCCACATGCTTCAAGGAGTCCATCATTGTTCCTGTCCCGAAGAAACCCCACCCTGCTTCTCTCAATGACTATCGCCCTGTAGCCCTCACCTCAGTAGTGATGAAGTGCTTTGAACGCCTGGTCAGAGACTTCATCATTTCTTCACTACCAGACACACTGGACCCGCTACAGTTCGCTTACCGTCCAAATCGTTCCACAGGCGATGCCATCTCTCATCTCCTCCACACATCACTTACTCACTTGGACACTAGAAGGGGAAATTATGTTAAAATGCTCTTCATCGACTACAGCTCTGCATTTAATACCATAATTCCCTCCACACTCACCACCAAACTGGAGCACCTGGGACTCAGCTCATCTATGTGTCAGTGGATCTCCAACTTCCTAACTGGCAGACCACAGGCAGTAAGGATGGGTGGACATGTCTCAGCCTCCATCACTCTCAGCATCGGAGCCCCCCAGGGGTGTGTTCTGAGCCCCCTGCTGTACTCTTTGTACACATATGACTGTGTAGCCACTACCAGCTCCACCACCATCATTAAGTTTGCTGACGACACCGTCGTGGTGGGCCTGATCTCTGACAACAACGAGATGGCCTACCTGAAGGAGATTAGGAATCTGGAGAACTGGTGCCAGAGGAACAACCTCCTTCTAAACGTCAGTAAGACAAAGGAGTTGATAGTGGACTTCAGCACTAAGCAGGAGAGGAACTACCGGACCCCCGTCATCAACGAGTGCCCAGTGGAGAGAGTGGACAGCTTCAAATACCTCGGAGTTCACATCACGCAGGACTTGTCATGGTCCTGTCACATCAACACCGTGGTGAAAAAGGCCCGACAGCGTCTCTACCACCTCAGATGCTTGAGAGACTTCCGACTCCCCTCCAAGGTGCTCAGGAACTTTTACTCGTGCACCATAGAGAGCATCTTGACAGGAAACATCTCAACCTGGTTCGGGAACAGCACCATGCAGGACAGACGAGCTCTACAGAGGGTTGTGCGGTCAGCTGAGAGCACCATCCGCTCCGAGCTCCCTGACTTGCACTCAATCTACAGCAGGCGGTGCTGGACCAAGGCCAGGAAGATCGTGAAGGACCTCAGCCATCCCAATAACGGACTGTTCTCTCTGTTGAGGTCAGGAAAGCGATTCTGCTCCCTGAAGACCAACACAGAGAGACTGAGGAGGAGCTTCTTCACGCAGGCGATACGGTCTCTCAATCACACCACCACATAGTACTGACCCACACATATGGTTCTTACACACACACTGGATATTCTGGACTTTGTTTACACTAATTCGATTAGATGCGTGGTCATCTAATCGAATCACTTCATCACTAAATTACTTTAAGCATATTTGTACTGCACAAGACACTTACAAATGTGGATTGCACAACACTGGACATTATATTTCTTCATTTCCATTTAATACTTGTACAGCTGCTGTTATTGTATATATATATTTATATTTCTTCATACATTCTTATATATTTCTATACTGTGTATTTGTGTATTGTGTATTTTGTTGTACAGTTATTTTATTTTCAACTTTAATTTATATATTTTATCTTATTCTTTCCCAGTTAAATTTACCCTTCATTCTAATTTGTTGTTGTACAGTTATTTCATTTTTAACTTTAATTTTTATATTTTATTTTATTCCTTCCTAGTTAAATTTACCTTTTTAATTTTCACATTTATTTCCTATCTTATTCATAGCCTTTTTTTTTTCTTTAGGTCACGAGCAGTTGTCTAAGCATTTCACTGCATATCGTACTGTGTATGACTGTGTATGTGACAAATAAAATTTGAATTTGAATTTGAATTTGAAAAGTGACTCTACACTTAGTTGGTTTGGGTCTATTTTTATGCGCAGTCTCTCTATCAGAGTGGATTTAAGGCTGGGCCGTGGAGCAGGAGAGAGAGAAAGCAGACCTGGACCGGATATTCTGACGATGAGACAGGCAGTGTCTTGGACATGGGGTCTGAAATACCAGTGGGGAGGGGGCAGTCAGGATGGGTGTCTAAACTTGAAGCATAAATAGCAGGAGGGAGGAGATCATGTGACCTCAAAATCCCCCTCCTCTGAGGTCACACTGGTGTCAGTGTCAGCACAGCAGTATTTCTATCCACGTGGGAAATGCAGTAATTGGATTTGGTGTTTGTGCTCCATGTTGTGAGAACGGGCTTTTAGTTTCTGGAGATGAAGGGCTAAACTCTACTAATGTGTGACACCTACTAAATGATCTTACAAGATCGTGGCAGATTATATTCCCTGCTGTCACACTGTGACCGGCTACACCCCTGATTTTGTGATGGTCTGATAAGAGAAAAATACTTAATAACCCAGCACAGCGCCCAAGGATCCAAAACCCACATCCCAGTGAGCGGTGTTGGAGGGACACATTGTTTAGCTCCTGTCTGCATGTCCATTCTCGCCCCAGTTAATTTTGTTCTTAAAAAAACATCCTGCTTTAATTGTGCTTATAGAGGGAGGGGAAAAAAGATAAAAGAAAACAGCTGGGCAGCACGTGAGACAGAGAACCAGCAAGGCCATACAGGTAGAATGCTAATCCTGTCTAATAGCAACGCTTCTACTCATCATGGCAGTAACGGAGAGAGAGGGATACATGCATGGGTGTGTGTGTGTGTGTGTGCAGCCAGTGGTGAAAACGTTAATCGAGTACTGCGCAGTGTTGTTTACTTTACTGCTGGTGTGCACTTCACAATAAAAAGCTTTACACAAGTCTAAATGCCTCTCCTAGATTAAACTATCCAGCAGTTATAGCATTATATGCTAATGCAAAATTATATGCTCCGATAAGATATATAATACTGAAGCCTCGTTTGCACAGCAGCTCGAGTGAACCTGACACATCCCCATCTTGTAAATTCAACAATCACTGAATCAACATCTCAGTGATTTTGCTCACTTTTCCCCCTTTTTAAAAATTTCTTGTGATTTTCTTCTTCTTTTACTGTGCACAAGAGTCACCAAGGCTATATCAGCATTTATAAATGAAAGCCTGAAAGCGTTTTGGGACACAGTGTAGGAAAACAATTACCTACATTTTTTTTGTTTGTTTGTTTTTTTCAAATAAACAATATGTTGCACAAAAAGGAAAAAGGTCTGCTTGCTGTTTACTTGGAGCCAAATAGCATGCATATCTTTGCCATTCCTATTCCTACCCTGTATCTATCCATCCACCCGTTCATCTATCCATCTATCCAGCCAGCCAGCCAGCCAGCCATGTCTCTTATCTGGGTCCAGGTTACCAGGCAGCACTATAAGCAAAGTCCTGTATTTCAACCACGGGAAACACCGAGGCATTCCCAAGCTGGTTCACAGCAAATCCAGCATGTCCAAATTAACACTGTCAGATTTGATTTCAACACTATTAAAGTGTCTATATGGGTCCACACCAGAGAGTGTTAATTTAACTCTTTTTGGAGAGTTGGTACGTTAACTCTGATTTAGTGTTAAACACCAAATCTGTCTGGAGTTGATAATTTAACACTTACTAATGCTAACTAGGTGTTAAGAGTTTATATATTAACTCTCAAAGAGTATTTTAGTTTAACTACGTAAGAGTTATCTTCTAATTAATTCTAAAAAGCGGGAATTTTACTGTTCTGAACTTCTAGAAATTTCTTTTGGAAATAAACATTTACTAAAAAGACGCAATGGTTTTTGAAAAACATTTATTCTGAACTGTGCACCACAATTTCAAAACATTTTCTGAAAGATGTAACAGTGTACATGTTCTCACTTTCATTAGAATTTTGTTTATCAAAAGGTCTGACATAGGTGAGCTGGTAAATGCAAATAACAGCATTCTCATCACTTATTTCTTCAATACAATATGCATGTCCTTCATTCATCCCTTTGTGGAACTTCAACGCACTTCTGTTCTCCCCCATATTCCATCTTCACAAGCATATCCTATGTGGAGATTGAATAAAAATTAGTTGACACTAATTAATGGCACAAATAATCCGGTAATCAATTGCAGCACAGTAAAAAAAAAAGGAATCCTCTTTGAGCCATTACTGGTGTAAAGTATTTTCCCAAAAGACAAGGACAACGGCAACAGGTAATACTGAACTAAATGTAAAACCTCAAACTTTTTCATTTTTACCTAAACCGTGTGCACAAAACTCTGGAGGGATCTAAATGCTAACGTAGAACCCAGTCAGGCCGTCTGCTACTGCTGTTTGCTCGGTTTTTTTTATGGGAGATCGTTTTCAGGCTTCAAGTAGCACCATTATACCAACATTTCACATTCTAGACATTGTTTTAGGTGTATTCAACCAAAAATTTGACTGAAAATTCACATGCAAGCTTTTTTTCAGCGCTGTGGTATTTGTCCGCAAACAATACCTTTCAGCTAGCTAAAACAGAATATTATGCTATCAGCGAGCAACATAGCTAATGCCTTTCACACAGCTTTGTCTCAACTCCAAAGAGCCACAGAAGTAAAAGCTAATAATAATAATTGAAACAATCTTTGAAAAAATGACTTACCAAGCATGGCAAACAACTCAAATATGTAGAGCAAAATGTTCTGAAACGGCTTCACTTCAGCTTCGATTGGAGCCTATGGTGCTGGGGGCGGAGTCTGTGAATTTACTCTATTGGTGTCATAGCCCCTATAGGAGTTCAGCGTTAAGAGGTCAAGAGTTAATGTTTCCATTGTAACACCTCCAGATTTGACATAGAAACACTCATTTTTAACACTCGATTTTAACTACTATCATTTTACACCTCAGAGTTACATTAAAAGAATGTGACTCTACTTAGAGTAAAATTAACTCTACTTTTGCAAGAAGACTACTAACACCAATACATTTAACACCTTTGAATTTGCTGTGTTGAGAGACATAATCTTTCCATCATGTCCTGGATCTACCCTGGGGCACCCTCATTTAGTTAATTAATGCTACAGTACTGCAGGCATCTGCCTACAGAGAGCCTACGGAGAGGTGGCTTAACCCACTGCAAATGTGCTCCCTTGCAGTCCTGCAAACTTTCAAGTGGACAATGCTGATGACCATTGCATTGTTTAAGTGCTGAATAGTTTACGAGTTGACAAGAACAGGGAAGGGAGTGACAGTTGTCACCACTGGCCGGCTGATTGACTGACCAACAACAGCACGAGCAAGGATGCCCCACACACCGATTACTCCACACTTCTTTTGGATGCTGTCCCCATCTGACAACAGAAGCTGTCTGTAGGTAGACTGACAGCTTGATGCTGCCCACAAACTGCCTGTCCTCCATCCCGGAGGAGTCCTAGTCAGATACCTCAGCTGGCTCTGATCACCTGCCGAATGATGAAGCTGCACTGTCTGGCGCATTTTCAGATACATAAATAACAATAAAATAAATATCAAATTGCATGCACTGTACTTGAGCTGTCAGTGAGCCAGACGTTTTTGGTTTTTGTTTTTTGCTTCATGCTGGTATCTGAGGTGTTTCAGTTTATACCTGACGCTCGTCTTCATGATGCAGATGTCAGGAGTGAATGCTCACCTGCGTGCCGGGTTTCATATTTGGAAGGTTTCTAAACTCATTGCAACGTGATTGATGATGTGGACATCATGGAGATTTAACTGTCAAATGTTTCCGTGACCAGAGATGGGCAGTAACGCGTTACTTGTAACGCGTTACTGTAATCTGATTACTTTTTTCAAGTAACCAGTAAAGTAAGGGATTACTATTGCAAAAACGGTAATTAGATTACCGTTACTTTCCCGTAGGAATGCTGCGTTACTGCGTTACTAAAACCGTGATTTTTTTTGCGAGAATGTCTCATGACAGTGATGTAAGCGAGTGCGACGTTCGTGACAACAGCTGTGTGCAGATCAACAATGGATCATATATCGAGTGCGGGAGAGAGTGTGTGCGTGCAGCGTTTAAAGCGTGGAAGTACTGACCTTATTTTGAGTTTGATTCCATAAAAAGTGACAAAAACATTAACGTCCGTTGTGCTTGGGAAGAAAACTTCTTTTTACAGCGAAAAAAAACCCCTAAACAAGCACCGAGTGCGCTACCACGTAATGGGAAATTCACAGAGAAGCTGCCGTATCCTTCCACTGACCGCTGCGGCACACCTGCACCAGAGCACACCTCCGTCTACCCTACTCCTGCTTTACAGGTGAAAATAGAGCAACAGGACCGCTGAGTCTTTGATTTTATTTATTTTCTGCTGTGTTTTACTTGCATCTATTTGAAAGACTGAGTGTAAACACAAAAAAAACATTTTATTTTATGTGCTGGAATGTGCAGAAAATAGGTTTAAATGTTAAACTAATTTCTTCAAGTCAGAGAATGTTGCATATAATTTAATTTTTGCTTGATGCATAAAGTTAAAAGATTAAAACTGATAAAACAAGTTAAAAAAAAGAGACTTTTCCATTTGATTACATTTTGTATGATGGATTATGCAGAAAAAGTAGAATTGGGCTGAAAGATCTATCGCTTAATCACCTATTCAGGTTGTAAATCGTGTTTTTAAAAGTAACTAAGTAACTAAGTAATTAATTACTTTTGAAAATAAGTAATCAGTAAAGTAACGGGATTACTTTTTTGGGGAAGTAATCAGTAATTAGTTACTGATTACTTTTTTCAAGTAACTTGACCAACACTGTCCGTGACAGTGGAAGAGTTGTCTCCACCCTACCCCACCACTCCTCCTCCTCCTCCACAGTTCTATGAAAATATTTTCTCCCTGCAAGCTTCATATTTTTATGGCTCAGTTGCTCACGTTAAATGTTGCTGCCTGTTTTTTCTCTATTATGTCATTAAGGTGACTGTGGTAGGCAGGGTAGCACAGCACATATTTTTCAGGACATTTGTCAGATTAAATGTCCCACCCAGTTTCTCGCTGACTTGATTTTTTTGGAGGACTTTCTGTCGGTCGTCCTCAAGGAAGTGGAGAGGTGTGGCAGTTTGTAGGAGCTTAGTTTACTTTTGACTGAATCAAGCAAACCACAGCTGCATTCAGAGGTTAACATTAAATTGTTTCACAACATTAACACAGCCCTAACAGGATTACTGATTGAGAAATGAAAAGGGGGGAGTATCCCCATTATGATGATTATGTTGTTTAGATGAAATCAGTAAAGGAAAAGCTCCTGATTATACTAAAAGTCAACTGTTTGGTAAAGAACCATATCTGTGGGATTTCTGTAGGTTTTAACCCTTTAGCACCAAACTGCATGTGCTCTGCTTTTTTCTTTGTTGTTTTCTGTTAATTTTACTGTAGCAAAGACCAGCAAATTAAAAAAAAATGGTGCAAAAAGCACACAAAACATAAAAGTTGTTGGAAAACTAAAGCTGACAAAACACAATGGCGGTGATTTGGGGGAGACAATAATGTGTAGAGCTGAAAAATCTACAATCTGCAGAAGCTGCACGTGAAGAATCTATCAACATATTTTTGAGTTAAAATGTTAAAAACGGTGCAGAAAAAAATCTAATAGATAATTTAGGTAAATAGATGGATTCATAAATGCATGATTAGCATAACTTTTTCATTCTCCTATAATTTCACATATTAGATGAAAATGAATAATTACACGTTTGTTCGTGGTTTGGAAAAATCTGGCACTTTTAAAACATCCTTAATCGGTGAGCGTGCTGTCAGAGTGAAACGTCTTCTCCCTTGTTTGGAGGTTAAACGGTTTACTTTATTTGCAGCAGATGTCCGGTTTCGATCCGTCATAGTGTCACAAATTTCCGCTGGTTGTTATCGGTGACCTGTCTCGAACTGGGTGGCCCAGTGGAGGGGAACACACACATACAGTAATACACGTGAGCCTTTGGACAAGTACACAAAGCTCTAAACACGTTTAACCACACAAATACATCCATAGATCTGAGATCACCCCACACGCGCATGCAGAGCACATACGCACGATTACATGCGTATTTGCCTTCTATACATATATCCTCGTGCTCGAGTGCTTATATACAGTCTGTCACGCTTAGACATGACACGAACGCACACACCATGACACATGCAGCGTTGAAATAAACAGTTGTAAACAGGGAACGCTGGAGGCCCAAACACAGCTGGCCAGTCTCCTGTGGTGCATGTCAGGGTCACAGATGGCGATGGAAAGAGGCAGAGGGAGGATGAGATGATGAAGGGAGAGGTGGAGTAAAACCTGAGAGATGTGCTGATAAAGAGAGAAAAGAAAAAGTTTATCCTCCTCCTGCCTTTTCGTTTCTTTTCTTTCTTTTTTTTAACCCCTTTGCCTTTCTTTGTTTTTGGAGCAGCTTCTGATTCTTCTTGTTTTTCCAGTGAAATCATTCCTCAGCTTTCCACGCCGCTCAGCATTTTAACTTCTTTAAGCTGTACACAGGCTGTATATAAAAGATGGGCATAGATGGGCTCTGACATCAGCAAGTGGTTCATTATAGGGACTGGATTTTAACATTTTGGCATAATCATCTTTGGCAGAGGTGATTTATTTCTGTATTTCTAAAAAAAATATTAAGTATGACGTTATCAGCTAATGCTAGCTAGCTTGGTTAGCGCATTGCATGCATAAACTGGACGGTTGCAACATAAAGAAAGAGATCACTGCCAATTAAAATTGAATTCATGTAAAGTGTTGTAAAGGCTTCTTTCACACTAGATATAAAAAAACTGCACAGGTCACCTTGACTTGTAATTTCAACATCACACATGTTTGGTTGGTATTTGGTTAAATAGCAATCAAAAATTGTTCAGCTTGTTAAGTTTGAAGAAGGTCACTGGGCTCCATGCTGCTTTCTTCTGTTTAATAGCATTGTTTTCTGGTGATTTCACAGTGGTACATATAACCACAAGGGGTCCTTTGGTGTTGGTGCCTTGGCGCACAGGCTGTGGAAATTCTGAACATTAAGAAATGATGTTGCTCATGCCTTCCAGCATGCCTGGAAACGCCTTGGTGTTCCTCTGGCTGAGATGGAGTAGATCAGGGGTGTCAAACTCAAATACACAGTGGGCCAAAATTCAAAACTGGTACAAAGTCGCGGGCTAACATTAATATTTATTGAAAAAAAAAATCTTCCTCTAGATATAAGAATGAATCTTTTCTTATGGACTCAAACAAGTTTTGCTGAAAAACTGAATATGGAACAAGCAAAGCTTAATACTAAACAATATATATATTAGCTGTATAATACCAGTAGGCCAGCTCTAATAGTAATTTGGTATGGCTTCGCGGGCCAAATGTAATTAGGCTGCAGGTCAAATTTGGCCCGCGGGCCAGAGTTTAACACCTATGGAGTAGATGGATGGTCAGGTCTAGGCTTGCTGCTGCTGGCCCCATACCCACATAGCAGACAGGTCTGGCCAGATCTGGTGTCAAGCTGGCACTGCTGCCTGACTTCTGGCATGGTAAGTGGTATGTCATCCAGATACGGGCCACGCCTGGCATATATGGCACTGTTTATGTGATGGCATGCCACATCTGGCCTGATTTTGGTTTGGTTTATGTGGGCCAGGCTCATAGAAAACAGGTCTTGCCCAGATCTGGCATCAAACTAGCACTTCTGACTGACTGGTGTCATGGCAGGGTGTGTGTACCGAATTTCCCAGAGGAACCCACCCGAGGGATTAATAAAGTTTTATCTTATCTTATCTTATCTTATCTTATCTTATGTCAACCAGATGTGGGCCAGGTCTGGCAATGATGGTACTATTTATGTTCCTATTTTCCTATTTTAGTTAGAAGACCCAAATGCCATGTTGCAATACTATACTGCTATGGTAGCCAAAGTTTCAAATGCAGGTTTGAAAGGTTTGTGAGTTTACACTTTACCCAAAACCTAGAGAGGGTTTACTCATGTTTACCACTGTGTGGCTGTAGATCAGGTCACCTACTGATCGGAAGGTTAGTGGTTCGATCCCTGGCTCCTCCAGTCTGCAAGTCAAGAGTGTTAATGTCTATAAATGTAGTTAGGAAGCACTCAGTTTAGAGAAAGTGTGTGAATGTGGCATGTTGTGTAGAGCACTTTGAGTAATCCGGGAGAGTAGAAAAGTACTGTATAAGAATCAGTCCATTCACTGTCTGAACAGTGTTACTTTTGCACTATTATGTTCTGATGTTCTGGCACATGTTGTTATTACATGGCTTGATTAAGGTACACATTAGGCTGACATCTGGGGCCAAAGCTGAAATTGTTCTGGGCCAGCACAGGACCACCAGTGTGTCTGCAACTGGCCCGTGGCTGCACACAACTTACACATTGCACACATACCGCAAAGAATGACGGCCCTTTGGTGGCCCAGATCAGGTTTGCCAGAGGTAATCCACACATGGGCCAGCACAGGACTACCAGTGTGTCTGCAACTGGCCTTGTGCTGGCCCATGTGTGGGCCACCTTTGGCAAACCACATCTGGCCCACCAAAGGGTCGTCATTCTTTGTGGTATGTGGGCCATGTGTAAGCATACCAATTTTGCTATGTGGGTATAAGTTGTAGAAAATGGATGGATGTTTTATTATGGCACCAAAAACCACTTGATTAGCATTTGAAAAAACAAAACTGTGGTTTGGTTTAAAATATGGTTTACAAAATTGACCAAATATATTAAAAAATGGAACTAACCAAATATGCTTTAACGTGACAACACGGGGGCCTGTACAAGCCACAAGTCACTAGGTCCATCATTGCACAGAGGCCAATATACACCTTGTGCCTCTGACATACCTGTGAAACTGCCACTTCCCATGGTTCAAATGGTTAAACACTTTCAGTTTTATAGTGTTTTAGAAAGTTATCATTTTACTTTTTTTTTTGCTCATATGCAGACTATTACCTTAATATGAACTGTTTAAGTGCTCACGCATTCCAGCTGACAATCAAACCACCCCATCATGTTAGAAGGAAGGAATTATATAACATACAAAGCAAACAAAGGTCTATCTCCCCCTTTTTTAAAAAAACAAACAAACAAAAAAAAAACAGCTACCTTGTTTTATCAGGCATTGTTGTCTTAGCCCTATAGCTTTAGAAGAGGCAAAGTATATGATCTTAAGGGTAACCCTAGACTCAACTTTCTTCTGGATAACATCAGCAGATTCTATAGGAATGAAAAGGCAAGTCCAGACGTCAGCTGCTACCCACGAGATGTGCCTCTCAGGTCCAGAAGACCACGAAAGTAAAGACCCCCTGTCAGACATACACATACATTAAACGTGTTTGGAAAGTATACTGTGGGTAAACACTCAAGATAATTAAGTGAATATAAGTCAGAGTAGAAGTAAACACACAGTGTTGGATCCACGAAGATGATCATGAATAAACATGTTTAACAGTCTTTTGCGAGTAAACATTTGCAAATTGAAAGTTTCAGGCTTTTGTCTGGAGTGAGCTTGTTGTGTATCGTGACAGTCGTTGGATCTGACACTTGACCGTTGGAGGGGTTCACACTTGACCACTAGTAAGCCTACTTTCAAGGATGCACTTCTGCTGCACATGGGTCAGCAAAATGAAGGCAGCCATGTATTTAATTGGGCGCATAGCATGCCAAACAACTTAAACTTTGTTTAATATACAGTGAGCACATGTTGCACATTTACTTGATGCTGAAAAGAATTTAGAGAGCTCATATACTGTATACGATTACAATGAAACCTGATTACTGGGAGTAGATGTTTTCCACTAATGGACGATTCAAGCAAGTCCAACACAAAGTCACAGACCATGTAATGTCCAAATCTCCCCTGGGATTAACAGTAGCACAAAAACCGCCCTCTGGGAGATTCAGGGACTGAGTTTTCATGGCCAGGCAGCTCCTGTAGGAGGACTGTGTAGGTGGGCCAGTAGTTTTTAAACACACCAGCTTCTCATGTTATGTTTCCCTTCTGTCTGTTTTACTTGCCTAACTGCCGAAGTATCAGTGTCCTTGTTACCAATTTGTTTCCCCTACAGTTGACAGATGTGGAGTACAGTAGTCTAAGTTTACCTTCCTGGACTGAAGTTTTTCTACTGTCCCGGAGATTTTTGAGTTAAGAAGTTGTTCTTACCAGGAACTGCAACATATGGAGGACTGGTTGTTAGACCAGTCTTAGCTGGACTGCATAGCTGAACAAAGACTAAAACCTGCAGACCAAGATGCTGAAGTTAGAGTTCATTCTCTAGAGACTCACTGCCGAGGCAGCTGACCTTATTGTCCAGTGAAACATGCTCTCATTTGTCGAAAAGTCTAAGTCTGTGAGAAATGTTTGAGTTACTTGAGAGTTAATTTTAACCCTGTAACACAAGAAAGCTTGCTTCTGCCTTCACTCCAGCAATGAAGTATCTTTTGCTTTTATGTTATCCAGCAGCAGAAAGTGCTCAGCACGCCTTAAACACACAAGATAACACAAGAGATGATCAAGTAGCATTCACATTGTGAATTCAGGTTTCAGCTCATTGTCCTGATATCTTTACCTTTTCTATGAGATAATCTTAGCTGTCTGTAGCTCTGTAAGTGTGTGTGTGTGTGTGTGTGTATGTGCTGTTCTGAGTTTCATAGTGAGGAAAATTTGACTGTTCTGTCACGTTTAAAGGTCTCCTTTGACATTTATGTTTGAGCTTTAGGGTGTTGGGATTAGCAGTACAGTGTAATACCTGTGTCTACTTGTCCAAATGTACTCACGTGTTCCTGTTAACAGTAGTTCTTCGCTGCGTGCACGTGACTATGTTTTGTCTCTCCGCGTTCACCGTTACATCACTCGGCTTCTACTCTGAGTTTTTTCCCCCGCTGATCTGCAGCTTAGCATCTGTTTGCACATATCATCCCTCATCTTTAAAGTCTGGGTGTGGACAGAGGGAAGTGAACAAGCACCAGTGCCCAAGCACATCTCCGCCCTGCTCAGGTGGAACCTGGATTAGAGCCCAGAAGTGAGGATCCCGGGGGCAAAAAGAATCTGAATCAGTGCTCTCTCATTGGACAATACACCAGGAAGAATTTGTGGTTTAACAAAAGAAGGATAACAGACCCAAATCAAAAGTTGAAATCTGAGAACTGAGATGCACAGACTACTAATCAGCATCAAATCTGAAGTCTCTCCTTTGCTTTTCTTTCTTTTGCTATTATTTTCTAATTCCATAGATTTCCCATCATCCTTGCCTCTTTTCCTTTAAAAAAAATATTTTAAAGATTTCACTGTGAGTAGGAAAAATGCTCCAAATCACTTCTATTTTTAGCTTCTTGTCTCTTTAGCCTCTTTAGCCTTTAATCTGAGCACCCTCCCTATTTTTTATTTTTTTGGTCTCCCCCCATTTCTATCCCACTCTTTCTCCCTTTTTTTCTCCCTCTCTTGTTTCCCTCTCTGTTGCCCTCCTTCTGTCATTGTGATTAGACCAATAGAGGAGATCAGAGGGAATAAAAGCATGACCAGCACCAATGACCTTTCCCCTCCTTCTCTCTTTCTCTCTCCCTACTCTGTGCCAAGCTCACTTTCTCATTGTTGTGAATTTTCCTCCACTTTTCTTTCTCTACAATCACACAATGCAGCAGCAGCAGTTGTTGTACTTGTAGCAGGTGAAGTTGGCAATCGTATTCTTTGGTCTGTCCTTCTCTATTAATATTCTTCGCTAAAATATTTATAAACTTTGTCTTCTAGGAAAAAAATGCCTAATTCCAGGAATCTCTCTAGTTTTATACTCAAAGAAATTTTAAAGCCATTTGGATTGGAACTTTTGAGCAAACCTCAACCTTGATTATTGCTCTCACAGTCTGGGGTCATATGTTCTAATACAGAAAACACTTAAGCTCCACCCTGCAAACTTTCAAACCTCTTCACAACATATCCTCATCCACTTCTGTCCTCTTCATCTCCATCAGATGTCAACTGACGTCTTTCTATCCCTCTCTCCTCTTCATGAGCAGTCAGTGAAATGTCAGCCAAGACCCTTGAGTTTGACCCTGGAGAGAGGTTCAAACAGCTGTTTCATATAGACAATTTTTTCTTGGGTTCACACAGAAACAATCAAGACTGCAACACTTTATTTGAGCAGGTGACAAAATTTCAGGCATCATCAATAAATTCAGAGATCCATACGAGCACTCGCAGATTTCGTCTATCTCATCATCGGATCCATAAGCACGGATGGATGTGTTTAGGTTTTTTGAAGTTTACAGAGCCTCGTGTAGTTTAAGACTCATGGGTCAGCTTATAAAGGTTCTCTCTCTCTCGCTGTCTCTCTCTGGGTGGCCTATAAACTCCAAAAGAGCTGTGTGATGTTCCATAGATATCTCAGGAAGGAACCCAAAAGGTTAATCTGCAGTTCACTTGGAGTTTATAAGCTGCAAAATAGACATGTTCAGGTCTGTGATGACCGGGGAGTCTCTATCATCTGATGCATTGTTGTTCAGTGCCAACAAACTGACATGTAGTGAATATTTTTTTAGTTTTTGGCCCTCTGAATAAAAATAAACTTGCCTCTGAGGTCCACATCATTACAACTGAAAACCCTAACCCTTTATTTTGGAGAAAAGCAAACTGGACTTTTTTGGGAAAACTGAACAGTTTTTCATGAGCAAAAGTTGTCTTTGTTCCTTGACAAGGCAATCTAACAGAAATAGAAAGTGACATATTTTTATTGGATGGGATTAGAGTAAGGGTTAAGGTTGGGGTCTTGACTGATGATGACCCAAAAAGTCAGACAGTTAAGGTCAAGAATAAAACTTTATGAGCTTTTCTGCAAATTTCTGCAGATACTACAACATATAAACCAAATTCATTTTTTACCATTAATATGTAACAGATATAATAAAATCAAAGTGTATGACTGAAGAATTGAAGTTACACATTTCTAGAAGGTAAATCTGCATCTGAACGTCTTTTCCTTCAGTATTTATAAGCAGTAAAAGATGTTTATCAGCGTTTCGTATTGCATGATCTTTGTTTCAGTTTTTGTAAGTTCATGTAGGATTCATATTCTTGAGCTTGAAATCCGTTCCAGTAGTGGATGTTCATATTACATATTACAAGTAATCCCTGTGACCTGAAAGGCTTTAGACTGCTCTGAATGATCAGTTTCAGAAAGCTTTTAGACATCTTAGGCACACCAGCTACACCATTAGTCGGAGAGGGGCAGCCAATCAGAGGAAAGTTGTCTCAGGAGACAGGAGCTAAAACAGCTTGTTTCAGAGAGAGAATGGACTGCATCGAGGCACCGAGATAAGATAAAGAGGGATCAGTTTGAACTGTGAATCATGCAAAGCTACTCTAGGGCACTCCAAGAATAAAAATATGTCATTTAGAAATTTACACAAAAGGTCTACTTTAAAGTGAGATTGCTTGTTGAGGCCGCTGCTTGAACATTAAAATGAAACTTTATCTATTATAATTTAAATTTTTTCCATAAGGACCAAATCTCATATAGAAAAGCTCCCGTAAACGCAGATCACCAGAGTGTTTTAGAGCTTTAGTAGCCGAACGTCACGCACACTGAACCTGTGTTGAGTGCAGATAAATGAGAAAACACAAAACTCATTTGGAAGAAGTCAATGCACACATCAGACATCATTACTGTATGAACTCTGTGTGAGCATGCTGCTTCTCTTACTGGCTGAGTTATGCTGACATGTGCTTCTCTCTGCTGCTGTTTCAGAACCATGAACAGCACTTTTAGTTGCATGCCCGATAGTTCTTCTCCTTAACCTGACCATGTGAGCTTTCAACTGATACCATCACTGCCTAATACACATGATAAAAATAATCATAATAATAATGAAAAATACCCAACAAATGTTATAAAAAAATCGGCAAACTCCTCCCATCCTCAATCCCGAGAATCAGCACAACCCTAGTGTGCCGTCACATGGCGCAATAATAGTAATAATAACTGCTGAATCTGAAGTTTCTCTCACTGAAAGTGTTTCAGGCTTATTTGTACGCTGACATTAGATCAGATCTCAGATTGTAACTTGAACGCTGGTTTAACCTCTTAACCCCCAACGCCCCCAGATACGGGGGCAAAAGGCAAGAGATCGGTTAGGCATTGGGGCTTAAGAGATTAAAGCTGGTTTGTATTACAGTTGCGGTCACGTTGGGTTACTTTCAGGTTTGAGGTCACAGAGAGTTCAGTCTGGCCTTCTTTAATGCTAGGTGGCCATCAAAAAAAGGTTGTGTAAAGCTGTATCACACAGCATCCTTGTCAAGCTTTCAAAAAGCAGTCCACTCTGATTATGATGGGCTGTTAGTTATGGAGTATAATTAGTCATGCAAAACTGATAAATGCAGAGCCGCGCTTCTTTAAAAACATTGACCACACTTTGCATTTCATGTTGTGAGAACCTTTGAATCCTCCCAATTCAGCGTAAATTCAGGAAGCTTTATGAGCCAAGCCTTTAACATGCCGATTGGTACGTTTTGTTATTTAAGCGAATAACAAAGTTGGATTACGATTAGATTATTTTCATCCATAAAGCTTTCATTTATTCACTAATACAGACTCTCTTATTTGCCAAATATGAAGCCTCGCCTCTGGCTGAGAAAGCAAACAGGTCACAATGACATTATGATGGCACCCTGCAGAGTGAAGGGTTTCCCCATCACTGGTTCTGCAGTCTTGGTTCAGTTTTGGACTTGTCACAAGTGCAACAGTGCAACTGGATAATAAACACCATACAGAACGTGATGGCACACATCGTGTTTGGAGAATACATAGAAAAATTCCTTCACTTCATCAATAAACACCTCTGACTTCTCTAAATCCACCTTAACAACTTTTGACCTTTTTAAAATTACATCAGATTTGTCAGTGTCTGGCAGCTGCAGCAGCAGCAAATATTCTCTGTGTGACTCATTGCGTTGTTTACTCGGTCTGTGTTTGATTGTTGCCATATTTTTATCAAGGTGTTTGAAGTGGTGCTCTTGCAGCGGCGTGTTCAGTGTCATACTTTTATACCCCACAGTTCCACTAAAAGGAGGGAAAGGATGTCTCGCCCACTTTGGATAAACACCTGAAAGTTTGATCTGGAACAGCTATCGCATATCTCATGCATCTCCCAGAATTTCTTTCTAATTTGTCACCTTCTTATTTCTTCAGGGTGGCAAGTTTGATGAGCCATGTGACGGCTTGGACTGCAGCAGAGGGTGCAGGTGCTTTCCAGAGAAAGGAAGCAGGGTAAGTCTTTCACAAGTTTTCAACTGTGTACTCTCCTCTGGAGTTTGGGGAAATGCTTTTTAATAATTTTATTATTATTTTATTATTAAAATCCTGCAACAACATAGTAAATTACTCATGTACATGTACATTTCTCTGTACTTTGCTTCTAGAGAAAGATGTATGTCTTTCTAAAATCGGTGGAATACGAACACATCAAAGTATCATCAGAAATTATAAGTTGCCTAAGACAGCTCAGACTGTGTTAAAGAATAAAGGTGGTCCCACCAAATATTGTCTTTCAAGCTTGTTAAAATTGTAGAGCCTGTGTTTTTTCCCTTTTCCCTACTGCATTTCTATATGTTTATGCATCCAAAATGAGGGCTGGCTGAAGTCTCTGGCACAGTTTTACAAAAAGAAAAAAACAACTTCAAGTTTCACAGTTGTTCACTTGATGTTAGGAACTATTAAACACTCCTTTATTCATCTAGAGTCATCGTCGTTATCTTACTTAATCTTAATTTTGTTATCTGGCAGCTTTACAGTCACACAGAGGAGAGTTTATTGTACTGATAACTGCACTGATCCTCTTTGAGGTTTCAGTTAATTATGGTTTTTACTCTGAGGAAACAAGTACATTACCTTCATTTAATTAAGGAATAATTACCTCGAGGCTTCAGTTCCAGGCCTTATCTCTCTCCATCGTACAGCTACATACATTAACGCCCAGAAACATTATCGCTATTTGACACGTATCAAAGCGACGCCTGTATCAGACTGTGTAATGCAAGCTCCAACAGTCCTCATCAATAGCTGTAAATGTGGTTTCTCCAGAAGACGAATCAACGAGTAAACACAAAACAGCATGTGGCTCCGGGCGAGGAACTTATTTTCTCATCATCGCTACCATGAAATTAACAATAACATCCAAACAAAGGCTGGCAGAATATGATGGAATCACCTCACTGATTAGTGGTGATGACACATACGCACAGTATATATCACTCATCATCTGTTTGCACTTCAGTATCGAGCAAAAGAGCGGCTGACTCCTCTGATTTATGGCTGGAATTTAAGAGGAAAGTTTTAAATGTCAGTGTGATCCTGCTGGTCTCTAATAAATTACTGTACGAGGCTTTAAAAAAGCTTCAGCATCATCGGGCCAGACGGGCGAGTGCTGTAAACAAACACAAACTCTCTAAAACAACAGAAGGTGGCAATATTAATGCTTCCAATACAAACTGCTGCTTTATTGGCAAGATTTAAAAATGAGTAAATCACAGTTGCTACAGCAATAAAACATCAGCAGTAATTTTAAATGTTGCTTTTGAGTCAGAATCGACCGAGTGCCGGCGTTAAAAAAACAACAAAAAAAAACAGTACACAAAGAGAGCGAAGTCATAAGATTGATGTAAGAAATGGGAGCCTGTTACATATATATTTCTGAGAGTTCTCATTTTATGAAACAGGGAATATTTAAATGAAGAGCGCAGATTTACTCATGTTTGCGACAGTTTTCTGCCAGTTGTTTTTTTTTTTTTTTGTGGTTAACATTGAAAAGAACTGCTTAGAAAACAGCAGAACCACACCTATGAGCGCTGTTTGAGGATTACACACTATTTTACCCTGCTTTTTAAATCTTACACTCTTGTCACTGCTCTTTGAGCTCTACTTTGTTCCAAATCAGTAACTGAAAGTGCACTAGAAGAAAGTGAAAGTGTCGTTTTTTTTAACTTTTTTTTATTCCTCAGAAAAATCCTATCCTTAGATTTTCCCTCTCAGGCTACAAACTGGGTTGTTGATGGGTGAGGCCACCGGTATTACCCTTTAAATGAAGCATGAAAAAAACAGTCGATCTATCCATCCAAAAATCCATAAATCCATCCATCCATCCTCTTCTGCAGAGGTCGTCTCCAGGTACTCTTGCTTCCTCCCACAGCCCAAAGACATAGATGTAGTCGGGTTGGGTTAATCGGTGAGTCTAAATTGTCCACAGGTGTGAGTGCAAATCAGTGAGCATAATCCAAATATTAAATAGTGAAACGCAGCAAAAATCCTTTTAGTATAAATAAATAGGATTTGGTTGTTGCTGCTTATGTAAAATAGCCCTGTTTTTCTTATGTAAATCAGTGAATCGTGCTCTTCAATAAAACAGCAAATTATTATTAGATCATTTCCAAAATAAAATCCCTGCTTAGACGTCCTGACTAAAGCCAGACTAACTGTGAGCTCGGTCTCTTTCAGCCTTTATCCAAACAGCAATTACTGTCTGACACAGCAGCCCTACACTTACTGCCTGCTAACTGTACACCACTTTAGGTAAATAACATAGTGACGAGTGTCGCCTTACCCGTAGGTAAATGTAGGTAAATGATACAGCTCAGGTAATGCCACCTACCTCTGCTCAGCCCCTCTGATAAGCCTAAATGACACAGCCGCTGTGTCTTTAACTGTTACTGTTGGGAGCCGTTTGAGCGGGAAGGTGCTCATTTGTCTCTTTTCAGTTTTACTTTTGTAGTTAGAGCTCAGAGAGCTCAGGCATGCTCCCGATAACGGCCGTTAACTGACGCCCGACTGGGTTCCGAACACAAAGTGAGGTTTAAAGGAGACTCGAGTTATGTCACAAAGGAAAGTTTTTAAATCTCTGTTTCTAAACTTAAAGCAAACCAGTGCTCACAGACTTAAACATTAGCTGTTTGCTTTCAAGGTTGTTTCTCTATAAAGGAATTAAGGGAGCATATTTATGTTTTTGCCTTCAGTGAATGTTATTTATGTATGTGCATGTATACAGTATCTAACAAATGATTAGACCACTAACTAAACCCAATGTTTATGTGACAGCTGCCCTAAATTAACTGTACTCGTAATTACCAAAATCAATTTTTAATGTTTCTGTAATGGTTAATCCAGGAATATGTGCAACATCCACAATTAAAATTGTGTTTTTAATGTAAAATATAATTATTATTATTGTAGCCACGAATTGTTTAAATTCAATTAAAGCACAAAAAGTTTGGGAGCCGTTGGGTTAGAAATGACAGATGAATTCCTTCAGGTTTCATTAATGGTCCAGAAAAATAAAAACAACAAAAAATACTGTTGAATGTTGAAAGTCAAGTGCAACAGAAAAATAGATAAACTGGATTAGTTAATTATTGGTGATCAGTAAGTTGTTTTTAAAGTTCACATTAGACCAATAAAATATAAAGAAATGAGGGCTGGCTCAAGACTTTTGCACAGAACTGTGACTCAGTTTTGAGTTTAAGTACACTCCCACCTCAGTGGGACTCTAAAAACAGTATCCAATCATCATCACGCTCATACATGATGTAAACATTCAGACAAGTAAAAAGATATTAAATATTTCACAGATCATTATCTTTAATTGGGTTTTAAGATCTTTCCCGATATTAAAGACGAGTGGAAGTTCTGCTATCTTGCATCGGCAGCCTCGCAGGCCCCCCTAAATCCTCCTGAAGACATCTCTTATGCTCTTTACCTTGTAAATCCCACTTTAATGGCTTCTCTCCGAGTTCCTGTCACAGCCCTGCCTCTCCAGACACACAGCAGTGAGATGTTTCTACAGTCTGTCAAATATCTTCCTCTGATTTCCTCTTGATAAGTTTGCTAGTCAGCCGGCGCTGTCAGGATTTCAGCCGGACGTGAATTGCGTTTATCATCCCGGAGCTGTTTCTGCTGGAAACTTTGTCAGCTTTTATTAACATAGTAAAAAATGGATGTGCTGATATGAATCCAAGATAGCTGAGCGTAACTGACAACGTTTAAATGTTGTCACGTATGTTTTGTGAACCCTTAAGGGGAACTTTTATGTTTTTCTTAAATTTCCTATCTGCACACAAGGACGTCTAAGAACCGGAACAAATGAGGGGGTTTATCAGGAGTTCATCTCACAAAGAAAAAGCAGCACTCTCTATTTATCAGATACTTTTATAGTGGAGAAAAAGCACAACATACCACGAACCATCACTCTTCCATGCATCGATCTCTTATCAGTTGCTCTTTAAGCTGCCTTAGTTTGCCCACAGCTGCTGCACATCAGCACGCTGCATCTGATGTAGTGTTAGCTTATAGCACCTCACTGAATCCACATACATCCCATCTACACCATAGCGGCATAGTGATGTCCACATTTGCAATGTTACTGCTGGTGTCGCTACATTGATCTGCCTTCATGAGCAGAGCTGAGCTGTTTATGTTGGACTGGAGTTAATAACTCTTGGTCAGTTACTTAAAAAAGAAAAAGATTTCGGAAGAGACTAGACATGCGGTAATAGACACATCGGCAAAGGCTTTGCCCATCGACCACCAGAGGAAGATATTTTATTTGAGGCCAACATGAGAAGAATCATGGGAAAACATTTAAAGAGACATCAAAAACACATTTACATGTAAATACATATCAGTCACCAAGCTTAATTGTTTCCAGCGTAGAAGGAGCCTGGGAGGTACTTCATACCTTCCTTGTATTACCTCCCCCTGCTGATGCTGTAACTTGAGCATGCATGTCCGTTTCACGCTTTGGAGAGGCAAAGCTTGACATCTACACGGTGGTGGACCAGCGTCTATTACACGCTGTGCCGTGATACTGGGTTGGACTGAGTCTGCACACGTACTGTCGCAGCCCTGAAAAGCAGAAAAAACTGCACCTTTACACAACCTGTTGCATTTGTGCAAAATTCATTACAATACAGTTATACTTGTGCTAATAAATGGACTGTAAACATACCGTACTGTGTTTATATTACTAACAAGCAGAAACGTGACAGCGGTTAAATTACATCCTCTATCCCACTGTATTTTAAAGCGTGACATATGTGACACAGCATATGAAAACCAGGCCAAAAGGACAAGTTTTCAGTTTCATTACATTTTTTTATGATTCCTAAAACTTTAAAATTAACACGAGAAGATGGAAAAGTTGCCAGCATCACCTTATAACTGAGAGGTTTGCTAGATGAGGTTTTATTTGCATTTTATCCATGAGAAACTATTCAAAAAACTACACTCTAGTTTGAACACAGATATGCAGACAGTGATAAGAAACACCAGAGCGCAGCACTGCTGCAATTCTTTGGTGGTTTTTTTCTGTGCTGTGGCGCATGTTGGGAGTTGAATATAGAGACCAGTAGAATCTCTTATAATATATGTGAAGCTACAGCTCAGAAGAGCTGGTGGAAATGAGGGAAATGCATAGGTTTAACGTGGCTCTGTTCAGTGGTAGCATAAGTGCTCAAAGTGGTGAAACAGATGAAGTAGAGCAATCCTTTTTTAAATTTTCCTTAGCTTGTTATTGTTGAGTTTCTTTTATGTTTTCACCTGTTGTTCAGTAGAGGTGAAACTGCTTATTTTTGATTAAGTGTAACTATCTTCTTGACTAAGTAAGCCCCACTTAAATGTAGTCTGCAGTGTGGGAAGTTCCAGATTTGCAGCAGCAAATTATTATTAAAATGCCGACTGTTATTATATTTGGGATTCAGTCACCCAAGTGCTAATCATGTTACCTAGCTACATGTAAGTTTGGCCAAGTTTTGATGGCTTTAGAGCGCATCTAAACTATGACAACATAAATGGCTTCTTATTTTACACAAAAGATGAAGACTAAATGATCGAACTGCTTTAATAGGAGGTTATTATTCCTGCACTTTCCCCAATTTCTCCCTCCAAACATCCAGAAAGACAAAAACTTTACACTGACTTTATTAATAAAATTAGTTTGGTTATCCCTTTTTTCTTTCTGTAAGTCTTTGGAAGTTCCCCTCATTCAGTAAATCACTCGTTTTAGAACGTGTGATGTACAGAGTCTCATTAAAAAAATGTGTTAGGTGCAAATCAGTCGTTGACCTTTTAAATATTTGTGATACTTGCATTTGTTGTTCGTGTTTTCCCATGACAATTTTTTTGGCTCATACTTACCCACATCTGTGCTAACAGCACTTGAGGGCACTTTACCTGGAACGGTGGGCAGAGCCGGCATGCCTGGGCGTAAAAATATCAATAGAATAATCTTCAGCAAATAAATGTGGCATGTAGCAGACATCTGGTAATAAAGAAAAACAAGTACAAAAAAACCAACCAAATATATCTTCCATGTCAGCTTCGCAAACTTAGAAAGGATAAAGAGGCTTTTATCAGTGGCATTACATAACACACTGATGTTTTAGTTTTTAGTTTCATTAGATTTGCGCGACGGCTTCAGTTTTTCTTCCACTTAAAAAGTCCTGAGGCTCTGAGAGGATACAGAGCAGAAGTGTTTGAAATCTTGTGTTCACATGTTTCCGTGACGTTTTTTGTTTGGTGGATTTAACATGTGTCAGGTTGGATCTATTAAGTCCAAAAACATCCTCTCCAACTGGGTGAACCTCGAGGGTCAAAGGGCAGCCCTGGGGACGACAGGATGGTTTGGTTGGGCTTTTCAAATTAAAGAAAGATCAGGAAGCATGTGTTTTATTTAATTTTGTCAAGCCTTCATCTGTGCTGATCAGAAACAGAGACAGAGGGAAAAAGACTTCCTGATTTTGCTGAGGGTCCAGAGGGGTCAGCTCAACATTTTCTGTGTCGTGCTGGAGTGAAGCTCTTCACACTGTCAGCTGCAATATGTGACTTAACACTGGGAGTGAGTGGCTCACTCAAGAGAAAGACTGCAAAGGCTGATGCTATTAAAGGCGTCTCATTGGTGCTACAGTCAGGTCCAGCCACCTCCTATCAGCAGCCGGGTGATTGGGTTATTTAGCTTAAAAGAGGAATCTTGCAAAGAGACTGATGCTCAGAAGTGATGCAGCACAAGATGAGATATTCATTTTTGCATCAGCATGAGATGAGGTGACTTTACTAACATACCCCCCCAAAAAAAAAAAAAAAAAAGTAGTGACTAAAACTGTTAAGCTAAACAAACTTATCATTCTTTGAGGTTTCATACCCACAACAGGGAATCAATAAATAAAAAGACATAAATATTTCAAATGACAGAGAAGGTTCTGGTAGCTCATTGCCGAGACTGTCCAGTTTTTTAACTGTAACTGTTTAAAAAAACGACATTTCTATAGTAGAAAGAGAAAACCATGAAAAACATTTCAGTTTAATTGTTTATTGCTTAATTACTCTGTGTAGTATGAATGGTTTCAAGCAAGAAGCTTGAAGACACTTTGTATATAGTTTATTTTATGTAATATTAAATAAAGTTTTTGTTCAGTATTTCCATAAAATCCTTATTTTTATGGATTTACTACGACTAGTGAGAACACACATGAGGTTTAAGGCCTGGACAAGTTTGAGAAGATCCGACTCCCACATACCGACAGACTGTTAGTAACTGACATATGAAACTGACGCCCCTGATCTAACCTAATGAGGTGAGATCTCAGCATTGACTCAAGTACATATGTGTTTGATTTGTGCCATAATCATGCTGGTTAGTTCGGTCTTGGTCTTTTTTTTTTTTTTTTTTGCCTCTCCCGTTTTGCTCTTTTGCCATCAGAATTATTGTCTAAAGGCAAAGAAAGATGCCCAACGGATTTACTTTACCAAATTGACCATCCCAGCCTTGCCGTAATGGTCCATTTGATTCACCTTTTATTGTTTATTTTATTTTCACTTGCTGAATACGGGACAGACTTGACTGGGGGAAAGAAGGGGAGAAAGAAAGAGGGAAAGAGAAACAGCTGAGAAGAGGGACAAGGGCAAAAAACAAAAACCAACAGAATGGGCAGAAAAAAAAGAAAAAAAAATGCATCTATCGATCACCTGGATCACCTGTTGAGAAAGAAAAAAGAAAACAAGCAGAAGAGAACAAGAGTAATAGAATAAACAACATCACAATGATATATGGGAATATGACAGTAAATACTAAATATTAAACATTATTGTGCAGCACATAAGATCAACAGAACACAGTGTGCTTTGAGGTAGGAGCCAAAAAGGGTGTAGTTTGTGTGTGTGAGCACCCGTGTGTACACCTGTGAGCATGGACGCGCTTGTTTTTTTAAAAGGTTCCTTCATGTAATGATCTGCTAGAGGGTGTGGGGAGCCACAGCCCCGTCCTCCAGGGCATGAAGCAGGTATGGAGGAGATCAAAACTCCAGACATCCAGAGGCCCCCAGAACACAAGAGACCAAGGAAGACCAACAGAGGGGCAGCCGCGCCACTGTCCCAGAAAGAGCTGAGGAGAGTCCCAGATGAGGGCTCACTCAGCAGCCGCGGAGCAGAAGCCAGGGGGGGTTGCAGTGACGCGCCCGTGAGCTCCGCCGGCAGCCAGCTGTGCCTGAGTGACCGAGCCCCAGGCCGAGAGGCCGGGGGCACCCCACCTCCGAAGTGGCCCGAGCGAGCCCCAGGCTCCAGGCCCCGATAAGCAGCCACCAAGGAGTGAGCCGGTGTGTACCTGGACGCCCATCCCCAGACACAAAGAACCACCAACGCACCGATGTCTGAGGGAGTCCGCCACTGGCAGGGGAAGTGGTGGTGGGGGGAGATAGGCCTCCAAACCTTGGAGGGCCTGAGATGTCCCCAGAGAGGTGGCGTCTGATACCCAACCTGACATATAGACACAGACAAACAGGCACACACAGATACAAACATCCATTCCCACCCTCATGCTCTCATATGCAATTACTCCACACTCAACCAACGTGGAGACAAACATAAAGAGACGCTGTACACACAATCACACTCCCCAAGCGTATTCTACGAACCTGGTCTAGGTACCCTTGCCCCTGGAGGGGGGAACTGCACCCAGACCCAGGTGGTGTAACCCTTTTCCCTGCGGTGGGGAGAGGCAGACCGCCCCGACTCCGCAGCAGCAGGGAGGCCCCACACTCCAGACCGCAGTCGGACGGCCAACTCCTCCTTCTAGCCCCCCCGCTCCAGCAGGCCGCAGAGAACGGGGGTGAGAGAAGACTCCAAACCTCCCTCCACCCGCTCATATGTAGTGTTGATGCATGTGTGTTCTAAGGTGCATTTAAAACCCAGGAGGGCATGGAGCTACCTGCCAGAGAGCAGCAGGTAAGCGCATAGTCCCTCCTGCTAGCCCTCAATGTCTACGTGTATTTAAAATTGAGAGGTGGGCAACGACGCCAGGGGTGAGGTGTACACCCTGATGGTCTTTTGGAATCCGTGTAGCGTGCCCACCCCCAAGATCCTATATGTATGTGTAATGAGAGTGTGAGTAATGTGAATGTCTAAGTTGTGGGATAAAATTGAGGCAGAGGCAGCCAGAAGGGGACAGAGGGGGAGGGGGGGGGGGGGGGGGGGGTAGCGTCCTCTGCACCCTGGTGACACACCCCTACTCCAAGGCCCTGCATGTGTGGGTGGTTGTGGTGGAGCGGGAAGAGGGAGGCAGCTGGAGATGGGGAGGGAAGGAAGGGAGGGGCAAGTGACCCCTCCCTGGGGCCAGCTCCCCCGCTGACCCCAGTAGGCACCCCCATACTCCGCGACCCGCCAGGGAAAGGGGGCCCAGGCCCATCCAGACCGGGACCCAGTGCAGCAACGTCGCCCGGCCCCACAGAGCCCGGGACAGTCCACCCAACCCCACCACAGAGAAAACTGCACCCACCCCACCATCCACTCATCTTCCAGACTACATAAGACAATAGACGCCCAGGCTGAGATCTTCCTCCACCTCTCCTGTATCTCCCCCTCCTGCAGAGAGAGTTCCCGAAGAGAGGAGAGCTCCTGCAAGATGTGACAACCTCCCTCACCAGTTGAAGAGCCCCCCAGGTGGCTCGACGCACCAGCGGCACCCTGCGCCAGGGCCCCCCATGCACCCACCCGCCCACAACCCCGGCAACACACCAACCAGGACCCAAGCCCCCGAGGCCCGGCCAGGGCCCCAGCCCAGAGACGGAGCGCCCCCAGAACCTCACGCCCATCCCGGACCCACCCAGGGGCAGCCAGGCTACCAGGTCAGTAACCCACTTCCGTCAGCACAGACCCTCCCCTAGCCCCGCTGCACGCAGCCACGAGGAAACCGTCACCTGAGAGCCAACAGAGCCCCTAATTGGACATGACCGCTACCCCGGGTTGAGCCCCCCAAGAAAGATGCCTCCGGGGAACCCCCCGACGCCCTAAGCCTGTCCCTACCCCCACACCAATCACAACAGTGAAGGCGGGACCAAACTATGACCCCCCACCCCCACTAGGTGATGGAGCTGATAAAAGGAGCCCAGAGCAATTGATCTGATGTGGTGGCAGAGGCTGTATCAAGACTAATGTAATCCAATAGATAATTTCTATATTGGTTAGAATTAAGATTATTTTTATTTTTCCAGTTCATGAGGACTGTTTTCTTGGCTATGCATAGGGCAGTGAAAACCATATGGGCTATATTCTTTTCTGAAGTGACATTATCTAAGCTGCCCAACAAACACACTAAAGGAGAAGTTGGAATGTTACACTTCAGACACTTTGATAAGTCTTCACATATCTCGTGCCAAAACTTCTGAACTGGTGGACAGAACCAAAGAGCGTGGAGCAGTTGCTGGTAGACGTAAAGCCCATCTTGAACATCCGATGACCTGTATAGTGCACTCTATGTAGTATTTTGTATTGAATTAATTGAAGACTGGGATTTCTAATTAGATGAAAGGTTTTTAAGCAAGTCTGAGACCAGAAGTTTTGGTCTAAGTTAACTGATAAATCCGCTTCCCATTTTGCAATAGGAAGTGATATTGATTCATCTGTTTTAGAAAGCATTCTGTATATTTTGGATAGTAATTTGGGGGTTTTAAGAGTAAGAAATTGAACCACACTTGGTGGTGTTTGTAGTTCAACTTGACCCGGTTTAAATTTCTTTTTTACTATGGATTTAATTTGTTGATATTCTAAAAATCTTTTCTTGTTGATCCCATATTGTGTAACTAGTCCGTCAAATGAAATAAATTCTGTTCCTTCTAGTATATGTTCTAAATGTTTGATTCCTTTACCACTCCAATCTGAAAAGTTTATCATATTATTGTTTTGTAATATGTCAGGGTTGTTCCAGATAGGTGTACGTTTGCATGGGATTAATGAAGACTCCGTCAATTTTAGAAACTCCCACCATGCTGTCAGAGAAGAGCTGATGTTGATGCTTTTAAAGCATTCATGTCGTTGGATGTTTGAGCTGATAAATGGTAGATCTGAAATCTCTAGATTATTGCAAAGTGCCTGTTCTACATCTAGCCAAGGTTCATCTAAGAGGGTATGTTTTAGCCATCCTGAGATAAACTGAAGCCTGTTGGCTAAGAAGTAGTGCTGAAAGTTAGGTAGTTCTAATCCTCCTTTATCCTTGGTCTTTTGTAGTGTTTTTAAGCTTATACGTGGGGGTTTATTTTTCCAAAGGAATTTAGACATACATGAATCTAGAGATCTGAACCAATCTTGTGGCGGTTTAGTTGGGATCATTGAGAATAAATAATTTATTTTTGGTAAGACCATCATTTTTATAGCGGCAACCCTTCCCATGAGTGATATGGGTAAACATTTCCACCTAGCCAGATCACCTTCTACCTTCTTTAAAAGTGGGATATGGTTTAATTTAGTTAGATCTGCAAGCTTGGGAGAAACATTAATACCTAAATATTTTATATTTCCCGATTGCAGTGGTGTAGAAGAGGAATTATGGAGGGAGCAATTAATCGGTAGGACTGTAGATTTTGACCAGTTAATTGAGTAATCTGATATTCTTGCAAAAGAGTTTATCAATTCAATCACCCCAGAGATATTGGTTTGTGAATTTTGGAGAAAGAGTAACACATCATCTGCATAAAGGCTGATTTTATGTTCCACGTTCTTGCATTTTATGCCCTTAATTACTGAATTCTGTCTAATTGCTGCTGCTAGTGGTTCAATAAAAATTGCAAACAGTGAAGGGGAAAGTGGGCATCCCTGCCTGGTGCCCCTCAAGAGACAGAAGCTGGAGGATGTCTGGTCATTTGTTCTGACAAAAGCTGTTGGGGAATTATATAATATTTTTAACCAGTTTATGAAAGAGGATCCAAAACCAAATTTGTGTAAAGTTGCAAATAGAAATTTCCAGTTAACTCTGTCAAATGCTTTTTCTGCGTCTAAAGAGAATATTGTAGTTTCTAGGTTTTTACTGTATGAGTAGTCTATCAAATTAAGTAATCTACGTGTATTTGTTGATGAGTGCCTACCTTTTATGAAACCAGTTTGGTCAGGATGAATTAAGAGGGGGGTTATTTTCTCCAGTCTCTTTGAGAGAGCTTTGCAGATTTGGTCTTGGTCTTTAAGTGAATTGGTTGCACATGTAGCAACTATTACATAGTGTTAGAGGTTCTCAAGAAGTACCTTCCCAGTTATTTTGCATATTTTCCTGTGAGCATCTTGTAAATGTTAGTAACGGTAGCGTAAGCTGCACACTTGCTTAATAAGCCCTTCAATTGATGGCCTAGAAAAGGTTGGCAGATACGGTATCATTTCTCAATCGTTATCCTTTTATCTGCGGTTATTAACAGCTGATTCCAGTTAGCAGTTTTAAGGATGGGCATGGTGCAACTTTAAATGATGGGTGTATTTGTTTTTTTATGCTGTTGGCTTGCCAAGGCTGTCAGAGGTGTTTATTTGAAGCCTCTAACATGCACATTTTTTTTTTTTGCTTCAAGTTGGTTCAAATGAATTTGTCTTTCAGTGTCTGTCAGTCCTGACAGACTGCGCCAAATTTGAAACTCTGTTCAGGAGAAAAGAAACACACACACTCTCTGTCTCGCATGGAGACAGACAACAAAAAGGGTGCAGGGATAAAGGATGAATGTAGAGGAAGGTAGAGCGTCTACCTCGGCTAAAGTGAGATGAAGGCAGAGGGATAGTAGATGTGTGTCACAGTAGGATGAATCCCCTATGAGGCCGCTCGATGAAAGGCTCCCTGAGGCCTTTACCTTCAGAAAAGATAAGGACACACTGGTCAGACTGTTTGTTCGTAATCCCTAAACAAAAGAGGAGGAATTGGCAGAGAAATAACAGTTTCAGAATGGATTAAGTTTTCTGTCACTGCCACAGAGAGATGGTGTCATCAGAGGTTAAAAAAGAAAGGGTAATGACAGTGGTGTTGATTTTGTTTCAAACCACTGGAAAAGGAAAGAGAAGTAAAATACTTGAGAGAGAGTGTGCACTGAAGTTCACTGTTTGATAAAGAGGGGATACATAGATCTCAGCAACTTGAGATTTTTGTTTCCTTTCACTGTAGCCTGATCTGTGGTAATACAAAGAGAAAAAATACTATCAGCAAACTAAAACTTTGGATGCAGAGAAGTCTGTTGTCAGGTGGCAGGAACATCAAAAACATGTGATAAGCTGTGTCGACTACTTTTGCATGTGCACTTGATGGTTCATCAGCTAGCTATAGAGAGCACAGCAAATGTGCTCCAGTGTAGTCCTCCAGAGTGCCGACAGTGTTGCTCGACGTCTATGATCGCTGAGCGTCTGTCGAATGCTGATTGGTTGACAAGCGGGCAGTGACAGCAGAACTCCCCGGGAATGGCATGAAAAAACATCCAAAACATCCAAAAATGCAGCCTGAAAAGTACAGATTGCGGCCCACAGACTGTCAATAAACTGTAAAACATGCTACCGCTCCTGATTCTCCTCCATGATTTCCCCATAACTCAAACTGATCGTGGTAGCTGCGGCTGAATTATTTGACATTGCCGATATTATAAAGAGAAAAGCCTTGAAAAAATGTTCTTTAAGAAAAGACCGAAGAGAGGGGAAACACACACAGAGATAATCAGTGTTTGCAACAGAATGAGAAAAGCATGAATGATAACTTTGATCTCTCGCTTTTCTGTTCCTTATCGTTCAATCTGCAGATTATTAAGTTTGCGTGCACGTCCCTGACTAAGGGCTTGTGCACAAGTGTAGCTAATAGTGGTGCACGCGTGCTTAAATCTCAGGTATTGCTATGTGTGTGTGCGACATATATGGTGATGTTCAGGACCAACTTATCAGCAGTGGCCTGTCATACAAACATCTTCCCACACACACACGTTTCTGGGCCCCAGTCTGATATTTTATCATGTTCCCCCTTCAGGAAGTCCACCAGTTAAAGCATGCTGGTGGGTTTTGTTTAGGCTTCATCTTACACACACACACACACACACACACTTGTAAAATAGTGGTAGAGGGGCCATTTTGGCTCCCATTGTCCAGAATATCTCAACGTACAAAACCCCGCCTTACTCGTCTGTCAGTCGGAGTTGAAATGAGAGCTTTGAACCTGCGTCTCGCCCTGAATCACTTTATTCAAACACACGAACACCTGACACTCATAGCCCCTCCACTCCCCAAGAAGAAGCAGCCTTTACTCTAAAAAAGGTCAAAGGTCATAGCCACCACAAAGAGTAGAAAAGAGCAGAAGGTCAGGGGCACCAGGATCACAGACTCACAGACACACAGAGACAAGTGTGTGTGTTTTCATGTGTGTGTTCAGAAAAGTTACTTCCCTGACCTCTGCAGCCTGTTTTCTGTCACTCCTTCTTCATCTTCTCATCTTCTTCAGACTTTGAATATTTTATTATTGTTGTTTTGTGTTAAATCTTAAAGACAGAGACTTGGACACAAGGTTTAAAGACCTTCTTTATCAAAGTGCATTATCTCAGTGCACTCTACTGCCCTCATATGGCATGTTCAGGAACTGAAATTTACAACATGTCTACATTTAGTATGTGGGGGATTTTCCTCGGAAAAGGGAGTTTGTTTAGTTCAGAATGGCTCATCTGATAACATGTGGTGATACAGTTTTGGCATTTTCTACTAAACACACAATAACTGATGCTGTTTTTTAACATAGTTTTATATCATTTTATCTAAGACTTTTTTTGTGTGTATGTGTATTTAATTCTGCTTCCTGTTAAAGCTGAGTTATGACGGGATGTGGCCCCAGGTATACTGAAGTGTTCGTGTGCAAGGCGGTGCACCTGTCACTGGTCCTGATAGCAGAATGTGTATACAGCTAAAGTAATAAAGAAGCAGCAAAGCAAAGTACTTTTAACCAAAACTTAAGATTGTTACACTTAGTTCAGCAAAATATACAGCCTTCCAGATGGAAAACGTTCATGTGTTCCAGTATCGTATGAAGTTTAACGGCATTCACGTTAGTGTTGATTAGAAAATCAAGTGCAGCAGAGTTATATTGTGTGTACATAAGTTGTGTTTGGTCGAGCTTAAAGTTACAGAAGCTGGTTTTAAATGAAGTAATGCCGAATGAAGAGTTGAGTTTTATTAAGTTGCTTATTTTATGTGTGCAAAAAAGATAAAAGAGAAGAACCCAGTGTAGCATATCAAAGTAAAGGAGTCATACGTCATTTTTAATACATTTTACACCAACTTAATACAAGTTTATTTTATCAAAATGTATTACAAAAACAAAAACGGAAGACTGCCCTGAGTGTTAACAACACTTCTACTCAATATTAACATTATTTATTAGACAAAGACAAAGAGCTCAGTTTGTGTTGTGTTTTTGTGCCCCATACGTCGCACAGTCACAGGAGCACTGTGTGTGGATAAACTCTTAACCTGAACACTGACCGAAGCTACAGGAGTCTCAGTTGCAGTCTGCTATAAGGCAAATCTTTACCCAAACACTGGAAACCACGTTACTTATATGGACGAATCACAATCTAAACAGCAAACCTGAAATAATCATCACAACACGACTAAAGTGCAAAATTATTCGTACATTACTTCTAATGTGTCTCATTGGATACATATACTTCTTAGTCCCAAAAAGTTACATTTTTTCTAGTTTTTAGACATTAAACTTTCATTTTTATATGTTTAATACTAGCTGCAATGCTATTTATTTATCTCAAACAAAATTAAAGAATTAAACTGAATAATAATTCAATAATAATAAAAATAAGTGTTGAGCAAAGGATCCAGAGGCCAGATCTCTGTAGTTTACCCTCACTGCTCCCTTTTCTGTACAAAGTAGGAATTAAATACCTGGGCGATCTAAGTCTAAGCACACAAACACACTCAAACAAAGGTCAACACGTGCAGGAATGTGCAAACCCGATTATTACTGATTTTATAGGATTTAAAGTGATGACAGCAAAGTTGTTTTATGACAATTCCACATAAATGCAAATTGTCATTTATGACATTTTATTCTCAGAGCTGCCGTGCCCTTCTTGTTAAGCATAAACTCAGTGAGACCCTGTTAAACATGCAGAAGCTCATCACCTTAAAGGGCAAGACGAAATACAGAACATGCAATTATGTCTGAGCATGTGTGTGGTATTTCTTAATCTGCTCGCACTGCGTGTCTCATACATTGAGTACTGCTTTAAAATAAGCATGATTAAAAGCAAATATGTTGCTCTTGCTGCTTTGATTTAGACCTCGCTGACTCCTCGCTGCACTTTGGGTGGGCGTCAGATGGTATCGCATGGGAGTAGAGGGGCCTCTGCTGTTGTTTCTCCTCTTAGGGCTCTTGTTTTGAAGGAGCAGAGAGGAGATACGTGGAGGAGATATGTCCCACACTGCTGATGGAGACACACACAGATACGCTCTGATATAGAAAATATGCACATTAGCAGAAAGCTCTGCAGGAATCTCAATCCCAGCCTAACTAAACACAGCTGGATGGAGCTCGTCTTCGCACAAGGATGCACCTCAGCTTTTTGTCATGCACACTTTTAATCTGAGGCAAGCCGAACAATTCAAAAGCTTAACCAAACAAAAAACAGCAAACGGCCTATGGACGAACACGCTCGACCACCTACGCATCACACCTAGTAGAGCTGCCCCGCCAGTGGAAACCCACGTCACGAAAACTATGATGAAATGTACTGACACTAGTCAATGATTTAAAACGCGATGAAAATGTGACATTTAATTAGAACTAATGAATTAATTGTACAGAAAGGCAGTTTGGAACTGATCCAATCTGAATATGTCTGTGAAGGTTCTCAGTCATCCAGGTCATCGTCGTCAAAGGAGCTTGCAAAGAAAAGCGTCTGGACTTCTTTAAGTTTACTTGAAGACGTTTCACCTCTCATCCGAGAAGCTTCTTCAGTTCTAAGGTCAAATGGTGGAGAGTCCCAGATATAAACCTAGTGGGAGTATCCCCCCACAGAGGGACAAAAGGACCCCCTGATGATCTTCTAATCGCCTGAGCCAAGGTGTGAAACTGGGTGTGGGTCCCAATCAGCCAGAGTTTCGGGTGTGTTCATTGTGAAACCTGGCCCCACCTTATCATGCGAATTCCTGAGGTCAGATGGCCCAGGATGTGAGTGGGCGTTAAGGCGTCTGGGAAGGGATCTCAAAACTGGATTATAGATGGCAGAGAGTTGGTGTCGTAAACCCCCGCCTCTGTTCAAAGATGGTCGCTCACAGTGGACATAGATGGCTTCTTTCACTCCTCTTTCAAACCATCTGTCCTCTCTGTCCAAAATGTGAACATTGGCATCCTCGAAAGAGTGTCCTTTATCCTTAAGATGCAGATGGACTGCTGAGTCTTGTCCTGTGGAGGTGGCTCTTCTGTGTTGTGCCATGCGCTTGTGAAGTGGCTGTTTGGTCTCTCCAATGTAGAGGTCTGGGCATTCCTCGCTGCACTGTACAGCATACACCACATTGTTAAGTCTGTGTTTTGGCGTTTTGTCTTTCGGGTGAACCAGTTTTTGTCTGAGCGTGTTGCTGGGTCTGAAATGCACCGGGATGTCATGATTGGAGAAAACTCTCCTAAGTTTTTCTGATACACCGGCTACATAGGGGATGACAATGTTGTTGCGTCTGTCCTTCTTATCCTCCCTCGTTGGTGTCTGGTCTTCTTTTCTGTGCCTCTTTGCTGACTTTAAGAACGCCCATTTAGGATAGCCGCACGTTTTGAGTGCTTCCTTTACATGTGTGTGTTCCTTCTTTTTTCCTTCAGGCTTAGAGGGAACATGTTCTGCCCGGTGGTGTAGGGTCCTAATTACTCCAAGTTTGTGTTCCAAAGGGTGATGGGAGTCAAAGAGGAGGTACTGGTCCGTGTGTGTGGGCTTCCGGTAAACTTCGATGTTGAGTTTGCCGTTCTCTTCAATGTGCACAGCGCAGTCCAGGAAAGGCAAACAGTTGTCCTTTGTGTCTTCCCTGGTGAACTTGATGTTTTTATCCACAGCGTTAATGTGCGCAGTGAAGGATTCCACTTCTTGTGTCTTGATTTTGACCCAGGTGTCGTCCACATATCTGTACCAGTGGCTGGGTACTCTTCCTTTGAAAGAGCCAAGAGCCTTCCTTTCCACTTCCTCCATGTAAAGGTTGGCTACAATAGGTGACACGGGGGAGCCCATGGCACAGCCATGTTTTTGTCTGTAAAAGCCTTCGTTGTATTTGAAATATGTAGTGGTGAGGCAGAGGTCTAACAGTGTGCAAATCTGATCGGGTGTGAAGTTGGTCCTGTCCTCCAAGGAGCTGTCTTCTTGTAGTCGTTTTCTGACAGTCTCCACGGCCTCCGTGGTGGGTATGCAAGTGAAGAGAGAGACTACATCAAAGGACACCATGGTTTCATCTGGATCCAGGGTAAGTTTCTGGACCTTGTCGGTGAAGTCAGTGGAGTTCTTGATGTGGTGTGGGGTGTTCCCCACAAGAGGAGCAAGGATGGTAGCAAGGTGTTTAGCAATGTTATAAGTGGCTGAGTTTATGCTACTGACTATGGGTCTGAGTGGGACAGCTTCCTTGTGGATTTTAGGAAGTCCGTAGATGCAGGGTATGGCATCCCCTGGGTAAAGGCGGTGATATGTAAGGCGGTCAATAATTTTGTCCTTTTCAAAGTCTTGAAGGCAAACTATAACTTTCTTTTTGTAGCTGCTTGTGGGGTCTCGCTTTAAGGCTTCGTAGGTATTGTTGTCACTGAGGAGAGTAGTGATCTTTGTATGGTAATCTGTAGTGTTTAGGACCACGGTGCATCTTCCCTTATCAGCTGGTAAAACAGTGATGTTGTGGTCTTTGCTCAGGGAAGCGACGGCCTTCTTTTCCTGTATTGTGAGGTTGGATGGAGGGACTTTGGCACTGGAGAGCGTGGCTGAGACTTTCATCCTGATTTGCTCTGCTTCTGTCTGTGATAATTTATTAATCCGTATGGCAGATTCTGTGGCTGTGATGAGGTCCACTATGGGCAACTGTTGTGGAGAAATGGCAAAATTGAGTCCTTTGGCTAATACTCTCTTTTCAGGTTCAGTGAGAATCCTGTCTGAAAAGTTCTTAACCCATTTCTCCTGACTGACTTCAGGTGTGTTTTCTTCTCTGGGTTGTGTAGGTTCAGGATGAGGAGTGTGTGTTTTTGAAAGCAAGGTGTGAAATTTCCTGCGTTGTCTTTCTTTTCCTTTAGAGTGTTGGGCCCGCTGAGCCTTGTCCACAAACTTGTAAACCTCTTCTAAGATTGGAGAGGGTAGAAGGATTTCCAGTTCCTGCAGGGTCTGGCTGATCTTGATCTGGAGGGCATCTATGGTGAAATGGACCTGTCTTATCCTTTCACTTAAAAGGTGATTTTGTGCTCTCTGTAGAATCAAGTCTGCTCTGTATCCCCTGACAGTGGATCCAAGGCGCAGGCTCTTAGGAACAACTCTGCTTTGTCTACATCTTAGGTTGAAACGGAGATGGTTCCTATAATCCGCTAGTTTCCTTGATTCCCTTTCATACTCCCGCACCAGTTGAAGGGTGTTCCTCCCAAAATGTACGGCAATATGTCTGTGAAGGTTCTCAGTCATCCAGGTCATCGTCGTCAAAGGAGCTTGCAAAGAAAAGCGTCTGGACTTCTTTAAGTTTACTTGAAGACGTTTCACCTCTCATCCGAGAAGCTTCTTCAGTTCTAAGGTCAAATGGTGGAGAGTCCCAGATATAAACCTAGTGGGAGTATCCCCCCACAGAGGGACAAAAGGACCCCCTGATGATCTTCTAATCGCCTGAGCCAAGGTGTGAAACTGGGTGTGGGTCCCAATCAGCCAGAGTTTCGGGTGTGTTCATTGTGAAACCTGGCCCCACCTTATCATGCGAATTCCTGAGGTCAGATGGCCCAGGATGTGAGTGGGCGTTAAGGCGTCTGGGAAGGGATCTCAAAACTGGATTATAGATGGCAGAGAGTTGGTGTCGTAAACCCCCGCCTCTGTTCAAAGATGGTCGCTCACAGTGGACATAGATGGCTTCTTTCACTCCTCTTTCAAGCCATCTGTCCTCTCTGTCCAAAATGTGAACATTGGCATCCTCGAAAGAGTGTCCTTTATCCTTAAGATGCAGATGGACTGCTGAGTCTTGTCCTGTGGAGGTGGCTCTTCTGTGTTGTGCCATGCGCTTGTGAAGTGGCTGTTTGGTCTCTCCAATGTAGAGGTCTGGGCATTCCTCGCTGCACTGTACAGCATACACCACATTGTTAAGTCTGTGTTTTGGCGTTTTGTCTTTCGGGTGAACCAGTTTTTGTCTGAGCGTGTTGCTGGGTCTGAAATGCACCGGGATGTCATGATTGGAGAAAACTCTCCTAAGTTTTTCTGATACACCGGCTACATAGGGGATGACAATGTTGTTGCGTCTGTCCTTCTTATCCTCCCTCGTTGGTGTCTGGTCTTCTTTTCTGTGCCTCTTTGCTGACTTTAAGAACGCCCATTTAGGATAGCCGCACGTTTTGAGTGCTTCCTTTACATGTGTGTGTTCCTTCTTTTTTCCTTCAGGCTTAGAGGGAACATGTTCTGCCCGGTGGTGTAGGGTCCCACACCCAGTTTCACACCTTGGCTCAGGCGATTAGAAGATCATCAGGGGGTCCTTTTGTCCCTCTGTGGGGGGATACTCCCACTAGGTTTATATCTGGGACTCTCCACCATTTGACCTTAGAACTGAAGAAGCTTCTCGGATGAGAGGTGAAACGTCTTCAAGTAAACTTAAAGAAGTCCAGACGCTTTTCTTTGCAAGCTCCTTTGACGACGATGACCTGGATGACTGAGAACCTTCACAGACATATTGCCGTACATTTTGGGAGGAACACCCTTCAACTGGTGCGGGAGTATGAAAGGGAATCAAGGAAACTAGCGGATTATAGGAACCATCTCCGTTTCAACCTAAGATGTAGACAAAGCAGAGTTGTTCCTAAGAGCCTGCGCCTTGGATCCACTGTCAGGGGATACAGAGCAGACTTGATTCTACAGAGAGCACAAAATCACCTTTTAAGTGAAAGGATAAGACAGGTCCATTTCACCATAGATGCCCTCCAGATCAAGATCAGCCAGACCCTGCAGGAACTGGAAATCCTTCTACCCTCTCCAATCTTAGAAGAGGTTTACAAGTTTGTGGACAAGGCTCAGCGGGCCCAACACTCTAAAGGAAAAGAAAGACAACGCAGGAAATTTCACACCTTGCTTTCAAAAACACACACTCCTCATCCTGAACCTACACAACCCAGAGAAGAAAACACACCTGAAGTCAGTCAGGAGAAATGGGTTAAGAACTTTTCAGACAGGATTCTCACTGAACCTGAAAAGAGAGTATTAGCCAAAGGACTCAATTTTGCCATTTCTCCACAACAGTTGCCCATAGTGGACCTCATCACAGCCACAGAATCTGCCATACGGATTAATAAATTATCACAGACAGAAGCAGAGCAAATCAGGATGAAAGTCTCAGCCACGCTCTCCAGTGCCAAAGTCCCTCCATCCAACCTCACAATACAGGAAAAGAAGGCCGTCGCTTCCCTGAGCAAAGACCACAACATCACTGTTTTACCAGCTGATAAGGGAAGATGCACCGTGGTCCTAAACACTACAGATTACCATACAAAGATCACTACTCTCCTCAGTGACAACAATACCTACGAAGCCTTAAAGCGAGACCCCACAAGCAGCTACAAAAAGAAAGTTATAGTTTGCCTTCAAGACTTTGAAAAGGACAAAATTATTGACCGCCTTACATATCACCGCCTTTACCCAGGGGATGCCATACCCTGCATCTACGGACTTCCTAAAATCCACAAGGAAGCTGTCCCACTCAGACCCATAGTCAGTAGCATAAACTCAGCCACTTATAACATTGCTAAACACCTTGCTACCATCCTTGCTCCTCTTGTGGGGAACACCCCACACCACATCAAGAACTCCACTGACTTCACCGACAAGGTCCAGAAACTTACCCTGGATCCAGATGAAACCATGGTGTCCTTTGATGTAGTCTCTCTCTTCACTTGCATACCCACCACGGAGGCCGTGGAGACTGTCAGAAAACGACTACAAGAAGACAGCTCCTTGGAGGACAGGACCAACTTCACACCCGATCAGATTTGCACACTGTTAGACCTCTGCCTCACCACTACATATCTCAAATACAACGAAGGCTTTTACAGACAAAAACATGGCTGTGCCATGGGCTCCCCCGTGTCACCTATTGTAGCCAACCTTTACATGGAGGAAGTGGAAAGGAAGGCTCTTGGCTCTTTCAAAGGAAGAGTACCCAGCCACTGGTACAGATATGTGGACGACACCTGGGTCAAAATCAAGACACAAGAAGTGGAATCCTTCACTGCGCACATTAACGCTGTGGATAAAAACATCAAGTTCACCAGGGAAGACACAAAGGACAACTGTTTGCCTTTCCTGGACTGCGCTGTGCACATTGAAGAGAACGGCAAACTCAACATCGAAGTTTACCGGAAGCCCACACACACGGACCAGTACCTCCTCTTTGACTCCCATCACCCTTTGGAACACAAACTTGGAGTAATTAGGACCCTACACCACCGGGCAGAACATGTTCCCTCTAAGCCTGAAAGAAAAAAGAAGGAACACACACATGTAAAGGAAGCACTCAAAACGTGCGGCTATCCTAAATGGGCGTTCTTAAAGTCAGCAAAGAGGCACAGAAAAGAAGACCAGACACCAACGAGGGAGGATAAGAAGGACAGACGCAACAACATTGTCATCCCCTATGTAGCCGGTGTATCAGAAAAACTTAGGAGAGTTTTCTCCAATCATGACATCCCGGTGCATTTCAGACCCAGCAACACGCTCAGACAAAAACTGGTTCACCCGAAAGACAAAACGCCAAAACACAGACTTAACAATGTGGTGTATGCTGTACAGTGCAGCGAGGAATGCCCAGACCTCTACATTGGAGAGACCAAACAGCCACTTCACAAGCGCATGGCACAACACAGAAGAGCCACCTCCACAGGACAAGACTCAGCAGTCCATCTGCATCTTAAGGATAAAGGACACTCTTTCGAGGATGCCAATGTTCACATTTTGGACAGAGAGGACAGATGGTTTGAAAGAGGAGTGAAAGAAGCCATCTATGTCCACTGTGAGCGACCATCTTTGAACAGAGGCGGGGGTTTACGACACCAACTCTCTGCCATCTATAATCCAGTTTTGAGATCCCTTCCCAGACGCCTTAACGCCCACTCACATCCTGGGCCATCTGACCTCAGGAATTCGCATGATAAGGTGGGGCCAGGTTTCACAATGAACACACCCGAAACTCTGGCTGATTGGGACCCACACCCAGTTTCACACCTTGGCTCAGGCGATTAGAAGATCATCAGGGGGTCCTTTTGTCCCTCTGTGGGGGGATACTCCCACTAGGTTTATATCTGGGACTCTCCACCATTTGACCTTAGAACTGAAGAAGCTTCTCGGATGAGAGGTGAAACGTCTTCAAGTAAACTTAAAGAAGTCCAGACGCTTTTCTTTGCAAGCTCCTTTGACGATCCAATCTGAAGTGATCTCTTTGTGCAGTAAGGGTAGATGCCTACATTTTGATCTGCTGTTGAGAAACAGGGAGGGAGGGGAGGAAGCTCCTGCGCTCCCTGGAAGAGCCAGGGAAAATAAGGAAGTTAAGGAAAATAAGGTTTTTTATAATCCATGCAGAGACGTGTGACAGGCTTGACTGGATTTGAGTTGCTTGCTTTTATCCCCAAGTGTAAAACATTCTCGTTCCCTTCTTCTGCAACTTTCTGGTATGTTGTAAGGACAAGAAGGAATCTAAACCATGAGGACTCACTTAATTCCTCAACTCCTAATTCACATAATTAAGAGCCTCTGTAAAGGGGAATTGAAAATTCCTTCAAAGTAAAGGTCTGGCTGTTTCTAGCGTGTTGGATATGACCAAGTGGACAGCGCTGAGGCCAGATTTGGAGTGATGTGTTGTTTTGATCAAACAGACTTGTTTGGCATCCCATAGCCATCAAAGAGAGCGGAAAAAAGTGCATTCTTGGATATCTCAGCCGTCATTAGAGCAGATATGATTTGGATGAGGTGGTTGGACCTTTAGGTTGGTCTGCAATCCAGACTTTCAGAAGCTTTAGTGACAGTTTCTATGACACAATTCAGTAAAAATGTTATGAAACCAGATTCAAAGAACAGAAGTGAATACTAGATTACTTCTATAGGCCCAATGTTTGCATCTGAAGTCAGCACGTTTAAGCAAAAAAAAAAAAAATCTCACTTATCCTACTTTAAGGGACACCTCAGCTCAAAAGTTTTTGCCTTCTCTTAAATTCAGTTCAATTCAATTAAAGTTCATTTATGTAGCACCACATCACAACAACAGTCACCTCAAGGCACTTTATATTGTAAGGTAAAAAGCCTACAGTAATAGAGAGAAAATCCCAACATTAAGACAACTCCCTTTGAGCAAGGGCACTTGGTGACAGTGGGAAGGAAAAACTCCCTTTAAACAGGAAGAAACCTCCAACAGAACCAGGCCCAGGGAGGGGCGGAGCCATCTGCCGCGATGGGACAGCATTTACTTTGTGATGCCAACAATGAGATTAGGAAAAAAATCAACATTCATTTGTTTCAACTGATACTCAATATTAACCAAGTTAGGTGTTTGCAACCTAAACTCCTCATGTTCACTTAACATGGCAGTGTGGAAAACACATTTATTACTAAAAAAAACAAAAAAAAAACAAACAATTCTGCGAATTTACTTATAATTTAAACAGAAACTTGCTTAAATGGTCAAATTCATGAAACATTCTCCTAAATAAAACAGGAAAGTTTTTTCCACTCGTAGCTAATCCACCTTTAGTTTTGGGATGTTTGACTGGTATAACTTGTCTTGTTTTTGCTGATACAACAAGATTCATTTGTTGCTTACAGTTTGTATGATTTTCACCCATGTTTTTTTTTTATCTTTGCAGGATGCTTTTTAACCTTTTCTTTTTACTCTTTTTTTAACCCTTTAAAGCTTGAATCATGAAATAATTGCCAGAAAATGTGTTTGATTTTTTAAAATAGTGTATATTTAACTTTATTTTTTTTATTGTTTAAAAATAAATCACATTTCAATTTTCATATATGACATTTAATTTGTATTATATTTGCTATATTTCTATATTCGTTTTTTTTTTTTCAATTGCTTAAAAATGTATTGTGCAATTTATTTAGGTTTTTTAGGGGGAAAAATTCACACCGATGATGTCGAAGTCCCAAAAACTGGCAAAAAAACTGTATGTATTAAATATGACACACGACGTTAAGGGGTTAACTGATGCCGACACGCCACTGTGATGGTTTATCTTTAAAATGTAATGTAGCACGAAGGTCAAAATAAGATGGTATCATGAGAAAGGGGTGTAGTTGAGAGTATTTTCTCAGAACAGGATTACTGTTATCCACTTTAGCTTATTGCAACTGCAATACTGCAGTGAACTGAAGTATTTAAGCACAAAATTCCTCTTCTTTCATTTGTCTCGACCTACCAGATAATTCAACACTGATTACTGTAATTAGTTTTTAAGCCAAACCTGATTATCTACAATACTTGCGCAGTGGTTTAGAGGTTTTAAAGATTTAGATGAGTTGTGCATGCCAATTACATGTTTGCTCTGAGCAGTTGGCATCATTGTGGGCTAACTTTCAGGGTGGACGCATGGGAGTGTAATGTTGCTTTAGCTCCAGTTATACCACTTACTTAAAGTTCCTAAGACCAGGGGATAAAAGACTGTATATCATATATACAGCTGTAAAAACCTATTCTGAAACTTTTACCTCATGTTTTAGTCTTTCTTGTAGAGATTCATAGTAGTTTGCATTTAAATAACAAATAGGAAGTTGCTCACTTCCTGGACAACAGCTGAGGAAACTCCACAAATTTATGGCATCGTCCGCTGACCAGTAATAGGGTATTTACTGGTGGGGTAAGCACCTGGATGAAAAGAGAGAACAGGTTGTGTGTAATGGCAGCCATCACCAAACCCAGAGGAGTCAATTGTAGAGCGGAGGTGTAGGAATCTGTCTTATGGAGTATGAAAACCATACAGTGTGTTGAAAACTAACAATCCAGCTCCACCAGGAAATATTAGAAAGTTTGATGCAGCGAGCTTCACTGCAAACCAGAATCAGTAAACTTTGGCTACCATTTAATTAACTTACTTTCAATGATAGTTTGGCTGTAATATTTTATACGTATGAGTATGAATAGTGAAATAAGCTATTTTATGTTTATATCACAAGGGAAACTGATAAAATATCTGAAAACACTTTGTTTCTTTACCCAAAATAAAAATGTAAGTTTGCAAAGAAACTTGTTTCAGGTATAAAAACCAAAAGAATCAAAGATGCACTGAAAACAAAGAAAGAAATGCAAGTCTGTAAAATGAAGTGGCATGAAATAGAAAACAGTTTCAGTTGTGTTTATTGAAGTGAAGTGATATTACATGATATGCCCATACATGTGCATCAAATGCTAATACACAGGTCTTATCATGAGAGCATTAGGATTTAGTTAATCAAGCTACTGTTGTTTTTTCAAGCATTAGGAAACCATCGCTAGATGATGTGAGCTACAGTCATATAGGCTTACACACTGGTGCATGTTCTATATTAGTGACTGATTGTTAGAGCTTGCTAACAATGGTCACAAAGAGGGATACAGTACTGCACCAAAAGCTTCCTGCAATTACTTTGGTCTGTCAGCCGGTGATCAGCTGATCACGGGGCCGGGTTTAAAAGAGAGACGTCACCCACCTGTTCGCCGCTCAGACATCGTTCTCTTCATGTCAGGAGCTCCGAAACCGTGCCGACGTCAGTCGCCGCCTGATTCAGCAACTGTGAGTGTTTTTCCTCTCGACTCTTTTTCTCATTCCGGCTCCGCTCGCTCTCCGTCTGTAACGCCAGTTCCGAAGCCACGCTTCGTGCACTGATCGTTACTAGAATAACTGCGTGTCTGTTCCAACCCACCGCTAGCCTTCGCCGCGTTTGGGTCTAGCCAGCACGCCACACGGGCACGCCGAATTACTGTGTGTAATCCGCCCGATCGTGAGATGGTCGCTAGCTACATTCACCCATAGTTTGCATGCAAGTTGCCAACCTGTTTCCAAACACTTGCCAACTTGCTAAGCAGCAGTAAAACTAACAGAAGGGGAGTGGAAACCGAAAGCAATGTACAACCTTTGAACCAAGTTGGTTACAGCGGTAAGGTACTACTTTTACACTGAAGGCATCGGCTATTTCTGCAGCAATGTTTCATGTTACAGTACCACTTGGTGAGTAGTTGGCAAGTGTTTGCAGACAACCGAGTTTTCCATGCAAATTTTGGGAAATTGCAGGAGCCTGGCAGCAACCAATACAATCAAAAGGAGGTTGTTTGTAGAACACCATCTATCTGTATTTGTGAAGTGTATCTCTTTGCAACCAGTTATACCCAGTGACAGCCAGCAATCAACCAATTAGGAAATACACATCTTTTCCAAGTGATCGGAGGTTGTTGGGGCTCACTGACCAGCCTCTCAGCTGTGCTGTTTTCACTTGTGAACTAAAAATCTTCAGGGTTTTGGAAAGTAGAGCAAATTGACAAAACAGTAAATTATTTCAGCCAGACAGTTAATGAAGGAGAAGCTAAAGAAATATCTCACAATTTTTAAGCTTTGTTGCTTTATTTATGTCAGCAATAAAAAGAAATGTATCATGAGCTTATATGCTGTTTATATTGATTTGAAATGAAACACTTGAATGTTTGGTCCGATATCACCCAAAGAAAAAAATCTGGAAGCCGTGCAGAGGCTTGGAGCTACTCGGGATGAGTTGTGGAGCAGCTGAAAATGTTTGGATGGTTTTCAGCAGTTAATTCAAAGTGTTAAAAGTTTTCAAGTGCTTGCCCAGGTCAGCTGGGTCATTTTTTTATGTTTATGGAGTGACAACTTTCACAGCTATACATACATAAATACCAGGCCACTGAACTGTTTTCTGGGAAAAAGTGTAAAAAGGTCAAGTTGCTGGAGGAGCAACTGAGAAACCATGTGCTTAGTCTTAAATTTGCTTTAAAAAATCGAGGTTTCACTTTCACTTTCTGTCTGTGGTTGTTTTATCCTCAGTCATCTGGAGCAGGACAAACATGCCTGGGATAAACGAGGTGTTTAGGTTTGCAGTCGGACCATTAGTGAATAGACCTAACCCAAACATTCCCATCTAAGGAGGATTTCCCTCTTTCTCTTTTCTCTGTAATTTTAAATGGACGGAGTGTGGGAGCTGAAGACTTGCACCTTGTTTCACCTTTAACAGCATCAAAAGCCCCGTCCTTTCAGCCCGTATTTTCACTCTGCCTTTTTAGCAAAGGCGTTTGAGGTTCTGCCGATTCATTTGGCTCCAACCATAATTGGGTTATCAGACTGGTTTGCTGATTAAACTTGCACCCAAAGACCTATCATTTGCCCACCCCTTGCCTCATCTTCAGCCCATCATCAAACCCAAGTGAGCATGCGGTGTGACAGCTAAAATCTTCCCCATAGCACAACCGGCTCACAGAACAATGTGTGCGGATAAACCCTCCAAGGGCCCGAGGGCGTGTGTTCGCGTTTGCATGCGCATGTGTCCATAAACAGCACACATACACACACACTGGCTATCACACGAATGTTGGCTAGAATCTGTCTGTCCAAGCACTCTCCTCTATCAGGAAGTGAGATAGGCTCGATGGGAACAGCAAGTCCAGAGAGCTTAGTGGGCCAGAATAGGGTCCATTGTGCCCATTATGCTGGTAGGGATTTGGGCCTACAAACTGACTAGTCTGCTGGAAGGTGATGAGGATGGAAGGTCTGGAAGAGCCGGGCGGAGACCCGACGGGATGGCATGAAAACAAACAGGGATGCCAACTGGCGAATGAGACGGTGTCGGGAGTCAGGGAGATGCTGGCAGGGGGAAAGATCAACGATAAAATTTGTCTCCATGTCTACAAAAAGCAGAGCTAGACATGAACTTAATTAAAGGCCATTTAACTACTTAATTCAATCTTACCTATATAGCTCCACCCAGTGAGGTCTGTTCTCCTTCATTGAACCCACTGTACAGACTAGCATCAAAGTCCTTGTAGAAGCAAGACCGGACAGTTGTTTGAACAGTCATTGATTGGGAGAGTAGATTTCTTCCATATTGGCTTTCCCCCTCATTGGTTCTTTTTTGAATCCAGAATTGAATTTCCTGCTCCTCACATAAAAGGTCTTGAATAACCAGGCCCCATTTTATATTAAAGACTCATACTTGACCACATGAGCACTTTGGTCTCACACTGCAGGCTTACTTGTTGTTCCTAGGATATTTAAAAGTAGAATGGGAGGCAGAGCCTTCAACTTTCAGGCCCCTCTTCTATGGAACCAGCTCCCAGTTTGGATTCAGGAGACGGACACCCACTCTACTTTTAAATTAGAGTGTCTATTTTCCTGTCTTCGTCCCCTCACCCCGGCAGATGGATCCCCCTCCCCTGAGCCTGGGTCTGCCAGAGGTTTCTTCCTGTTGAAAGGAAGTTTTTCCTTCCAACTGTCACCAACTGCTGGCTCATAGGGGGTTTTCTAATTGTTGTGGTTTTCCCTCTATTATTGTAGGATTTTTACCTTACAATATAAATAAAGTTGAGTTGAAAAGACTCATTCTAATCCCCCTGGTCAATTTTAGAGCAGCTTTAAATTTATGGCAAATTAAACCGCCTGGATGTTATTTAAAACTACATGTAACTGTTTTTATGGGGCTTTCACCCACCTTCTTGTTTCATCTCTTCTCTTCCCCCTCCTCTCTCAGTTTTTTAAAACCACACCATGTTAGGGAATACACAGATGCCTTAAACCCTCAGAACCTCCCTCAAAGAGTCAGGGACAATAAACAGCTCAGACTTTCAGAGATTTCGGTTTTGAAGCCGTTTTTAGCATTTGTTGGTTATTTTACAAGCTTGTAAACATCTTTTTTTTGTTGAGGCAGAAAAAACACTGTTCACTAACTGACACCAGATCGTCTTCACCTCTCACCTTTTATGTAAGGCCAGACAGACGCTTTGAAAGTGACCCATGACCTGAAAATAGAAACTAAAAAGACGGTGGAGCCTTTGGACAAGGTGACCCCATGACCTGCTGAGTTTTAGATAAACAAAGAGATACTTAAGCCAGTGGTTGGAGGTCTGCTAAGACATTTATAGGTGTATGTTGCTTAAACTGTGATGACAGCTGGGAGGAAGACAGGTCAGAGATTAAGCAGTAGGAAGTTGGTGGAAGGTGAAGAGGAAAGGAGAACCAAAAAGAAAGAGGGAGACGAAATGATGTATAGCAGTTGTTTCAATAAGGAGTGATGGAGGAATGAGGGATGAAAGGAAAGGCGTGAAAGAAAGCAGCTTCCTATGGGATCCCTGCATATTTTCCCTGGGTGAAACCAGGTGTGAGTGTGAACTATGGGCCAGACAACTCAGGCAGGCTGGCACAGCCCTGTCATTAAGCACTACCTGCCTGCCCTGAGGCTGGAAAAAGAGCTGAGAGCTCAGGTAAGACAGTGTGACAAAGACCAGTCTGGCATCACTGTCACTTTACAAAGACAAACACATTTACAGTGTTTAAGTGAAAACCCTGTAAATTTGTTTTTACCTGTAAACTTACAGCAAAATTCTGCTAGCAGGTGTTTCACTGCCACACATTAAAAACGCACTGATATTAATGTGAGTTATTTAATTACTGTCATTAAAGTTGGAAAAAGTTACCATTAAACACGAGAAGGCAAGTACACCCACTTTGAATTCCAAGGTTTCACACATGAGGACATAATAAAATAACATCTGGTCCAAAATTGAGTAAATACAACCTCAAGTGAAGAACAACCCACAATGTGTCTGTGAAGGTTCTCAGTCATCCAGGTCATCGTAGTCAAAGGAGCTTGCAAAGAAAAGCGTCTGGACTTCTTTAAGTTTACTTGAAGACGTTTCACCTCTCATCCGAGAAGCTTCTTCAGTTCTAAGGTCAAATGGTGGAGAGTCCCAGATATAAACCTAGTGGGAGTATCCCCCCACAGAGGGACAAAAGGACCCCCTGATGATCTTCTAATCGCCTGAGCCAAGGTGTGAAACTGGGTGTGGGTCCCAATCAGCCAGAGTTTCGGGTGTGTTCATTGTGAAACCTGGCCCCACCTTATCATGCGAATTCCTGAGGTCAGATGGCCCAGGATGTGAGTGATGTGTTACACTGTGTTCTTGTTTATGTAGCAAAAATTAGGCCAAACTGCAGAAGCAGTGTGAAAAACTATGTATACCCTATGATTCAGTAGCTTAGCTCGTTTAGCAGCAATAATTTGGATCACTTGTTTCCTTCATGACTTTATGAGTGGCTCACATTGTTGTTGTGGAATTTTGGCCCACTCCTCTTTACAACGTTGCTTCAGTCCATTGAGGTTTGCAAGCATTTGTTTATGCACAGCTCTCTTAAGGTCCCACACCAGCATTTCAGCAAAGTTCATATCTGGACTTTGACTGGACCATTGCAATATGTTGACTCTTTTCTTTTTAAGCCATTCTGGTGAAGGCTGGTTGTTTGTTCACATGCATTTTTGCCTTATAGCCATTCCCACATTAATGGGCAGCAACAATTATTCGTCTAAGATTATTACTGATGTCTATCCTCCACACTCCTGAATGCTCCAGACCGGCAAACTGCCAAGACGTCTGACTTTATAGAGGTGATCACACTTCTGGGCCATCAGTTAATCAGGTGCTTTTGATTAGCAGCACCTGACAAGCATTTATCGTATAATATACGTTATACAATACACTGATACAGTCATTCTAGGTTTTAAGGAGAGAAATACACTTTTATTGTGACGGCATTTTCTCATAGACTAATATAAGTTGTCTGCTTGTTCTAGGAACTACTACGTCATATATATGAATAAGAGATTATTTATTTTACCACCACTTAAGCTCCTCACACATGTGGTTTCCTGTACAGTCTAAAGAAGGAGTTTAAGTCTTTATCTAAACAGTCCAGATGCTGCATACGCCTGATTCACCCTGTGGTTTAGATTAAATCCTAAAAAGTGTTTACATGTAAGCTCGTGTTTGACCTTCTGTATGTATGTGTGGCTCTGATCTGGTTTGGTGAAATGCATTTCTATCTGCAGGCAGACAGACTCTGTCTATATGAACAGGACCAGCTCAGAGGAGATCATTATCTTCATTTATCTATTTAAGTGTGCATGGAAATAATGCAGGGATGTGACCCTTTTCTATGTGTGTAATTAAACTGCACTCTTATTTCAGTTTATGATATAAGACAAGCTTACTATGGATTTTGTTTTCGTACTGGATTTATGTTTTTGTTGGGTTTTTTTCCTGCGGCATTTACATAATAACAAGGGCTTAAAATGGCCTCTGTTAGCTTTTTTTAGCTGTGAAGTTAAACCTTCACAAACATCTGTCCCACTCTCTACCCACTCCTCCCTCCGTTCATCTCCCCTCTCCTTATCCAGTCAAACTGCTTAAAATGTGAGCTAATGGGAGGCTGTCAGTACTTCTGGGTGCTGTGTGAATGTGTGTGCGTTTGCCTGAAGTAGAGCCACCTGTTATTGTTTGTTGTTTTTATGCTGCCCTCCTGTGGTCACGACTGAGCGGTGCACCTGTGAGCTGTGTGAGTCATTTAGACCAGCGGTCCCCAACCTTTTTTGCGCCATGGACCGGTTTATGCCCGGCAATATTTTCACGGACCGGCCTTTAAGGTGTCGCGGATAAATACAACAAAATAAAACTAGTACCGGTACCGAAAAAAAGAAGATTTATTCATAACACACGTGAAAAGACCCAGGAAAACCGAGTAAACGATAAAAACGATAACAAAATAACGCTGAAAACCGATAAAAACCCTGAAAACTATACATTTCACACCTGAGCCTCAACTCTCGCGGCCCGGTACCAAACGACTCACGGACCGGTACCGGTCCGAGGCCCGGGGGTTGGGGACCGCTGATTTAGACAACATAGTGAATTTTTGGCTCTTTCAAGACTAAAATGTATTTTTCATTAATTTTACTGTAATGTATTTGTATTCTCTAACTGAATGTGAATCTACAGTAGCTGTGCCTCTACTAGGACCACATATCACAACTTGTGTTATTACATGGACTACACGTGAGCCACACTCACATGTTAACTCTCCCCGTGGGTGTGCAGTCTATGTTTTTCTGCTTGCAGTTTGGTGAACAGTGATCATGTCTTCTCTTTGCTCTCAGGGTCGTCCAGGAACTCTTGGTGAAGTTGGACCGTCTGGACAGGATGGGCCACGTGGGGTCCTTGGGCCTTCTGGGCCAAAAGGAGAGAAGGGCCACCTTGGGCTGAAAGGACCATCGGGCCCAAAGGGAGACAAAGTAGGTGCTTCAGATCTTTACAATTTGTTTTTCCCATTAAATGTGATTCGTTCACTCAGTGGCCACCTTGTTAACCCATTGAAACCAATGGGAGCGCTGGTTTTAGGTCAAACTTTTAGATCAAAGGAAACATTAGCACAAAAAATATCAGCAGTTCCTGAAAGCATCATTTCTGTTCTTTTCCTGTGATGTCATTATGGTAATCCCTGGTAGGGCTGCACATCCAAATCTCAACGAATAGCACAGAAAGCAACACAGAAAAAACTAAATAATAAAAAAACAAAGTAAAATTAACCCACATTCAAATGTTTGTTTTCTGTAGAGCTGCTTCTCACTCACTCACTTTCTCTTCTCTCAACCAACCTTCTTCTCGGGATTACCGTAATGACCCTAATATCCCTGACACGTGCAGAGTCGCTGCTTTCAAGAAACGTTGGAATTCTTTTAATTTAGCAAAACATTCAGCAGTTACTGGAGTTACAGATGTTTTTAAAAAAAATGTGCAAGACACCTGTCTGATGCCAGCAACAGGTTTGGCTATAGAGGGTTAAATACATCTACTACAAAATATCTAAGTTAATGCAAACATTTATTGAGCTAATCACAACTCCACGTGGCATGTAGACATGTTACAGTTCAAACTGGGCTTCAGAATATGTAAGAAATGTGATCTCAGTGACCACAAAAGCATCTCTGGAGTTTACAGAATAATCTGAGAACAAAATCTGTGAGCAGTGTTTTTGACACCTTATTGAATCTGTGCCATGAAGAATTAAAGCTGTTCTGAAGGCAAAATATGGTCCAGTCCGGTATCAGCAAGGCGTACCTAATGAAAAGATCCATGATGTATGCACATACTGTGTATTACTAATTAGCAAATACATTTTTTGATAATATCAGAGTTTGCTAAATATAATGCTTCATGCAAACAATGTACATTCAGATTTTCTACACCAAGCACGCAGTTGCATGTTTTGCCCACAAGGTGTCTCCATTTAAAGTTATTGTATATTTAAAGTATTTATTATCTTTGCAGGGACCAATGGGAGTGCCTGGATTCCAAGGAAGTGATGGTGTGCCTGTAAGTAAACAGATGCAAACGGTATCCATTAATTTCCTTAATGAGGTTTCTTGTCATTAAAGATAACATCAAGATTTTTTTCAGATTTTTTTCTCTTCCTCGTCCTTTTTATTCATTTATTCAGCTTCACATTAAAAAATTCAAGATCATATTGTGTAAAAAGTTCAGGAATATAGAAAACAATGATCATGGAAATGTAAATATTCTAATGAGAAGTCAAATTATAATTTGTCATCATGTCCTTATTATCCTTCACTGTGCAGGGTCACCCTGGTCAGCCGGGCAGCAGAGGACCACCGGGACTGGACGGCTGTAACGGGACCAGAGGAGATCCTGGAGATCCCGGCTTTGGGAGGGGATACCCTGGCACCCGTGGATTTCCTGTACGGAAAGACATCCTGTTTCATTCACCTCACATATTTTTAATCTCACGTATAGCAATACTTAGAATATTATATTTACATACAGAGACAGAGATACTGATGTTGTGTTTGCCTCCAACAGGGGCTGAGTGGGCCTAAGGGTCAGAAAGGAGAGCCTGTATTCATCTCGGAGAATGCTGTAAGCTCCCACTCATGCACACTAATGCTGCTCACAGGCTGATCTCTTTAACCAAGGCAGTTCAGTTGTTTGCAGGATCAAAATATTGCAAAAACTTTACTTTTCCACTTCCATTACTCTCATTTTTTTTATTAGGTTGGACAAATCTTTTAGTTCCTGCATCTTTTCTTCCTTCCTCCTTAATCCCCCATCCCATCATCTTTATATATACAATCACAATCTCCTTATAGGGAAGCTATGGATTAGAAAGAAAAGGAAGTCCTCTCATTTAGCAGTAAAACCACTTAATATTTGATTTTTGATTGGTTACCTAAATAAACTTTATTTCAGTAGTCAGTAGGACAACTGAAGGTGTGGAAAAGTGAAGCAAAGGTTACTAATAGTTTCACAAAGATAATTCTCCCACAATTGATAGTTCAGATTTCCTCCAGCGGATATCGATGAGTGGTTGTTGATCAAAGCGATCCAAATGTCGATTCACAGGCAGGCAGATGTAAACAAAACGTGTCAGAGTTCATGAAATAAGGAGGTAAATTAAACCTGTGCTACTTTATAAAGAGGCTAGGAACACAGAGTGATGACAACAGACACTGAGACAGAGCCTGAGGAAATGACAACACTATTTGTACATAAAAGGGTAATCAGGGTAATGGAAGGTAACGAGACACAGATGTGTGGTTAGTAAATGTTGTTGTATGTGTTTTCTTTGCATTTTCTAAGCATCTCAATTTGTCAATAAACTAACACAAACTAAAACTAACAACCACAAGTTCAGCAACATCTTTAATGAGGAAAAAGTCCAACAACCTAAAAAAAATACAAACATAAACCTGCACTGAAAGAGTTTTTAATTTAGGTGATATTTGTTGATCTCTTTGACACATTGAACTGCAAATTAACCAGCATATGAAGGCAACGGGTTACTGTGGCACAACTTTATTGACATTTGCAGCATGAAGACATGACATGAGTGAACAGACAGAACGTTTGCGTGCAGCAGGACGACGTTATTCTCGATGGCATCAGCTGGATCGACTGCCAGCCTGATACAGTTTATTGAAAGCTGCTAACAGATTTAAGTTCTCATTTACCGAAGCTGCTGGAATGGCATTTGGCCCACTTTGACTCCTGCTGATAACCATGAATAAAAATCCCAATGTTTGCCACAAATGAAGAAGACTGTGTTCTGCCATGTGTGCAGAGGTGTTGGTGCATCTTATTTATTGTTTGCTCTTCTCTTTATTGCACTCATCTAGGTTATACAGGGTCCCCCGGGTGACCCAGGACCCCCTGGCCCACCTGTAAGAGTTTCTTTCACTATTTCACCCAACAGCATAAATATTTAATGCAAAGTAGTACGGCTGAGCTCTGTGAAATATGCACTGGATGTTAGCAATGTGTGGTCTAAAATAATGTTACACCACAATGAAAACAGCACCGCTGTGTAACGTGGGTTTGTTTTCATTTGTTTTATGTCTGCAGGGTTTACAAGGTCCTTATGGTCCAGTCGGTTTTCCTGGTCCCGAAGGACCTGAAGGATACCCAGTATGTAAACTCATTTATCTGTTTCCTCTTCCTCAGACCGATCCCTGCAGCTACATCGTCACTTTTCTTTTTTTTGTTTAATTAATTTCTAATTTGCAGTATGCTGAATGCAGTGATTATGAAGGAAAAACTGTTCTACTACCTTGTGTGACGATTGCTTTAATATTGCTTTATTAAATATCTTACATTCATAAAAGTTGTATGCGAGCAGGCATTTAGGTTTTATGTAACAGCGTGTTTAAAACTTAGAGATATTAGTGGCACATTTTTTTAGCTTAAAAGTGTTATAACCTGCAAACCCTGTGATAAGTTAGTTCCAGTCACATTAAAGCCAGAATGTAGGTTTATTTATCTTTAACTTATTAAGCTTAGTCTGACTCTTTGTCCTGTTTATAGGGCCCACCAGGTCCTCCCGGTCCCCCAGGGCCAATGGTAAGTATAATGGTACACTAAAGGGACATATCATTTCTTTGAATTTAGACAAATGGCTGCCTTTTGGTAGCCTCTCTTATTCTCTCATTGTTGTCCAGAAGTACATATGAACCTTTTTTGTTTTTAGGGGAGCCGTAGTGACGCATCTCAAGGAGAGAAAGGAGACAAGGTACGCTGTAAACCACAGAGCTCACAACAGATTCATAAATTTAAGTCACACGTACACAAGCAGCACTGCTGATGCTGCTCGTGGCAGTGATTCATTCATCGCACACGCGTAAAAAAGACCGCAAAGAGAAACCATGATTGTGCTCCCTTTATGCTACAAATATGGAAGCAAAGTATTCTGCGTCTAAAGTTTGCCACAGTCAGTGTAACTATCTATTAGGGGTGCAACGATACACAAAATTCACGGTTCGGTTCGGTTCGGTTCGATACTTTGGTGTCACGGTTCGATATTTTTTCGATATAAAAAAAAGTGTTCATGCCTTTTTAATTTGTCATTTATTAAAATTATAAATATATATATATTAACTCAAAAGTACAGTTTTTACATTTAATGTTGCTGAAACAACAAAGTAATAAAAAAATAAATCTATCTGATCGAGAAATCGCTCATCTTTGGAAAAGAGAGTTTATTACAGAGAAATGGCTCTTTCCAAAATAAAAGCTATACTATACGCTTCTTCTGGGCTATATTCTCAGCAGCATATTAAACATATCAGGTCCCATAAGGAGAATCATGTGCTAACGGCTGTCTAAATGACTCGGGTAAAGTTTGTAGCATGCGTGCTTGTTGTTTTTGTCTGCTTCCACTTGTCTTTGCACTAGGATGATGTCGGAGTAAATGTGCAGTCATATTCGTTGTGTTCCCACTAGTGCTGTCAGCGTTAATCTGAAATGACGTTAACGCCACAACACGGCAAATCTCCGTTAACGAGCTACCGCGGATCGCCCCGTGCCTGGAGCTGGACGGCGTCAACACGTTAACGAGCTAACTGCGCTAACGCAGTAGTTCCCACCCATGTAATTGAGCATTGCGTGGCTCATCCGACATACTGTTTTACTTTTGTCCATGACGCGCTTACCTTCAGGGTCATACGTCACATGAAAACCAAAATAGTTCCAAAGGCCAGATCTGAATGAGGGTGGGGGAGGTTCAATTTGCCATGTTGCAAGGAGAGCTTAACTTCTGTCTCGCTAGCTTGCCCTGCGCTCAGTGAATCTGCGTTCGACTACTCCGCCTAGGCTGCACTGTCGAGCGCAGATCCACTGAGCGCTCAACACAGATCCACTGAGCGCTCAACACAGACAGCATCGTCAGAAGGAAAGTTGATAAAATAAATTAAAAATTTTGTATTGTTCATACATATGCGTACCGAACCGAAAGCACTGTATCAAACGGTTCAATATCAATAGGAGTATCGTTGCACCCCTACTATCTATGTGTTAATTTTTTATGGTTTTATCTGCAAAAGCATGTTTTATAAGTTAGATTCCTACTCAGAGTAAAACAGAAGAGTGAGCAGATTGGACAGAATTAGAAATGAGTGCATCAGAGGAACAGCTCAGGCTGAGCAGCTTGAAGACGGTTAAAGAGAGGCAAGGCTGAGATGGTTTGGATATGTGCAGAGGAGGGAAGAACAGTGAAGATGGAGCTGCCAGTCAGGAGGACAAGAGGAAGACTTCAGGGAAGATGTGTGGCTCTACTGAAGGTGGGCATGCAGATGTTTGGTGTGACAGAGGAGGATGGAGGGATAAAGGGAACATTTGAAAAGAAAAAAAAGATTAACAGCACAGTATAAAGAAGGGTGGGCTTTAAGGTATGAAAGCCTTGTGATTGACAAGTCAGCAAAACGTCCACTGCTCGCTAAACACATTTGACTGCAGAAAAATAAGCCTGTGACTCTGCATCTTTTCTGTACAGTCTATGTTTAAGATTAGGATGTAGTCTCATGTCACAGAAAGGAAAAACAGGAAATCAGCAGTGAGGGCATGCAGGGGGCACACAGGAAATAGCTTTGTCTCCTTTTAGAATTTATACCAAGTTACATTTATTTGTTGATGGAAGCATCACTATAAGATGTATATAAATGTCTGCCCCCAGTTTCTTTCCAAAGAAAGAAAAAAATCTTTCTATTTGTTGGAGCAAAAACTTGTTTTTAACCTCACGGGGACCCAAATGCTAATAATAAACTGCTATTAAAGCAGAGCTCTGATTTAAGTCATTATGTTGGTGAAAAACATTCTTTAACCACCGTTTCACGTTGTTTTGTAGTAAAATGTTATGGATTCTATATTGTAAAGCAGGTATTCCCAAAGTGAAAAGTGCTGTGGCCCCCTTAAAGCCAGAAAATTCTGCTTTAATTCACTTTGTTCATAAGTAATAATTTCATATTCATGATAGAATTAGGAACTGTACACAGTATTACTGTGGCATGCCTGCAGTGCCTGCAAAGTCCACCAGGGGACTGACACTTTGGCAATCACTGCTCTACAACCACTAATGACAACAGCAGGCTTTAAGTGCTCTAGCTGTGTGTGTGTGTGTGTGTGTGTGTGTGTGTGTGTGTGTGTGTGTGTGTGTCGGCTCGAATGACACTAAAGTTCATTGATTTAATGCCGTGCATGTTAACATTTTGGTGGTGGCACAGCCTGCTCTTCTTCCGTCCATTGCATCCCTCCCTCCTTCTCCTTTTAACCCCACCCGTTCCTGCATCCCTCCACCTTCCTCCTCTCTCCATCCTCTTCTTGACACATGTGTTGGACTGATTTTTGCAACTGTTTCCTGAATGATAAAAACAATCACATGAGCCTCTACTTGTTTCGGTCTGGTTTGTTCTTCATGTGATCCGTGCTGCCGCTGAGACAAACGCAGACTCCCTGAGACAGATCGCTTAATCCTGACCAGCTCAACTCCAAGTTCAATTATTTTGCCAATTTCTTTTCTTTTCTTTAGATCGGGGAGTTTGTCCGATGTCCAGTGGCTTCACGGACTGGTTTCTTTATTGTTGAATGACAGCTCAGAGATTTCTCACCATAATTCACCTAAAATTCGTCCCATCCATCCAGTTTCAAAAACACCTCTCCAGTTCAGATTTGCGAGTGGGCTGGAGCTAATCCCAGCTGACTTTATGTGAGTCTATCCCACCCTGGACTTTTACCAGTTGAAATTTCTGAGTTGTCACTCTGGAGGACTGTAATCTGTGGGCTGTAACTGGGTGCTGCAATCACTCGCTCCTGCTTCCTGTATGATTTTATTTACCCATCTTGACCACATCAAGCCTCTGGTGATGATTGCTGAGACTTGTAGGTCATTCTCCCACTCCTTGACTTCTTATTCGCCACCCGCTCATCAATCCACACACCCGCCCATACCGTTTAAACAAATGGCACAGGTGCTACTAACATTCATCTTCCTCACACACTGCATGCATGCTGTGATCAACCAAAACCCGTAGCGACTGAGCAAGGATAAAAACAGGGATGAAGTGAATGTGGAAACAGCTGGATCTTCTCCAGCCTGATGAAATGCACTTTTAGGATTGAATTACACTTTTTTCAGTAAACAAATGTGCAGCATGTGTATTTCTCTTTAATTCTGGCCTTGAATTTTTATACACTGACTATAATATATAAAGTGTCACTAATCTTTCTCCTTTTTTATCTATCACGGCTATTATTCCTTTACCTTCTCTAATCTGTTTTTGAGCCTTATATTTATATTTTACCCTCTTTTTTTGCCTCCTTTTTCTTTTGCTCCACCAGCGTCGCCATTTTTAAAAAATGCAGTAAATTTATATGACAGAAAAGAGTCCAACTGTAAGGCAGCAGTTTCTGCGGACTGGAATGTTTGCAGATGACACTGTGATCTGTAGTGAGAGTCGGGAGCAGGTGGAGGGGACCCTGGAGAGGTGGAGGTCTGCTCTGGGGAGAAAAGGGAAAGTCAGTATAAGCAGGACAGAATACATGTCTGTGAATGAGAGGGAGACAGGTGGAAAGGTGAACATGCAAGAAGCAAAGGTGGTCAAGGTACCTGAGGTCAAGCATTCAATCAAGGAGCAGTGCACAAGAGAGGTAAAAAAGAGAGTGCAGTCAAGTGGGAGTGGGTGGAGACGAGTGTCAGAGGTGATTTGTGACAGAAGATTTAAAAAATGTTAGTGAGACCTGAAATGGTGTATGGTTCGAAGACAAAAGAACAGGAGGTCGAGCTGAAGACGTTAAGGTTTTCATTGTGAAAGTCCAGAATGGATAAAATTAGACAATTATTTTGTGTGTCAGAACAATGAGGCGACAGCTAAATGTCACAGCTGCCACCAAAGGCAGACTGTAGTGTAAACGCTGTCTCCAGGTGGAAAACCGGAGGAGTGATACGTCTCATGTTGTGCAGCGTACAGAGTGTGCAGGTGTCACCTTCTCGCCTAAAGACGTACAAAGCTTTAAAAAGATCTACTTTCAATATAAGGACTGATATCCCTTATCGACTGTGTGCACATTTATATGCATAACAGCAGGTTAGATTAACTTTGAAAAAATAAAACTGAGGTCATTAGTTGCATCTGATCAGCTCTGATGCTACTCTGCTTCACACTGTACTGAGAGTCCAGATCTGCTCTGCTCAGTGAATATAATTTAATGTGATTTTTCAAGGTGCTGATGCTATTTTCTCACCTTTGCTTCAGTAAAATAATCTTCCCATTCTCTCCTTTTCCTCTCTCCTTCCTTTCTTCATTCCCCTCCTCTGCTCTTTGCGTCTCGTGATTGGCTAACAGTGTGTTTCGTGTGTATTTCGGACTCTAGGGTGACGTGGGTCTTCCCGGACCCAGGGGTAGTCCCGGCGACACGTCGCTAAGCGGCCCAAAAACACTCACTATCTACAAAGGAGATAAGGTAACACAGCAAAGGAAGGGAAGGAGCGAAGGTTTTTGAGCTAACACAACAGACACACAAAAACACACGCAAGGATGTGGTGGAGGTTTCACTGCAGAAAATAACCAAAAGAAAGAAGTGCAACGATGCATCAGTAGGCAGGTCAAAGGTCTAATAAAGAAGAGGAGCAGTGATTGCAGCAAACCTTACAAACCTCAGAGAGGAGGACGTGCTGGAGGGAGGAAACAAGGAGCCGAGGGAGGACGTGAGGAGACACGGGGAGAGGTGGAGGAGAGGTCGGTCATCACTGTCCAGACTCACAGAGAGCAGCAGTCGTGCATCTTTAATCAGAATTTGGAGAAAAAATCATTTACATTTTTCAGCCAACCTGAATTTTTTTTAATAAGATCATTTAAGAAATGCAGTATTTATCCCATATTTGTTTTACAGCTGTAATAAAAGTAATGAAAGCAACACAAATGCTGCAGACTGTGAGTGTGAGAGCCAAACTATGGTATTAAAGGTGCTGTATCATTAACTGCTGGAAAACCACTGATTTAGTTTAGGTTCAGTAAAAATTGCTCTGCACCAAAACTACACAGCAAAATCTCCAGTGTTAAATTAACACTAGAGAGTGTCTATATGGGTCCACACCTCTGAGTGTTAAATACAACACTGTTGAGTGTTAAATTAACACTTTTGACAGTGTTATATGTTTAAAAGTAACCTAGTCAGTTTTGAAGATTAACAATGGCTAACACTGAGCAGTGCTGATTTTCTAACACTGGAAAATAACTCAAAATGTTAGAAATATTCCAGTGTTAGAAAATCAGCACTGCTCAGTGTTAGCCATTGTTAATCTTCAAAACTGACTAGGTTACTTTTAAACATATAACACTGTCAAAAGTGTTAATTTAACACTGGAGATTTTGCTGTGTAGGAAGCTTTTATTGTGAAAGGTGTTTGGATAAAATAGGTTTTCTTCCTTGGGATGTGTTGTCATTGTGCAATGTGTTTGAGGCTTATAACGTTTATGCATTAAACTGCAGTCTAGTGAACACGGCAAAAGGGACCCTAGTGAAAAGTTTCTGTTATAAACTTTTATAAACTGTTATAAACTCAGCATGTCTGAGCTTTCAAGTTCAAACTATTGATCCTAAAGCTGCCCGTTGGATAAAAAGTTTATTTTTTGGTAGCTTTCAAACACATGACACAGACTGACACATCTTGAGTACAGACAATTTTGGAAACATGAGGAGATCTGCCAAAAGAAATCAAATCTGTTTAGTTATAATTAGTTAAAAAAAACCTTCTGCATACCAATGTTAAAATTTAATCTGACTATTACTGTCTGAACTTCCTTCAAAGTTTCTGTAAGTAGGATTAAAGTTGTAAAGAAACAACAAACACCAGCCTCTCTTCATCCTCATCCATAAAGCTCCTCGCTCCTCTCCTTGGTCTGCGCTCTCTTCAGCCGCTTACTGCGCGGCCTCATGCCGTCCATCCTCCAGTCGACAGTCTGCCCTCTTTTCCCCTAAACGTTCCAAAAGCTGGGGTTGTTTTTTCCCGCGCTTCGTCAGCGTAAACAGCTCTTTCTTCCTTGGTCACCGCATCCAGGGCGACATGGGCTTGCCTGGTGACCCCGGCCAGCCAATGATCAATGGCGTTGTGGAGTTTGTGGGTTTTCCCAAAGGAGACAAAGGAATGCAGGTTTGTTGGGAAACACAAGTCATAATTAGCGTTTTATTTCACTGTCACAAAAAAATCAGTTTCAAACATAAAAAAGTCATTTTAATGGTGGCAACAGCCTGAAAGTGATCGACACCATCATGTGTTGGTAAACTTGTATGCTTCACTTTGTAAAAATTATAGAAAAGAACATGTACTTTTCTCCCAGGTTCACTGCTTTATGAATCAGAGAAACTGACATTTTTCTTTGGTGTAACCGACACATATCCAAACCAAGACTTCCTGTTATGTCCATGTGTCACTGGGAAAAGTAGACAGCGATGGTCATCTGGCAGATTTCTTGAAAAGCGAGCTCTCTATTTGCCCAACACATATTGTTTTTGCTTCATGCAACCAAAGCACGCTCCAGCGTGGCTGATCAATATAAACAGGACCACAAGCAAAAAGCTTCCTGTCCTTTACCAAGACTTTCTGCGAATGCTTCTAACTTCTGTTTGCAGAGGCGAGCAGAATAGTTTCTGAGCCTATGGCCACTCAGAAAGTTAAAAACCAACACTATACTAATGCTGCAGCTTTATATTGAACGCATTCACAACACTAACATCTAGTTTTGTAACGCTATCGCTAATGTCGGGGAACATTTCCCCTGATATAATAGTAACAGTTAATAACAGTTAAAACATGCTTCCCAAAACGTATTAAAGTAGAAAAATGCACGGCAAAAAGGACTCTTCTTTTATTTCCCCTCTACAAAAAAAGGTATCAAAGAGAAAAAAATCTACAAAAATAAAAGAAAAATGGAAACTTTTTCCTGGGAAATGTGATCCTTTTCCAGGGAGGTGACAGTCTCCCTGCATCACTGAAAACAGTAGGATAGATAAACAACAACAACAAAAAATGGGAAGGGTGAAGGTGACCAGCTGACTATATACCTTTTGAGCATATGAATTCCCCTGGGAAATATTACTGAGTGATATTTACTCACCGCGTGGGTGCAAATCACCCCATGTTAGTGCTTTAGGGCAGTGGTCCCCAACCCCCGGGCCTCGGACCGGTACCGGGCTGCGAGAGTTGAGGCTCAGGTGTGAAATGTATCGTTTTCAAGGTTTTTATCGGTTTTCAGCGTTATTTTGTTATCGTTTACTCTGTTTTCCTGGGTCTTTTCACGTGTGTTATGAATAAATTTTCTTTTTTTCGGTACCGGTACTAGTTTTATTTTGTTGTATTTATCCGCGACACCTTAAAGGCCGGTCCGTGAAAATATTGTCGGGCATAAACCGGTCCGTGGCGCAAAAAAGGTTGGGGACCGCTGCTTTAGGGTCTAAACAGACAGCAGCAGCCACATTAAGCTGTTAAATGACGAGCTGCATGAGACGTTTTCTTAGCAAGGTGTTGTTTTTATCAGACTGAAGCAGGATTAAATCAGATCACAGCCGCACAGCGATGGAAAAAAGCCACCTACGTCACGATAATGACAATCCTTTCTTTTGGTAGCTCTTGCTCCGAGACCTCAGTGATCTCCAGACTTTTATAAGACCTTTTGCATGCCTGAGTCAGTAAAAGTTTCACAGCTGGAAGGTCAAATAATAAACCTCAGGCTACGTGAATAAGAGACAAATGGAAGGAAAAGATGTGGAAAAATGACATCTTTAATTCCACTTCATCAAAACTGTAAATTAGGGAGGGACTAACAGTCACTGTTATTAAATTACATGCAACAGACTTGAGGCACAACAGTGCTGCATGCATTTCAACAAGAGGAGTACATCTACTTGACTGTCCAACAAACTATGACTGTCACAGACGATCCTGATTTTAGCACAATTAAATACAACCCCACTTATCCCCAAAATTGTGACGCTTTAAATGTACTCTAGATAAGAACTGAATGCAATGATTTGCAAATATTTTATGAATAGCTGAGAAAATGCGTAATTTTAAGAAAAACTGGCAAAAGGTGAGTAACATGACTGGATATAAAAAGAGCCTCTCAGAAGTAATGCAGAGCAGAGGTTCAACAATTTGCAAATTGTCGAATAATTTCAGAATAATGTGCTTCAATATAAAATTATTAATACTTAAAATATGTTGTCATCTACAGTGCATAATATCAAAAGATTTGGAGAATCTGGGGGAATCCAAAAATTCCTATTGGTTGTCTGTGATCTCTGGGTGCTCAGACGGCGCGGCATTAAAAACAGGAATGATTCACTCATGAAAATCGTTCCATGGGCTCAGGAACACTTCTACAAATTCATGCACTAAATGCCGGTTAAAGCTCTTCCGTGCAAAGAAGAAACCACACGTGAACAGGATCCATGATATATTAAAGGCAATGAATGAAAAACAAATGGGGATGGAGTGCGTAACAAGGATGTATTTTTTGCTGTTGTTTACTTTGCTCTCTCGTTACCTCTCTCAAAGGGTGACCCCGGTCCAAAGGGAATTAAAGGATACCCTGGAATACCTGGCCTACCTGTAAGTATTCAAACAGTTTGCTGGTTTATTTTTTATTTCATGCCCACCATGCAAGATGCATTTTAGGAGAAATTTTGATTCAGGAGACCTTCCTTTTTGTCGCTTAATCACAGGGACCCTTTGGCTATCCTGGAGAATATGGAGAAAAGGGCATTCCTGGATACCCCGGGAGCAGAGTAAGACTCTGTGCTTTTTGGCTTCAGTTAAAGTGCATTTAGTGACATTACTGTTTGAAATTCCTTCCTTATTTCCCTTTGTGAGGGGAACTCCTCTCACCATTTCCTCTTCTTCTGTGGTGGGTGTTGTTTGTGTTTCCGCCAAGCAGGGGGCTCCAGGGTTTAACGGACCGCCCGGCGTTCCAGGACTACAGGTAGGGTTTGTAAGACTGTAAGCACAGAGTAATGGTTCTCACATTAATTATGTGCCACAGAAAATATTCAGCTGGCTTACAGGTGAAAGTAATTGTTTCTTTGCCTTCATCCCCACAGTTATCCTCTTATATTAGACACATGGTCTTTCCTACATAGAACATAGAAAGATGTTGGAGATCCATCTACGGTTGTTTTAACCAGAGCCAAATTGAAATGTGTTGTTTTCTTTTAAACAAATATAATTTTACCTTTTAGTGAATTGGGGTTTCATGTAAAAATGTAGTTGATGGTCTTAAATCATAGAAAAAAAGAGCAACACATTTGTTGCCCTTACTCCATGTTAATAATCATATTCATGTGCATTCACAAACAAAAAGTCCCACAAAAACCAAGAAAAAACACAGTACATACTTCGAAGTACACTTCAGATAACCTCATGATATCTATAGGAAACTCAGGAGTTACTGCATCCTCTTATTTCCTAACTCATGACAAAATATATATATTATTGTCAATACAGACACCCCTGCTGCACGGCATGATAGCCATTAGTCTTTAAACCTGTACCGTATGTTCAATTTAAATTAATTTTTCTTCTTCCACCCAGGGACCCAAAGGACGTCCAGGCACCCCAGGCTCATCGGGATACCCAGGATTCAAGGTAGAATCATTGTTCCTCTAACGCAGATGTATAGTACAAGTCAGGGGTATTTTCTTTCAACTGTGTTTTCCTATATCCTAATTATTATAAAGAGACATCAACATTTCTTACTAAAAAGAAGTTTTATATCATTTTGTAATTAGTGAACCTGTGAATTTATAACACCACAATATATCAGATCCACACGCCGTAGGCATAAAGGCAGCAGCTGAAAGGGCAAAGTTTGTATAAAGCTTCTCTGCTATTTCACCAGCAGATGGGGCTACTGTGCTCACACTGATGGTAGCAATTTTTATTGCTCTATCTGTAAAATATACTACTCTTGTTACAGAGGTAATGACGACATGTAAAAGCGGATATTTTTTAATATAAAACATTAACAATAATTAAATTACCTAATCACGGATCTTCATTTATAGACACTACCCTAGCTTAGCAGTTACAGGACATTTCATTAAACCCTTTTGACTTCTTGGTAACATATATCTAATCAGCTGATAATATGGCAGCAGTTGTATTTGGACATGTTGACATGGTCAAGATGACCTGCTGAGGTTCAAACCGAGCAAAGAATGAGGAAGAAAGGTGGGTGAAGATGCCTTGTTAATATCAAAGGAGAGCGGCTTGACTACTCTGAGCTGAGAAGAAGGCAGTAACCCAACAACCACTCATTACCAGTGTTGGTCAACTTACTTGAAAAAAGTAATCAGTAACTAATTACTGATTACTTCCCCAAAAAAGTAATCCCGTTACTTTACTGATTACTTATTTTCAAAAGTAATTAATTACTTGGTTACTTAGTTACTTTTTAAAAACACGATTTACAACCTGAATAGGTGATAAAGTGATAGATCTTTCAGCCCAATTCTACTTTTTCTGCATAATCCATCATACAAAATGTAATCAAATGGAAAAGTCCCTTTTTTAAAACTTGTTTTATCCGTTTTAATCTTTTAACTTTATGCATCAAGCAAAAATTTAATTATATGCAACATTCTCTGACTTGAAGAAATTTGTTTAACATTTAAACCTATTTTCTGCACATTCCAGCACATAAAATAAAATATTTTTTGTGTTTACACTCAGTCTTTCAAATAGATGCAAGTAAAACACAGCAGAAAATAAATAAAGTCAAAGACTAGCGGTCCTGTTGCTCTATTTTCACCTGTAAAGCAGGAGTAGGGTAGGCGGAGGTTTACCCTGGTGCAGGTGTGCCGCAGCGGTCAGTGGAAGAATCCGCGAGTTTCTCTGTGAATTTCCCATTACGTGGTAGCGCACTCGGTGCTTGTTTAGGGGTTTTTTTCGCTGTAAAAATAAGTTTTCTTCCCACGCAGTGATCAGCGGACACTAATGTTTTTGTCACTTTTTATGGAATCAAACTCAAAGTAAGGTCAGTACTTCCACGCTTTAAACGCTGCATGCTCATACTCTCTCCCGCACTCGATATATGATCCATTGTTAATCTGCACACAGCTGTTGTCACGAACGTCGCACTCGCTTACATCATTGTCATGAGACATTCTCGCAAAAAGACTCAAGGTTTTAGTAACGCAGTAAGGCAGCGTTCCTACGGGAAAGTAACGGTAATCTAATTACCGTTTTTGCAATAGTAATCCCTTACTTTACTCGTTACTTGAAAAAAGTAATCAGATTACCCATCTCTGCTCATTACAGCCAGAAGAGCAAACGAGCATCACTGAAAGCACAAAATGTTAATATCACTCTGCCACAATGACACATTTTCAGATACACCCTCTGGGTTTTATGGTTAACTAACTAAAAATGGTTACTTATCTATATGTTGGTTTAGAGAGATGATACCATCAATACAGGGAGTGCAGAATTATTAGGCAAATGAGTATTTTGTCCACATCATCCTCTTCATGCATGTTGTCTTACTCCAAGCTGTATAGGCTCAAAAGCCTACTACCAATTAAGCATATTAGGTGATGTGCATCTCTGTAATGAGAAGGGGTGTGGTCTAATGACATCAACACCCTATATCACGTGTGCATAATTATTAGGCAACTTCCTTTCCTTTGGCAAAATGGGTCAAAAGAAGGACTTGACAGGCTCAGAAAAGTCAAAAATAGTGAGATATCTTGCAGAGGGATGCAGCAATCTCAAAATTGCAAAGCTTCTGAAGCGTGATCATCGAACAATCAAGCGTTTCATTCAAAATAGTCAACAGGGTCGCAAGAAGCGTGTGGAAAAACCAAGGCGCAAAATAACTGCCCATGAACTGAGAAAAGTCAAGCGTGCAGCTGCCAAGATGCCACTTGCCACCAGTTTGGCCATATTTCAGAGCTGCAACATCACTGGAGTGCCCAAAAGCACAAGGTGTGCAATACTCAGAGACATGGCCAAGGTAAGAAAGGCTGAAAGACGACCACCACTGAACAAGACACACAAGCTGAAACGTCAAGACTGGGCCAAGAAATATCTCAAGACTGATTTTTCTAAGGTTTTATGGACTGATGAAATGAGAGTGAGTCTTGATGGGCCAGATGGATGGGCCCGTGGCTGGATTGGTAAAGGCAGAGAGCTCCAGTCCGACTCAGACGCCAGCAAGGTGGAGGTGGAGTACTGGTTTGGGCTGGTATCATCAAAGATGAGCTTGTGGGGCCTTTTCGGGTTGAGGATGGAGTCAAGCTCAACTCCCAGTCCTACTGCCAGTTTCTGGAAGACACCTTCTTCAAGCAGTGGTACAGGAAGAAGTCTGCATCCTTCAAGAAAAACATGATTTTCATGCAGGACAATGCTCCATCACACGCGTCCAAGTACTCCACAGCGTGGCTGGCAAGAAAGGGTATAAAAGAAGAAAAACTAATGACATGGCCTCCTTGTTCACCTGATCTGAACCCCATTGAGAACCTGTGGTCCATCATCAAATGTGAGATTTACAAGGAGGGAAAACAGTACACCTCTCTGAACAGTGTCTGGGAGGCTGTGGTTGCTGCTGCACGCAATGTTGATGGTGAACAGATCAAAACACTGACAGAATCCATGGATGGCAGGCTTTTGAGTGTCCTTGCAAAGAAAGGTGGCTATATTGGTCGCTGATTTGTTTTTGTTTTGTTTTTGAATGTCAGAAATGTATATTTGTGAATGTGGAGATGTTATATTGGTTTCACTGGTAAAAATAAATAATTGAAATGGGTATATATTTGTTTTTTGTTAAGTTGCCTAATAATTATGCACAGTAATAGTCACCTGCGCACACACAGATATCCCCCTAAAATAGCTAAAACTGAAAACAAACTAAAAACTACTTCCAAAAACATTCAGCTTTGATATTAATGAGTTTTTTGGGTTCATTGAGAACATGGTTGTTGTTCAATAATAAAATTATTCCTCAAAAATACAACTTGCCTAATAATTCTGCACTCCCTGTATTTCTGCTCTAACCTGTTTTTTGGGTACATCTTGTAGGGAGACCAGGGAGACCCCGGACCCCCAGGACCTAGCTCTTTTGTTAATGGGGGTTATGCTATTCAAGGTAACATGAACACCTTATTTTTTTTACACATGTGTTCCTGTGAACCACCGGCCCTTTAACCACCTCTTCTGTGATTGGTTGCAGGACCTCCAGGGGACTCGGGTTTACGTGGCTTTCCAGGACCCCGGGGTGACCAGGGACCTGAAGGCTTTCCAGGACCTCCCGGCCAACCAGGACCTGATCGTTTTGGTCCAGGTAATACACACAAATTCACACTGATCATGGAGGATTAACCACCATCAGTAATGATCTTTAGACAACAGAAGCTGTCTGTGCACACAGGTCTTCAAGGTCCTCCTGGGCCCAAAGGTGTAAAAGGAGAAGTGGGTGACCCCGGCTTACGGCCCACTGGTTTTGAAGGTTTCCCAGGACTCCCTGGGCCCCCAGGACCCAGTGGCCTTCCTGGACCTCAAGGCCCTCCAGGTACATTTACACAAAAACAGCAGATAAAGCTCTGTGGTCCTTCCCTCTCAGGCAAGCAGAAGTAGAAACCGAATATTTGAAAGTACAGCTTTATTTTTATTTTCCTCCAAATTTTCTTATACATGTTTGAGCTTTGACTGTTGTGTAAGTTGTTCTCAGTTTCTGTTACTGTTGGGGTTACGGGGATTGAAGCAAAATATTTTTCAGTATATAAAAAATAGGTTTTTACATTTTAAACACAATAAAATTCAACTACTCGGTAGAAGTGAAAGACAAGACATAGAAACACTTTCAAATATAACAGCTGACTGACTTTGCTGTCCTTCAAGGCACAAACGCTGAGCCCTGCTACATCTATCCTGATACAGGTCAGTCCTACAGGTATCCCAAAGGCAGCCATATTTCTTTGAAACTCGCCAGCAACAATCACGCTGCCAAAGTGAAATTCAAAACCGCAGACTCAACTTTCACAGCCAGCATCTAGCTGCCACAATGCTTTATTTGAATCACTTCTGTGCTGTGGAGGGAGCGGTTGTTAGTATAGAGTGTAGCCAGCTTCAGACTTGGATATGAGAGGCTCTCTCTACTGATCCAAGCTGCTTCTCTCATCTCTGGTGACAAGGTGTCGCCTGCTGTGAACGTAATTCACAGATCTCACGTGGACATTAACGCTTGCCAGCAAAAGATTTTTTTAATGACTGTTTATTTGTAAAACAAACACATGGAAACACAGGAAGAAACAGTCTGTGTAACATACTGGAAGGAAATCATTGGAAAAACATCCAAAGGTGGTTATAAGATGATTTCACTGGCATGGAAGATAACTGTGTTTGGGTATTTTCTTTGCCGGGGTAAGGCTCCGAACTGCAACAGGCTGTGCATGCTGCTTCTGGTGAGTAGCTCTTAACCATGACGGTCGATGTAAAATCACTGAAGGGGTTCATGTTGTTTTACATTTTAAGATGACAAAACATAAGCCTCTCATCTTGCAACAGCAGCTTAAATCTTTTGTCAAATCTGGAAACCAAACAAAGCAAACTAACCTGATTTTAAACTGTGGCTTCAAGCCGCACTTCCGCTTCCGCTGGCTTGAGTAATTCCTTTCCCGGCTATTGAAAGCATGGTTTCAAAAGGAGAAGCAATAAATCAGTTCAAGAAACTTAAACAAGTATAAAGTGTTTGTGTAAAATCTTAAAGTAACAATTTGTGACTTTTAAAGCTACTTTGCGGTCAGTGTAACCTCTAATGGGTGTAGCTTTGCGTGTGTGTTTGTGCTTGCAGGTGACTCTGAAGGTCTACCAACTGCTCCCCCTGGAGGCCCCGGGCTGCCTGGTCCCACAGGATTTCCAGGAAACATTGGTGCCAAAGGGTTTAGAGGTACACACAGATATGCAGACTTCATGAAATGAAATGATTAGTTTCTTGCAAAAATATATTTAAATCATAGCGTTTTTCAAAAATGAGTCAAAATTGTTGCCGAGAAGTGAAGAGGTGAGTGAGGAGTTTACCCACACATGAAAAGCAAGCTGCAAAATACAAATACGAAGCATTGGTATCCAAGGAAACTAAAACACAACTACTGGAAATGAAAGCAAAAGTGCGACAATCTACAATTCTTAATCCCGCCGTCCTGCAGGCGACCCTGGTGACTGCAGATGTGCTGGAGGAGACTTCTCGGGGTTAGATGGACCACCTGGACGTCCAGGAACCAATGGCAGTCCTGGCCTGCCTGGGGTGAAGGGTTTTCTTGGAGACCCCGGTTCACTAGGCTTCAGTGGTCGTCCAGGACCTAGTGTAAGCAAAACTCTGCCCTTGATATGACTTGAATGGGAATTATTAATAATAATAATGATCATTATCATCATCGTATTAATCATAATGATAAGTAATTTAAATGCATACATACCAGTTTCTGAAGTTTCAAATTTCTGTAACTCTGCAGGGTCCTCCTGGTCAGCGGGGCTTCCCCGGGCGTAAGGGAGAGAAGGGGGCTCCATATTACCCCACCCTAAATCTGGGGTTGAAGGGAGTCATAGGAGATCCTGGACCCAGAGGACCTACAGGTGAAACAGGAAATCCTGGAAGAGACGGACTGCCTGGCTTCCCTGGATTTCCTGGACCCCCAGTGAGTCCTTCGAAACACAGTTTACATATTAGTTCATCTTCAGAAAGATTTTAATTTAATACGTTTTTAAAAAGACGTCTAAATGAGGATCATTGTAAACTCATTTCCTCTTTCCTCTCATATATTTTCTGTCCTTTCATTTCGTTTTTTTCCCTTTCTTCTTCTTTTGTTTTTCGTCTCTCGCTTCTTTGCTGTCTTTTCATCTCATTCCCTTATTTCCTTTCCTCTCCTGTATAATTTCTGTGCCTTTCTGTTCATCCCCCTTTCTTCCCCCTTTTATTTTGTATTTTATCATCTCTTTCCTTCCTTTTTCTCTTTTCCTTCCTTTTATTTTCTTTTGTCTTCTGTTTCCTTTCCTTTTCTTTCCTCTCCTCTCCTCTCCTCTCCTCTCCTTTCCTCTCCTCTCCTCTCCTCTCCTCTCCTCTCCTCTCTAGGGTGATGCAGGCATCGGCTCAAGGGGAGAAAAAGGATTTCAAGGGTTTCCAGGTTCTAAGGGACGTCCTGGAGGCCCTGGTGAGCCGGGCATTGGCTATGATGGAGCACCCGGCTTGCGTGGAGACCCTGGAGAACCCGGTATACCTGGTTCTCCAGGTATACCGGGTTCACCTGGAGAGAAAGGTAAATAATGGTGTTTTGTGTGTGTCCGTGAGACAGAGAATGACATAAAATATGTGAATGTGTGTCATGCAGTCTTCTTCCACAGGGCGATATCCACACCACCTCATCCCATCACTGTCCATTCTCAGCATACAACAGTTATCATCCTCACATGCTAGCTCATTATAAGACCTCTGTGAGGCAGCCTGTCCAGGACTTGGACAGAGCTTGTGGCTCTTGTTAGATTTCCTCTTCCAAAGCAGCTTCCTGCTCTCCGTGTTTCCTCGGCTGCAGCAGCAAACGATTAACGAAATGATTAACGGTCTCCATTAATGTACTTACACACTTCACCTGCAGCCAACAATCTATAACTGCTTCCTTAATGGAATGATTGATGCTTAATGATGATGATGTATTTGCTGATTAAGCCAAAACGACTGTGCTTGTTTAGTCTCAGAACAGGTGAGAAGTTTGATGTTTGCCATGTCTGGCTATTGCCATGTCTGCTAAACTAAATTTATATAACCAAACCAAAACATAGTTTTTGTGTGTTTTTTCCTTTACAAACCTTTTTTTTTTTTAGCTTATCAACAGTCAGCTTCTAGCTACACTTTTCAGTTTTTTGCTACAGCCACAATGAATATAAAATGATGGCGGCAGCAGACGCCCGCATCTTCCTGAGACTAAATGACACAAACCTTTCGGCAGCAGCTGGCCACTCATCTTTAGTATGAATGTGTGCTTTCATACCATGACGACTGATTAATTTTTGCTTTTAATATGAAGGTTATTGTCGCTGGCAGGAGTTAAGAGAGAACGAAGTGTTTGGATGCATCGCTGGCGCACAGATGCCCCTCCTTCCTGTCTCTCCTCTCATGTTGACGGCAATAACCTGTTTTTGCCTGAACTGAATGAACTTATTGCTGATTTGCTGATACCTGTTGTGATGAAAACCCAACTCAATGGCTTTATTGGGGCATGCAAATCAACCTAACTGGCTTTGTATGCTGCCACCTTCTGCCTCTCCCTCTCTCTCTACCTGTCTTTATCTCCCCCATCCATCCATCCCCTCGTCTCTCTGACCTCCTTTGTGCATGTGTATCTATCCAGGTGAAAGCATCTGTGAAGGGCTTAATGACGCCGAGGAGGGACAGGGTGGGTAACTGATTCTTTTATCCACCAGCCAGGCTAGTGAGCCTTCGACAGAACCTCTAGAGTTAGTTTCAGGCAGACGAGCAGCTGGTGGATGAATATGCTGCTGCTGTTTACAATGGAAGCAACCTGTTTGGTCTGTCTGATGGGTTTCAAAAAAAGAGCATTCCACATTCAATGAATGATGCTTCAATTATATGATTTTCAGAAACTAGAGAAACTTTTTAGGCCAGTAAACCTCCCACAAACAGTTGGGTCCAAAGTTATTGCAGTAGTGTGTAAAGAACTGTAAATGTCATAATTCATAAAACTAAAACAGAGAGAAAAGAAGACATGGTATCAATGATGACCATTAAAAATATAACCATGGGTTTTGCTTTAGTCAAGCCTGTAGGACCTCGAAGATAGAAAAGGGAAAAATTACTCAGTATATTTAGGGAGACAAAATAACTTGTGATCATAATCCAAACCTAAGCCTATAATCTGGTTAAACAAAAGTTGTTGTCTTTGTTCCCTAATTGCCAAGATTTGGGCATAAAAAGAAAGAATGATTCTGATTGCTTGGGGTTATAGTTAGGCTTAGGTTTGGCACAGATGATGACTTAGATCTCAGAGGGTTAATGATGTGATAGCCTGGATGTAAGCCATTCATTAGCTTTGGGTTGCCAGGTTATGCATTTTCCTAAATAGCCCATGTTTATCCAAACTCCAGTGTTTCTGCAGCTCTGTCAAAAAGCATTGTGTCAAAGATATTTATCACAGTCTGGGAGCTCAGACTATTGTTTGAGGTCTTATTACAGCTTATAAATGTTTCATAAGGGAAGTCTTTTCAGAAAAAGCCCCAGCCCCCTTTAATCATGGGAAACATAGTGCGCTCTGGAAACAACTGGCTAACTGTCAATCATTTGTTCATGACGAGGCCGATGGAAGCTTCTCGCTCCCTGCATCTTCAGGGTTTCCACTCAGGCCCAGTCAGTCAATGATTGACTGTCGAGCTTCAGGGCTGTTTATACGCGCTCGGCTTCCAATCAAAGCTGCTGAAATCTTGCGCATGTTTTCAAGCCAAGCCTCTGCTAAATGCTTTTAATTAATGAATGAAATGAAACACAAAACCTGCACTGGATTTCTAATTCCCATTACCTTCTTAATATAATGAATTTGCTTCTAACTCCCTGCACAAAAAGTGAGTGGAGGCGATAGACAATCGGCACCTCAACAAAACATTCACTGAATATAATTATCCAACATTTTACTGTGTCACTGTGTTTATATTGCAGTTATTTATAATACATTATCACATATGTCTAAAATGGTGTTAAAGTTGATGTTTCACTATACTGAAGACTTTGTTTGTATTTATTAACATGTGATTTTGACCTGTGCTACTTTGTGCTACTTCAACTCTTTGCCCTGATTTGATTAGTTGAAAAGAATACACAACTCTAAAACTGTGTTTATATATAAATAGGTATACATTTTTAGATGTGCTATTATGTGTCCAAGTGTTCACTCTAAATGTGTATTCAAGTGCTTGAGGTCTGAATGCTAACCTGTGTATGACTGCTACCAGGACAAACTCTGCCTTGCGTATTTACGGGTGAGGCAGGAGACCCAGGCGATCCCGGTTTCCCTGGACAACCAGGTACGATTTAACAGATGTCTTATGGTGATTTTATAGCCTTAAAGCCTTAAACTCTATGATGATCACAGTTAGGCACAAACATACACACACACACACCTTTACACCATAGGTTCTCTGATTGGCTGCCTATCCCTCTCTATGACATCACGGATCCAAGAATAGATTGTGGTAGTTTATTTTTACACAAGTTGACCTCAACATTTCAAACTATGGAACAACAGGAAATGGAGAAAAGCATAACAGGTCCTCTTTGCATGCACTTTCACATTGTTCATTTGTAGATACAGGTGCAAATTGCATGATTTTACTTTGTGGCTCTAGGTTTTGTAGTTGATCAATTAAGATTCTCAATCAGTGTTTACAGAAATAAGATGAATATGTTCATTAATAATTTTATGAAACAACTTTGTCTGTATTACTGCTTGTAATGTTGTTGTGACTATTGCTTACAAACTGGCGAAACAAATCATCAGAATCAGCTAATAATAAGACATCAACTTGTGCCTCTTTGCCAGGTCTTAAAGGTAAACCAGGGCTGCAAGGGCCCTCTGGACGTCCAGGGTTTGATGGCCCCAAAGGAGAAAGAGGAGACCCTGGCACCGGAGGCGTGCGTGGACCTGAAGGTAAAATTGCGTGGTGGGGTTTCTCTGTACCAGACTGCAATAAGACATAACATGTAAAAGTCAAATAATTACAAATGAAACTCAAAGGTTTTTTTTATTGTAATGTGAATTGAATTGTGTAATTAATTTAATTATCCTCTAATCTCTGATTTAGGCCTTCTTATAATGCAATTACATGGCAGGGATAGCTGGTGTGTTTATGAATTGGACCCAAAAGCAGACACAAGATACAAAAAAATAGAAGAACGAGGCAAGGACATGAAACTGAATGGGAACATGCAAAAATGTAACTGTGAAATAATCAAAACATGAAAATGAAAATGAGTATGAGCATGAACATGAACCCAGACAGTTGGAAACTTTGACATGAAGACAACCAAACAGCCCGACACTCAACAGAGGAAGATGGGCGACTTAAATACACAGAAGGGTAATGATGGAAGTGGAAACTCCTGGGGAAACACAGCTGAAACAAATAAACATGACGCCACAGGGGAAGCAAAACTAAACACACTGAACATGGAAACAAGGCTTACAAAATAAAGCAGGAAACATAATGGAGCATAGACACAACAGCACAAGGGTGACAATTAGAACATGGATCAGAAGGGAGAGACTAATGCACTGGCATAAATGAAAGTAAAAACACAGAGGACGAGACCGACTACACAGAGGACAGGAAACGACTCGTAAATCAGGAGACATTGATGGAACAAAAACTAGAATAAAACTCAACTAAACCCTAAGTCAATAATAATACCAGAACTTAATATTATCTCAATCTTAACATGTTTATTTTTTTTTAACATGTTTATTGACATGTTTAAAACATGTCAATAAACATGTTAAAAAGTAATTAATTGTGGAGATCTTGAAATGTTCGCGTTGCAGGGGCCACGTCTACAACCATGCGCATGGGCAGGTGATGTCTTCAAAGCAACCTTGGTGTTTCAAGATGGCGTTAAAATGGCAAAAAGACAGTCAGTCTGCTATCACTTTGTGATTAAATAGGATCAAGTGGTAATTACATGCAATCTGTTTGTGATAGCAGACTGATTAACTGGGACAAATTGTCAAAAAATTTTACATTCAGAGTGCACCCAGAACTTCATCTGAAATCAAAAATTCTGAATTTCCCCCACATTCAGTCTATCGATATTTAATCTTTAACCTTGATCTTTGGCGGTTTCCTGTCCTTAACCTTGGTTGGTTACAACTTCCTGTCACAGAGAGAGTGATAGAGAGGGTGCTTCCAACTTCACTGTTGTGCATTTTAATGCGTTGCTCGGGATGTCATTCCCTGCAGGTTTCACTGGACCCAGAGGGGACCCTGGTATTCCAGGTATCCCAGGGCAGAGTTTTGATGGGCCCAGGGGTAAAGACGGTCTCCCAGGCCGTCCTGGAGCCAAGGGCCAGCCTGGAGAGGTGCTAGGAGCTACACCTGGATTTCCTGGTCAGAACGGTTTACCAGGTATTCCTGGAGACAAGGGCCAGCCGGGAACACCTGGAGGACCCGGAATGCCTGGTGGGTAGCAGGATTTAAGTCAGTTACTTATTTTAATAAAAACAAATAAAAACATAGCATTCGATGGGTGTCCTGAAATAACAAATGTCAGGTGACTTAGCATTTAAATGCTTCTGCAAGCAACACTTTGTAAACAAAGTCTGTTCTTGAAGGATTTGATGGACGTCCTGGTGCTCCTGGTCAAAAAGGAGAACGCGGAGTTAACGGTTTTCCTGGTAATCCTGGCCTTCCTGGGCTTCCAGGTGACCCAGATGGTGGCATTCCTGGTCCACCTGGCCCTGATAGTAGCAAGGGTCTGAGAGGACCACCAGGTGAGAGAAAAAAATGATTTGGGGGTTTTGTTATATTTTTTGCACATTTTACACTCGAATTTGTACCTTTGAGAGATTCTTAGTGTGAATTATTGCAAAAGAAGGTGAAATATGACTTTGTTGTGATCTCTACTGAAATCCTTCACCTCTCATCCCTGCACCAGCTCTGGTTCATTCCTCTTTTTTTCACATCGTTCTTTCACAGTCATCCATCATCACAGTTGCCCGTTTGAATCGTGTTGTTGTGTATCAAACACTGCATCACCCGTGAGAATGTCTTCTCCCTCTTTGTTTTTGTATTGTTGTTTTTTTCCATGTCTCTGTTCTTCCTCCTTGTCACTTTCATCTTTTTTCCCAACACCACCACCACCATCATCATCTCCATCCATCCTCTCATCCCTCCATCCTTTTTTTGTTGGTGTTGGGTCACTCGTTATAGGCTGCCCAGGTGAGACACTCTTTCCCTCGTCCCATTGTCCATCTCTCCTCCCTCCCAGCCGCGCCACCCTTGGCTTGCATTTCCTCCATCCTCTTGCTGTTGGTGTATTAGAACAAACACTTGAACTGCTGCCTTCATTTCTCATCTGCGCTGCACACAAATGTCCATCTCCACAGTGCAGTCATGGAGTCTCGTATGGGGTGTAACACCACGTCTCTGGAAAAAAAAAAGATGGTAAAGGAAAGAAATTAATATGAAGGTGAATGAATACAGAGGCAAAGTAAAACATTAACGCCTATATTACTTATTATTTTCAAATTATTTTTGATTAATTGAATGGCATATAAATTTATTTATTTAATTTTATTTTTGTTCTTTATTTATTTTTGTCTTTTGGGAGAGGGTGGAGCAGCTTACCTCCTCCAAATATAGTGTTACCTGATTATCTAAGAGAAGGATCATTTTTGCCTATGTTTGATGAGGTGCTTCATCAAATCGTGCCATTTGACTGTGTTTGCATCAATAACTATTTTAAAGTACATAAAACTATGATGCTAGAAGGAAGTGACATCATCACACCCCACAGAAAGACTGAACCAGATGGATATTTTGTAACAGTTCTGTAAACAAAGCATTTCCGCAGGAAATGTGAAAACCACTGTTTGCTGTTCTTACTTGCAGAAACGACTAACCTCATTGTGAACTAAGTGTTTCTGTCTAATCAGTTCCAGATGTGTTTGATGAATTAACTGTAACAGGTTTGTGTGAAAATTGAAGATTTGGGGGCAAACGCTGTTTAACTCAAAGCTAGAAGCTTTTTATTTTACACTCTTGAAAGGACTTCTTATTTTCAGCACATCCTTGCATTGATCAAAAAGTGATAAGCTGCAACTTTGCAGCACAGACGTGCTGAAAATGGGTTCATTTTTTAAGAATGTAAACAGTAGCAGTTAGTGTGCTTTAGATGGCTTAACCTTGCTAGTCTGGAATTGCACTCAGAAACAGTATGATTACCAATCAGCTGGTTCTCCTGTAATGTGAGTATCAAAATTAGCCACACTGAGCTTTCATATCTCTGCAACAAAATCTGCAATCTGGGTGCAATTACAGCCCAATCGCAGCAATGAAGTATTGTAAAGAAATGTGTGATGGCATTGTTGTTGCTGTTTGCAAGGCTGCTTTAATATGTGTGTTAAAAGATAGAAAAACTAGGTTAAAACCTGATAGTTGGAGGTAAGTGTATATATCATACAAAAGATAATAATACATATTATTATATTATGATATAGTTATGGTTAAAAAGAAAGATTACCCTCTTAAATTCTAAGGTTGTACCTATAAGAACATAATAAAGATAGTCTGGTCCTTAGCAGGTCTTGAAATTAGGCAAACACAGCCTCAGATGAACTACAAAACATGTTGCATTGTGTATTTAATAAACAAAAACAAAAGCAAAAAGAAGAAGCATTGCGTAAAAAGTGTAGGAGCGGTCCTACCAGCAAATTCGCCCTCAATCAGTCCTGCAATGCTCAGTGAAAATGTGCAAGAGGTACATCTCAGACTCTACAGGGCTCAGTTGTCATGTTAAATGTTAAAGGTCATTAGCAGAGATGGGCAGTAATGTGTTAAAAGTGATGTAATCCGATTACTTTTTCAAGTAGAGAGAAAAGTCAGGGATTACTACTACAAAAAAGTAATTAGATTACTGTTACTTTACCGTACGCTCACTGTGTTACTGCGTTACTAAGTAACGAAAAAACAGGCAGCAGACTAATTACACGGAGGGTAACGAGATGATGGGAAACAGGGGGAAACACAGCTGGAACTAATCAGACATAACAGACAGGGAGGAAGCAAAACTGACAGGACAACAGACTATCAAAATAAAACAGGAAACATGAGACACACACACTAAAGCATGGACTAACTGAACACGGGGAACCAAGGCAGCGAGAGACACGACTGGGAAACAGATGAATAAACATGGAGACAGAACTTAGCATGCGTGATGGAGCATTGACACAGGGGAGACATGGACACAGAACCAATGACTTAAATGCTCTGTTCAGCTGTGCATAAATTAATTTCTGTAAACCTTCATTAACTGAAGTAACGCTGTCAAGAATACTGAGCCAAGATTATTAGAAAATGATGTGACTGATAAAATCATGCAGAACATTATCAAGTTATTGTTGCTAAAGGTGATGCTAACTACTATTGACTTTTGGACTACATTATGAAATGTGTTGTTGTTCATTTGAGGTTGTATTTGTGTAATTTTAAAATCTGGTAAGCACCCGAAGACTGCATGCTTTTCCAGATATTTAGCCAGCAGCCCTTTTTCCATGTGTCTATATGAATGTCAGATTGTTGTCAGTGTTTTGTTTTTCTCACTGTCTCTCCTTCCATTATTGGCAGGTTTCCCTGGTTGGAAAGGAGAAAGAGGAGAACCAGGTTTCCCAGGGCCTGCTGGGATGAAAGGAACTCCCGGACGACCTGGTGCTACTGGGTTACCAGGAACAAGGGGACGCCCCGGTTTACCAGGACCAGGGACTATAGATGGAATACCAGGAACGCCAGGAAGAAAGGGTCTGCAGAAGTAGTTTTTTTGTTTTTTTCAAGGCCACATTTGTCATTTTTAGTGGTGTCGTGTTAGATGTTGATCATGACTTTACTGACTATGATGATGGACAGAGTGATCCTACTGGTTGACTCCCACATTATAAAGGCATGGTTGGGGAATTCATATCACCATTGTACGAACATCAGTAATACGGTCAATGCTGCAATGTACTGATCATGGTGTGGTGGTGAACAAGATTCCTTTTTTAAGATTGTTCAGGGAGTTTTTAAGACAGCCCGATAACAATGAATTACAAATTCTGGTCAAACAATTCCAAGATATCTCACAGTGTTAGTAGAAGCCCAGATAATTAGGTTAGACAATATGTTTGCATGATTTTTAGGGCCAAGTTCAATGACCTCAGTTTCATCGGAATTTAGAGGTCATCAAGTCTGTATGTCTTTAAGACATTCCTGCCGTTTAACGCACACTTTTGCAGGTTTGTGTCGTCAGGCTTTGATGATAGATAAACCTGAGTGTCATCTGTATAACAAAGAAAATATGTGCTGTACCCTTGAATGATGCTGCTTAAGGGAAGCATGACCTCTCAGTTCATTTTAATTCTTATTAGCGCAATAGAGCCAACCAATGACGGGAAAACGTTTCACTTTTTTTCTCTGCTTCATATGTTTCAGTTACCTGTCCAGTATTACTGACATTGTCACTGCCATTCTGCTTTGTTACAGATATCATAATAGTGACTAACTATCCTAATTTCCACAGGTGACAGAGGCTTCCAAGGAATGATGGGCTTCCCTGGATTTGCAGGACCTCCTGGCAGTTCAGGATTTCCTGGAGTAAAAGGACAGCCTGGAGTGCCTGGAGCAAATGGACGCCCTGGGTCGCCTGGATTCTTTGGAACTAAAGGTAAAATATCCCCCAAAGGAATAAGTGTACTGATCCTGGGCGAATAAAAGAATAAATTAGCAATGCTAATGCTACTCCTTGAGGTTATCATGAGGCAAACTGTATGACATGGTTAGGCATAGCTACAATTCCCCCACTGTTTGTTTTGTTCCCGCCTAATACTTGGCTCTGTCACAACAGCATCTAAAGGGCACTTGCTGCAAACAATCTCACATGAACAAGTTAGACTTTTAATGGCATCCCAGATATTTAGTTTTTGTACATTTGAATTCCATTTGTCCTAAGGCATTCCCATTGGTTGGTAGCAATGTTCCCTCTAAGCTGCACACGTGCGCAATTGCGCACTGCTGGCACAGTCTCTGCGCACAGAAAATCTGTGTTGCGCACAAAAAAAATTCTAACCTGAATTGAAATTAAAATTAATACTTTAACAATTCTGTTTTGCAGTGTTAGTCAGTAAGTGACTGGCTGCTCCCGTATGGGATTAGAACGATGCCACTTTATCCCATAGTCCAGCCAATGATGCGATTCACATTAGTATATACACAGCTAATCAACGTCGTTGACAGGCTATGACAGCGTCCTTACGTGCCCACACCGGTATTTTAGCTAGCAAAGCGGCTAATGTGGAGTGAAGCCACATTAATGACAATGTGTCCAACCATTGGAGATGTGAGCAGGACAGACGGAACAACTGACGGAAAAAGTGTGGACTTTATAGCAGTTTTTAAATTGTGTTGATAGGCCACGTAAAACCAGAGTTATGATAAAAACATCTGCAATGTTTGGTTTTCTTCCTGAATACTATCGTTGTTTATATTTACTGCGGGAAGAAACGGGAAAAACGGCGTTTTATACGGAAAAAGGCTGGAAAGCCTGTGAGCAAAAACTCCACCCCCCTCCCCTTTCCTATTCGTCCAAAAAAGTACCATGTCGACCAATCAAAGAATGATATGGCAACGTGGCATCTAGTTGTTAAGAAACGGGGGGAAGTTTTAGGAGTGACCGCGTGTTTGAGATGTGAGAGATTTGCGACGTTTAGCGCAAATCTTGTGTAGTTAGTGTGTAGTGTAGTCAATAGTTTTGTTGTGTGCGTCAGAACAATGAGGTGACTGCTGAATGTTACAGGTGTTACAGGAGTGATACACCTCCTGTTGTCAGGCCTGCAGGTATCAGGCTGATGTTCTCCTTTATCTCATAGTGGACAGAAATTATTTTTTGGAGTGGCACAAATAATTTGTGTGGCATCAGATTTGATGCAGAACAGCTGATTGTTCTGTAAATAGTTTGAAATGTTTATTTAAAAACGCCTTGGCTGCATTTTTAGGTAAAGAGCTGCAAAAAACTTTGTTGTTTGCCAAACTGAGTTACTTTTTTTTTAAAGAAGTAACCATATAATTAATTGCCCAGCATTGGTCATTATATACTATATTTTGCAGACAGAGAGTTACATGACTCTCTCCCAGACCACAGACTCATAATACCAGTAAGAGCTTTTTTAAAAAAGAAAGAAAGTTGTGTTTTCAAAATTGGAGTTCAAGTAATTTTTACTTCCAATAGTGTTAACATACTACACAGGTCAATGGCTAGATTTTTTTTTACATTTCCATTGTAAGTGGGCTAAAGCAGTTAATTAAAAGTAGTCTAACATAAATGTAAATGCTGTAATTTGATTATTTTAATAAACCATGAAACTTGGATGGATTCAATAATGGCGCGACCACAGTGCACACGTCTGATGTCGCTCACAGTGGTGCAAGGGATCGCTCAGGGAGTTTGTGCGTTCGCTCAGACACGTGAAAAATTAGAGGGAACATTGGTTGGTAGGTTTCTGCAGGGCTCACACTATTAGATGCTCATCCTAAATTTTGGGCACCATGAGAAGTTTTTCAAAGACTGTGTTTGGTTGAACCACCACAACAACCGTCTCTCATGATGGGGACCCCTGTTTTGGAACCACGTCATCAACATTTTGGTTATCTTTCAGGGCCAAGAATTTATCAGTCAAGTTGCATGAACTTTGGCTTTGTACCAACATTCCTCTGTTTTTACTTTGGCAGGTGACAGAGGATTACCTGGTCCAGCCGGATTTCCTGGTAGACCTTTTCCATCTGAGCTTGTAGAGAAAGGAGACATCGGAGACCCTGGAATAACCGGCCTTTCTGGCTTTACTGGACCCAGAGGTAACATGGTGCTTTGCTTCTTTCAGAACGTCACCGGATAATCTGAAGGGCATAAATTAACTGCAGACTTTATTAGGAGCTTCTGGTGAATTTTAAATCATTTAGAGAAGAGATTCACATTTGTTACATATTTTTTAAAATAAGAAATTTTTACATAGATGAGGACTTCAACACTGAATTGGTGGATGAAGCTGAGAGGACCAACACAATAAAGAGGGCCGGGGCAGTGACTCAGATTAGTAGAAATACTGCCTCGCAGACAGAGAGCATCTACAGTTGCCTGTGTTGGGATACCTCTCAGCTTAACAAACAAACAAAATATCATGTACTGTGCTCTTAAAGAAGGGGGAAATTATCAGTAAACCCCTAAAACAGTATTTTATTACATGCTGAAAACATGCTGTAAAGTTTAGCACTTTGATACGGGAGTCTCCAGATACTGACCTTCAGAGCCAGCCCCAAGTTCCCACTAGTGGAACTGCAGCTCTTTGCACTTCTGCCAAATGTAGGCTCTCTAATGAAGTATTTAACTGCTTTTTGCTGCTGTGAACATCCATCACCTTGTGTTACAAACTCTGATCTTTCTCTGGGTTAACAGGTGACAAGGGTCAGCCAGGTGCACCTGGTCGTCCAGGACGACCTGGAGCTCCTGGTTTCCCTGATGTGAGTAAAGGGCTGCCGGGAGAACCTGGCCTTTCTGGGGAAACAGGACTTCCAGGCTTCTCTGGACAAAAAGGAGAATCTGGAATTATGGGATTCCCCGGCACTGTGGGACCAAAAGTAAGAAAAGATGCATATACATGTAGCAAATTTTGCCAGGCAGAGATTAAAATTCGGATGTTTGTTTTTTGTTTTTTTTTTAGGGCAATAATGGCTTTGCAGGTTTATCTGGAAGGCCTGGAGAAGTTGGTCGACCTGGTGCCAAAGGTAAGAGTACATATTAGTGCTGTTGGATATAACGATATGCATCGGATGATGATATGAAAACATCTGTATTACACTATCATTTGTTTCGTTGTGTCCCAAAATAAACTGTTTACGGCAATATTGTAGTGGCTATATTAATTTCTAATAGTTCTCACTTTCTCTTATATTTAAAAAAAACGCACTACGCATGGGCAAGCGACTGTTTTCATGCATTGTTGTTTGCAGCATGTGGCTCCGCCATCCGCTTGTTTATTTTCCACATAAAAGTGTCACAATAAAGCCGAAGATCCTGTTCCAACTTTTCAAAATAAACTGACGTGATGATAATATACATTATTCTCAAACGTCAAATTTTGGAATATGCATTAATGAAAATACCTAAAATAAGGTACACGACACCCAGCTTCACGCAAGTTGCCCGAGATTCACAGAATTTACAGAAAATGTTACATTTTTGTGATTTATATCGTTGTCGGGACGATAAATGTGTTATATCGGGATATGAGATTTTGTTCATATCGCACAGCACTAGTACATATGAAGTCTACCATCAGTGATAAACATCTTCTTTACATCTGTTCATAATCAAATCAAACATCCATTGACTTAAATGCTTTTTTCTCTTAGGACTACCTGGAGAAACTTTTGGTTATCCTGGAGCACCAGGACTTAAAGGCCGACAAGGAGATTCAGGGATCCCAGGTAAGACTCACCTTACTCGGTTACGGTGAAACTTTATTTGTCATGGCCATTGATCAGTGGCCATGAGTACCATTCACAGAGAGTTGGGGAACGGCTGCAACCACAGCATTGTAAGAGGGTGAAAGATGTACCCTTAGGCCCCCTCCTCGATTCAGAGATGGTCTTTCCCTTTTCACATCTCTGTAAATAAAGAAAAGCATCCAGCAGCACAACACTTGTAGTGTTGTTGTTGTCATATTTTACAAACTTGTTGACATGGATCAGAATTTACATTTTCTTTATGTTTTATTTTTAGTAAAATAAATATATTTAGTGCAGGTGAAGAAATTCTTAGTACTGTGGGACAAGCTTTTTGGGAGATCAGAGTTGGTCTCCAATCTCTGATTCCTTCAGAAGTTTTAAAACATTTTAAATATGTCGACAGGCGACCAAGGGAAAGTTGGTGAACCTGGCGATAATGGATTTTCAGGAAATCTAGGTTTCCTCGGACAGAAGGGGATTCCTGGTGAACAGGGACGGTATGGAATAATGGGTGAGTAACTCCTAAGAAAACAAAGTCCTGTTGCAGTAATTCCTTCATGACGTCGTAGAGATTTGTATTTACAGAAAGTGTTGAGATGTCGTTTTTCTTCTCTGCAGGCTCTCCTGGTTTCCCTGGACCAAAAGGTCAGCCTGGATTGCCAGGAATAGGAAGGGGGCCTGATGGGCTTCCTGGTCGGCCTGGATTCCCTGGAAATCGTGGGTTTAAAGGTGAAAGGAAAAAAGAAAATCCACTACATTCATACACTAATCTTACAATGATTTTTCCAAATGAGGTTAAAAAATGGTCTTTTCCAGTGTTTTTAATGTTTTGTTTGTTTGTTTTATTTTTGTTATTTTAGGTTTTCCCGGACCACCTGGTTTGGATGGCCTTAATGGCCTAGCAGGACCTAAAGGCCTGTCTGGAAACCCAGGCAAGAATCACATTTCACACACCAGCTGATTCTATATTTCTTGCTTTATTTCACAGCTCACTACTCACTCAGTACTCAGTAAACAAAAATGAGATGTACAATAAGCCAGATAATCCAAAGCTAAAGCTAATCTTAGCATGACCCAGTAAGAATAGATGAATGAATCAAGTAGTTATGGCTCGATAACTGAGGAAAGATGAGCAGTTTTGCATTTTGGCCCTTTGTGTGTCTGCAGAAAAGGAAAGTTCATTATTCAAAGCTGTGAGGCATACAGCTTTGGCAAAGCTCAACCTTTTCACCCTCTTCATCAGGGTCAACATACTTCTGATTGTTTTAGGCTTGCAAAGATGAAAGATTTAACAACTTTATGTTTTTTAATCTAGGTGCAATTCTGGGAGGTAGCCCTGGCCTTTCTGGTAGTCCAGGGTTGAAGGGAGAAAGAGGTGTTTCCCAACCCGGTGTTCCAGGGTATCCCGGCCAAAAAGGACAAAGAGGAGAACCAGGTGAAATAGACTTCAATGAAATAAAAAATGTGCAGATTCAATGTGCAATAATATATATAGCAATAGATTTTTTTTACTTTCTGTATATCAGGTCCTTCTGGATTGAAAGGGAGCCCAGGTATTCCTGGACCTCCTGGACCCAGATCAATAGAAAGCTTTCCTGGACCTACAGGAGATGCAGGTCTCCCTGGACTGGATGGACAGTATGGTAAATACATTTCCTTAATCAATTTGGATGATTTTGTTTTCCATTCTCTTCTTTTTTCACATTTTTTCTTTTTTCCCTTTATATTCTGCTATACTTTTCTATGCTTAGTTTTTATTTCTTTTCCATTTAACGTTAATTTATTCAACCTTCCTTGAATTGAATTTCTCTCTTCCTCTCCTTTTTTCTTTCTTACAGGTGTCCAAGGTCCTCCAGGTCTTCCCGGCCCACCTGGTCCAGGCACAGCTCAGGGAGACAGAGGTGACCCTGGTCTGCCAGGCTTCCCAGGGACCCCTGGTACAAAGGGTGAACCAGGATTACCTGGAGGTCCTGCATTCCCTGGCAGACCTGGTTTAAAAGGTGGAGTATGGCTAAAATACATGGCATGAACTAAAAATGCTGCTTCTTCTTTTCTATGTTTGCTCCTATATGTTTTCAATTAAAAAAAAAAGATAAACTGAAACATTATGTATTTGCCCTTCAGGACAAAAGGGTGATGGTGGTTTTGCTGGAATTCCTGGTGTCCAGGGTTTTAGAGGTGACTCTGGTTTTCCTGGAAGCAAAGGAACGGCAGGAATTAGAGGTAGGACAGCATAAGTCTTTAATTTCCCCCACTCTTTGTCCCACAATTTCTTCTTCATTTTCTTCTACCCTTTATCTTTCCTCCATCCCTCTTTTTCTCCACCCTTTCCCTTCCAGGGTTTCCAGGTCCAAAAGGTTTGCCTGGAGTCATATTTCCAGCTTCACTGCCAAATGGGCCATATCCACAAGGTGATCCAGGTTTCCCTGGTGAAAGAGGAAGCCCTGGTAACCCTAGAGAGCCTGGTCAGTCTGGTTTTCCTGGGCGTAAAGGTGAGTTTGAAGGCACAAACAAAGTGTAAATTTATTTATTATATCCATCCATCTTTGCATGCATGCATCCATCTATCTGCATCCACTTAACCTGAACAGAGTTACGGGGGCACCATTATAACAGAGACATCCAGACTTCCTTCTCCTCAGTCATTTCTTCCAGCTCTTTTGGGTGGGTCCATCAAGGTTTTCCCAAGCCAGCCAACATACGTAATCTCTCCAGCATGTCCTCAATCTGCCTCAGGGCCCTCACTGAGAACACCTCACCTACGAAGCACCTGGGACGGACCTTAGTCAGATGCCTGAACTACCTCAACTGGCTTCTTTCAATGTCAAGGAGTAGTAAGGGACTTCTCCAAGTCTCTTCCAAGTGGCTGAGCTCCTCATCCTGTCTCTAAGGCTGAACCCAACAACTCTTGAGAGAAAGCTCATTTCCACCTCTCGTATCTGCGATCTGATTCTTTCAGTCACTACCCAGAGCTCTTGACCAGGCCTTATTCATGAGTAAGAGTAGGAATGTAGATTGACCAGTAAATCAGCTCTCTCTTTATCATGATGGACCAATGCAGCATTCACATCACTGCAGATGCAGCCTGAATCCATCTGTCAGCCACCTGCTCCTCTCTGCCCTCACTTGTGAACAAGACCCAGAGATATAAGAAGGAAGTTATTTGTCCCCTACCCCAAAGAGGCACTCTACGCTTTTCCAACTGAGGACCATGGCCTTGAACTTTGAGTTGTTAATTCTCATCTCTCTGTGTCTTTAACTCCAGTCCAGCCAAGGAACAATGATCCAAATGGTTTGCGTGATTCAAACTTAGTTTACCCTTTTCACCCAGAATAAGTTGCTTTGGGAGAACATACCAGAGGTTAATTGCCACCAACAACATAGCTTCTACGACACACAAATCCCTCCATCACAATAAGATGGCAATGGAGGAGCATTATCCTTCATATCCTGCAGGAAACAGGAGCTGTTTGTTCAGCTTAGGATAAGCTAGTTTTCTTCCATTCAAATGCAAACAAAGTGAAAGAAGGCAAATGTTTTAACATAGAGTTTTAAAATCTATTTTCCCCAACATCAATATAAATAATATGCAGCTAATCTGGCATGTTTTAATGTACAGAGAGAAAAAAACAATAATAAAGTGAGAAGATGAAAAATGAATGATATGCAGTGTAAAATATTCTCCTGCTGCAGGTACTGTGGGTAACCCTGGTCCATCGGGTAGACTGGGCAGGACTGGAGGTCCTGGTTTTCAAGGACCTCTTGGGGATCCCGGACCTCCTGGTTTCCCTGGATCCCCAGGAGCACAAGGTCAGGATTTTTGTTTATCTTCGACTTTTTAATAGCTTATCACTTCTAGCATGTTCTTATTCATTCCCCCGTCTTCTTCAGGGTTACCTGGTACAATTGGCCCTCCCGGCATTCCCGGCAGCGTCGGCCGCAGCCACAGCATCGGCTACACTCTGGTTAAGCACAGCCAGAGCCCCCAGGTTCCCATGTGTCCTCAAGGCATGGCCAAACTGTGGGAGGGCTACAGTCTGCTGTATGTAGAGGGACAGGAGAAGGCACACAACCAAGACCTCGGTATGAAAACACTCTCAGGCTCTTATGAACCATAAATACTAGTTATAGCAGTCTTTGTGTGGCACAATTAAAGGTTTAAAACCTCCCTTTGTCTCTTCAGGTCAGCCGGGGTCGTGTCTCCCCAGGTTCAACACGATCCCCTTCCTCTACTGCTCGCCCAGCGAGATTTGCTACTACGCTAGCCGCAATGATAAATCCTACTGGCTCTCCACGACCGCATCCATACCCATGATGCCCGTGGAAAAGGAGGAGATAAGACCTTACATCAGCAGGTATTGTACACTGTATTACTTTAGTCAAGCTGCCTGTCATATACATGTGCATACAATTAATGAAGCTTTCATCTGATTATATGAATAACACAGGTGTTCAGTATGTGAGGCTCCATCTCAGGCAGTGGCGGTCCACAGTCAGGATATGACAATCCCCAACTGTCCTATTGGCTGGAGGAGTCTCTGGATAGGATACTCCTTCTTAATGGTACGTAGTTAATGGCAGCTTCTACCAAACAGATTTAGACCAGCAATTAGATGAAGAGATTATTTCTCCCCATGGTTCTGCATACTGCCAAATTGTCTTCAGAGATGTCATATTTAAAAAAAATGTCCTTTCATTTCTGACACAGCACACAGCAGCTGGTGCAGAGGGCGGCGGTCAGTCCTTGGTGTCTCCTGGTTCCTGTCTGGAGGACTTCCGGGCGACTCCGTTCATCGAGTGCAACGGCGCCAGGGGCACCTGCCACTACTTTGCCAATAAATACAGCTTCTGGCTGACAACCGTGGATCCAGAAAATGAGTTTACCTTCTCGCCAACCAAGGAGACGCTGAAGGGAGGCCAGGAGCGCTCCAGAGTCAGCCGCTGCCAAGTGTGCAGCAAGATCTTGTAGTAGGCAAAGGTGAAAGATGGAGGAGTGAGGCGGGGAAACATCAGGAGGGGATTCACTAACATTTCAAGAATTTATGATGGAGGATGAGATGGATTTAAAAAAGAGCACGTGACTGACTGAATGGACCTTTCTCCTGTGCTGTGATGGTTTCAGAATCGAGTCGAGCAACATCGGCCCCATTTTGAGAGTTTTTTTAATCCCCTGTAGGAATGAATAGCTTATAAAAAAGAAGAAGAAGCTGGAGGTAGGAGGAGGAAAGAGAAGAGTTCCAGTGTGAGCAATCTTCTCGAGATTATCACTGATAATGGTGCTATTGTTTATGTATGTGTTTATTACGTGTCAGCTTTCTTGTGACAGATGTCAGCGAGAATCATTCTCGGCTACCTCGGAGAGTGCCCCCACCCCCATTTAGCAAACAAGTGCCCCGCACACACGTTAAGCACCCAATTTAAAGGTTATCAGCTCAGGAAGTTGGCCGTTATTGGTTCTTGTCGCTCCCATAGATACTGACAGCAGGCAGAAAGTCTCTACACCACCTCTTTTAATGCTGACTAGTGGAAAGTGGAGACGGGCTGATTGTTCGTGAACTCATGATTGCTGTTCAGTTAGGTTTAAGACATAGACAAGCATAAAGTATTTGTAATCTATGAGAAAGCTCAATTTTAAAGGGCTACCTGAGATTTTACTACAATGTTATTCATATCTACATAAGATCAAACTGGGTAAAGCCCCTTCTGCACAACTACTGGGTACACAGAGACGTCTGACTGTCATATCTATGGGACAGACAAGCCTACAAATGCTTTTCAATGAGCTGATCACGTTTAGAGCTTAATGTGAGATGAGAGTAAAATTACAGATTGCTGGTTGATTTTAAGGTTTTAAAGAGAGTTTGCATTATCTTATTGGGCTGATCTGAGCAAAGCAGATATAAAGCTTCATTGAAATCCCATCTTTGGGAAGATGAAACCTGTTTTCTTCATAAACTTTTTATTCTACGGCAGTTTAGCACCACGAAGGTGCCCACTGTAAACACACTGGGGATTTTTTCATGTGTTGCATCAATACCTGCAGTATATTTGATGTTGGCCACTTCATTATTGGTTTGAAAATCAACTTGCCAAGATATGTGACTTGCTTGAGGTAAAAATGGTGTTGAAGCTATCCTTTGTTTTTAAGTTTTTGTGATATTTGGATTATTTTTTGGTGCCTTACAATCGGACGTGTGAATTAAAGGAGTTTTAGCTTCATGTAAAGATGAAAAAATCTGTGGAAAACTATAACTCATTAGCAAATTATTTTTTGCATAAACAAAAAAAGACTAGAAGTATTTTGTTTATTGGACTCCAACAAAAAAACATAAACAAAGCAAGTTTAATTTCTTTAAGTGCTGATTTTAATATAGAAGCTGAAAAGCATCATCTGTTTTGGGGAACAGAAGGAACTTAGAAACAATCTAAAGTATTCCTAAACATGTCAAAGTCCCAGCGTAAGCTTCACGTAAGCCTGTGTACATTTCACAGTGGGACTCTCAGGTTGCTGCTACGTTACCGTTAGTATGACTTTAAAGGTCAAGTCAGATTTTTCTGTGCAACAGCTGAAATGACAATAGAGAGCTGTTGTTATTGCACTGATGTGGACGCAGATGGTTCAGAACATCAAAGGGGCATACATATCTCCACCTCCACTCTCACAGGTTTTCTCTATGCTGCGACCAAACAAGTATTTCTTTTGATTATATCACACTTTTTAAGGCTGCCATTCGCTTGCATTTTGCAAAAAGACACAAAACACACGCTCTCTGATAGATGAATTATTGCTGTACATAGTGCTTACTGTATTTTTCAGAAAATCATGTTAGCGCAAAGGTCTATGATGTTGTTACTCGGTTCTTTTCTTTTCTTTTTGTGTCCTCGGACAGGTAAGAAGATGGCAAAAGGACAATTCTGTGCCTTTAAATATAGATTTTGCAAAAACAAATACAAAAACACACAAAAAATTAGAAATTGTATCTGTTTTTGCATTAAATTTGGTTTTCCTCTGAGTCAAACAGGTTCATCTGTGCTTGGACAGTGGAAGCTACAGCATGACTTGTAACCACTACGACCTCTAGCACGTCTCTCTCTGCTGGTAGCCCTGACTTTAACGCTGTGCCACATAGTACATTTGTGTCTGTATTGCTTTTTTTGTAATCTAGATTTGTAATTATTGAGTCATGACACTAGCCCCTGGTTTTATTTACTGAGAAGTGAGGGAATGGGAAGGTAATGATGTGTACATTAAATTTTATGGAAAGGAAAACATGCCTGTGTTTTTATATGGGAGATATATTCACCGCTGATGATTTAGGATGCTAACAGCACACTTTATTGCCAGTTTGGACTTCACCGCACGTTCAGAGCCAAATGGAGAAACATGCTTTAAGATCCCTGAGTGACAGAAAAGAAATGTAGTTTTCCTCAAAGAGGATCCATAACAAATCAAAAGTGGCAACGTAACATGTCTGTTCCTGTAACGTGTGTTTCTGTGCTCACACACTTTGAAATAAAGTCTCAAAACTACTTAACAAATGCATGGGGTTTTTTTTTTAGCTCAACATGAGGAACTGAAGTGAATTTAAATATAAAATCTGTAGAACCAAATGTTGCTGCCAGTGGTACTGGTTCATTTCACAAAGTGGATGTAATAGAGCAATAGAAGATACAGCAAGACGGTTGAAACATGAGCACATTTGGGTGTTCTGATAGGACAATGACTCCAAACACACATCAAAACTGTTTTTAGAATAGATAAAGCAGGCTAACTTTTACAGAAGGGATAGGCCTTCCCAATGGCTCCATGGTCCATCTCAGAAAACCAACAAGCTTTAATTAACTCTGCCATTCTGCCAAGAACAGTGGTCAATCCAGCTGGAAGTATGCAGTTGTTTATGGCTACCAAAAGCATCTTACCAAAGGACATTAACCCAAAGCTTAGTGGAGGAATATACTTTTGACCATGTGTGGATTAGAGAAAATCCAAATTAAAATTAAACTTGTGCATCTGAATTCCTTTTCTTTTCTTTTTTTAGTCATTACAGATGTGTGCTATAATCAATCACTACACCCTGGAAAGAAAACAGTTCAAAGAATTTATTAAAAGGCCAAAGTTACCATGTCATGTGACCATGATGATGTAAGATGCGCAAAAGTGATTAAATAAAATAATTAAGAACAACTATTACAAAAAGGAAAAGGCCAAAACAATATCAGAAATGAAAATTGCAGAAGAGATAGATCACAAATTCTGTTTCTGCCTCTTAGTTTTTATTCACATTAATAATTTTTATATGTTTCTATTTAAAATTGGAATAATAAAACACAGATAGATAGATAGAACCTTCGCTCCAGTCCAGTAGGTGGCGGTAGTTCACCTTATCAAAAGAAGAAGAAGCGGAACTCGTAGCACAACAACAACATTGTTAGCAGCATTAGCTCGCAAAAAAGCGAGGAGACTTTTTTCTTCTTATTTGGGTCCCATTAACAGGTGAGTGTAATAACCGAGGGCCGTCAGAGAGCGTGAATGTGCAGTCTGTTACCCTGTGTGCTTGTACGGTCGGAGAATCGCACATTTGTGAGCCGTTTCAGCTATGTGCACAACGTTAGCTCTCAGGCTAACGCTAGCTCCTAACGTTTTATTTAGTGGTTGTGTGCAAAAGTCACTGCATGCAAAGAGTTCTCGTACAGGATGAAGATTAAGGTGTGATGATGAGGATGCAGTGCTGTTGGATTTGTCCTCCTTGGTGAAATAGTTAGTCGACAGCCAGAAAAAAATGACTACACATTCATGAAAGCTGATTTCTCGAGAGCTTTTTGTATTCTGCTCGTTGTATCCTGTTAATGACAACGTATACTCGGATACAGGCGTCATTGATACTTGTGGTAACGAGCGGTGTGCACGGATGGGTCCAAATACTCAGAAGGTTAGACGTCAAGATGTTTTGTGTGTCAGGTTTCTTTACTAAAATTCATATTTCTTGAACCACAGAGGCCTAGAGATACACGCAAGATTTACCACGGATACATCAGTTGTCTTTTTTTAAGATCTGAGGAGGTTTATTGCATACAGACTTGTCTCGTTATTAAGGGTTCAACCTTCAAATGGTTGGTGACCTCCACAGTCAACAGATCCCAGTTCAACAAGCATCTTTGGGATGTGGTCGAGCGACAGATTCTCATTGTGAATGTGCAGCTGACAAATCTGGACTGACACTCAAAGCCATTATACAACACGCCTCATTCATACAAGCACTTGCTCTATGCTTTGAAATGCTTTCTATCTAACATTCACACACATTCATACTCAAATGGATGCATCGAAGAACAGCTTGGTATCTTGCCCAAGGATACACGCAGACTGGCCAACCTTCCAGTCAGTAGATGATCTAGTCTACCGCCTGAGCAACAGCCACCCCATACAGTGTGATGGGGTTAGGGGCGCTGATCATGCAAATGTGGACCAGAATGGTTCCAGCATCTTGTTAAATCTGTGCCTTTTCTAAGCAGCATTTGTATTTTTCTATTCTTTAAGTTACTGCTCTGACTGAGGTCGAGCCCGTTGTCCAAACAATTGTATTTTTCCTGGGCTAAAAGTCGATGTTTGAATCAACTGTTATTACTGTTGACAGAGGCCAAGTGGAGATAATCTTGCATAAGAGCACAAAGGAATTTGTGCTTTGATGGCAGAGTGATAAAGTCACAGCTGTGCAGTCACAGCAAACATCAGGTATAAATAAACAGTGCTGAGTAAATTGCAATAAGTGATTACAGGTATGTGAGTGAGAGGTTGAAATAGTGTGTGTGAGGTCAGCATACAGGCAGAGTAGAGCCAGTGTGACTCATTCAGGAGGTTGGATTTAAAAAAGAAAAGCAAACACCCACAGTGGTGGGGACCATCATTCGATCTGTTAATACCTGGTTAAAGCATGCGCTCGTCTGTAGCTGTAATACTTAAAAATATAAGTATAAAAAGTAAATTAAAAAGTTGGAAGTGAACAGCGACAAGATCCACCGTTTGATTTCTCACCGATTTTTACACTGGCTGCCATCAGAACTACTTTAACTCTACTTAACATAGAGTCAGCAAGGTGTTAAAAATGTTTAGTTGGTGAGCCGGTGTGAGTTGTAGCCTCAGGAGTTGCACCCGATGTAGTCTTCTGCTGCTGTAGCCCATCTGCTTCAAAGGTTGATGCTCTTTTGTCTGCCTGTCAAGAATTAGTTGACTCTGCTCATTCAAAAAGAAGGTAGTCCACTCCATGTTTTGGGAATAACTTGTCCATTCCAGTCTAGTTAATTGGACGAATAATACTCAACTTCGGGTTTTCAATTAATCTATGAAGGGTGAACAAGCAAAGAAGTCAGAAGTAGAGCAGGGCGATATGACCAAAAATATTTATCACGATTAGGGATGGGTATTGTTTAGGTTTTATCCGATACCGGTGCCAAACCGGTACTTTTGAAACGGTACCGGTGCTTAAACGGTGCTCAAACCGGTGCTTAAAGAATGGAGAACACAAAATTGGTCCAAAAACCTCTCATGTTCAGCTGTTTTTTTTGTAAAAAGATAACAATGTTAGCCTTTTCTGCAGCTATGGGGCATATATGGTATCACTCTTGGCTGGAAGCAGTGCTTAAACAATGGAAAAAACATAAACTTTGTCCAAAAACCTCTCATGTTTAACTGTTTTCCACTTTTTCTTTGGTCATTTTAGCCTTTTTGGCCAGGGTGAAGGGAGTATCTGCCATCAAACAAGAAGACAGCCGCATGTAGCTATGATGATGTTTGCTAGTTCACCTTACATGCATTAATGTAATAACGTGGTTAGCCTACTCAACGTAAATTACACACGAACAACATTAAGCTACTCACGCAGAGAAGAACGGCTGCTGCTGCCATCATCATCCTCATCATTTCTGCTACACTGGCAGGGCTAGGGGCCAGGACTCTCCTCTTCGGGTTTTTGGGGGATGTTGCTGACTCCGGGTCAGATAACAGGCACCACACCCGCAGTAGATGTGCACGGTGTAAGATCTCGCGGCAAGCTATCAAATACGGCGCATTTCTCGGCTTTTAAAAAAAAAAACGCTATGCGTCGCCAGGTGTTTCATCGGATTTGAGGTGTTACCTCCTTTGACAGTATCACAGTATCACCTTAAAGCACTTGTTGCAGGCTGCTGAGTTTGCATCTTTTGCTGTGAAGTACAGCCAGACTTTTGACCGCTTCGCCTTGGGCGTTTTTAATCTGTAGCTCTGCTCTAAAAGAACGTACGTACCTGGACCCGCCTACTATCCTCGGAAACGTAAAATGATTGGCTAGAATCTAAAGTGTATCACAGCTCAGGAAAAAAAAGCACCGAAATGTGCGCTGCTTTTCGGTCTGGTTACTACTGTTTATGTCAGAACCGGTGCCATCATGGCACCGGATACCGGTACCCATCCCTAATCACGATATACATTTGAAAATTTGTGATAACGATATAACTGATGATATAATTGACACTAGACAAAATGCTTTACAACTCCACAACTTTATTAGTGCAAAAAACCCCATCAATGTATTTTCACTTAAACAAGCAGCTGTTTTTTATGTGCATTATATAATATAATGTGTGTATGTATGTATATATATATATATATATATATATATATATATATATATATATATATATATATATATATATATATATATAAATAAATAAATGTAACAGTGCAAATGCAAATTCCTTGCTGACAGTTTAACCAAAAGGCATTTCCAGTGGAAATTGGCCGACATATCCTCAGCATAACCATGTATAATATCCACAAAACTTAAAAAGAGGTTATACACACACAATACGGTAATATTATGTTGAAGCACAGCAGGTATCACTCCGCGAGGCTCCTGCCTACGATAGCCGTAATGCTCTGACAATCCATCAAGCGGTGCGGGTTCGTAGCTTAGCAAAGTCGTACTAAAACATTTGACAGATTTTTGAGCGCCGTGTACGTAAAATCGTTTCGAGGTCAGTAAACACAACCAGAATTCATACATAAGGCACACGGGATTATAAGGGGCACTGTCGACTTTCAGAAAAATCAAAGGATTGATTTTAAGTGTGCCGTGTTTTCCAAAAAACACGGTAATAAGCATGCGCTACCAAAAATAGTGCTTTGTTGTGTGTCTGATGGATGAAAGCTAAACCAGTTCCACACCACTGAAGTTGCAGCATTTTTACAAACCAATTCTGGTTTCATTTAACGATCCACTTTCGCTCTTCTCATTCTGCGTCGCCGCCATGTGTGTATGTAAACAAAGGCAGTGCACATGCGCGTTTTACCCATATTCTATCGCGATATTTCATTTTCCTATCGTTGCCCAAAATTACACCGGTATTACTGTGAACGGCACCCCTACTGCGCCAAATCAGAGTGATCTTACTGGCTGACTGTACAAATGAAAAAACACAGAAATTCATTACAAAAACCACATTCAAAATAACTAATCTGGCACTGGCAGCAAGGTGTACCTAACGAAGTGGCCAGTGAGTGTAAATAGTTGTTAGACACAGACTTTGACTTGAAATTTAAATAAGTACCCCATAAATACTGCTGGTGTTATACTCCTTGACTTCAATATATCTTAGTTTATTTGAATAATTTTTTTTATTTTTTTTAAAAGAGGAAAATACACAAATTTGTAATTTTGGACAACGCTGTTGTTGCCGTTTTCTTTTAAAAAAAACTTCCAGTAAAAACTATGCAGAATAAAACCTTAGGTCAAAATATTCTTTTCTCCTAAACTGCTCACAGAAACTTCAAATAACTGCAGGTACAGAAACGCACAAACAGGACAAAAGGCGTCTTCTCAGGAAGCCCATTCAGTATAATCAGAAGTTTGGGAACAGCAAACCAACAAACCTTGTCTCAGCAGATCTTTCATGAGGTGTGTGTGTGTTGAGATCTTTGAGTGTGTAATGAACTTTTAAAGCTTTCATAATGAAAGAAAAAAATAAAAAACTTATGAGCTATGTGATTGTTTGCCAGGAGAAAGCAGGAGAGGAGGATTCATCAAAAAAGTGTGGTTAAAGATGCAAACACAGAAAACAGGGAGTTTAAATGTGTTTGATAAATGTGCCTTAAGAGTTGGGAGATGGACTCAACCTCATTGATCCCTGACGCTTAATTTCAAAAGGCCAGCCGAGTAATCAGGTTCACTTTAAATAACTGTCATGCTAGTTAGACGAGAGAAAGATGAGGTGCAGTGACTTTAACTCTCAGATGAGGCAAGAAAAAAAAGGAGGATGATTTGGATTGTGATGGAAATCCGAGGAGAGGGATCAGTATTTCCAGTCTGAAACTTGAATTCTTTTCTTTAAAAAAGCAGAGAAATCAGAGAAAGTGAGGAGTGCTTCCCGAGGGGGCTCAGCATGCATCTTAGTTCAGCATTTAGAAAACATTTCCACATTTTGCCTCTTTGTTCACCGTCTCAGGTACGCTGGAATTTTCGGACACCCACTCGAACATGTCCTATGTCTTCATCAACGACTCGTCGCAGACCAGCGTGCCTCTGCTGCAGTCGTGCATCGATGGAGACCTGCCCTTCGCCAAGAGGCTGCTAGAGACCGGATGCGACCCCAACATCCGTGACAACCGGGGCCGCACCGGCCTCCACCTAGCCGCCGCCAGAGGGAACGTGGAAATATGCCGCCTCTTGCACAAGTTCGGGGCCGATCTGCTGGCGACGGATTATCAGGGGAATACGGCGCTGCACCTGTGCGGCCACGTGGATACGATACAGTTCCTGGTGTCCAACGGGCTGAAGATCGACATCTGGTAAGAATTCAGAGTTCAGGTGATAACAGTGAGCTGTTTCCATCCTGAGCAACTTAATGTTCTCTCATTTTAACTCCACTTTTAATTTCATGTATATCAACTATTCAGAATCATGTAATCATGCATGATTCATGTTGATATGGTAGAAGCTAAAAGACATGTGGTGTACTGAGACTGTTTGGGTTGTAATACCCTCTCTAAACAACTTAAATCTGCCCTTTAGAGATTTCTGAATGAATGAAAATAGCACTAAACTCAAATTAAACTGCAATGAGCAAAGCTGCTCTAGACATGATCTGAATCCACAAAGAACTGACAACAGAAAAGAAGCAAAAAGAAACAAATTTAAAATTGAGCAGATGGCTGACAGCAGTACTCTGAATCTTCAGTCGGAGGTTGGTGTTAATTCTGTCAGAGTATTCATTTAATGTTATTTGGGTTGTTTTTTCTTTGTAACTGCTTATTGAGCATCTTAAATATATAAAGTTAGTTGGGGAATTTGAATCAAAGTATCGTAAATTTCATGAATGAAAGAAATATAACTAAAAAATAAGTCTTTTCTATGTAACTGCTGCTAAAATCCCACTGGTGGAATTCACCTTTCACCTCTCAGCAGAGCGAATCTAATGACTTCCTGTCCCCTCGGGGGGAGTGCACTGTTGTTCCCCTCAGAGGAGACGAGAGGAGTATTTGGTTCTGTTTGTTTGCAGTTTTAAGTCCAGTTTTCAAACTATTGTGTTCAAATCGTGTGTGATGGTAAACACCAATAAGAGTTCGAGCTGATTTCATTTTGAGGGAAAATCGGGTCAAGGTTGCACCAGATGTGAAAATTGTTAAAACCTTTAGATCACGCACATTTTTCTTTTGTATGGATCGTCTTCAACCTTCACAACCATATACTATCATCTTGGGCACCATGAGTAGCATTTCACCTTTACCAACTTCAACTTACTTGATAACTTTTGGGTTATCAAGTAAGTTGTGAACAAACTAAAGCTGAATATCTGATGTTTCTCTGGGAGACTTTAAAGCTCTGATAAATAATCCTGTAACTGAAGAGTGCAATAAACCAGACTTTGTGTTTTTACTGGTACTGTGATATCGCTCCCCAGCAGACACAAAAATGATCTCGTGAGCATGAACACAACAGGAAGTCTCTGAACTCTTCATGCATGTAAATCTAAACCAGTGTCTGAAAGTGTCCAGAAACATCTCGTCGGCTTTGGAGCTCTTTTTTTGTCCACCTAACTGAATTGCACATAGTACACATTTTGCTGTGTGTGTTCAAATGCTTACAAGATGAATGGATACGGATAAGCTAACAGATCTCAGTCACCCCATGGCAAACACAAGAGATGACCTCATGCTGCTGCTGTGCTGATTAACCTCTTTTTAGACTGTTAGACTGTTAGACTTGTCCGACGGATCCTCCTGATGAAGCTGCTGAAATATGACACAAACACTTAAATACTTTGTGGTTTTTCAGCGAATTTTTGGGAGTTGTGAAATTGTTTTAATTCACTAAATGAGGTCATCACTTACTGCTATGAGTTGATGTTACGTAAATCACCCATACACACGACAAAGCCAGTACCAAGGCCATCTGACTCATTGTTTCCTGGGATTACTAAAAAGGATTCAGTGCTTTCAGTTTTCAGCTGAACTTAGCAAAAACATTAGCTTTTAATTCTACTGTGCAGACTAATCATATTGTTTTTATCAGCAGGCTACATGTGCGACTGTAGTTATGTATGCACAGTTGTGGAACAGCATATTCACATCATGGAGGTTTCCTGGTTTAAGTTAATACAAAACTCGTGTGTTGGATAAAAGAAATAATAGATTTCTTTTGTTATTACTGCAGTAACCACAACGGATCGACTCCTCTGGTGCTGGCGAAGAGACGCGGAGTCAACAAGGATGCTATTCGTCTGCTGGAGGGGCTGGAGGAGCAGGAGGTGAAAGGCTTCAACAGAGGAGCCCACTCCAAACTGGAGACCATGCAGATGGCTGACAGTGAGAGGTGAGCAGAGCTGGAAGGAGAGAGGGTGGAGAACCAATCGGGACAGATCATGCAGTCAAAGCATGATCTGTCCTGATTGGCTCTCTCCTGCAAAGCAGGTAGAGTTTCAAGCAAGACTTCACACAGCTTTAAGAGCAACAATACTGACCCAGAGAACTGTTCTGTGCCTGCTTTAAATTAGACTTAAAATGAGATTCTGGAAGGATCTATCTTCATTTTAGCTCCTACACTGATTGTGGGTTTTCTTAGCTTTACCACAGAAAAAAGGAACAAGAACAGAGTTACATGTGAGAGATAACAAACTTCTCCGTGTGTGTGTGTGTGTGTGTGTGTGTGTGTGTGTGTGTGTGTGTGTGTGTGTGTGTGTGTGTGTCTCAGTGCGATGGAGAGCCACTCCTTACTGAACCCGAACCTGCAGAGCACTGAGGGCGTCCTGTCCAGCTTCAGGACCACCTGGCAGGAGTTTGTGGAGGACCTGGGCTTTTGGAGGGTCCTGCTGCTGCTGGTGGTCATCGCCCTCCTCTCCCTGGGCATCGCCTACTACGTCAGTGGGGTCCTGCCTTTCTCCACCAGCCAGCTGGAGCTGGTGCACTGAGTAAAGGCGGGGAAGAAGGGTGCGGAAGAGGCAGTAAAATAAATGAATGAAGGTCTGCGTTCAGCTTTGTGTATAGAGCAAAAACCCAGAGTTTTGTTTCTTTGTTGCCCACACTTGATCCTTTTTATTGTGGTCTTAACAACATCATATGATACTGTTAGTAAAGCGACGCAATTTAAAAAATATTAGAAATATTTTTAGGTGATTAACGAGAGAGGACAGTGACTCAGAGACTTCATGTGTGGCCTAACACCTCGACTCATTGATAGACTCATTTCCTCTTCCTCACACTTGTCATGTCATCCCTGTTTGCTCTGTTACAAGCTGTATATTGCTGATGTTTTGTATCTTTTCATTGTTTTCTCCTCACTTGTTATTTATTCAAATGTCTTTGGTATGAATTTTTCCCTCGCTGTCTTTATTTCACACAAATACCTGCAGCCTTTCTGGCTGGAAATAGTTTTGTCAGGATAACAGAGTTGACTGCAGAGAAACACCTGGACTGAGTTTAGATGAAGCTTCAGGTTTAACTGGGATTATGGCAGCAGATTAATGCTTCTTACTTTGTTGTATATTCATTTTATCTTAATGTGCTTTTGTTAAAGGTTTTCAGTGTTTATTCCATCAAACATTTGAAGTCATTTAATGTGCAAAATGAATAAAATCATGACTGTAATCTGCATCAGGTTAGAGCGTCACTTTGTTACCAACTCAAAACTTTATTGGCACACAGCAGCTAACCTGAGCTTTTTAAAAAGCGCAAAGAAAACAGGAAAGACTGTAAATCTGTAGAAACAGGCAGGATTAGTACTCGCTGTAAATGAATATACATACAGAACTTGCTCTCACCAATGGGGGAAAACCTTCAGCTGCTACTGATCTTTGATGATTCAGCATTTTAATGAATCTGGGTGACGGTAAGAGAGATGTTACAAAGAAAATCAAACACTTGAGATTCTTGTTTGTACCGTAAATTGTTAGAAGACCGCAAATCAAGCCTTACTGGAAGCTTTTTCAGGTATAAGCCGTACTTTCATTCAGTGATTGTACACATTGAGTGTACAGTCATTCGTACCCACCTTTTTGCTCACACTCATTTGCAAACTTTCAGTTAGCCCATACCCACTGCTGTTGAAGAGCTTTGAGACACACAGAACAATAACAGTTTCACTGAGGAAGAAAGATGGACAATGTCACACTCTTGGCTGTTTATTGTCCTGTTTTTTAGTGACATATAGACCTTCCCCTGGATGTCTAGGCTAAGACTGTTAAAACCAGGCTGTGATGTGTTTGACTTCAACTAATATCAGTACATAAATGTGTCACCGCTTTTTTCCGTTACATAATGTGGTAAAGTGCTGTAGGCTACATGTTTGGAAAGATTTAAAGGGAAGTAGTTTTGTTTTGACATTCTGGTTTTAGTTTGAGTGTGAATATAGCACACAGCCCTGCAAGTTCAAGTTCAAATTTTATTCGCCACATGCAGTGGCAGGTTGCCCTGCAGTGGAATGAACCTGACCCCCGACCTTACACACACAACACAGACATCACATGGGGATACAAGTCAGAGAACGGTTGCATTACAGAAAAACCACTGAAATATACACTACAATAGGAAAGTACAAGAGGAAAAAAAGAGACCTCTACTCATGCTGGGCTATAGGAGGACAGCATGAGAACAGGAAACAAAAAAACTCCTCTGCACAGAAAGCACATAAATGTCCACAGTACAACATTATAGAGCATGTGACCAGCAACAGGGTTGTGTAGGGGATGAGGAGTAATCCCAGGCAACACAGCAGCCATCCTGCCACTGCGCCGACTCTCCAGCGCAGGCCCAGACCTGCCCGTGTTCCCCAGGAGGCAACAAGCATCGAAGGCATTGGAAGGGGAGGGGGGATGAGTGAGTGCTTATCAGTGTAAGTGTATGTGTGTGCGTGTCCATAGTTCAGCTGAGACAGTGTCCTTTGCCCTACCAGGCTAAGTAAACAGTCTTCCAGCCAACCCAGGTGGCCTTGCAAATATGACATCCATTATTAATTGAAGTCATGTTTAGTCCACATAACGGTTTCAGTGAACCATGCACTGCCCAAAGACATTCAGACTTGCTAAACCAAAACAAGGCAAAGCTTCAGATAAACCTACATAAGGTTACTCTACATTTACACTTTGCTGTTTGAATGCTTTGCCTTGCAGTGTCACACCTAAGAGGATATTCAGTTTTAATAAGCTTCACCAGGCCTTTGCATGTAAGTCGTCATCATGTTCAGTCATCTGATGAGAAAAATCAGCCATGGCATATCACCTTAATTGTCAAACTCATTGTAAAGGCCCTCGTATGGCCCACTTTGATCTCAAGGGTGCAGAACCAGAAAAACTCCCCTTTGTGTCAGTGTGAACAGTACGACTCGTGCAGTTTTACTGCATGATATAGAAATACTGCTGCAGTAATGAAAGAACATGTGCTCACTAGTATAAAAACAAAAGGTTATGGTAGTGATTAAATTACAAGAAAGTAATTCACGTTATTTCACAAAAAAAGTGTTTTTATTTTAATCAGAATATATAACAAAAACAAAATCCCCCACAAAAAATTACATTTTCTATGTTTTAAGTGTTATTGTTTATCTATTACTTAATTGTTTTAGTGTAGTATGAATGGCAGTGGGGGATTCTTTTATACAAACTGTAAAAGAGAAAATACACTATAAATTCAGAATCTCATGTCCAACATCACATATTCCAAGGTTGTCCAATGGGCCAGATTAGAGTCTCTGCTGGGCCAATTGTGGCCCTCCGGCCATAGGTTTGACACTCCTGCCCTAGAACATGCTGTCCAAACATCTTTCTTTTTTCGCTGTCTTACAGCTGCTAACATTTCAGCTTAGGTAAAATTACAGTTGATGACACAATAATGTTGAACTGTCTTAGCAGTTCCTTCAGTGAAACTATGAAATCAGCTCCGCCTGAGAGTCAGGCATCATCCATGCATACATACACTACCATTGTTACAGTATCACGCTATGATATACCGCGCTATATTGTGACATACATACAATTCTATTCTGATGTTGTATTCTCGTATTCTACACTGTTCTATGACATTATATTCATGAGACCCCTGGTGGGCTGTGAAGGAACTGCAGTGTCAAATAAACTATATTCTAAGTACTTAAGGAAAAAAAGCTGCTGATTGTTATTTAACAGAATTTGAACTTTGCGCGATTTCTAAATGTCTAAATGAATTTTTAAAAAAAAAATTTTGATCAAAAAGTCAAAAATTAAGAATGTGCTAATAACACCGTGATTCTGAAGTGAAGGGGGCAGTATCATTCGGCGTGAGATAAAAACGTCCGAATGCGTTAAGATCGCTCTCCATTTAATAACCGAAATTATATTTTGATCAAAAGCTTATTAGTATACAACAGAGAGCTGCAACAGTTATGAAAAATCACGTATTCCGCATAAACCTGTCGTTTTTACCATCGAAAAAAACAATTTACTGTTGATTTATTTACATAAAAATAGGGTCTAGACTCTCGTGCTTGAGCAATAATTGGCCACCATTAATAATCAGAGCCAGGAGGCCGAGCCTAATACTACAGCGCTGCACACAGGCCTGTGCAAATCGTTTGGCTCAACCTGAGGCCCTTTAGGCCACTAAAACCAATGTGGCCGCTCATCTGATCGTTTTAAACCTGTTTTAAGTCGTTTTTGGTACATTCAAAGTGGAAGTGGCTTTAGGTTTTTAATGTGTATATCGCACATGTGTAGCATTCATTTCATTCTTTAAGGAAATTCGTTTAGTGAATGACACTGACAGAAAACCTTTTTTATTTTCCAAAGAGAGAGAAAAAGACAGATTTAAATAGCTCTACATACTATTATCATGCTGACTTTCCGATCAAGTCAGTGATGAAATGGGACATAATGTTATCAATGTAGTCTTTTCTATGTGTTGACAATACCACACATAACGATCATACGGCGTTTTGTCAGTTTTCAACCAGTGAATCATTAAGTTGATCTTGAACACTTCGGTGGATGTAAGCAATCATTACATCATTTAATCCGAATTCTGTCGGAAAATACAAAAAGAAAAGTTATGCAGTGATTTGTGTTAAATAGTAATAAATAAATGCTGATGTAAAAATTACCGAACAATTTGTCTTCTTTGTATCCGCCTCAGAAAATGTTTGTGTGGAGAGCGACAGGGTTTCTTTCATTTGTAGATTCTGAGAGGTGAGTGGACTCATTTCTGCTTCTTATTTAACAAAAATAAATGTAAACATACGTTTAAAAATATTAAAATGAATCCAAGAAGCACTGTGGCCTAAAAAGGTATTCATGTGTATTGTTTAATGGTATCATGCGTTTGACGTTTATAAAATGGATTCTAATAGGAAAAGAAGGTGAACCAGGCTTCATATAATTTATTTTCATTTGTCAAACCACGTGTTTCCGTCTGGAAGGAGGAACTTTTAACCTAATCCGAGGCCTCCGTGATGGAGCAGGCGAACCACGAAGTGTCCGTGAAAATGTCCGGACTTCACCGTGAAGTGAACATACAGGAGGCCTGAAGGCACTGAAGGTGAACATGTATCGCCTCACTCAGGCAGTGGTGTAAGCACACTGTTTATTTAATCACACACAGCTGAAGCAAGATATTACAAAAATAAGAAAAAGTAAATTAAGACAGGAAACGAAAGCTTTAATCGGTGTAAAAATTCATAATTAGAATTATAAGCTGCTAGGGATGGGTATCAAAACCCGGTTCTTGTTGAGAACCGGTTCCCACTGTTTCAATTCCTTGGAATTGTTTGCCATTTTTGCAAACGATTCCCTTATCGATTCCAGTCGCCCCGAATGATGTCACCACGTTGCGGAGCGTCATTTACCTGGCAGGAAACACGGCGCCTAAGCGGCTCAAACTCTCAAAAGTTTGGTTATACTTTACGAGAACGGATGACAACAGGGCAACTTGCAATACTTGAAAAGTGGATATTTCGTTTAAGGGAGGAAACACTAAGAATATGCAAAAGCATTTGCTCACAAAACACACGATAACCTTAAATGAATGTCATGTTTTTAATTCCGTTACGGACTCGTGAATCTCAACCCAGCAGCAGCGGTAACGTTTGCACGTCCTCTCCCGTTAGCGCGATCTGCCTTATTACAAAACCTGCCATTACTGTGCATTTAGGTGACCATGATGAGAGAGAGAGTCTGGCTGGCTCAGATGCTGGCAGTTGTCGCTGCAGTCTACCGGTAGCGTCTCCTTTCAGGCCAGGATAGACGAATGTCACCGAGCAGTGACTAAGTTTGTGGTCAAAGGCTTGCACCCATGTACCACAGCAGATGCCCCGATTTTCGGTAAGTGAATGTGTTTAATTGTAGGCAGGGACATTACTGGATATTCTTGTGTAATTGCTACAGAATAATTTATGTTATACTTTGTTATTGCTACAGAAGAATATTTATTTTATTATTTTACATTTACAATTTTTTTTCCTGGGGACCCTGTGACACCCCATTGAAGAGCCGTAGGCTGTGGATCTCTTAAGATCTCACTGTTGGGTTTGTAAGGCCATGTTAGCCGCTTTAAATGTTATATACCTATGTGGTATGTGACTTTTGTTGCCATGATGCCAGGTCTCTCTTGGAAATGAGATTTTTAATCTCAATGAGATTTTTTTTACCTGGATAAATAAAGGATTAATAATAAATGTTACTCCTAAATTTCTATCTTGTTCAAAGAGAAGATATAAAACAAAGTTCTAAGCTATTCGACCTTAGTGTTCTCCTTTTTTAAAAAGAATCGATAAGAGAATCGATAAAGAATCGAATCGTTAAACAGAATCGAAAATGGAATCGGAATCGTGAAAATCTTATCAATACCCATCCCTATAAGCTGCACACATTAACAAGCTGAAGAGCATTAATAAGTTAAAGGTTGGCAAGTATTGATCCTAAAAGTCTTCAGACGTCTGCCTGGGACGTATTTGATGGATTGTGGCCATTCATCTGCAGAGGAGGAGGATGGCTCAGAGGCTCCGACGCCCCATTTACATCATATCGTTCATCTCTGGGTCCAAAACATCGTAGTAGACGTGACAAGTACGTGGAGCAGTGAGATTTCAGGAGCCATCCACACACAAGGCCAAAAACTAAAAAGACCACAGCTGTGATCCAGACAGAGGCCAGAGTTCCCAGTCCGTTTACTTCTGAAGTCGTCTGTGTTGGCTGCAGAGGATACAAGAGCAGAAATGCGATCAGATTCAGATGCAGGAACTTTACATGAAGCTGTTTCAGGTCTGACACAACCTCACACTTGCTCTTCCTGTGGCAGGCTAAATATGTGTCAGTAGTGATGTAATATGACATGTTGCATAATATGGGATGCATATATGTTACTGGTATACATTTTTACGTAATATAAAGTATCTAAGACGCAGTTAGTTAAAATGACCGAACGTCACTGATATATCTGTCAGTTTTATTCTGTCACTATATTCAGTCATTATGCAAATGTACTGTTTATAAGATTTGGGGAAACCTGCAGTCAGCTGAGACTGAAGAAGTCACTTGGATGAGTGATGAAACGTTTCTCCCACTGAAAACGCTACGTCCAGATGAACAGAATCAACTTTTGGAGATTACGATACTGTTGTTTTATAATGTAGCTGCTGGGATCTTGTTTTAGTTGTTCAACACTTTGATTTATATTGAGTATATTTTTTTTATCTCTTTACATATCAACATAAATAATAACAGTATTGTATATTTCCCTGGTGTGATTTTGAGGTTGCATCCATACCTGAGGGAGCATCTTCACCACCAGTTGGGCCTGCACTAAATTAAGAGACACTTAGGTGTTCTGTGCAAATAAATACTATTATTTATTTATTTTTAAGAAAAATAGGAGCCTGGAGCTTATCCCAATCTGTCTTAGTGGAAGAGGCAGGGTACACCCTGGACAGGTCACCAGTCTGTCACAAGGCTAACACATAGAGACAATCAACCGTTCACACTCATATGGCCCATTGACACTCATACGGAGCGTCTGCCCATGGGCAAAACACTGGCATGATGGTGGAATTTAGCTCAGGACTGCTCCACCGTGCTGCACTCAAAGGATATATTAGTTTTAATTGTAGATCAGGTGCTCTGTGAAGCACAGAAAGGCTGTTAACAATATTTGATATGGTTTAAACATGTTTGTAATGCCTGTCTTTCATGGAACAGGGTTGAAAATCAGTGTTTTGTGTGTTTTCTCGGGGAAAACAAGGAGTTGTGGATAGACTGTGAAAATCAAAGACAGATGTAGTTCTATAAATAAAGGAAGAGGATGTTACCACGAATTTGTCTTCCTCTGATAATGTGGGTAACAGGGTTGCACTGGTTTCTGACACACTCAGACTTGTCAGAAATATTACACCAAATATGAATGACCTATGTTTGACTCATAGTGTCAGCATGGGACTCCATCATTTCACTTCCTCTTGCAGGATGCAGCGTCTTTCTGTTGCGAATGCTCATCAGAAAGACGCACGAGAGGAGCAACCAACACAAATCGCGCTGTTTTCTTTGGAGTCACGTGTGAAAATAAATGAAACACACATTTAAAGTCAATGTACTCACCATCAGTGTAGGCTTTAGCGTGCTGGTCAGGGATTTAGGGACGGTCTCTCGAACTCGCAGGCGCACAGCTGAGCCGTGTCGCTCCGTCTTGTCCACGTCACAGAAATAAACGCCTTGATCCCTCAGGTGAACTCGCTTTATGCTGAGGGACAGGTCTGCCCTTTGGTACCAGTCTGATGATATTGATACCCGGCTTTCAAAGTCATTCCCATAAGTAACCTGTGGAGGATTCAGCTCCAGCACCACCTCTCCGTCTCGCCTCCACTGCGCAGACTTCACCCTCTGACCTGCTGTGATGGAGCGGCACGGCAGTGCAGCATCCTCACCCTCATCTACAACAACTTCAGAGGGCAGGAATACTTGCAGATCAGTGAGCTCTAGCTTCCCTTTCTTCTTGCATGTAAAGTCATACATGCCCTGGTCATTTAAATCTACACTTGTCAGTATTAAAAAATCGCTGCTTACAGTCACCCGGTCAGTGTAAGCTCGCCCCGGCTCCCAGTCACCATGAAGAGACGCCACCACCTGAATGCTGCCGTCCTTCAGGTGTAGATTCAGTGCTCCGTGTCCCTCCATGCACTCGTCTGAGAGGGGAAACTTAACATCATCCCCTACACTCGCCTGGATCAAGTCTCCAAAGACCTGGCTGATAAAAACTAGAAGAAAGGCTGCAGAGACCGGTAACCGCAGCATGCTGGCAGTGTGGCAGTGATGAGACTTCTTGAATCCAGCGAGCGCTGGTGGGTCGATGCGGGTAGATGTAAAGGGTCGGTTTAGAAGACAAAACCCCTTCTAAACGGGGGCGAACAGTGGTAAGCCAAGGTAGTTTATAATAAAACTTTATGAAGTTAATTATTATTAATTTGCCATAAAAACAAAGAATAAAGCAGCCTTGGCCAGGGGCAACAAGAATTAAATATAAAAAAGAAAAGAAAAAAACAGCGGCGAGCGGACATGAATATTAAAAACCTTTGAAAGTCCCATAAAATACTAGGACAGGCAGTATCCCCACATGTCCTCTTCACTCCCTCCTTTCGCTGCCGAACTAATGGAAAGGGGAACAGCGGCTGTCACTTTTCTCATAAATACCGACGGTTTCTCATTGATCATCCGGGTCGATACTTACCCCGGGCAGACGTCTTTACTATGTCGGCCGCTGCTCTCCGCTTTACAACGGTGATTCGCGTTTCGCCCCGTCAAGGAGACTAGAAAGTTCTCCTGTACCTCCGAGCACTCCGTTAAAAGGTGTATCCCACGGCCGTGTCCGTCTTTGCCACTCTGCGAGGCGCCCTTATTGGTTCTCGGTGCCCTCAAGGTTCATCTTGATTGGTTAGTTTGGTGGCGAGTGTTCACGTGTGGGGCGAAAATGTACGCGCGCCCGCAGAAACACGCTCCCAGTTTGTACCATTGAACGGGAGATTTTGGCTTCATTTTTGCACACTGGTAGGAGGCGGTGTCGCGTGGTCCATCTTTTATACAGTCATTGGTTTGTACACAAACCTGACTGTACAAACTTACGTCATTTCAATTCCTCCCCTTCCGTTCCTCCGACCATCGCCGAAACCGCTGTCATGTCCTGTAGCGAGTGTTACATATTTATTTCACGTTTACTTTTGGTCCGTATTAGTCTAACACAAACAGTTGTAACGCATTTTATAAATCCAATTTCATTAAAAAAAAATCAGAAATATTAGAGAGGAATTTTACATACAAATTTTAGTGAGGAAGACCAGCTGTTTATCATTTCAGAGCAATTCATTTGCCTTAAAGGAAAGGAGCCACGTCTATTTCCTGCTTTTTACGTTCTCGTCATAGAGTTGATAACGGGGTAACAGAGGAAGCTGAGTAAAAGATTAATACAAATAAGATTTACACCATCGGTCTGTGCAGTAATCTAGTTAAAGACATGGCAAAGTTAGTAAGGAGCTTTTTCTTCACTCTGGATTTAAGAGGACCAGTCGTATTTCAGGTAACCGTAGTACCTCTGCTAGCTGCTCGTTAGCTTCGCTGAAGCTAGCAACAACGTTCATGGTTTCTCATGAACATCCAGCAAATGTGAAGTCGTTGACACGTACGGCTGGTTATTGGAACTGCTCAGACAACGTTTAACTAACGGAAAACGGGGCAACTCTATTAACTTGGCTAAAGGAAGGACTCTGCTTAGCACGGTGGCCTTGTTAGCATGCTAAGTTGGTGTAGCCTGTGCAGACTACGTGGACCAATACAAATATGGCTTTTTCTTTGCCGTTTTAGCTCTTCTGTGCGACCAGAATTCAAGTTACGCTTATTTTGACTAGAAAAATCACAAATAGTGTTTGTGCAACATTTTAGTAATGCGTTATAAACACCCAAAACACGCAACTGAAACAAGGCAGGATGTGGCAGCGGAAGAGCATACACTACTGCCTAAAGTAATCGCTTGTCTGCCTTCACAGACGTGTGAACTTGAGTAACATCCCATCGCATGAGTTTTTTTTAATGAAGACGTTATCTCACTGATCCACTTAGTGAATACACTGAGCTTCAGCTGACAGACAGTCTGCTCTCCCTGAGCTGCTGTATAGGCTATCAGTCAGCAGCTGTCTTAATTCATGGCGTAGATATATTACACCTTGCACTTGGAAACCCCCTTTGTCTGTGCAGAGTAGCATTAATACTCTTAAGGAATGTGACTATATCTGAAGTGAGCAGTTTTTAGTACAATAATAAATATTATATATTTTAGCAGTTCACTTTTGTTCTAGTTTTGTCATTTTAAGACTCAATCTTGAAGAAAGATGTGTCACTTACAGAAGCCATTATTTGTACTTTTACAGCATAATTAGTGCTGAATGTGCAGACGTGGATCTGCACAGGTTAATTTGGACCTGATGTTGAGTTTTATTGAGAGGAAACTGCTCTTGTGTAAGGTCCACTGTAGTGTCCAGACTAGCTGTGAGGCCAAAGATCAGAGCCTCAGGTCAAGCAGGTCGTCTACGAATCACAAGGTTCAGTCCCATCTCCTCCAGACCACATGCTGACATCTTTTGGCAAAAAATTGAACCATGGAGTCAGTTTATAACCACCCAGTGCCTCCATCAGTGTGTTTGTAATGGATAAGGAGCTTCAAATGTATAGAATGAAAAAAACTGAATAGCTGATGGACTTGGACAAATCCACAAAAAGAAGTAAACCTCAGAACAGCAGCAGTATAGATCAGCTGTAGAGTATAAGTATGGAGCTCATGGGATAAATCAGTGATGGAAGTTATTCTGAAGCAATCACTATTTCCCACTGCAGCACCATATTTGATGGTCTCCTCACTTGCTGAATCCGACTAACTCTAGACTTTCAGCAGTGTTTGCACATATATAAAAACATGCTGATAAAGATAAAAATGAACAAGATAAAAAAAAACAACTAATGACTTAAACATAGAATTATTTAATGTACATTTTATTTTCAACATTTAGGATTTTCACATTTTGTCTCTTTGTTTCTGAATGCAGGCAAGCTGCACTGCTGTGTTGTGCGCCACTCAAACATGCAGCTGTGGCCCCTGACAGTCTAAGCAATCCTGAATTCAGGTGATCAGGTTGAGCTTTTCCATCTTCTGCAATATAATGTTGTCACATTTTAATTCCTGTTTATGTCAAATTGTCTGTCAGCTATTCAGAACCACAGAATTTGTATGGATTACTTTGATATGTTAAAAGTTAAGAGCTATTTGTTTTGCAGACACTCTCACCATACACTCACCAGGGCTTTTTCTTGGCTTGAAATAGGCTTTTGGGTATTTCCACAGTCAGACCATAATGCAAAAGCACGTCCATTTGTAAAGCTGGCAGCCGCTCAGCAGCCACAGAAAATGACAAGGGGGATGTGGTGAATGGAAGTAAGCAGGTGAATTTGTTGAGACATGCTTTTCCCCCTCTATTCTAGAGTCAAATGTGAGGCCATCTGTCTGACAGCTAAAGCTTGGTTTAAACTGGCTGCTGCAGAACGACAATGACTTCGCTTTTCATAACTGCCGTGTGTGCATAAAGAATTTTATGATAACATCAAATACAGTACTGAAAGAATGTGTTTTTGTAAAGTTAAAAAATGTGAAGGTGCTTGATGAAAGTGGAAGAAGAAATCTGTACGAGTGAAGAGTAACAGGTGAAGGGGAATATGATGCTGTGGTTAGGAGATGTGCGAATGAATGAAGACTTAATCTGACACCATCGAGTAAAATGTCCAAAGGAAAAATTGTTTTAAATGTGCTGATATGGCTTTCATCCAGATGTAAAGAGTTATAAACTATTAAACAGCTGATAGATTATCACCATTAATATCAGGCAAACAATTTCAGTTAACTTACTAGAAATGAGGTATATAACCGTAACTTTAGTGTATTAAAGTTAGAAAAATCACTTAAAAGTGGTCAAATATGTTATATTGTTGAATATAATTAAAGACAAAACTGCCTTCATCACAGCTTTCCATAAATGGATCTTTATTGATTTATTCAGAAAAAGCTTTGGTAGCTCATTATCAGAACAGCAGCCTCAGATTTCTTCTTCGACAGAAGATTTACAGCACAGAGAAAAAACAATAAAGAGGAAAATGGGACGGGTACATTTCAAGGTTGTTGTTTAAGTTATTAGGCTTAGCAAAACATCTATTAACGTCCGTTTGAAATGATTATCAACATTAACAGACTGAACTGGACTTAATAACAGGAGTGCATATAATTTTAGTAAATTATTCTGGTGAGTATCAGCTGCGCTGGGTATGTAAATCGGGCCATCCAGCCGCGGTGCTGGTCGTACGCCACTCGTGCCAAAAATCCGGACAAATGTCACTTGATCAAGGAGCAGATCTGCATCAGATGAGATCAGCTGACTTTGCATGTGTGTGCACTGTGCACAGCGGTGTGTACTCAGTGTGTTAACAAGAAAAACGCATATAAGAAAGTGGTGCGCAAAAGCAGGGTAGTGACAGAATCGATGCGCATTATTGATATTTGAAGCATGTGTACCTGCACGTGCATGCTTATTAACACACGGGTACTGTGGAATATATTTTTTACTCACCTAAAGCGCTCATGCTCTCGTCCACTCCCCGCAAAAAAAATAGCAGCTGTGCGGTGTCTGTGGCATCGGTGCTCTCATCGCATGCAATGGAGTAAAAATCAAAAGCACAGCTTTATCAGAAAGTTGCAGTTTAATGTTGGTTGACAAGTCTTCAATGCGTCGCACAACTGGATTTCTGGACATGCTGACGTTGTTGAAGTCCTGCACTTTTTCCGGGCACATTATTTCGGTGACTTTAGCGAGGCCGTGTTTTATGAGGTCTCCATCTGAAAAAGGCTTGCCATGTCTTGCGATGAGTTGGGCGGCCTCATAGCTGGCTATTGAAGCCTTTTCCTGGACAATTTGAGCACGAAATAAATACTGTTGCTGACCCTGCAGGAGAGCTACCCTTTCTGCTCTCGCTCAGCACCAGTGTAGGATGCATAGGCCTGATGTTTGGCTTCATAATGACGTCGTACATTATACTCTTTCATAACTGCCACAGTTTCAGTGCAGATCAAACAGACACACTTCCCCTTGAATTCTTTGAAGAAATATTCACTCTCCCACCGTGTCTGAAATTTTCTGCACTCACTTTCTATCTTTCGCTTCTTTGGTTCTGACCTGTTTAGTAACTTGGGATAAATTTCTTCTGTGATTGTCCTTTTTGGTGGAGCAACTGCCTTGATCAACAGTAGCTCCCCCTGGTGTTAAAACTAAGACGTGCAATACACTCAAGCAAAAGTTGAAGTGCGGGCCATATTCTATTCTATTTATAAAATTACTTGCGGGCCAATTAAAAATGGGCCCGCGGGCCGGAGTTTGGACACCCCTGCTGAAACTGAACGACTTGTTCGCTTCATTGAATGCAGTGTGTGTGTGTTGTGTGCGTGCGTGTGTGCGTGAGAGTCGTCTTTTATCAGTATTGATGGTGTTTAAACGGGAAATTACTCGCACAATGTAACTGAAGTAGCTTTAAGTGGTTAAAGTCATTCAATAGTAGATTAGCGTTAGTTTAGTGTCATTGAGCTACTGAATGAGTCCACTGAGCTTCAGCTGGCAGACGGCCAGCCTGTCAGTTGTCTGACAGTTATGTTGTGAATGCAGTGGAAGTGAGTGTAGAGAGAGGGAGAGACCAGTTTCAGTTATCAGTAACCTAAAGACTGAGGTGGTGAGAGGCGTAGCAAAGTGCAATGCGTTGCAATACGACTACACTGACAAGAGTGAAAGGATCATCTGCTAATGTGATGGCAATCTGACTTACTGACTACTGACTTAAGAGTGTCCCTGGTGTCCAGCAGGCTGATGGTCGACATCTGGTAAGAAATCTTGTGCTTTCTGTCTTTTGATGAACTGCCCTTTTCTTTGTGTCAGTGAAATTTGTAATACAAAATCCAACATTGATCATAAAGGTTGTCAAGTAGGCTATGTCTTTTTGGCTACTGATTGATTTCTCAGTGATTTAGATTTAGGGTGTTATAGCCTTAAAGTTTTATGAGGATATTTCAATAAATTTGTGATATTATTCACAACAATATAGAAAAAAAATATTGAATAAATAAAATACTGAATAAAGTGTGTCGTTATTTCAAACAAATGAACAGCATACTTCTTTGTTTGAAGTGAGCATTTGTTGGCACTTGGTTCACATTCACTGCCTGCTTGTTTCTCTTTGCTCACGCGCCGTCACATTCTGGTTGCTCTCAGCGGTGTGTTTGCCTCAGGCAGTGAAAACAAGTCTGTTGTCTCCACAGTACTTTGCAAAATACCAAATGTACAAAGTATTGTTTTGTTGGTGGTCTGACCTCTTGTCGCCACAGGAATACTGTAGGTATAGTGGCATAGTGTCACATTAATGATTTATGATGAATAAAAGAAGTTGCCAAAAAACGTACAAGTGCCAAATCTGTGTTTTTCTCTGAAACCCAATAACTGCTGTCTGCTCTTCATGTTCGCTTTACATTTCACATATAAAGGGAGGGGCTATTATTTTTCTTAAAATGGTTATTTTTCTCAGTCTAAACATTTAATATGTTTTTGTGTTTTGAAATCTTGATTTATTAGATTGGCAAAGTTACATCTGAACAAACCACAAGACTTGTGCAACAATGTCTGTTGGACAGGTGTGGAGACGTATGGGCACCATATCAGCACAAATACCTACAAACTACGAAACTTCTTGCAGTCATTGACTGATTCATGAACTGCTCTGTATTGCAAACTATTCGAGAGTCAAATGTGAAGTCATCTGTCTGACGGTTAAAGCTTGGCTCAAACTGGCTGCTGCAGAAGTTACTTTGTTTTGTGAAGCTCAGTGACTTGTTAAATATAGTGTGTGTTTTCTTTTATCAGTGTTGATGGTGTTTACACAGGGAGTCATTCACACGCTAATTTGTGTAACTGAAGTAGCTTTGAGTGTTTGAAGTCATTCAATAGTAGATTAACTTTAACTTTAGTGTCATTGAGCCACTGAATGAGTCCACTGAGCTTCAGCTGGCAGACGGCCTGATATTTATCTTGTCTGATGCATTGATCAGATCAGATCAGATATTCAGGCCCATAAAGCACACTCAAATCATGACTCATGTCTGTAAAATGAGGCTGTTGGTTAATGGTTTTCGTGAACAGTCACTGCATGTAGAAAAAGTAAGCTTACTCTGTCAGACTGTATTTTGTAATTTGCCTTGTATGATATTCATAAAGAGCGGCCTAGCTTTGAGTCAACAGTGTCAGCGGTTTTCCCCTGTAGTTTATGCGCTGCCTCAAAATAAATACTTCAGTGTCGTCCAGTTGTCATACAGGTTTGTTGTGTAGTGTAAGTGAGGGTAGCAGGTGGGAGAGAAGCAAATGAATGTAAACAGCTAGCAGAAAGACAGCAGAGGTTAACCTCACTAAAGGACAGAATCTCACACACAGCCTTGTCTGCTGGGTAATAAGTCGGCTTTAACCTCTTTAACTTAAACTAGTTCCATTGTCCCTCGTGTCATCTGAAATGTTCTCGGCTTTCATTAGAAAAGTTTTTCTGTCATTGCTGCATGTCGGCACTCGCAGTATAATTTCTTGGCAGTATCCCATGGATGCTGAAGAAGTGTGTTTGTCATGTGGGGCTGACACGGTCCTTGTTTTCCACCCGTCGTCTTCTGTTTCTTGTTTGTTGGTCCTTCTCATGTCACCTTTGATTCCACACTTTTATTACTTGAGCCTCAGTGAGTGTGTCGGGCAATGATACTCAGCACTCCTGTTATTTCAGCCTCAGAGTTCTCTTTTATTTACAGTCATTTTTATTTGACTGATCAGTTCTGAGTCTAGTCATTATTTATCACAGACGATTGTGGTTCATGCTCTCACTTTCTCACTGTTGACAACACTGTTACTCTTATCAGTGTTATCTTAAATATATTCAGTAGTGATGTGTCTTTATTACCAAGTGGAACACAAAGCTCTGAAGTAGCTGCAACAGTGAGCTTAGATTGAGCCCCACTCAGCACCATAATTTTAAAATGTAGCACTAGCAGTGAGTCAGACTTTGTCACCAGGCCCCACTGATGTTATTGTGACAGTCAGAACAAAATGCCTTTGAACTGAACTCAAATGTTGTACTCAGTTAATGTCCTCAGTTTTTTCCACTTTCAGTCACATTCAAACACCCACATTATCTCTTGATGAACTGAGCATTTCCAGGAAGGACCCAAATTCAGAAACCATTGATTTCTTTCTTTGAGGTGATCCCGACTGTAAAACTGATGCTGATCATTTTAATGCAAATTTGTTGGCAGGTCAGTCGGTTATGTCAGTGTGAAGGACTGAAACCTGCCTGGTTACACAGAAACTTACTTTGATGGTTCTGATTATACACAAGCAAGTACACAGTTTACTCCACTGTAGGTCACAGTTTCTTTATAAGCTAATAAAGCATAAACATCTTCCTACTTCTGCAAATCCTCGAAACACTGAACTGTAAAGTGTGCTAAAGAGGTTATCAGTAATACTGAGGTTGCTCAGTAGTTTCTGTTTTTAGCCAGATGGATTGACTTCAGTAAAGCTTTTCGCTTTTTACCTCTTTGTCCGTTAACACAGGTACGCTGGATTCTTCTGATACCCACTCAAATGTGTCTCTGGTGTCCAGCAGGCTGAAGATGGTCATGTTTGCCCTTTTCTTTATGTCTGTGAAATTTGCAATACAAAATCCAACATTGATCATGAAGTGTGTCTTGCAGGCTAGCTGTTTTCACTATTGATTGATTGCTTAGTGATTACAATTAGGGGATGGTGTTATAGCCTTCAAGGTTTGTCAGGATATTTGAATAAAAAGCGTCTTTTTTTACAGCAATATAGGAAATAACTTTGAATAACATGTCAAACAAATGAATGACACACTTCCTCATTTGAAATGTGAAACTGAATTTGTTAACACTTGGTTCACATTCACTGCCTGCTTATTTCTCTTTACTCGCGTGTCGTCACAGTCTGGCTGTTTTCAGTGGTGTGTGTTTGCCTCAGGCAGTGAAAACAAGTCTGTTGGCTCCAAAGTATTTTGCAAAATACTCAGATGTGTAAAGTATTGTGTTTTTGTTGCCGTCTGACCTCTTGTCACCAAACCACTTTTACACTATTGTAGCAGCATCTTCTTGGCTACAAAATCGACACGCTGCTCTCGTCCCAACACGCGTCTGTACTTGTGTGTTGTTATGCAGGATAAGGAATATGTGGCACAGTGTCACTATATCATTAATATTGTGATGCGACACTTTTTTAATCACATAGAAGTTTATCAGAATCAAAGGGTTTTATTGCCAAATGTTGAGCAGGTTTACAACATTAGGAAATTGCTATTATATTGGGTGGTATAATATGACACAGCCTTAATCAAACTATAAAGTCCAGCACTAAAGTGAGAGAGTCACTGTGAATTTCTTCTGACTTCCTTTGAAAGATAACATGTGGAGTCAAATGATGCTTGCTTGGGGTTTATGCTTAGTAATAATTTGTTTAAAAAAAAAAACCCCAAAATAACTGCAGTCTGCTCTTCACGTTCTCCTGAATGTGTTGTTCTGCATATATAGATGGAGCTTCATGTTAATCAGCTGTTCACTACCAGAGAATTTACATGAATTGCTGTGATATGATTATGTAAATAAGCTGGGGTAGTTTACAGTAAAGGCAGTGTGTGAGTGCTGCTTTATTTGACTGAAATCTGTGTGTTTACCTTTTATTTCTGTTAATCAAAAAGCTTAATAGGGTCATGTAAATGACCTGTCTATAACAATAGATGGAGCCCACTTTGATCTCTCAGTGCGTTAAATCCGACTCAGCTGAATCTGACGGTGTCTGCAGCCACACAGTGGCACTGCCTACATGTAATGCACAAACATCCTTATCATATGGCCATGAAGGCGATATCATCACCTAGAACAACAGTGTTACAAAGAGAAATTAAATTGTTAAAGAGATTCAGTTCTTAAGTATGTGTCCCTTCTTTGCATTAACTGGCTCAACAAAACCTGAAACCACCTCCGAGGTCTCGATGTTGATTTCCTACTTTCTTCTTTCTTTCAGTCTCTGTTTGCTTTCATACTGAAAGTACTTTAACGCCTGCTTCAGTCGGAAACAATGACAGAGATCAGTAAAGGATGTAAAAAATACAAAAGCAAAACAACTGCACTGGTGCTGACAAGGGAGGAAGATAAGTGAGGAGTGCTGCAGAAGTTCAATGATCTGTGCACTCTATTCATCTAAGGGTGAAAAGTACACAGATGGAAGTGTTGTCATCACAGTCAGTGACAGCATTCACTTTGTCACCATGTAACCACATCCTTGTAATCAAAACCGTCTCAAATATGTTAAGGTTCAAATAACAGCCTACCTCGAAGACAAGGAGTGTGAGCCAGTGCACGTGACTGACACCATCAAATATATTTAACCAGTTACTCCACTCATTTTACACTCATGCATCGTTCATATGCTTTGTGTCACGCTCACCAGTTCTGTAGTAAATCCCACCCAGTTAGTCTTTAGAGACTGGAATGTGTAAGTGTGTCTATCTGATGTTGTTAATTAGAGAAATCCAATCAGCCACTTGAATTTTCAGTTTTCATCTCAGAAAATTAAAAACGTCATTTTAGGTTTAGAAAGCTGCAATTTTAATGCAGAATTTCAGACAGTGCAACATTTAAGAAGTTTCCTCTTTCAACATTTCTTTGTTTCACTTTTAACCAAAACATGTGCAGTTGAAACGTGAAACACAGTTTGATTGGCTCGATTCTGTCATTGCAGTGGAGTGAATACTGAAGGCAAAGTTATTTCCATATACTATAGACACACTATTGATGGATAGGAATCCTTCGCAGTTTGAACATCACATTAACATAAAATTGGGCAGATTTAGTGACATTTTGAACATTCACTAAGTGCTGTGCAGCTGAGTGACTTCAGTGTATTTATGTGTTACCTCTTTGTTGTGTGCTGGCACATACTGTGCATTCACACACAGTTAAAATGTGGTTTTATTTGCATAAACTGCTGAGGAGCATCAGTTCATTCATGCACAAGTAAACACAAAACCTCATTTGAGTTTTTATCTGATGCTGCCTGCCTCATGAACTGATGAGAGTTTCTTAACAGCAGCCTGACATCAACTTCAGGACTGATTGATTTATAATACTTTATTTATCCTGAGGATCAACCGAGGATGATCCTCTTCTTAGTATCATAAAGGACGGGTACTCGAGAGGGGATATTTGATTAGTCACAGTGAGTGAGTGACAAATCTGTCATCTTCAGAGATGCTGTAGTTCTGCAACACATGCACTAGTTATCATGCAAACCATCTTGTACAGGAAGTTGATAAAATCTAAAAGACACTCGCTGTACCAGATGTTTTACAGGGTGTGAATATGATCTAGTTTTAATCTATATTTTGATTCAAATTATGAAGCCCAAACAGTTTTTACAGAGACAGTCATAACTCCAAAAATGTATGTTCATAAAATTTGTAAATACATTCTGTATAAAAGTTTAAAAGTGAGAGATTAATCTGAATTCTCAGAGAGAAATTAAAATGATGCATATGGTAAGTGAAAGTGCGTGAAACCTGGTCTCCCTGGTGAATGTGCTGTCAGTTAAATGACAAAGCCTTAATAAACCAAACCTTTAATGCATTAAAGCTCCAACTAATGTTCCCAGGTCTGGTTATGGCTGATGAGGTATTGTTGTCCCCCCAGCAGGCGAGCAGTCACCAGTATTTCTACTGATGGCTCTGTTTGTGTTTGAGTTCGGTGCCCTGCGTCTCCCTGGTGGTGCTGATTTTCTCTGAGCAGTTTGATTATTAACTGAGGAGTTAAAAGGCAGGAGTTTGTGGAGGACCTGGGCTTCTGAGGGTCCTGCTGCTGCTGGTCATCACCCTCCTCTGCCTGGGCATGGCATGCTTTAATACCCAGTTAATGTGCAGCCTTGTGTACATGCTGCAGTTTGGAGAGCAACACCTGCACTTCAGGTAACATTGTATTATTGCTATACAATATGATTTGCTTTGCCTGTTGTAACGCTAATAGGCTAACAAACCTAGCATATGCCACCCTTAGTACAGAACTGAATCATTCAGGAATTCCAGGTTAAAAATCTTTAAAAACATTAGATTACGTGAGAGTGACACACTAGAGGACTACTACTATTTCTTCTTCTTCCTACTCTGCAGTGTATCCTTCCTTAGTCTGTCTGTAATCTTATCTCCGTATCTTGTTTTTAGGTTGTGTGAGTGTTTATTGCAGAGTCATGTTGCTCATCACAGTAGTGAAGACGACTGCATAAAAATCTGATATTGGATAAAAATAATGTTGGAAAAAAGTCTGACTGCAAGGCAAGTTTACACTATAGCATTTTGATAGAAAATGAAGAAATTTGGCACATTGTTCACCAACCTTGATGCTTTTTGTCTTGCAACAATAAGTATTACATGTTTATTTATATATACATATAAGCCATTATTTATTTTTTCTGCTGCTCGGTGGTTGAGATATGAGTGTAACATTGTTGCAGTGAGTCAGCGCTCAGATGTTAATTTGGTCACTAACTTTGTATGTCAAAGTCAGAGTCAGAGTTTTCCTAGGCAGTTTGTTTGGGAAGTAGATCTTTTCAGAGTCCATCTGTTTCCTTTTTTTCTCTTTTCTTACCACCAATTACTTCCTTGAGGAAGTAAAAAAAGGAGAGAAAAAAAGAGCACATGTTTTCATCAATTGCTTTCATCAATCTCGTAAAAGTTTTAATAGCAAAGTGATGGAAAGTGTTTCCATAGAAAAAAAAATAAAAAATAAAAACAAACACAAAAACACCAGACATTATGATACAGACTTATAATTTACACCGATGTTTGTTTGGGGTTTTTTTTGGTTAAATTCTGTACGCGAAAGGTGAGCGCGAGAGCCCTCGGTGCACCTGCTTGCTGCTAAAGTCAAAGTAAACTTTATTGTCATCTCCGCTACATACAGTCCAGTATATAGAGAGACGAGACGACAAGGCTCCTGTTACTGCAGTGCAAGTAAACAAACAATAAATATAAGAAGAGTAAGAAAATAAATATACACTTTAGGACTCGGGGTAAAGGGATCACAAACAATTTAAAATTTTATTTTACAGTTTGATGATTTAAAGTCTCACACACAACCCGTCGAAAGGGGAGGGGCCCTGCTGCTTACAAATAGAGCACATTTCATTCATAATGTTGTAAATCCAAGCCCATTGTGTATTCATGATTTGAATCCTGGGTCGTGTGAAATCCCAGAAATAAACCCTAGACCAGGGGTCGGCAACCCGCGGCTCTTTAGTCTTTATTTTGCGGCTCCGGGTGTTTTTTTTTTTTTTTTTTTCATCGCTCAAAATAAGCATCACACTCGCGGAAGCCGGTGAACCCGCCGAAACGCCGTGCATTTATCGAGACTTTCGACCCCAGGTAAGCCAATTATGGATCTTCGGATCCACATTATGTCAGCAAGTGTTCTCCACCGTGAACTATGTTAAAAACAAACACCGCTCACGCTTCACAGATGACAGCTTACAGTCCTGCGTGAAGATGAAAGTGACTTCGTACAGCCCTGATTTCAGGCGCTGTGCGCAGAGATTCGGGGCCATAAGTCTTATTGTAAACATATCACGGCAGACCCGACGATGTTTCCATGAACATGCTTTTCAGCATCTCTTTATCGACCGCTTTTCACACACGGTTGCTGTACGCATACAGCCGGCTGTAGCTTTTCAGCTCACAGCCCGACTCCCATGCAGCGGCGCTGCAGACCACGCCCCACCACACACATTAACCAGGTAAAATACATATTTAGGCAGAATTTTGCAAATATCTATTTTTTTTTTTTTAGCAGCATAGTGTTTTTTTTTCCAATTACTTTTTAAAAGTCAGGTCAAGGCTCCAAAAGCCCAAAGGCGATATGAGGGTGGCGGCTCACAACAGTTTTTGTTTGCTACATGGATCATTTTAGTTGAGCTGGGTGTCTTTCCTTTGGTTATATTTCTTTAAGAGTTCAAAATGTGTTAATTACATAAATAAAATGTAATTTTCTCTGTAGCACTTCATGGATTTCATAAGCAACACACCTTTGTTGCTCTGTGGATTCTTTTAAAAAGCAGTTAAAAACTTTTCTGTTCAAACAAGCCTTTTGTTGATCTACGTATTTTATATTCTTTACATTATTTACATTTGATCTTTTACATTGTGTATAATGTCTATTGATTGTATTGTTTATTTTAATATTTGTGTACAGCGCTTTGTGACTGCCTGTCTGTGAAAAGCGCTTAATAAATAAACTTTACTTACTTACTTTAGTTGTTCACACAAAGCATAAAGGTAAAAAAAAACAATATATGCAGTGTTATCTTCATTTTAGATTTCAAAAAGTATTTGCGGCTCCCAGTGTTTTCTTTTGCGTGGAAACCGGGTCCAAGTGGCTCTTTGGGTGTTGCCTGCCCTAGACAAAGTGAATCTGTGAACTAAGGTGTAGGTCTATTAGGTTATGTTGTAGTTATCATCGGGTTGGGGGATGGGTGTTCATACTGGAGTGCAAAATTAAAACCAAGATGGACAAGGAAAGTTCAAAGCCATCAGGTGCTCAGTTTAGAAAAAAGAGAAAAGAAAAGGAGGAGAAACGAGGAAAGCAGATGTGTGATTGGATAATGGCAGGTCATCCTATACTTTATTAATCCCTAAGGAAATAATGTGGATTACAGTTGCTCCAAGAAGAAATGGTAAAAATAGCAACAGTAACAGACTCGACTCCAAACAATACATTATGTTACAGATTTTAATATTAATGAGTCGTTGTCACTTGTTGATTTGTCCTGTTCTCATTGTTTGACCAATTATGATGGCTGTTTGGTAGCTGTTTGCATACTCTTATGGTTTTGGTTTTTATCGTTAACTCTGTCTTTTCCTGCGTTGTGGTTGTGCGGTTTTGAAAGATTTTTGAAAAAATATTTACGCGTTACCATAGCGACCGGAGAGCATTAAGGGACAGAGAGGAGGATGTGACGCTGCTAATAAAGTTACACAATTACACAGTGAATTCGTGTATTGTTTGTATGTATGAATGAATGAATGAATGAAGACAAAAACCACCGTTTTTGTCTTGGCCGTGTGATTTTATTTTGTTGTATTTATCTGCGACACCTTAAAGGCCGCTCAGTGACAATATTGTCGGACATTAAACTGGTCCGTGGCTCAAAAAAGTTTGGGGACCTCTGATTTACAGTATAGGAGCAGTTTGTCTGGAAACAACAACTGCAATCTGCACATTCATAGGTTTTTTTTATTGAAATAAAATTCATACTTATATATTATGTACTATACGAGTGGCTGAATAGGCGCAGTGGCATGAAATAATAACTTCCCGTCAAATGTGTTAAACCTAAAGTAAGGAGCCTGCTTTGAAAATGTCAGAAGTAGAAAATACAGATACTTGCATCAACATGGGAAGTAGACTAAATTACATATACCTGAACTTTAAACTGAAGCAATACATGCATAAGGGTAGAATTTTGTATTACATGAACTTATTTCGAGCTGCAGCAGTGATTGGATTTCCTGCAGAGAGGAAAGGAGGCCGAGGTTTCTCCCGTGGGCCACACGCAGGCCTCAAACAAGAAGCTGCAACACGAACATAACTTGTACCTAAAACATGAATTCAGCGATATTAATGCTCACTGTGATCTTTGAAACTTTGGATAATTACATTAACTCAAATGTGTCCCAGATAAAAAATAATAATAATTCAAATGATTTTTTTTAATTTAAAACACGTTTGATGTGATTTCGTTTTTTGTGTTGAATTCTTATTTGGACGGAGGCTCCATGATGGAGCACTGCGGGACTACATAACAGTCTTAACAGAAGGACTGCAGGTTGACTGAAGAATATTTATCATGAATTACTGAAGTAATTATTCATTACTCAGACATTCATTGAATATTTAGTGACGCAGCTTGTATGAAGTCCATTTCCTGCATCCTCAAACACATTCAGTGTACATATTGTGCGCTCAATTGGCCTCCTGTTCTTCTCTTGCTTTGCCTCCGCAGTCTAACGGCCTTTACACACCACAGCCGCAGATTTCCGGGGAATATTAAAAATATTTTTCACATAACTTCACAGGACGAATTTGCAAATTTTATTAATTTTATTTCATTATTAGCATCAAGCTCGATTTCACGATTTTTCGCAGTTCTGACGAACCACAATCGCGATTAACACACGCGTCGCTGCTGACTATAAAACGACATGTATATAATCAAATGATCATTAATAAAAAAATATATAATATTGACGATTGATGTGTATATAATAAAATGATCCTATTATACCTAAGACAGCGCGATAAGGAGTAGTAGGAGTAAAATATATACGATTGATGATTTTGAGATTAAAGTCAAAATAATATTTTGAGAGGAAGAAACTCGAATTACACCTTTTTCCAGAAAATCTGCCACGGCTGCTCTGCAAAATACTTCGTGTGGACGAGATGGCGAAAGCGTCCTTTGGAATCAGTTTACTGTCCAAGAGAGTGATTCTCCTTCATCACATAATCACGATGCGTGTTAGTGGTTTGTCTTGAAAGTGCGACTGTAATTGTAACCCCGAAAATACTATTTCGAGTTCGATCACAAGAGGACATCGATTTATTTATTTATTTATTTATTTAATTTTGTAATTGGTCGTCATACTGCTCTAATGTGAAACCCGGCTGTAAAAGGAGATGATGGGCTACTTACCGCTGCTGGCGATCCCTGCTTCTCTTCTTGACCTTCAGCCTAACGATAAATGGATCCCCCCTCTCTTTTTTCTCCGTCTTCATCTTGGCTGTAGCAGAAATATCCCTCCTGATCTTCCTTCTTCGCCTGCCGCAGATTTAAGGAAAACTCTCCATGTAAGAACCGTTCAGGTGATACAGAGTGTCGGCCGTCAGCAGCCCCGTTACCGGCGTCGGTGCAGGATTTCCGCTCGAACACCATGTTGGTGAACATCGCCGTGTGTGCACATCCGTTAAAAGTTACTTGTTGAACGTTACTTTATTTTTCAGTGTTACTGTAATGAATCCAGTTCTTCTTTGCCAATTCAAATATCTTTGTAAAGCTATTATGTTATATTTGTGGCAATTGACTATTGTTGGCGGCTTAAACTGACTTTATATCATCCATAAGAGATGCGCATGAATCAATGTATCTACTGCAATGTTTGTGGTGCTTCTATGACAGATGTGTTAGGCACCTGCAGTTATTGCTAACACAATGCTCATAAAGCCCAGTTTAAACACTCATTTTAAACTAATAAACTAGCTGCGCTTGTAAATGTTTCTAACTTCAGTGATGCAGCCAAAGGACTGATGATCTTATGCCTTTCACAACACTCGCTTCTTCTCAGGATTTACATTCACATCTGGGGATTTACAGATGGTAATCTGTGAACTGTGATGGATAAGATCTGGATGAGCTTCTGTCACTCATGTTTCTGGTGTAGTCTGCTATTATAGACTAATGGTGATGCAGACATGGATGTGGTTGGTTCCTCTATGCTGCTGATAACAGACATTATGATGGCGTAGACATAATTAATATTAATAATAATTCAGTGCTCAGTAAATGCACAGATAATTCATAATAAGCATTTAAAAAAATAAATTTGTATTCTAAGTGTGATTATTGAACTAATATTGATCATTACAGATAGTAGTTGTGGCAATTATTTTTTTAAATGTGAGGTTGTCGTTGCAGCTTTTTTTCTGATGTATTAATCGGATATTTTAACCGTATCATATTAGTAACAGTAATATCACTTTCTCACTTTAGTATTGGAAGATCACTCCTGACACCAGTTGTATGCCTGCATGTAGAGTGTAATCACAAGTGGGCCCCGTGTTTATTGCACCTTCACAGAGGGCCCATTGTAAGACATCCAGGCACCCTGCTCAAGGGAGGAGACTTTTCTTAGAGTGGGAGGTTCAAGGATGAGCTGGACTGAAGGTATAGGGATATATGATGTGCTGTGGAATGTTCTTTGTTTGAGTGCCTGTGTGTGTATATAAGATGTGAGGGCGGTGGCCAAATGTCAGAGATCACCCTGGTGTTTTGGCTGGGATGTTTCTCTCCACACTGCAGTGTGTTTAATAAACCCACTTCAAATCATTGCTATACTATTGCTATACAATGGTCCTTTACAACACATTCTCCACTTATTATGTCATTGCACATACTTAAGTATAATTTAAAGCTTTATGGAAGATATGTATGTTTGCCTGATTCCAGCATGGCAACAAGCCTTTAATGAATTTTGTTATTGTAGAGACAGAATGTGAAAATGAAAGCATCCCCCCCCTCTCTTCTGCTACCTTCCTGTGTGCTCATCCGTCGTGTCCAAAAATAAATAATTGAAAGGCTGAGTGTTCACCTTTAATGGGGGAAAAAAGTGTGAACATCCGCATGAAGTGAATTATTCAGAAATTTCTGGTTAAAATTATTCTAAAACATCAGATTATTTGTGATACTTTCATGACTTCTTATTATTCTTTGTGCTCTTCAGAGTATCCTGTCTGTATTTTTATCTCAATATCCTGTTTTTAGGTTACTGAGTGTTTTTTGCAGAGTCACGTAGAAATTGGTTGAATCTTTCTAAAAAGAAAAAATGCGTGGGAGTTTTCTGTTTTTCCTGCACACTTTTGGCATCCATGCAGCTGGTGCTTACCCTGCCGCATCCTTTACAACATATTCAGCTGTTTAATGTCATCAGCCTCCACTTTTGTTTTCTTTTTCTTTTCAAGGGTTTTACTGGCTGGAGCAATTTTCTGTTAGGAAACCAACACTAAACAGGGATAAATGTAACTGCTGTTGCTGATTACTTACTTATTGATTACCGTACTGTTATTTATGCTTGCTTTGAGCTCTGTGTGGTTTATTCTTTGAAAAAATGAAAAAACGACAGCACATCGTAACCTGCCAAGTCATCAAAGACAAGTAACAAAGGTTTGAGTCTCACTTTTGCTTTTACATCATGGCCGAACTACCCTTAAAACAAAAAAAACAAAAAAAAAAAACAAGTGACACAGTATTGTTTTCATCTTTTTTTCTGCCTGCACTGTGACACACAGCAGTGTTGTTATGGGCCATACTTAATGTTACTGTTTGCAGTTAGAGACGTTAAGAAGGAGAAATGGGAAAGTCTGTTTGTTCATGTTGTTCGTGTGAAGAAGAAAAATCAGCATTTGCAATAAAACGCTGTTGATATAAGTACAGGTTGTTGTTAGTTGGTTGAGTGCAGTGTTTTCTACTTTGCTTTCAGATTTTTCACCCAAGCAGAAATAACAAGAATGAACTGTTATTACAAATGTATGAACTTAATATTGTTAATAGAGTTTTGATTATTATATGCACTAGTTTTGGTCACAAGTGTGGGTAAAAGAACTAAAAAGCTGAACTTTGGGTTTTAAAGTGAGAACAGTTTCTGAGCGTGTGGCTGTGATCTACCAGATACACAAGGCATGGTGTCCTCCTCAGCTCCCTCTTTGGCTTCAGCTCTAAATTATAAACTTAAAAAAAATTGGTAAATTTAAAAAAAAGAAATAAGTTCTTCTAAAGAAAAGGAATGTATGATTGAAAGAATCATATATCTCTTCTCCAAACTGGAACATCTGTTGTTTTGCTTATTTTGCATCCAGAGAGATGAGATGTTACAGGGGAGGCGTAATCTGTGATCAGTGGGTTAGATTAGTCAGATCTATACTTCTCTCTTTTTCCACTTTGAGCTTGGCCCGGGCGCCAGGCCCCGCCAAGCAGCCTCGGGAGTGAGCCAGTACATACCTGAGCATCCAGCCCTGATGCACCGACGCCACCAGCCACCTGCAGGGAGTGTGGTTAGGGGAGATATTTAAGTATGTTTAAATATTCATTCAGGCATACAGATATTTTAACGTGACATGAATGGTTGGCTGCACTCATTCTGTGAGGATTTGCTTCCTTTTTTTTTCCTTCTTTTTTTCACAAATATTTTCTGTTCCCTTTCATTTTTCCTTCCACCGATAACTTCATAGAAGTTAGAAAAAAAACGGTGCCTATTTATCACTTTTGAAAAAGTTAACCAGTGTGGAGTGGAGTGAAAAGCTTTTGGCTAATAGTTCTTCTGGAATGACCTTATACACAAATGCTATTTTAATATTGTCTTATTGTTGACATGTAGATTCAGATACGTGTGTGTGTGTGTGTGTGTTTTAATGATTAATATCACTCAAGACCACTTAGTAAATGACAAAGTCTGGCTGCTCTAAAGCAAAATATGAAGAAGCAAGGGCTGACACAAGATTTCTCTTAAGCACATTATAACTGTACAGCTGTGCTCATAAATGGGGGTGGGTTTTGATAATTAAAATCGATTTTAGCTTGAATAGCGCGATTCGTTAAATCCTGAATCGATTTTTAAATATAAATGTATTTTGCCAGAAACGAATTTCAGCAATCACCAAACAGCTAAAACAGCAAACCAGAGCAGGTAAACGGATTCTGCACAAAGACGTAAACACAAAGCGCGGACCCAACGCATCAGAATCAGTGAGCTGTCGGCTTTCTCACCCGACGCCACAGACACGGGGCTGAAAAGCCGACATATCACAGATTCTGATGCTGCAGGTTTTGTCACTCTCCAACCAAATTGGATTGAACCAGGAGCAAAAGAAGATCCAAACTATGCTTCACATTTCGCTTCACTTAAACTTTGTCATGAATTCACTATTACTTTTGCCGTTTTGCTTGCACCACGATAAAATCCCAGTGGTTTAAGCTGGTTATTTCATTCTTGCAGTTTCACAGCATCCTGATTGTCGTTCTTCAGTTGAGTTTTCACTGGTTTTCAAACCATCAAACAGTTTAGATTCACACGTGTTTGTTTGTTTGTGTGTTGCAGGAGTTTCGCTCTGAATCGTGACCTCCTCTTTGTGCTTCTGTGGCTCGTGGGACCATAAATTGGTCACCGTGGCAACCAGCTGGATGATTGAAAGTCCCCCGTCTGACTTTCTGAGGTCAGCCGTCACTGTTAGTGTTTATCTCATATTATGTCACATCTAAAATCCTGTGTAAATATGAATGAATGGTGATTAAATTAAACAAATAAAATGTATTTTTCTTTTTTCCAGTGCTCACTGTGGCTCTGCTCTGCAGCTGGTCTCCTTTTCCACAGTGTAGTGTCACAGTGTTGAAGAGGTGAGTGTGTTGGTGTCACAACGGGACTGAACAGACTCACGCGCAGGCTCTAAGTTTAGGAAACACAAGAGTCTATTACAGCACAGCAGGTGATCTATTTACAAAGGTGAGGGGAAAGCCGGGCTCCAGGGGTCCACACACAAATGGGAAAGACGCTGAAAGTCCACACGCACTCCGTCCACTCCTCACGCTCCTCTTCACACTCCACAGAAAACACGATGGCACACTCCACTCCTCGCACACTCGATCACGCAGGAAACACAGGGGTTGGTCCAGGGAATGAGGGTTGGCAACGGTCCAGCGACGAGAAACACAGAGCTGCCGTCTTATAAAGGAGCTGGAACACTCTCGTGATGAGCCACAGGTGCGTGATTGCAACCAGGTGCGTGGGTCAAGGGCAGGAGCCCACAGGAGAGCTCCGCCCAGGCAGATGGAGGAGGGAAAGAGAGGAAGGGAGAGAGCAGGAACAAAAATTAAAATAAAAACATATGTAGCCATGCTGAGCCGACCGGGTAGGCACAGGGACCCTGACAGTTAGAGGAAATGTTCATGTCAGGTTTAGTCTGTATGCACTCAGAGGTCATTTGTACCTTCTGCTGCTGCTGCTGCTGTGGTTGTAATGATGTAAACCCTGATTGGTTGGATAGTTTGGTAGGAGTTATCATTGATAAAATGACACAGCACTTTGGAGGAGTCTGTACCTGCTAAGAAACAAACCCAGCAGAATGTTTCACTCTGTCAGTGACTTTATGCTTGTTGTATGTTTTTCTCCTCAGATACTTCAGAGTGTTTAGAGCTCATCATTAATGAATATTTGTGTTTCGAATCGTCAGGTCGAATCGTCTTACATTTCACGCATGCACCGTACAGGAGCGTAAGCGTTTTCAGTGTGGATGAACAACTCTTTGGAAACGATTGAAAACGATGAGTGCGGACTCAGAGCGTTTTTAGACAAAAACGCTGTTTTCAAATTTATCCAGATTAGTGTAGACGTAGCCTTAATTGAATTGCCTCTACACTATTTAGATTTTTAATGCTGTAACTGCCACATCAATATCATCCATACTTTATTTTTTTCTCTGCTTTTTTAGCTTTAAAGATAGTGAAGGACTCAATATTGTGGCGCAGTACGTCAGCTGAAATCTCTGAAGCACTAAAGTTTCTATGACCCACGTGTCTCATGTTGAAATGAAGAGCACTTAATTATCAGCCTATTTTTAATCAGATATGTCTGATGGTGAACACAAGCCTCCAGCAGCCAGCTGTCTGAGCTGAGGAAACAAAAGGCACACTTACAGTCTAAGCTTTGGTTTCCCACGAGCGTTAGAATTAGCCTCACTGCTACGGTGTCATGTTGCTTTCACATGGATGCCACAGGGATCCTGCGCTCACTCTTCATAGAAAGTGACTGTGGGAAATTACATTGCACAGATTTAGTGGTTTCAGTTTATTTATTAACTGTACTTACTGCACGGGAGCAGAGAGTCCAAGATGAGTCAGTCTCTGTTGTGACTTTATGAGATTTCCAAATCATTGCATTTAGATTTTAAAACACAGAGTTTGTAAAACTGTGATTCAGATTAATTAAATTTTAGCTCATTGTTCTCCTGCTGGGCCCCATCTGTTGGTTCATGCTCACTGCTCTGAGACTGTGTGGCTTGTAGAAGCAACAGTGTATTCTCAGCACAAAGCAGAGCACGTTTCTTAACAGCCAGTGGAAACAGTGCAAACCTCAGGAGTAGAAATCAAAGTGATTCAAGTCTTAATATTAAATGAAGGCTGCTGTGGAGCTAATTTGGAGCTAACTGCTTTATGTTTAAATTAACAGGGTGATTCTCTTCAGTACTACTGGTCAACAACTGCACATGATCCCTACTGTAACTGTTTGTGTGTGAAAGTAGTTACAAAACTAAAGCAGCTCCTGTTACATTTGCTAATGTGTTGGTGGCTGAGGCTCAGGAGGTTACAGAGCAGATCACTTTCTAGTCTCCCCGTCTAAATGAAAGTGTTGTGTAAAAAAACACCAGTCTTTTTCTACAGTAATGAACAAAGTAGCTTGTGGGAATTTTTAATTACGTTTTTTAAATCAACAAAAAAAGAAAGAAACCTCAGGTCAGCTGATCACATGAACCAAGTTAAAGTCCTCCTGGAGCTCAGTGCACTGAATCCAGCTCTAACTCCAGATGATGATGATGATGACGGTCAAACTCTTGGTTAATATGAAGGCTGTCAGGAGGCTTGTTAAGACTCGTCATCATAACTCTGCTGCTCCCTCTCTGCAGGTGCTGTATTCAGCTGACATGATGATGCTGCTCGTCTTCAGCTGTGTGGGTGGAGCAGCAGCAGAGGTGGAGGCTGGAGGATGGTGTGGATGATCAGGTGTGTTTTTTACATTTTTTTATAAGATTTATTTTCATTTTTAAATTGAAAAACAAACAAACAAACAAAAAGCTCACAACTATGGCACACAGCAAACATCTACAACTAACCACAACATGGCCATTGTGACCACAGGAGCACTTCTAGGTGCACACTCTTGTATCCATGCCTTTCAAGGATAACCTCAGACTTCTGAAAACTACGGAGCCAACGTAGCCAACGTACGGAGCGAGATCTCGCAAAAGTTTTAGCCGCATTCTTCGGAGGCCGCCAGCTCGAAGCCGACCGGGAGGTCAAGGCACGATGTGCTGGGAGAGCGGTGTTCCCCCCGGCTGTAGCAGGTCTCAACCTCCCGTTAGCTTCGAGATGGTGGGTGTCAGACGTCTCCGAAAACGTCGGAGCACTTTTGCAAATATGTGATGTCTTGTAAACCGAGCAGATATTTGACATTTACACAGCTACATTCACGCCTCAAAATATCTGAAAAGTTTATTTTGTGACCCAGATAGAGTGATATTACAACTAAGTAGCTGTCGCCATTGTTGGAATTCAACTTTTGCGAGATCCCGAGTTAGTTTTGCGACGAGATCCCGAGTTTGTTTTGCGAGATTTCGCAAAAGTTCATCTTAATTTTTTTTCTCCCATGTCCCTTGCGGGGCTCCGTAGAAAACCAAACACAAAAAGTAATAACATAATGACATCAGGCACTCAGCTGTTCTACAACTTTTACCTCAGGGGATTTGTGCCACCTACAGATTCTCCTGTACCTGCCAGCACACTGACACTTTGACTATCACAGACCTGTGTGTGGACATGTGGACGCTCTGTGTAACAATGATATTCATTTTAGCACTACTTACTACTGACATGCAAGAGAGGAAGACCAGGGTTCATTTCTGTGCTTATATCTTACTAAATGCAGGGTAATGACTGTGTAATGTGTTGAATTTAATGTAATGGACTCTCTGAGCACATCTGCTGATAAGCTGAGTCAATAGAAGCACATCCTGTAGATAAGCAGCTCTAAGATTTACTGTCTCTGCTGCTCTGAACGAGTCCTCTGAGCTTCAGCCGCAGACACAAACCCTCAGATTTATCCAGTCAGATTCATCTTCAGGACCTGAGGGAGCAAAGCAGACACAAACTGCAGAATATTTTATTTATTGGTCTGTCAGCACCTAATCAAGCCTCTCTGACCAACTATTGTTGAATTGCTGGCTGATTGTGTGAGGCTGTAGCTCCATTTGTCTAATGTTGGTGTAGAGATCATCCTTTCATCAGCTGCTGCGACAAAACCTTAAAGCTCAGATAGAGATAACAGGTGTCACATAGTAACTGTGAGATGAGCTGTATCTGCTGATGGAAGGCTGAGGTGGAGGTGGCTGTGATAAAGGTGCTTAGATTTGCACTGGGAATGACAGCTGTCAGGTATAAGAGTAAATATATCTGATGTACCGGTTAGTTTGGACTGTAGAGGATTATATTAATTTGATATTGAGCTGAAAGAGGAAGCTGATGGGAGTTGTGGGAGGATTGCTGTGGTAGGTGTGACAGAGCAGAAGTGAGTGATTGAAGGAGAATAATTAGTTTACTACTCAGCTTCAAAATAGAAAGTGCTGTCCTCCTGTGACATCTGTTAGAGGATAGACTGTATTGATCTGTCAGTGCATTATGTGCTCAGTTGAATCTGACAGTGTTTGCTGCCACACACTGCTCTAGTGTGTACACATGTTATACGGCCATAAAACTGTGAGAGATTCAGTTCTTGAGTGTTTCATGAGGCAGATCCTGATTCTGTCAGCACAGCTTTTAATTTCTTATTTCCTGATGTTCACAGAGTGTCTTGACTCCACATGTAGAGTTAGTACTACCACCATAAAAACTGAACTACAAACCAAGTCCAGCATAGCTTAGCTTTCTTTGCATTAGCTGGCTCATAAAAGCTCAGATATAACAGACATGCTTCAGTCTCTGTTTGCTCTCACACTGAAAGTGATTTCACGTCTCCTTTCACACCTACTTCAGTCCAAAACAATATTAGAAGAACTGTTGATAGAGATCAATAGAATATATAAGAAATACAATAGAAACACAGCAGTGGTGCTGATAAGTGAGGAAGAGGAGTAAGCAGTGCTGCAGACGATCGATGATCTTTCACAAGATCAATGAACACTTGGCACATTCAGTATGTAAGCAGTGAGAGAAAGTCCACAACAAAGTTATTAAATCATTGTTGACTCATCTGAAGCTCTGAACACATGACCCACTCAGATTATCTGTTTCCATATGTTACCATATCACAGAGACGCCTTCCTGATAATGAAACTTGACTTTAGGCTCCGTGTACCTCTCAGCCTGTTAAGTCACTCTGTGGTGCTCTTCATGTCAGCTGTGGTATTTGCTGTGTGTTTAATCTGTGCACACAAGTTGTTTTGCATGATAAATACTAACAAACTGATGTGTAAACACTGAGAACAGTGACTAACAAACAAACCCATAAACAGGAACGACCCACCGCCACCTCTTAAATGGTTAATTAGAAAAAGTCAGTTTTTTATTTACATGCACAAACCAGCAACACTTTACTGCAAACAACTTCAGACCCTTGAGCAGTTTTCAGGAAGTTAGGACTGAAATAATCTCTGTTGTTGTTTGTTTAATGATCTTAGTGCTGATTTATCTTTTCAGCTTGTTTAACCGAGCCTTAATGTTAATCCTCTGTGTGTGTGTGTGTGTGTGTGTGTGTGTGTGTGTGTGTGTGTGTGTGTGTGTGTGTGTGTGTGTGTCACAGTGCATTGCAGAGCTGCTCCTTACTGAACCCGACCCTGCAGAGCACTGAGGGCGTCCTGTCCAGCATCAGGAGCACCTGGCAGGAGTTTGTGGAGGACGATGGCTTTTGGAGGGTCCTGCTGCTGCTGATGGTGGTCATCACCCTCCTCTCCCTGGGCATCGCCTACTACGTCAGCAGAGTCCTGCCTTTCTCAGGGTGGAGAGGAGGCAGGAAAATAAATGAAGATCTTTATGTAGAACAAAAACTCTGGTATTTATTTGTTGTGCAAATCTGATCATTTTATTGGAATATGAACAACATCATGTGATGCTGTCAGCACGAAGAAGAGAGGACGGTGACTCAGAGACACCGACAGCTTCATGTGTGACCTAACACCTTTACAAGCACTCATTGATAAAGTCACTTTTACATCCCTGTTTGCTCTGTTACAAGCTGTATATTGCTGATGTTTTGTATCTTTCATTGTTTTCTCCTCACTTGTTATTTATTCAAATGTCTTTGGTGTGAATTTTTCCCTCGCTGTCTTTATTTCACACAAATACCTGCAGCCTTTCTGACTGGAAACAGTTTTGTCAGGATATCTTGATGTTCTTTGTTCAAAGGTTTTCAGTGTTTATTCCATCAAACATTTGAAGTCATTTAATGTGCAAAATGAATAAAATCATGAATGACTGTAATCATCATCAGGTCACTTTATTATCCACTTAAAACTTTATTGGCACACAGCAGCTAACCTGAGCTTTTTACAAAGAGCAAAGAAAACAGGAAAGACTGTAAATCTGTAGAAACAGGCAGGATTAGTACTCGCTGTAAATGAATATACATACAGAACTTGCTCTCACCAATGGGGGAAAACCTTCAGCTGCTACTGATCTTTGATGATTCAGCATTTTAATGATCTGAGTGACGGTAAGAGAGATGTTACAAAGAAAAACAAACACTTGAGATTCTTGTTTGACATTTAGACCTTCCACTGGATGTGCCCTGTTAGAAAAGAGAATATCCTGTCAAATTAAGGCTAAGACTGTTAAAACCAGGCTGTGATGTGTTTGACTTCAACTAAGATCAGTACATAAATGTGTCACCGCTTTTTTCCATTACATAATGTGGTAAAGTGCTGTAGGCTACATGTTTGGTAAAAATTATTTAAACAGAAGTGGTTTTGTTTTGGCATTCTGGTTTTTGACTGTGTGCCATTCACAGCCCTGCAATATGACATCCATATCAATTGAAGTCATGTTTAGTCCACATAACGGTTTCAGTGAACCATGCGCTGCCCAAAGACATTCAGACTTGCTAAACCAAAACAAGGCAAAGCTTCAGATAAACCTACATAAGGTTACTCTACATTTACAAAACTCCCCTTTGTGTCACTGTGAACAGTACAGCTCGTGCAGTTTTACTGCATGATGTAGAAATACTGCTGCAGTAATGAAAGAACATGTCTGCTCAAATGTAAAAACAATTAAAAGGTTATGGTACTGATTACAACAAAAAGAGAGTAACTCATGTTATTTCACCCAAAACGTCTTTTTATTTTAGGTTTCTTTTTTTCCAGTGTCAAAAAATAGGAAATCAGAATATAGCAAAAAAAAAACAAAACTTGAACTTTTCTGTGTTTTAAGTGTTACTTTGTTTATCTATTACTTAATTATTTTTGGTGTAGTATGAATGGCAGTGGGGGAATTCTTACATGGGGAAAACTGTTGAAGTGAAAACATACTATAAATTCAGAAACTCATGTGCCCCCCCCCCAAAATAAATAAATAAATAAATAAATAAATAAAATAAAATAAAATAATTCTAAGTTTTGACCATTTTTTTAAAAAAAAGAATGTGCCGCTAACAACGTGATTTTATAGTGAGGAAGGGGAGTTATTCGGCATGAGATTAAAAACACGTCAGCAGCTGAAAAATAACGCTCCCCGTTTAATCACTGAAATTATATTTTGTTCTGTCATCAGTGTAGGAGCCATATGAGTTGTTCCTTTTTGACTAAGTGGGTTGGTTTAAATGGACTCACTGTATTGGTGCACGGGTGTGGGGCGTGTCTCATGGGTGTGGTAGATGATAAATGTGGTTGGACTTACCTGTTAACGGCACCTGATGTTGATGAGCAGAAAGGTAGGGTGAGCATGAGGCAAAACTTTCTGTTGAACGCAGCTTGAATGATTTTGATGTATTTTGACTTGAACTTGATGGTTTATGTATATTTGTGCACTAATTGATGCCATAGGCCAAATTGTAAGTTGGCATTGTAATTAGTGCAGTTATTGGTGAGTTGCAGTTATTTGTTTGTGCAATCTGTGCATTTGTTTAATAGTTAATCCCATGTGCTGATTTGTATATTGGACAGTTGCATGTGGAATAAAAGGAGCAAATGGTACAGAAGTGTATGTTATGTGTTCATTGCTGCGCGTCATCTTTGTCCTCAGGTTTAGCCTGCCGCGGCCATAGGTTGGAGGAGCCGCAACAATCAGTCTGTGTTTTATACAAAGAGAGCTACAGTTATTAAAAATCATGCATTCTGCATGAACCTGTAGTTTTTACCATTGAAAAGAAATTATTTACTCTCGATCTAGTGACTTAAAAAAACTGAGTTTATCCTTAATGCTAAGTATAATAGGCCCTCATTAATAAACAGAGGCAGGAGGCCGATCTTAGCACAACAGCACCTCTCGCTGGCCTGTACAAATCATTTTACTTGGCTCAACACGAGGCCTTTCAGGCCATTAACTCCAAACAGTTCATTTGGCTATTTTAAATGTTTTTACGTAGTTTGTGCTGCAGTAAAAGTGGAAAGTGTATGTTTCAGTTTTTAATGTGTGTATCGCACATGTCTAGCATTCATTTCATTGTTTAGGGGAATACCTTTAGTAATGAATGACACTGACAGAAAGGTTTTTTTTATTTTCAAAAAAGACAGATTTAAATAGCTCTGTTATTATCATTTTGACTTTCTGATCAATCTGAATGGTCAGATGGGACAAGCTCTGCTTACACAAGTCGTGTGTCGGCAGCCGCCTCCCTGCCAACGTCAGCGAGTATGGTTGACTGCATTCTTTTTACACACTCTTACAGAGGTTAACACATAATTTCTAATACAAAAAAAATCCTTAGACGGTTTCGTATTTCACAAACATTTGATCTACTGCCTTTGCAAGAGTTTGATTTGTTGTATGAACCGTGTGTTTGCCCATATATGTGAAAATTGGATTATTTATAATGTAGCTGCTGGGATCTGTTAGGAGTTATGTAGAGCATTTTCTTTAACTCTTTACACATCAGCACAAATATCAGTATTGTAAATTTCCCTGATATGATTTTAAGATAACCTTTATTAGTCCCACAAGTGGGAAATTTGTTTTGTTACAGGAGAAAGTGGACAGTGCAAAGTCACATGGCAAAAATTAGAAAGAAAACCCCACTGGAATAGGATAAGATAAGAATAAGATACTGTACACAATAGGATAAAATAGAATAGAATAAAATACTATATACAATAGAATAAAAATACAACAGAGTAAAATACAACAGAGTAAAATACAACGTTGTCAAAAACGTGTGGATGTGTGTGTTTGGTCAGCTGGGAAGTCTTTGTTGTACAGTCTGACAGCAGTGGGGAGAAAAGACCTGCAAAATCTCTCCATCCTGCAGCGTGGGAGCCGCAGCCTTCCCCTGAAGGAGCTGCTCAGTGCTGTCATAGTCTCCTGCATGGGGTGGGAGATGTTGTCCAGCCGGGATGACAGATTAGCCACCATTCTCCTGTCACTCATCAGCTCCACTGGGTCCAGAGGGCCTAGAACAGAGCTGGCCCTCTGGATCATCCTGTTCAGTCTCTTCCTGTCCCCAGCAGGGATGCTGCCACTCCTGCAGACCACATTGTAAAAGATGGCTAAGGCCACCACAGAGTCATGGAAGATCTTCAGGAGGTTGAGGTTGCATCCACACCTGAGGGAGCAGCTTCACCACCAGTTGAGTCTAAATAAAGAGACACTCAACTGGTGTGTGCAGATTTGAAAATAAATACTGAATTTATTAAAAAAAAAAAAAAAAAAGATATTAAAATAGGAGCCTGGAGCCTACCCCAGCTGTCTTAGGGTAAGAGGCAAGATACACCCTGCACAGGTTGCCAGTCTGTCACAGGGCTAACACATGGAGACAAACCAATCGGATCAAAATTGTGTTGATATCTGGTGAACGCAGTAACTGGGTCATTGCAGCAGATTTCAATGCAAGACACCCTACGAGACCACCCATCTCCCATGCTACAGTTAGCAAACTGCTTGCTAAGTTTCGTGAAACTGGTTCAGTGTTGGATTTGCCAAAATGTGGACGCAAGAAAACTGTCACTAATGAAGAAACATCAGTGGCTGTCCTAGCTTCATCCAGCAAGAGCCCACAGCGTAGCACTCGCCGCATGTCACTGGAGAGTAGCATTAGTCGAACATCCCTTCGGTGGATATTAGCTACTCACAAATGGCACCCTTACAAACTCCAGCTACTGCAGCATGTCAGCGAGGATGACCCAGATCGGCGCACAGAATTTGCAGAATGGGCAAAACAAAAATTGGAACAGGACCCTCAGTTCACGCAGAAGATTTTGTTCAGTGATGAGGCAAACTTTTATGTGAATGGTGAAGTTAACAAACAAAACCACCGCTATTGGTCTGACACTAAGCCACATTGGATGGATCCCTCCAAGACTGTTGGAACAACAAAAGTGATGGTTTGGTGTGGTATATGGGGTACAACGATAGTGGGTCTATTCTTCATCAATGGAAACCTCAAGGCCACTGGTTATTTGAAATTGCTACGTGATGATGTCAAGGGTGTAGATTTGGCATGGACGGAAGGGACATGTCCCCACCAATATCCATATGAGTGCCTCATCAGTAATGTTTGTATAGTGTGTTTAAAATGTTGCATAATTTTGCTGAGAGATCTTTTACTTTGTGGTAATGTTAAATGAGTAGTTTTATGGACAAAAACCACCAGGTCATTCAGTGTTCCCTTAGTGCTAATGTGTAAGAGATGTTGGTGTACTATAACTGAAGTAATGTTGTTAAGTCCTTAAAGTCATATTCTTTTATTGGCATGACTCTATTTTTATTTTTGTATGATACTTGATTTGTCTGGAATATGGCTGAAGTAAACTAAAGCCTAAAATACATTTGTTTAATAGTAATTTAACATTATATAATTTACATATAAAACTATGAATTGTAGTTTTAAATGGTTTAAAAGCAGGTAGAATACTATATGTAGGCAAGTATATTTCTCCTTTTTTTTTTTTTTTTTTTTTTATCAAGACGCAAAGACAAAAAGGAGAGAAGGAAAAGAAAAAAAAAAAAAAAGAATCAGGACAGGGTTCGGTGGTTGAATCATCCGTCCCCACCAATGCCAAAACCAAATCTACGCCCTTGGATGATGTGTTTCCCTCTTTGTGCACTGAAGCTGGCACGTTCCCTGAGTTTTTCCAGCAAGATGGTGTACCACCACATTATGGGTGCCAGGTCCGAGCATTCCTAGATGAACGGTTTCCTGGAAAGTGGATTGGTCATCGTGGGCCAGTTGAATGGCCCCCAAGGTCTCCCGATCTGACCCCCTTAGACTTTTATCTTTGGGGTCATCTGAAGGCAATTGTCTATGGTGTGAAGATACGAGATGTGCAGCACCTGAAACTACAGATACTGGATGCCTGTGCTGGCATTTCTCCTGCGGTGTTGCTATCAGTGTGTGAAGAGTGGGAGAAGAGGGTTGCATTGACAATCCAACACAATGGGCAGCACATTGAACACATTTTACAAATGGTCAGAAACTTGTAAATAACTCATGAAAGAATAAAGTTACGTTGAAACCAAGCACAGCATTGTTTTTCTTGTGACATTACCAATACGTTTGATGCGTCACATGGCCCTCTTCCTATGGGGGGAAAAAAAAACACTGCAACTTTCCTCTCTGTCAGTATGAAATGTTTAACTACAGCAAAATCCTATCCTTACTGTGTTTTTTCATCAGCCACATACAGTAACAGGAAAAAATGACTTCCTGCCAAAGGTTTTTTTTTTTTTTTTTTTTTTTTTTTTCCCCCCCTCTGACAAGCAGCAGCAGGATCAGGCGATGTACGTTTTCACGATGTACAGTCATGCTATTGTTACTTTGTGGCAACACTGATGACTAAAGGATTTACCAAAGAACTAATTTTTTGTGGTCGCACTTCTCTCTCTGTAACAGCACAGTTCAGCACAAATGCACACAAACAAACAAAACTTAATAAAACACATAAAAAAAACAGTCACAGTATGCTCACATTTAATAATCTGACAGTCAGAAATATATATACTCCTCCTGTTTTCGCTGATATGATGATGAATCCAGTGGATCATTGTAGCCCAGTGACTGTAAGATATTTTATACAGTCACTGGTGAGCCACTCCACACACACATCAAGTTCAATGGTCACAGAAATGGTACACCCGCTATGTCTTTGTTTAAAATTAGAGTTATTGCCAATAGGTTTGGGGGAAATACATTGATGGTAGGCAAAGCACTTTATATTACAGGGTAAAGACCTACAACAACTTTAAGGTAAGCTAATGGCTCAGTCTCACTGGCTTTGACAGTTTATCAGCATTCATTGCTGGATTATCAGAAATAGATTGCAAACTGATCCCAGTCAATCACAGACTGATATCATATTGACTGTCTCGTGGCAACAATTATGTCAGGATTTGTTGACAGTGTTGGTGTGTTTGATCGTCTCATTTTGGTGCAAAAAATAGTTGATCTGACTGGATGAAACCGATGTTGACAAAGTTTAATTTTGAGGACATAATTTGCAGAAACAAAGTGATAAATCACAGTGTGTTTTATTGCAATACTCAGAATATCACAATGTTTCAAAAATGCAACAATATACTATCATGAGTGAAGTATGGCGATAGGATCCATTTATTAACTGTACTTACTGTACGGGAGCAGAGAGTCCAAGATGAGTCCGTCTCTGTTGTGACTTTACGATATTTCCAAATCATTGCATTTACATTTTAAAACACAGAGTTTGTAAAACTGTGATTCCGATTAATTTAATTTTAGCTCATTATTCTCCTGCTGGGCCCCATCTGTTGGTTCATGCTCACTGCTCTGAGACTGTGTGGCTTGTAGAAGCAACATTATATTCTCAGCACAAAGCAGAGCACGTTTCTTCACAGCAGTGTAAACCACAGCCATTCATTTCCCCTCAGGAGTGGAAATCAAAATGATTCAAGTCTTAACACTTATTGAAGGCTGTGTGGGAGCGCTGAGTAAACAAGTGCTGCTATGGAGCTAATTTGGAGCTAACGGCTTTGTTTCCTTTAACAGGGTGATTCTCTTCAGTACTACTGGTCAACAACTTCACATAATCCAAACTGTAACTGTTTGTGTGTGAAAGTAGTTACAAAACTAAAGCAGCTCCTGTTACATTTGCTAATGTGTTGGTGGCTGAGGCTCAGGAGGTTACAGAGCAGATCACTTTCTAGTCTCCCCGTCTAAATGAAAGTGGTGTGTGTGTGTGTGTGTGTGTGTGTGTTGAAAAAGAAAAAAAAACAAAACACCAGTCTGATATCCTTTTACTGTCTGATATGTTGTACAGGGTGTATCAGAAAGAAACCTCAGGTCAGCTGATCACATGGTCCAAGTTAAAGTCCTCCTGGAGCTCAGTGCACTGAATCCAGCTCTAACTCCAGATGATGATGACTACAGTCAAACTCTTGGTTAATATGAAGGCTGTCAGGAGGCTTGTTAAGACTCATCATAACTCTGCTGCTCCCTCTCTGCAGGTGCTGTATTAAGCTGACATGATGCTGCTGAGAAACAGACGTGTGTTTCATTGGTGTAGTTTTCACAGCATCAGGTACTGTTTGTGTTTCACTCTGTAAACCATCAAACTCTTTACATTCACATGTTTGTTTGCTGCAGGAGCTTCACTCTGAATCCTGACCTCCTCCTTGTGCTTCAGTGACTTCTCCCTCCATGATTTGGTCACCATGGCAACCAGCTGGCTGATTGGAGTCCCTCTTCTCACTTTCTGAGGTCAGTGGTCACTGTTAGGGTTCAGACTTTGACAGTGAGGAGTTTGTCCACTGTGTGTATATTTTAACCCGTAACAAACTTTATTTACTCCATTTAAAAAAAGCAAAGTAGAGTGTTGTGTTCATGACCTGGTAAAATAAAAAAAATAACTGTAATGATGTTAGATCAGCCTTCACAGAGCCCCGACCTCCAGCCATGACTTTGTCCTCAATATGTGCTCATAAAAAAACCCACTGTGAAAAAAATGTAGTCGACATCCAGTGATGATGAGGAAAAGGAGGAAACTGAGATTCTGGGTTCATCTGATTCTCAGCAGCAGAGAGAATTTCATGGTTTGATCCGAGAGTTGAAGCTTTTGTACATGTTTCAGGATGTCAGAGGAGCCGGTGGAGCTTTTGTTAGCAGAGTTGGAATCAGATCTGAAGAGGCAGAGGAATCATTTCAGAGAGTGTGTCTAAAGTTGTGTTTTCAACACTGGTGTGTTTTGAGCTGTGAGCACACTTTTAGCTAAATGCAGTGATCTGATTGGTCAGATTTGTTTATTTGTACAGGAAAATCATGAAAATCAAACTTTTATAGGAAAAAGTAAATGCCTCAAAGTTGTCCTGTGACATCAGACGATGTGTGAACGGCTGCATTAAAATTCATGAGTCTGAAAAATATTTTTAACACATGAGAAGTTGACACAAATTTTGCGCGTCTGGTGTGTAACAGCCTTTAACCTGCTGTGAGCCAGACTTTATGACCAGACTATCACTGCTGGGCCTCACTGACGTTCTCGAGAACATCGTAACCCAGGATTTTTAAATTGATATCACAGGCCACAACCTTAAAGTCAAGGTCAAAGGTCAAGTGTTCTGAAAAGCTTGTGAACTCAGTTTGATGTGTTTCAGTAGAGCTTCCACAAATAACAGGCGATGAAGTAAAATCACTGTTCAGTCATGCGTGCAGGTAAGAATAGACTGTGACTGAGAGCGTTCATGCATTTAAGGTGGAATAGATTGTGTTCGCTCTGGTGATTCAGCTGTTTCAGGGCTGATCAGCTGTTCTACAACTTTTACCTCAGGGGATTTGTGCCACCTACAGATTCTCCTGTACCTGCCAGCACACTGACACTTTGACTATCACAGGCCTGTGTGAGGACATGTGGACGCTCTGTGTAACAATGATATTCATTTTAGCACTACTTACTACTGACATGCAAGAGAGGAAGACCAGGTTTCATTTCTGTGCTTATATCTGACTAAATGCAGGGTAATGACTGTGTAATGTGTTGAAATTAATGTAGTGGACTGTCTGAGTGGGTTTGCTGATAAGCTGAGGTAGTAGAAGATAAGCAGCTCTAAGATTTACTGTCTCTGCTGCAATGAACGAGTCCTCTGAGCTTCAGCCGCAGACAGAAATGATGTGGATGATGTTGAAGCTGATGGGAGTGGTGGGAGGATTGTTGTAGTAGGTGTGACAGCATAAGCGAGTGATTGAAGGAGAATAATTAGTTGATTAAGATTAAATTAAATGTCTATAGATGTCTGTGAAACACTCAGCTTGGTGGCTGGCGCTGAAGTGTTTTCATAAGCTTTCCTGTTTTGACTTTGCATTTTCTCCCTGCATGAAACACATTCATAATGCATGACTTGGTGATCCTGAGCTGGCTGTGGATGTGGGGTTAAATGTGGCTCATCAGCTGCTTTGCACAGTGCAAACCCTTCATAACCCTTCATTTGTAATTCTGCTAAATTAAGCCACCGTCTTTACTGCTGCTCTTGTCAGTGCATCACGTCTCAGTTCACATCAATAATGCTCAAATATTTGCTGCCTCTCAGTGAATGAGTCAGCTGCAGTAGAAGCCTGGTCTCAATCACAGTAATTACAGGACAGCTTTTTAGCTAGTGGTCATTTTTAGTTAGCTTGTGCTGCTCAAATGTTCACACCGTCATGTGAATGATGTCTGTGGCGTGTGTGGGATCAGAGAAGGTTTACTTGGAGTTTTTGCTTATTAATAATTGTTCAAAAAATGCCAACACCTTCCAAATCTGAGACTTTCTCTGAGAAACGGAGAGCTGCAGTCCGCTCTTCAGGTTTTCTTGTATGTGTGGATCTGAATATCAGGATGGAGCTTCATGAATGCCACAGAGTTTGCATGAATCACTGTGATATGATCAAAGCTAAAAGACATTTTCTGTCCACTGTCTGATAACAAACACTGACCAGGATTAAAATGGAACTTTGATGACATGTGAATGCAGTTGGTCAGGATAAATTAAAGGTGGGTATTGTGTGTTACTTTATTTAACTGAAATCTGTGGATTTACCTTTTATTTCTTGGCATTCTTTAAATCAAAAAGCTTAAAATGCTCATGTAAATGAACCCAGAGTTTAAAAAAAAAAAAAAAAAGAAAGAAAGAAAAACACAAAAACTCTTTGGAAGCAAAATGTCTCTGTTCAGGTGAAACTTCTGTCCCACTGTGACGACTCTGAGAATAGACTGAGTCTGTATTGATCCCTCAGTGCATTATGTGCTGGGTCAGTTGAATCTGACAGTGTTTGCTGCCACACACTGCTCTAGTGTGTACACACATCTATCTAACAGATGGCCATATAAGGTAATGTTTACATCCAGGACATCAGTGTAACCAGCAAACAAAGAGAAATAAAACTGTGAGAGATTCTGTTCCTGAGTGATTCATGCAGGCAGATCCTGATTATATCAGCACAGCTTTTAATTTCTTATTTCCTCATGTTCACAGAGTATCTTCACTCCACATGTAGAGTTGGCTCCACTACCCTGAAGGCTGAACTACAAACCAAGTCCAGCATAGCTTAGCTTTCTTTGCATTAGCTGGCTCATAAAACCTCAGTCAGATATAAACTTCACAAACAGCGGGCGGAGTTTGTGGAGGACCTGAGCTTCCTCCTCTCCCTGGGCATCGTCTACTACGTCAGTGAGGTCCTGCCTTTCTCAGGGTGGAGGCAGTAAAATAAATGAAGATCCTTGTGTAGAACAAAAACCCTGTTTGCTCTGTTACAAGCTTTATATTGCTGATGTTTTGTATCTTTGATTTTCATTGTTTTCTCCCCACTTGTTATTTACTCAAATGTTTTTGGTATGAACTTTTTCCTTGTCTTGATTTTACACAAATACCTGCAGCTGTTGTTTAAAAATGTCTCGCTATGTGCAATAACTGAATAAAATCTCTTAATGACTGTAATCTTCATCAGGTTAGAGTGTCAGTTTGTTATTATCTCAACTTTATTGGCACACAGCAACTTCCCTGAGTGTTTTATAAAGAGCAAAGTAAACAGAGTGAAGACTGTAAATCTGTACAAACAAAACAGGACATGTGCTCGCTGTAAATGAATAATTTTAATATAAAGGGGAAGTAAATAAGTAAGCAGAATAAACAATAAAACGGTTCTGAAGAATGAAGAATTTTGTAAAGTGGTCTGAAGAGCTTGGAAAGAAAGCGACTGGACGTTCACCTCTTCTTCTACACTTTATAGATTGAGTTGTTTTTCGTTTTCAGCTCATCATTTATAAAGTCAGGGTTCCCGTTTGACTTTAGCATGTGTTGTTGGTCAGTCTGATTCTCTGCTCTCTTCAGCCCCTCCTCCTCTTTGCCGTTGCAGAGGTCTCCATCACCTTTGTTGATGGTAACATTTTCCAAGTTTATTTCTTCCTGCTCTGAGGATCCTCCACTGAAACCTCGAGTGCGCACATTGAGTTTCCTGTTCCTCAGAAACCAGCAGAGCCAAACAAGCAGGTCAACGATCACAAATAGAGATACCGTTATGAAGAATGTTCTCCACGACCAGTCAGAGCACTCTGATGGCTGCAGAGGACAAGAAGACAGAGCAGAAATGTTAGTTAGCAGTTTTAACTGACTTTAAATGCTTTCAGTTAAAGTGAAAATAAAACATTTTACACCGTAAAGCTTAACGTAAGGATGAGATCTTTATGTGCTGCGACAAGTGGTGAGACTGAAGGTTGGACAGCAGATGTGGTGACATTAAAATTGCAGAAAATTGTAGAATTTCGGTCAAACAGGAAAAACGGGGGCTTCTGGTTTTTATGGAGCTTCTGCGACCATTATGACACTGACTATGAGGCTCTGAAAGGAGCCCATGACTGCCATAAAGGCCTCCCCCGATCATCAGAATACATTTCTTGTTGATCTGGGCTCTGTTATCTGTGTGGTTGTGTGGAAGAATACCTTAGTGGACCTTTAATGTTCACAGTGAAGTCTAAAACGAATGCAGTCTGTTCTTACCCTCTCTGTGGTTGTAGGCTGTGATGTGGTGCTCAGTGGTGTTGGTGGTGTGGAGACGTGCAGGCGGACAGCGGAGCGGTGTTTCTCTACTTTGTCGATGTCACAGTAATAAACTCCTCCGTCTCTTGCCTCGGCTCGCTTTATGATGAGGGACAGGTTTGCTCGTTGGTGCCAGTCTGATGGTATTGAGACCCGGCTTTCATCAAAGCTTTTTCCATATGTGGTTTTCCCCGACCGGACATCCAGCACCTTCTCTCCATCTCTCCTCCAGCGCACAGACTTCACCCACTGACATGCTGTGATGGAGCGGCACGGGAGGATGGCATCCTCGCCCTCGCGTACAAAAACATCAGAAGGTATGAATACCTGCAGCTGTGCAGTCTCTTCTTTCTTGTTGTTGCAGTCAAACTCGTAATAGCCTTCATCACTGATATCTGCACTTGTCAGTATCACAGAGTCGCTGCTTTGGAAAAACCTGCTAATATAACCTGGAGCCGGCTTCCAGCTGCCGTCGAGATCCCCGACTGAATGGAGGCTGTTGTCCTGCAGGCGACGTTTCAGCGTGCCTCTTCCTTTCATGCACTCCTCTGTGAGGGGAAACGTTACATCGTCTCCTGCAGCGGCTTGAATCAGTTTCCCAGAAACGCCGCTGATAAAAAGAAGAGGAATGAGCGTAGAGACCGAAAAACGTGTCATCTTGTCAGTGTGGCAGCAAAGTGAGCCGCACAGTAGCTGACTCTTTTTATCCGCAGATGCCTCTGGTTATGACTCCTTGTGCCAACCAATGCACCGCCCTCAGAGAAACCACAGAGTGGGTGAGTGCTCAAAGTGCCTGTTGGTGTTTGTGTATGAGGTGAGATTGGTACCCAGCACAGACTTTTAAGCCGGCGAGGCATGATAGCGGATGGTGCTCAGGTGCGTCCGCCTCCCTTGCAGCCGCCTCACAGACCACGTCCCGCCACAACCACCTTTATGCATCTTCACAGTCTGAACTCTCTTTGACAAGATTTCTTGTAATACTTCTCCACGCTTCTTGATCGACATTTAAAGTCTTTGTTTTTGCCTTTAGATGATCCCACATGTTGAGTCCCAGGATCTGGGGAGGCCAATCCATGACTGATAGTGTTCCACTGTGTGTTTTTCTATCCAGGTATGATTTTACTGCACTGTTAGTGTGTCTGGGATCCTTGTCATGCTGAAATGAGGCTGCTGTATAATTTTGGCACACCTCAGTGTGTTCCTCCTGTTTCTAGTTTGGCTTCTTGCCAGTCACCTGTTTGGAACAATTAGTGTTTTTTTTGACAGGCTGCTTGTTATGTGTACACAGTTCATTCAGGAGTTAGCTACCTGAATGATTCATAGGTCAGTGTTAGTAACTTAACAAAAACCAAGAACATTTCCTTAACCTCCGAGGCCCTCCTGTCCACATATGTGGACATCACATTTTGAGTTGTGCCTGATAAAGTGCCTGATATCTGCTTACGAGGACAATATACTGCCTCTGTTTTATCAAAATTTTAAATGAATATCCTCATATGTGGCTCTCATTTTTCTTAGAAACAAAAATCAGGTAAAAAAAAATCTGGCGATTCTTTGTTTTTACATTCATCAGGTCCCAATCAGCCCAAATATCAAAGAGAAATTTAAAATGCATGCCATTGAAGAGTTTGGGTCTTAGGAGGTTAAGAAGCCATAAAACACTTTACTTTTACATGTTTTTTTGCTTTAGGAGCTTCACTCTGAATCCTGACCTCCTTTATTTCACAGTATATAGGAACAGTTAAGAGAGGTTAGTAACATCTGGAAGACTCAGACTGATGCAGAGATCAGATCTGATCCGTTCAGTTCTTCTGGTTACTGAAGCTGCTTCTTTGTCCGTCTTACTGTTCAGTGGTGTGAAAAAGTGTTTGACTCCTTTGTGATTTTTTAAAAAAAATGTTTGTCACTTGTTTCAGATCACTAAATTTAAATATTAGACAAAGATAACACCAGTAGTTTATTATTACAATTATTATTATTCCAAACCTATATGGCTCTGTGTAAAAAAAAAAAAAAAAAAAAAAAAAAAAAAATGGCTGTTTGCGTGTGACTATAACTGTGTCAGTAAAATAAACATAGCTTCAAGACATGTTTTACAGTTTTCTGTAATAAAATCAGAAATAAGATGGATTAATATAGTCACGAGGGGACTCTTTATTAAGAACTTGAAACTGTTCATCTGCTGCAGTGTCTCTTTGGCCAGCACCAGTGTGCTCTTCCTGGTATCACGTGTTCATGTGAAGCAGAGAGAGCTTATCAGCAATGACTAAGACACAGTTGTGGTGTTTGTAAGTTGTCTCTTCACCACACATGCTATGAAGCTTAACTTCTTTTAATTTCATTTTTTGTTCTTGTTTACTTCAATGGAAACGACCTGTCTGTAAATGGTCACGAAACAGAAAGAGTTTCGATGCTTCCTGTTTAAAGCGTAGCGACTCAAACTGTGTGTAAAACCTCCCACATCTGTGCGACTGACAGTAACATCAGTGGCTGACTAGCTGATTCTCTGTAGATTGACATCATCTTTATGAGTTGTGAGCGGCATTGCTTTCATACTCAATCACAAAAAATATCTTAGCTTCAGTTTTGTTTGTTTGAATAAATCCAGTTTTTAACGTAACTGTGTCAGACCTGACATATCTTTCTTTTGTAAGAAAATAAAATCTGAAAAAGCAAAAGTATCATTACTTTTTCTTGAAACTACAAATAGTCTGGTTTGATGATGTTAATAGTGGCTTTATGGTTGAAAACATTTGGTTAACACAACTTTGTATCTGCACTGACTGTATAGTCAGTTAAGATTAGGCTGGAGTTTATCAACATCACTGTGTTTAAAGATTTGAATTTTTAATAAAATGTCTGTAGACACCTGATAGCCTCATAGGCTGAACCGACTTTGGAGATCTAACAATTTTCACTTTATTAGTTAATCCTGATCACTAAGGAGGTCTTAGCTTTGGCAAGTTAAGAGACACCGTAGAACCTTCAGCAGCACCGACTAAAAGATTTAAGTGTATGTATACATTTGACCCTGTGTGGATTAGAGGAAAGTGTAGTGGTTTTCACAGTCACCTAACAAGCAAAAGATACTCAGTTTGATCCTGGGAGGAGACATTATTTCCCTTTGGATTTGTGTCAGCAAAGGCAAAAATCTGCCAAATCAAACATGTGGAGCTACGCTGTGTGATGACCCCTTGTGAAGAAGGGAGCAGCTTTTTATATGCTGTTAAAGATGTATGCTGTATCATTTTACCCAGGAAAAAGGAGACTTCAAATAAATTATTTAAAGCCCAAAATTACCATGACATTCAGTAACTTTTTTCTTTTTTTAACTTTACTTTTTTAACTTGTTTTTTTTTTCTTGCATCCACGATGAGAATCTGTGAAGCCGACAGCAAGATAAACATGACTCGCAGAGCTAAAATCAGCATATGAAAGCCCTCAAGCTGGAAAAGTCAAAGTTCCTTTTTAACATTGGTTTACATTTTGTTTTGGTTGTGAAGATTTTGGATGTGAGTTTGTAAGAGTTGTAACACTAACTGCACATCTAGCAGATTTAAAACAGCAGAATGCAATTCTAAATAAAGATTTTATTTCTAGCTGATGTTATTAGGAACAGTTAAGAGAGGTTAGTAACAACGGGAAGACTCAGACTGATGCAGAGATCAGAATTCCGATTACTGAAGCTGCTTCTTTGTCAGTCTTACTGTTCAGTGGTGTGAAAAATTGTTTGACTCCTTTGGTTTTGAGGTTTCCTGTTTAGCGACACGCTGAGTCAGAGCAAGCATGGATGTGCTAAAACGTGTTCCCCACATTGAACAGTGAAAATGAGCAAACATTTGCCAGTGGTTTTTGGCTGACTTCCTGACACTGAAGCTTTTTGTAGCAAAATATAAAGAAGTAGAGTGTCTTTGCTCCTTTTTTGTTCTCAAACTGTTCTCCTCTAGAAGCTCAGTCTGGCTGGAGTTCGTTTTTTTTTTTTTCTCCCTGTCTTCCCTCATGAATTACATATTTCATTGTTTCCATCCTACCTCCCTCCGACCTGTCCCCCCTAATATGATGTCTGTGAAATGAATGTACGGACGGAAGGGGGTCCAGTTTCACTGCATATTTGTCGCTGCACATGACAAAGAAAGGGCTATCTATCTGTCTATGATGTGTAAGTTGAATCTGTTGTCTTTTTTTTAAGCTTCTGTTTGGAAAGATGAACCTATAACACAAACTGAAGCCCATCATAGTACAGATGGTCTCTGTTGAAACTGAGATTTGAATCTCAATGAGATTTTTACCTGGATAAATAAAGGATTCATAAAATATAACACTACAATCAGCAAATCAAACAGGAGGTCTGTATGTGGACTGGAGGCACTTTTTTGAAAACATCAAACGTCCTCACTCAGACAGGAAGTAGACTGTTTATTTAGAAAATATATATACAAATATAGGCATAGATTTTAACAATGAAACAGATCAAATGAAGTTTTAATCTAAAATCACATGTGAATGGTCATTGTTATCATTTGTGACTATGAAAACGTCGACATTATTAAAGTGCACACTAAACACTAAAGCGCGTTCATAAAAGCTGGCATTGTGCAGGAGAGGCAGCTGCTGGCAGATGTGCTGAAGAGGAGGAGGAGGAGGAAGAGGAGAGGTTCTCATGATCCATCTAGGCTACATTTGGTCGACCGCAGTGTCTGCATTAGGCCCCTCTGGGGCAGCATGTGTGATCAGTGATGGGAATAACGGCGTTACTGTTTTCAATAACGAGTAATCTAACTAATTACTATTTCTATCGTTACAACGCTACTAACAGGAAAATGCGGTCTGTTACTATTTTTCAACAAACAGACGGTTGAAGCTGTGTTCAGTTTACCGCATCTTATATCAGTTGCACAGAAGTAGCTGTAAGTAATCTGGACGCTACAGCTTTAAGCAGCTGCGCGCGCTCCCGCGGACAGTAATCATGATCACGGTCTAGCACAGACAGAGTTAGTAGATTATTTTCTTACTACCTGTAATTTATTGCAGATTACTTGTATTTGCTTAATTGTTTACTAAATGTTTGAGGTGTGAAATAAACTGTAACGGAGCAAAATATGGGTGTGTGTGGTTGGAGGATGTGTTTGTGCGTGCGTGCGTGCGCGCGCGCACGCGGGGGGGGGGGGGGGGGGCGCGGACATTTTTCTTGTAAAACAAAGGGGGGCCCAGCAAAAAAAGTTTGGGAACCACTGGTCTAGCACAACACCTGGAGCTCAGGGGGCAAAACAATCGCTGTTTCACTGAGGAAGAATAAAGTAGTCGTGGTAAGCCAATCACATGACCACTTAAAGACAAAGCAACAAGGTGATATTTACCAGTTTTTAAATTGTGTTGATAGGCCACGTAAAACCAGAGTCATGATAAACAATATATACGCAGCGTTTTTTCCTCAATAGTTTCGTCACGTTTACTGTCTAAGGACAGCGCAGCAAGCAATCTCTGCTTATGAGCAAAAACAAAAAACAGCCCGTTCTGTTGGTGGAAAAATGCACCATGTTGACCAATCAAAAAATGATATGGCAAAGTGACAGTTGATTGTTTAGGAAGAGGGGGAGGTTTTAGGAGTGACAGAGAGAGAGAGAGAGAGCAGAAAAAGAGAGAGAGCGAGTTTTGAGATGTGAGAGATTTGTGACGTTTAGCGTGTTTGGAGTGTGTAGTTAATGTGTTGTCTTGTGTAGTTAATGTGTAGTGTTGTGGATAGTTTGGTGTTGTGTGTCAGAACAATGAGGCGACTGCTGTCTCCGGGTAGAAAAAGGAGTGATACACCTGCTGCTGTCAGACCTGCAGGTATCAGGCTGTGATGTTCTCCTTTATAGTGGACAGAAATTATTGTTTTGGAGTGGCACAAATAATTTGTGCGGCATCTTATTGATGCCGAACAGCTGATTGTTCTGTAAATAGTTTGAAATGGTTATTTAAAAGGGTAAAAGGTAAATGGCTTCAAATAACTTTGTTGTTTGCAAAAGTTGTGCATATGATTTTAAAATTGACAATTTATATTTGCATGTAAAGTTATGAAATGTCATTTAATAAACATTTTTGTGGTTGTTACAGTAAATTTTTTTTTATATTTTTTGTGTGATTTTACATCAATTGTGTTAATACATTATGTCACAATGAAAAGATATCTGTAAATTCAGAAACGTGAGGTTGTGCTGAAAAGAATGATACAAAACAAGGCAAAGTAAACAGTTTCTAAAGGTGTCGTGTAGAGGGAAAATCAAAAGTAGTTAAAAACGGCCAATTAAACACTTTTTTAAAGTAACGCAATAGTTACTTTTCAAGTAATTAATTAATTTTAGAATCTTGTAACTCAGTTACTAACTCAGTTACTTTTTTGAAGAAGTAACTAGTATAATTAATTACTTTTTCAAAGTAACTTGCCCAACACTGCCACTGGGGAGTGCTGGTCCTGAGCCTCAAAGATAGCAGCAAGCAGAGCGGGAAAAAACAGAAAATTATTTAGGAGCTGTTTTGATTGTTATTGGCTGTGCAACCATTAGAACTTACAACACAGAAGGTCAGTGTAGACCTCAAATAACCAAATTAGGCTAACACATATAATATTAAAAACACCATCTACTACTGTGTCTGAAGGTGTGGTATTGACCCTGTCAGTTTCGGCCTAAAGAGATATGTGTTTAAAAAAAGACCACCTAATTTAAATATAATCATTGCATGCTTGTTAAAAGCTAACTTCCAGTATATAAAGTTTCTAATAAGCAAAATGACCAGATAAAACATATGGCAGGGTTTATATATAACATAGGCAACCCCAAAACGTTTCTTATGATTCAACTGTGGAATTTAACTTAATTATTTAAAAGGACAAGCTGAATTATTTTATTTTCAACTATATAGCCAACCTAGAATTTAACCATTTAACAGGTTACTACTCTGGTTTATAGCTGGACATTCAAAACAAAACTTATTTTTAAACAAATTTTTTTAACAAAACAAACACTGTTGTTGTTATTATTATTATTATTATTATTTAAAATGTAATTAAACAGAAATGTCTGTTAAATGAATGTCGTGTTTTTAATTCCGCTCCAGACTCGTGAATCTCAACCCAGCAGCAGCGGTAACGTTTGCACGTCCTCTCCCGTTAATGCGGCAGGTAATTAATCAACTAACAGTGCATATTATGTTAGCGCGATCTGCCTTATTACAAAACCTGCCATTACTGTGCATTTAGGTGACCATGATGAGAGAGACAGACAGAGTCTGGCTCAGATGCTGGCAGTTCTCGCTGCAGTCTACCTGTAGCGTCTCCTTTTAGGCCAGGACAGACGAATGTCACCGTCCACAAGGCTACGTCCACACGTACATGGGTATTTTTGAAAACAGATTTTCCGTTTTTTAAAAAAGTCCTGTCCACACGTGCAGTTTTGTCCACACATGTAAACGCTAAAAACGAAATTTTGGCCAATCAGAAGTCTAGAAGCCTGGAAGGGAAAGAGTAAACAGGGTTTTGTAACCTCACAAAACCTTAAGTACTTTGTATTTTGCACTATTGTTAATTAAAAGGAGTTATGTTGGTTTTGTCACATTAATAAAAAATGAATGATTACAAATTAAATTTTGACATCATGAAACTTTAAACCAACCTTTTCACCCTTGTTTAAGAAGAATGTGCTGTAAATGAGAACAATTCAGTGTAGCTAAATTAATATTGACAATAAAACCATTATTTTTTTCACCATGAGTTTGTCTGACAGCATCTATAAATCAGGGAGATTATTGTGTTGATGCAATTGCTGTGTCATGTGGACAATAAACATTGCTGTTTCTCACCTTTGACTTTCAGCCTGCTCGCTATAGATTCTGCTCCTCCTGAGATGGTGTGTTTGTAAAGTCCTTCATCCAACTTTGAATGTCTTTGGATAGTCATGTTTGCTGTGTTGCTGTGGAGCTGCTGTGAGCAGAAACTCCCTCTTCATAAAAAATAAAGGTTTGAAATTATCCACAACTTCCCAATTAACAGCTTCCTCACAGTAAAATATCACTGAATCATATTGAAAGAACTGCAATCTGGAACAATACGAAGAGAAACTGCATCTGAGATCAAGAAAAGAAACCGAAGATTCAGTTTGTACTTCTACTACTAAGACTGCTGTGGGTAAACACTTAAAAAATTACACTTGAGTAAATGAAAGCAAAATCATTGAAAAAAGCACACTCACTATTAGAGCAGAGCGATATGACCAAAAATATTTATCAAGATATACATTTGAAAATTTGTGATAACGATATAACTGACGATAAAATTGACACTAGACAAAATACTTTACAACTCCACAACTTTATTAGTGCAAAAAACCCCATCAATGTATTTTCACTTACACAAGCAGCTTTTTTAAGTGCATTAAAATAAATATAAAACATTAACAGTGCAAATGCAAATCCTTGCTGACAGTTTAACCAAAAGGCATTTCCAGTGGAAATTGGCCGACATATCCTCAGCATAACCATGTATAATATCCACAAAACTTAAAAAGAGCTTATACACACACAATACGGTAATATTATGTTGAAGCACAGCAGGTATCACTCCGCGAGGCTTCTGCCTACGATAACCGTAATGCTCCGACAATCCATCAAGCGGTGCGGCTTCGTAGCTTAGCAAAGTCGTACTAAAACATTTGACAGATTTTCGAGCGCCGTGTGCCACATAAAATCGTTTCGAGGTCAGTAAACACAACCAGAATTCATACATAAGGCACACGGGATTATAAGGGGCACTGTCGATTTTCAGAAAAATCAAAGGATTGATTTTAAGTGTGCCGTATTTTCCAAACAACACGGTAATAACGACGGCCCGCTAGCATGCTCTACCAAAAATAGTGCTTTGTTGTGTATCTGACGGACGAAAGCTAAACCAGTTCCACACCACTGAAGTTGCAGCATTTTTACAAACCAATTCTGGTTCATCCGTTTCATTCAACGATCCACTTTCGCTTTTCTCATTCTGCGTCACCGCCATGTGCGTTTTACCCATATTCTATCGCGATATTTCATTTTCCTATCGTTGCCCAAAATTACATTAAAAGCAAAATCATTAAAATTTAATAAACTATCATCTTGTCTTTATTTTTAGTTAGCACATACCTTAAACACTTCAAGCTGTAAGCTAATGATAGTTATATAAGAGCAGATGCTGGTGCAATAAGCTGTACGTTTTACGTCCAATGGATGCATGATCTGATTAATCGACTAATCGCAAAGATAATCGATTAGTTGACTATCAAAATAATTGTTTGTGGCACCCCTAGTGGCCACCAGACTCTGGACCTCTCTTCCTCCGAGCTTGAGGTCAGTGGACTCTTTCAAGAAACAACTAAAAACTCATCTTTTCAGACTTGCATTTAGTTAATTCTTCTTTTTTTCCTGGTATTTTGCACTGGTAGTTTGTCCTGAAGCACTTTGTAAATTTGTCTTGAAAGGTGCTTTAGAAATAAAATTTTAATTACTTACTTGATATATGATATAAGATAAGACAAGTCATGACAAGATAAGACATTCTTTCTTAGTCCACGTTTTTACAGAAGCAGTGGACAGGAACAAAAAAATGGTTAAAGTTTATGTTTGGAAGGGGAGTTTCTTAATGTGATTCATTTAATCTTATTTCAGGTCCAGGCCTCTCTTGGAAATGAGATTTTTAGTCTGAGTAAGTTATAGAATATCAAAAGATTACTTTTATTTTTTAATCATGGAAACATCCAAAGGAAACTACTTTAGTATTACTTAGAAAAACAAACGTTTTTCTCATACTTGATTCAGTTTATATTTAATACACACATTTTAACTAAAGATTTATAAATGCACACATTTTGGGAACCATTTTTAATTCTTTTGTAACTTTTTCTGCAAGTACTTTCTGCAAATACAATTTTGTAGCATCCATGACACTTTTCTTATGCAATTGTACTCATACAATTACAAATCAGACACTGAACTTTGTATGTATTAAAAACAATGAGGGTCTACCTGCCAGCTGCATCCACCTAAACACGTGCAACTGTTATATGAAAGCGTATAACAATTTATACGCGTTCATACTGAACTCAACTGACAATTATTATTTTCTGTCGTGCAAAATTGCAGTCACCTCAAGGCACTTGATAATTTAAGGTAAAGACCTTCCAGTAACACAGAAAAACCCTTATCAATAGATAGCACAAAATTAAAATAAAGAAGTTGTTTACCAAAAAAAGGCAGCTAATAAAAACCCCCAAACTTGATTACATGAAATAGCATTTAAAGATGTATCGAATGAAAGGTTGGACATAGAAAGCAGTATTACTCCTACATAAAACCCATCTCTACATAGCCAGTCACTAGCCAGTGAATAAGAAACTGACATTTTTCAACAATATGCACCAAATAAATGTAATAAATGTCAAATGTAGCACATTTTCACTAAAAAAAAAATTAGCAAAGTAGCTGTAATTCCAGGTTTCTAAAGCAAAAAACAAAACAAAACAAAAAGTTAATTTAACAGATCAATTTTCACATTTTAATGTGACCTTTACTTAATTTTCATGAAACAATTTAATTTTAAATTTTTCGCAGTAAAGGGGGCACTATAATGGTTTGGGTGCTTTTTCCTTCAGTGGAACAACGGAGCTTCAGGAGGTGCAGGGGCGTCAAACAGCTGCTGGCTATGTCCAGACATTGCAGAGCATCCCTCATGACTGAGAGCCCTCATCTGTGTGGTAACGACTGGGTTTTTCAACAGGACTGCGCTAAAGTACACAATGCCTGCATGACAAGGGACTTCTTCCAGGAGAATAACATCACTCTTTTGGACCAACCTGCATGTTCCCCTGCTTTAAATATAATTGAGAACCTTTGGGGATAGATGGCAAGGGAAGTTTACAAACATTTCCAGACAGTAGATGCCATTTAAGAGGTTTTTTGGAGGGGACTTAACCAAAGCTGGTGTAGTTCTTTCTTTATTTGAAATTAGGGATTGTCTTGACCTTTTATATTTTTTGTCTTTGAAGATTCAAAGCAATTTTTCTAACATGAAATACAAAAGGTGCACGATTAAGACAAGACTAGTTTCAAATAATCAATGCAGCATCTGCTGTTTATTAGATAAGCCACATGCATTATGACCCATCTGAAGAGGATTCAATCAGTTTAAAACATCAACTGATTGAATCCGTGAATCTGAAAACGTGTTTCTGAGTGAAAGAGACAGACATGTACAAACTGAACTATCTGTTCAACAGTCAGAGTGTTTCTCTAACAGGAGGACACTCTTTACACTCAACTCAGCACAGACACACTGAGGAAACAGGAGACCAGACACTAAATCCAGGATAAAGAGTTTGAGTGAAAGTGGTGTTGAAGGTGTGGAGGTGGGTCAGAGTGTCAGAGGAGACTCTGTAGAAGGACAGAGTGCCAGCAGGACAGTCCACATACACTGCTACTCTGTTAGAGACGGAAGAGGAGATGGATGTTTTTCTGTTATTGTGCCAGACAGAGTAACCAAGAACATCTGAGCACCACAGACTCCAGGACTGATCATTGTATCCAAACACACAGTCATCACTGTCTCCTTTCCTTCTGATTCTTCTGTAACTCACTGATATATAAACATTTCCTTTCCACTCGACCTCCCAGTAACAGCGACCAGTCAGACCATTTTTACACAGCAGCTGAGGACGGACATCAAATCTGTCTGGATGATCGGGATATGACTGAACCTTCTCCACACGCATCACCTTCCTGTTGTTGTCAGACAGTTTGAGTCTTTTGTTTACTGTGTTTGTGTTGATTGTGAGTTGACAGGAATCTGATGGAGAGAACAAACACAATCCAGTTGCAGTTATTGATCCATCATCTGTTCATTGATTGACACTTTGATGATGACACCTGACATCAGAGATGTGAATGAGTGATGTGACAGTTTGAAGATGGTTGAATGTGTGCTGCTTTGTTTTCATGAATCATATTAAAAACACACTTACACTTCCTCACACCTGGTGTCAACCATTGTTCTCCAGCAGGCTCCACCCTGAAAGGAGGAGGGGGGGTCAGACCAGCACAGTCTCTTTCAGTATGCACACATGGACATTGCATGGCTCTCATACACATACTGTTTTACATTGATAAAGGAACAGTCCAAGAGTTTCACAAATACACTTCAATCCATACGTGGATCAAACTGCTGATGATTTGGACTGATCCTGGATCTGTCAGTACACCACTGTATTGAATGAAATTGATTGATTCAAACTGTGACCTTCATTATCTTTATATTCCTCTTCTGTTTAGCTGGAAAGGACACCTCCCTGCCTTTGCTCTCATTCATGACCTTTACTATAAAAAACTGTTAATGAGAGTACGGCATCAAGTCAGTCCAACTTCTGACTAAAATAAGCACCAGAGCGTTTTTTTAATCAGTTTCAGCTGCATGGTGTTAATGAAATAAAAAACTTGGTTGTCATTAATGGTGGTAGGAGTGTAGTAGTAATAATAATGATACTAATTAGTGTTGGATATAATGCATTTCAAAGTAACACAGTACTGTCATCACATAACCTTTGTCAGTGACATTAGAATAGGATCAGTTAGAAAAGCTCTTTACTGAGATTGTACATGTAAAACTAAATGATGGGTGAGCTCACTCCAAGTGTGCAGGAATCAAATATAAATAGTAGACCGCAGGCATAAACACCAAACTGGACAAATATATCGCACACATTGGGAATCAGTAATGTAACATGTAACTGTACTCAATGCTGTAATTACATTACAGTTGTCTGGACGCAGCGTGGATAGAAAAGAAAAATCAAAAACAGGCACTTTCCTTCCTCCACACTGAGCTACAATCAGTTTTTTTAGTTCGTGTCACTCAGGAGGAAAATGCTGCAGTGGTTTATAGTGGAGATATACATTTGATTTTTAATGCACAAAAGTGTGATGATGAAATACACACCACATCCAGGACACAAACAACTGCATTATGCTGCTAACACAACTTTGGCTCTTTGCAACCATGTGCACAGATGGCATGCTAACACAAAGTGACAAAGCCAGAATCCAGAGCAATGTTATAGCTGTGTGGATGCTGACTAGAGTCCAGAAACCTGAGGCTGATTTTTAAACAGACAACAAAGGCAGTGATGAGCAGTCAGGCTTGGAGAATCCATTTCTACCTGCTCACTTTTCTACAGTAGAATCACTGTGAAGTCTTTGTGCTGCTTTGTGTTGTTGCTTTTGTGTCCATACACAAAAACTATCATTAGGACAGATTTATGTGTTAGAAAAAAAGGAAGTTACCAGAAACATTTTTTTTTTTAAATTTAGTAGAACTTGAAATTTTTATCAGTGAGTAAACAATTAGTATTGTGCCCTCAGAAACATCATGTTATTCTTAGTACTGTATACTTGTAATGAATAAGTCCTAACACAGATATCTTAAGTAAGCTTTACTTCGTTTTTTTTTTTGGGGAACAAGTTTGAATCGTTTTTTTAAGTTTGGGGAACTAATTAGATTTTACAGTGAAGTGGTTCAATTAATTCATTTATTTGGCAAGTAATTAAGTAATGTGCTGGATTTTAAGAAAAAGGACAATTACTGTGTAATCCATGACGCTTTTGTGTAATTATCCCAACACTGGTAATGATAATAACTTATTGTTGTTTTTCTCTCATTTATTATTTTAATTCTCTCTTTTTCCTCCGTCCAAATGTGTTAATCCTGGTTTTATGCAGCTGCATTTAAACCTCTGAGATTTTCTTTACCACCTCTGTTTTGGCAGGTTTTTGTCTTTAAGTAACTTTCCATATTCATGGGATGTCCTACTCTACTCTGTATGCTGGATTTTTCAAAAATAAAGTTCAAAAAGAGGCAAAAACAGAAACATGGATTCTTTGTCTCAAACAGATTTGAGGCTATAATTGCTGCCAATGTTGCTTCAACAAATTACAAATCAACAAATTACTGAGCCACAGCTGTAAATACTTGTGTGATATTATCTATCTATCTATCTATCTATCTATCTATATATATGTATATATTAGGGGTGCAACAATACTCGTATCGATATTGAACCGTTCGATACAGTGCTTTCGGTTCGGTACGCATATGTATCGAACAATACAAAATTATTAATTTATTTTATCAACTTTTCTTCTGACAATGCTGTCTGTGTTGAGCGCTCAGTGGATCTGCGTTCGACTACTCTGCCTAGGCTGCACTGTCGAGCGCAGATCCACTGAGCGCAGGGCAAGCTAGCAAGACAGAAGCTAAGCTCTCCTTGCAACATGGCAAATTGAACCTCCCCCACCCTCATTCAGATCTGGCCTTTGGAACTATTTTGGTTTTCATGTGATGTATGACCCTTGAAGGTAAGCGCGTCATGGACAGAAGTAAAATAGTATGTCGGATGTGCCATGCAATGCTCAATTACATTGGTGGGAACTACTGCGTTAGCGCAGTTAGCTCGTTAACGTGTTGACGCCGTCCAGCCCCACGCACGGGGCGATCCGCGGTAGCTCGTTAACGGAGATTTGCCGTGTTGTGGCGTTAACGTCATTTCAGATTAACGCTGACAGCACTAGTGGGAACACAACGAATATGACTGCACATTTACTCCGACATCATCCTAGTGCAAAGACAAGTGGAAGCAGACAAAAACAACAAGCACGCATGCTACAAACTTTACCCGAGTCATTTAGACAGCCGTTAGCACATGATTCTCCTTATGGGGACCTGATATGTTTAATATGCTGCTGAGAATATAGCCCAGAAGAAGCGTATAGTATAGCTTTTATTTTGGAAAGAGCCATTTCTCTGTAATAAACTCTCTTTTCCAAAGATGAGTGATTTCTCGACCAGATAGATTTATTTTTTTATTACTTTGTTGTTTCAGCAACATTAAATTTAAAAACTGTACTTTTGAGTTAAAATATATATTTATAATTTTAATAAATGACAAATTAAAAAGGCATGAACATTTTTTTTTGTATCGAAAAAATATCAAACCGTGACACCAAAGTATCGAACTGAACCAAACCGTGAATTTTGTGTATCGTTGCACCCCTAATATATATGTCCTCTGCTTTCATAAAGGATGCTCCAGTAGTATCTCCTCTGCTAAAGGAGGTAATTGTCATGGTACCGTGTCTGCCTGGCTCTCCCTGTGTGGCTACATGTGTGTTTTTGTTTTTGCCTCTGCTCTCTCTTGCTCTCGCTCCCTCCCTTCTCTGTTCTCCTTTTGTTTTCCACTATGCCTGGGCGGAGCTCATTATGGGCTCCCGCCCTTGGCCCACGCACCTGCCACTGCACACCTGATCTCCCTGATAACCTGCCCTGGACTATTTATGGCAGCAGTTTGGTGTTATTCCTCGCTGGACCATTGTAGACTGCAGTTAGTAACTGTCAGTAGAATCTAGCTTTCTCCCATGATTTCCTTCGCTAACTTTTTTCTCTTAGATAGATTTCCCCGAAGCCTGCCCTCATGTCCCTTGGATTTTTCCCCGTGTGTTCGTCTCAGTGGAGAGTGTGTGGATTACTGGAGCGTTTTGTGGATTACTGCCTGTGGAATGTTCTGTGGAGTCCAAGTGAATCTCTGAGTGAGAGCGGAGTGTCTGTGCCTGTTTTCCCCAAGCCCCGTGAATCCCTGGAGCCCCTGTTTTTCCCTTCACCGTGTAAATATTCACCTGGTGTTTGTGTAAAGAATAAAATTTGTAAATATACTGTCAGCGGTCTGCACGTGAGTCCGTTCAGTCAGCCACGACAAAAATAAAGGAAGCAATGAAGCACCTTTCCTCAGTATTTGGAAAATTCAAGCAGCTCTTATTGCTTTTTTTCATGTTTCCTGTGCTGCTTTGGATTTCGGTTTGATGGACTTTTGTCTTTTGGCCACTAAAGGCTCCTTTTGTCACTTCCTCACCTGCCTTTGCATCTTTCACCTGTCCTCAGTATTATTTTACCTTTCATACAGAGCATTTCAGGGTCAGGCTCCTGTGTATGTAGTCCATCTCCACCATCACTCTTCATCTCACTCACTGAGTTCAAACATGACAAATTTACTGTCTGTCCCACAGACCTACCTAAAGGTCATCAAGCTTTTCAGTCTGTGCCCCTTTCTCATTTCTCACTTTGTACATCCTCCACTGCTCTCCTCATATCTTAGCCCCTCCCACCAGAGACGTGAGCAGAGGAGCCAAGGAAAGGACACGGGGAGAGAGGAGTCATGGAAAGAGGTGTCTAACAAAATCCAGAGAAATCCAACAATTTATTTTCACTTATTTAATTCATTCAGTTACTTTAGAGCCCCTAAAATGAAGGATTTTGTTAAGAAAATGTTTTAGTTCCTCACATTTTTATACAATCTTTTTGTTCAACCCACTGAATTAAAGCTGAAAGTTTGAACTTCAACTGCATTTGAGTTTTTTCCTTTAAAATTCACTGTGGTAACCAAAATTACAAAATGTTGTCTCTGTCCAAATATTTATGGACCTAACTGTATGTCTACTTTTAATTAAAATCTCAATATGTGTTATCAGTTATCATTAATGTTCCTGCAAACAGACTCCTTAGAGACCCCCTACATAAATATCCATGTACTATCCAGCTAGACTAGTGTGTCTGTCCCTAAAAAATACTCCTCCATGTGTGATTGTTCATGTCTCATCTGCAGGAAACAAACAGGAAGTGAGTGAAGGACACAGGAAATGTTTCCAGCTCTTCCTCCTCTATCAGACATTCTCTTCATACCTGAGAGTGTCCAGTGGATCCTTCAATCCAGCCGACAGCAGCTTCATTCCTGAGTCTCCTGGATGATTGTAGCTAAGGTCCAGCTCTCTCAGATGGGAGGGGTTGGAGTTCAGAGCTGAGACCAGAGAAGTACAGCCTTCCTCTGTGATCAGACAGCCTGACAGACTGCAGACACACAAAACATGAATCCATCTGTGAACAATGATTTTCTGTTTGTCAGGTACAATAACATTATCCATTTACGTCCATTCAGTTTAATTTAACTTTATTTATAAGTGACTGTTTCCAGATAAGGTACCGGACTCCGCAATACAACTACCGGGGTTCTCTGTGCACCACGCGGACAGGTCACAGGATCTTACTGGTAAAAGCAGAGGCGGTGGTGTGTGTTTCATGATCAACAACAGCTGGTGTGATTATGCGAACGTGCACCCAGTCAAATCCTTTCTGCTCACTGGACCGGGAGTACCTGATGATTAAGTGCCGGCCATTCTGGCTACCGATGGAATTCACAACAGTGATTATTACGGCTGTTTACATTCCCCCACAAGCCGACACTGACCGAGCACTCAGGGAACTGTACAGTGCGATCAGTAGTGAGGAAACCGCACACCCAGAGGCGGCGTTTATCACGACAGGGGACTTTAACAAAGGAAACCTGAAGAAAGTTTCACCAAAACTCCACCAACACATCCATTTCAACACTCGTGGAGACCGGCTACTTGACCACTGCTACACCTCTTTCCGGGATGCATACAAAGCCCTCCCCCGCGCCCCATTCGACCGATCGGATCACCGCTCCATCCTGCTCCCGCCCGCCTACAGGCAGAAGCTGAAACAGGAAGCTCCAACCCTGAGGGCGGTGCACCGTTGGTCGGACCAATCGGAGTCTACGCTGCGGGACTGTTTTGATCACGCGGACTGGGAAATGTTTCACGTGGCAGCTAATGACATCGATGAGTATACAGACTCAGTGTACTCAGTGTACTCGCGTGGAAGATGTCGTCCCATCCAGAACAGTTAAATCCTTCCCAAATCAAAAACCCTGGATTAACAGAGATGTTCGCACGGCACTGGTGGCACGGAGCACCGCCTTTGCCTCCGCGAACACATCGGACTACAAACACGCACATTACCAACTCCGGAAGACGATCAAAGCAGCCAAACGTGAGTACAGGGACAGGGTGGAGCAACAGTTTGACAACCCTCGGAGTATGTGGCAGGGACTAAACACAATCGCAGACTTTAGAGGGAAAACCAGCACACCGCAGACCACGGCTTCTCTGTGTGAGGATCTAAACGTATTCTAGGCTAGATTCGACACAGCGAACACCATGAGACTGGACAGTGTGCGCACCGCGGATGACGTCAGTGCACACACTGTGTCTGAGGAGGATGTGCGGAAGTGCTTCAGGAAGGTAAATGCGTGCAACACTACTGGTCCGGATGGGATTCCCGGCCGCGTCCTCAAGTCATGCGCGGCTCAGCTGGCTGGAGTGTTTACACACATCTTCAACCTTTCCCTCTTTCTGTCTGTAGTCCCAGCCTGCTTCAAAATGGCCACCATCGTCCCTGTACCCAAATCCTCCACCATCTCCTCATTGAACGACTGGCGACCTGTAGCCCTGACCCCCATCGTGAGCAAATGCTTCAAGAAGCTGATCAGAGACTTTGTTTGCTCTTCACTACCCGACTCACTGGACCCTCTACAATTTGCATACCGCCACAACAGGTCCACTGATGATGCCATAGCCCTGACACTACATACTGCCCTTTCACACCTGGAGAAGAGAGACACATATGTGAGAATGCTGTTTGTGGATTACAGCTCAGCATTCAAGGTGAGCTTCCCTCCCTCCAGGACATCTACGGGAAGCGGTGCATGAGGAAAGCGGGGAGGATCATCAAGGACTCCAGTCACCCCAGCCATAAACTGTTCAGACTACTTCCATCAGGAAGGAGATTCTGCAGCATCCGGTCCCGAACTAGCAGACTGAGAGAAGCTTTTTCCACCAGGCCATCAGACTGCTGAACACTTCATAGACACCTCACCTTCACTACTAGAACTTCAACATTATGCACTCCACACTGTATATAAATGCCACTTATTTTGCACATGTCCAACTACCAACCTCTGTATATTTTATATACTTTATTTTATTGTTTACTCTATTTAATTTGTAAAATATGTATACACACACACACACACACACATATACACACATATTTAGTATACACATTCAGTAATATGCATATACTCTTATATTGTACATATATTTATTCATATAATTCTCAGATTTAGCCATTCTTATATTTTGCTTGTTCTTATGGTATTGTATTGTGAAGCTCGCACACAAGAATTTCACTCACATGTACTGTACCAGTGTACCTGCACATGTGATGTGACAATAAAAGTGATTTGATTTGATTTGATTTAACAGGTAACTCCCTACAATATTAGAAAGTCCCAACCATCAGGCAATCCACTGTGAGCAGTGCTTGGTAATGGTGGGAAGGAAGAACTCCCTTTGATAGAAAGATCCTACCAGTGAAAACAGGCTACAGGAGAACCATCTACAATGACTGGTTGCAGGGTGAGGGGGAAGAGAAGAGATGAGCTCAGAGAGACAAGAACAAATCACAAACTAAGAAGAGAGAAGACAAAAGTTAAGAGCATGCAGTAGTGACATATAAAAACATCAGTAGTGAAAAGAGGTGGGCGGAGAAGAAAGAAGAGTATCATGGGAAGTCTTGCCTATAGCAGCATAACTCAGGATCACCTGATCCACCTCTAACAATAAGCTTTATCAAAAAGGAAAGTTTGAAGCTGATCTTAAAAGTAGAGAGGGTGTCAGTCTCCTGAACGCAAACTCAGAGGAGATGTTCATCTGCACAAGTTTAACTTGTCACAAAAGCAGAATTCCCAGTTAAACATTATTTTGCTAAACATGAAGCTTTTACAGCTTTTCTCAGTCATCAATATATCAGGATGGGGACGGCAGTGACATCACAGATTTACCAGAATAAAATCTATGATCTCCATCTTTGTAACTCTGACACTGTGGACAGTGTTGCTGTTAGATTGGAAGTTTCCGGCACTGCAAACATTTACTGTGTCGCACACTGATCAGTTATCAATCATTATTTGACTAGAATCAATCACACTGATGGAAACGTGTGTCACAGGTGGATTTTGGAGATGTCGTGACCTTTGACCTTTCTTAAGAGAGTCAGCTGTGGATTATTCATTGTTGTGTCTGATACTTAGAACTGTGAGGAAGAATGGTACACAGTTAATCGGGGTACCCTCTATCTGAATTAGGAAAGGTTGGCAGGCCGCGTGTGGGCCGCGGGCCATACGCTGAGTATCACTGTTTGAAATGTGAACATTGTTCTGCTACAATCAATGGACTAAACCAGAGAAGAAGTAAACAGACTTTACAATGAAGATCCTCAGTGTGGATCAGTATAATATCAGCCTTGTGTCTGCAGTTTAGTGTCAGCACAACTTTCACATCATATTCATCTCAGCACAACTAAAACATGGTGACTGACCTCAGAGTTTTGAGTCCACATCCTGAACTCTCCAGAAAGCCACACAGCTGTTTCACTCCTGAATCCTGCAGGTTGTTGGAGTTCAGGTCCAGCTCTCTCAGATGGGAGGGGTTGGACTTCAGTGCTGCTGCCAGATAATCACAGCTGATCTCTGACAAACCACAGCTCCCCAATCTGTATAAAGAATGAAAGATGTAAGTTTATTAGACAAAGTGTGTGCTTGAAATCATTCAGTGTTTCATAATCTTTTCAGAGCTGAAGAAGGTTCAGAATGTAGAAGTTTAGAAAATGGAAACTCCAACTCCACAACTTTATTAGTGCAAAAAAAAACATCATTGTATTTTCACTTAAACAAGCAGCTGTTTTATGTGAATTAGTTATATAAAAATTTAACAGTGCAAATTCCTTGCTGACAGTTTAACCAAAAGGCATTTCCAGTGGAAATTGGCCGACATTTCCTCAGCATAACCATGTATAATATCCACAAAACTTAAAAAGAGGTTATACATACACAATACGGTAATATTATGTTGAAGCACAGTACGTATCACTCCGCCAGGCTCCTGACATTATGATAGCCGTAATGCTCCGACAATCCATCAAGCAGTCCGGGTTCGTAGCTTAGCAAAGTCGTACTAAAACATTTGACAGATTTTCGAGCGCCGTGTACCACATAAAATCGTTTCAAGGTCAGTAAACACAACCAGAATTCATATATAAGGCCCATTGGATTATAAGGGGCACTGTCGATTTTAAGAAAAATCGAAGGACTGATTTTAAGTGTGCCGTATTTTCCAAAAAACACGGTAATAACGACGGCCCGCTAGCAGGCTTAACCAAAAATAGTGCTTTGTTGTGTATCTGACGGACGAAAGCTAAACCAGTTCCACACCACTGAAGTTGCAGCATTTTTACAAACCAATTCTGGTTCATCCGTTTCATTTAACGATCCACTTTCGCTTTTCTCATTCTGCGTCGCCGCCATGTGCGTTTTACCCATATTCTATCGCGATATTTCATTTTCCTATCGTTGCCCAAAATTACATTAAAAGCAAAATCATTAAAATTTAATAAACTATCATCTTGTCTTTATTTTTAGTTAGCACATACCTTAAACACTTCAAGCTGTAAGCTAATGATAGTTATATAAGAGCAGATGCTGGTGCAATAAGCTGTACGTTTTACGTCCAATGGATGCATGATCTGATTAGTCGACTAATCGCAAAGATAATCGATTAGTTGACTATCAAAATAATTGTTTGTGGCACCCCTAGTGGCCACCAGACTCTGGACCTCTCTTCCTCTGAGCTTGAGGTCAGTGGACTCTTTCAAGAAACAACTAAAAACTCATCTTTTCAGACTTGCATTTAGTTAATTCTTCTTTTTTTCCTGGTATTTTGCACTGGTAGTTTGTCCTGAAGCACTTTGTAAATTTGTCTTGAAAGGTGCTTTAGAAATAAAATTTTAATTACTTACTTGATATATGATATAAGATAAGACATTCTTTCTTAGTCCACGTTTTTACAGACGGACGAAAGCTAAACCAGTTCCACACCACTGAAGTTGCAGTATTTTTACAAACCAGTTCTGGTTCATCCGTTTCATTCAACGATTTGCTTTCGCCGCCATGCTTTTTCCGACGTGTGCGTATGAAAACAAAGGCACTGCGCATGCGCGTTTAACCCATACTCTATCGCGATATTTAATTTTTCTATCGTTGCCCAAAATTATACCGGTATTACCGTGAACAGTATGATATGGCCCAGCCCTAATAAAAAACATGAAAAAGTCATGTTTTTTCATTCCAGGATCCCCATGTCTTTTAAAGGTGAAGTTGGAAAGAAATGGACATATTTGAAGGCCATCACCTTTTTTCAGTCACATTATTAAAGCAGACAAACTACAAGCTCATTTTCATTCCAACAAGTCATCTTCTGACCTGGACTAACAACACTGGCCTCAACTGTGTTTAATATTTAGGCACGTAGATTATTTATGTGCTTCAGCTCTTCTTAAATTTTACCACCAACACGTTTCAGAAGGAGCAGCTTTTAATTTGAAGGCCAGCTGTCTCTGTTTCCTGTTTTCATTGTTCTTCAGTGCATTAAATTGTGTTACACAAAAATAAGAAAAGCAAAGTTTTCGAGCGTTGAAGAATGAATTCACACGTCAATAAACATTTTCATCAGCACAAGCAGGAAATAGCCCAAAACTGCTATTTCTCATTCTACAATTTCAACAACTGCACATGAATTATACTTTATACACAGACCCACCATCTCTGATTGCTCTGAAATCTCACTTACAGCTAATGGAAATAAAGAAAAGTCCAGACTGACAGTTTGCTGTCCTTGCCCTGAGTTTCCACGTTTTCACCAGCTAGACAGTGAGATAACGATGATTCAATATCCAGACTTATTTTCCTTTCTGTGCTCATTTATTAAAGACCGGCCTCTCACCGTGGCTCTCTCTTTGACCATCGTAAAACTGAAAGCATACGAAATATTGTGTTAGCTAACCAACATTGCAAACTAGCTTGTTACACGCTTATTGCAAGCTAACAAGATAAAACGTTCATCTTAATCATAAAAATTATCATTAAGCAAAACAAAATAAAATTATGATTTTATCATCATTCATACTGACAGACAAATGTCGTCCAAAGCTACAACATTTTAAGGTTCATATGAGCTTAAAACAATAATACTTCAGCATCACGGTAAGCCATCTTGGATTTTTCTTTTTTCTAAAGTAACCAAAAAAATATTACAAAGCAGCCACTAGAGAGAGGGCAGTTTACAAAACCGTATAATCCATCTTAATTTTTAAAAGTCAGAACCAATGACTGTATAAAAGATGGACAACGCGACACCACCTCCTCCCATTGTGCAAAAATAAAGCCAAAATATCCCGCTTGTGGAGGCTGCCATCTTGCATTTTTGGAGCCAGAGTCTGCGCAGTAGTGACTTGAGGTGGAGCGACTGTGTAACGCTCCCGCCCATACACCCGCTAGACGTGACCGCAAACACGCCCCCCTACACTTTTTACGTAGCCCGGCTGCTCGAGTTTTTTGCTGGTTTACCGCGTTCCCCCAGACAAGCTAGAGGAGGAGGCTGGGGAGAGGGAGGTCTGGGCTTCTCTGCTTAGGCTGCTGCCCGCATGACCCAGCCCCGGATAAGCGGAAGAAGATGGATGGATGGAACAAATAGCCTGCTCATTGGTGTGTCAAACAAAACATGCCACAGAAAACATGAACCGAACAATACTTCTCTTTTACAAAATGTGACTGTAAAAACTCCTCAGACAGTAATTAAGAACCTCATAAGCCCTCCAAAGATAAATAAAAGGTGAAAGGACTGGTTCTTATATAGCTCTTTTATACTCAAAGCACTTTATACAACTCGTTCATTCACCCAATCACACCCATTCACAAAAGAACATTATCTAAGCTGTTTTAGTGCTTCATGCACATTCACACTGCATCGGAGAGCAACATTCTGGATAGTAGCTGACCTGCTCTACCACCTGAGCTACAGCCACCCCGGTCAAAGGTCACTCGCCAATTCTACAAAGCTTGGTTGTTTATTGTTTAATATCATTCAGACCTTAAATGATAAGCAGTGGGAACGTTTGGATCCTGACCTGAGAGTTTCCAGTGTACAATGTGGACTCTGTAGCGCAGCAGACAGAAACTTCACGCCTGAATCCTGCAGGTCATTGTTAGTCAGGTCCAGCTCTTTCAGAAAAGAGGACATGGAGCTGAGAACTGAGGACAGAGCTTTACAGCTTCTCTCTGAGAGGTTACAGCCACTTAGTCTGTAAAAAAAACAAATTAATTAAATCAGTCAAATGAATTTTTAAAATGCCACCATGCAATATAATTACTGGTTGACTAAATAGCTTCATTAAAACACAGCTGTCCTTCTATCAGCACTTACTCCTTGTAAGCTTCACCTCCTCCACCTCGTAATTCAGAGGACATTAACATAAACTGTAAATCTAGTATAAACATAATTTCTGAATCATGTTTGGAAATGTAATCTTCTCTGATCCATTTGCATAGTTTAGAGCCTGATATTGAAATATATCTGTGGACAGCATGGACATTCACAGCAGCAAAGACCACAGAAGACGACTCTGTTCAATAAATATTACACTCATGCTGTCCAAAGGTAGGTAAAACTCTGGTTGTTGCAGCCATCCAGTAAGACATGCTTTGTATTTGCTGTTGTGCTGTAGTTTGTGACACCTTGTGGATGAGTTGTGAAGGATGATGAAAAGAAGATTCAAACCCAGGCCCTGGAGTCACAACTCTAACCTTCAGTACATCGCTCACCTGCTCAGCCAGGTAAGCTATAGCAGCAGTCAGCAGTGTGTGAGTTAATTTGAAGACAATGATGAGAATAGCTATAAGTCAGGGGAAAAAAACAAACAACAACTTATTATAAGAAGAGCAGGTTCAGGGAGGGACAACCATCTGCTCCAACCAGTTTGGGAGTGAGGGGAGAGAGCAGGCCAAAAACAACAAAGAAACAAAAAACACACTGTGGAAGACCGAGGCAGAGTTTAGTAATTAACTCAATTCAACAGTGGTGCATGAACACATGAAAGTGGAGAGATTTGGGTGAAGAAGTAATGCTCATTACATCCTGGGAAGAGCCCAGAAATCTAAGCTTAAAAGTGTAACTAAAGACGTTTCTGTGGCTACAATGATTCACTGAGTAATTCAAATGCAAATGCTTTGTTTAATGCATGAGCCACCATGCATGTAAAAGTGAGTGTTTCACCAATATTTGTGACCAAAAATAGACCTGCAGTAGAAATGTATCTAAAAGCATGCATGTGAATATAAAGTATTACAACATTTGGCAGTTTTTAAACAAAGACTGATAACACAACAGCAGCACTGATGATCATAGTTTATGGTAGTCTCAGCGTTTCGAGTACACAGAGTTCTTGAGCCATCAAAGAGGTTACAGTTATATAGGAGTAATCCCAAACTTTAGGATACAAATTCATACAAAGACAGAAAGCCTGGTGAAATAAATTACTGACACAGTTGGATGTTTGAAGTAAAACATGAGTACAAATGTACTTACAGAGCTTTGTTGGAGGTTTTGAACACTGGCAGCAGCCTCAGAAGAGCCTCCTCCGAAGCAGAGTATTTCTTCAAGTCAAACACATCCAGAGCTTTTTCTGATGACAGTAAGATGAAGACCAGAGCTGACCACTCAGCAGGAGACAGTTCATCTTCGGAGAGACTTCCTGATCTCAGGGACTGTTGGATCTCCTCCACTAGAAAACGATCATTCAGTTCATTCAGACAGTGGAACAGATTGATGCTTTTCTCTGCAGACAGATTCCGATTCTTACTGAGCTTCTTCTTGATGTACTGGACTGTTTGTTGATTGGTCTGTGAGCTACTTCCTGTCTGTGTCAGCAGGCCTCGTAGGAGAGTCTGATTGGTCTGCAGTGAAAGACCCAGGAGGAAGCGCAGGAACAAGTCCAGATGTCCATTTGGACTCTGTAAGGCCTTGTTCACAGCACTCTGGTAGAAGTATTTCTCTGAAGATTCTCCTGTTTCAGATTTCTTGGAGGTTGTTTGTTGGTCTTCCATCAGATTGAGTCCAGAGTTGATGAAAGTCAGATGGACATGAAGAGCAGCCAGAAACTCCTGAACACTCAGATGGATGAAGCAGAACACCTTGTCCTGGTACAGTCCTCTCTCCTCTTTAAAGAGCTGTGTAAATACTCCTGAGTACACTGAGGCTGCTCTGATATCAATGCCACACTCTGTCAGGTCTGATTCATAGAAGATCACGTTTCCTTTCATCAGCTGATCAAAAGCCAGTTTTCCTAGAGACTCCATCATGTTCCTGCTCTCTGGACTCCAGTGTGGATCTGTCTCAGCTCCTCCATCATACTTGACCTTCTTCACTTTGGCCTGAACCACCAGGAAGTGGATGTACATCTCAGTCAGGGTCTTGGGCAGCTGTACTCCCTCTTTGGTATTCAGCACATCCTCCAGAACTGTAGCAGTAATCCAGCAAAAGACTGGGATGTGGCACATGATGTGGAGACTTCGTGATGTCTTGATGTGGGAGATGATCCTGCTGGCCTGCTCCTTATCTCTGAATCTCTTCCTGAAGTACTTCTTCTTCTGTGGGTCAGTGAACCCTCTGACCTCTGTGACCATTTCAACACACCTAGGAGGGATCTGATTAGCTGCTGCAGGTCGTGTGGTTATCCAGAGGTGAGCAGAGGGAAGCAGTTTCCCCCTGATGAGGTTTACCAGCAGCACATCTACTGAGGTGGACTTTCTAGGGTCAGTTAGGATTGTAGTGTTGTGGAAGTCCAGAGGAAGTCGACACTCATCCAGACCATCAAAGATGAACACAACCTGGAAGTCTTCAAAGCTGCAGATTCCTGCTTTTTTGGTTTCAGTAAAGAAGTAATGAACAAGTTCCACCAAGCTGAACTTTTCCTCTCTCAGCACATTCAGCTCTCTGAAAGTGAATGGAAATATGAACTGGATGTCCTGGTTGGCTTTGTCTTCAGCCCAGTCGAGGGTGTATTTCTGTGTTAATACCGTTTTCCCAATGCCAGCCACTCCCTTTGTCAGCACTGTTCTGATTGGTTCATCTCTTCCAGGTGAGGCTTTAAAGATGTCTTCTCGTCGGATTGTTGTTTCTGGTCTGTCTGGTTTCCTGGATGCTATTTCAATCTGTCTAACCTCATGTTCATCATTGACCTCTGCAGTTCCTCCCTCTGTGATGTAGAGCTCTGTGTAGATCTGATTCAGAAGGGTTGGGTTTCCTGCTTTAGCGATCCCCTCAAACACACACTGGAACTTCTCCTTCAGAGCAGATTTAAGGTTACGATGACAAACTACAGCTTGAAGTTCTGAATGAGAAGAAATATGTAGAATATCATTTGAAAATGAAAATATACACTTAATTCCAAAAACAATGAATCTTTAAAACACGTTGCTCTGTCTCTTAAGACATTAGTAAATGTTTCATTTATCCAGCAGCTTAAATCTTTAGAGAAATCCTCTTACTGCTCTGCAGACAGTCAGCCAGCTCCTCCTGCTTCATTTTCCTCAGGAACTTCAGTGTGATCTTCACAAGTGCCTCTCTGCTGCTGCTCCTTCGACTTGCTAAGCACTCTGGGTAATCTGGACTCAGAACCTTCTGGATCTTCTTCAGCTCGTTCTTCACAAAAGTGATGATGTTGTCCTCCAGCAGCTGGAACAGAATACTTTATGAATGAGCCAATCAGACTGAAATCATGGAGCCAAACATCAGCATGGAGAGGACTGTGAACACAATAGATGTAAAAGTAGTTGTTGTACATGTACAGACCATAAATATGGAGTCCAGGTGTGTTTGATGCTGCTGGGCAGACTGACCACTGGGAACCTCTGAGCTCTCCTGGTCCACTCTGTGGAGGAACCATGAAGAATCAGTTCAAGCACAAGATAAAGATCCAGTAGTTTCTGCTCAGGTAACTTCATCTGAATCAAGTTTGTCATGTTTTAAACTCTCAGATTGTGAAAATATCAGGCATTTTCAGTCTGTTTTATGGACTCTCTTTCATTGCTGATGGATGATGTTGCAGAAGCTCAGACTTCATTAAATTGAACAAATTAACTCAGTGGGAGGTAAAACTGATATACCATCAACCACCTCTACAAGCAGTTCATTGCTTAAAGACCAGAACATTATCCCAGGTCTGCCCTCCACCACTATAACAACAGCTTTACAAACTGGGTAGATTAGTGTAGGACATGTGAGAAATACCTGTTGTGTCATTTTGTCACAAATCATCTGACACCTCTGATTTTTTTCTAAAACAAATTTTGCATATTTAATGAATTTGTGAAAGTTTTACCGTCATACTAATAATACAATTGAAATTTGGTTCCTTAGTCATCGATTCATAAGTTCAGGAAATTAGATGAGTTTTTCAGGGCAACCCCCCCACACATGTAATCTCTTTTGAAATCACTAAACAAATGTAACGTCTAGTCTAAAGGTCACAATCTGAAGATCAAATCTGTTTTTGTTCCCTGTGATTAAGTCTGAGCATCAGTATCCTGGGATTTATCCACTACATCCACACCACTGTTGTTCAGTGTTCTCCTGATGGAGGTCTCATTAACTGTATTAATCATTAATTATCCGGGCTTTAGCTGCTTACACGTTACCCTGGGTCTCTTTGTGACCTCTCAGACTGTTTAACAGATCAGACACAAAGACAGATCAGAGACAGAGCAGCTCTGTTCTTTAAAGGCAAACATGAACCCACTCAGTACACACTTTCCCCACAGATATGAGCATCACTGTCCTGAAACAGCAAATGACCAAGTCTGACATTTTTATCTTTTTGTTTCATCATTTTCTTTGTAAAAATCTGAGGATTTTTCAGCTCGTATTTATCCAGGAAAACGCAAACATCTAAAGGAGCTCATCACAGTTCTCTGACCTCGTTGGTCCAGGTTCATCACTGAAGTATGGAGGTTCATCTTTGGACAGGTCACTCATCACAGACAGACAGCTGGATCCTGCAGACTGTGACCTCTGACCGCAAACATGTTTTATTCAACGATAAATTATCTGATGAAAGTCATTGAAGCACCTCTGATCACACAGACTGCAGATAATGCAGCTGTTTCCTGTCAGTAACAGTCCTCTTAGATTAGAGTACAGCTTTTTACAGGAAAACAAATGTCCCTGAATGCAACAGTGAGAAACAGTCTGCCTCTGTGGCTGTGATAGCTGCCGTTAGGAGCGTTCATGTGTTTGTAGTTATACGAGGAGATGTACCATCATGGAAATGTTAACAAATCCTGCAGCATCACGTGGCACGCACAAACAACTTCCACTGATCAGAGCGATGTCCTCTTTAAGGTCTGCAAACCTTAGTTTGCTTTCTAGAGCAGCGTATCATCCTCACAGAGCACAGCTGGCACGCTTGTTTCTTTTAGCTTAGCCACTAGGCTAAAGTCAAACTACCCACTGCTAGCAGCTATTTCCATCATAGTTTAGGATCCAGATGTGTGAGCTCTAAATTTGCACCTGTGATTAAAATAAATAGTTAAAAACAGCCAATTGTGTCCAAATGTGTGTTAAAAGCAGATAAAATGACAGTTACACCTGTGCCTGTGTGACCTTTGAGACACTACTCTCCTACAGAGATGCATTTTAGAAACCAGTAAACATCAAAATCATTTAAATCAGACAAACTGACATCAGTTCATGTTACTGACAGCTCACCTCTCTGCAGCAGACACTTTAAAATCAACGAGACCACCTTTAGACGTGTCACTCCTTAAGGACACAAAGCTGGATGGAGGTCCAGGCTGGTTCCTGTGAATAATGATGGAGCAGTGATGCGAGTGCTGAGCTGTGACATGGAGAATAGTCATGGACAGTTAGAGATGGTCATCTCACCTCTGAGATTTGGTCTGGCTCTCACGTTCCCCACACAGAATGGTTTTAGAGCGAGGGACTCCCTCCTCTCTGTCCTCACACTGATCCATGCTGCTCAATTTACATCCACATCAGCTCACAAACACTTTCTACCTTCACCTGCAGAGAAAACACAAATCATTTCATCAACTGAAATCCTCCTTTCCATCATGTTTGCTGTCCAAATATCAACTGCTTCTTTCCTGCTTCATCTCAGTGTCAGCTGAGAGAATGACAAACCCACTATGTGTCAACATTTGATGGATGATGACACAGAAATGTGAAGTGATATCGACCTAAATGTGTCCTAATGATAATGAGAAGCTTTGATGAGTTGTGACTGTGTGAGGTGTTACTAGGATGTTAGCCCAGCCCTGAAATCTTTGCTATTTTCACTTGATAACTGTTAGGTTTTGTATTGTTGATTGTCATTTATGCTTAGAAATATCTACTTATATATGCTTAGAGTTTTATAGTTAGTTGTAGATTGGTAGAGGTTTGATCCTTAATAGTCTGCAAACTTTGTGTGCACACCTACATCCTGGGAGCATGGGAAGAGGTCGTACCTTGTCTTATTGTTTTATGGCAGGATAAACGTATCTATATCTGTTTTAGGCTAAGTGCCTTTTGTTTAGATGAACTGCTGGACTTCCAGACCAGCAGGTTTAGGGAAGTCATTTATGGGGTCACACTCTGACCCCATACACACACACACACACACACACACACACACACACACACACACACACACACACACAGGCAAGGTACTCTTTGTTTGTATGTAGACGTCATATGTTAATGAACCTATGCATATTCATGTAACCTCAATAAAAGAGCAGTGTTACGGGGGAGCGGACGAGAGCAACTGGGGTCAAGCGAAGGAACGGCGTTTGTCCGGTTCTCTCCCGTGCACGAGAAACATGAAGAACTTTGCCTACTTCGTGTCTTGCTTGCTATGTAATTATATTGTCTTCAACGTTCCAGCAAATAGGTTCAAGGTACAAACCCATCAATAACAGAACCTGTTATATATATATATAACAGTTGTTATATAACAGCTGTTATATAACAGTAAATACATTTTTTGTATTTAAAAATAAGTGGGCTATATATATATTTATATATATCTGCCCAAAAAGAATTTTATCCAACCAAGGAAGATAATTTGTTAACGAGGTAAGTGTTTGGCCACAGTGTGCCAAGTAGCTGCCAGGCCAAAGTTTTGTGTGATTGTGTTTGAGAGACGATTTTCTTTTGTCTTTGAAGCTCAACTCAAGACTTTGCAGCTTAATGAAAATAGAAGTGTCACCGCAGCGTATCACCCACAGACAAATGGCCTCGACGAAAAGAGCAATGACAACATAAAAAGGTATGTTTAATTTGTATGTAACATTTCAATAGCTGTTAAGACACTTTCACCATTGTTTCTTTTTTTATGTCCACACGTAGAGCCCTCAGAAAATTAGTCAACAGTCAACAGAATGACTGGGATGTGTATCTGGATGCTACACTGTTTTCTTTGAGGTCCAAGGTCCACACCACAACCAAATACACACCATTCCGTTTAATGTATGGGAGAGAAGCTACGTATCCTTCTGAAGTTCCTGTTGAAGTCCCGGTAAGTGTTTTTTTAAGAAATTGTGTTTATGCAACCACTATGATAATGCATAATGTACATGTAAAAATAATTGTAAAGCGTGCATATCGATATTGCCTGCAGACTTAACCTTCTCAGCTTAACCTCTATATGAAAGACACATTTTAAAGATAAAGTGACTAATTACTTCTTTGTATTTGTATCTTTATGTAAAGTAATACATGACGAGGAGACCTTTCAGTATAATGTGTTCACCTGTGCAAGTGTATCAAGAGTAAAAAGTGATTATACAAAAAAAAGATACGAGTCTATCTTTGTGGCTTTCTGTGCTCAAAGCTCTATAATAGTATGTTTAATTTTAAAGACCAGTTATTATTGTTAGATTTTTTTGTTCATGTTTCACATGCATTATTTGCCTTTCAGATTTTAGTTGTTAATGAAGATGTGAAAATTTTAGCTGTCCTCCATCATTCTCCCCGAGGAGTCGTGTTACAGTGACTTTGTATCTTCTACAAGAGACGCACAAGACAAAGTTAAAGAAAACTGTAGAGGAAAGTCCCAAGACTTACAAAAGGAAGCATATGCCAGACGAGTCCAGAAGAAGTACAGAAAACTTGTGTACAGTGTTGGAGATGAAATTCTTCTCCTGAACATGAGGAAAAATGGAAGGAAGGGAGGATTTCAGATTTTTCAGGACCCTACACCATTCAGGACATCACAGTCAAATGTATGAGATTAAAAAAAAACACGGAAGGAGCAACTTTAAAAAAATCAGTACAGCGTTGACCATATTAAGCTGTACAGAAAAAGCCAAAATGAAAAATGCCCAAATCGTAGTTAGCCAGTGAACAGCACTGCAAACCTGAAGATGTCCCTATGCCATCCTACTGCTAACCCTCAGTGCCAGCAAAGTCTAGAGGATACCAGAACCTCTATTATTCATTATGCACCTAAAACGGCTGACAAAAGTTGTGCCTCCCACCAAGAGTTAAATTCAGTTCCAGGACCAGAAACGCTTGAACAAGAACTTCCCTCCCGGAAACAAACCATGGAAAATGAAGGTGGCATAGCGAACAACTCTTTTTGTCCAGTTGGTAATTTGTTGCAAGTTTGGCGTTCCAACTTGATTCACTGTTGCATGACTATGTTTGCATTTTGCAGTCTTCAACTCATATTGGATGTAATGAAATGTGCAACTTGCACTGAGCTTGTGGAAGTCTGGCAATGGATCGGTCTATCGGTAATTTTCTCTTTTGCACACCCCCTGTACCTTTCGTATTTCGCTGCATGAAAATGCATGTTTATTGTGTTGACTTTTTTCTGTTGTGGCCCATTGGCCTTTACCTGGCTTTTCCACAAAAATTCTCATGCATGTCTGAGCTAACTTATCTTGTTTTTCTTTACGTAAAGAGGCTATGGGCTGCAAAGGTCACTGGGCGCTTGGAGGCAGTTGTTGGGCCATACAAGCTATTCGATTCCTCTTTTCGAACACTGCAGGGGTCACGGTGGCTTTCTGATGAGGTAAGAGAACTTATCATTATTGACTCTGATTTTGAAGTGCCTCTCCCTCTGAAGCATTTGCAGTGCAGATACCATTGGTGTATAAACTCTAAGTTTTCAAAACAGGTCATTGATGCATACCTGCACCGTCTCATTGAGAGACGAAAGGTAAGTAAGAAATGTCCTTAGCCCACTTATTTTTAAATACAAAAAGTTTATTTACTGTATGTTCTATAACATTTTTGTATACTTATACAGAATGCTGCACACTTGCTCTGTTCAGTAGTTGGAAGCTCATTGTTTTCTGGGCAGTTCAGATGCATCACCACGGTAAGTTGGAAGTTCAGAAGTGGTCCAAAAAGTGGACTCCTTCCTCTTTCTAAGGACAGAGTTCGGCTCCTTTAAAGAAGGCTATATTTGAAAACACGCTGAGACGCATGGTACCTAAGTAAATCGAAAGTATTCTAAACTCAATTCCCACAGTTGAAGTTTCCAGTTGAAGACATGTGGCTGTGCCCTGTGAACTTTGGTACACACTGGATTCTTGTGGTATGTTTTCATATAGTTATTAATTAGCGTAATGTGTTGTGAGGCTGTTTCTTGCTCAAAGTGTTATTCTTAAAAAGTTTTTCAGTTGCAAAAACTATTTTAATTTTTAATTTATTTACTTTTTTTTATTAGATTGTCAACATTTCTGCACAGAAAATACTGCTCATAGACCCCATGGGGAAAGACGGTGTTTATGACAGGAAAATTCTGCACAACTGGAGGTATGCATGATACTGAGGTATTATTCTTAGATAAAACATTTCTTGTTTCATTATAAACTGTTTTTTTAGCTAGGAATTTTCTGAGGATGAGAGGGCATGAAGACACCATGGAGTGGCAGTTACAGACTATGCAACACAACAAGCAACAGGATTCCAGCAGTTGCGGAGATTTACTGTTAAGGTAACCCTTATTCAAATGATTCCATTTATTGTTAGCTACAATTAGGACTTTACATTATAATTATGATAAATCTCACAGTTTGCAGAACACTAGTGAGGTGTTAACCACTATGGAAACAGTTGTGCTGGAGTGAATGCAGATAGCTTGCACCCTACTTGAACATCGAGGTAAGTCCAGTAATGTCCTTATCACGTTAGACTGTGTACTTCCAATTGAGTTCCTAAAGACAAACTGTTAAAGGAGGAAACAAAGCAAACTTACAGTTTCTTCAAACACACCAACAACAAGCTCCACTTACTTCCTCATTGTTCAGCTGCTTCCTGGAAAGCCAGTAGTGATGTGTCAGTCGTGAACGAAAGTGAATGACGCAAGCCCCGTCTCCTTATTGGCAGCCGTGTTTTGTGTTTGTTTTTCTTTCTCTCACCCTCTCTCTCACACTTTTTTTTCCGCTTCACTCCGCACGTGAGGCTTGTGCTTTGCGCTGGGTCAGGGGGGAGGGGCGGTAGCTACACTGGCAGTAGCACCGGTGTTCTGGGAATCCATCCTACCTGGCAAACCATCCTACCCGTTGTTTCTGCGCATGCGCACAACACAAAATTCAGTGGCAAATTGTCCTACCTTTGTGAATATTACCTAGAAAAATACTCTGACCGGTAAAATTAACTGCCAAACCAACCTACCTTTGTGAATGTCACGTACAAGCATACTTAAACTCAGAGGCGGAGCCAGACATTTGAAACACCCGGGGCTTAGCCCTAAAGGGTAGTATGCATGTGGGATTTTTTTTTTTTTTTTTTTTGGGGGGGGGGGGGGGGGGGTAGAAATGACTGAAAGATTAATAGGCTGTGTTTTGAGTTTTGTTCAAAAAAGAATGACTTCATATAGGGAAAAATATATATCACATATGCAGGACACCTTAAACTAGTTTTTTAATTAAGCAGCAAGGCAGAACAAAATCAGGGCTGTATCAAGACACGAGGACTAAACCCCAATGCAACCAGACCCAGAACTGATCCGTAATTAAAACAGGACTACAACAGTTCAAAATCAGGACTACTGAGGACTTAACCAAGACAGAACCAGAATCAGAACTAGATGATAGTAGCACTAAAAATCATCATAGACCTGCACTACACTTGTTTTTTTTAATTCTACCAAAGTACACTATTTAGATTGAGAAAAGTTTATATAATTATTTAGCCTTGTTGTGCAAACAAGCCTGCATAACTTAATAAATGTAGAATTTGAAAAATAGCAAACCTAAAAAGAAACACTAGGTACGAGATACATGAGGACCAATGATACGGTGATACTTTTGGTAAACAACCATTTGACTAACATGTGTGTCTCACCTGCTCTTGTTCATCTCTGTTCTGTCCTCATTCTCCATCTCCCTCTCTGTTCCTCTCTCTCCCTCTTTGTGCTGACAATCATCAAATATACAGTTGAAACCAGATATTTACACACTCTTCAGATAAAAACACAAACACTTTTTTAATTGTAACATCAAATCAGACTAAATGTTTATTTTTTTTTAGATTGATAAATATAAAAACATATTTGTTAACTTTAAGAGTAAAGAGAGAAACTATCTGTATTTCTTAATTGTAAATGGCACCAAATTGTATTCAAAATTGAGCCACACTTATGGAGCTCCACAATTCTTTTTCTGGTGTTTTGGTTGACATCTCTTGATTTTCCCATGTCAAAGAAACAGGCTCTGTGTTTTGCCTTATATGCATCCACAGCTGTGCCACCAATTTACTCACATGGACTCTACTAACCTATCAGAAGCTTCTTCAGCTCAGAATGGAATCGTCTGGAGTTTTCTTGTTAATTAACAATAAACTTAGTGTATATGTGCTCCTAAATTTGATGAAAGTGATAAAAATAGACAGCTCTGTCTCTCTTTATTCTGACATTTAACTAATTCAAAAGATATTTCAATATTTATTTATCCAAAACAAAACAAGTTTACTCTAAATTGATGTTGTACAGTAAAAAAATGTTCTTGTGTTTTCCATAAAGTGTATGTAAATATCTGGTTTAAACTGTGAATATACTGCTGTGTATTGAAGTTCCTCTTGTTTTCCATAGAAATATACTGAACAACATACAAAGCATAATATATAAAATACTACCAGAGTTTTTTCTTTGAAAGAAGCTCCTTATGTCCATTCTTGTATATCAGTACATTACTGAAACCGATTTATTTAGCCGTGGAGGGAAACAACTGAAAATATGAAATAAACACACATGTAAGCTAAGACTCTCTAAAGAAACAGCATTGTTGTTGTTCGGCTTTTCATTTCGCCATTTGTTGATTCACTCGAAGAGCAAGTAATGTAATATGGGTCAAGTGATCCGTTTGATATCAATCTTTCGTGACACACCGTCATATTTACATTATTTGTACAGTACGAATGATTTGCTTTGGTACCTGGTCGAACTTCAGTTCTCCTCTGTCTGCCTGGCTCCGTTTCTCCAACAGCGCACTCGCAGGCAGCAGCTGCCCCGCCCCGCTTAGTGCCTGAGCTCGGATCATACCAATATTAGGGGGGATTTACGCACAGTCGTAAATTCCCACAGTGTGCACTATGTGCTTCGAATATTGTGTGTAGTTTTTGTTTTATACAGTTGTCAGCCAGGCATCTAACTATGAAAAAATTACACTCCAAAAGACCCCGGGCTTCTGAAAAAACAACCCAGGCTTAAGCCCAGTAAGCCACCCCCCGCTCCACCACTGCTTAAACTGCTAAAATTTTGTGGCAAATCGTCCTACTTTTGTTAATCTCAGCTCCAAAGTTGATGCTTTCTGTCTTGCAACCATAACCATTACAAATTCCTCAGTTTTATTTAAGTATGGATATCTACCATCATTTATCTTCCCTGCATATCTACTGTTTATGTTGGAGAGAAACAATGATGGAGTTTCTAGGTGCTCAAACACAGAGTTCTGTTAGTGTTGGTGTATAATGTGAAATTGGTCCACTTACATTTAATGAGCAAATGCTTAGATCATCCGTGTCCAGCGATGTGCAGTTGGCCTTTTGAAGGACTGCACTGGAGCACGTCTGTGGTGGGAGAAAAACACCCCTCTGCAGGAGCTCCCACATTTATGGGACTACTTTATGCTGCCTGATTTATGCTTAGCAATCATGCTTTTTTTCTCCTTCAGGAACCACAGGGACAGATTGTGTAATGGAAACAAACTGTGTTAAGCTCTAAGTTGGTCCATAAAAGATGTCAGTTAAACAGAATTCTCATAAAAATACTTAACAAAATGTCATAACTCAACAAACTGATGTCCCCAAATGAGAAACAGCTCAACTTATATTGTATCTAAATAAAGCATTTTAAACATCACAGCTGAAAACCACAGAGACAATAACCGACCATGACACAAGAAGAAACCCCATTCCTCCCTGTGTGTTCACAACAGAAGGTTAAGCCCATTTTTTTGGCCTCTCCACTTAAACCAGCCCCAGCCTCACTCCAAACCACGAAGGACTGCAGCAGCAGCCAGGTAGCTCAAAAGGAACCAAAGGTAATTATTACATCATATACCTGTAGTACTATGACAAACAATACAAACTAAATCCTGTACCATCATTTGTCATGTATGGGAAAGAACTAACCAAATTAAACCTTTGTGCTCTATATTTTTCTTCCTGTACACTTGTAAAACAATAACTGTATACAGACTGATAATACACCCGGCCTATCTATGTTATGATGCCATTATGCCGTTATGGGTAAACTGTGTCTAAAGGAATGTAAATTATTGAAGCAGGGAAGATAAACATCAGTGCTGCACTTATGGCGCCGCTCACATGGTTCATTTGTGCAGCATGACAGATTATGCAGATATTGCTCCTGGTGTTGACTTCTAAAAATTACAAACAGCAGAAAGGTATCGCAGGAGAGGCGACAAACTGCCTGTGTGCCTGACATAAACTACATGGATGGGAAAATTCACTGCTTTCCAAATGATTTCGCTGATTGCTGGGATGTGCACTGTCTTGCCAATCTTTTAAACAATGTCCTGGGAGGAGGTGTGGCCTTCCTTGAAAACCTGTACACGAGCAGTATTTCCCTCACTTATTGTTTGGCTCTGTCTCAAATAGAGAGTGACTCATCGTAGGACATTTTAGGATTTAGTGACGTCAACAGACACATCTATGTGTACATGAACTGGTGTTCAGTACAAGGTGACACATGAAAGTTTGACTAACAAGTTTAAGTCACGGTTGTTTGTTGTGAAACTCTAACAAGTCTAACTTTATTTAAGCTGAGCTAAAATTCATTATTGATATGAAGCTATTCATTCAATCATTCACAGCATTGCTTAAAGTAAAAGTCATTCATGGGAGGTTTTGATGGCAGAGGGGCATGCTGGGAAATATTTTTCTTCTTTCTGACCTTTCACCCTTTGATTTGTCGAAGTCATAGCCACCAACCTGTTGTCTGGCTTTGTCTCCTTCTCCTGTTTGTTTCTTAAATCAGTTTTTCCAATTTTCCGTTTGACTATTTCTTTTGTTTTGTTTTTGCAGGCTACTTTATTTATTTGTTTGTTTCATTTGTTATTTAAAAATAATATTGCCAGATTTCTGGAGAAGGGGCAAAGGGACACTCAGGAAGACATGAAAACATGACACAAACATTCAAATCTCAGATGTTTCTTAGCAGAAAAGCTGAGATTTATGTCCTATAAAACTCACAGCATCACAGCAGAGGTCGCATTGGTGTAGAAACCACACACACACACACACACACACACACACACACACACACACACACACACACACACACACACACACACGCTTTAGTTATCCGATGAACGTCCCTCTGTCAGGGCTCCTCTCAGTGAAAGGTGTCGTCTCCAGGTCACTGGCAGGTCCTCCATCAGCGCCTCCAGGTGTGGATCCTGATCTGCGGGACTTTCTCCTCCAAACCAACCACACAGCAGCAGCAGCAGCAGAGAGCAGCAGGGTTATGAAGGTTGTGTTGATGATGGGAGTTTTCGTGTGTGTCTCTGCTTCAAGTGGGGGCTGCAGAGAGACAAACATGAAATAATGTGAGACCCACTGCGCTGACTCAGCAGCTGTGATGTGCTTCAGTGTTTAGCAGAGGTGATGCTGATGTTGGTGCTCCTCTCACTGACCGTCACTCTTACAGCTTCGGCGCGTGGTGTGAGCTCTCTCTCGTCTTAGGAGAGGCGTGTCCCTCTGGTCTCATGTTACAGTCTGTGAGGCTTAACATGAGTTTGAAACTTGTGTTATTTGGTTGTGTGTGGGTAATAAAGGAACAGTTCCAACCACTTCCAGAGGCCTGTGGTAAAAATTAGGACTACACCTGATATCTTTTCAGGCCCTTTCTACTTTGCTTTTTAATTGTTTGCTCTTTTTGGGTGCTCTCATTTCCACACTGCTGATTTTACAGAGACCATAATCAAGTGTTATTATGTCAGCGGGCTTTGAGGAAATAATTGTTGGCAATGCAAAGCTGGGCCATTTCTTGTCTCATAAAGCTCGTAAACTATGGTAACAGGGATTGCAACTAAAGGATTTATAAATAAAAAAATAAAATAAAACATGACAAAAAAAAGCGTATCACAGCAGAGGTCATGTTTGTAAAAAAAACAAAATCAGCTCTGACTGATTTTGATAAGATCAGGGACGGGCAGAGTGTAACAGTTGGTGAAATGTTAGTATTTGACCACTAGGCGTAGCTCTTGTAATGATAATGTAATTAACACATTTTATTTTGTATGTTTTATTTTTATGTTGAGCATAAACATTTTCCCTTTTTTGCACACCGGATTGGTGTAAAGTCAATTTGATACAAGGAAAATAACCGGTTAATTTTTTGAGTATAAGGTAAGGGCAGAGGTCATTTCCTGTTTTGGGAAGTAAGGTCAGAGAAGTTGCTCATGGTGAATGTCAAAGAAGAAATAAGTCCTAAGTTCCAATTACACCGGTTTGTCTACTTGCAGGCCAAAGTGGTATGTTTGTTTATATTTTGTGAATTTTATATTGTAATATGTTTTAATGCTGAAATATAATTTTCTTGTACATTTGTATTTGTACCTGTGTACGTTAAGAGAAGCACAGTAAACATCAGTAAAGAAGAACTCTCGTGTCTCTCGTGTATGTGTACAAGCCGGCATACAGAGAGACTTTCCAACACACTATTACTGAACAAGACTCACAGCTAAGTAATGAATGGCAAATGTTCACAGGACACTCACTGTTTACTTGACTGTGAGTCAAGTACTTGACTCATAAGTAAAGATATCAAAGTTTCTTCATTTAATTTTTAAAACAAATATATATATTTTTTATTAATCATCATCATCATCACCAAATAATAATAATAATAATAATAATAATTATTATTATTATTATCATTATTATTATTGTTAGTAGTAGTAGTAGTAGTAATAGTAGTAGTAGTATTAGACAGTGGGGTAATTTTCATTTATTTTTAATTTAACCTTTATTTAACCAGAAAGATCCCATTGAGATTAAAAACCTAATTTCAAGGGAGACCTGGCCAAGAAAGCCAGCAGCAAGTGTCTCACACTCAATTAAACACAGGCAGCAACAACACACATGCAAAAATAAAATGAAAAAAAACAAAAACAAAAACATAAAATAAAATAAAATTCAATAATTCTCTCTTTGCATGGTGGTATGGCACCAGTTTGACTGAACAGTTTGGTTGCTCCAGTCTCTTCATCTTCTGGTTCTCTCCTCAGTTTTCAGTCGCAAAGGAAAACAATCCCAGGTGTTAAAGCTGCTATTTTAAGGACTGTAATCCATGTCCAGTGAGAGGACTCTGATGGCTGCAGAGGGCAAGAAAATGGAAATCAGACATGTTAGTAAGTGGAAGTTTCAGTTTCAGTCCTGAATTCATTTTAACAGAAAACCAAAAATGGCACAGTTCAAAGCTCAAGGTATGATGAGATGTGTCTACGTGACCTGACTATTGACCCCGAATTGCATTTCCAGAACACGGTTTAACTGTAGATCTGCCTGTGTTAGAGAGCCTAAAAGGCTGCTAATGAGAGGAGACACTAATAATATAGTTATTTCCTTTTTCACTTCCTGTGGTTGTCTTTATGTTCCCTGGTTTACATATGAGTGGGGAGATTCATGGTCATGTGTGTCATATTATTGTCAACACACACAGTGAGCACAGTAACACATTTGAAATCCAGTGCATTTGTTACAATAAGGGATTATTACCTGTTATAACATTCTGTATCATTGTTTGGTATGGTAATATGTCTTTGAACAATAAGACCAGACTTAGTAATCTGGTTAAAGGGGCTGTTTCGATTTCAGGGAGGTCTCGGGTCCAGCATGTGGACTTACAGGCAGGTGCTGAGGAAGGCGACCTGTGTCATGTTATGTTCAGACCATCCTCTTTAATGATTTTCAGCTGCTTCCCTCATGTCGTCAGTATAAAGTGCCTGCAGTGAAGACAAAGAGACATAGAGTGTCTTTTGTATTTGCTGCTATAATCATGGTTAATAACACTAAACTATAAGGGTTGTTGCCATTGCACTTTTTTGATGATAAAATTTGGTCTGTTCTCTCTCGGCTTTGTGTGTGTTGTGTTGTGTTTGTTTGTTTTTGTCTCTCTGTATGGATAGAGATCAAATCAATTTCCCACTGGTGACAATAAAGTCACCATTGACCGTTGATGTTTTCTCTCCCCACATGTTCACAGCTATAGACTAAAGCACTTATGTTCTTAAAAATGTATGAACAGCTCCCCCGTGTGGTTTGAAAAAGCACCTTGTCTGCTTCTAGACCAGTGGTCGGCAACACCCAAACTGCCCAGAAAACACTGGGAGCCACCAATTTTTGAGATCTAAAATGAAGATAACGCTGCATATATTGTTTGATTGTTTTATGTTTAAGCTTTGTATAAACAACTATAATGTCCTGCTTATGAAATCCATGGAGTACTACAGAGAAAATTGCATTTAAATTATGTAATGAATGCATTTTGAACATTATGAAATAATAACAACGAAGAAACACAATGAGTTAAGGCTAGCGCCAATCTCTCTCTTAAGTTAAATACTTATAATTTGTTGGCCCAAGTTACGTGGGCCTAAGAATGAAAAGAGCTGCATGTGACTTGGGAGCTGTGGGTTGTCAACCTGTTATAGACTCAATCCTTTGTGGTTTTCATTCAGTCCTGTGGACAAACTCATTTTGCTGCATAAATGAAATGATCTAATATTGATTTGTGCTCTTGATTCTCTATAGAAATTGATATGAAGCCAAACTATCTATTGTAAAATGAATAATGTTCTAATAATATTCCTTCCTCCGTGAACATGACGACACATGTCTGTCCCGTAACAAAATGACTCAACTATGATGGAGCTAAAAAATACTGAAGTCTGGTTACAGCTGCAGATGTTTCACTCTGAGTGACTCTCAGATCCTTCATTTCTGTTCATCTGTGGGAAGTAAAGGAGTTTTTGGTTTGGTTATACTTTAGTGTTTTACAGAAAACACACATGTAATTATGTAATGCTGCAAGTACACACTTTAGACTATTAAACTCATTTATTCATGTAAAGAGAAGGACTGTATCTAGACTGAAGGCACCAAAGAAGACACTGGAGCAACCAAAGAGTTTATTTAGAGACAGAATGAGTAGAAATACAAAGGCAGATGGATAAAATGTAAAAGTCATGCAAACTAAAGATAAAATAAAAATCAAAGAAGAAATGACAGAATATAACGAGATATGACTGTCCTGTTAGAACACATTTCTTGTGATAATAAATCTGAAAAACTTTAATGTTTCTAAGCTTCACAATAAACATCCCAAAGCACATTGAGAGTAAAGCTGGTACTTCACACCTGGGTGTTTTTAGACGCTGAAAACGAGAAATGCTTAACGAGTGGCAGCCACTGATGAGCTGAAGAGGAGGAGGAAGGTCCGTGTGAATGCATCGGGTGTGGATGTTGCACAGCACCACTGATTTCATCATCCAGTCCACAAAGTCGAGGAGCCAAAGATCCTCCTCTGTAAAGCTGACAGCAGCTCAGGCTTGTTGTGGTTTCTAATGACAGAATTTCAGAGAACAGGAAACATATATTCAGTTAAACTCAGACACAAGTTTGAGTTTGTGGTGTTCACATTTCATTGTCATGTGTAAGAGGGAGGGATGCTCACCGACGCAGGCGGTGGAGTGGATGTCCCGTTGACCTTTAGCCTCACAACAGCTGCGAACCGTTTCCCTTCACACTGGATGTAACAAAAATAAACTCCTCCGTCTTGCTTCTTAGCCCGTGTTACATTTGGGCAAAGGTCTCGTTTAGATGACACATAGAGTCGGCCATCAGCACACTTGTTTCCTTCGTCTGTGGTGGAATTCTGCTTCCCGTTTTTCACACACTGCACAGTCTCGGACTTGCTGCAGTTACGTTGATAAAAGCACGGGAAGGTTGGATTTTCTCCCTCTTTGACTGTTACGTTAAAGGGAAGCAGAACTTTAACTTTAATTTTAATTTGCACGCCTTCTCTACACCTTAACACAAAATCCCCGGTATCATTGTAAAATGCGTGATAGAAGATAATGGAGGAATTGTTACTGATACGGTCTTCGTAGCCTTGAGCAGGTGTCCACACACCTTGCTGGAGAACAGCCACCTCCACCTCCCCATGCGGCTCACACCGGAACAGTTTTCCTCCATCATTGCTGCAGTTTTCTGGCAATGTGAACTGCCTTCCTAAAACAGCTTCCACACAGACATCACACAGAGAGGCAGCTATTAAGGAGGAGACCACGACAAAGAGCTGCAGAGGCCGGGCCATCCTGAGTCTCTCTCCGAGTGGAGCAGGGGAACGATGGATTAATATAACCTAAAGAGAGTGACCCTCCTCTACGCACCAGCCCATCTTTACTGGCGTCTGATTGGTCATCCAATCCTGGGATGTGAAAAAAAACAACAAAACAGCTGCATGAACATAGTCAACTTGAACATTGGGATGCAGTCAGAGCAGTGAAATGATTATCAGTCACTTTCCTGTGGTGAGTTTCAAATTTGGAGGCAAACGTCATCCTCAGCAGTATAATTCCCTCCCGGCAATTACAACCTCAAAGCTGGACGGCCCACGCCGTTATCATCTCTTTCCACATCACACTACGTGCCAATGATCACTGTGTTATGTTTTTGTGCAGACTCAATTTCTTAAAAATATAAGTTATGATACTTTTTTTCCCATAAGATCTAATACAGTTGTATTGAAGCTTCATTTTAAGACATGATTAAATCATGTTATCCATGGATCCATTGAGCCATTTTCTGCTACTTATCTGAGGCTGGACAGTGGGGAGAGAAGCCTAAGCAGAGAAGACCCAACTCATCTGGAACAACACTGAAGCATTCCCAGGCCAATCAAAAGGAATAATTTCTCCAGAGTGTCCTGGGTCTTTCCTCGGGGCTCCTCCTGGTTTAACATGCCCAGAACACCTTACTTAGTGTAAGGAAGAGGACTCCCTTACTGCATTTATTTATATTATATTATCTGTATAGCACCTTAGAGCACACCTTTCACTTTATTAAAAGCACTTTATCAAGCACTTTATTTAGCATTGCACTTTAAGCATGGATTTGCACACACAAGAAGTTTAAATATTTATTGACTATTTATTGGGAATTTTAAAATCAGTTGGTAGCCTTATTTCAGATCTGGCACAGCTGCTCCTCATCAAGGAATGTGGTGGTTGTCTGTCAGGAGAGAAGAATGGTGATTGAGATTGTGATTAAGGTTTACCAGTAAGGAAAACTAATGCAAATGTGTGTGTGAAATCTAGGGATAAAAGTGGTGCAAATAAGTGTTTGTAAGATAATGATTACTCACCTTTCTTGCCTGTGTCCTCTTCAAGGTGTTTGGGCAAATGTTTCCCCGGGGGTCCAGACACCATTTAAAGGTTCCGGGAGAGACCATTGGTAAAGAGAGTGTGGTGAATCTTGTTGTGCTTGGGTTTCTGGGTTTTTATAATATTGGGTTTGGTGTAACAGTAAAGTGTGAAATATTTATTAATATGTAAATGTGAAAATGTATTTATGTATTTATTTATTCTAATTGATATATTGTATACTGTGGTGGAAGGTTGGGATTTAAGAATTTACCTGAGAGTGGAATAATGGTTTAGTCTGTGACAGCTGAACATATTTAAGGCTGCCAGTTGTCATTAGAGGGTGGATTTTTGTGCTGTGAAGAAGCTTGACAAGTTGTTGTAAGGAGAGCTGTATAACAAATAAATACTTTGTTCCACTACACTTGCTTTGGTCCATCTCACTGTGTTTCCAGCCGCTAAGGGCCGCCTTGTTACACTTAGGAAGCATCCGGGAGACATCCTATTCAGATGCCTGAATCCTCTGCTGACTGCTTTTGATGTGGAGGAGTATGGGGCTTGGAGTTCCTCTCGAATGAACCAGCCACCATGTGGAGAAAGCTCATTTTCCCCTCTTCTTTGATGAGACATTCAGCATCATCTGCAAAAAGCAGAGATAAGATCCTAAGACCGCCAATGTGGAAATCTACTGCTACTTAGCAATCCATAGAAATTCGAATCATAAAAGTTATCAACTGAAACAGTGAGAAAGGGCAAATCTGGAGAAGTGCAACAATCACCAGAATGAGTCCAACTTATTGCCAGGGGATAAAATTCTCAGTTGTACAGATGCAAAATGGCTCCTAGCTATGGACCAGATACCTCATGCCCTCTAAAACACCTCCTACTCCTCCAGAATGACAACTACATCTTTGGGAAAATTGTGTTCTGATGCTCCTGAAATTGAGGCAGGTATTCCTTAACCCAAAGTTTCTAGACATATCAAATACATGCTGCACTTTTTTCCAGCCACACCGACTGGGATGGTGGTTCTCATCTTTCCCAGACAGTGTGCCAAAAAGATATCACACTCCTCAGCATGCCAGGGCATTTTAAGACTGCATACATTTTGTTTTTTTAGAACAGTGAAGTGGAACATATAAAATACATAACCCCAAAACTGATGAAAACTAATCATAAATGACCCATTCACTATATTTCAAAAGTATTCTCTCACCCTTCCAAATCATTGAATCCAGGCCTTCCAGTCACTTCCATGGTGCATAAAATCAAGCGCCCGGCATGCAGACTGCTTCTACAAACAACATTTGTGAAAGAACAGGTTGCTCTCATTCAGCTCTTATTGTTATTATAACAACCCCCCCACCCTCACCCTCACCTTTACTACAGAGCCCTCTCCCCACTCTCCTTCCTCCCTCGCTCCCCCCCCTTCCTGACACTATGATGACACCCCCCTCCTCCAATCCCTCTCTCAACAGCAAGACATCTTCCCCCCCCTCCTTCCAATCATCTCCCAGTGTCACAGTGGATCATGTCAGGAGATAACTGAGGAAGCTTCGCCCCAGAAAGGCAGCAGGTCCAGACAAGGTGTGTCCTAGGATGCTAAAGGCGTGTGCTGCTGAACTTGGGGAGCCGCTACAACGAGTCTTCAACCTCAGCCTGCAACTGGGGAGAGTGCCCGCCCTATGGAAGACATCCTGCATCGTCCCGGTCCCCAAAAGGAACCGGCCCAATGAGCTGAATGACTTCCGACCGGTGGCACTGACGTCACATCTTATGAAGACTCTAGAGCGGCTCTTCCTCAACCTCCTCCGACCACAGGTACAACATGCCCAGGACCCACTACAGTTCGCCTACAAGGCAGGTGTCGGAGTGGAGGATGCCATCCTGTACCTCCTGCATAGAGCCCACTCACACCTGGATGGGGGAAAAGGCACGGTCAGGATCCTGTTTCTTGACTTTTCCAGTGCCTTTAATACCATCCGGCCCTGTCTGCTTCAGGAAAAACTGAACAGGATGGAGGTGGACCCCTGCCTGGTCGCTTGGATCTCCGACTACCTCACCGACAGGCCACAGTACGTCAGGCTGAAGGACATCACGTCTGACACTGTGGTCAGCAGCACAGGAGCACCACAGGGAACTGTGCTGTCCCCACTTCTCTTCACCCTGTACACCTCTGACTTCTGCTACAACTCTGAATTATGCCACATTCAGAAGTTTGCAGACGACACAGCCATCATGGGGTGTATCTGGGATGATCAGGAAGAGGAGTACAGAAGTCTGGTGAGGAACTTTGTCGCATGGAGTCACACAAACCACCTGCAACTCAACACCTCAAAGACTAAGGAACTGGTTGTGGACTTTGGGAGGTCCAGAGCAGGTCCACTGCCGGTTCAGATAGAGGGGGAGGAGGTGGAGGTGGTCAACAAGTACAAGTACCTCGGGCTGTGGGTGGACAACAAACTGGACTGGTCATGCAACACAGAGCACCTGTATAAAAAAGCCCAAAGCCGACTGTACTTCCTCAGGAGGCTGAGGTCTTTTAACATCTGCAGGAAGCTCCTGAGGATGTTTTACCAGTCGGTGGTTGCTGGAGTACTTTTCTATGCTGTGGTGTGCTGGGGGAGCAGCACAGCAAAGAAGGACTCATCCAGGCTGGAAAAACTGATCAGGAAGGCTGGCTCTGTGGTTGGCATGAAGCTGGACACTCTGGTGACAGTGGCAGAGAAAAGGACACTAAAAAAACTGCTGGACATTATGGACAATGCTGGGCATCCTCTGCACACGGCCATAAACAACCAGAAGAGCCTGTTCAGTGACAGGTTGCTTCTCCCAAAGACAAGAACCAACAGACTTAAAAACTCCTTTGTCCCACACGCCATCAAACTGTTTAACTCCTCTCTGGAGGGGAGAGGGAGGGGAGACAGGAGGACAAAGGAGGGGGGAACAACTAAGCTGTAGTGCCTCTTCACTTCACTGTGCAATTACCTTTTGTGCAATACTTTTTGTTAATAGTCAACGGTGCAATAGACTCCATACTTGAAATGTGCAATTCACTTGTATTTTTATTTTTATTTTATTCCTATTTATTCTATTTCTCCCCTTTGTATATTTTATCTATATATGTCTTTGTATTTATATATGTGTGTATATATATATATATAATATTCTGTAACTCTGTAACTTCTGTCGGTGCTGTGCTTTTTTGGAACCGAATTTCCCAGAGGAACCCACCCGAGGGATTAATAAAGTTTTATCTTATCTCTTAATGTGGACGTGTCTGGGAACAACAGTAACTGAGCCATAAAGTCATGGGCCACATTAAATCACAAAGAAGATGCCGACGTGCATAATGTACAGGGTTCACCAACTTTTCTCATAGTCAGTCACTACAGACCACCAAACTTCAGTGAACTTGAGATTAGCCTTACATCACTAAGTGCAATGGAGAGCATTGGATGCAGTGGTGTAAAGTATGCCATCACTGGACTCTAGAGCAGTGGAGATATGTTCTCTGGACGAGTCTGTGTTTGGCGATCGCCAGGAGGTGATATTTCTCTGATTGCATTGTGCCAAGTGTGAAGTTTGGGATCATGGTGTGGGACTGCATTTCCCTCAGTTCCATTGAAAGAAACTAAATCCTTCAGCATACCAAGACATTATGGACATTTTCATACCCCCAACTGTGTGGGAACAGTTTGGGGATGGCCCCTTCTTCCTCCAACATGACTGTGCATCTCTGGACAGATGAGTTTGGTGTGCAAGCCAGATCTTGATCAGTGTCTGACCTTCCTGAATAATGGTCAAAAAATTCCCATAAACACATGTAAACTTGGTGGAAACCCTTCCCAGAAGAGATGAATCTGTTATCAGTGCAAAAGATGGACCAGCATCATATTAAACCCTCTAGATTAGAAATGGGAGGTCAAGTTCAAATGAGAGTCAGACAAGCAAATGTGCTTTACTTGACTGTTTTTTTTATTAAACTTAAGAAAAAAAGACCCTAAGATGTATGTTTTTATTGTTATCGTAATGATGTCAAATGTTTAATTTGTGGTTTAGAAACCTGCCAAGTCATGAGAAGCTATACACTCTGGTGACCCCTTATTAGGAAAGTAATGATTTACAGTAACCTTTGTAGGCTATTGTATGGTATCTTTAATTGATAAATGTATGTTTCCTATATGATGAGGAATCCCAAATCTCCATGTTTTCTACTAGCAGCGTTTTACACAGTTTACATCTGTGGATGTCATGTGGAGGGAAACCTCGGTGTATGGTGGAAATTGAATGCTAAAGGATTTCAGCTCTACTATAATGACTACAGGCTGCTGTAAGCAGGTTGTAAGAAAAGCAGCAGCATTCCTTGGCTTTTTCCACTCAATGCCACTACACTATCATTCTGCCTCCAGTAATCACATGGGTCATAAAAAGACAAAACCATGTTTATTGTTTTCTAGATTTACAGCCAAGCCCAAAGACTGTAAAGAGGTGCCAATATGTGGAGATATGTCCAGGAAGAGTTTATTTCCAAAAACATTACAGCACAAGGCGTTACCATAGTATTTGCATCAACACACAACTGGAATCTCCATGACTTCATTTGAATATACTTAAAATTGACCAATTACTCCATTTGTTTTATAGTTGTACATAATTTTTGCACATCTTCTCTGTAGCAGATAACCAGAACAGTCTTTGGAAGATTTTTAGAGTCATTCATTTAAAAATCCTTTTAGCTGCTTGAATGTTCTGGATGACTTTTAGAGGTTTTGCTTCTGCTTTCAATTTACAACTCATAACTTTGTTGGAGCATTTTCTCATTTTTAACAAGAGTAAAGCTCAAGATAAATGCAATGTCACATTTATAGAATACTGATGGGACTAGATACACACTGCACTGCTGTGCAGGTTCAATCGTTATCCTTTAACCACCTTGGTAGGTTTTGCCAGTCAACATTAGGGATGGGTACCGATTCTGACATAAACGGTAATAACCAGACTGAAAAGCAGCGCACATTTCGGTGCTTTATTTCGGTGCTTTTTTTCCCCTGAGATGTCATACACTTTGGATTCTAGCCAAACATTTTACCTTTCCAAGGATAGTAGGCGGGCCCAGGTACGTATGTTCTTTTAGAGCTGAGCTACAGATGAATGTTACTGACGATTACTAATATATTGGAAAACCAAAATACTTACCACTCAGCTGTGATGGGAATAACGGCGTTACAAGTAACGGCATTACTAACGGCGTTACTTTTTTCAGTAACGAATATTCTAACTAATTACTCTTTCTATTGTTACAACGGCATTACCGTTACTAACAAGAAAATGCGGTGCGGTCCCGTGACTATTTTTCAACAAATAGACAGTTAAAGCTGTCTTCAGCTTACCGCGTCTTATATCAGTTGCTTGAAAGTAGCTGTCTACATAAGTAAGTAAGTAATAAGTAATCTGGGCGCTACGGCTTTAAGCAGCTGGGTGCTCACATGCAGTTTTGTCCGCACATGTAAACGCTAAAAACTAAATTTTGGCCAATCACAAGTCTAGAAGCCTGGGAGGGAAAGATTAAACAGGGTTTTGTAACCTCACAAAACCTTAAGTACTTATGAAAAGTTTTTGTATTTTTCTAAAAAAGGCAGCTTATTTTGTGTTACTTTCCAAGTGCCTTCATCATTTCAAATGTTATTAACTAAAGACAGTATTTTGGTTGGTGTAGACTCGCAACTTAGGAATGAACAAAATGCATACAGCATACATCATTTAATTTAAAAAGTCGATTCAAAACCAGCGTCGGGAGTCGGATCGTGAGAGTGTCTGTGTTGAATGTAGAAGTTCACTCTGACGCCTCTGTCTTTCTAAATGGAGGAACAGTAACTGCATGTAGTGCTGGGCGATATGGAAAAAATATTTATCACGATATGAATTATTTTATATCACGATAACGATATATATCACGATAAACCACCTGACCTGTGGTCATCTAGAAAGTATGCAGTCTGTAAACAGAAAGTGCCGAGGGTGCAGTCTTTGTTTTGAGTTACCCTAAAGTATGTCGCAAATCCGGGTGCACGTACAGCAGCACCAGCTCGCAAACCACAAGACGGAGTTTCTTTGTGAAAATTATCATTTTTTTATACTTTATTTTCTCTTGCATAAAGTAAGAGCATGTATAGTGAGAAGACAACACTAATATATTTGCCACAGGCTATTTAACCCTTTAAGACCTACCATAGAACCAAGTCCACCCGAGCTTATCTTTATGTTTTTACATGCTGTAGTGCCATTTGTGGGAGCATTTCAAGTTTCCATATATCAATACAACCGTTATAGCCGAAATTTTAATAATATCTATGCATTAAGTCCATAATAGCTACATAAATTGCAAAAAATTGTAGCGCAATAAACTACAAAAAAAAATGAAAATAGTTTTTGTTTTGTTTTTTTACATATATTTCTAGTTAGAAAAAATTAAGAGGTGTATCTCTCAAAACTGTAAATACAAAATAGTTTCCAACCACGAGAAATTAATTTTGAGTGTCTTCATAGTTTTATTTTTGAGATACACTAATTTTTATATACACTACAGGAAAAATGAAAATAAATATTATAATGCATGAAAATAAACAATTTCCAACAGTGTAATTTGAGTTCTACGCATTCCCAGAAACGATACAGAAAAGCATAAAGTCAAACATGACTTTTAAAAACACCAACATAGGCTTATAAGGCCCTTTCGCGAAAATGACGTCACTTCCGGTTTCGGGCAGGTAATGGCGGACATGCAATAGTTCGCGCTGACGTATATGCCAACGTAGGAAGTGTTATCTACATCAGCAAAGCGTGTTTCTGGAATATTATGTTTTTGTTACTGCAAGTTTGGAATATTATGTTTTTTTTGCTGCAAGTGCTTCTTATTAATTTTTTGCAAAGCTATATGTGGAAGGAAACCGTGACCTAGGACAAGCTGATGGCATAAGATGTAAGTACAACTCCTCCGGTTTCACATGCAAAAAAAAATTATTGCACTAACTTACGTGGTTCCAGTTCTACAAGGATTTAAAAATAGTTAGGTAAAACGGAGTGTGCCTGCTCCGACCGGTTGTAAAGGGTTAATTATATATTTTATGTAATAATTTATAAAATTTGGGTTAGAAACGATAGAAGACAAATGGCAGGATAGACACTTTTCTATCGTCCACACGATATATATCGTCATATCGCCCAGCACTAACTGCATGTGTATATGTAAGCGTGTAAAAAGTGAAGATAGTAATATTAACAGCAACAGTATTTATTTATTGGATTAATCCCATGTAAACAATAACGTGGCAACAGCGTGACATCAAAATTGCGTGACTAAATCTCAGTTTTCCTTGTCCACACGTGAACGCAAAAACTGAGTTTTTAAAAATCTCCATTTTCAGTGACTGAAAACACCATTTATGTGTGGACAATGGTGCAAACGCATTGAAAAATCAGCATTTTCAAAAACACTGACGTCAATAGCTGTGTCTGGGCCCAAACTCCGCTGCAGTTCCCTGAGCCGAACAAACACTGCGCCATCACTGAGAGTCTAAATTCTTTCATCTGTAATAAAAGGATTGGTGTGGCTGCTCTACCAGGTGTAACAATTAACTTTAACTTCCAGGCATCCACGAATTTATCAAATTTAACAGAGATAGAAGTTAGCAGGGAGTTAGCTCACTAGTTTCCACCTAAACATGACATATCATGTTCTGACTAGAGATGGACCGATCCGATATTATGTATCGGTATCGGTCCGATACTGACGTAAATTACTGGATCGGATATCGGAGGGAAATAAAAATGTAATCGATCCATTAAATATCAAAAAAGCACCTCACAAAACTTGCAACACGGCGTAACTCGGCTCATAACCGTAGCACCTCGGAGCAGTGTGCTCACGTGATAGAGTGGCTGTGTGTATTTGTAGCTTCGCTACCAAACCAGCATTTCATCTCTGAGAAAGTGATCCCAGAGAGAAGTAAAGCAAGTGTGTAAGTTCATCTCTGAATGTTTGTAAAGCATTCCCGCGTTAACCGATATATGGAGCGACTGCCTCTCTCTCCCTCTCTCTCCTGCTGCTACTTCAATCATGAAACTGCTTAATGATCAGCTGATCGGCTTTTCTGTCAGGAATCCGTCTCTCTTGTTTGTTTTTGGCCCACTTTGCACCGCAAAGAGGAAACCAGCGGCTGAACAACTGCAGAACGTTTAAGCTTGATAAGCTGTTGTTAGAATTTATTTAATATTAATTTCTACACCAGGATCCTTTTCTACGTAGCTGACGGCTGGTAACTGTGCAGGGGTGGATCTAGCAAAGTTTACACGGGGGGGCCGATAGGGCATGAACAGGGAAAAGGGGGCACAAAGACATACTTTTCTTTCTTATTCTCATTTAACATGTCTAGCTTTTAATAAATAATTGTTGTTTCATTATTAACTGAGGGTGCAAAAGTGATGTAAAATCAATGTCAGATTTCAATGTTGATTTAACAGAATTACCTAATATTGATTTAACATCATTTCAATGTCTTCTTGCTATCTTAGTCTGCTCTTAAGCAAACACAAGTACATTCACAACTAATTTCAAAGCCACAAAATCACCGGCAAACACAGCCTGGCAACCAAAAATCCCTCACGGTGATGAGTCACATCGGAGACCGAAAACCACACCAACACTGCAAACCATTACTGAAGTGAATATTCTGTATAACTCCCTTTTTCTGTTTCCTGTTCATAAAACTGTTGCTAAAGAGTGACCAAGGGTTAACTGTCACTATATTTTTGCATTAGCGCTGGGTGGGTTGCACGCTGCTGTAATGAGCACAGCAGTGAATTCCCAAGGTAGATAAAAGGGTCTGCATTGAACAATCATAAACTCTACCAGCTATGAACAGTAATTAAAAAGTTCTTGCACCTTTCCAAGTTGATGTAGACACAGCAGCCACGATCACAAGTCTTACCGCTCAGAGCTGCATTTCTACCACCAAGACATGCAGTGATCCCATGTAGCTGAATGGTGGTGTCCAGAACTCTGTCACTGATCCATGTTTCTGTGAAATCAAAGATGCAGCAGTCCCTAAATTCCCACTGAGAGACCGGTCAGAGGGTTTACTCTGGGGTTTTTTCTCATCTTTGGTCTGCATGCCAAATATCCTGGGCAAGATACTCAATACTTAAATATAAACTTTATCTATCTGCATAAAGGGTGAGGTGGTTTCATGCATGATAATAACCCAGTTTACTGCAGTAAAGACAACAAATGCACATCCACACTGACATTTGATCATAACTAAGATGTGTCATAAATAAACAACACATATATGATAAAAAACAGACTAGGACTTTAAAAGCCAGAATGAAACATTTTATAGCAGTTACATACCAGTTAATAAAAAATCAATTGCAGCTCCAAGGGGGTTTTCGAGTCTGTTTGTCCAGTGTGTTGGGATGTTGTATATACAGCCAGACAGAAGAGCTTCAACTCCTTCGATAAGAGGTAGCTGGAATCACCCTTCACACACTGGCACTTTTTCTGTGAAATAATAAATAATAATAAGAAAAAAATCCCATAAGGGAGCACATTAAGCTATGATAGGTGTTATGAATAACTGAAGCCCAGAGTGAGCCCACCCAACAGACTTTCACAACATTTAACAGTGTTTCACAGGGGTATAACCCACCCACTGCTGGCCATGGGGGTCTGTCCACAGTAGCATGTGCAGGGGTGGATCTACAGACATTTTCTCAGGGTTGCATGGAAATCAAATGGAGTGGCAAAATCAAAGCCTTTTTTCCAAAACAACAACAGCAAAAACATGCAGGTGTTACATGTGGTTAAAATGATTCAAATGCAATATGTATACACATTTCATATAAATACAGTCTATAACTTAATTATTTTCTGTGGCCCATATAATTACCTGCCTGTCTAGTCTACTTTCGGACTTTCAGTGTGCCTCCTAAGTTTGTGATCTGTGCACTTGGTTTGTTTAATTTAGTGGCCTGGAAAACAGGACCCAGGGATTTGGTCATTTAAAAGGGTGGAGAAAAATGTAAGAGCTATTTATATGTATGTAAACTTTTATACATCTGTAGTGTTTCAGAAAGGGTTAAAAAATAATGTTCACTGTTTATAATTTTTGAATGCAATATATTTTATTTAAGTAATTTAGCAGGAGCAAAGCAAAAGCTGAATGAAATAATCATAAAGCCAAATTAATTGCACTATACTAAAATCTAATCTACTCTGAGCTAAAGCAGGTTTCCAATACTAATGTTGGGGTGAAGGAGAGAGAGGAGGGTGGACACACTCTGGCCACTGGTGCATTTATCTCCGTTCTGTGTGATACAGTCCAACAGGAAAGCAGTCAAGTGGTCAAACAAGGTAACATTCCAGCATCGATACAGACAGAAAAACTCTGAGCCCAAAGGTCAGAGTCGTTCTTTCTCATGTTCAGTGTCTAAAGAGATCCAGGTGTTATTCTGTTCATTTAATCTTTAGGTTTTCCTTTCTCAAATATTCAGTTTATCCATGCTTGCATGACTTTTGCATTTTATCCATCTGCCTTTGTATTTCTACTTATTCTGTCTCTAAATAAACTCTTTGGTTGCTCCAGTGTCTTCTTTGCTCCCTTCAGTCTAAATGCAGTCCTTCTCTTTACATTATCAGGAGTGTTTAGCTGCTCTATCACAGAGCCTCTGTCCACACGAAGGTTACACATGAAAATTAAATCACACCAACATTTAATAATAATAATAATAATAACAACAACAACAACAACAACAACAATAATAATAAATAAGAATAAGAATAATAAGAAGAAGTGTTTTTGGTGAACATAATGACAAAGAACAACAGCTATTATTATTATTATTATTATTATTATTATTATTATTATTAATAATAATAATAATAATAATAATAATAATAATATAAATTCATTAAATTAATAATGTAAAGCAACTTTCAGTGTTTTAGGATTTCACGGAATCAGTATTTTGTGTCACATTTTTGAAGAGGAGTTTAAAAATGAATTTCAGATGTAAACTGTAAGCATGAACTAAAAATTACAAGGGAAAATGGCCCAGCACCGCCTTCAGTGAACGAACCTAATAAACAATTTAATAAAATACTCTCAACAGTTCATTTCCTTATTTTAATGTTTAATAATTTCTGCTGCCCAGAATTTTTTCCCCCTGTTAAAACAAGTTTGCAATAAAGAGCCAACCAGAGAACAAATATTTCATATTTGAATTTACTTATTTTTTATTATTTAAAAATGAAATCACCCCCAATTTCCTTTGTTCTGTTTGTCTTTACTGCAAAGTTCCTTCATGTATAATGTCTCAGCACCAGCAGCACAATCCTGATGTTTACATCACTTACATCAGCGTGAGACTGAAGAGACAGAAGACAAAGATAAAAAAAAAATCAACTGTCGCTGAGCTACACGTTGCACAGATGTTACTGTTAACTGTTCATGTCACTGATACGGCCTTGAGTAACTCCAGAGTGTAAACACTAAATCAAAGCTGAGATAAAAATAAATACATCTTAAAAAGGCAGTTACATGTGGTCACCGCTCGGACACGAGCACTCCTTAACAAACTAGCTCAAACCATGCAGGGAAATCTTATAATGTTGCCACGTTTCTTTTAATTAAAAACAAAAAAGAAAAACTCAGGCAAATGCATTGTTTAAGTATCAGGTTTCTTTATTGCTGATATCAATGTTAATACAATAATCTACTCATGTCTTCCTAGTCAGGATTCCTTTGATCAGTTTCTGAAAATATCTGCCCCCCTTCTTCCTGAATAAAATGTGTTAGAAATGTCCCCAACCTTCTTCTTCTTCTTCCCCTTTAAGGTCACCAATGCGGATAATCTCCATCTCGCTCTATCCCAGCATGCTTCTCTGCCACACCAACCCTTTGCATGTCCTCCTTCACTCCATCTGTGATTCTCCACTGTGGCCTTCCACAAGAAATGACAACATTTGAAACTCTGCACCTTCAGCTATTCCTTCTGTTTTTTTTGGGCATGGAGCATAAAAATCGTTGCTGACTTAAACATACAGACCTTCAACAATGAGAAAACATGAGTCCTTGTTTCCTTTATAAGTATTTGAGTCAACACAGTGTGGCAATGTGACCACAAGACAGAGCTTGAGCAGAGTTGCTATTGTGTATTTCCTCTGTTTGTCAATTCAATTCAGTTCAATTCAATTTTATTTATATAGCGCCAAATCACAACAAAAGTCGCCTCAAGGCGCTTCATAGATACAGAGAAAAACCCAACAATCATATGACCCCCTATGAGCAAGCACTTTGGCGACAGTGGGAAGGAAAAACTCCCTTTTAACAGGAAGAAACCTCCGGCAGAACCAGGCTCAGGGAGGGACGGGGCCATCTGCTGCAACCGGTTGGGGTGAGAGAAGGAAGACAGGATAAAGACATGCTGTGGAAGAGAGACAGAGGTTAATAACAGATATGATTCAATGCAGAGAGGTCTATTAACACATAGTGAGTGAGAAAGGTGACTGGAAAGGAAAAACTCAATGCATCATGGGAATCCCCCGGCAGCCTACGTCTACTGCAGCATAACTAAGAGAGGATTCAGGGTCACCTGGTCCAGCCCTAACTATATGCTTTAGCAAAAAGGAAAGTTTTAAGCCTAATCTTGAAAGTAGAGATAGTGTCTGTCTCCCGAATCCAAACTGGAAGCTGGTTCCACAGAAGAGGGGCCTGAAAACTGAAGGCTCTGCCTCCCATTCTACTTTTAAATACTCTAGGAACAACAAGTAGGCCTGCAGAGCGAGAGCGAAGTGCTCTAATAGGGTGATATGGTACTACAAGGTCATTAAGATAAGATGGGGCCTGATTATTTAAGACCTTGTATGTGAGGAGCAGGATTTTAAATTCAATTCTGGATTTAACAGGAAGCCAATGAAGGGAAGCCAAAACAGGAGAAATATGCTCTCTCTTTCTAGTCCCTGTCAGTACTCTTGCTGCAGCATTTTGGATTAGCTGAAGGCTTTTCAGCGAGTTTTTTGGACATCCTGATAATAATGAACTACAGTAGTCCAGCCTGGAAGTAATAAATGCATGAACTAGTTTTTCAGCGTCACTCTGAAACAGGATATTTCTAATTTTAGAGATGTTGCGCAAATGGAAGAACGCAGTCTTACATATTTGTTTAATATGTGCATTGAAGGACATATCCTGGTCAAAAATGACTCCAAGGTTCCTCACAGCGTTACTGGAGGCCAAGGTAATGTCATCCAGAGTAAGAATCTGGTTAGATACCATATTTCTAATATTTTCAGGGCCGAGTACAATAACCTCAGTTTTATCTGAATTAAGAAGCAGAAAGTTAGCGGCCATCCAGGTCTTTATGTCTTTAAGACATTCCTGCAGTTTAACTAATTGGTGTGTGTTATCTGGCTTCATAGATAGATAGAGCTGGGTGTCATCTGCATAGAAGTGAAAATGTATGCTATGTCTTCTAATGATACTGCCTAAGGGAAGAATGTATAATGTAAACAGAATTGGTCCTAGCACTGAACCCTGTGGAACTCCATAATTAACCTCAGTGTGTGAAGAGGACTCTCCATTTACATGCACAAATTGGAGTCTATTAGATAGATATGATACAAACCACTGCAGTGCAGTACCTGTAATACCTACAGCATGTTCTCATCGCTCTAATAGGATATTATGGTCAACAGTATCGAATGCTGCACTAAGGTCTAGCAGGACAAGCACAGAGATGAGTCCACTGTCAGAGGCCATAAGAAGATCATTTGTAACCTTCACTAAAGCTGTTTCTGAGCTGTGATGAGCTCTGAAACCTGACTGAAACTCTTCAAATAAACCATTCCTCTGCAGATGATCTGTTAGCTGTTTGACAACTACTCTTTCAAGGATTTTTGATATGAAAGGAAGGTTGGAGATTGGCCTATAATTAGCTAAGACTGCTGGGTCTAGAGATGCTTTTTGAGTAAAGGTTTAACTACAGCCAGCTTGAAGGCCTGTGGTACATAGCCGATTATTAGAGATAGGTTGATCATATTTAAGATCGAAGAATTAATTAATGGCAGGACTTCTTTGAGCAGTTTTGTAGGAATGGGGTCTAAAAGACACGTTGATGGTTTGGAGGAAGTAATTATTGAAGTTAACTCAGAAAGATCAATTGGAGAAAAAGAGTCTAACTTAACATCAATGGTACTAAGAGTAGCTGTAGATAATATTACATCTGTGGGATGATTATTGGTAATTTTTTCTCTAATGATAAAAATTTTATTTGTGAAGAAGTTCATGAAGTCATTACTAGTTAATGTTAAAGGGATGGTTGGCTCAACAGAGCTCTGACTCTTTGTCAGCCTGGCTACAGTGCTGAAGAGAAACCTAGGGTTGTTCTTATTTTCTTCAATCAGTGATGAATAGTAAGATGTTCTGGCTTTGTGGAGGGCTTTCTTATAAAGCAGCAAACTATTTCTCCAGGCTAAATGATGATCCTCTAAATTTGTGACACACCATTTTCTCTCCAGATTACGAGTCATCTGCTTTAGGCTACGTGTTTGAGAATTATACCACGGAGTCAGGTACTTCTGATTTGAGACCTTAGTTTTCACAGGAGCTACAGTATCCAGAGTCGTACGTAGTGAGGAGGTAAAATTATTATTAACAAGATAATCGACCTCTGTTGGGGTAGCGTTCAGATAGCTGCTCTGCTCTATGTTGGTACAGGGCATTGAAGATGATAACAGTGGGTGGATTATATTCTTAAACTTAGTTACAGCACTTTCAGAAAGACATCTACTTTGATAAAGTCTACTCTCCACTGCTGTAAATGTAAATGTTATCAGGAAATGATCAGACAAGAGAGGGTTTTCAGGAAACACTGTTAAATGTTCAGTTTCTATGCCATATGTTAAAACAAGATCTAGAGTGTGATTAAAGTGGTGGGTGGGTTCTTTTACATTTTGAGAGAAACCAATTGAGTCTAATAGCAGATTAAATGCCATGTTGAGGCTGTCATTCTTAGCATCTACATGGATGTTAAAATCATCCACAATAATTATTTTATCTGAGCTCAGAACTAAATCAGATATAAAGTCTGAGAAAACAGACAGAAACTCTGTGTAAGGCCCAGGTGGACGATAGATGATAACAAGTAAGACTGGTTTCTAAATTTTTTCAGCTGGGGTGGACAATGTTAAGCATCAGGCTTTCAAATGAATTAAAAGTCTGTCTTGGTCTTTCATTAATTAATAGGCTGGTGTGAAAAATTGCTGCCACACCGCCCCCTCGGCCTGTGCTTCGAGATTTCTGGTAGTTAGAATGACTCGGGGGTGTTGATTCATTTAAACTAACATAATCATCCTGCTGCAACCAGGTTTCTGTAAGGCAGAGTAAATCGATTTGTTGATCAATTATTAAGTCATGTACTATCAGAGACTTGGAGGAGAGAGACCTAATATTTAATAATCCACATTTCACTGTTTTACTCTTTGGTTCAGTTGTGGATACTGTATTGCTCTTTCTTTGTGATTGTTTATGTTTAAGTTGTTTGTTGCTGGTTTTTAGTTTGTTTTTTGTCTTTTTGGGAGCTGACACAGTCTCTATGGAGATGGGTTTTTGGGGGGGTAGCAGGAGGAGAGAAGCTGCAGAGAGGCGTGTAAGACTGCAACTCTGCTTCCTGGTCCCAACTCTGGATAGTCATATTTTGGGGGGTTTAATAAATTTGTCCATATTTCTAGAAATGAGAGCTGCTCCATCCAAAGTGGGATGGATGCCGTCTCTCCTAACAAGACCAGGTTTCATCCAGAAGGTTTGCCAATTATCTATGAAGCCTCATCGTTTCTGGGACACGTCCTGCTGTATAAAACACAAGCTGCTTTCATGTTTAAACTGGACAGAAAATGTTCATACTGGTGCTGTGAAGACTACAAGAATGAGATACATGTCTGTTTCTTAGCAGCCAAACACACCTGATGAGCCACACCATCCTCAGCCTCCACCTCTGCTGCCTCTCCAACTACATAGCTGAAGATGAAGATGAGCAGCATCATCGTGTCAGCTGAATACAGCACCTCAGAGAGGGAGCACAGACATGTGAACCAGCTTAGAGACGAGCTCAGCTTTGGACCAAAACATAGAAAACAAGCAGTGAGAACAACAGATCAGTATAGCTTTGACCTGATGTGGGGCCTCAGATTGCTAAGATTGTGGCTGAGGGATTCCCATGATGCATTGGGTATTTCTTCTTCAGTCACCTTTCTCACTCACTATGTGTTAACAGACCTCTCTGCATTGAATCATACTTGCTATTAATCTCTGGCTCTCTTCCACAGCATGTCTTTTATTGTCTTTCTTCTCTCAACCCAACTGCTCACAGCAATTGGGAATTGAGAGACCTGATGACCAGTGATGGACATTAGATCAATGTTAAAATTGGATGCAGTTTGTTTGCACTAACCAAAACAACTACCATCTTCGTCTCATGCAGCTGCCCTGGCGCCAGCTGGATGCTCGCGGCCAAAGCTGACAGGAATAACAATTCTCGCTTAGATAACAAGACTGTTGTTGTGACGATCTTCCTTCCAGGCCACCTGCATTCACCAAAGATTAACTTTTGCCTAACCAGGTGAAGGGACACTTTCTCTCGGCTAAACATGGAACACACACACGCGTGTACACTGTTACAGACCTTCACTCCCCCCCTCCAAACGCTATGTTGTGAGATGTGACGATTCATGTGCTATGTGCTGAGGTGTTTTTTTTCTGTTCTCAGACTGATTTCCCTGTTGGAGCTCAGTCTGGGGGGAGTTCTTATTTTCTCCTCGCTTCTCCTGTTCATTTCATTTCACTACATGTTGTACTCTGTATGATTGTGTATGTGACAAATAAAGGTTGTTTGTTCGCTGAAGGCTCACTTTCTGTCAGGGGCTTTCCCGTGTTGCACAGGAGCACGTTCAGTGAGAGACTGAGATTACCAAAAAGCAACACTGACCGACGCAGGAAGTCATTTGATAAATATCAACACTTCACCGAGTTCTTTTGATTCCTCAGAGGCATCCGATGGAAGACACACTGTTCATAGGCCATTTCACACTTTATTCTATCACAAATTTACTTCTAGAAGGGAGATGCGTCCTGCATGACACAGTGCCGCGGATCTCAAAATGGTGACGCACGCTTAACAGTTTTATTACCAGCTCTCTTATTCTAGTCTAAACAACAGTGTTCCAGTAACTTTCCACTAGAAAATGGTCCCGTGTTATATACTTTTTCCCAGACAAGTGTGAGTGAGAGTCTACAGCATTCTACCCCCCAAGGACACGTAGTCTAATGACTTTATTTTTCAGGGCTGTGTCCACTTAATACTACACTATATAACTTTATAGCACTTATTAATAAAAAGCATAGCATTATTAAAGCACTTCAAATAATTACATCTCAACACTCCTGCCTGTGGCCATAATAATGTATTGTTTGGAGTTTAGTCTGTTACTGTTACTATTTTTACCATTTCTTCTTGGAGCAACTGTAACCCACATAATTTCCTTAGGGATTAATAAAGTATTCCGATTCTGATTGTTTCAGGATGACCTGTCATTATCCAATGACACATCTGCTTACCTGCATCTTTTGCTCGTTTCTCCTCCTCTTCTTTTCTCTTTTTTCTAAACTGAGCACCTGATGACTTTGAACTTTTCTTGTCCATCTTACATTGGTTTTAATTTTGCACTCCAGTATGAACACCCATCCCCCAACCCAATGATCACTACAACATAACCTAATAGACCTACACCTTAGTTCACAGATTCACTTTGTCTGGGGTTTATTTCTGGGATTTCGCACAACCCAGGATTCAAATCATGAATACATAATGGGCTTGGATTTACATCATTATGAATGAAATGTGCTCTATTTGGAAGCAGCGGGGCCCCTCCCCTTTCGACGGGTTGTGTGTGAGAATTTAAATCATCAAACTGTAAATTATTAATTGTTATTAATCCCTTTACCCCTAGTCGTAAAGTGTATATTTATTTTCTTACTCTTCTTATATTTAATGTTTACTTGCACTGCTGTAACTGGAGCCTTGTCGTCTCGTCTCTCTATATACTGGACTGTATGTAGCGGAGATGACAATAAAGTTTACTTTGACTTCAGCAGTGAGCAGGTGCACCGAGGGCTCTCGAGCCGCTCACGCATAAAGAATTTAGAAAAACATACAATGCAAGGGCACATTAAGTGCAAATTATAAGTCTTTATCATAATTTCTGGTGTTTTTGTGTTGTGTTTTTTTTTTTATTTATTTTGCGAGCTAGTTATAAGATGCTGCTTCAGCCACCTAGAGAATCCCCTGGTGCCCGCCCTGTCCTCCCTGTGCCGCAAACAGCAGGCGCACCTCGCACACGGAGGCGCCCTTACTCCTCGCAAAACCGACCAGTGCCTATTCCATCCCCACAATTCGCTGGCATGATGTCGGGCAGCATGTGTGCGACCAACTTTTTTTTGCTCGTAATACGCCCCCACCTGGATGCCACCCTGGGCCACCGCCCACGTCGCCCATATCAAAAACCGCTACTGCTTTCCGATCTGCTGACCTCCTGAGCCTCAGTCACCAACACATTAGCAGAAGTCACATGACCCATTTTTTTTTTTTTTTTTGCGCTAATGGGTGTTAAACGTATACGTTCTTGATTAATCAGACCCAGTCGTATCAATGACCTCATAGTACTGTATCACCCCAATAGAGCATCGGAAGTCTCGCACTGCAGGCTCCTCCAGTCAAGTCTGGCCAACACATTTTAAAAGTTGGCTCACCGTAATTTTTCCCACGTAAATTAATGATAACAAATTATTACGATTATTATTATTATTATTATTATTATTAGTAGTAGTAGTACTGGTAGTATTGTCTACAGTGTCTGTAGCATCACTGAACAGAAAGTGATGATCAGAATATGTTTGTTAATATTAGCACCTTGTGTTACGTCTTATTGCCAGCCTCAGTTACGGGGCAGGAATCTATTTAGGCTAACACCATTTACAATGCCGGTGTATGCCGGTTGGGCGGACCCTGACATCACATCAGTTCATGCGCATGTGGCAAGCATTTCTCTCAGTTTCTAAACCTAACGGAACTTCGCGATAACGCAGAAGGTTGATAACGGAAACACTTCACTGTCAGATCGTCAGGATGAGCCTTTCATCAGTGTTTGTGTTCTTTCTTCCTTTTATCTGTGAGGGGTTGGGAGCACTGATCCAAACCACTGTAGGGGCAGATGTCGAGTTTCCGCTCTCAGAGGAGTGCAGGAAGGGAGAAGGCACACTGTATCAGCGGCTGGATGATGCCAGCACTCAGCTCATCGCATCTCTAAATGGTTACTGGAAGCCAGGGCGAGATTACACTGACCGTGTGGTCGTAGGACGCGATTCGTTAATCTTAACAAATGCTAACTTCAATGACAACGGACATTATGAGTTTACCTGCAACAAGAAACACTTGGAAGCTTACAAGCTGGAGGTATTTGTGCCCTCTGAAGTTGCTGTATCCGAGGGTGGGGATGCCATCCTCCCGTGTCGCTCCGTCACAGCGGGCCAGTCGGTGAAGTCTGCGCGCTGGAGGAGAAACGGGGAAGTACTGCTGGAGCTGAATGGTCGGACGGGGGAAATCACATACGGGAATGACTTTAACAGAAGCCGGGTATCGATACCATCTGACTGGGACCGACGGGCAGACCTGTCCCTCACCATAAAGGGAGCTCAGCAACAAGATGGAGGAGTTTATTACTGTGATATAGAGAAGGCCGAGAAACATCGCTCTGCTGTCCGCCTGAGAGTGCGCAAACCACCGGTAAGTGCACCACACCCTGCTCTATCTTGCAAACCGATTGATTTACAGCAGAAACGCTTTAAATACAACATCTGCACTTGATGCCTTGATGACTTTCTGAGTGTGAATAACTTTACCACTAATGTTATTGTGTCAGGGTGACTCTGCTGTGACAACAGTAATTACAACAACACTGATCTCTGTCCTGGCAGCAAAGACTCACAGTTCAGGTTTTAACTATGTCATTCAGGAATTTAACAAGATAACAGGCACCTACAGGTGATTTTGTGGCTTAAACTGGGATTAACCCCTTTTTTTCTAGTCAGATCACAGATTGCACATAAACATCTTGTCTTGATGTTTTGATCTTTGATTTGCTGTAAACTGAAAGGCATTTAAAGTTTAAACAAACTGCACTGACTAACACTGATTTTCATGTTTTCTTGCCGTCTGCAGGAGTCCTCCCACTGGATATGGATCACAATCATCATAACAGCAGCTGTGACATCTGTGATTGTTTTTACTCTCAAGTTCTTTTGGGGCTGGAGAGAGAAGACCAAGGGTGTACATGCATGAAGAGAGCAGAGGAGACAGTGCCCGAAACAGTCCACTAAATGACCAATCATTTATAATCAGGAGAAAAGCACATCTTTAAAAATTGCCCTGCCAAGCCTTCTGATGTTATACTGCCTATAAAAATGAATAGAAATAGGTTTTTGTAGTGCATTGCTTTTAGTACCAAAGTCCAAACCCAAACCTTTATTTCACTGTGTAATGAAAAGCTTCATGGCAAAATAAACAGCAGATATCTGCACACTGCTAACTTACAGTGTAAAGATAAAATACACACATACAGAGATTTCTTTCTGACTTTTGACTTGCTGATTTATTTGTGTCTTCTTCTTCTTGGCAGCTCTTCACTTGGTACAGTTGAAGGTCTGTCCTGAGAAAGAAGGTATAGCTTGGTTATAGCAACAGCTAATAATCAATTTTTATGATTTCTTCATAGATCTGTAAGAGGCTGAAGCTTATAGTTAATGAATTCAACAGTCTGCATTGAGTAGTTAAATTTATTATCTTTGTGTTGTGGACAAAAGAGTCTTCAGGCCTCCAAAAGACCTTTTAAAGGTTCCAGGTGCCACCAAGTGTGACTGAGCAGGAGACTGAATGTAGATATAAATTGTATTTTACATTACTGGTTGTAGGGTAAGGTTTCTATTACGATTTGATGCCAACAAGCTTAGTTTAGTTCCTTAGTTTATTTGATGAGGACACCCTGTGCTCATCAAATAAATGAGGTTTGTGGGTCAGTTGGTTGCAGTCTATGAGGGCTGCTAGTAAATACGAGAGGCTGTTGCTGAAACCATAAACCACCAGCCATGGTTTCAGTTTCTAGCTAAATAAAGGTTTACAGTTTTATGTTCCTTCATTTGTTTGCTTTATGGTTGTTTACAGGCCACAGTGACAAAATGTGGTGAATTTGCTTGCATGATGAAAACACTACAGTTGGATTTCTTCTACGTTTAAAACTTTAATGGATTCAGTTTTTTGTTTAATAGCTGTGACTTATACTTTTTCCATGCCATGCTGTTACACATACATTCTGTCTTTTGAATTAAGTCCACTTTTAATCATTCTATGCTTCAGTAAATCTGTGTGATTTTAATGTGTGGCTAACTCAGCTTCTTCTAGAAATAGTGACTCAATCACCTACTTAGTGGAGTCCTATACACAGACAGAAACATCTTTAATGAAAAAGAGAGCAACAACCAGGGTGAGATAGACCTTTGACCTCTACATGTGGAGTCAGGAGTTTACATCCATTCATCATGGGCATAAATGTCATGACAATTATATATAACAAAATGCAAAGATTGGTGACAGCGCTTGGAACCATAAGGCAACAAAAAACTGTGAGAAATAAACACGGCTCTGCCTGTGAATCATTCTTTGCCTCTCTTCCCCCTCTATTTCCTCATCTTATCTATCACTCTCAACTTGCTGCACATCTGAGAACAAGGCACAACTTGCTATTGCAATAAACTATTATGTAATTATCCACACCTTACAACTCTTGCACTTAATCTATAATAAAATGATGACAGAAAAATGTTATAGAAACAAAACATTCCAGTTGTGCTTATCATTATTTTTATACTGGAATACCTCTACACCAACTGGTACACGTGTTAATGTTATCTGTGCTCTTTGTAATCCAGCTGCTTTTTTTTTTTCTGCCTGTCCCGTTTGGATCTTTAGCCATCAGAATTGTTGTCTTAAGGCCAAGAAAGATGCCAAGCGGATTTACTTTACCAAGTGGATCATCATGGCCTCACCATATTGGTCCATTTGATTGACCTTTATTATAATTATGTATTTATTTTTATTTTATTTTCGGTTGTTACAGATGGGACAGACATGGAGAAAGGGAGAAAGAATGAAAGAAAGAGAGGGAGAGAAAAAAAATTGAGGGGAGAAGAGATGGTGAGAAAGGGGGGAAGAAAGAAAGAAAAGCAAACAAAACACCTGGATCACCTGTATGGAGAAAAAACAAAACAGAAGAGAAAACAAACAAAAAAGAGCAACATAATAAATACAACACCATTACAATAAACTAGCTAGCAGTAGATAACAGTAGATACTAAATATTAAATGTTATTGTGCAGTACACAAGATCGACAGCGCACCATGTGCTTTGAGGTAGCAGCCAAGAAAGTGACCACCCGTGAGCATGAACGCGCTTGTTTTTAAAAGGTTCCTTCATGTAATGATCTGCTAGAGGGTGTGGGGAGCCACAGCCCCGTCCACCAGGGCATGAAGCAGGTATGGAGGAGATCAAGACTCCAGACATCCAGAGGCCCTCAGAGCACAAGAGACCAAGGAAGACCAACAGAGGGGCAGCCGCGCCACTATCCCAGAAAGAGCTGAGGAGAGTCCCAGATGAGGGGTCACTCAGCAGCCACGGAGCATAAGCCAGGGGGGGTTGCAGTGACGTGCCCTGGAGCTCCGCCGGCAGCCAGCTGCTGAGGGATCCACTGCCTTTAGTAGCCTCACACAGCTCCTACTGTTTGCTCCTCATGTCCTTACCAGCCATGTCTGGATAATGTTATATCGTGAGTAATAATTTAAAAAATGCATATACATAAAACACACACATGCACACACAGTGACATTTTAGAACTTCTTCAGAATACTGTATATATTATGGCCACAAGTTTCCATCATGGTGCTGATCCACAACACACAATTTGGTATTGCATGAATCTATTATTTAATTATCCACACTTAAAAACTCTTGCACCTCATCCGTAATAAAATAAGGATAGAAAATGTTATAGAAACATCCTTACACTGTCACGGTTCTGGGTCATTTTGACCCAGCTTTTTCAGTTTCTTGTATTTTGGTATATTTCTGTATCATGATTTATGTTCTGGTTCTTTAGTTGTGCTATTTTGATTATTATTCTAGATTTAGTTCAGTGTCAGTCTGCGTCTTTGTAAATTGTTTCTTGTTCCCTGTTTTACTTTGAAGGTTCCTGTCTGATGTCAGTGTGTTCAGTTTTACATCCCCTCTGTCTCGTAAGCCTTAATCTCTCCCAGCTGTGTCTTCCTCGTGTTTCCTGTCCATGATTACTCCCCTGTGTATATAAGCTCTGTTTTTTCCTCTTTTCCTCCTTTTCCAAATTTCACTGTGTGTTCCTTTTGCCAGCCTGCCTGCCTGTTTAGTTTGTTGTGTATTCTCAGTTTAGTTTTTTTTTTTTTTTTGTTCAGTTGCTTTCCAGTAATAAAGCTGAGGATTTTGACTTACGTTTGCCTCCGTGAGTCCTGCATTTTGGGTCCTCTCTTCCTGCCTACCTGCACACAGCCATGACATACGAGGAATGTCTGGACTGTGTTAAATCATGAGTAATAAGTAAAATAAATCTATATACGTAAAACATACGCACACACACACAGTGACATTTTAGACCTTCTTTAGAATACTGTATATACTGTAGGCACAAGTTTGCATCATCTCATACAGCAAGCAGGTCTGGCGCGGATCTGGTATCAAGCTGGCACTGCTGGCTGACTTCTGGCATGATAAGTGGTATGTCATCCAGATATGGGCCAAGCCTGCCGTAGATGGCACTGTTTATGCGACAGCATGCCATATCTGGCTCGATTGTGGTTTGGTGTGTGTGTGGCCCAGGCTCATAGATAACAAGTCTGGCCCAGATCTGGCATCGAGCTGGCACTTCTGACTGACTGGTGTCATGGCTGAGTGTATGTCAACCAGATGTGGGTCAGGTCTGGCAATGATTCACTATTTATGTTCCTATTTTCCTATTTTAGTTAGAAGACCCAAATGCCATGTTGCAATACTATACTGCTATGGTAGCCAACGTTTCAAATGCAGGTTTGACAGGTTTGTGAGTTTACACTTTATCCAAAACCTAGTGAGGTTTTACTCATGTTTACCACTGGTTGGCTGTAGCTCAGGAGGTAGAGCAGGTCACCTACTGATCGGAAGGTGAAAAGCAGACTGATTCCTACAGTCTGCATGTCAAGTGTGAATGTTTATGAATGTAGTTAGGAAGCACTCGGTTTAGAGAAAGTGTGTGATTGGTGAACGTGGCATGTTGTACGGAGCACTTTGAGTAATCCGGGACAGTAGGAAAGCGGTATACAAGAATCTGGCCAGAGTTTTGTCATGTTACTTTTGCACTATTATGCACATGTTCATATTACGTGGCTTGATTATGGTACACATTAGGCTGACACAAAACTTACACATGGCCCACATACTGCAGGGAATGACGGCCCTTTGGTGGCCCACACATGGGCCAGCACAGGATCACCAGCATGTCTACTACTGGCCTTGTGCTGGCCCATGTGTGGGCGACCTCTGGCGAATCAGATCTGGGCCACCAAAGGGTCATCATTCTTTGCGGTATGTGGGCCATGTGTAAGCACATTGTGTGGGCCAGATCTGGGCCTTACCAATTTTGCTATGTGGGACAGTGCTGATAAAGGAACCTCCCCTTATTATTTATTCCTAGTGCTATAATAATACATTAAAAATAATACAAAAATAAATAATAAATATGTATAAAAGGCTCTGAGATTTTATGTCTATGTTCTGCAATATTGTGTGGGGTGGAGTTGCGGGAAATGACGTTGGCAGAAGTTTGGGGTACAGTGCTGCTACTCCAGGAGGGGAGATTGTTTTTCCATGTTAGTTCTGTTTTACCTCATCATGTAAGCTGTGTTCCTGGTTGCCATCCTTCACGTTGGTGCTCAGAGTGTTAAGTTCATGACTGGAAACTGCTGACAACACTGAGCATATAGGTGGCAATAAAACAGCTGGCGTTGACAATCCAGCAAAGTGAAAGCCTCTTGTCCTCCTTCCTGTATCCTGACCGATTCACCATCTTGTTAGCTGCTGAACCTAAATGAACTAGCCCTCACCAAGTACTCCTCAACAAAATAAAAAAAATAATGCGTGTGTGACTATCCACTCTGTACATGCAGAAAGTTTATTAAATGTTTAAACTGTAGAGATACAGTAATTTTGCTGCTGTAAAATAAGCATTCTGTCACATTTAAAATATAAATATAAATCTAATATAATCTGTTTCTTAATGTATGTTCTTTAAAATACAGTTTGTGTTTTTTAGATATCATAATTATAATAATCCATGATTATGTGAATATGCATATTAGATTTTTTTTGTAAAATATAAGCCCTCCAGAAAGGCAGGAAAAACCTTACTATAAAACTAGCTAGCAGCTATGACCAGCAGTACTTGTGCAGTTAATAAAATGACAGATAATGTTTGTCGCGCTGTTGCACACTCAGCAAAAAATGCACCTGTGCGCCTTTTTGACCTTGTTCCCAGCTCATAACCAGCACGCTCTGCCGTCAAGGGCGATCATTGGTCATCATGTGACTGATGCAAGACAGATTCTTTTATTTAGCAAAACTGTGATTAATAGTTAAATGTTATTCTTGAGGGGCACAGACAGGACTCTGCACGCACACACAAATTAAAAAAAATAATTAATTTAAAAAAATTGCCCCAACAAAAGACCACTTTGGGCACCCACGGTGACGCTGGTGTTCCAGCAGTTTCCAGTTCATGGCAGGCTTGTGCCTTGTTGTTCCTGAACACCCAAACAAATTTCCTCTCTCAGAAATAATGTTGTATTTGTGTTTGTTCTAGTTAAAAATGATGTGGCCAGGAGTTCAGCCAGTTGGCAGGGGCTCACAGGTTAACAGACATCTAGGGTGGTCTACTCACCTGAAGTGTTAAATGCTTCCTCAACTTTCATCCTCGTAAATGGAGTTGTTGTTATTCATCCACTGAATGAGTCAGTACTGCAGGGTCTAATCATAAAGTCACCTGGGACAAGCAGACGACATGTATCGTCCCTGTTATAAAAATATCACTATTATTGTCATTGTTATTTTATATTATTGTTCTGTTTAGTTTTATCCTGCTGCTAAACTAATTTCCCCTCGTGGGACAATAAAGAATTTGAAAAAAAAAAGTGCAATCGCACTGCTGTTATAGATCCTAATTGATGAGCGCATATTTTGAATCTAGTAATGTGGATTTTTGAGACCGTTCTCATTCCCGACGCTTAACATAATGAAGATTTGTCACCTAGCGTAAAAAGTTACACTTTAGGAGTGAGAAGGTGCTGGTTGTTAAAGCAGCTTGTCGGGTGGTGCTCACTGGTTTCCAAACACTTAGACTGCTCAGAATACTTACACGGAGGGTTTCACACTTCCTCGCCTGTTAGCTTTGTGAATTGTTTTTCTTGTGGAGTCACTGAATTTCTTAAGGTCTTCAAGTTAGCTTTCGATGCAAAATACATGCACTGTCCCTGTTGTATAAATGAAAGAAATACAAAATAAATAACTAAAATACAACAAAACAACATGTCTCTGATTACCTCTGACATTAAACAGCCACAGTCGCATTAATTTAATCAGTAGACGTGGAAGTCATGCAGCATGTTTGCTGTGTGCCTTTAAGGTCAACGATCATTTGTAATTATAGACGACATGGTTGGAAATTTATTTTGTCAACAGGTGATCTCCCAAACATCGAACTTATGGGCATGTTTTCTGTCCTTGTAGAATGCAGCTGTTGCAAATGTGGAAAGGATGGATGGCCCAGCATTGGCACACGTAGACGAATTAAAAAAGAACCTAAAAATGACCAGCCTGTAACAAACAAACAAACAAACAAACAAACAAACAAACAAACAAACAAACAAAACTCTTTAAGGGGGTTTGAACTCCCGCAAAGAGGGGAAGTAAGACATTGTGCCTCTCTGTAAATCTCTGTAAATCAGTTTGCGCTCAAACGCTGACACGTCTTCCAGCATGTGTAGCACTGTGCCTCCTCTCCCCTGAATGTTGTATTCAGCTTGTTCAGATTCGCTGTCATGTCCACCATAAAATGCAGCTTTTCCAGCCATTCTGACTGTTTCAGCTCTGCTGCGCATGAAAGTTTTCACCTCTCCCAGACATGCAGTAATGCGTTTCAGCACCTCTCCTCTGGACAGCCACCGGACTCGGTTATGCAGCAGGAGATCAGAGTACGCGCTCTCCAGTTCATCTAGCGAACAGTAGTGACAGCAATTTAAACATTTTGCCATCATTTTATTGATAATCTGAACAACATTCACGATCTCTGTGCATTCTGGAGGGAAGGTTTGTGTGCACAGTGTGTCTATGTGCAGGATGCAGTGAAACGTCGGCAGCTCACTATCTGGTGACTTCTGCATCAAGGCCACAAAGTCCATGTACGCTCCACCCATAACTGGTGCCCCATCAGTAGCCACTGACACTGTTTTTATTTATTGCTCTTAAACAATCAAGCATAGCCTTGCAGATGCCCCCTCCCCCCGGCAGAAAATATCCATCTTTGACAGTCTTCGCACAGAGGCATCTCTCAGATTTTCTGCACAATTTCACTCTTGCTTTCAAAGTCCGAGGGTAGGTGTTCTGAAATCTTAATAGTGATTCTTTCATATATTCTCTGTCCGTGAACGGCTTACCGTGCCTTTGTGGCCACAAAACTTGCATATGTAGTTGAATTTGCAGCATTCATCCAACTGAATTGATTTTTCTCAGATCAGCCTTCCGCATCAGTTCTGAAAGTACTTTTTTCCCCTCTTCTCCCTCCCGATATTTTTCAGCGAAGGCTGTGTGTTTATTTTGGAAATGTCTTGCGACATTTGACTTTTTATTGTTAGTCAGTCTCTCTCCACAAATTAGGCATACTGGTAGAATCATTTAACCTTTTAATGATAATTTAATGATGCCTGGGAATCCGTTTTCTTCAGATACTTTTGTTCTCTTATATTTCTCCATACTTGGCTTACCTGGGGTTGAAAGTCTCGAAAAATACATGACGTTTTGGCGGGTATACCGCTTTCCGAGTGTAACACTTATTTTGAACGACGAAAATAATAAAATATAACTTTATCTTAGTATTTCAAGATCACATAATCTTCCAATTTAGAACTACACTTTAAAAAACAACTAACACAAATAAAATAAACTTATAATTTATTTTCCCAAGCCACGCGGAGCCGCAGTATAAGGATGAAAGAGCTGCATGCGGCTCCGCAGCCTGAACCGTTGTGGTTTACATTCAGTCCTGTAGATAAACTAATTTTACTGCATAAATGAAATGTTCTAATAATTGAGTTGTGCTCAACTGTGATGGAACTAAAAAAATAATAATGAAGTCTGGTTACACATAGTGTTTTACAGAAAACACACATGTAATTATGTAATGCTACAAGTACACACTTTAGGCTTTTAAACTCATTTATTAATATAAAGAGAAGGACTGTATGTAGACTGAAGGCACCAAAGAAGACACTGGAGAAACCAACGAGTTACAGCATGAGTAGAAATACAAAGGCAGATCGATAAAATGTAAAAGTCATGCAAACTAATGATAAACTAAAAATCAAGGAAGAAATGAACAAAATATAAAGAGATATGAATGTCCTCTTAGAACACATTTCTTATGATAATAAGTCTGAAAAACTTAATGTTTTTAGACGCTAAAAATGAGAAATATGTGTAACGGGTGGCACTGACGAGCTAAAGAGAAGCAGGGAGGTCCGTGTGACTGGATCGTGTGTGGATGTTGCACAGCACAGCACTGCTCCTCTGTCAAGCTGACAGCAGCTCAGGCTTGTTGTGGTTTCTAATGACAAGATTTCAGAGAACAAGAAACATAAATTCAGTTAAACTCAGGCACAAGTTTGAGTTTGTGGTGTTCACATTTCATTGTCATGTGTAAAAGGGAGGGATGCTCACCGACGCAGGCGGTGGAGTGGATGTCCCGTTGACCTTTAGCCTCACAACAGCTGCGAACCGTTTCCCTTCACACTGGATGTAACAAAAATAATCTCCTCCGTCTTGCTTCTTAGCCCCTGTTACGTTTCGGCAACAGTCTCGTTTAGGTGACACATAGAGTTGGCCATCAGCACACTTGTTTCCTTTGTCTGTGGTGGAATTCTGCTTCCCGTTTTTCACACACTGCACAGTCTCGGACTTGCTGCAGTTACGTCGATAAAAGCACGGGAAGGTTGGATTTTCTCCCTCTTTGACTGTTACGTTAAAGGGAAGCAGAACTTTAACTTTAATTTTAATTTGCACGCCTTCTCTATACCTTAACACAAAATCCCCGGTATCATTGTAAAATGCGTGATAGAAGATAATGGAGGAATTGTTACTGATAGGGTCTTCGTAGCCTTGAGCAGGTGTCCACACACCTTGCTGGTGAACAGCCACCTCCACCTCCCCATGCGGCTAAAACCGGAACAGTTTTCCTCCATCATTGCTGCAGTTTTCTGAAAATGTGAACTGCCTTCCTAAAACAGCTTCCACACAGACATCACACAGAGAGGCAGCTATTAAGGAGGAGACCACGACAAAGAGCTGCAGAGGCCGGGCCATCCTGAGTCTCTCTCCGAGTGGAGCAGGGGAACGATGGATTAATAAAGAGAGTGACCTTCCTCCATACACTAGCCCATCTTTACTGGCGTCTGATTGGTCATCCAATCCTGGGATGTGAAAAAAAAATCAACTGCATGAATATAGTGATGATTATCAGTCTTCTATCCAAGCTCCTTAAACGATTATCAGCCTGATGTGGATAGTCTCATTTTTGAAGGAAAAGGCAGGAAGAACTCAGTGAACATCAAATTATCATCTCCTACTACATCACACGCCATGCCAATAATCACTGTGTCAGGTTTTGGTGTTTTGACTTGTCTGCACTTTTTAAAAGTAGAAGTTCTGATACTTTTCTTCCCCATAGCATCTAGTTCAGTTACATTAAAGCTTCATTTTAAGAGTTCTGGAATTTCCGATATTACAGAGCCTACTAACGAGGGCTTTGATGAAATGGTGGAATGGATACACGTGAGAATGCAGACAAGGTCGACACAACCGTTGTTTGTGTGATTTTTACAACAATTTCAAGAACATTTGTTGCTCAGCTGAAATATATTTCCAGCCCGATGATCATAGTTTCATTGCATAAAACTATTTTCTACTATTATCTACTTTCTGGCTTCCTGGGAAGAATAATTCAAATTCAACAGTTTTTTAAATCCTCGTAACTGTGTATGAGATGAGAAAAATTAGTATCACGCTGGGGTTTTTTCATAAAAAACCAACCTCACAATAACGTGTTAAAATGCGTTGTCTCTTAACAAAACATTTACATTTAGCTCTATTGTTACGGGAACATGCTGTAAGTCCTGGTGTGGTATTAATGGACTAAAGATTGATTCTACAGTGTTTCTATTTTTCTCTCACTGTCTCTCTCTCAAGGTCGACAACTGGTGCCTAATCTGACATCTTGGAGTAGGATAGTTAACAGAGAAAGGAGCACGGTTTGTTTATTGGACTATGCAGAGACAGGCGCAGAGATTACGTGCCAGCAGCGGAGGAACTTATCACCATAAAATATTGTTTGCTTCAAAAACAACGTGTTTGTTTGCTAGCATCAGTTTTTCTTTTGGATAACAAAGATTAAAACCCAGTCCTCCTCCGACCCCACCCCGCCCATTTTTTTTGTTTCCTGTTTTGGTTTGGTCCAGGTGCACGCGCTCTTAGCCATCTGATGACTTTAGGATGGCTCCGTGAAAAGTGAAGTCTGGGTTTCAAAGAAGAAGCCACTTCACAAGCACATGGCACAACACAGAAGAGCCACCTCCACAGGACAAGACTCAGCAGTCCATCTGCATCTTAAGGATAAAGGACACTCTTTCGAGGATGCCAATGTTCACATTTTGGACAGAGAGGACAGATGGTTTGAAAGAGGAGTGAAAGAAGCCATCTATGTCCACTGTGAGCGACCATCTTTGAACAGAGGCGGGGGTTTACGACACCAACTCTCTGCCATCTATAATCCAGTTTTGAGTTCCCTTCCCAGACGCCTTAACGCCCACTCACATCCTGGGCCATCTGACCTCAGGAATTCGCATGATAAGGTGGGGCCAGGTTTCACAATGAACACACCCGAAACTCTGGCTGATTGGGACCCACACCCAGTTTCACACCTTGGCTCAGGCGATTAGAGGATCATCAGGGGGTCCTTTTGTCCCTCTGTGGGGGGATACTCCCACTAGGTTTATATCTGGGACTCTCCACCATTTGACCTTAGAACTGAAGAAGCTTCTCGGATGAGAGGTGAAACGTCTTCAAGTAACTTAAAGAAGTCCAGACGCTTTTCTTTGCAAGCTCCTTTGACTACGATGACCTGGATGACTGAGAACCTTCACAGACGTTTCAAAGAAGAGAAGCAACACCGGTGGAAACTAAACTTATAGTTGGAGTTTTAGTTAGCTTCATTTCTATCAGGAAACAAGTTAGCGTTGTTTTAGCCAACATGTCCGAAACCTACAAAAGTTATTTAAATGTGAACAAAATAAAAACCAAAAGACTTTCAAATCACAAGAGCCAACATTTTATTCACGACAGAACATAAATAACATAGGAAATGTTTAAGCTGGAAAATTTGACAATTTTATGCACAAAATTAGCTCATTTCAAATTTGTTTGTTCCCTTGGACCTTCGGAATGTCAATAAACACTATCCTCCCACACCCCAGTAATCTGAGCTATCGTCCGAGTAATCGTCATCACTCAGGCAGCCACTAAACATAGACTGTGTACTCAGACCATGTCTTTCCTTTGCACTGCTTCAAACACTTTGAACTTGTTAAAATAAATTAATATTAAAACTTTATTTATATTACACCTTTCTAGACAGAGTCACAACATGCTGGACATAAGATAACAAATAATAAAAAGGTAAAACAGACAATATAAAAGAGGCAAAATTTAATCAAAAGCAGTTTTAAAAATGTGAGTTTTGAGTTGTTTTTTAAAAACAACTACTGAGTCCACATTTCTTAAGATTTGGGGGAGAGAGTTCCACAGTCTCGGGGCCACAGTGGCAAAAACTCTAATATCCTTAGTTCCCATCTTAGTCTGTTTTATAGCAAGTAAGCCCTGATCAGATGACCTCAGGGACCTGCTTGGGACATGGGGCTGTAGCAGATCGAAGATGTAGGCTGGTGCCAGTCCATGCAGGGTTATACATGTAAATGTGTTTCACATTCTGATCATGAATCACTTTAGAAAACAATATCTGATAAGGTTATGGTTAGGGCTAGAATGGAGGGCTGGAGCCTCTGCTCCAAGCCTGTGTTACCCCCGCTCGCGGCATTCTATAATCCGGAGGGTCTCACAGTAACGTGGAAGGGTATCTTTCACGTTACTAATCTGCACTTTACATGGGATTCATAACTCTGACATCTATCTGCTGTTTGGCACGACTCACTGATAGATGTCTCTGCTTTGGAGCAAGCATGTTTCATTTGTAGAGACAGTCTCTTAATAAGTGATCACTTATAGTTGTATGGCACCGGTTCGACTCCCTCATTGAACTGTTTGGTTACTCCGGTCTTTTCATCTCCTGGTTCTCTACTCTGTTTCCGGCCCAGAAGGAAAGCAATCCCAGATGTTACGGCTGCTATTTTAAGGACTGTGATTAGGGATGGGTATCGAAACCCGGTTCTTGTTGAGAACCGATTCCCACTGTTTCAATTCCTTGGAATTGTTTGCCATTTTTGCAAACGATTCCCTTATCGATTCCAGTCGCCCCGAATGACATCACCACGTTGCGGAGCGTCATTTACCTGGCAGGAAACATGGCGGCTCAACAAACAAAAGTTTGGTTATACTTTACGAGAACGGATGACAACAGGACAACTTGCAATACTTGCAAAGTAGATATTTCATTTAAGGGAGGAAACACTACGAATATGTAAAAGCATTTGCTCACAAAACACCTTGCCTTGCACCTATTTGCCACAATAGATGCCCCCGATTTTCGGTAAGTGAATGTGTTTAATTGTAGGCAGGGACATTACTGGATATTCTTGTGTAATTGCTACAGAATAATTTATGTTATACTTTGTTATTGCTACAGAAGAATATTTATTTTATTATTTTACATTTACAATTTTTTTTCCTGGGGACCCTGTGACACCCCATTGAAGAGCCGTAGGCTGGATCTCTTAAGATCTCACTGTTGGGTTTGTAAGGCCATGTTACTCCTAAATTTCTATCTTGTTCAAAGAGAAGATATAAAACAAAGTTCTAAGCTAATCGACCTTAGTGTTCTCCTTTTTTAAAAAGAATCGATAAGAGAATCGAATTGTTAAACAGAATCGAAAATGGAATCGGAATCGTGAAAATCTTATCAATACCCATCCCTAACTGTGATCCATGTCCAGTGAGAGGACTCTGATGGCTGCAGAGGGAAAGCAAATGGAAATCAGACATGTTAGTGAGTGGAAGTTTCAGTTACAGTCCTGCATTTTTTTGAACAGAAATCCAAAGATGATACAGTTCAAAGCTCAACATAAAGATACAATGAGATGTTTCTATGTGACCTAAGTGTTGAACCTGAATTGGATTTCCAGAACATGTTTAACTGTAAATGCTCCCCTTACACATAAACAATCATATCACGCGCATATCAGAGTGAGTTGGCTCCTGAAGTGCTGTGCTGGTGTGTGTGCCACTGCGAGCGGAAAAGTGTATGGGAATTATGACAAATGTTTGCTGTGGTGAACGGTGGGTAGTGTTAACATTTCAATGCCATATGCAAAAGGGAGGGATGCTTACCGACACAGGCAGTGGAGTGGATGAACTAGACCTTGTCTTGTTGATCTTTAGCCTCACAAATGCTGGATGTAACAAAAACAATCTCGTCCATCTTGCTTCTTAGCCCGTGTTAAGTTTAAGCAAAAGGCTTGGTCAGGTGATACAGCGAGTCCACCATCAGCAGACTTCTTTCCTTCATCTGTGCTGGAATCCTGCTCCACCACAATCTCCTGTAAATGCCCATTGTGGGAATATATTATTATAACTTTAGGGATTTAGCCGCATAAGCGTTAGCAAAGCATTATACTTTTTATTCATTTAAGTAGGTCATAGGTCAGTAGGTCATACTAACACACACACAGCATATAGAGAGAGAGAGGTAGAACTGGTAGAGTGAGCACAGCGTGCATGGAGGCAGACACTCCCTAGTCATGTGACCAATTAACCAACGATAAAAGGGCATTATACAGCAGTTGTTTTGTTTCCTCTGAATTTTGAAAGCTCTATTAAAGATTAACATCAGTCTGTACAGGCTCCAGATAACTTTCCTCAAATTCTTTAACTCTCACTCGCTTTTGCAACTTTGTACTTTTGTGTTACTCGCAGAAACAACTCCACCTCATTGTTAGTCCATTTAAAATCTCAGCACCCTGTAATGGGAAAATTAAAGTTAACCCTCACATTTAGATTTAGGTGGTTAGAATTTCACTGTATGATTTCTGTATAACCTTTGCATGCGTAAGATGAAGTAAGTATGTGTCAGCATGACCTTGTGAAAACTGCTTAGCTGCCTAATGATGTTCACTATGCTATCTGCTAACTGTTTTGCTCAGACAGATGAAGCTCAGGGTCAGTGCCAGGTGCTGGCCTGGGAAAAGATAATGGGAGTCTTCTTTGTTCAGCAATAGCCCGGGATGGACAAAAGACTGTTGCAACTAAAAGATACACAGAGTTTGTGCGATGGTATGAAAGGGGCGCTGCGACGCCCCATGGTTAGAACGCTCATTGCTGTGAACCTGTTATGTTTTGATGTGTACGTGTGTTCTCCTGCACGTAGTAAGAAGTAGCTTGACCACAGCCTTTTTTGTGTTGCAGACTTTATTTAGAAAATTCCACAACACCCCAAATGACACCCTCAGCACCTTTTCTTAGACTTGATACATAACAACAAGCCTGAAATACTGAGTTACTGACAGCATGCTCCTATTGAATGAAGCCATTTCCTCACCAACACTTTTGCCTGAAACAGTTAACCTTCACAGCCTTTTTACTCTAGAAAGTCAAAAGAAGAAAAAAAAAAACCCCTCAGACTGACCAAGAGTAAGATCAGCCAGCGGCCCAGGTCCACATACATGTGGAAATAGACAGGAGTAAGTAAGACAGAGAAAAGTATCAATTCCCATATGGCTCCTAAACTTCAGGCCTTCTTCCCTCTCCGGGCACATGGTGTGGAAACAGCTCTCAGGCTTAGATCACCTTTGAAAAAACACATCTAAGCTGCAATTTATTTATATGAATAGAGCAGGACACACTCACGAACGTCTCGAGTAAATATAATTGTTGCTAAACTCCCATCGTGTCTGTGTGACTTTTGGATCCTCTTTAGGGTACCTCAGACCGCCATTCACACCTATGGGCAATTTACAACCACCAGTTAACTTAACCCCACTAACTGCATGTCTTTAGAGTTTGGGAGGAAGCCGGAGAAGCCAGACAGTACCAATGCAGAAATGGGGAGAAATGGAGAGAACCGTGACACTCCTCACAGAAAGGTCCTGTCCCAGGCCCTTCACTATGCTAGCCGCGTCACTTGTGTCATGTGAGCCAGTCATGCACCTCTTGATTTTTGCAACTTGGCACATTGCGCTGCGGTCGCTGCAGCTGGGTTGCAGACAGGTGGATGTTATTGATAAACATTGGGTGTTTAAAATACTTGACAGTTTGTTCAATTCTGTTGAATTCAAATCACTTTTACTCACATGGGGCCAAATCACAACAACAGCTTCCTCAAAGTGCTTTACATTGTAAGGCAAAGACCCTGCAATAATACAAAGACAACAGGGAGAACCCCAACAATAATATGACCCCCTATGAGCAAGTGCTTTGGCAAAGGAAAAACCAAGGAAGGGCATCCATCTGCTGCGACTGGTTTGGGGTGAGTTTGTGGAAATAACTTTCCAAAAACCAACTGACAAAGTCTTGACTTGTGATTTTGACTTCTCCTCCGTATCAGCATGTCTGATGTAACATTGTCTGAGTGGTGACAGCTGTCATTTAGGAAATTACTGTAGCAGCTTCTTGTGCCTTAATGGTGGGTATAAATGACTGCATGTGCTTGATGATGGCATGAAATTGAGTGATGCAACCACTGCAGAGGGTATATTGGGACCTTGACCCTGACTAGAAACCTCCCTGCCTAACTGCTTCACCACATTCTAAACTTTCCCCTTGGAGCTTGGCAACCAAAAATATTACACCGTAATTAGTCACATTGGAGACGGAAAGCCACACAAACACTACAAACCATGACTAAAGTGTTCATTCAGCGAAATCACAGGAATCATCTGTGCTGCATAAACCTGAATCAGGAAGCCAAGAAACACAGTTTCTCACAACAAAGTTCAAAGACTGTGAGAGCAAGTCAGTAGTGCATCTGTTGCATACCACTGAGCTCTCTGCCAGCTAAGTAAGATAAAAAGGCTTTGGTGTCACATTTTTATGGAATCGTTTTGCTCAAACCACTAACTATTTATTTTAATTAGTGAAAACAGATCTACACTGTACTTTGTTGTTTTCTCTTCTAAGTTCACTACCTTGCTCGAAATTGTCAGAAAGTAGATATGATTGTGCAAACACCGCTCCTCCCATGGAGGCACACTCCACTCTGCTCTGCTATGTTTAGTTTACTTAGTGACTCAGTGGCACAGAGCAGCCACAGTGAGTAAATGAAATCACTGCCTACACTGATGTGTGTAGGAACACAGCAGAGTTTTGTCCCAGCTCATTTAGTTAGCCAATTTAGTGGAGAAAGTCATGTTTTAGTCATGACTCATCCCAGTGACTCATCCCAGTTCTTAAGCATAACTTAAAGTGTTATTGACCATTGCCAATGACATTTATTGAATATAATATAGTTACTTTTTTGGATTGTCTATTTTATTTATTTAGGACATTTAAACAACAGATGTTGACCCAATATGCTTTAAAAATATGCACTTTTACGTTCTACAACAAACAAAACAAAAACACTCTTTCAAAATACTTGAAAATCTCAGTGATTCAGTCTGATTAAAATGTATTTTTATTTGGCAAATTGATGATAATCCATCACATTCATCATAAGACTCCACTCTCCTGTATATAAGCTGCCTTTATAGATTAAGTGCATCAATACTGGTATTCGTAATACTGGCCCTGTATTTACTTGATGTCCAATTGATACCAAAACTTGCAGTATCTCACACCACTACATGTCCCAAGACCAGTGGCGGTCCTAGCCTGTTTGGCGCCCCGGGCGAACACTCCCTGTGGGGAAATCTGGGATTTCACACAAGCCAGGATTCAAATCATGAATACATAATGGGCTTGGATTTACAACATTATGAATGAAATGTGCTCTATTTGGAAGCAGCCGCCCCCCTCCCCTTTCGACGGGTTGTGTGTGAGACTTTAAATCATCAAACTGTCCATCCATCCATCCATCTTCATCCGTTTTATCCGAGGCCGGGTCGCGGGGGCAGCAGCCTAAGCAGAGAGGCCCAGACCTCCCTCTCCCCAGCCACCTCCTCCAGCTTATCTGGGGGAACACCAAGGCGTTCCCAGGCCAGCCGAGAGATATAATCTCTCCAGCGTGTCCTGGGTCTGCCCCGGGGCCTCCTCCCGGTGGGACATGCCCGGAACACCTCACCTAGGAGGCGCCCAGGAGGCATCCTTGTCAGATGCCCGAACCACCTCAGCTGGCTCCTCTCGATGTGGAGCAGCAGTGGCTCTACTCTGAGCCCCTCCCGGATGGCCGAACTTCTCACCCCATCTCTAAGGGAGAGGCCAGCCACCCTTCGGAGGAAGCTCATTTCCGCCGCTTGTATCCGCGATCTCGTTCTTTCGGTCACTACCCACAGCTCGTGGCCATAGGTGAGGGTAGGGACGTAGATCGACCGGTAAATTGAGAGCTTCACTTTTACACTCAGCTCCCTCTTCACCATGATGGACCGGTGCAGCGTCCGCATTACTGCAGCTGCAGCCCCAATCCGTCTGTCGATCTCCGGCTCCCTTCTCCCATCACTCGCGAACAAGACCCTGAGATACTTGAACTCCTCCACTTGGGGCAGGAACTCATCCCCGACCCAGAGTGGGCACTCCACCCTTTTCCGGCTGAGAACCATGGCCTCAGATTTGGAGGTGCTGATCCTCATTCCCGCTGCTTCACACTCGGCTGCGAACCGTTCCAGTGCGAGCTGGAGGCCCCCACCCGATGAAGCCAACAGAACCACATCATCCGCAAAAAGCAGAGATGAGATTCTGAGGCCACCAAAGTGAAAGCCGTCCGCCACTTGGCTGCGCCTAGAAATCCTGTCCATAAAAATTATGAACAGAACCGGTGACAAAGGGCAGCCCTGGCGGAGCCCATCACCCACCGGGAACGAGTCCGACTTATTGCCGGCAATGCGAACCAAGCTCTTGCAATGGTTGTATAGGGATCGAATGGCCCGTAGCAATGGGCCAGACACCCCATACTCCCGCAACACCTCCCACAGGACACCCCGAGGGACACGGTCGAATGCCTTCTCCAAGTCCACAAAACACATGTAGACTGGTTGGGCAAACTCCCATGCACCCTCAAGTATCCTCGAGAGGATAAAGAGCTGGTCCAGTGTTCCGCGACCAGGACGAAAACCGCATTGTTCCTCCTGTATCCGAGGTTCGACTAGCGGACGAACTCTCCTTTCCAGCACCCTGGCATAGACTTTCCCAGGGAGGCTGAGGAGTGTGATCCCCCTGTAGTTGGAACACACCCTCCGGTCTCCCTTCTTAAAGATGGGGAACACCACCCCGGTCTACCAGTCCAGGGGTACTGCCCCTGATCTCCACGCAACATTGTAGAGGCGTGTCAACCAGGACAGCCCTACAATGTCCAGAGCCTTCAGGAACTCAGGGCAGACCTCATCAACACCAGGGGCTCTGCCACCAAGGAGTTGTTTAACTGCCTCAGTGACCTCGCCCCCGGAAATTGGCGGGTCATTCCCCTTATCCCCAGACTCTGCTTCCTCCTCGGAAGACGTGTCAGTGGGATTAAGGAGGTCCTCGAAGTATTCCTTCCACCGCCTGACAATTTTCTCAGTCGACGTCAACAGCACTCCGCCAGCACTATACACAGTGCAGGTAGAGCACTGCTTTCCCCTCCTGAGACGCCTGACGGTTTGCCAGAATCTCTTCGAGGCAGTCCGAAAGTCTTTTTCCATGGCCTCTCCAAACTCCTCCCACACCTGAGTTTTTGCTTCAGCCACTGCCCGAGCCGCATTCCGCTTGGCCTGTCGATACCTGTCGGCTGCCTCCGGAGTCCCACAGGCTAACCAAGCCCGATAGAACTCCTTCTTCAGCCTGGTGGCTCCCTTCACCTCTGGTGTCCACCATTTGGTTCGGGGATTACCACCACGGCAGGCACCAACCACCTTGCGGCCGCAGCTCAATGCAGCAACTTCGGCAATGGAGACGCTGAACATGGTCCATTCGGACTCAATGTCCCCAGTCTCCCTCGGAATGCTGTTGAAGCTCTGCCGGAGGTGTGCGTTGAAGATCTCGCGGACTGGGGCCTCTGCTAGACGTTCCCAGCACACCCTCACTACGCGTTTAGGTGCACCAGGTCTGTCCAGCGTCCTCCCCCGCCACCTGATCCAACTCATCACCAGGTGGTGATCAGTTGACAGCTCAGCCCCTCTCTTTACCCGAGTGTCCAGAACATATGGTCGCAGGTCTGGTGATACGATTACAAAATCGATCATCGACCTACGGCCTAGAGCGTCCTGGTGCCACGTGCACTTATGGACACTCTTATGTTCGAACAAGGTGTTCGTTATGGCCAAACTGTGATTTGCACAGAAGTCCAATAACAAAACACCGCTCGGGTTCAGATCAGGGAGGCCGTTCCTCCCAATCACGCCCCTCCGGGTCTCGCTGTCGTTACCCACGTGAGCATTGAAGTCTCCCAGCAGGACAACAGAGTCTCCAGGTGGAGCACCTTCCAGCACCCCCCCCCCCTCGGGCACCCTTCCCGGGCCTGGCTCCAGGGCGGGGCCCCGGTAACCCTATCCCGGGCAGGGTAAACTGTTCCCTTGATGTTCTCTTCATAAGGGTCTTCTGAATCGCTCTTTGTCTGGTCCCTCACCCAGGACCAATTTGCCATGGGAGACCCTACTAGGGGGCAAAAGCCCCCAGACAACATGGCCCCTGGGATCCCAGGGACACACAAACCCCTCCACCACGATAAGGTAGCGAATCACGTATAAATCAAACTGTAAATTATAAATTTTAAATTGTTATTGATCCCTTTACCCCGAGTCCTAAAGTTATATTTATTTTCTTACTCTTCTTATATTTATTGTTTGTTTACTTAACTGGAGCCTCGTCATCTCGTCTCTCTATATACTGGACTGTATGTAGCGGAGATGACAATAAAGTTTGCTTTGACTTCAGCAGCAAGCAGGCGCACCGAGGGCTCTCGCACTCACTTTTCGCGTATAGAATTTCGAAAAAACATTGGTGCAAATTATAAGTCTGTATCATGATGTCTGGTGTTTTCATGTTTGTTGGTTTGTTTTTATTTTGTTTTATTTTGCGGGTTGGTTATTAGATGCTGCTCCAGCCAGCCAGAGAATCCCCCGCCGCCCCGCCCTCTCCTCCTTGTGCCGCAAGCAGCAGGCGCACCTCGCAAACGGAGGGCGCCCTTACTCCCAGCAAATGGGCGATAGAAAACCGATCGGTGCCTATGCCATTCCCAATATGCGCTGGCTGATGTCAGGGCAGCATGAGTACGAGCAATTTTTTATTTTTATTTTTTTTGCCGATGCCCGTGATGCCGCCCCCACCACGATGCCGCCCCGGGCAACCGCCTGTGTCGCCCGTATCAAAAACCGCTACTGCCCAAGACAGACACATACCCCCAGCATAGAGACAGAGCTAAAGTTTAAAGACAGACACATTCACATTCCCGTTTGAAAATACATGAAAAGGTTTTTTTCACTGTCTAACTAATTATTCTGGGAAGTAAAAATCCCAGTGATTTAGTCTATTAGAATCCAACTGGTGTAATTAAGTGAACTCTTATGCTCCACCGTGTGTTTGTTTGTCATAAACAAAAATAGAAATACTTTCAGATATAGGGGTTCAAAAAAAATCCTGACTATGAAGAGGTGTAGATTATTATTATTATTATTATTATTATTAACAATAATATCAGCAATAAAAGCTGATATTTAAACACTACATTTTAAGATTTCACTGCAGTGTTTCTACGTCCTCAAGTCCATTATAAGGTGTGCTCTCCATCCAAGTGAGTTTTGTTGGACCGTCATATGGATTTTTTTAATGTTTTTTAAAATGTCTGAACAAGAAATTATGCATTTAAAAGAGATGTAGTGAGAGAAACACTTCCAGTAGCCTTGGCTCATCTGAGCAGCTGAATATCTTTGAGGGCCAGCTTACCCCCTCTGGGTCTAGTTCCCCAATAGCTGGAGGATCATCTCCAGTACTCAATAAATTGCAGTCTTGTGTAACAGCATTTGATAGGGTGGTGTGTATAACAAGAGAAATTAAGTGTTCACTCTTCAGCAATGGTTTTATGAAAGTAAACAGAAAAGGGAAGTTATACAGAAGATGTTTTGATGCAGTTGATGCATGTTTGCTAGTGATCCTTCTAGTGTCCCTTATCATAAATAGTTCTTCAGAGATCAGTTTATGCTGTTTGTTCAAGATGTACCTTTACAAAGGGAGAGAATTGTTAGAAAGAAACTAGTCACGTCACACTAACACGCTGGTGAAAAAAGCCTGCTAGCGTTTCTTCTTCCTCAGACAACTCAGAGACTTCCACCTACCTCCGAAGTTGCTCAAGAACTTCTACTCATGCACCATCCAGAGCATCCTGATGGGAAATATCTGCACCTAGTATTGGAACAGCACCAAAGAGGAAAGACGAGCTTTCCAAATAGTGGTGCACTTTGCCAAATGCATTATTTGACAAATGGAAGTTAAAGAAATGCTGCTGGTTAAAACCTAGTGCAGCTAATGGCTAAAGTATTAAGTCTCTGGGAACATGTGACCAGCTATATTCTGTAGACCTTGCTGAATCACGTATAAATAGTGTAACATATCCTGTCACGTATCTTGTCATTACAGGCCAGCCCACCAGGTGCTCTCTGTATTGCTCACTCCCAAGACCTGACTCCAGGACGTGCTGGAGAAATGACATCTCTGAGCTGGCCTAGGAATGCCTCAGTGGAAAGAAAAAGGTCTGGGCGTCTTTGCCTAGGCTACTGCCTCTGTTATCAAGCCACGGATAAGCAGAACAAAATTGGTGGTTGGATATCTTGACCTTTGTTTCTGTTAAAAATGAGAAAAAAAAAAGAGTAAATCTTTTGAAACTCATCCAGAATATTCATGTGACTAAGTGGAGTTTTCTGATGTACAGCTCCACAGGGACAAGTCTTCAGCATGTCAGTTTCAATCTAAGATGCAGACAGAGCAGACTTGTTTCAAAGAGTTTGAAACAAACTCAGAGCAGAGTTTTATCGATTCTATGGAGCGCACAAAATCAACTTCCAAGTGAAAGGATAAGACAGGTTCATTTCACTATAGATGCACAAGATTAGTTAGAACTGAAAAAACTTCTACCCTACCCTATTTAAGAGTTTTCATTTTTTAAGTTTGTGGCCAGGGCTCAGCGGGCCCAACACTCTAAAGGAAAAGAAAGACAACTCTAGAAATTCCCTACTTTGCTAATGAAAACTTATACTTCCCAGTCAACACATACACAATATTGACAAGAACAGGAGGACTTCACAACCAAAGACAGTCAGGAAAAATGAGTGAAGAACTTTTCAGACAGGAATCTCACTGAAGTCCTAGCCACAGAACTCAATTTTGCCATTTCTCCTCAACAGTTACCCATAGTGGACTTCAAAACAGACACAGAAACAACCATAATGATTAATAAATTAACACAAACAGGATCAGAGCAAATAAGGAGGAAAGTTTTAGCCACCCTCTACAGTGCAAAAAGTTCCTCTGTCCAACCTCAAAATACAAGACAAGAAGGCTGTCCAGCCGATAAGAGGAGGTGCACTGTTGTTCTAAACACAGCAGATTATTACACAAACATTACTACACTCTGCAGTGACTTCAATACCTATGAAGCCTTAAAACGAGACCCCAAAAGCAAGCACAAATAACGTATCAGTTGCCTACAAAAACTTGAAAAGGACAAAGTCATTGACCGCCCTACATACCATCGTCTATACCCAGGGGATGCTAGTCTTACAAAGGGTTCATCCTAAACCTTGGCTGATTGTGACTCACACCCGTTTTCACACCTTGGCTTAGGCAGAGGATCAATAGGGGGTCCATGACCCTCTTAGGGACACTTCCATAGGGCTTAAATCTGGGACTCTCCACCAGTTCCTCTTAGAACTGAAGAAGCTTCTCAGATGAGAGGTGAAACGTCTTCAAGAAACTTAAAGAAGTCCAGATTTTCTTTCCATAGACTAAGATGACCTGGATGACTAGAAACCTCTACAGAAATAAAGGATTATGATGTTTTCTCTCCCCACATGTTCACAGCTAGACAAAACTGCTTATAGTCCAAAAAATATATAAAGGGCTCCCCCGTTTGGTCTGAAATGATAACAGCTTGATATTCAACTATAATGGAGCTTACAGCTGTAGATGTTTCACTCTGAGTGCTAAAAGTAAAGAACTATGACTCTAAGATGCTTAGTTTATGTTCATCTTTGGGATGTACAGGAGTTTGGGTTAGGTTATAGTTTATTTTTTTTTACAGAAAACACACATGTAGTTTTGTAATGCTACAAGTACACACTTTAGGCTTTGAAACTCATTTATTAATATAAAGAGAAGGACTGTATGTAGACTGAAGGCACCAAAGAAGACACTGGAGAAACCAAAGAGTTTATTTAGAAACAGAATGAGTAGAATATGAAAAGATGTGAATTTCCTGTTAGAACACGTTTCTTATGATAATATTTCTGAAAAAATGCTTCTAAGCTTCACACTAAACATCCCATTCAAAGTAAGGCTGGTACTTCAAACTTCACACCTGGATGTTTTTTAGATGCTGAAATGAGCCACTTTTGAGCTGAAGAGAAAGAAGATGAAGGTCCATGTGACTTCATCACTTCTGGATGTTGTACAGCACCGGGTCTATATGATGCACTGATTTCATCATCCACTCCACAAGACTGACGATCCAAAGCGCCTGACAGCAGCTCAGGTTAGTTGTTGTTTCTAATGACAAAATTTTAGGAAACCATGAAACATAAATGAGAAATTCAGAAATTTTGACTCAGACACAAGTGGACACAGAGGGATGCTCACTAACAAAGGTGGAGGAGTGGATGATTCAGACCTTGTCTTGCTGACCTTCAGCTTCATGGACAGCACCTCTCTTTCTTTTCCTCTTCATGTTGGATGTAACAAAAATAATCTCCCCCATTTTTCTCCGTATCCTGTGCCACGTTTAAGCAAAAGCTCTGTCACAGATATCTGCATCAGCAGACTCAGAACAGAAGAGTGGTATTTTCTTCCTCTTCAGCAGTTACGCTAAAGAGAAACAGAACTTTAACTTTGAGATGCATCTTCCGGGTGCCACATCTTAACACAAATCACTACTATCACTGCAAAATGCGTGATTGAAAACAATGGAGGCGTTTTCACTGATGCATCTTGAGCCCGCCCTGAGCAGGTGTCCAAAAACCTTGCACCTCCAGCCACCTCCACCTCCCTGGGTGGGGAAGTGTTTCTTCTTCATCATTCTTAGAGATTTCTAAAAGTTTGAATGGCTTTCATAAAACAGCTGCACACAGACATCACACAGACATCACACAGACTAGCAGCTATTAATGAGGAGACCCTGATTAAGAGCTGCAGAAGCCTCTATCATAGAGGCCCCGTCCAAAGTTAAGTACGAAAAATGAAATCACACTAACATTTACATGTAAAAAAATGAATAATATTCCAATTATGTTGTACTGTTGTACTAAGTATGACTGTGCAATGACAATAAAAAGTTATCTTGGCTTAATAGCAAAGAAATAAACAATAATAACAAAAAGTACAGAAAATGTTTTTCTTTCCTTTTTTATTTATTTCATATATAGCTGAAATGAATGACTTTGTAACCTAATTAATAATTTTATGTCCTGTTTAGTAGTAAACAGTCTTCCATCCATCCATTTTCTTCCACTTATTGACCGGTAAATCGAAGGTACAGCGTCCACATCACTGTGGTTGCAGCACTAATCCATCTGTCGATCTCCCGCTCCCTTCTCCTCTCACTCGTGAGCTTAAACTTCTCCATTTAAGGCAGGAACTCTTCCATGACCTGGAGTGCGCACACCACCCTCTTCTGGATTAGGACCATGGCATCTCTACTTTTAAGATAAGGCTTAAAACTTTCCTTTTTGACAAAGCATATAATCAGGGCTGGATCAGATGACCCTGAGTCCTCCCTTAGTTACACTGCAATAGGCCAAGGCTGTTGGGGGATTCCCATGATGCATTGAGTGTTTCTTCTTCAGTCCCCTTTGGGTTTTTTTTTTTTTACCTTTATTTGTGTTTGTACACATCTCTCTATTTAATTATTAGTTAATATTAATATTTGTCTCTCTTCCACAGTGTGCCTTTGTCCTGACTCACCCCAGTCAGACACAGCAGATGGCCTCCCCACCATGGGCCTGGGTTTCTTGCTGGGGGTTCCTTCCCATTGCTGCCAAAGAGCTTGCTCATAGGGGGGAAACCTGATTGTTGGAGGTTTTCTCTGCATCATTGTAGGGTCTTTACCTTACAATAAAATGAGCCTTTAGGCAACTGTTGATTTCAGGCTGTATAAAAAAACAGAATTAAACTGAGCTGACCTTTGACCTCACAGTAAACCTCTCAGGTCCACACAGCACTTGTTTAAACTGCTCAGCACTCTCACACAGCCTCCTGTCATGTAGCTTCTGCCCAACACATTTCACAACTTGGCTCACTTTGATTTTTCCCACGTAAATTAATGATAATAAAATATTATGAACAATATAAGAATGTTATGGACACTGGAGTGTTCTGTGGCTACAGCACCACCAAACAAAAAGGGATGATCAGAATATGTTTGACTCGACTTGATGTTTGTTGGATTTCAGCACCTTGTACATGTAGTTATGTCTTATTGCCAGCTTCAGTTACACGGGGCAGAAATCTATTTAGGCTAACACCATTTACAATGCCGGTGTATGCCGGTTGGGCGGACCCTGACATCACATCAGTTCATGCGCATGTGGCAAGCATTTCTCTCAGTTTCTAAACCTAACGGAACTTCGCGATAACGCAGAAGAAGGTTGATAACGGAAACACTTCACTGTCAGATCGTCAGGATGAGCCTTTCATCAGTGTTTGTGTTCTTTCTTCCTTTTATCTGTGAGGGGTTGGGAGCACTGATCCAAACCACTGTGGGGGCAGATGTCGAGTTTCCGCTCTCAGAGGAGTGCAGGAAGGGAGAAGGCACACTGTATCAGCGGCTGGATGATGCCAGCACTCAGCTCATCGCATCTCTAAATAGTTACTGGAAGCCAGGGCGAGATTACACTGACCGTGTGGTCGTAGGACGCGATTCGTTAATCTTAACAAATGCTAACTTCAATGACAACGGACATTATGAGTTTACCTGCAACAAGAAACACTTGGAAGCTTACAAGCTGGAGGTATTTGTGCCCTCTGAAGTTGCTGTATCCGAGGGTGGGGATGCCATCCTCCCGTGTCGCTCTGTCACAGCGGGCCAGTCGGTGAAGTCTGCGCGCTGGAGGAGAAACGGGGAAGTACTGCTGGAGCTGAATGGTCGGACGGGGGAAATCACATACGGGAATGACTTTAACAGAAGCCGGGTATCGATACCATCTGACTGGGACCGACGGGCAGACCTGTCCCTCACCATAAAGGGAGCTCAGCAACAGGATGGAGGAGTTTATTACTGCGACATAGAGAAGGCCGAGAAACATCGCTCTGCTGTCCGCCTGAGAGTGCGCAAACCACCGGTAAGTGCACCACACCCTGCTCTATCTTGCAAACCGATTGATTTACAGCAGAAACGCTTTAAATACAACATCTGCACTTGATGCCTTGATGACTTTCTGAGTGTGAATAACTTTACCACTAATGTTATTGTGTCAGGGTGACTCTGCTGTGACAACAGTAATTACAACAACACTGATCTCTGTCCTGGCAGCAAAGACTCACAGTTCAGGTTTTAACTATGTCATTCAGGAATTTAACAAGATAACAGGCACCTACAGGTGATTTTGTGGCTTAAACTGGGATTAACCCCTTTTTTCTAGTCAGATCACAGATTGCACATGAACTGTTCGTCTTGATGTTTTGCTGTAAACTGTGTGATCTTTGATTTGCTGTAAACTGAAAGGCATTTAAAGTTTAAACAAACTGCACTGACTAACACTGATTTTCATGTTTTCTTGCCTTCTGCAGGAGTCCTCCCACTGGATATGGATCACAATCATCATAACAGCAGCTGTGACATCTGTGATTGTTTTTACTCTCAAGTTCTTTTGGGGCTGGAGAGAGAAGACCAAGGGTGTACATGCATGAAGAGAGCAGAGGAGACAGTGTCCGAAACAGTCCACTAAATGACCAATCATTTATAATCAGGAGAAAAGCACATCTTTAAAAATTGCCCTGCCAAGCCTTCTGATGTTATACTGCCTATAAAAATGAATAGAAATAGCTTTTTGTAGTGCATTGCTTTTAGTACCAAAGTCCAAACCCAAACCCTTGTTTCACTGTGTAATGAAAGTCTTCATGGCAAAATAAACAGCAGATATCTGCACACTGCTAACTTACAGTATAAAGATAAAAGAATGCACAGATACAGAGATTTCTTTCTGACTTTTGACTTATTTATTTGTGTCTTCTTCTTCTTGGCAGCTCTTGACTTGGTACAGTTGAAGGTCTGCTCTGAGAAAGAAGGTATAGCTTGGTTATAGCAACAGCTAATAATCAATTTTTATGATTTCTTCATTGATCTGTAAGAGGCTGAAGCTTATGGTTAATGAATGGGTCGAGTAGTTGAATTTATTATCATTGTGTTGAGGACAAAAGAGTCTTCAGGCCTCCAAAAGACCTTTTAAAGGTTCCAGGTGCCACCAAGTGTGACTGAGCAGGAGACTGAATGTAGATATAAATGTTCATTTTAGATTATTGGCTGTAGGGTAAGATTTCTATTATGATTTAATGCTACCAAGTTTAATTTAGTTCACTAGTTTATTTGATGAGGACACCCTGTGCGCTGCTGTGGTTTGTGGGTCAGTTGGTTGCAGTCTATGAGGGCTGCTAGTAAATACGAGAGGCTGTTGCTGAAACCATAAACCACCAGCCATGGTTTCAGTTTCTAGCTAAATAAAGATTTACAGTTTAAGGGTCCTTCATTTGTTTGCTTTAGGGTTGTTTACAGGCCACAGTGACAAAATGTGATGAATTTGCTTGCACGATGAAAACACTACAGTTCAACTTCAAACACCCTCAGAGGTTCAAGCTGGACTTCTTTCTATGTCTAGAACTTTAAGGGATTCTGTTTTTTATTTAATAACTGTGACTTTACTTTTTCCATATAATGAAGTTACACATACATTCTTTTGCATCAAGTTCACTTTTAATAATTCTACCACGCAGTAAATCTGTGTGATTTTGATGTGTAGCTAACTCAGCATCTTTTAGAAATAGAGGAGTCTGAAACTCAGACAATCAGCCAATAGAGTTTCTGGTGAAGCTGGAGCCAAATAACTGCTTTTAAACTGATTCTTAGAGTCCAGAGTGAACCGTTAGTGTCCTTAAACAATTTGTTTATTGCCCACATGATATTTCCTGCATGTTTGTAGAGTTTGAACAATAAATATATTCATTTACAGTGAGCACTTGTCCTGCTCTGTTTTTTAGTCTGTACTCTGTTTACTTTGTTCTTTATAAAAACTTCAAGAAGCTTCTTGTAAAATAAAATATCTTCAATAAAGTACAGCACTTAGGTTCATGAATATTCCTGTTAAATTAATGTCAAAATCAGTCAATAAACTGCTCAAAGAAAATCAGCACCATGAGGGAGCAGCAGGACAACAAACCTATACACAGACAGAAACATCTTTAATGAAAAGGAGAGCAACAACCAGGGCGAGACAGACGTCTGACCTGAAGATGTGGAGTCAGGACTTTACATCCACTCATCATGGGCATAAATGTCATGACAATTTTAGTCTTTTCATTATTTCTTTGAACAGACCCTGATGCTACCAGCACTATGATGTTTTTAACGAACACCTTTTATTGCTGTAATGCACAGACACACCAACAGAGGGCAGTAATATCCCTTTAACATACATTGTAAAATTACTATTACAACACTCCCACTTAATTTTACCATGGAGTTCACTTACTTGACTGCCACTGGTTATTTCCTTCAAAAAAATATGCCCCCCATATATCACAGTGTTACTAGAAAAGAAACATTTTTTTTTGTTTTGAACTCACACAAAAAAATGTACTGTGTCCATCTTAGACAAAACTATTATTCTTCATTACAGTTAAATGCTCGACATCTTAACATAAGCATAGTATAGGCATGTTAAGCATATGATTACCCTTTTAAACTGAACACAGTCCAATTTTCTCTCTGAGATACTCAAACTTTTGTCTAGGCAGTGGTTTGGTTAAGATGACAGCCTTCATGTTTTCTGTACAGCAACACTTCAGCTGGATTTGTCCATTTTGCACACATTCACGAATGTAGTGGTAGCCAATGTCTATGTGCTTTGTGCTTGCATGATCAACTGGATTTTTTGCGATTGCAATTGCCCCTTGATTGTCCTCCAGGATCACTGTTGCTGTGGTCTCCATTCCAAGCTCAGTTAGTAGTCGTCTTAACCAAACTCCTTCTTGTGCAGCTTGGCTCAAAGCAATATACTCAGCCTCTGCAGTTGAAAGTGCAACTGTTGCTTGTTTCTTGCTAAGCCAACTGACTGCACCTCCTGCAAGTAGAAAGATGTTTCCAGTTGTAGAACGTCGATTGTCCGGATCACCTGCCCAATCAGCATCTGAATACCCAACCAAGGTTCCTGTTTCTGTCCTTTGATATTTGAGTCCCAGGTTTAGAGTTCCTTTCAAATATCTCAGGATTCTTTTCACAGCTGTCAGGTGTGTAGTGTTTGGGTTTGCATTGAACCTTGACACCACACTCACTGCTTGTGCTATATCTGGTTGTGTGGCCATGGCAGCATACAATAAACTTCCAACCATTGACTGATACATGCTTGGGTTTACAGGTTGACTGACATCATCACTCTTTCTTAATTTGACATTTGTGTCAGCTGGAGATGCTACTGGATTGGCACTGTCCATTCCATACTTTTGTAGTATGTTTTCAATATACTGTCTCTGATGAAGCATAACATGGTTTTTGGCCTTGTCTTGGATCACTGAGATGCCCAGAATGTAGGATAGCTCACTCATGTCCTTCATTTAATAGTGTTTCTTCAGAGTGTCCTTTAAGGTCTTCATGCTCTCTGCTGATTCTGTAATCAAAATCAGATCATCAACATACACGGCCAATATTTCCAACTCCTGACCTGTTCTAACAAACACACACTGATCTGAAGTACTGTGTGTCAAACCAATACTTTTCATGAACTCTGTAAAAGCTTTGTTCCAGCAACGTGGAGACTGCTTCAGTCCATATATTGACTTGTTTAGTTTGCACACTAGATGTTCCTGCCCAGGTTTGATGTAACCCTCTGGCTGCTCCATGTAGATTTCCTCTTCCAGGTGTCCATTCAAGAATGCAGTCACAACATCCATTTGATGCACATTTAGATTGTTTTGCACAGCAAATGATAACAATGTACAAATTGAACCAAATCGTACAACTGGAGAGAATGTTTCATCATAGTCTGCACCATAAATCTGTGAATAGCCTTTGGCAACAAGTCTGCACTTTCTGCTTGTCCATCACTGTGATGCTTAACTTTAAAGACCCATTTTGATCCACTAAATCCCATGTGCCATTTTCCAGCAGTGACTCAAATTCCAAATCAGCTGCTTCTTTCCACTCCTTTGCATTTGGACTTGACATAGCCTCTTCCACTGTATTTGGTTCTGTGACACAACAGATGTTTGCATAATGATCAACTCTAACTATGTCAGCAAACTCCTCAAATCCATATCTCTTTGGAGGTCTTCTGATCCGCTGATCTCCTTTTGCAGCCTAACAGGCGACAGCCTCCTCAGTACTTGTTTGTCTTTCACCCGTGTGTAGTGTCACCCAAACAGAGATCATTTTCACTTTGTTTGCATTTAAACTCTGTTTCATTGAAGACCACATCTCGTCGAATCAGTATTTTTCCTTTTTCCTCATCCCACAGTCGGTAGCTTTTTGCATTGGTTGCATATCCCAGGAAACGAACTTTCACTGCCTTTTTGTCCAGTTTCTTTCTCTTTGTGTCTGGAACATGAGCATAAGCAACGCAACCAAATACTTTCATATGGCTAATGTCTGGGTTTTTTTCCCATCCCATCTCTGATAGGGTGTTTCGTTCTTTAAAGCAGATGTTGGGAGCCTATTCTGTATGTAAGCTGCAGTAGCAACAGCTTCTGCCCAGAATGTGTTTGGCAACTTTGCATGTGACAGCATACTTCTAGCTGATTCCACTAGAGTTCTGTTTTTTCTCTCTGCAACACCATTTTGCTGTGGTGTGTGTGGTACAGTCATTTCATGGTGGATGCCTTGAGCTTTCAAATATTCTTGAAACTCTTTAGATGTGTATTCCCCACCATTGTCAGTTCTGAGTCTTATTACTCCCTGTCCACATTCATTTGAGAAGGTTCTTTCAAACTCTTTGAACTTGCTCAGGACTTCCGTTTTTTCCCTTATAAAATACACTTTACTACATCTGGAGTAGTCATCAATGAAAGTTACAAAGTACTTTTTTCCTCCTAGTGACTCAGTTTGAAAAGGACCACAAATGTCACAATGCACTAATTGCAACTTGCGTTTTGATCGTATTTTTCCCACTGATTTGTAAGGCTGTATTGATAATTTGCCCTCAACACAAGCTTCACAAAAAGTGTCCTCCTCTTCTTTTGTAAAGCTAACTCCTTTTACCAAGTTTTTGAGTTTTTTGAGATTTGTAGTGTGACCTAGGTGCTGATGCCACATACTTGCTGGAACTGATGCAGTTGACGCTCCATGACAAGTTGTGTAGTTTCCCTCGATATTCAGCTGATACAATCCATCACATCTTTGTGTTCCCATTCCATGGAGAGCTCCATTCTTTCCTCTTATGCAGCAATGAGTCCTTTTGAACTTCACTGTGTTTCCCTTCTTGGCAGCAGCTCTCACTGAGAAGAGGTCCAGTGATAATTTGGGAACATACAGCACATCATACATTGTGACATCTTTTCCATCACTAACTCTGAATGACATTTTCATTGTTATGACCTAAAGCCTCAACCACTCTCCCATCACCGAGTTTCACCGTTTGTGGTTCTGAAAACTCTTGGTAGTTTTGTAGTGCTTCTTTATTCCATGTCATGTGTTTTGATGCTCCTGAATCAATTAACCATTCTTCTTGCTGTGCATCACTTTTACATGACTCATTTACAACAAAGGTTCCCTCATATGAGTTCTCTTTGTCCTTATACACCTAGCCTTGAAATAGCTTGTTAACAACAGTATCTCTTTCAAACTGTGCTTTTAGCATCTCCCATGCTTCTTTGGGGGTCTTACAGTTTGTTATCAGTACAATTGGGGTGTACTTACATTCAGTACCAGCACTGAAAATGCCTTTTCTTTCTTCCGTTCAAATTCAGCTCGTGCTTGGGCATTAGCATCCGCAGCTAGCTGCTCCGTCTCCTGTATCATACCCCACAGTCCTTTTGCCTTCAACACGTGCTCCAGTTGAAATTTCCACGTTGCCCAATTCTCCGGTCCACTCAGCTTGTCATTAAACAGTCTATCTTCCATTGTGAATCCCATAACTCTGTTTATGACTCCCAAAAAACGTGTTACGGACCTCTGGGCCCATAACCTGATGTTTTTAACGAACACCTTTTATTGCTGTAATGCACAGACACACCGACAGAGGGCAGTAATATCCCTTCAACATACATTGTAAAATTACTATTACAACACACCATACTTGACAGCTGATACAGCGTTCTGAAGTCTCAAAGCCTCACCTTCACTCTCCCAAACACACCTGTTATCACTGTGGCCAAATAGCTCAGTCTTTGTCTCGTCTCTGCACATTTTTTCTACAGAAGGCACTTGGCTCGTTCACGTGATCAGCTGAAAACTTCAGTGGAGCATGGATGCCGATCTTGATGTAAAACTCACTGTGGACGGTGACGCTGGTGTTCCAGCAGTTTCCAGTTCATGGCAGGCTTGAGCCTTGTTGTTCCTGAACACCCAAACAAATTTCCTCTGTCAGAAATGAAATAATGTTGTACTTGTGTTAAAAATGATGTGGCCAGGAGTTCAGCCAGTCGGCAGGGGCTCACAGGTTAACAGACATCTAGGATGATCTACTCACCTGAAGTGTTAAGTGCTCCCTCGACTTTCATCCTCGTAAAAAGAGTTGTTATTACTGCAGGGTCCATCATTAAGTCAGCTGGGATAAGCAGACGACATGTATCGTCCCCGTTATATAAATAAATCAAATAGAAAAGTCCTTTCAGTGGACGATAATCTGATATAATCTTGTTGAGCCACTTTTATGCGTCACTTCCCTTTGTTGTGTAACTTTCTCTATTCTATGTGCTTAGGTTCTGCTTGACTGTTCTGGATGACTGAGCTATCTGCTCACTGATTCAAACTGAGATGTGATGACATCGATCAGACGATGCACTTGAACTGCGAAGGTTTATTGAATGAACTTGGTTGTGGAAGGAGGGAGATCCAGGCCCTAGGTTCGTGTGATGCATTAGCACAATAGCGTATGCGTCGATACCGTACAGAAAAAGACCGATAGGTCGATCAGTGAGAATAAAAATAAGGATGTTTATAATCGTCGCAAATGTTCCAGGTTTGACTGTAAATTTATGTTGATGAGTGCATATTGGAATTTTTATTTTTAAAACAGCTGGTCGGGTGGGGCTCACTGGTTTCAAACACTCAGGATACTTACCCGGAGTGCTTCATGCTTCCTCACCTGTTAGCTTTGTGAATTGTTATTGTTGTTGTTGTTGTTGTTGTGGAGTCATTAAATGCAACAAGGTGCTCAAATTAGCCTTCGATACAACATTCATGTATCGTCCCTGTTGTATAAATAAATAAAATATATAAATAAATAAATAAAACCCAACAAAACAACTTATGACCTGGCATCAAACACGATCCCTTGTTTTCAACCTGAGTCACGTTAATGTAATCAGTAGACGTGGACGTCAGGAATGCACCACGAATCTTTACCGCAGCTGCAAAACAGCTTTCTAGATCCACGTCTTAATCTCATAACACTCCTGTGTTGTTATAAGATTAACCGCAAAATCCGCGTCAGCAGTGAAACTGATATTTCATGCAGCGCGTTTGCTGTTTGCCTAAACTCAGCAGTCTTTCAAATGATTAATTTCAAATGATTCATTTGAAATGAAACACGTGCTTTGAAGTTTATTCTGTCAACAGCCCCCCCCCCCTCAAGAATTGAGCTTAGGCACCCATATAAGAATATGAAAAGAACCTAAAAATGACCTGTCTCTATTTCCTCGCGGCTGTTTTCATGCTTTCTTATTTTAAAATGATTCGTTGTGCTTGATTAATCTGGAAAGGCCAAGGGGGTTATGCTGTGATAATCTCTCTCACATCAGCGTTGTCCTCCTGGATTGGGGTTTTTTAGTCTATGCTTGAAATAAACTGCAAGCGGAAATTTAGCGTGCAGGGACTGTGCCACGCCTCAGAGATATGATAACAAATGCAGAGAGGAATGAGAAAGTGGCCCAACAGGTTGATATCAATAAAATACAAGTCCTTTGGGTGGATGGCAATCTTCCAGCTTCTCATTGAACAAACACCGATTTACACATAACAATCCTTTGGTGTGTAACATTATTCTCCCTGCCTGTGTTTTTAATGTCACCTGCTTGATTTGTCTGGATGAGAGAATAAATAAGGTCATTGGAAGACCCGGGAGAAGGCACACAGTTTAAAAGGAACAATCACAGCACCTTCTCAGCACTCCCACAGAAAGTCCACCATCTGATGTTTTAAGGTGTAGGGATTTTTGTTTGTTTTATTTTATGCATTTTTACATTGTCGAAAGAAAACTGTCAACCAGTCAGCGTTTAGTGTTTGCTGTGCAGATGATTGTCCACAAAAACAACCAAACGTGGCCTTACTGTCACAAACAGTAAGGTACTAAACAGTTTAAGCACTGGTTTAGTAACCTCAATGAGACTCCAGAACTTTGCCCTCGTAGTTGTGTTTCTGATGATTCGTTTTCGTAAAGTGTTTTTTTTTTTTCTTTCTCTGATATCATCATAGTTCTGCTCGGGCTGCTTCAGGCAGAAGTATATGAGTGGCTACATGTTTAAACTTGGCTGGGCGATATTGTGAAATGTAACATTTTGGTTTTAATGAGCTTTTCATTAACATCATTGAAGAAGGTTACCCCTGATCTGTTAATACCTGTGATTTTCTCCTGTTTGACTTTATACACACACAAGTGTTTTTCCCCCAATGTGGCGTTGTCTAAGCAGCAGGGCCTTGAATGTGGACAAACTGGTTAGACTGTACTTTTTTTGCAAATAACAAAGCCAAGATATGAGCACTGTCACACACAGCAGGCCAGAAACATGCAGCTGAGGAATGAAGAAGGACAAAGAGTCAAAAGATGGCAAAAGGAGTGCCACGCAAAGAGAAAACCCCTCACAGACAAATCAGAGATATAAGAAATGCAGAGAGAATCAGAAAGTTTCCCAGCATCTTCACCTTCAACCTGTTTGGCTTCAGGACTGACAGTAACGTCACAGCCTGACTCACTGTGGAGTGGACTGCTGCTGTAGTGACAGAAGAAACGAGCATCCCAGCGATGTAAGAAATCTATTTATTCACTTACATGCATACAAATAAATGCTAATGATGTAAACAGAAAATGACAGAAGTTTAAATAAAAACAGACTAAATAAAAGCTTTGAAATGAAAGCAGAATCAGAATACTTTAATAATCTCTAAGGAAATTATGTGGGTTGCAGTTGCTCCAGTACAGTAACAGAAACAATACAATATACAATATATTACAGATTTAAGAAATAGTAATAATATATACAAACCATTCTATAATAAATATCAAGAACTGACAGATGTGATTATAAATAAATGTCAAAAATACTTACAGCAGCACTAGAGTGTGTTAAAAAAGGGTGTAACTATTGCAGTGTTTACAGTGTGTTAGATGGAGGAGTTGTACAGGAATGATTTCGTATGTCGTGGTGGTGCTTTTTGGTAATCTCAGTCTCTCACTGAATGTGCTCCTGTGGCTAGCCAGCACATCATGGAGTGGATGAGAGGTATTTTCCAACATTGTCTTTATCTTGGACAACATCCACCTCTCAGACACCACCCTAATGGAGACCAGCTCCATCCCCACAAGCGCTTTGAGGGTCTCCGAAAAGCGCTATATAAATGCAATCCATCATTATTATTATTATTGTTACTGGCCTTGTGGATCAGGTGATTGAGTCTGTTGGTTTCAGCAATCCTCAACCGGGTCCCCCAGCATGCAACAGCATAGACGACAGCACTGGCCACAACAACAAACTCAAAATTTGACCCTCACTCCCCCCCCCCCCCCCCCCCCCCCCTCGGCTCAAGCATGTTTTAGCATTGTCAGTCTCGGTGTATTGATTTCCCCTTTCTGCTCTAGTATGTTTTATTACAGTTTTATTACTCTTGAGCTGACATTATATGTCATCTCATTTTCACAGCCAAGGAGATGAAGCAGCAATGTTTATTTCACTAACCCGGGCCTAGAAATCCAACCTGAGACACCTTGAAGACTGAGACTGCTCAGAATACTTGCCTGGAGGGTTTCATGTTTCCTCGCCTGTTATCTTTGTGAATTGTTGTTGATGTGGAGTCACTAAATGCAACAAGGTCTTCTAATTAGCTTTCAATGCAGCAGTCATGTTAACATGTATTGTCCCTGTTGTATAAATGAATCAAATACAAAATTAAATAAATAAAACACAACAAAACAACATGTCTCCAGTGACCTCCTGCACACGATTGCTTGTTCTCAGTCAAAGCCACTCCCTCACTGGGCAGCCTGCCAGAGTCATTATCAAAGGTTTACCAAGACTAAGTGATGACATTTGGCGCTTTCTTTTGCTCACATTCCAATAAGTTTTTCTTTTTACTGATTAAAAACAATAGAAAAACAGCAGCAGTGAGGGATGGGCGGTAATCTTGCTGTAACTGTAGCTGTTAATCCTCTTCAGTCTAAACTATTCACATTCAAATATGAAACGTAATTGATGTAATTAATTCAGATAAGATGACAGGTTACCTGTCAAATACCTGACGTAGGAATGTTTATTGAACTAAGTTGGGCGTGTGCGAGTTAAATCCTGCAGAGCTTGATGGTTAACAAAGCGTGCAGACAAACAACCACAAGTCGCCAACAGTCACCGAGTAACGGAGAGAGAGAAACGTGGAGGACTGACGACACTTGCTTGACTAAAAGGGAAAAAGCAAAGGGACGCACCAGCCTGAGAGATGCATGCTGCACTCTGCCGTGGGTTAGGCTGTGATAATCTCTCTCTCATCAGTGTTGTCCTCTTAGATTGGGGGATTTTTGTCTGTGCTTGAAATAAACTCAGAGCACAAATTTCACCGGGGGTTGGGGGGATTTCTTCTCCCTAAAGTTTAGTTCAATGTCCGGTAGCAGTCTGCTGAGCTATCAGTACTTTTGTCACAAACTGCTTCCTCTGTGTTTGGTACATGGTTCATTTAAATTATCGTTTACATATCATGTCCTTGTAAACTCACTTTTCACCAAAGTGACAAGAAACCTTTGAACAAACAAACAAACAAAAAACAGAAAATGATGTTGACGGAGTGCCTTTTAGTGCAGATTCTAAATTACTCATCCATCACAGTAAAAAGATCACACAACTTGTGGAAACATGACGCTGTCACAACACCAAATATGGCCTTGTTCTCTTGGCTCACTTAGGTTAACATAATAGAAAGCTTTGTGGATGCCACTTTTCAACAACACAAACCTCCTCTGATGACATTGAGCATGATCACTGTTTTCAGTCAGACTCTCTTACCGGGCATCCTGCCAGTCTTTATCAAAGCGTGACATTTTTGGCTCCTTCTGTTCGTAATGATCTCTCCGTCCTCTTGTGTGTGTTCGGCTTTGTACTACACACAAACAGTGGCGTGAGGGATAGACGATTTAATGTTTTTACTTTTAAATCCCTTTTTCAGTTGTTGATTTAATTCCTCTTTAGAATGAATGATTCATATTAAAATATTTAACCTATGCTTTAAGTCACATTATTTTACTAAGTATACGCTGACAGACCGTATAATCTTTACTGAAGCTCCAAAACAGCCTCGGGGTGTTATCGTAACTCTTAGCCTACAACACTCCTCTGTGTTTGTTAAGATTCACCGCAAAATCCGCCTCAGCGGTGAAACAGATCACTCACGCAGCGTGTGTGCTGATTGTCTTTAAGCTCAGCAGTCATTTGTAATTCTAGATGACGTGATTAGAAGTTCATTTCTTCGACCTGTTGAAGTTCAGCAGCGTCTGGTTTTACAGCAAATCACTTTATCACGTTACTGCTCTGGTATCAGCATTTACTGAGCTTTAACACCAATCTGGATTTCTGGCTACCTTAGCGTTAGCATGCTGTCTGTGCCGGTGCTTGCAAGTTGCGTTAACATTATACTGCTGTTGTATCAGTCCTGGAGCAATCTCCCTTTACCGTCGCGCTCTCATCCTTATGTGCAATACAAAGGCTATGCGTACATACATACATCAAAAAGTAAAAAAAACCCCAGTAAAACAGAATTTTACAAAAATGCAAAAGATTTCTGTGATTACCTGTACCCATATTATTTTACATGTATGGCAATTTTAAAATAATATGGGTGAAATAATTCGCTAGCATTATTTGAGTTACTAAAAAAAAGTCATATTCAAAGTAAATAAGTCTGTTTTGTATATTGTACTTATCAAAACTGGGATCAGATGAAAATGTATTAATTCTCCCTTTTTTAAAATCTCCTGTATATATATATATTTTTTAATTATTATGTTTTAAAACAGCGCCGTTCACCTCTTTGCTCTGGTAAACCTTATGTTTACACCTCTTGGCCTTACTTCAGAAGAGTGAGGGCTAATGACATATGAGAGGGATGGCAAGAGGCTGTGACAGGATGAACAATGTCACATCACAGGATTCACGAGTTTGTAAAGCGATCAGCCTGAACGTTTCTTGGCTCGGGATGGCAGCCTCTCCCTTCTTTTTGCTAGTGCAAAAGAGTTATTCATAGACGTCACGGCAGACAAACAAACAATGAAGGATTCATTGTTTTCTCTCACTTGTTATTTATTCAAATGTCTTTGGTGTGAATTTTTCCCTCGCTGTCTTTATTTCACACAAATACCTGCAGCCTTTCTGACTGGAAACAGTTTTGTCAGGATAACAGAGCCGACTGCAGAGAAACACCTGGACTGAGTTTAGATGAAGCTTCAGGTTTAACTGGGATTATGGCAGCAGATTAATGCTTCTTACTTTGTTGTATATTAATTGTATGTTAATGTGGTTTTGTTAAAGGTTTTCAGTGTTTATTCCATCAAACATTTGAAGTCATTTAATGTGCAAAATGAATAAAATCATGACTGTAATCTGCATCAGGTTAGAGCGTCACTTTGTTACCAACTCAAAACTTTATTGGCTTTTTACAAAGAGAAAAGTAAACAGAGGAAAGATTGTAAATCTTTACAAACAAGCAGGACAATATACTGAGTATATAATAATATAAGCAGAATAAAAGTGCTATAAAAGGTTACAAATAACAAATAATTTAACTGTCCCATGAGGTTTTGACACAGATTGTTGTGCTGTTACATTTTAGGGTTGTGTGCACAAAAGTGTGAAGCTCATATTTTTTTGTGTGAGGGATAAATGTTATTATTGAACATGACTGATGAAAATGTGCAGGTAGAAAATCGAGGATTACATCTCCGTGAGTGTTTCGTCTCCCCCTCTTTATCCTGCATGGGAGAGAAAAACGACATTATGAAGCTGACATCGATCACGCATCACTGACTTAGTGGAATGATGCAGCCAGCATTACACCATCCTTTGCTGGATCTTTTAAGGGTGCGGTGGAGCTGTGGTCCTGCTGAAGTTTCACCCAGTTTGAACAGAACAATGATGCAAAATGAGCAGCACACGTCAGGGCCCTTCTCCCTGCAGGCCTCCGTGAAACCATGCTCCGTGGGACATTACACGCCTGCTTTCTTCTTAGTCTTAGTTTTCCTTTTTTGGGGAGCGTGGACTCTTCCCGCTAATAAACATTAGTAGCCTACAAGTTTTAATGTTTGATCGTGTTTTACGGAATGTTTTCTTTATGTGGCAAGCATGCGTAGCAAAGTGTCAACTCGAGTTTCGTGTCCCACCAAGAATAATCGATTTATTTTTTCAGTAAGAAACATCTTCAAATATAAGCACGATTGCGAATAAATCTACTGTAGAAAAATGAAAAAGAATAAATGAAGATCAAACATCAGACTTGTAACAGTTCTACAGATAATGCCATCATTTTCCATTTTAGTGCAGCTGTAAAAGGCTTCAGCAGTCAACTCTTTATGAAGTTTAAACGAATGCCTTTTTTTGTTTTAAATAGCCGAGCATTATTTTCATTATCTGTAAAACTGCGTCTCATCCATCCGTCAGCTCCTCTATGGACAGAATCCAACACATGATTGAAGGCGTGTGTCGCGCCTTTGAACACACGCGTCAGGCAGCTACACTGAGGTGTGTCCGCATTGTTTGCCTTCAAGCCCAGGCTAGTTCAATTGACCCTGTGCACGAGAAAATGCTAACTTCCTGGTTTGAGACCGGATGTGGGGTTGTACATTTCCGGTAGCTTTACTTTGCGGCCAATCGCTACTGCTAAGATATACTCCAAAATCATGTCCAAAACTCGAAAACGGAAAGATCGCGTTAAGTTACAAAGAGGAGAAGGTGGGGACACTCACCACTGTTGTGTCATAAAAAAATCTAATGATCAATTTTGACGTTTAAAGAGTTTAGATCGATCAGTTGTTTACATCACTCAACACAAGCAGAACTGCATTACTGCAGCAGAAGACACATCGTCCACATTCAGAAGCACATCTCTGTATAATGACTGGTCTTATGATTTAAACAGGCAAATGTTCATCATTCAAACTACAGGTGAAGAATAGTCAAACCAGATGTTTCCCCCATTATGTCGATATCAGCTAGCCAAGTACACACCTACACAGCATGTTAACAAACCGTGAAAAAAGCCACACAAAAATGAATGATTGCTGGTAAGGGTTTCTATACATTAGTATGTACGAAGGGTATGTTGTGACTTACCTTAAAAATTACAGTGGTCCCTCGCTAATAACGCGGTTCACCTTTCACCTCGCTGTTTCTCAGATTTTTTAGTGCAAGTTTGCATGCTTATTTTTTTTACGTCACATTGTGTCCTGCGTCTGGATCGCTGCAGACGATCTCCTTCGTGACGTCTCTCCTGTACAGTACAGAATCGCTACATCGATCGCTAGCAGTGTGACTCTGAAGTGCAGTACTGTATGTCCACGATGTCCACAAAACGTTTTGCACCGTCAAAAAATAAAATTGGCTACTTGATTTCACCTATCGCTGGTTATTTTTAGAACATAACACCCGCGATAAATGAGGGACAGCTGAGAAATATAACATTTGAATCCCTTTTCTCTTTTGCTCTGAGGCGCGGGGGAAAATATCGACAAGTCGATGAACATCATTTACAGATATATTGGGTAAATGCCCAAGACATCTATAGAAATGTAAATCGCCGCTTGATTCATTCATTTGCTTAACTTGTTTTGGACCGTAAACCGGGCGCGAATAGGACACCGGAAACAAAGCTCCCCACAGGAGTTTCTGCACCGGAAGTAGCATATGCTAACGTGCACATAGTCAATAAACAACCCGAGTTCGTTTCTGTCTGAGCGCGCGTGCGTTTGTGTGCGTGAGTGCGTGTGTTTGTGTGGTATCTACACGTACACGACCTCTGATGTGATACACTGTTTTGTCATGTTTTTTTTTCGTTATAGCTATATATATTTAATTGCAATTCATGTTACCATAGTTGGAATGCTGCATAAGACAAGAAATGGGCGGGCTTTGCGTTGCGAAGCCCGCTGACAAAAAAACATAGTCTGTGTAGTCATCAAGATAACGAGGCCGATGACCATCGCGACGAGGACGAGGAGTGGATGAGAAAGCCATCTTGCCTGTTAAACTGTAAATCCGGCTCGGAGGACCATGTAATGGAGGCTGTCACTTTAAGAGGGATGGACTTGACCTCCTGACTATGAATAATGTAGATAATAAGGTGCTGACTCTATGAATCCACAATCTCAACAGGGTTGTCCGATAAGAACAGATGACGTATCCACAAAATCCACTGCCACTCAGGTATCTGTCGTTCACTCATTTATTTAACAAGAATCCGAAGCGCACATCCATAATGTGAGTGAGGGGATTTAACAGGCTGTAAAATGCTATATGCCGTGTGGTGAAGTTATGGTGTGGTTTAGTCTCATGGACGCACACCGCTAACAGCATTAGAAGGAACGAAAATCCACACGGTGAGTAAAACTCTGTTGACTCTTCCCAACTGCAGCTCCAACCGAACTCTCTGCGTCGACGTGTGCGTAATGATGAGGTAGAATTGTGTCTTCTGATTGGTGAAGAGAATGGGTTGCCTCACCGCTCATTGGCTAACCGGCAGCAGTATGCTGATATCTTTACTCAGCAGATGTGGCTCCGTTCGTGAGTTCTGCCGACTGGCTGGCCTTTTGTACAGTCTGTGTAAAATCAGTAGGCCTAATGCGGAAATGGCAGCACCCAAAAAAGTAAATAATTAAAAAACAACACAGAAAATGCTTGAAAACAGATCATGTGTAGTCCTAATTTTTTACCACAAGCCTCTGGAAGTGATTGGTTAAAACCCACACACATCCAAATAACCCAAATGTCAAACTCATGTTACGCCTCTCAGACTGTAACGTGAGACCAGAGGGACACACCTCTCCTAAGACAAGCGAGAGCTCACACCACGCGCCGAACAGAGCTACGATGTCAGGTGGTGCAGTCTCCGTCTTTTTTGCTCTCTGTGTGCTTTTTGTTGGCTGCTGTGGAAAACCGGTGATTCTGGGAGAGTCTGTAGAGTTAAAAGCTGATGTGAAGTGTGACGCGCAGGAATTCAGTCTAATCTACCGGCTGAGGGATGACAGTCCACGGACTGTGGCCCAGCTGGTAAACGGTGTCTGGATGCCGGGAGAGAGGTACAGAGAGCTTGTGGAGCACAGATCCACGCTCAGCTTGTTGCTAACCCGTGTGAACTACAACGATCAAGGCTACTACGAGTTCATCTGCGCTGGCCAGGTTGTCACCACCATCCAGCTGGAGGTCCTCATCATCTCCAACAACAACCTCTCTGTGCCTGAAGGAGACACGCTCACGCTGCCGTGTTATTTCCACACTGAGGGGGACTCCGTGGACTCTGTTGTGTGGGAAAGAGACGGGGAACTGGTGCTGAACCACAGCCTCTCCTCCGGGGAGCTCATATATGGGACTGGGTTTGGGGGGAGAGCGTCTGTGAGGTCTGACTGGTTTGTACTGGGAGACCTGTCACTGACGGTGGAGCGGGTCCAGCTGGAGGACCGAGGTGACTTTTTCTGCCGTGTTAATAAAGGCAAAAAAAAGAGCGGGAAGTGGAGAGAGAGGGGCAGCCCTGCCGCTGTGAGAGTGACGGTCAATGAGAGGAGCACCATCATCAGCAGCAGCTCTGCTCCTGTAAGTACACCTCTCTGCTAAACACTGAAGCACATCACAGCTGCTGACTCAGCGCAGTGGGTCTCACATTATTTCATGTTTGTTTCTCTGCAGCCCACGCGTGAAGCAGACACACACACAACAGCTTGTGACACTCCCATCATCATCACAGCCGTCATAACCCTGCTGCTCTCTGCTGCTGCTGCTGCTGCTGCTGTGTGGTTGGTTTGGAGGAGGAAGTTCCGAAGATCAGGATCCACACCTGGAGGCGTTGATGGAAGACCTGCCAGTGACCTGGAGACGACACCTTTCACTGAGAGGAGCCCTGATAGAGGGACGTTCATCGGATAACTGAAGCCTGTGTGTGTGTGTGTGTGTGTGTGTGTGTGTGTGTGGTTTCTACACAAACACAACCTCTGCTGTGATTCTCTCTCTCTCTCTCTCTCTCTCTCCCTATATATATATATATATATATATATATATATATACACACATATATTATGGGGTTTGGGTTTTTAGTATCTCGCTCCTTGCTTTAGCCTAACTTCCTGTTCCTGTAGTTTATAAGTTTTATAAGATATAAATCTCAGCTTTTCTGCCAATAAATATCTGAGATTTTAATGTTTGATCGTGTTTGTGTCATGTTTTCGTGTCTTCCTAAGTACCCTAAGTACCCTACATAGACAAAACAAGAAGATAGTTAAATGGAAACGTGGAAAAACTGTTTTAATAAACAAACAGAAGTCAAGCTAAGAATAAGAGAAAAGGCCAGACAACAGGTTGCTTGGTATGACGTCATCAGACCAAATATTAGGTCAGAAAGTACAAAAACATCTCCCAGCTGAGCTCTGCCATCAAAACCTCTCGTTAATTGTTTTCACTTTAACCAATGCTGTGAATGAGTAAATACATTTCGATAATGAATTTTAGCTCTGCAGAAATGAAGTTAGACTTCGTCAGTTTCACAACAAACAGTCGTGACTTAAACGTCCGGCTTTCATGATACCACAGCATGGAAATTTACAGCAAACCGGTTCATGTGCATGTAGCTGTCTGTGCTTTACTCTTTTTTTTCTGCATTATCTTTCGTCCCACGGTGAGTCACCCTGTCTCTCTGAAATGTATTTGGGACTCAGCCAAAAAGTAAAAACGGGAACTACTGAAGCTGCTTGTGTTTAGTCCTGCTCTGTAGTAAATTCAGTGACATTTGACCGTCCTGTTGCTCCCATTGAAATGTATACAGCCTATTTAAAATCTAAAACTTATAATTGTCCGCAGCCTGCTGTTGTTACCACTGTCCTGTTTTAAATGGATACTAACTAGCTAACTGACTGAATGCCCATTAACCTTATAACTCCTGTTGTGTGTGTGTGTGTGTGTGTTTGTGTACAGTGAGACAGCCAGGTTCATAATGGATATAAGGAAGTTTTTTCAAAAAAAGGAGCCACATTCAGGTAAAAGTGTAAAATCAAATGATCCGTCAATCAAGAATAATGTTGGATCAGTGTTTCAATGTTTATATCTTTAATTGGTTGTTCATGTGGTTTGGTTATTTTCCTTTTGGTTGAAAGTACACTGAGAGAGGACTTTTTCATCAGTGATCTTAATAGAATTTTTTTCATGTTAATGTAATTTTTTATCTAATTGAATACAATCTATTTGTGTATGATTGTCAGTCCAAAGAGGGAGAGAAAGAACAAGGTCAGGAAGAAGCAGGTAAGAAAACAGACAGGGAACAGTGACAGGCACAACAGAAACTGTTAAACTGACAAAGAGAAAAAAACCCAACTAATTTTACTCACACAATCAGGAAGTTGTGTTCTCCCTATATTAAAGCTGCTATACAGAATCTGCAAAACAAACTGGGTTGAAACATTTTTGACCCTCTTTAACAACATTCCAACATAACATTATCATTGATTGGGGAGATTAAAATTAATGATATATTTTTATGTGGTTCAGCCACAACTCTACAAAAACCTCAGCCAGTAATAGGTAGGCCAACTTTTCAACCGTCCACTTGTCTGTATGACTGCTGCAGTACGTACATCACATTTGCGCACTAACAGAAAGTGCCAAATAGCCCTGGTGGAGTGAGGAGCTGTAGAGAGAAGCAGAGTGCTCTGTTTATATTCTAAAAATGTTTTAAGCTTGTTTCAAAGATTCGGTACAGCAGCTTTAAATGTTTTCCAAAAGCACACATACACTTATCAGTGTTTCTCAAACTTTTTACAGTGTGTACCACCTGATAAAAATGTCAAGCTCTCCTAAGTACCACTATGAAAGCATGAAAGTCATAAATCTTACAACACAAAATTATTAATATTAAATGAGTAAAATTAGTATCTGCAATAAAGATTTTTTTATACATTGTATACATTCTAACACAGGCAAAGTTGCCTCCATTTTTATAGTTTTTATTAATATTTTGTAATAATTTATTCTGTTTTGGGAGGGTTTTTTATGTATCTGTATTATATTATACATACACATTTAAAGTGAATCTCTGTCCAAAAAATGCACTCAGTTTACTTTTTACTCACTATGAGCATCATTCATTATTCTCCCCCAGTAATTAAGGTTAGGATATGTATTTTTTCTATTCCAATCCCTTCTTCTTTTGCAGCATTTAAATAACCTTTATCAGATTTGATGGTTTTGTTACAGACTTTTCAAAAAAGTGTTTTTCTTTTCTTTCACAAATGTGGGGATTAAATTGTGTTAAAATGCACAAAACAGTGATGTCATGTTTTGTGACGAGGACCCAGGCACAGAGAGACTTGATGAATTTAAAAATCTTATGATTTAATAAAGAAATTTGCAGACTTGCACAGAGATGGTAAAATTATGATGACTGATAACAGAGATGAAGACAACAGACGATAAGGACAGGGAGGAACAGGGGTTTAAATGCACCAAAGTGACAGTCAGAGAGAACTCGGGACAACATTTAAGGATGCAGGGACTGACAGAGACAGGTTTATCTTGCCTGGCTGGGCAGCTCTCTGGGTGCTCAGCACCCCCAAAGCTCTGATCCTAGAATCGCCCCTGGCTTTAATCAGAAATCCTCTTTGGTCATTGTTCACTGATTTGTGAATATTTTCTGTTGTGATTTATACAAACGCTCTTGTCAATAATCTGCACAACAAACCACTGATTGAAAGACACTTTTCTTTTGACAACGTAAATATTCATAAAATAAAAAAAATACAATTTAAAGTATTTAAAACTTAAAATTCTTCAGACGGTGAATTGTTAGATACTTTTGCATAGACCGGGTCCGTGTGAATACTCGCAGACACAGATGTAGGGGGAGGAGTGCTGGTGGTCTGATCCGGGCTTCTCTCACTGACCTTCAGCCTCGCAGCAGCTGGTGTCCCCCTCTGTTCCCCTCTAACTTCTTTTTGGATGTAACAGAAATAATCCCTCTGATCTTCCCTCCGAGCCCGCTGCGGGTTTAAGGACAGGTCTCCGTGTGAGAGCCAATCAGCTGACAGACAGTCGACCATCAGCAGCCCAGTTACTGTTACCACCGCACGAGTCTCTCCCTAACCCTTAACACATCTTCCCCGTCTCCAACCCAGCGCACAGACCAGCAGGTGCCATCTGTAGTTGGATAGTAGCAGGACAGGCTGCGCGCTTCTCCCTCTGTGACGGATGATTCTGAGAATACGACAACCTCCACATGGACAGCAGACACCTCCCGACCACCGCACATGAACCCATAAACTCCACTGTCCGTGTAAACTGAGCGGTTAAAGACGGGAGAAGAGCTGGGACTCATGCGATCTCTGAAACTTTCCTCTGGTCTCCAAACTTCGTGTCGGTGCGCAGCGACATCCCGGGACTGAAGCTGTATTTGGCGAAGTTTTCCATCTTCTTCACTCTCACAGTTTCCAGGAAGAATAAAAGAGTCTCCCAACATCACTATCACATATGGTATACTCCCCTCACTGAAAACACTCACGAAGACGAGCGCAGGTAAGAGCAGCTGAAGCAGCTCCATAACGGTGCTCTCTGTGTCCTGTATCGATTCCTGTCGGTCTCCCAGCCACATATATATTCATGTAAGAATCTGGCAGCTCTTGGATTTGTCAGGAGCAAGATTGTAAACGCCCAGTTGCAGTCTATCAGAATCAGAATACTTTATTAATCTCTATGGAAATGATGTGGGTTACGGTCGCTCCAGTACAGTAACAGAAACAGATTATTTAACAATACAATATACAGGGAGTGCAGAATTATTAGGCAAATGAGTATTTTGTTCACATCATCCTCTTCATGCATGTTGTCTTACTCCAAGCTGTATAGGCTTGAAAGCCTACTACCAATTAAGCATATTAGGTGATGTGCATCTCTGTAATGAGAAGGGGTGTGGTCTAATGACATCAACACCCTATATCAGGTGTGCATAATTATTAGGCAACGTCCTTTCCTTTGGCAAAATGGGTCAAAAGAAGGACTTGACAGGCTCAGAAAAGTCAAAAATAGTGAGATATCTTGCAGAGGGATGCAGCAGTCTCAAAATTGCAAAGCTTCTGAAGCGTGATCATCGAACAATCAAGCGTTTCATTCAAAATAGTCAACAGGGTCGCAAGAAGCGTGTGGAAAAACCAAGGCGCAAAATAACTGCCCATGAACTGAGAAAAGTCAAGCGTGCAGCTGCCAAGATGCCACTTGCCACCAGTTTGGCCATATTTCAGAGCTGCAACATCACTGGAGTGCCCTGTAATGATAACAGCAAATCCTTATTTGCCTAGTATCATGTTTTATGTTGTCAATACTCCTAGACTGTAGGGGGAGCTAGAGAGCAGAGGGAGTTACCTGGGAGTAGACTGTGATGGCGAAGCTTTGTTTACATGTGAACCACAGTTCGATAAAATACCTTCTCTTCAAGTAATGGTGTCATTCTTAAGAACCCACAACAATATAAAGAAACAAGACATGCCCAAAAGCACAAGGTGTGCAATACTCAGAGACATGGCCAAGGTAAGAAAGGCTGAAAGACGACCACCACTGAACAAGACACACAAGCTGAAACGTCAAGACTGGGCCAAGAAATATCTCAAGACTGATTTTTCTAAGGTTTTATGGACTGATGAAATGAGAGTGAGTCTTGATGGGCCAGATGGATGGGCCCGTGGCTGGATTGGTAAAAGGCAGAGAGCTCCAGTCCGACTCAGACGCCAGCAAGGTGGAGGTGGAGTACTGGTTTGGGCTGGTATCATCAAAGATGAGCTTGTGGGGCCTTTTCGGGTTGAGGATGGAGTCAAGCTCAACTCCCAGTCCTACTGCCAGTTTCTGGAAGACACCTTCTTCAAGCAGTGGTACAGGAAGAAGTCTGCATCCTTCAAGAAAAACATGATTGTCATGCAGGACAATGCTCCATCACACGCGTCCAAGTACTCCACAGCGTGGCTGGCAAGAAAGGGTATAAAAGAAGAAAAACTAATGACATGGCCTCCTTGTTCACCTGATCTGAACCCCATTGAGAACCTGTGGTCCATCATCAAATGTGAGATTTACAAGGAGGGAAAACAGTACACCTCTCTGAACAGTGTCTGGGAGGCTGTGGTTGCTGCTGCACGCAATGTTGATGGTGAACAGATCAAAACACTGACAGAATCCATGGATGGCAGGCTTTTGAGTGTCCTTGCAAAGAAAGGTGGCTATATTGGTCGCTGATTTGTTTTTGTTTTGTTTTTGAATGTCAGAAATGTATATTTGTGAATGTGGAGATGTTATATTGGTTTCACTGGTAAAAATAAGTAATTGAAATGGGTATATATTTGTTTTTTGTTAAGTTGCCTAATAATTATGCACAGTAATAGTCACCTGCACACACAGATATCCCCCTAAAATAGCTAAAACTAAAAACAAACTAAAAACTACTTCCAAAAACATTCAGCTTTGATATTAATGAGTTTTTTGGGTTCATTGAGAACATGGTTGTTGTTCAATAATAAAATTATTCCTCAAAAATACAACTTGCCTAATAATTCTGCACTCCCTGTATTACAGATTTAAGAAATAGTAATAATATATACAAACCATTCTATAATAAATATCAAGAACTGACAGATGTGATTATAAATAAATGTCAAAAATACTTACAGCAGCACTAGAGTGTGTTAAAAAAGGGTGTAACTATTGCAGTGTTTGCAGTGTGTTAGATGGAGGAGTTGTACAGGAATGATTTCGTATGTCGTGGTGGTGCTTTTTGGTAATCTCAGTCTCTCACTGAATGTGCTCCTGTGGCTAGCCAGCACATCATGGAGTGGATGAGAGGTATTTTCCAACATTGTCTTTATCTTGGACAACATCCACCTCTCAGACACCACCCTAATGGAGACCAGCTCCATCCCCACAAGCGCTTTGAGGGTCTCCGAAAAGCGCTATATAAATGCAATCCATCATTATTATTATTATTGTTACTGGCCTTGTGGATCAGGTGATTGAGTCTGTTGGTATCAGCAATCCTCAACCGGGTCCCCCAGCATGCAACAGCATAGATGACAGCACTGGCCACAACAACAAACTCAAATTCATTGACGTGCAGGTCACACCTGCAAATCCATGCGGTGTTAGAGCTGCTGAGGAATGTGCTTGCTTCATTTGTCGTACTCTGTACCTTCTCTGTGACTACATGGGTCATCCATTGCTCCCCTTTTCAAGAAATACATGTGCTCTATCTTAGACACTCACTCTCCCCCCCTGGCTCAAGCATGTTTTAGCGATGTCTGTCTCGGTGTATGTTTTATTACAGCGCTATTGAGCTGACATTATATGTCATCTCATTTTCACAGCCAAGGAGATGAAGCAGCAATGTTTATTTCACTAACCCGGGCCTAGAAATCCAACCTGAGACACCTTGAAGACTGAGACTGCTCAGAATACTTGCCTGGAGGGTTTCATGTTTCCTCGCCTGTTATCTTTGTGAATTGTTGTTGATGTGGAGTCACTAAATGCAACAAGGTCTTCTAATTAGCTTTCAATGCAGCAGTCATGTTAACATGTATTGTCCCTGTTGTATAAATGAATCAAATACAAAATTAAATAAATAAAACACAACAAAACAACATGTCTCCGGTGACCTCCTGCACACGATTGCTTGTTCTCAGTCAAAGCCACTCCCTCACTGGGCAGCCTGCCAGAGTCATTATCAAAGGTTTACCAAGACTAAGTGATGACATTTGGCGCTTTCTTTTGCTCACATTCCAATAAGTTTTTCTTTTTACTGATTAAAAACAATAGAAAAACAGCAGCAGTGAGGGATGGGCGGTAATCTTGCTGTAACTGTAGCTGTTAATCCTCTTCAGTCTAAACTATTCACATTCAAATATGAAACGTAATTGATGTAATTAATCCAGATAAGATGACAGGTTACCTGTCAAATACCTGACGTAGGAATGTTTATTGAACTAAGTTGGGCGTGTGCGAGTTAAATCCTGCAGAGCTTGATGGTTAACAAAGCGTGCAGACAAACAACCACAAGTCGCCAACAGTCACCGAGTAACGGAGAGAGAGAAACGTGGAGGACTGACGACACTTGCTTGACTAAAAGGGAAAAAGCAAAGGGACGCACCAGCCTGAGAGATGCATGCTGCACTCTGCCGTGGGTTAGGCTGTGATAATCTCTCTCTCATCAGTGTTGTCCTCTTAGATTGGGGGATTTTTGTCTGTGCTTGAAATAAACTCAGAGCACAAATTTCACCGGGGGTTGGGGGGATTTCTTCTCCCTCAAGTTTAGTTCAATGTCCGGTAGCAGTCTGCTGAGCTATCAGTACTTTTGTCACAAACTGCTTCCTCTGTGTTTGGTACATGGTTCATTTAAATTATCGTTTACATATCATGTCCTTGTAAACTCACTTTTCACCAAAGTGACAAGAAACCTTTGAACAAACAAACAAACAAAAAACAGAAAATGATGTTGACGGAGTGCCTTTTAGTGCAGATTCTAAATTACTCATCCATCACAGTAAAAAGATCACACAACTTGTGGAAACATGACGCTGTCACAACACCAAATATGGCCTTGTTCTCTTGGCTCACTTAGGTTAACATAATAGAAAGCTTTGTGGATGCCACTTTTCAACAACACAAACCTCCTCTGATGACATTGAGCATGATCACTGTTTTCAGTCAGACTCTCTTACCGGGCATCCTGCCAGTCTTTATCAAAGCGTGACATCAAGCCCAAACGATAACATTTTTTGGCTCCTTCTGTTCGTAATGATCTCTCCGTCCTCTTGTGTGTGTTCGGCTTTGTACTACACACAAACAGTGGCGTGAGGGATAGACGATTTAATGTTTTTACTTTTAAATCCCTTTTTCAGTTGTTGATTTAATTCCTCTTTAGAATGAATGATTCATATTAAAATATTTAACCTATGCTTTAAGTCACATTATTTTACTAAGTATACGCTGACAGACCGTATAATCTTTACTGAAGCTCCAGAACAGCCTCGGGGTGTTATCGTAACTCTTAGCCTACAACACTCCTCTGTGTTTGTTAAGATTCACCGCAAAATTCCGCCTCAGCGGTGAAACAGATCACTCACGCAGCGTGTGTGCTGATTGTCTTTAAGCTCAGCAGTCATTTGTAATTCTAGATGACGTGATTAGAAGTTCATTTCTTCGACCTGTTGAAGTTCAGCAGCGTCTGGTTTTACAGCAAATCACTTTATCACGTTACTGCTCTGGTATCAGCATTTACTGAGCTTTAACACCAATCTGGATTTCTGGCTACCTTAGCGTTAGCATGCTGTCTGTGCCGGTGCTTGCAAGTTGCGTTAACATTATACTGCTGTTGTATCAGTCCTGGAGCAATCTCCCTTTACCGTCGCGCTCTCATCCTTATGTGCAATACAAAGGCTATGCGTACATACATACATCAAAAAGTAAAAAAAAACAAAACAGTAAAACAGAATTTTACAAAAATGCAAAAGATTTCTGCAGAATTCTTTTGCATTTTTGTAAAATAATATGGGTAAAATAATTCTCTAGCATTATTTGAACAAGTTACTAAAAAAAAAGTCATATTCAAGGTAAATAAGTCTGTTTTGTATATTGTACTTATCAAAACTGGGATCAGATGAAAATGTATTAATTCTCCCTTTTTTAAAATCTCCTGTATATATATATATATTTTAATTATTATGTTTTAAAACAGCGCCGTTCACCTCTTTGCTCTGGTAAACCTTATGTTTACACCTCTTGGCCTTACTTCAGAAGAGTGAGGGCTAATGACATATGAGAGGGATGGCAAGAGGCTGTGACAGGATGAACAATGTCACATCACAGGATTCACGAGTTTGTAAAGCGATCAGCCTGAAAGTTTCTTGGCTCGGGATGGCAGCCTCTCCCTTCTTTTTGCTAGTGCAAAAGAGTTATTCATAGACGTCACGGCAGACAAACAAACAATGAAGGATTCATTGTTTTCTCTCACTTGTCATCTGCATCAGGTTAGAGCGTCACTTTGTTACCAACTCAAAACTTTATTGGCTTTTTACAAAGAGAAAAGTAAACAGAGGAAAGATTGTAAATCTGTACAAACAAGCAGGACAATATACTGAGTATATAATAATATAAGCAGAATAAAAGTGCTATTAAAGTTTACAAATAACAAATAATTTAACTGTTCCATGAGGTTTTGACACAGATTGTTGTGCTGTTACATTTTAGGGTTGTGTGCACAAAAGTGTGAAGCTCATATTTTTTTGTGTTAGGGATAATTGTTATTATTGAAGAGATCTCATTTATCCATCTTGAAGCTAAATTATCCACTGATTATGTAAGTAGACGATTTACAGGCATTACTTGATTGATTGGAAGACAAAATAATAAAGACAATCTCAAACATTGTAACAGCAGTCAGCCTCAGCAGAAGGAAAACGGAGGATTTCTAAACCTGAGAAAGTGGAGTTGCACAGTGGTACCGTCATAAAGGTGGCGAGTTCAGATACTTAAAGGGATGAGCTGTTGTTGTTTTTTATTCATCAGTTGTGGTTAAAGTCAGGGTTCCCGTTTCACTTTATCGTGTGTTGTTGGTCACAGTCTGATTCTCTGCCCTCTTCAGCCCCTCCTCCTCCTCCTCTGTGCCGTTGCAGATATGTGCATCACCGTTGCTGATGGTAATATATTTCACGTTTTTTTCTTCTTCCTGCTCTGAGGATCCTCCACCAAAACATCGAGAGCACACGTTTAATATCCTGTTCCTCAGAAACCAGCAGAGCCAAACAAGCAGGGCAACGATCACAAATACAGCTGCCGTTATGGAGAAAGTGCTCCACGACCAGTCGGAGCACTCTGATGGCTGCAGAGGACAAGAAGACGGAGCAGAAATATTAGTTAGCAGTTTTAACTGGCGTCTGTTGTGACGTGGACTGTGAGGCTCTGCTAAAGCTTCCACTAAATTACAGGGACCTGGCTACCCTCATAACCTATATTAACTCATTCCTACAGTGTCTCCCCCCCCACCCCCACCCCCTGCCCCGCCTCGCCTTAGTAGATCTGTGCACCTGCATTGCACTACCCACTGTCATGCACTTTACAACCTTCTAGTAGCTCAGCAGTGACTAACTACATTTGTAGTCACTGTTGTCTGTGTGCTTGCTGATCTGGGCTGTTATCTGCACTGTGTGTCTCTGAATGTGGGATTTTGCATGCGGAAGAGTAACTGAGTGGACTTTTAATGCTTACTGTCAAATGTGAACCATTTAAATGCAGTCTGTGTTCTTACCCTCTCTGTGGTTGTAGGCTGGGATGTGGTGCTTGGTGGTGTTGGTGGTGTGGAGAAGTGTAGGCGGACAGCGGAGCGGTGTTTCTCCACTTTGTCGATGTCACAGTAATAAACTCCTCCGTCTCTTGCCTCGGCTCGCTTTATGATGAGGGACAGGTTTGCTCGTTGGTGCCAGTCTGATGGTATTGAGACCCGGCTTTCATCAAAGCCGTTCCCATATGTGGTTTTCCCCGACCGGACATCCAGCTCCAGCACCTTCTCTCCATCTCTCCTCCAGCGCACAGACTTCACCCACTGACCTGCTGTGATGGACCGGCACGGGAGGATGGCATCCTCGCCCTCGCGTACAAAAACATCAGAAGGTATGAATACCTGCAGCTGTGCAGTCTCTTCTTTCTTGTTGTTGCAGTCAAACTCGTAATAGCCTTCATCACTGATATCTGCACTTGTCAGTATCACAGAGTCGCTGCTTTGGAAAAACCTGTTAATATAACCTGGAGCCGGCTTCCAGCTGCCGTCGAGATCCCCGACTGAATGGAGGCTGTTGTCCTGCAGGCCACGTTTCAGCGTGCCTCTTCCTTTCATGCACTCCTCTGTGAGGGGAAACTTTACATCGTCTCCTGCAGCGGCTTGAATCAGTTTCCCAGAAACGCCCCTGATAAAAAGAGGAATGAGCACAAAGAAGGCAGAAAGTTTCATCTTGTCAGTGTGGCAGCAAAGTGAGCCGCACAGTAGCTGACTCGCTTTTTATCTGCTAATGCCTTACTTACGACAGCCTCTGTGCGCCGCCCTTCTTATGAGTCATTCATTAATGCTAGTGCCTGTGTGTGTGTGTGTTTGGGTTAGAATATGAAGGCGGTCTGGAGTTACGTCACACTGAAAGCATTTTTTTTTTTTTTTGCTGGGAGTTGATCAGTATTGCTGAACTATGAAATATTTTGTGTGCATTGTATTTTTTGCATACAGGTTTAACATAATAGCTTTAGTGTTTAGAATTGAGTATGAACTTATACGAAATGCAGCAAGATATTTTTTAAACAAGTTTTATTGATTATAAAATACACTAAATCGGATTCATCTTATCGGCAGATATCCAAATTTATGACATCAGTATCGGACATAAAAGAGTGGTATCGTGCCATCTCTATTCAAAACGTAGGCACCCGTGGCAATATCTCCATGAATCCCACACAGTGCAAATATTCCTGAAAGCAAAAGATGGCAACTTCAAAACCCCAATTCTAACCCGTGACTTCTCTCCGTGATGAGACATTCCTCTCCCGACTCCTGGTGACACAAAAACACACAAATACATAGCTCAGCAGGTAATCCACAATTGGAAGCAAGCGCTTTACTCATTCATACATATAAGTGAACAACAGGTTTAACTCAAGAATACTACACTGCCTGGGGCTCAGCCAAACTCTTAAACAGGTTGCTCCTGATGAGAGAAATCCACTACAGCTGGCTGCGGGTGACAAACGGCAGGTGTGGCTGCCTCCAGCTCGACCAAAGCAACGTTGTCAGGCCGTCACACTGATTTCTAGCTTGAAAGTAAAATTCTCCGATTTCTTTCTTAGATCAGTTTTTCCAAATTTCCACCTGACTGATTTTTGTTTTTACAAGCTTTTTTATTTATTTATGTACTTCAGATTTCAGGAGAAGAAGCAAAGAGACCTTCTAGAAGACACGAAAACTTGACACAAACATAATCAAACATTCAAGTCTCAGATATTTATTGGCAGAAAAGCTGATTTTATCTTATTAAACTTATAACCTACAGAAACAGTAAGTGCGGCCAAAGCAAGGAGTGAGATGCCAAAAACTACAAAGAGTGTATCACATCACAGGTCACACACAAATACAGCCAGGTTTAGCACAAGGGTGTGACAGATTCAGGTGACTTCATAACTCAGCCAGGTTCAAGACAGACACACACACACTCCCAGAGATAACGTGCTGAGAGTGAGAATGCAGACGGGGATGACAGAATTCATGTTGGTGTGACTTTCAAAAACTTTTCAAGAACTTTTTTTTGCTCAGCTAATATGTATTCCCAGCCTGATGATCATAGTTTTATTCAAATCAAATTATTCAAATGTTATTAATCGCTTTTCCTGAAATAATGATTCAGATTTAAAAGTTTTTAAAGTCCCACTGAAGAGTAACCACAGAATATATGAGATAAATGTCAGACCTAATGGTCTAGGAACCCTAAAAAAACAAAACAAAAGTGAATTACTCTTTTTTTAAGCTTATCGCTGTATGTTTGCTTCACAAACAACATGTTTGTTTGCTAGCATCAGTTTTTATTTTTGGTAATAAAGAATAAAATCCAATCCTCTTCCGACCAGGTCGCTGCCAGTACTACCTAGCCTGGCCTGTCTCCCCAATGTGATGTTTGTGTATTGTATGTACGTCTATCTTAATTGCCCCTTGGGGATAAATAAAGTCTCTCTGACTGTCTGACCTCGCATCCACCTTTTTATTTCCTGTTTTGGTTTGGTCCAAGGTGCACGCGCGCTTAGCCAGCTGATGATGGTAGGATGGCTCCGTGAAAAATGAAGTCAGGGTTTCAAAGAAGGTAAGCAACACTGATGGAAATCAAACTTATAGTTGGAGTATTAGTTACCTTTATTTCTAACAGGAAACATTGTGTTAGTGTTGTTTTAGCCAAACAATATCTCCAAAAGTTGATTCTGTTCATCTTTATAAAACGCTACGTCCAGATGAACAGAATCAACTTTTGGAGATTTACTTACCTGGATGATTGAGCATGCATCAGGAAATAAAACAACATGTAAAATCTGAGGTGCTGCTACACTGTGCGGTACCACAAGCCCCTCAAAATATGATTGGCCCCCTTCAGGCATGAACAGAACCAGCTGTGGGATGTAACTGAGTACATTTACTCAAATACTTCATTATTTATTATTTACAGGTAAAGTGATGTACCCATTAATATGTATAATAACAGCTTGGTGGTGAGTTTAGCCACAGAACATGAAGTGCAGATTTGGTCAGATATAACCAACCTTGCTTCCTTTCATCAGCTGCTGTGACAAAATCTAAAACCTCAGATAAAAATAACAGGTATCACAGCTCATCTCACAGTTACTGTGTATCTGCTAATGAGAGGCTGAGGTGGAGAGGGCTAAATGTGGCTCATTAGCTGCTTTGCACAGTGCAAACCCTTCATCTGTAATTCTGCATCACATGTGTCAGTTCCATGTCAATAATACTAAGAAGATTGAAGATCTTTTAGTGAATCAGTAAGCTGCAGTAACAGTCATGTTAAATAAATCTTTGTCTCAATCACAGTGATTATTCTGTTCCCTTTGTTGTGGGATTTTGTAAAGCGAGTCTGAAGTCCAGTTTTTATTTTCAAGGTCATCAACTATTCAGAGACACGTTCACTGAGTTCAGGTGATAAAAGGGACTATGTGACAGGCTGCCAGATCATAGCTACTGATGGTTTTCTCATACACAGCTGGTGCTAAACTGGGATTTACCTCATCGGTTATGTCAAGACTTGTTCTTTTTTTTAAATCACTGTTTGTAGTGAAGACAAACAGTGGGAATGCACACAGTTTAAAAGGAACAATCACAGCACCTTCTCAGCACTCCCACAGAAAGTCCACCATCTAATGTTTTAAGGTGTAGGGATTTTTGTTTGTTTTATTTTATGCATTTTTACATTGTCGAAAGAAAACTATCAACCAGTGAGCGTTTAGTGTTTGCTGTGCAGATGATTGTCCACAAAAACAACCAAACGTGGCCTTACTGTCACAAACAGTAGGGTTGTCCGAAAGTCTCCTTATATTTCAATCGCATCGCTATAAGTGCAACGTTAATTTCTGCCGATAAGTTGCACTTTGTTCTTACTGTTTGCTGCGGTGATGACGTCACATGCTTTTACGACGGTCCTGCCGTATCACGAGTCGGAGGAGCACTAGGCATGTTTTTCTTCATGAGTGTGGGGGAATAGCGATCTCCAGCCGTGTGCGTTCCTGTGCAAATGTGAGTCAAAATCCCTCCAGTTCTACGAGTCTATTTCCACTTATAGCACGGGTTGTACTTTGACGTTAATTACAGGGGGGTTTATGCTAGGAGATTTATCGAGATTGGTAGAGGCATGTGACTTACCACCGTAGCATTTGTTGCGGGTTGGATCTGTGTACCGCAGTTGTGTTATTTAGCCACTAGAGGGCACTGAAGACCATGTAATTGCTGACCTTTCCTAATTTGGGGGCATTAGGTCTTTTCTGTTGTCTGAGATATGCAGATATTCTTGTTTCCTGCCTGTTCAAATGGGATTGTGGGACTTTCTTATGTCAGAGCATTCAGCTGATTATTTGTGTTACAGTTCATTATATTGGCATGATGTTGGGAAGTGACGATTGTTATATTTACATGTGAAAATTGTTTCTCCTTGTTTCTTGTTATTCAGAACCACACGTCTGTCCACCCCTCCCACATTTGTTAAGTATGCCCACTGCTGTACTGTTGAGCTGCTGTTGACTTCCATTAAAGTATATCCGGACATCACTCTCTGTGCCCCACTCTCTGACCGGAGTTTAAGTCCTGAGGGAGCTATCATCCCAGCATCCCAGAGATAACTCTCTAACAAGGGTACTAAACAGTTTAAGCACTGGTTTAGTAACCTCAATGAGACTCCAGAACTTTGCCCTCGTAGTTGTGTTTCTGATGATTCATTTTCGTAAAGTGTTTTTCTTTCTTTCTCTGATATCATCATAGTTCTGCTTGGGCTGCTTCAGGCAGAAGCATATGAGTGGCTACATGTTTGAACTTGGCTGGGCGATATTGTGAAATGTGACATGTTGGTTTTAATGAGGTTTTCTGGATGTCGCTTTAATTAACATCATTGAAGAAGGTTACCCCTGATCTGTTAATATCTGTGATTTTCTCCTGTTTGACTTTATACACACACAAGTGTTTTCCCCCCAGTGTGCCGTTGTCTAAGCAGCAGGGCCTTGAATGTGGACAAACAGGTTAGATTTTTTTTTTATCTTTGCAAAGAACAAAGCCAAGATATGAGCACTGTCACACACAGCAGGCCAGAAACATGCAGCTGAGGAATGAAGAAGGACAAAGAGTCAAAAGATGGCAAAGGAGTGCCACTTAAAGAGAAAACCCCTCACAGACAAATCAGAGATATAAGAAATGCAGAGAGAATCAGAAAGTTTCCCAGCATCTTCACCTTCAACCTGTTTGGCTTCAGGACTGACAGTAACGTCACAGCCTGACTCACTGTGGAGTGGACTGCTGCTGTAGTGACAGAAGAAACGAGCATCCCAGCGTTGTAAGAAATCTATTTATTCACTTACATGCATACAAATAAATGCTAATGATGTAAACAGAAAATGACAGAAGTTTAAATAAAAACAGTAAATTAAAGCTTTAATCAGAAATCCTCGTTGGTCATCAGCACAACAAACCACTGATTGAAAGACACTTTTCTTTTGACAACGTAAATATTCATAAAATAAAAAATACAATTTAAAGTATTTGTAGCTGTTGCATTGCAGTCACATAATTACATTTCAAGTTCAAAATTAGGTATTTAAACTGGTTTCATGTTGTGTTGTCGCCACCTACTGGTGGACTTAAGAGTTGTGCTTATGGCACGCATGCTTTTGGCGGGTGTTCAATTAACCCTTGTGTTGTCCTTGGGTCATTTTTGTCCTCTAAAGAAATCTTTTGCTATCAAAAATGTGTTGTTTTTTTTTCATCAAATGGTCTGAAAATAACAGAAGTTATTCATTACTATGCTATGCATGATTGGAATAAGTTTTAAGTAATTTGATTTATTTATGGGGTTTTTATTGGATTTTATAACAACTGTGGACAAAAATGACCCCAAAGTACAAAGTGTTGCAAAGGGTCATATTTTCACACCATACTGCTTTCAAACATCTTTGATCTTGGATCACTGATGTGTGGGGTCAAGCACTGGTCATAACAACCACAACAACAACAGGCAGCACAATGAGGAGAAAGGTGCTCTATATTCAATGGAATTTTATTTATACAGCACCAAATCACAACAACAGTCGCATCAAGGTGCTTTGTACTGTAAGGGAGACCCTACAATAATACATACACACATAGCTGGACTGCCCGGTATGCCCGATGGTGATTTTTCGTATTAATGGGCCGATGGGTTTTGTATTGCTGTTTTTTTTTTTTCGTTTTTTTCCCGTGACGGTATAAACACTGAAAGGTGGTGGATTGGCCAGATGCTGGGAGATGTGTAAAAATAACTCAGTTGTTTGGTGGTGGCTATTGCGGAGCTTCCACAGATTCAGTAACATTAGCAAGTAGTGGAGGCCAGCAGATGCAACACGCTGGCAGGTAGATGACGGAAAGGCAGGAGGAGCAGAGACCCGAGACAGTGAACTGAACTTCAGGTACGAAGTTACGACTGCAGTCTATCTGGGTCAGATATAAACCAAGTTTAGGTGGAGTTTATTTTCGTTATGCTGACTTTTTACAGTCAGTTACAATAACTGGTACTGTGTGCTAGCTAGCATGACAGAGTTTATATACTGCTGGGCGGGTGCTATGATGTTACTGATGTTGAACTTGTTTTATCTTATTTTATTTATAAGGTTAGTTATTAGAGTTTCCAACCGTCCCGTAAAAACCGGAATCATCTCGTATTCAGAGAAAATATTGAGCGTTTGGTATTGAGGTGAAAAGGAACACAGTTTGTCCCGGACTTCAGCTACAATGGAAAAAGACACAAAGCTGGATTTATTCTGTGTCTTTGCTGCACAGCTGCCTCTTCTTCTCTCATTCTCCCCCCTCCCTCTCCTGTTTCTACTTCAATCATGAAACTCAATGATCAGCTGATTGGCTTTTCTCTCTTGTTTGTTTATCGTCCACTTTGCGCCAGAACGGGGAAACCGGCGGATGTCGTGCTAAACAGCAGCACGTTTAAGCTTGATCAGCTGTTGTTAGAATTTATTTAATATTAATTTCTAGTATCAGCTGATGTTTGCTGGAGCCACAGCTGTAAAGCTGCTGGTCATGATATCGGTTTGGATATGTTATGAGAGGGAAACATGAAGATGAAACCAGGAGATGTCCTTACTGAATCATCAGAGCTGTGATGGAGAAACAGGTTTACCTTTTAGGTGACATGAATGAGTTGAAGGGAAGTTATGAACTGTTTCTGAGAGACAAATAACACCAGGATCCTTTTCTAAGTAGCTGACAGCTGGTAACTGTGCAGGGGCGGGTCTAGCAAAGCGTTGCCAGGGACCCAGGTAGAGCATTAACAGGGAGAGGTGGGCACAAAGAAATACTTTCTTATTTTCATTTAAAATGTCTCGCTTTTAACAAATAATTATCTGAATCTTACAACAAACGTTTTCATCTGATGTAAAATGTATAGAAATCCATTATTGTACATAGTAATTTTTTTCAGGGTCCCATCATAATTTCTTCAGAAGTAGCTAAGTACTGTATATGATGCCAGTATTTTCCCACATTTTCTAGATTCTGTACCAGTACTGTGTGTAAAATGCCATCAAAAAGTCAATTAAGTTTTATTCTTTCTCATCTGTCTTTCTGTCTCCTTTCACTTATTAAAGGTTGCCATGTTAGAAAAAATATTTTGCCCTGCCATGCTGTTTATTGATGTGGCAAATGAATGGTTTATGAAAATATATCTAAATCTGTCATCAGTAATCAGTAATGATCATGTCTCACCTCTAGTCTTCTCTGTCTTAATTTCAGGTTTTCACCATGTGTTGTAGATAGTTCAGGAGGTTAACTCGACCAAGCAGTCTACTTTCGGGTACTGTTTAGAATACCAGAATAGGGAGGGTGGTGTAGGTTTAAGTTTATTAGACCGATACATATATACCAACAAGACAGTGTACATCACTGTGACAACAGCATTTGTTTTCATTCAAAGGATTTATGGTTTTTCCTATAATACCTGGTGGGCCGGTCTCTAGTCAAAATGCCCGGGCCGATTTTTTGTCCCAGTCCAGCCCTGCATACACAGAAAGTATGCTCACAAGCCTCCATTGCACTAGAGATTTGCATACTTTGATGAGCATACTTTTTTTTACCATGTTGTGCAAAGCAATGACCAGTAGGACAAAGCATATATTGTCCTCTAGTATAATGAGGAGGGAGAATCAATGTTCAGGAAGATCCAGGGTTAGAAGATATAGAAAATATTGCCAATATTTAGAGCACATGCTACCCTTTCTCTGAAAAAGCACATCACCCACCCACAGAAGTGGAAGAAGGCTATGAAGTGAAGAAAAGTGATGAAGAATCTGAACTATGTTCAAGTAGGTTCTCAGGCATCCAGGACATGGTAGTCTGAGGAGCTTGGAAAGAAAGTGACTGGGCTTCTTGAAGTTTCTTGAATTTTCAGAATGTGAAACTGAAATAGAAGATGTGTCAGAGGACTACACATCTTCCATTTCAATTATGATGAAGACAAAGAATCAAGCAAGAAAGAGGAGTCAGCTGAGACAGAGGAATATTTGCAGTAATGTGAGGAAACATTGATCTGGTCTTCTATCCTTCCCAGTGACAGACGATGCATGACTCTCTCATGTGCCTCAGAGAAAGACAATCTACCACAGTCCAAGCACATATGCCAGGTCCCATACTCCTTCAGTTGCTTTTCTACTCGAGCACTGAAAGCATTACACACAGTGTATTCTGCTTGTTTTATGCTTTTTAACGTTCACATGCCAATGGATGCATCAGAGACCAAGTTGGGGTTCAGTAACTTGCCCAAGGACACCTTGGTAAGAACTCCAGACTAGATCACACAGAGATTGAACCAACAACCATCCAATTAGCAGATGACCTGCTCTACAGCCAACTCAATGACAAAAAAGGAGGGACAACGAGAGAGGAAGAAAAATGGACCGAATGCAGCTGTAGGCATATGTGGGTGTGTTGATTCTTACTGCCGCGCATCCAGTAGAGTCGCTACGGCCAGTTTATGACATCCTGAGTCTGGTAGAGAAGTTTTAAAGGTGACACAAGATTAATCATAGAAGCACAAAAAGGATATAATTTCTTGATAAAGACACAATAGATAATCATCGTTCATGACACAAACGTGCTCCCATTTGAGGTGTATGGAACAAGTGGATGTTTCTCCTGCTGTTGATGTAAGATCCTGGTACTGATGTGACTGTATGAGCACCAAGTCCCCTTCAGAGGACTCTGTCCATTCCAACAGAACATCCCAAGTAAACCAGGGAACTATGAGATAAAAACATGGGCAGTATGTGATGCAGGTCCAGCTGTACATGGAACATGCTCGTGTACGATGGCAAACCGTCTGGCCTGCAGTCAGGACACGCGAGTTGTCCCTAACATTGCAGGTTTCCAAAAGAAAACAATCACCTTTAACAACTTGTTTACTGTATATGACCCTTGGCCTGCAACTGCAGAAAAGAAAGCTGTCCATGATGGGACCAGTGCAGAGGAATAAACATGAGCTTCCTCCTGCACTTGTGTCAAATATGGACACGCCTTTGTTCTCATGAAAGTTTGCCTTCACTAAGACCCATGCCCTGGTGTTCCTACCACGCCAAAATATAGAAAACTGTCAGGTAATGAGTTGGAATAAAGTTGAATAAAACCTTGAAACACAGAGATGGATGATATTTTATACTTGTTGCTTTATAAACAGTCAAAGCAAACGGGGTCATTTTTGAGCCCAGAGGACAACAGATGTGATTATTTGCTGCCAGTAAAAAACTTGAAGTAGATTAAAAACAGCTTTCTAAATTAACTTTGACATAAACCCGTCTGTGATCATCTGTTAAAGCAACTGACTCTGGTTGTGAAACGATCCCCACGATAACTGATGATTTAATTAATTTTTTACCCGAAAACAAAGAAAAAATTCATTTTTATGAGGTTTTTATCAGACTTAAATTTGAAATGGAATAAAACCATTGTGTCAAAATGTTTGAATTAAGTTTTAATTAAAAGTGGGGGGGGAAATCCACTTCATATTAATTAAGTATCAATCAAACCAGATGGGGACATTTTTTGACCCCTGAGGACCACAGGTGTGATTATGTGCTGCCATTTAAAACATTTAAATGGTTCCAAAAAGAAAACTTTCTCACTAAAGTTCAACATACAGCACTCTGCACTTAGACAAATACTCAAAATTATCTAAACAATTAAATATTTTATTGTCTCATTTTATTTTTGCTCAAAAACAGAGTGTACTTTATGTAAACAAGGTCTGGTGGCCCTAGAATGTATAATGTAGGCTAAATTTTGTGTCAATGTGTTGGTCTTAAGTAAAACTAAGATGTAACACTGAATTGATTGACAATTTACACTTTATATTTTAAAAAACACTCAAATGAAGTGGGGACATTTTTGACCCCTGAGGACCACAGGTGTATGGAAATCGGGAGGACATTATGAGGGTTAAGCACATATTCCACCAGAGACTGAGGACTCCGTGTATAAAACGAAAATATGAACATTGTTTATCTGTGTTTTCATTTTGTATTTCACCGTAGTTTTTCACAGTGTTTGCTGGTGAAAAAAAGATTAAAATACTGGACAAACTCCGTGTTGGTGCGCAGCGACATCCCGGGACTGAGGCTGTATTTGGCTAAGTTTTCCCTCTTCTTCACTCTCACAGTTTCCAGGAAGAACAAACGAGTCTCCTAACATCACTTTCACATATAGTATACTCCCCTCACTAAGAACACTCATGGGCTGATGATTTTTTATTTTATTTATTTTTTTGGTAACGTATGTAGCCTGGGAAATGGTTAGCCACACAGGACACAATTACTGGGGTTCTTAATGTGCAGTTTTATTGTCAATGACAACTAAATAAACAATATAATGTCCTTTGACCTTTACTTTTGTCAAACAGCGGCCATATGACTTGTACTGAACATCAACAGCACGAGAGGTAACGTGGCGAAGTAACAGAATAACCGACTAAACAAAGATGCGCCAATACAATACGAGGAATAAAGGAAATGAAATGAAATACAAAACACAAAAATACGGCAGTGGCCTCTGTCTGTGCAGAACAAAATACAAAGAGCTAAATCACACAAGGCTCCTTTAAAAAATGTGGAAGTCTTACATACATTTTTATAAACACTTACATTCCACAGAAATCTCAGCTCACTTGCAATACTGGAGCACACAGACGATCTCGCAACTTATCCCTTGCATGGAGAAAATGGCCGCTCCACGCTGCACATACAGGTCCTTTGCATCATACATTTAAGAAATACATCATCTTGTTAAAATACTGACGTTTTACCACTGCACTACAATTATACCAATATGTTTCAATGAGTTATGTGCATATTTAACAATTCCTTACCAACAATTTAACTCCTTCACAACATTCCCGTTCCACATCCACAACAAAAAAGCAAACAGGAAGTCCGAAGATGCATTTCTTGTTAAGTTTTTTTTGGAAAACTGCAGTTAACCCTTAAGCACTGCCACCTCCCAGTGACCACAATATGCAACTACACCAACCTATAAAATTAACAGCTTCAAGTGCACACAACATGCAGATAACAAAAGAAATAGCACAAGCAATAACATTAAATTACCCAATAACATTCTTGTCTTACCATACATGGAAACAAAGAAACAACGTTTTAAGACCCCTTTTTGAACCTTAAATGGAAAATATTATTATTAATTTACCACTCGGCTACAGGTATAAACAATGAGAGGTGGTGGATTGGCCACATGCTGACCGGTGTGTAAAAATAACCCAGTTGTTTGGTGGTGGCTATCGTGGCGCTTCCACAGATTCGGTAACATTAGCAAGTGGTGGAGGCCAGCAGGTGGATGAGAGAAAGTGGAGGCAGGAGAAGGAGAGACCTAGGGTTGCCAGCCATCCCTTGAAAAACGGAATCGTCCCGTATTTAGAAACAAAAGTACACAGCTACAAAGGCAGACTAGCAGCACACTGCACAGAGTGGTGCATTCAAGGAGCGTCAGCATAGATATGGTGAGTTTAATGACGTAGGACATATCAATTTCCAGAGCGCAAACACTATCTATAAACAAACCACAACACTTCAACCAAGAAAATAACGTGTAAACAGTGGGCTTTCTAACTCCGCCCGATGCTCTGATGCGACCTGAGTGCTCACACTGTGCCTCCATAATATGAAGATTGTAACAGAAATTCTGTCGCTCGCTCTCCCTCTGTGTCTGTCTTTCACTCACACAGACACGCACACCGCCACCATCAACTTTGCTAAATCAAAAACATTGATCAGGCAGCTGTGATAGAGCAGCAGTGTAAATCCAACTATTTTCACAGTTGTTGTGGTCGTGATAATTTTGTGAGGCCACACCGAAAAGGCTCAGATGAGCTTTCCAAAGTTCTACAAGTTGTGCCTCCATCACTAGTGTCCAGATCACACACTGCACAGCTGTGCTGCTCCGTCTTTTCCACCGACGTTTACGTGTTTGCGCGTGAGCAGTGTGAGCGGCTGCGGTGACACCCTCACGAGCGATTGATGATCGGGAGCTGGTCATGAGGTGTTAATCACTTCTCGTTACCCCACGTATACTACACGATGCACGATGAAGGCCAAAATCGTGCCAATCACCAAATCGGTTGCACGACTCAAAAATCGGCTCAAAATGTGCCAAAAACCGCACAGTGTAAGCCCAGCGTTTGTTCCCCTCAGAGAAAGAAAAAAAAAAGGCTGCAAAAGTACAAGGAGGAATGGGAAAAGGACTACTGACTATGGGTCTGAGTGGGACAGCTTTCTTGTGGATTTTAGTCTTGCCTTCAAGACTTTGAAAAGGACAAAATCATTGACCGCCTTACATATCACCGCCTTTACCCAGGGGATGCCATACCCTGCATTTACAGACTTCCTAAAATCCACAAGGAAGCTGTCCCACTCAGACCCATAGTCAGTAGCATAAACTCAGCCACTTATAGCATTGCAAAACACCTTGCTACCATCCTTGCTCCTCTCATGGGGAACACCCCACACCACATCAAGAACTCCACCAACTTCACTGACAAGGTCCAGAAACTTACCCTGGATCCAGATGAAACCATGGTGTCCTTTGATGTAGTCTCTCTCTTCACTTGCATACCCACCACGGAGGCAGTGGAGACTGTCAGAAAACGACTACAAGAAGACAGCTCCTTGGAAGACAGGACCAACTTCACACCCGATCAGATTTGCACACTGTTAGACCTCTGCCTTACCACAACATACTTCAAATACAACGAAGGCTTCTACAGACAAAAACATGGCTGTGCCATGGGCTCCCCCGTGTCACCTATTGTAGCCAACCTTTACATGGAAGAAGTGGAAAGGAAGGCTCTTGGCTCTTTCAAAGGAAGAGTACCCAGCCACTGGTACAGATATGTAGACGACACCTGGGTCAAAATCAAGACACAAGAAGTGGAATCCTTCACTGCGCACATTAATGCTGTGGATAAAAACATCAAGTTCACCAGGGAAGACACAAAGGATAACTGTTTGCCTTTCCTGGACTGTGCTGTGCACATTGAAGAGAATGGCAACCTCAACATTGAAGTTTACCGGAAGCCCACGCACACGGACCTCCTCTTTGACTCCCATCACCCTCTGGAACACAAACTTGGAGTAATTAGGACCCTACACCACCGGGCAGAACATGTTCCCTCTAAGCCTGAAGGAAAAAAGAAGGAACACACACAAGTAAAGGAAGCACTCAAAACATGCAGTTATCCTAAATGGGTGTTCTTACAGTCAGCAAAGAGGCACAGAAAAGAAGATCAGACACCGGCGAGGGAGGATAAGAAGGACAGATGCAACAACATTGTCATCCCCTATGTAGCCGGTGTATCAGAAAAACTCAGGAGAGTTTTCTCCAAGCATGACATCCCAGTACATTTCAGACCCAGCAACACGCTCAGACAAAAACTGGTTCACCCGAAAGACAAAACCCCAAAACACAGACTGAACAACGTGGTGTATGCTGTACAGTGTAGCGAGGAATGCCCAGACCTCTACATTGGAGAGACCAAACAGCCACTTCACAAGCGCATGGCACAACATAGAAGAGCCACCTCCACAGGACAAGACTCAGCAGTCCATCTGCATCTTAAGAATACAGGTCACTCTTTCGAGGATGCCAATGTTCACATTTTGGACAGAGAGGACAGATGGTTTGAAAGAGGAGTGAAAGGAGCCATCTATGTCCACTGTGAACGACCATCTCTGAAAAGAGGCGGGGGTTTACGACACCAACTGTCTGCCATCTATAATCCAGTTTTGAGTTCCCTCCCCAGACGCCTTAACGCCCACTTACATCCTGGGCCATCTGACCTCAGGAATTCGCATGATAAGGTGGGACCAGGTTTCACAACGAGCTCATCCGAAACCCTGGCTGATTGTGACCCACACCCAGTTTCACACCTTGGCTCAGGCGATTAGAGGATCATCAGGGGGTCCTTTTGTCCCTCTGCGGGGGGATACTCCCACTAGGTTTAAATCTGGGACTCCCCACCATTTGACCTTAGAACTGAAGAAGCTTCTCGGATGAGAGGTGAAACGTCTTCAAACAACTAAAGAAGACCAGACGCTTTTCTTTGCAAGCTCCTTTGACTACGATGACCTGGATGACTGAGAACCTTCACAGACATATTGATCAGCTGTTGTTAGAATTTATTTAATATTAATTTCTAGTATCAGCTGATGTTTGCTGGAGCCACAGCTGTAAAAGCTGCTGGTCATGATGTTGGTTTCGATATGTGGTGAGAGGGAAACATGAAGATGAAACCAGGAGATGTCCTTACTGAATCATCAGAGCTGAACAGGTGATGGAGAAACAGGTTTACCTTTTAGGTGATATGAATGAGTTGAAGGGAAGTTATGAACTGTTTCTGAGAGACAAATAACACCAGGATTACGCTGACAGCTGGTAACTGTGCAGGGGCGGATCTAGCAAAGTTTTGCCAGGGGGCCAGTAGGGCATTAACAGAGAGAGGGGGACACAAAGAAATACGTTCTTATTCTCATTTAAAATGTCTGGCTTTTATTAAATAATTATCTGAAGCTTACAACCAAAGTTTTTATCTAATGTAAAATGTATAGATATCATACATATACCAACAAGACAGTGTACATCACTCTCACAACAGCGTCTGTTTTCATTCAAAGGCTTTATGGCTTTTCCTATAATACCTGGGGGCAATGTTCCCTCTAATTTTTCATGTGTCTGAGCGAACGCACAAACTCCCTGAGCGATCCCTTGGACCACTGTGAGCGACATCAGACGTGTACACTGTGGTCACTCCAGCATCTAATCCATCCAAGTTACATGGTTTATTAAAATAATCAAATTACAGCATTTACATTTATGTTAGACTACTTTTAATTAACTGCTTTAGCCCACTTACAATGGAAATGTAAAAAAATCTAGTTCATGACCTGTGTAGTATGTTAACACTATTGGAAGGAAAAATAACTTGAACTCCAATTTTAAAAACACAACTTTCTTTCTTTTTTTTAATAAAGCTCTGACTTGTATTATGAACATGAGTCTGTGGTCTGGGAGAGAGTCCTGTAACTCTCTGTCTACAAAATACAGTATATAATGACCACTGCTGGGCAATTAATTATATAGTTACTTCTTCAAAAAAGTTACTGAGTTTGGCAAACAACAAAGTTTTTTGCAGTTTTTTTTAATGCAGCCAAGCCGTTTTTAAATAAACATTTCAAACTATTTACCAAACAATCAGCTGTTCTGCATCAAATCTGATGCCACACAAATTATTTGTGCCACTCCAAAAAATAATTTCTGTCCACTATGACATAAAGGAGAACAACAGCCTGATACCTGCAGGCCTGACAACAGGAGATGTATCACTGCTGTAACACATGTAACATTCAGCAGTCGCCTCATTGTTCTGACGCACACAACAAAACTATTGACTACACTACACACTAACTACACAAGATTTGCGCTAAACGTGGCATCTCAAAGCACCACCGTCACTCCTAAAACTTCCCCCCGTGTCTTAACAACTAGATGCCACGTTGCCATATCATTTTTTGATTGGTAGATTGATTGGTACTTTTTTCGACCAATAGGAAAGGGTGGGGGTTGGTTTTGTTTTTGCTCACAGGCTTTCGAGCGTTTTCCGTATAAAACGCCGTTTTTACCGTTTCTTCACGCAGTAAATATAAACAACGATAGTATTCAGGAAGAAAACCAAACATTGCGTATATATATATATATATTTTTTTATCATAACTCTGGTTTTACGTGGCCTATCAACACAATTTAAAAACTGGTATAAAGTCCACACTTTTTCCGTCAATTGTTCCGTCTGTCCTGCTCACATCTCCAATGGTTGTACACGTTGTCATTAACGTGGCTTCACTCCACATCAGCCGCTTTGCTAGCTAAAACACCGGTGTCGGCACATAAGGACGCTGTCATAGCCTGTCAACCACGTTGATTGGCTGCGTATATACGAATGTGAATCGCATTATTGGCTGCACTATGGGATAAGGCGGCATCGTTCTAAACACATACAGGAGCAGCCAGTCACTTACTGACTAACACTGCAAAACAGAATTGTTAAAGTATTTATTTTAATTTCAATTCAGGTTAGATTTTTTTTGCACACAACGCAGATTTTCTGTGCGCAGAGACCGTGCCAGCAGTGCGCAATTGCGCACGTGCGCAGCTTAGAGGGAACATTGCCTGGGGGGCTGGTCTCTAGTCAAAATGCTCGGGCCGATTTTTTTGTCCCAGTCAAGCCCTGGAGCAAGATTGTGAGCACTGATTGGCCCAGTTGCAATCTATCTATTACGTGTGTCACCTCACACCTAATTCTGCAAGTGTGAAAGGTGTGCAATCTTCTGTTCCCTTTACAAGAAATACATCAGGACAAAAAACAGTGAAGGTGATAAAATCCTGTCTGTGTCTGTGAAGGTTCTCAGTCATCCAGGTCATCGTAGTCAAAGGAGCTTGCAAAGAAAAGCGTCTGGACTTCTTTAAGTTACTTGAAGACGTTTCACCTCTCATCCAAGAAGCTTCTTCAGTTCTAAGGTCAAATGGTGGAGAGTCCTAGATATAAACCTAGTGGGAGTATCCCCCCACAGAGGGACAAAAGGACCCCCTGATGATCCTCTAATCGCCTGAGCCAAGGTGTGAAACTGGGTGTGGGTCCCAATCAGCCAGAGTTTCGGGTGAGTTTCGGGTGATAAAATCCTGTTGCTATGTAGTGTTATCATGTAGTGCAAATCTGTGAAATCTGTGAAAAAGTCACAGATTAGTTTAAAGTGGACTCCTTCACAATAGCACACCACAAAGTCCTGGCTTTTCATTCCTTCAGAATTAAATATATTCCGGTGCTTTCAGTCTCGTAACTACACCAGGCTGAATAATAATCCAGAGCGTCTCATGAGGATGCGGATACCTTTTACCGTGACCTGCATCTGACCGTGACAAATCGTCGAATGCGGTATGTTAGGCGTCGGGATAATGCGTCAGTCTCTGTGCATTGATTTCCCCGTTCTTCCCGCTTATATTTTCTTTGGCGATTAATACAAACTCTCAATAATCTGCATAACAAACCACTGATTCACAGTTTTCTTTTAACAATACATCATGAACATTTTAAACATTCAGAGTCCTTAGAAGATGGATTCCTCTGCAGGATTCCTATTGTTGAAAGTTACAAAGGATATATGTATATGTGTACGCATGCACACGTTGCGTTCTGTGAAGTTTTCTGCACAGATTTAGACCCTTGGCTTGTTACTCGCATGCCACTGCACTCTCATTGGATGTAGGAATTGGATTTCATAAGGATGTGGCTGTTGCAACAGGCCTGACTCAACAGAGCAGCGGTTATGGTCGCAGGTCTGTGTAGCTGCTCCCTGGGTTGCTGGTTTGAACTTTCCATTGAAGTGATTGTGCACAGCTTAGTTTAAAGTCCTGCTCTTTTTGTGAAGAAAATAAAACAACAACAACATGTGATTCTCCAAGGTTAAAGCAGATATCCGGTGCTGGTTGAGAACACACACACACACAGACACACACGCGCACACACACACACACACACACACACACACACACACACAGAGAGAGAGAGAGAGAGATAATAACATCTTACCTCCTAAAAATACACTCGCAGTAAAAACTATCGCAACCACAACAGATACAAGACCAGAGTGGAATTTCCAGTAAATTCTGCTCCGGTTTTTGATATGGGCGGGATGGGGTGCAGCATCATGGCATCGGCAAAAAAAAAAGTTGCTTGCACCGATGCTGCCCCGATATTATGCCAGCGCATTTTGGGGATTGCGTGGGCACCAATCGGTTTTCTATTGCCCATTTGCTTGGAGTAAAGGCACCCTCCGTTTGTGAGGTGCGCCACCTGCTTGCCAAACACAGAGAGGAGAGGGCGGGGCGATGGGGGATTCTTTGGCTGGCTGCAACACTTAATAACCAGTTCGCAAAATAAAACAAAACAACAAACTAGGGCTGTCAATGTTAACGCTGTCATCACGATTAACGCAATTAATTTTTTAAAATAAAATTAATCCATTTGGAGCGCAGAATGACCAAAAATCCCTGTGTTACTCCTCTGGAGTCTTAATAAAGCTAAACTTGTTCTTTGCGTTTTAACTGACATTTATTTCGGACACGAGGATTCTTCGACATGCCTCAACATGTAATGATGTCCAACCACAGCCGATACAATGCCGTCAGAACTAAAAAGAAATACAAACATAAATGAATATTCTCAATAAAGTCCTTAAGCATTATATATGACGAAACATTCCAACAAAACGATCAATAAAATACACATTACACCTCACACTGCGGTAATTGCACTGGAATATCACGCAACACTCGCACTCAACATGACATTGATTATAAAACTCTAAGCATATATGAGTAGATATTTCTAAGCATAAATGACAATCCACTATATGAACCTGACAGTTCTACAGCTGCATTGTGGAGAGCACATTGACCAGCTGCATCATTGAAATATGGACCGCAAATGCCTGCAGAGAGTGATAACAACCAGGACCCTGCTGCCCTCTCTGCAGAGCATCTACCATCGCAGAGTCCAGATGAGAGCTGCCTCCATCCTCAAAGACCCCCCCACACCTCCAACGCAGACTGTTCACACTTCTGCCCTCAGGACGAATGTTAGAAGTGTGAAATCCAGAATGTCCCAACTCAACAACTCCTTCTTTCCCACAGTTATCAGACTCTTGAACAGCTGACCTACCTCAACTGCAATTTGCACATCAGGGCACTTTGCACACTAATTCATTTTGCACATTAAGCTCCTTTGTACATCTACATCGACATCTGGACACCTCACTTGTCTTCACTTACCTATTTTTGCACTTATTTATTTATCTTTCATTATTTTATCCTTATTTTTTATCTTTATTTATCTTAATATCTTGTCTTATTTTTATACTTATTTATCTTGTTCTTTCAACCTAACTTGGCAAATGAAGAATTTCAGTGCACAGAGAAATGCTCTTTCTTCTGTACACATGACAATAAACACTTTTAATCTTGAATCTTGAAATATACTGTTTATAAGACTGGATAAACTTGAGGGAGTGTTTGCCCAGGGCACCAAACAGGCAGAACAGACCCTGTCCGCAGTAATTCACATTTGTGGCTCATTTAAATATTCTCTTCCTGAAATCGAAACTCTTAAAAACATATTTGCCATAAGGACAGTCAAACTGGCACTGTGACGCTGAAGCATTTTTTTGTTCTGTTTTGCAGTGTTTTCTACTTCTGTTGTGTTTTATTCAAGTTTCTTAGTGATTATTTTGTCCTTTTGCAGCATTTTCCTCTGTGTTATATATTCTTAAATTACAGCTCGTTTGAGTTCTCAGGGCCACTCACATCAATCAGTAGTGGAGCTTCGTTTCAATGATCCCAAAAACTCCCAATGCAGAAAAAGCAAAGCTGGATCGAAAAACACACACTATCATAGAGTGACTTGCCCAGAGATTCTTTATTGAAGCAGTGTGGGTCATCTTGACAAAGAACCTAAAAAAGCAACCATCTATTAAAGAAGAGCTTTGAATGTCCTTCAAGACGCCTGGAGAACTATTACTGAAGACTACTAAACGAAATGAGAAGAAAGAGATTTCAGACTGTGTCGAAGAATAAAGGTGGTTATCCTAAATATTAACTTTCAAGTTCGTTAGAAGTCATTTGGGTTTTTTTTGTTTTTGTTTTGCGTGTGTGTTTTTATGTGTTTCATTAACTCACCTATTTCACACTTTCCTAACAAAATATAAAGAAACGAGGAGTGGCTCGAGACTTTTGCACGGTACTGAAGGAGCCGCAGCCCGCGAGCCTTCGGCCCGCCTCCTTCAGTCAGCTGATTAGAGGCAGACGAAGTCAGTTGAGTTTCGAGTTAAATTTGTATTTTATTTTAAGCCTTTCTAAATATCTCCAAAGGAGTTCAGTGATTCAGATCTCCCAAACTCAGTAAGAAATAAATAAATACAATTTAAAAACATATGGTAAAATTCTTACCGACCCTCCTACTTCCTGTTTTGCCAAACTGTAGTTCGTCATTTTGCTTCAGGCTCTTCCCTGGAGAGGATGTACGAAAGAGTTTAAGAAAGTTTGGGACCTTTTTTTTCTTTTTTACCTCCTTTTTTAAAATCCCGTGGAACCAGCAGGTCACTTTTTCTGTGTTTCATCCATGAGTATCTCTGTGCTCCTGCTGCTCGTCGCCTCACACTCTTCTTGCACAGGTAGGATTTGGATAAAGGCGAGCGTACAAGAGTGTTTCGGGTGTGGATGGCTTTTCCACTCTCCAGTTTCCAAACCAGGCATTAATATATTTGTTATAAAAGCTGCCGGGGACGATCTCCGTGCAGCAGCTGCTCGGTCAAAACTAACCCGTTCAGGAAGCAGAAGTTGTCTGAATAGTCAGGTTTTTAAGGTTTCTTCGTACTTCAGTTGATTCACGTAAAGCTGCCATTAGATGGAATTACCGAACAAAGTAAAAAACGAATTGTTAATGTGTAAGTCGATGTACTTCTCCAAAAATGCAGGCAAGGTATAGGTTATTATTGAGGAGTGACAATGTAACTTTACAGAAGCGCAACAAAAAGAGTGTAAAGAAGGGGAGAAAAGGTAAGGGCGGGAAAAACCCATCTCCTAATTAGTCTGAGAAAAAAAGACACAATTTATAAGATCATAAAACATCCCATAATTGCGAGACTACAGCGCTATGTTTCGAAAAGAGAAGTCGGTATATCAGAGAAACAGAGATAACGATCTCACAGGCCTGTGTTTAAAAGTTACGACTGTGAAGTCGGGCTTTAAGGCTTTAAAGGTCTGTCCCTGCTGGTTCTGTGTTAATGCTGCTAACATGAGTGTGATCTTGTGTCGTCTATTATGTGTTAGCATCGACTTCAGTGAGCAGATGTTTGCATTTGTCAAAAGGATCAAAAGGTAAAAACAGGAAGTGTTTAGCTTTCGATGACTGGCAGGGAGAGTTTCACTTCGCCGTGGGGGAATTGTGGCCCACCTTTGTTTGGCGTTTTGTTTTAATCCCGTCAGACTGGAGGGTTTCCCAGCATGAACAGCTGGTTGCGTCACAGCATGTTAATCGGATATGAATGTATCACAAACGCTTGTTTGCAATTCTTGCTGCCAAGTGTGAAACCGATTAAGATAAGAAAAGATAAGCTAGTAAAGTCTTTATTATTCGCAGAGATTAGAAAGTAACATTGTTTTAATAGCAGATTGAACAAACATAATAAGAACATAAACTCAGTATATGATTAAATACAGATTAGCTTATCCTAAGGACAATGACACCATAACAATATAGAAAAAACATTGTACTCTCTTGTACTGTATGTATGTGACTGCTCTGGTTTTTATGGGCGTGTGCAGGACAGTTAGACAGTGTTTGCTCTGAATGTTGACTTAACAGTTAAAGTCGTGATCTACCAAAGCTCAACATATGTTTGTTGCTGAAACACTGCCCGAGTTTTATCCTTTAGATTTCAGGGTCAAGTTCACAGGATGTTTAGAGTATATCAGTGGCATGTTTGGTAAACACACCTCCCCCTTCCTACTAAACGTGACCTGTCATATTACTCATGTTGCATCCTGTAATTGTCTCCCAGTTCTGTTGAAGAAGTTGAAGGTAGCTGGAAATGTTTGTCTCTGCTCAGCTTGTGATCGTGCTGTGCAGACAGACTTGTGAAACTCCAGAGAGTTCAGCAGTTTCACAAGGACAAAAGTGCAGAAGTAGTCGACATCGAACAGACGTAAATGTACTTTTCGTATCCTCACTGCACATGTGCGTGACTATACATCGCTTTAACGATTTACAAACCAGAGAAAAAAATAACCCTTGAAAGATCATTTCCACATCCTTTCTTTCTAATACAGATATGTGTTTAGAGCAGATTGGTGGTCCCTTATCTTTCTTATGTGTAGGGGGCGGTACTAGCAGATTTGTAGTCCCTCTTTTAGTTAAAAAAGTTAAAGAGGGTTTACAATTCTGAGTTTTATCTTCATGGTTTGGTTATTGAAGTGTTTTAGCACCTTTCCACACAAAATATCCCTTATTTGCAGCTTCTTGATCTATTTTAGTCAGTTTTCTCCAACATCAAACAGAGCCAAGCAGAGAAACTGCCTTAAACTAAGTGTTCAGTGGCGTCTGAAGCCACAGGGATTACTCATACAAACACGCCTCTTATGTATGACTAATATGCTATTCTCTGGGTTACTAATAAGAAGCTGTGCCCTATAAATGTACATGCTTTAAATTGAATAAAAAGGTTTGTGTGATGAGTAACGATATTGTTGCTACACAGATAAAAGGTGTTAGGATAACTCTTTTTAAAACCCAGTAATGACCTACTCCATGTTTTATACCTTTTTCTCTTCACAGGAACAGCGGCCTCAGCAAACAATGTACCAAAGATCGTAGCCTCTGCAGGTGAAACTGTCCTCCTGCCCTGCAGCACCACTGCGAGTAAAGATGTACCAACAGTAGAGTGGAGTAAGGATGATCTGTCCGCATTTGCCTTCCTGTACCGGCAGGGATGTGAGACCTTTGAGATGAAGAATCCAGTCTTTCGGTACAGAACAAACCTCATCAGGGATGAACTTCACCATGGAAACCTGTCATTAGTGATATCCAACGTGCAGCCAAGTGACAGTGGAAAATACCGGTGTGCGATTCGAAAGAACAAGGAAACTGTCATTGCAATACTGGAGCTATTTGTAGGTACGTCCACTCAAAGTTTAGAGCTGCATGTAACCCCCCTCAAAGTCCCTTTCTTCACTTTGGAGATCTGCACATGCTTAGGTTTCTTTAAACACCCTGAGAAGTTCATCTCACAGATTTCATTCTTTATTCTAAGCAGCAGTAACAGAGGGCATTTTCACCCACATCATTTGTGACAAAGACTCTTTTGGGTTCAAATGCAGATTCTTTAGTCATGTATCTCTCTTAAAGCTCGGATGAGATTTCCTAATAGTTTCCCACAGTTTTCTAATAACATTTGAACTGAAATTTTGGTCACAGACAACAACCTGAATAATTCTTACTTTTGCAGGTGCTGTTTCTGAGCCGAAACTCTCAGTTGTTCCAGATGAGGGAGGAGGACTGACTCTGCAGTGTGAGGCTAAGTGTTGGTTCCCTGAGCCTCTGATTACATTTCTTGATGATCAGGGAAATAAGATTAGTGCTGAAGACCCAAAGAGAGATGACGGATCCCAGTGGTGCCTCACAGTCACAAGAATAGTGACTCTACAGACTGCTACCAAAAGGTTTCAATTCAATTTTAATTTTCAAGCCTGAATTTAATTTATATTCTAAAAGATCTCTGAGAATGGCTTAATCTGCGTTAGTTAGTTAGGCTAAGTGGGATATGTTTTTCAGAAGATTTTTCATGTGCACACACTCTTATTTTTCTAGAAAAACAAAGGAATAAAGCTTAAATATGTGTCTTTTGATCACAGGGTCACCTGCAGAGTCCACCAGCCTGAGATAAACACAACCAGGGAGTCAGAGATTTACATACCAGGTACACCAGAGCTTTAACAAACATCTGCATCAGCTGCATTACAAACATTATTATTAATGCATATGCTTTATAATCCATCCAGCTGTTCAGTGACACAAAGAATATAGAACGATGAATAAATAATTTATATTTAGACTATTACTTATTGAATCTCAGTAAATAACCATCAATTAGAGATGGCACGATACCACTTTTTTATGTCCGATACCGATATCATAAATTTGGATATCTGCCGATACCGATATGAATCCGATATAGTGTTTTTTAATCAATAAAACGTTTTTTTAATATCTTGCTGCATTTTGTATAAGTTCATACTCAAGTTTAAATAAATAACAACACTAAAGCTATTCTGTTATACCTGTATGTAAAAAATACACTGCGCCCAAAATATTTCATAGTTCAGCAACACTGATCAATCTAATAAACTTAAACCTACTCCATCCTCCCTATTCTGGTATTTTAAAGAGTACTTAGCAGAAATATTAAGCAACCTAACTAATAGGGTTGCAAGCTCCCAGCAAAAACAAATAGGGAACCACCCCCCACCCTCCACCTCATGATGCTTAATCGATGTAATCAAATTTAATTTGATGCAGTGTGGAAAAATGCACAGAAATAAATTATTTTTCAAGAATAATTAAATAGATTCAACATCTTTCTTCAACAGAATTGCAGAATTCACAGATGGTACTTTCCCAAAGGAAAAAGTACTATAGCTTACTAGGGTATATTAGACTTAACAGTTACTATATACAGTAATGGACTTCTATATATTTTACATCAGATTAAAACTTTGGGTGTAAGAGTCAGATAATTATTTATTAAAAGCTCGACATTTTAAATGAGAATAAGAAAGAAAAGTATGTCTTTGTGCCCCCCCTGTTCATGCCCTAAACTTTGCTAGATCCGGCCCTGCACAGTTACCAGCCGTCAGCTAGGTAGAAAAAGATCCTGGTGTAGAAAGTAATATTAAATAAATTCTAACAACAGCTTATCAAGCTTAATAGTGCTGCTGTTGTTCAGCCGCTGGTTTCCTCTTTCTGGTGAGAAGTGGGCCAAAAACAAAGAAGAGAGACGGACTCCCGACAGAAAAGCCGATCAGCTGATCATTAAGCAGTTTCACGATTGAAGTAGCAGCAGGAGAGAGAGAGAGAGAGGCAGTGGCTCCATATATCGGTTGTTAAGATTAACGTGGGAATGCTTTACAAACATTTAGAGATGAACTTACACACTTGCTTTACTTCTCTCTGGGATAACTTCCTCGGAGATGAAATGCTGGATTGCTAGCAAGGCTACAAATACACACAGCCGCTCTATCACGTGATGCATACTGCTGCAACGTGCTACGGTTATGAGCCGAGTTACGCCGTGTAGCAAGTTTTGTGAGGTGCTTTTTTGATATTTAATGGATCGGATTACATTTTTTATTTCTCGCCGATATCCGATCCAGTAATTTGGGTCAGTATCGGACCGATACGTAATATCGGATCGGTCCATCTCTACCATCAATCTTAAGTATATTTTGGAGGTTAAGAAACAAACATGTATAAATTGTTAATATATCTTCTAACATTGCATTACTGCTTTGGCCTCATGTATACGGACTACACATAAACAATCTCTAATTATTTATTTTAATATTTCTAAAAGTATTTAAATACAACCAGAGATAAACAGCAACATGACATGTTAACAGAAATTAAGACTCATAAGCAGCGTGAAACAACGTACAGTCCATGAATCAGTAGCTTATAAACCACATTTAGAACAATAACTTGGTGTAATTGCTCTTCGTATAACTTTATCAGTGTCTGACACTGTTGTGGGGGAGTTTTGGTCCACTCTCCTTCACTATGTTGTGTCAGTTGTATATCCAGAGCTGTCTTACAGTCCCACCACTGCATTTGAGTCAGTTGGGTTTGTGGACTTAGACCGGGCCATTGCAACGTCTTTTCTTTTTCAGCCATTCTGTGGTAGATCTGCTGCTGTGTCGGGGATCATTATCCCATTGCATGACCCAAATTATACCATCTGAACCTTGGGGTGAATTTGCAGGGACGTTTACTCCTGTTAGACTGGCAGCTGTCCTGAACTTTTCCCATTTGTCAATAATCTCTTGCACTGTCAAATTAGGACTTAAGTTTATTTGCAAATCGCCTTTTAATCCCAGATTAATGATCAACAACAGTTGCCTCAATAAGCTCATTGCTGGAGTCCTTTTTTTTTTTGCGCATGAATCTGACCTTGGGGTGAATCTGCTGGGATGTCTACTTGTGGCAGAGTTGTTGCATTGTGTTAGCACACACTTGAATGCTCCAGACCTGCAAACTTTTATTGCTTACGATCAATTAATCAAGTGCATTTGATCAGGAGCAGTTGGCTACTTACCCTCTTAATTCCTATGAAGGCATTAAGAGCATACTTTGGTTTCCCACAGACTGCTTTTGCATTTTGTCTTATTTTTGTTAAATAAATAAAGACACGTTTTGTAATTAAATTATTGTCAAACCTGGTAAAGACTAGGTCATATTTTTATATTTATATTACTATGTGTTGATATGTAAACCTTTGCTGGTAACATTTCAGTTAAAAGCAGCTTAGAAAACAAACTATGATTTTTATTTTTTATCCCATTGTTCATGCTTGATCTTCTTTAAAAAATCATTTCAGATGAATGCATGAAATCCTCCACTCGAATCATCGCAATTGCTGTGGTGGCGACCATCATAGTGTGCACACTAATCTGTGCTCTTGTGCTCTTTTTAGTCAAGAGAGGTTACTTGTCTGGTAAGTCAGTTTTTTTTGGCTCTATGTTTAACTATTACGAAGTACTATTTCATTCACTAACTTTTGTCTTTGTGTGGAGAAAGTGCTAACTGTATATGTTTTTGTGTTCCTCCAGTGGGAGGACAAAAATCAAGCTTGGAGAAAGATGAGATCAAACGATTAACTAAAGAGCTGAAAGACCTCAAATCCAGGCAGAGTCCAGCACAACAGTCCAGCCAGTCTACAAATAACCCTAGATCCTCACCAGGCACCTCAAAGCGTGACATCCCACTCCCACCAAAGTCTTCCTACCACAGCAAGCCCCTTAAGCCAACATCCTCAACCAACAACAACAGTCCTGTCGCTTCAGGACAAAATCCGGCACACAGCCCACAGATGAGAAGAAGCAGTCACGGCAGCAGTTCTGCTGTCTCAATAACTAATGGTGCTGCGTCATTCAATCCTCCTCCAGATTCAAAAGACAAACCTCTTCCCCGTTCGATGAGTCTGTCTGAGAAACGGCCTCGTAATGTCATTGCAAAGTCTCCACGCAGGAATACTCTCTCAGGCATTTCCAACAACCCCTACGGTGTCCTGGCAGATTTATCAGAAGATGATGACAATCCGCTGATTGGATAAAGAGGGATAACCAAATGTGATCAGACAGCTTTTATATTTGTATAAATGAAACAAAACATCTCAGGTTAGTGATTGAATCTTAGTAAAAGCTGTCAGTTAGATCGGAGTTTGGGTGGTTTGAAAACAAAAAAAGGAAAAGTAATGTACGTGTACAAAATTCTTCCCACTGAGCCGCTAAAGCCGGCTGAATCATCAGCTTTGAGCAGCTAAGATCAGAGGAGATTACTCTAAACATTTGCAGCTTGAGTTGATCTTGAGTTATCTATATTTTAATACCTACTACACAAGTAGTAGACTTTACACAAGAAAAGTTTTAGTGCAGTCTATTTATAAAACAGAAACTTGCAATAAGTTGGGGAAATAACCTTGTTATAAACACTTATTTTGATAGTCTTAACTTCCACAGACCTTTAATTTTTTTAAAGTATTTTCTCAGTTACACCTGTTGGATTAAGTGCTTGTTGACCACCACTATTCCTGCAAGACGCTGACATTCAGTCGCAGTTTATGGGTCAGATTGACCCTCATTTACAAATTTATTAACAGCATGTAGGCACAAATCTGTTGTGTGTATGTGTGTTTCACACACAAATCAGTGATTTATCCCCATTTCCATAAAGTTTGTTCATACTTTATGAACAAATAAAATCAAACACTGCCATAGGAAATGTAAACATTTAAGATGAATAGCATTTTACCACTACCACTACATATATTTTTTTTTACTTGAGCCACAGTGAATGTCTCAGTTCAAAGCAATTAATTTTATATTTATATAGTGTCAAATCACAACAACAGATTGACTCAAGGTGCTTTATACTGTAAAGACCCTACAATAATATGAAAGTGTGAATTATATTCAGAACCTCTGTCACTGCAGCCTTACTGCTTTTCCATCACTTTGATGGAAAGCACAGATGCTTTAAGTGTTTACTTTTCACTCCTGGGACTTTGTTGCTGGGAATGAAATTCTTATTGTTTCGCACTTTTCTCTTTAATGTGATGTTTATAAATGATGTTATTTTGCATTTGTGTTTGACTACAGAGATTTGACTGGTGGGGTTTTGTACAGCTTCCTAGTATAAAAATTAAATTTGTTAAACAAATGGATCATTCTGCAGTCTTTGTACATTAAAAGGAGACTAAATAAAATCAGAGTGCTTCCTGTCTATGAGCAGTATATTATTAAAAGCTTTGCTGGCTGTGGAACAAAGATTGAAAAGTTTGAAGTTTTATTATATTAATAGGATCAAACACTTGATCATCTTTGACTCTGTAAGGATTGAGGTCTTCCACATTTAGAGACTAAGGGTGCTGTGTGTTTTATTAGGTTTTTTTTTTTTTTACATTTACAGTGCTCCAAAAAATTAAAGGGACACTTTTTAACCTGAGTTTAGCATCAAGTGAGTTCAACTTGTGAGATATTAATTTGGTCAGTTAAGTAGCAGGAGGTCGTTAATCAGAGTCAACTGGAAAACAGGAATGTTTTTTTCAGGTGGAGGCTGCTGATATTTTTCCTTCTTCATCTTTTCTGACTGTTTCGCATTCAGCTAAGGTCAGCCTCACTACTGCTAGTGTACCTGGACCCTGCAAAGGTTAGAAAGGTAGTTCAGCTCCTCCAGGATGGCACATTATTACACGCCATTCTAAGAAGGTTTTCTGCATCTCCCAGCACAGCCTCAAGACCAAGGAGGACACTGTACGAGACAGACAGGTGCTGTAGGAGTGCTGGAAACTACAGAACTTAAGGAAAAATAAACAGGAATCTCTAACGTAAAGTTTTACTGCAAACCTCATTCTCAGATTTTCATACTCAGTCCTGACAGCTGTCTTTGAGGGACAAAACAATGAGCCCACTGAAGTTATTTAGTATGAAATGGATAAAAAAAGGGTGAGATTTGGTCTGACTCACAGTCTTATATGCTCAGTCCTCTCCAGGAAATAACTATTATGTAGATTATGTAGAAAATGAACTTAAGGCACTTCAAAAAAATTAAATGGACATTTTTTAAGTTGAGCTTAGCATCATGTCAGAAAATGAATTTATGGCACCTTATTACCACTGCCTATTATTCTAAAGGCAGTAGTAATGAGGTAACAATAGAATCTCTCTTTCTATGACCGCCCATCAAAAACTCCTCAGTGGACATTAAAGCTGGACTGCAGTGGGCATTTTGGACACTAAGCCAATATTGTCAGTAGATGTCAGGCTGACACCGAGTGGAAGAGAGAGTGCTCACACTCACACTCACTAACATGATACAAAATGTTATTTGGTTGAAATATTAACCCTTTCTGTTGTGAATTTACTGCTTATATTATTTAAATCTGGCCGTTCATTCTCTGTGTGCCAACCAACCTTGTTTTAGTTGTTTCACACAACAATACTTTAATCATGAATACAATAATTTTAAGAAATCATTTGTCAACATTTACTGCATCTGTTTAATTAGCTGACAGAGAAATGTGTGAGAGAGAAAAGTGGTGTCACACTTCTCAGTGTTTCAGTGTCTGTGTTGTTTCTTATTTCAGTTTCACTCGCTCAGTTTCACTGTATTGTTTTATAGCAGTGATTTACCTCAGAGTCAGACTCATGGTTTGCACAGGGCTTTGCCCGTGAGTTCAATTAAAGCCTCACACTAAGTTCAAGCTGCTGATAGCAGAACAGCTGCACTGGTATAATGTTAATGAGATTGACTCAATAATTGTTTTCTGGAATAATAGAAAATGTATCATGTTCATAAGCCAGTTAAAATGTGGACATCTCCTTTAGTCGCAGCACGCTGGTCAACAAGAGATGTGCAAACTATAAGAAACTGACCTTACTTAACACTGACCTATAAATCATTCAAGTATTATAAGGCTCCAAAATCAAGAGATGAACCAGCGTTTAAACAGAAAGCAGACAGAAATACCGAAAGCACTTAGGTGTTAAAAAAGTTGCGTGTATGACTGTGTGAATGGATGAATGAGTCATATAGTACAATATATTGTACTATATAAAGCCTCCGAGTGGTCAGGTATAGTAGAAAAGCGCTATACCATCCAGCATTACAAAGCTAATTTCAATTTAATGATTATTAATGAGCTTATAATAGATGATGTAAGGAAACCTACCTGTATAAGAAGAAGTACTTTGATTGTTGATCTACTAAGCGCTATAAATGTGTAAAATTACCAGACTACATGATGCAATTCTCACATGGCCCTGATCCCGCCTTCTTCTCGGTTTGCGACTTGAACTACAACAGTCGAAACTGTCCCGCTTCGTCTGTGTCGACCTGCTCTCTGAAGAGGAACCATGGACGAAGTCAACAAAGTTTGTTTTGATGCCTGTTTGAACAGGTCGCTGTGGTTTGTCCGCCTGCTCCTGCTCGCCGCTGTCCTGTCCTCATCTTGTTGTACAGGTGAGATTTATGGATTTATGTTTTCAGCGAGTCACTTTACAAATGTTAACACGGAGTCGCTGTAAAAGTGTGTATCTGTCTACCTTTAATGCCTTTGCTAAAGTTTCTGTATTATTCTGTATCGAATATCTGACGATAAAAGCAGGATGTTCGGCACGTGGAGACTATTTGTTTACATTTTGAGGAAACAAGCTCAAAATCTGTGTGTCAGTCATTTAAAGAGCTTCTCTGTGTTTAAACTTGAAACGCTGAGTGATATCATCAAATGTTTCTCACAATCTGAATGTTGCAGTTCATTTCTACGTTTAGGGGAAGTTCATTTTGACCGACATGACTCGACTAAATTGACATCCAGTTCCTCAATTCTCAGTTCAAGTTGAAGTTCACTAACTTCCAAAGTTTATTTTTGGATCATTTCTGTTGTAGAGCACCGACTGCAGTCAGCAGGGAAATCACACTGCTGCTGATGTTTGTGTGCAAACAGCAAATGACCACAGTTTCCAAAATACAGCGATTTACTGTGACATCAGTGTGCGCAATGTGTGACACCCGTACAGTAACTTTTTTTTCAGAGTACTTTTTGTGTACGTTTATCGGTGATTTTGCTGTCACGGTTGCAGCAGAGATTAACAGTGTGGTTTTGTGCTAAAAAATGTGTTTTCTTTATAACTGTCCCTCAGTTTTATTGCAAAGTTTCCTACAAATGTTTGTTCTGCATTTATTTGACTCACGTTATGCAGGAAGTTTAAGAATCTGCCTCACATGACAGGATTTCCTTTGTTGCGCATGCTATAAAAAAGGCAACAAAACAAAAATGGAAGTAAATTTACTACTTGCACGTACACAGAAATGTTTCAGTGTATTTGTGCATGACGTTTTACCTGCCTGGAACTGTGAGTCTACTGCTGGAAAAATTATTATGACATTTTGTCTGATTTTTCGTTTGACGTTATGCAGGGATAAACTATCCACAGAGACTGCAACTGTCTCCTCCTTATTTCAGACAAAACAGACATCTTATCTTAAAGACACCACATCACACTAACAGATTAACATCGCTCTCAGACATGTGGTTCGTCTGATATTTAAAGCAGAATGAGGAGGCAGCGCCTTCAGCTTTCAGACCGCCCTTCTGTGGAACCAGCTCCCAGTTTCTTACACTCTAAAGCACCTTTAGCTGTTGTAATTTCTCGCTATATACAGGCTGAAAACATGCTTTTCTTATATGGTAAAGTTGGGCATGTAAATGTGCAGTCTGTGGGGACTGACACACTTTTGTAACCAGCATTAATTTGCCACAATAGCGACAGTAGGCTGCATTTCTGCGCTGGCCTCGTTTTTCAGCCACAGAGACTCCTGCTTGGGTAATCTGTGGTGAAGAGGTTAGCTATTACAAATATATAAATGAAATTACACATACGGCTTATCACTGACCTACAACACAGTCTGTACTTATTTTAGAGTCTCACAGTTTTCACAAACAGAAGAAAACTTCAGATTTGTTGGACTATATTGTATCGTGAGAATAAACACTTGTGATGAGACCTGATATTTGTATGAATGCTTTCTGAGCAAGTTTTAAAGCATAAAGCAATAATGAGGTTGCTGCTGCACACACACAAACATTTTTTTTAGTAGACTCAGTTCTTTGAATAAACACAGTAATTAGTTCCTCTGTGTTTTGTTATTTCTATTATCCACAGGAAAACCCTCAGCGATTGTCGTACCAAAGATCGTGGCCTTTGCAGGTGAAACTGTCCTCCTGCCCTGCAACATCACCCCAAGTGGAGACGTCCCAACAGTGGAATGGACTAAGGAGAGTTCACTTCCAGATATTGCCTTCCTGTACCGAGATGGGTGTGAAACCTTTGAGATGAAGAATCCAGTGTTTCGGTACCGAACAAACCTCATCAGGCACGAACTTCACAACGGAAACCTGTCAATGGTGATATCCAACCTGCAGATAAGCGACAGTGGAAAATACCAGTGTGCGATTATCAGGAAGAAGAAAAAAGTAATCACAACACTGGAGCTGTTTGTAGGTACGTCCACTCAAAGATCAGAGCTGCATTTAATCTCTTTAATGATTTCTATAATAAATATATATATATATATATATATATATTCTTTGAAAGGTTTCCACACTGATATATTTTATAACACTGTTGGTTGGAAAGTTCAAAGGCTACAATGTGAATAATTAATATTTCTGCAGGTGCCGTTTCTGAGCCGAAACTCTCAGTTGTTCCTGGTGTTGGAGGTGGACTGACTCTGCAATGTGAAGCTAAGTGCTGGTTCCCTGAGCCTAAGATTACATTTCTTGACAATCAGGGAAATGAGATCAGTGCCGAAGACCCAAAGAGAGATGAAGAGTCTTCACGATGCTTCACGGTCAAAGGAAGAGTGTTTCTGCAGACTGCTACCAACAGGTTTAATATCAAATTAAAACTTACCAAAAGTTTATATTCTAAATGATGTGTTGGAGAATTTTTATCTTGATCATTTAGTTTGTTTACTTCAAAAAAAGTTGTACTTGTAAATATACATTGATTAGTGTGTAATTACATCTTTCAACTGATGCCTTCTCACGCTAACCCCACTGGTGCACATTTTGAATAAGATGTAAATGTGTGTGTTTTGGTCCCAGGGTCACCTGCAGGGTCCACCAGCCGGAGATACATCAGACGAGGGACTCAGAGATTTACCTGCCAGGTAGCTTTAATCAAACACCTGGATTAGCTGTGTCTATGCTTCACTATCCATTAGCTATTCAGACACACAACATTTATTGAGTGGTAAAATGTGCTGATAAAGCAGCTATGAAATTATGCAGGTTCCTCCTCTTTTATCGAAATGCTTTTTCAGGTTCAATCTCTTTTTTTGTCATTACAGATGGATACCAGGGATCCTTCACTGTAACCATTGTAATTACAGTTTTAACCACCTTAACAGCCACTGTCATCTGTTCATGTATTGTGCATTTAGTGAAGAAACACAGCTGCCCTGGTAAGTCAGTTTCTAGGCGTTATTTTTAAAACTGCTAATTCAGTTCAATGAATCATCAAACAAGTGAAGGAAAAGCAAAACAAATAATAAAAAATAAAAGGAAAAAATATACATATGGTAAGAAGCACCTGGATTTTAGCCTGAATTTAGGTTGGCTTTGTCATAACAGTTTGTGTGTGTGTGTAATAAGAACAACGAAATGTCAGGAATGAAACAGATATCAATAATTTTTGTTTTTTTGTGTTCATACAGTGAGAAGTCAAAAATGGAGTCTCGATAATCATGGTACAAATGATGAAAGGCAGAGTTCAGTCATCCAGACAAGGGACTGTACAAATTACTCCAAATCCTCATCAAGCATCTCAAATCCCACGATCCCCTCCTCTCCAAAGTCTCATCACAACAACGACAACCCCAGACCAGAGGCCTTGACAACATCTGTCAGCTCCTCACAGACCACAGAAGAAGATTCATCACATCTGGACACCAGCGGTGAGATGAAAAGAAACAGTGATAACAGCAGTTCACTTCCAGTGTTGTCCATTCCACATGAGCGTCTTCGCCGTTCGTCCACTCGTCGGTCTGTGAGAGGCAGTATACGTGTTCAGCACAGAAACACCATCTCTGAAGACTCAGAGCCGCTGATGGAGATCGGACCTGAAACTAAATGAGGAACGTTTCATAATCAGATAAATGAAAAAAAAAATATCTGAGGTCGGCGTTTGAAATGGACTCATGCTGTCAGTGAGGCGGGAGTTGACCTCTAAGTATTTGCTATTGCAGCTGAATTCCCTGTTAACTGATTTGTCATTTATTTCAGGACGCCATCCAAGTGAGTTTTATAGAAAAGCATTGCATTTTATAAACATACCAACGTTTTAAATACTTATTTGATAGTTTTTGTTTTGAAATACAGTCAAAGTTGTCATTTTAATGTGCTGAACCTTTCAGCCTGTCACAATATCTGCTTTTCTTGATTATCATCGTAGGTAGTAATACGGTTTTATAAGAGAGGCACCTCAATTCAAACTTTATCCACATTAATTTTGTGTAATATATTGGGATATGTATTTAGAGCTTTGCTGTAATCTTTTTTGATTTTTGTAATTATTGTATTATGTAATAGTGCTGTTTTAACTTGTTGATTACTGTTCTTGGAACAGCTGCAACCACACGATTTGCATTATTTTCACCTGGATTGCTGTGCATGTGAGTATGAAGCTGGCTGAGCTCCAGCCAAAGTAAAACTCCGACACGGACAGCAGTGACAGTGAAAACCACGTCATGTATCATGTAACTGTTTGTGACATTCTGATATAAACACACACACCTATAAAACAAACTGTAATGTTAAGAACAATAAAAGTTGTTCTTGTGAATCTACAGCTGTCGATTAATTCTGGTTAAAGCAAGTTTTCTTCAGTATTCACTTAAAGCAGTCATATTTGAATTCATATCAAACGATTCAAGGTAAAAATGAACTATTTGTAGCCAGTTCAGTTTTCTTCTTTTTCCAAAACCTCAGAAAGAAATGGGCTAAATATTCCTCACATTGCAGCAGAGTAAAAGTAAGTAAAACAAATGAAGGTTTTGGAGTGGTCTATCATCTGGGCTTAAATGTGACTGGATTACAGAGATAATCGTGCAATTCTGGAAGAAGCTGCTGCTTTTCCTCTGTGTATGGAAAACTCCTTTAGAAAGCCTGTTGTAAGGCTGATGTTAAATGTTGATGTTGTTGTTGATGCTGATGTTAAATTAAAGTACAATTGCTGTTTGTTAATAGTAAACAATGACAAAAAATTTAAGTAGCTTTGACGTCATATGCAAAGCACACAGAGTAGCAAAGTGTGATGGTGAGTTACTGAAAAAAGTTTCTGTTAAAAACCATGGCAAAGGTTTAAAGTGAGTTTTTAAAGAAACAAGATATCATTTTTATATCTTTTAATTTTTTACATGGTACATTTTTTTGTTTTTTTTCTGTAGTCTACTGAGGATTTTGTGGTATTTACTGTGAAAGGTTAAATTTGTGGGTTTTATAGGAAGTGTCAGGTGATGTGAGAATTTAAGGGAAGCGAATGCAACTGTTTTTTGTTTTTTTGTTTTTTTCCAGATGTCTTCCCATAATCGTCTCTCATTTCTGCTGAAACAGTTGAAATTAACTGTAAATGTTTTTTTCTGCTCAGCTTGTGACGCGTGCTGTGCACAGAGTTCAGGAAATTTGTTTCACAAGGACAAAAAGGATTTACAAAATTGCACAAGCTCATGGTAATGAAATAGAAGTAAATCTACTTAGTATGTGTATGAAAGTATTTTACAGCATTTCTCCACGACTTTCTACACCACTTGAACTACTTACAGTTATTTTTTTTAACTATTATATTTTACAAAGCAGTGCAATTAAAACGTTTGAAAGATATTAATTCCACAGCAGTGTGTCCATAGCAGAGTGGTTTCTTAAATTTGGGCCCTTTGCTGAATTTCGTCCTTTATTTTTTAGTTAAAACATTAAAACAGACCTACTATACTCATTTCAGCCTCCATGTTTCGATTCTTGGAGTCTCCTACAGTAGTTTTGCATGATGCCCACTTCAAAAATATTCCTTAATTTTTAGCTTTTCTTGATCTATTTTAGCCAATTTTCTTCTGATTGGCAGGCTGGTAGGGCTTTTCTTCACAGCCACAGCTGTGTGCCTGACCATGTTAGGAAGATCCCTTTTCTTTGACGTCATACAAAGAGAACTGAGTGTTTACAGCAGACTTTTGGATCACAGAGATTATTAATCTTACATTTTGTGTTGTTTTAGGTTAGAATAAGGGGTACAGTGATTTGCAGTTATTTTCATTTCAATACATTTTGAAAGCACAGAAATAAGTGGGTCTTCTCTGTAACAATAATGCAGCTTAAAAAAAATGTTCACTTTGAACCAGCGTAGATTTCCTAACAGATGTTTGTTTGTTTTCTAAACACTTAAATTAAAATATATTAAATACATGTCTTTTGTTCCTACTGAGTCACACCTAATAAAACATTAATGTGTTGTCACGTTTGCTGCTTTGAGTCTGTATTATCTAAATTTTAGCAGTTAACTGCAGGCCTACTTGTTGTTCCTAGAGTATTTAAAAGTAGAATGGGAGGGAGAGCCTTCAGTTTTCAGGCCCCTCTTCTGGGGAACCAGCTTTCAGTTTGGATTCGGGAGACAGACACTATCTCTACTTTTAAGATTAGGTTAAAAACTTTCCTTTTTGCTAAAGCATATAGTTAGGGCTGGACCAGGTGACCCTGAATCCTCCCTTAGTAATGCTGCAGTAGACGTAGGCTGCCGGGGATTCCCATGATGCATTGAGTTTTCCTTTCCAGTCACCTTTCTCACTCACTATGTGTTAATAGACCTCTCTGCATTGAATCATATCTGTTATTAACCTCTGCGTCTCTTCCACAGCATGTCTTTATCCTGTCTTCCTTCTCTCACCCCAACCGGTCGCAGCAGATGGCCCCGCCCCTCCCTGAGCCTGGTTCTGCTGGAAGTTTCTTCCTGTTAAAAGGGAGTTTTTCCTTCCCACTGTCGCCAAAGTGCTTGCTCATAGGGGGTCATATGATTGTTGGGTTTTTCTCTGTATCTATGAAGCGCCTTGAGGCGACTTTTGTTGTGATTTGGCGCTATATAAATAAAATTGAACTGAATTGAATTGAACAAGCCCAACATGACAAAATTTGCCACATCTAGTTTAACACCTACTAACATTTGTTTATGCTGTTAATCACAGGTGAGCACATCATCCTGAGTGCGCCAAAAAAAATCACCAAGATAGACTGTTTATAAAAGATGGTTTGCTTCTTGGATTCTGTATATTCAGATGTTAACGTATTGCAGTTTGTTTTTTGTGTGTGTGTTTGTTGTAGAAGAAGTAACCGCCTACGTAGCACGCCATGATGAAGATGGAAACCCACTTTAAAGTGTCATCAACTCTGGTGAACAGTAGCTAACAGAGGCTAACAGCTGGTAACAGAGGCTAACAGCTGGTAACAGAGACTAACAATGGCAGAGCAACACTACAGACAGTTCACCTCACTATCGCTGTCACTGATCAAAAATGATCTTTTCTGACTCATTCAGATGTGAGACCATTGAGATGAAGAATCCAGTCTTTTGGTAACCTTTGTGCTCAAATTGAATAGTTTATAATTAAAGAAGTTATGAGAGAGTATGAACCATCATCAGTGGTCCTCCAACCGCACAACCAGTAAGAATGTAACAAAAAATCAGAACAGAAAAATGAAGCAACAGATTTCTGTCCTTATAAGTTATAAGTAAATAAATAAGTAAATGTTATAAGTAAAGCCAGCTGTCTGTAGACAAATGCTAAATTGTTTCTTTGTGGACATTTTCACCCACATCATTCGTAAAGCTTGTGTAATGTAATGTTTTGTATAAACATTTGACCTGAAATGTTGGTTGAAAAGTTCAAAGACCACAACGTGAATAATTAATAGTTATGTATCTCTCTCTTAAAGCTCAGATGAGGTTTCCTAATCGTTTCCCACAGTTTTCTATGAACATTTGAACTGAGATGTTGGTCACAGACAACAGCCTGAAAAATTCTTACTTTTGCAGGTGCTGTTTCTGAGCCAAAAATCTCAGTTGTTCCAGATGTGGGAGGTGGACTGACTCTGCAGTGTGAGGCTAAGTGTTGGTTCCCTGAGCCTCTGATTACATTTCTTGACAATCAAGGAAGTGAAATTAGTGCTGAAGACCCAAGGAGAAGTGAAGAATCTCCAGGGTGTCTCACAATCACAAGAAGAGTGACTCTGCAGACTGCTACAAAAAGGTTTCATATTATTTTAATATTTAAAGTTTCAGATCTTAGTTCTGGTTTTATGTGGTTCATTTACCTCAGTTGGGTGGGATTGTGTTGTTAAATTATCATCAGTGTACAGAGAGCTTTAATTTTCCAGGACAAAACTATGTGAATAAAACTAAAAGGTGCTTCTTTCGATCACAGAGTCACCTGCAGAGTCCACCATCCGGAGATAACCCAGACCAGGAACTCAGAAATGTACATACCAGGTACACCAGCGCTTTAACACACCTGGATCAGCCGAACTACATAAAACACATATTTTTGTCTATGGTTTACATCCATCTAGCTTTTCTAAAAAAACACTGCAAACTGTACATGTATATGAAAACTGTTTAAAATGTAATTAATTTTAATTTAAGATTTGCTAATTATTGTGTTCTCTAATGTCACTTCTGTTTTAATGTAAATTTTTACAACATGGAAGTTACATCACCTGTTTGTGTCATTTTTGCAAAACTTTATTATCCTAATCTTCAAATGTTCAGTTTTAGGTGAAAGCCGCAGATCCTGCACTGACATCCTTCGCTGTTGTCGTGACGATCTTTGTAACAGCAGTCATTGCCTTTTTAGTCAAGAAATGTCAGCATTGTGGTAAGTCTCTTTTTTAATAATGTGTTTTAAAATTAATTATTTAACTGATTATTTGGCCATCAGAGTGTAAATATTAAAAAAACAAAAAACAAAACAGATCTGTTGCAATTATCTCCGTCAAGGAGGTTGTGTTTCTGGTAGCATTTGTGTGCTTTTCTTTCTGTCTGTAAACGTAGTAGCTTGAAAAGTTTCTAATGAATTCTGATTAAGCTTTGCAGGCATCATGTTAACAATCTATTCAAATTCAGCTAACATCCACCAAAGTGTTCAAGGTCAACTTAATGATTTATTGGTCAAAAAAGCTGCGTGATTTAGAAACCACAATTCTTACGAGTGTGGTGTCTATTACCAATGTACAGAAAGCGATTTAAAATAATATTCCTTGGACATATAGAGACTGATATAGGTCAAAAAACGTAAACTTTCATAAAATTGATTTGCCTGAATTTCTACTGCCTTAGTTTGCATTGGCAACATGTAGGAAATGATATTAGGATATTGAAAACATCACATTGACCTCTGACCTCACTTTTACATTTCACATCGGCTTTTCTTTCAAACTGTAAGGACACAAAGATATATGTTATATCTTTAAAGAACATATTGTCAAGAGAAAGACAATGAACTGCCCATTAAGTGACAAATATACTGACATGTAATATTATATAATGAGCTCGAGTTAGTTACAAATCAGTACATATTGTCAAACATCTACTACTACATAATGTCTGCCCTTCTTACAACCTTAAAGTGAATACTGCTGACATTGTGAGCTGACCTGGTGGAGGTTTGCAGAGATTCTTTTAGTTATTTGCTGGACTGGGTTTGTGTTTTCACTGTATAAGAATGTTAAGTGTAGCAATAATGTGGACATCTCAGGATACACCAGATCGTTGTGAGGCAGTTTGTACTGACTAATTTGACACAAAATCAAACCTCTTTTTACATTTAACTTTCTTATTTTTACAAGGACTGTATAGCTACAGTAAGTTCTCAATCAAAATCTCTTCACTTCACTTCAATAAACAAATGCAGCAAACAGAGAAAATATAAAATTCATACACTAAGAGCAGTAGTGGTAGTTTAGCCAGGACTATCACAAACATATTTGACATTAATTTAGGTATTAGAATAAGGAAATGGGATGTGGTGTGTTGCAAAGTGGCTTGCAGAAGAAGCAGGCAGGGTAAAAGAGCTTAAAAATGTGCTGTAAACAAGATTGACCAATTTGATTAGATAAGTGATCATTTGTTGTAGCCTGGCAGTGACATCAGGTGATGGTCCTGGATTTTGAGTTAATTTGGCCTGAATTTGTGGCCTGCCTAACCTAATGCTCAGTCTTAATATATTAATTTAAATTATATTTGTGTGTGTGTGTGTATGTCTGCACTGATCGATAGAATGGTCAAGATTTAAAAAAATTGCCAACCAAGTGATTTTTTATTCACTTTTTGTGTTCATACAGTGGGAAGACAAAAATCAGGCCTTAAGAAAGATAAGATGAGATGTGTTCAACAGTCTAGCCAGCCCTCGGGATCATCACAAAGCACCCCAAACCCTGTTATCCCACCCCCAACAAAGTCTCCCCACACCATCAGCCACCTGAAACCGGAGGCTTCAACCAACAGAAACCATCCAATCAGCTTAACACAGACCAGGTATTCCACACCTGCCGTTTCAGGACAAAATCCAACATCTGGTACGCAGATGTAAAGAAACAGCTGTGACACTTCTGCTTTTTCAGCTAAGAATCGTGCTGTGTCATTCAGAAGTCCTTCAGATTCAAAAGAAAGAAAACATGTTCCCTGTTCAAAAAGCATGCGTGTGTCCTGGTCTGGTGCAGGTGGTGCACATGCGCCTCAGCGCAGCAACACCTTCGCTGACAGGTCTAAACTGCACTACAGTACCCTGATAGATTCATCTGATGTCTGGGGACATCAATAACAAATCAATATAATAGTATTAGATTTAGTAGCAGTAGTAGTTATAATAATGATAGTAATTGTAGTATCAAAAGTTAATAAAATTATTAATGCCACTACATAAAAATACTTCTAAGAAAAATTATAATCCCAAAATGTGAAATGATTCAGTGCAAGAAAAAGGTCTGTGACATGCTTTATTTTCTTTATGGATTCATCTTATGATTTTTTTTTGTTTGGTTTTTTTTTGCTTGTCGAATTATTTCAAGAGTTTCCCAGTCATAACAAATCTCATGCAAAATGACAGATTATTAAAAAAATTGGGAAGAGCAGCTAAAGATGAAAATGTGCTTTTTCCCCACATGAAAAGGTTATTTTTTAATTTCATGTGCACTTTTGGATACTACATCAGTCAGTTTCATGGGAAACCTTACACTTTTACAAATAATTTATCTTTCATTTGTATGTGTTTAATGTGTAAAGTAACATACTTAAAAGTTGTGTCTCAATTGATATTTTATTGCTTTTGATTATTCTGATATTGGAATAAAAGCAAAAATATGAAATTATCATAAAAAGACAAAAACACCTTTCATTTTAAGCTTCTTTTAGTTGTACGTATATTGTATGTCCTATCCTTCAGCCACTTTAAACTGAGTGTATGTTGACTTTTCCATTTGTATAAAAAAATGAATCAACTTTTTTCTTCTTCCAAACTTAATTTAAAAATCCCATTACAGAGTCACAGCCCTTACCTACCCCAGAATTTTCCAGGGGTTGGCACAAATAAATGGAAAAGAGACAAAATGAAACCATTCCTTTCCTCACAGGAGCGATGGTGGTTTGAAGGAAGCTTCAGTGCTAAATTGATTTCATTCATCTGTAACCCAGAGGTTTTGAAATGAAAGTTTTGTGGAAATATTTAAGCATCTGTCGATCTAAGCATATGCAAATAAGAACACCGATCCATCACATTAACATCATGTGAAATAAAGAAAGCACATTATACTTCCACCTTTGCTGCTGCTGTGTTCTCCTATAGAGGTCAACTTTTCTATTAAGGCTTGTTTTAGGTCCATGTTTGTCTCTTATAATATCTCTGCTGCTGGACTTTCTGTCTATGTCTATAACTTCTTGGAGACTTAACTGGTCATGAAAAGACAAAGCTGTTTAATAAATAAATGAATGAATAAATCCTGTTGAAACAGTTTTTTTTTCAGCATATTTAAACGAGTAAACATTTTATCTTTGACTCGTGTCCCAGTTTTTAATCCCTGTTCAGCGAGGATGCCAGACTAGTGGCAACTGCTAGTTTAATGTCCATTCCTTCTATAAAGGTGTCCAATAGTGAAACTTCATCTTCCTCTTAATGCTGATCCAAAAATAAGGGAGCTGACAGAAGCTTTCATAGCCTCTGTCTTGCCTGGGCTCAACTTACAAGACTGTACATGTTTCATAGGACGCAGAGCCAACATAACAAGCTTGTTTCCACCACTGATCAAAAACAACAACAGCAAAAAGAGGAAATTTTGTTTCATAGATGACATTTCTTTATCACAAGCTTCCATAGGCATAGACAAAAAATATAAGAGGGAGAAATTTCTTCTCTGCTCTGTTTAGTTCAGTACGCATGGACTCTTATTCAACCAAAGATGAGCCTTGTCTTTGAAAAATGGGGTCAGTGCCTGGCAATGCTTATAAAGATATAAATGTAGGCATACGATTACACTTCAGTCACTGACAAAGGAGAAGGAACTGTAATGTTAGGTGACAGTAAGTTTTACAGAGACTTATGTCAGCATTTGATTGCGTCAGACAGACGAGTAACTTCGCAGACAGCAGTTACTCGGAGTTCATGAACTGTAAAAAAACTGCATAAACATTTTCACATCCATTAGAAAAAAATTATTTTATTGTTATTGGGAGAGAGACAGAGTGAAGTAAAAACTCAGAAACCAGTGAACGACAAAGGTGGCACCGCTGATTACTAGGATTTTTAAACAGTTTCACATTTGCAATCAATCTGTTTTTGTTCAGAGGAAGAGGATTTAGGAGAAAATTATTATGGTTTTATGTTTAAATGGCATTATTTTGAAACGATATTAGGCTGTTTTAAACATACAACATGTTTTACCTCATCCAGTGTCCCTCTGTTTTGTTCCAACCTATGAGTAACTGTTCATGCTGAAAATGATTCACTGTATGTGATTAACAGGAAACAGCCATCGTATTTTCTCGAAACCATCGACAGCACCTTTGAATGACTGACAGAGGTTAACTCACTCATCACTGCATCTACAGCAGGTCTATGGCCTTTTGGTCAGTGAAGCTGCACAATGGTTTATGTTTGTTTAAGTTTTAATAAGCACTGTAGATGTGACTATAATTGAAATAATAAAAAAGTTAGAAATAATAACGCATTGCTGTTAAGATTTCAAGCTCCATGAAATTAAAGCTTGGCTTATTTACTCACTCATATACTGAAAAACAGCGCAACCGTGTGGTAGGATATGATAACTGCATTTTATTATCGACCTCTTGATTTAATATTCAGCTTTTTAAAATTCGTCTTTATATCTAAATATCCTACATTTTTCAGCAGATCAAAAATTTATTCTGATTGTTCTGGTAATTGTTTATTTTCTTCCTTTTTTCTGTTTTTTTCTTCCTCTTTGAAGGACTTCCATGATATACGCTCTATATAAGACCAGATCCCCAAAGTGAAACATTAGATAACTACATGCAGTGCAGGTGTGGCAGATGTGACCCTGAGTTGGATAATTAGAAAAGGATGGATGGATATACATGTATGTGTGTGTGATACAGGGCTTTAAGAACAGGTACATGACTCAATACGTTCAACACAGAAAGAAATTGGAAGGAACACCAAAGGGGCAAAACACCAGCTCTTGATACAGCTGTTGCTTGGAGTTGCAAGACCAGACTGGTCGTAAGACTGGCTACGGATACCGACTCCAGAATGGAGCAATCTCCACCCACGTCCTCTACATGGATGACAGGAAGCTGTATGCCAGGAGTGAAAGAGACACTGTCATTTGAACTTGAGAAGTGTAGTCAGATGGTAATGAAGACGGTAGTCAGAATTGGGGAGGACTGCACTACCATAAGGCAACATTGCAGACATCGAGGACAACTACAAGTACCTGAGAATCCTACAGGTAAACTGAAACCATGAATAGGCCTCTAGGAAAGCTGCAACCACCAAGTATGTGCAGAGAGTAAAGCAAGTCCTGAGGAGTAAGCTAAATGGGAAGAACAAAATCTGGGCAATCAACACCTACGCCATGACGGTGATCAGATACCTCACCGGGATAATAAGTTGGCCAAATAAGGAGATAAATGCCACAAACATCAAGACAAGAAAACTCCTGACCGTGCATGGAGGGTTTCACCCCAATTCCAGCGCCCTGAGAGTGTACGCTAAGCAGAAGGAAGGAGGCCGAGGGCTGGTGAGTGTCAGCACCACAGTCCAGAATGAAACAACAAAGAGCAAAGGTCTGTTGTTGTTGCTTTGACATTTTGCATCTGACTGTGTTAATGCTGTCTACATCATCTGTTGGGTGGACCTTTTGTGACCTTTTGTAAAGTTGAGAAGACACAGGAGTCTCTTCTTATAATGTGCTCTAAAAAACAAAACAAAACACAGTCTCTGTTAACACATAAAGTTGCCGCTTTTACCATATTCAGCATTGCAAAGGAAAATAATGAAAAATGAAAATGCACAGCAAAGGTATAACAGGCTAGGGACTAGTGATGGGTATCGAAACCCAGTTCTTGTTGAGAACCGGTTCCCACTGTTTCAATTCCTTGGAATTGTTTGCCATTTTTGCAAACGATTCCCTTATCGATTCCAGTCGCCCCGAATGACGTCACCACGTTGTGGAGCGTCATTTACCTGGCAGGAAACATGGTACCTAAGCGTCTCAAACACTCAAAAGTTTGGTTATACTTTACGAGAACGGATGACAACGGGGCAACTTGCAGTACTTGCAAAGTAGATATTTCATTTAAGGGAGGAAACACTACGAATATGCAAAAAACACGCGATAACCTTAAATGAATGTCGTGTTTTTAATTCCGCTCCGGACTCGTGAATCTCAACCCAGCAGCAGCGGTAACGTTTGCACGTCCTCTCCCGTTAATGCGACAGGTAAATAATCAACAACAGTGCATATTATGTTTGCGCGATCTGCCTTATCACAAAACCTGCCATTACTGTGCATTTAGGTGACCATGATGAGAGAGACAGACAGAGTCTGGCTGGCTCAGATGCTGGCAGTTGTCGCTGCAGTCTACCGGTAGCGTCTCCTTTCAGGCCAGCATAGACGAATGTCACCGAGCAGTGACTAAGTTTGTGGTAAAAGGCTTGCACCCATTTGCCACAGCAGATGCCCCCGATTTTCGGTAAGTGAATGTGTTTAATTGTAGGCAGGGACATTACTGGATATTCTTGTGTAATTGCTACTGAATAATTTATGCTATACTTTGTTATTGCTACAGAAGAATATTTATTTTATTATTTTACATTTAGAATTTTTTTTCCTGGGGACCCTGTGACACCCCATTGAAGAGCCGTAGGCTGTGGATCTCTTAAGATCTCACTGTTGGGTTTGTAAGGCCATGTTACTCCTAAATTTCTATCTTGTTCGAAGAGAAGATATAAAACAAAGTTCTAAGCTATTCGACCTTAGTGTTCTCCTTTTTTAAAAAGAATCGATAAGAGAATCGATAAAGAATCGAATCGTTAAACAGAATCGAAAATGGAATCGGAATCGTGAAAATCTTATCAATACCCATCCCTACTAGAGACGTAAAGAAGTGTGTCCGTGTAATGAGCACTTTCACTTTAATAGAATCAGTAGCCACATTTTATTGAGATCACTGATATCTTATCTGGATGAATCATTTGGTTTGTATCCATAGCATAAAATACAACAATATGAATGTTAAAGTTGTTGTATTCAGTCATATTTCTTTTATTAACATATTCAGATGTGAACATAATCACACGGGCTATATTGTCAGCAAATAACATAAAGTGCTACTACATGAGTTACTTCTCACACACAAATTTTCTGTAGACTTCATCTTGAAATGCACTGACTGATATGAGCTGTCAAATGACTGTACTGCTGTTGTTTGAGTGTAAACAGGAAATGACCAGAGCTTCAAAATTACAGTAACTTAGCATGACTTCATGCAATGCACAGTAACAAAGCATGTTTCTTGGCTTTTGTTTTTTTGTAGGTTTACCAAAAGTTTCATGGCATTTACTGTAAAAATTGTGGTAAAGATTAACAGTAAGGTTATTTTAAAAGCACAAGCTATCAGGTGATGATTCCTTTGTATCCCTTTTTGTGTACTAAAAATAAATTGTGGTTGTGTTTCTTCTTCTCCTTCTTTTCTTTTAACTGATGTTCCCATAACTGTCACTCAGTCCTCTTGAAAAAGTTAAAAAGGTTTGCAAGAAGTGTTTGTGTTCTGCATGCATGTGACTCATGCTGTGTGACAAGTTTGAGAAATCTGCCTCACATGACCACACAGGATTTCCTTAAGTGCTGTTAATGTTGTGTTAAATAATATGATAACGTTATGTTCTCATCTGCCTCCTGATTTAATCTTGAGATTTTTTAAGGTTTTCTGGTTACATCTACAAATATTATACTTTTTAATCAGCAGCTCAATAATTGGTTCTAGTTGTTCTGGTTACTAGTTTCTTTGAGGGACTCCAGTCATGTACCCTGTTAATTTTATATAGGAGACCAGACCTCAAAGTCATCTAATGTCATCTTTGTCTAATATCAAAGACATTAGATGACTACTTACAATGTGGATGTGGTTTGTGGCTGTGTTGTACATCCTTTTGTTGTTGCTTTGAGTTATATTTGTTTGCAGACTTTATGCTAAGGGGAAGGAAGGAAGCCGAGGACTAGTACGTGTCAGTACCACTATTCAGCATGACAAAGAGCAACAAAGAGCAAAGATTTGTAGTCCGGTTGACATTTTACATCTGACTGTGTTAATCCTGTCTACATCATCTGCTGGGCGACCTTTTTGTGTCTTAAATTTGGGGGTTTGTGTCTTTAAGATATTCCTTTTAGCTTTTTTTTTTTTTTTTTTTGAGACACTGGACGATTTCCCAAAGGGTTTCATATGAAATGTGATGTGAATTAGAAAATTACAATCTATGATAACAAGTTGTCAGTTTCAGCACATTCAGCATTACAAAGCTACTTTTGTAGCTGTTTGTATTGTTTGGCATGATGAAAGGAAGCACTTTCAGTTCACTCACTCACTGTTTGACTTGAAGCAGCAGACCTTATTGTCTTTTGTGAGTTTGTTTTCATTCAGCCAGATTTATCTTGTACTGCATTTGAATCTTATCTGGGTGTAGTTTAAGAGAGCACAATGACTATGATCTCCTAAACTACAAATACGTTAAAAAACAAAACAAGAGTGTATGATGACATTCACACCGTCATGAACCCACCCACTTCCCGTTTTGTGAATGAGATACTACAGTTGGAACTGTTGCACATCATTATGCCTCAGGCTGCCCTCTAGAGAGGAAGCATGGAGCAGGTTAACAGAGTTTGGCTCCTTTTTCAGTCAATATTTCATACCCGTGGATCCGGCAGGTCGTTTTTCTGTGCTTCGGCCACGCACGTCCTTGTGTTCTTACTCACCACGGTCCTATCTTCTTGTAGAGGTAGGATTTCTACAGTCCCGTGGGAGTGTTTTGTGTCGCGTGACTTTCCCACGAATTACTGTGCAGATAACACAAGAATATATTTGTTATAAAATCTGCTGAAATGGAGAGGATATCAGTGTAGTAGCTGCCTCTGCCCGTTGTCCGTTTATATGCCCATGTACAGTGGACTACATGGTTAATGTTGAATGGTTAATTCTTTGTATCTTGTTTTATTTAATCTGAAACAGTCAGTGATCACTGTCACCCTATGTTTTTATTACCACTGTTCATTTTAAAGCTCAGTTTTTACAACCTTACGATGTAACTACAGCCCAGCTCATGTAACCAAATTTAATTGCTAAATAAATGCTAAATCCTAGCATTCTGTTTAGCAAACTGCATCAATAAACTGTATTACACAATAGGTATTTGAGGGATAAATGCCCTAAAAGAAGCCAAGAGGTCTTCTTTATACAATTACTTCAACTGAGTCCTAGCAAACAGCTATTGGAAATAGCTGCCAGTGTCGGCAGACCCATCAAAGTAGGCTCAACTGCAAAAGTTAAACCTCAACAAAATTTCAATGAGTGGTAATAATAAATACATTTTTTTTTAAAAATCACTCCTGCTGTTGTCATGTAGAGATGAACTATCCACAGAGGCTAAAGCTGGTTTGTCTACCAAGCTGTACACAAATGTTTTAACTTGTTTTAATGTTGTTAACTTGGGCATTTTGAGTTCTATAGTATTGAGAAATACTGTTGTTGCACATGTAAACTATATTAGTAGATCCAGTTCTTTGACTGTAGGAAAAACACAGTAATTAGTTGCCACACATATTCTGTTTTTTTTTTTTTTTCTTATTCACAGGAATAATGTTAGTGGATACTGGACCAAAGATCGTCGCCTTTGTCGGTGAAACTATCCTCCTGCCCTGCATCACCACCATCAACAGTGAGGTGCCAACAGTGGAGTGGACTAAAGAGGGTCTGTTTCCAAACACTGCCTTCCTGTACCGGGATGGATGTGAGACCTTCGAGATGAAGAATCCAGTGTTTCAGTACAGAACAAACCTCATCATGCACAAACTTCACGACGGAAACCTGTCAATGGTGATGTCCAACGTGCAGCTAAATGACAGTGAAACTACCAGTGTGCAATTCGGAGGAACAGGAAAAAGAAAGTCATCACAAGACTGGAGCTGTTTGTAGGTATGTTAACTCAAAGTGCAGTACTGTATTTATCCTTTCCTCCACTTTGGAGATCAGCACAAGCCTCACATTTTGGTTTAGGTTTCACTAAAGACTCCGAGGAGGGCGTGAGGAGTGCACAGATTTTACTGTGAATGTCAGATTAAATGATTTATTATTTAATGAAATAGTCTGAGGTTTTCTCCTTTCTATTCTTTATTCTAAGCAAAGGTAACCAATTATCTGCAGATTTTCCCCAATCGTCTTTGCCAAATGTTCTTAGGAGAACATGCAGATTCTTTAATGATTTCTATGATCCACAAACCTCAGATAATATTTGACATTAAAGTATTTTCCACAGTGAAAATTTTTGTAATAATGTTTGCTGGAAAGTTCAAAGGCCACAACCTGAATAATTCTTGTTTTTACAGGTGCTTTTTCTGAGCCAAAACTCTATGTTGTTCCTGGTGTTGGAGGAGGACTGACTCTGCAGTGTGAGGCTAAGTGCTGGTTCCCTGAGCCTAGGATTACATTTCTTGACAATCAGGGAAATGAGATCAGTGCTGAAGACCCAAAGAGAGATCGAAACTCCCCAGGGTGTCTGACAGTCAGAAGAAGAGTCACTCTGCATACTGCTACCAACAGGTTTAATATAATTTTAATGCCTAAAGTTCAAGACCTCAGATCTCATTTTATTTGTGTCATTTACTTCATCCAAATGGGAATGTGATATCAAGTCATTACATCAGTGCAGTCATGCATAAGCTATGACAAAAAGTGCACATCAGTTTTCTTTTTCCAGGACAAAACTGTGAATGAAACCTAAAGGTGTGTCTTTTTAATCACAGGGTCATCTGCAGAGTCCAGCAGCCTGAGATAAACCAGATTAGGGACTCAGAGATTTACATACCGGGTAAGCTTAACACCTGAATCAGCTGGACTGCATAAAACTTAGATTTCATTATTCTTTTGTAATGATTCTAAATGTTACATTTTGCAGAATAAAAGTGCATCAAAAAGCACCTTCAAAAAATAAATTATGCCATTGTCTCTTTGTGTAAAATGATCTTGATTTTTTCATTGAATCTCTTTTTTTAATCATTTCAGATGAATACCTGCGATCCTGCACTGTAAACACTGTAATCAGCTTTGCAGTGACGATCCTTTTAGTCACAATCACCTGTGCACTCGTATACTTTATTGTCAAGCGCTGTTGCTCCTCTGGTAAGTAATTTTGTGCCTTTGTTTTTAACTACTTCTAATTATTTGCTAATTAATTTGACAATTTATAAAATGGACAGAATGTTGTCTCCAGAAGTTTAGCTGCTTTTGCGTGGCAAGGTATGGTGGGAGAACACGGAGCTTCCAAGTTTAGCAGATATATTCAGCTGTGGTCTGTAGTAATGGCACATGAAGCAACTATCAGTACTGTGTGCGTCAAACATTCAACACGTCCAAACATAATTCTAGCACAGAGATTCCAGATGGAAACTGTATTCAACACTCACATGTATAACAACTTTAACAATTACACAAGGTTTATAATTAGCATTAACTAGCTTAGTAGCTTACATAGCGTATTAGCGTAAGATAGCATTAGCATAGTCACGAGGGAACAAATACACACAAAAGCATTTGACTTACACAAAATCATGTAAACAGGACCCACCTTCTGGCATTCAGACACAGCAATAAAACAAGAACCCACAAGTTGCTGGTGAGTAGTGATGTTCGATTCGTGAACGAATCGTTCAATACTCGAGAATCACTTTACTGACTCGTGAATCATGATTCACAAGCCCAACTGACTCACTGACTCATCCCTGTTGCTGTTAGCAAACTAATTCCATTAGTAGAAATATATCTAGCTTATAATTAAAATTGTGGGGGGAAAAAACAACAGCCAGTTTTGTAACAAAAGCATTTCTGCTCTGAACTGGAAGAAAAAAACCCTGAGTAGAAGCTCACATCAAGAAAATAGCTCCTCGGTTCAGAGTAGCATCGCGCTGCTAACATGCTAACAACACATTTGAGCTACTCACCCCCTCCCTTCCTGTGCTGAATCGTAAGCATAAGCGAATCACTCAGGACTCGCTCACCCCCTCCCTCCTGAGCTGAATCATAGAGCGAACGAATCACTCACTCACTCACTAACCCCCTCCCTCCTGTGCTGAATCGTAAGCGAATCACTCAGGACTCGCTCACCCCCTCCCTCCTGTGCTGAATCATAGAGCGAGCGAACGAATCACTCACTCACTCACCCCCTCCCTCCTGTGCTGAATCATAGAGCGAGCGAACGAATCACTCACTCACCCCCTCCCTCCTGACTCACAGCTTCTTCTTCTTCTTGGTTGGCAACCAATGTTAAGGCGCATTACCGCCCCCTGGCTCACCGCGCAGTGGACATTTAGATGAGAAAATATATATTTGACACACTTAAGGAAAATACTAATAAAATACAAATAAACAAAATAAATATTTATTAAGCAATTTTGATAGGAAATTGCTTAATTTTAGAAATGTTTTTGCTCTTTTTTTTCTCTATAAAATAGTTTTTTTTTTTTTTTTGAATCATTCATCTTAGCAGTGGGATTTACATGAAAAGGGAAACAAATTAAGTTTGAGTGAAAATGTAAAATTTTTGCACTCTCTGGTCAACTGACTCAGTGAATCAAATGACTCAAAAAACCTGATTCACTTTGGTGAGTGACTCATTAACACTCGATTCAGTAAAAAGAATCAAATTTACCATCACTACTGGTGAGAGGACACAAGGAAAAAATGCTGGCTATCAGCAGCTTCAAAAAGCAGTTTTCAAAGCCCACTGTGGTGGCATCAGAGCTTTTGTTTTGCTTGAAGAGTCCAGAAATTTATAAGTTAAACATCAAATGAGTCAAGGAGAAGCAGCATTTTCGTACCATTATAAATAAGAACCTTGATACTGTCTAAAATATTGAAATAGTTATTTGTAAATAAGTAATTTTAATGTCAAATTGCTGACACAATAGCAAATTGTCTCATAATTGCCCCCAAAGCATTTTTGTTGGGTTCAAATAAAGATGAATGCTATTGTAACTAAAATGCTTATATCTTACAGTTGGAGTTTTCCAAATTTTACACACACAAAAGAAAATGGAACTGTGCCCTCACCAGTGTTATAGTTACTAGTTACTTCTTCAAAAAGGTAACTGAGTTAGTAACTGAGTTACAATATTCTAAAAGTAATTAATTACTTGAAAAGTAACTATTGCGTTACTACTAAAAAATGTTTAACCCTCTGGGGTCCAGGGTATAATTGGCCATTTTTAACTACTTTTGATTTTCCCCACATTTCACCTTTAAAAACTATTTACTTTGCCTTGTTTGGCCTATCAACACAATTTAAAAACTGGTAAATATCACCTTGTTGCTTTGTCTTTAAGTGGTCATGTGATCGGCTTACCACGACTACTTTATTCTTCCTCAGTCAAACAGCAGCACTCATGCGATTGTTTTGCCCCCTTAGCTCCAGGTGTTGTGCTAGACAGTGATCGTGATTACCGTCCGCGGGAGCGCGCAGCTGCTTAAAGCTGTAGCGCCCAGATTACTTATGTAGTCTGTTACTTCCGTGCAACTGATATATGATGCGGTAAGCTGAACACAGCTTCAACCGTCTGTTTGTTGAAAAATAGTAACGGACCGCATTTTCTTGTTAGTAACGGTAACAGCGTTGTAACAATAGGAATAGTAATTAGTTAAATTACTCGTTACTGAAAAAAGTAACGCCATTAGTAACGCCGTTATTTCCCATCACTGGCCCTCACTAATAAAGAAACAGCTCAAAGCAGCTTTCGTTCATTAAAATAACCTTGTTAATCAGAGCAAATCCCAAAATATGGGGTCACTCAAGTGAAGTAGAACCTGGATTTGCTATGAAATTCAGGGAATTAACACTGAAATTATGGTAAAAAGATGCAGTAATGTGCAGGTTTTAATGTGGACAACAGAGGAATACAGCAGTGGTAGTTCAACTGTGACTGCTTTAATTAAAGGAAAGTTATTTTCATTTGGGGGCATTTATTTATTATTTATTTATTTATTTAGCTGCAAGATAGCTTGCAGAAGAAGCAGCAACTGCAGATAGAGTAAATAAGCTTAAATAACATGCTATAAATGAGATTAGCCACTGAAGGATATTAGCAACTGCCTTACCTAATGCTTAAGGTTAGTGCATTCATGTATATCAGGTATAGTATGTTTTCTTTTCCACTTTGTAATAGAAACAGGGAAATGTCAGGAAAACAAAATGCTAACTGTGTGTTTTTTCTTCTGTTGTGTGTGTATTTCTACAGTTGGAGGACAGAAACCAAGTGTTAATGGAGGGAGCATCCACCAGCTACCGAATGAGATGAATGAAAGCACACCCAGTCCAGACACCCCCCCCCAGCGAGTCATCAAATGACTCCACATCCTCACCAGGTATCTTAAATCCCAGTAATCCATCAAGACAAAAGTCTCCTCAAAGCAACAACAACCTCAAACCAGAGACTTCAACCAGCAGCAGCCGTCCAAACTCTGACAGATTATCAAAGACCACAGGAGGAGATTCAGAACCTGCTGGTTCAACACAATATGCAGCAGCCAGCTCCCAGACGCAGAGAAGCAGTCAAGACAGCAATTCTGCTCTTTCAACAAACAGTGACGATGTGTTTTCCACTTCTCCTTCACACTCAAAAGAGCTTCCTTTTGTCTCAAACGTGCGTCGTGGAAGCACTGCACGGCCTCAGCGCAGACATACGCACTCTCCAGAAGCAGAGCCGCTCATCTCCATCTAGAGTGGAACTGAAATACGAGGATGTGGCAACTTTTACAATTGGACAAAAAGAAAGTAAATTGCTGATGTCAGCTGACAGTCAAAGGAGAGTCGGTCATGCAGTTCGAGTTTTACTTTCTGTCGACTGATTTTTCAGTCATGTTTAATCATTCAGCAGAGACGGCTGGATACAGTCCATTTTTAATATATTCCATAACATATAGTCTAAAAAGTAGTAGTAAGTAAGTAAATGCTTTCATGTTAATATATGGTATCATTTTCTGACTCACTAGTAGCACTGAATAACTATTATCTTCACATGGTTATCTTGGTGTGTCAGTATGACGCTGCCTGAGCGCTCGTCAAGATAAACCTCCAACACAGATGGTAGATTAGAGGTAGATGTATTATTTTATGATTCTTTAATAATCAAGCTAACGGGACTTTTGAAATAAGCTTTTTCCTTATTTTTTGTTTGTTTAACTCCCTAAAAAACAACAACAAGTACTTTCTTGTTTTGTTATTTTGCACTTTTCTCATGTTGTTCTTTTTTGCACAGTTGTTTCTGTGATTTTACAGGGAGGGCTGTGTAAGGTTTTCTTACTGCTAATCCTACATATCAACATCAGCTTTACCATTTATCAGATCCTTGAAACTTGGAAGCTTTAAAGCTAACTTTATTTCATTTTGAACTACCTTAAGATTGTGATTTTGTGATTTTCAATAATATTTGTTATGAAGTTTTTACAGGTTTATTATATAGTTCTTTTTATTTTCTGGGTGTGTAAAATGAGCCTTAAGAATAAACTATTTTGGCTTTTTAAAACTGTTTTTGTCTGCATTTAATAAAACAGACCTTGTTTCTGACCCATATTTTCACAGCTGGAGGAAGAAAATCAAAAGGATGTTAAACAGTTAATGTATTTAAAACAAGAGTCCAGTTTTTTGTATTTTTTTTCTTCCTTCTCCTTTTCTTCACAGCAGTGTCATGTTACAATATTTATAGATGTCTAACCCTCTCAAATTACAAAAAAAGAAATGAACTACAGAACAAAATGAAAATAACTGGAAATCTGCAGCTTAAGGATTAGAATGAGGATCCAAAACTACACACTGTAGCTTGTCTGCCCGCACTTCTTAATAATGACAGATGTCAATACACTGTCAGGAAGTACATGAATAATCTTAGTGAGTATAGACAGTGACCATCATAACAATATCCTGACATTGGGCCACATTGGCCATGTCACCTCCGCCTTTATTCAGGTTACACACATACATATCACTTGCATCACTAAATACAATATACTATAACTCATAGCAAGCGACTAACAAATAACCATTCATTAGTGAAGCATTTGTATATTGGTTACAGCATTTGCATCTCCTCTTACCTCAACAAAACATATAGAAAACACAACTGAAAACATTCATGAGCCTGATTAACTTTACTGTCACAAATACTTTTTGTACTTCATTAGCATCGCTACTGTACTTGAAGCTTTACCTGCTAGCATCAAGTCCATTAGCCTAGCACGACCACGTTGACGTTATGGTTTCATTCTACTCACAATACTTCGACATTACTGAGTTTATAAGTTATACTTTCCTTTGACATGTTCACAACAGGCTTATTGTTTCTACTGTGTTACCTATAAGTCATTTAAGGACTAATAACCCACCTGTGTATTAAAATAAAGAGGCACAGATCATGAGCTTGTTTACAGTTTGCCTCAAAGAGAGTTTATGTTTCTCCTGTGCGCTTTGCACCACCTAGTTGTATCATAAAGTAATGCCGCAAAGTGTAGTGAGAAAACCACTGAACCAGTAATTAAAGACATAATAAACACACACGGGCAGCATGGTGGCACGGTGGTTAGCACTGTTGCCACACAGCAAGGAGGTCCTGAGTTCAATTCCACCATCAGGCCGGGGTCTTTCTGTGTGGAGTTCGCATGTTGTCTCTGGGTACACCGGCTTCCTCCCACTGTCCAAAGACGTGCACTTAGTGGGGATAGGTTAATTGATTAATCTAAATTGTCCATAGGTGTGAATGTGAGTGCGAATGGTTGTCTATCCCTGGTGACCTGTCCAGGGTGTACCCTGCCTATCTTGCCGTATGACAGCTGGGATAGGCTCCAGCGACCCTGAGGAGGATAAGCGAATGGATGGATAAACACACACAGAAATTACTTGGGTGGCCATTTTTTTTACCTTGTTTAAAAACATGAACTAACTGTGATTCCATAACTTACGAATTGTCTTTTTTTTTTTTTTTTTTTATCTCTTAACCTTTTAACTATTAGTTTAATCCCTATTTATGTCTTCAACACACATTTTAACCTGTTACATTAAGCACTGTTTACTGTGTTTAGTGGTCTTCTCTGGATTCCCTTCTAAACCATTTTCCTCTGAGTCCTTGTAAACCGACCTTGAGGAAACACCAGAAACAGAATAAAAGAAATCCTATTGTTTGTTGTGAAATCTGTTTATGTTGTCCTAGTAAGGCTACCATGGGGGCGACCACTAGAGGTCGCTAGAATACTGTATGTGTATATGTTTTGAGAAAATTGATGATAGCCACGTACACTGCTGCTACAGTTCAACAAAAGCTGTTCGTGCAGGAGAACCATGCGTCTTATTGCCTCCAATCACGACATTGTTAATTCCTTTGATCTGGAGGGAACCAGACTTCTTCACATGTATTCTGTTTTCAGACCACAGAGGCCACAGGGTTAGGAGGACGGACAAATAACCAAAAAATTGGGGGGGAGTATGTGCTGCTTTGCACCTGTTCCCCACTACCTCCCCACTTGGTACGTTCTTTTATTTCCAACTTGGTTAGGTTTAGGAAAGAGAGAGAGAGATATGGCCCAGAGCAACCCTACACACTGAGCAGACGGAGGGATTGGCTGATCTGGCATAGGTTTTGGTAGGATCAGTTAACACCAACAGAGGGCAGCAGTGCACAGCTTTCAGGAATTGTAGGATCATTACTGGTTGCCTGTTGTCGATACAGATGAAGTCAAACACGTGGATCTTAAAAGAGTCTTTGGTGGATTAATTAAATACATGAGACTCTGCATCACTGCTTCTTTATGTACCTGATAAGTTGACAGCTATCGTTGAGTGTGCTGTGATTTGAAGTTTTTCGCTTCAGCTTCACTTGCTGAAGCATTGTGAATTTTTCTTAACACAGCTGTGATTCATAGCGGTGAGTCAGAATGATACTTTGCGTAGTGATTTCCCAGTGAATCTTCCTCAGAATCATTGCCCCCCCCCCCCCCCCCCCCACACACACACACACACACACACACAAGAGCACAAGAGAGATGAAGACACCGTACAATGAGCTGAAACATGAACTTGTTATTGTTAAAACAGATTATTATGACTTTCAAAATATTATTTGGTTTTCATACGTGCCTATTTTCAGTGATATCAGCTCTAATAGGATATTAACTAGGCATATAAACCTATAATTCTTTCTCCTTTTTGCCATACTTTTCAAGCAACCTATATTTGACAACAACATAATAAAAATTTAAATTCTGTTTTTGAGGCACGACCACAATATTTTTAGTGGCCCCCGTATGAAAAAATTCTGGAGGCGCCCCTGTCTTTGTGAATTATTAAATTATTATTATTGAATTAGTTTGGTCTTCTGACGAAAACAAAAACGGGATTCAATTAAAGAAGATTTCATAGGCTTGCTTTAACTTCTAAAAGAGTGTAAAAAAGAGACTTTACACTTTTTTCACTTACTGAAGGGTGTCTCATTTCCTGTCATGCTCAAGTGCACGGCATGAAGCCGCTTCAGAGGGGTAGGTGTGAAATGGTGGGGGTGTAAATTCATGAGAAGGATAAGTGTTTGGAGGGGGAAACCAACCAGCACTGCATTCTGCAGACAGAGACCGCAGGGGGTGGAAAATAGAAGCCCCCTGCATGTGCTCACAATGTTGAGCTGACATTTGGAATATGAGGGTTTTTTTTGCAGAGCCCACCAACACCTAATCATCTGTGCGACCCTAATAACTTCCTGCAAGTCAGAGAGCTGCTGAAAAGTTTCTAAGAAAGAAAAGAGCACCAAAGCACAATGGGGATCTCTTCAACGTGTCTGATTATCTGTGAGTAAATTTTACTTTTTTAGTTGTTTTTAATTCAGCTGTAATTGAAAGAATTCCTGAGCTCGCAGGACATTTGAAGGTTTTATTAGGTGTATGTTTCTCCAAAGAGCTCAAAGAAAATACGATTACTTCTTTGTCCTACAAAGTACAACTTGATGAGAGGCTGCTTCCTCACACATTCTGCTTTAAATGTCTCCCATTTTTTCCAGAGTTATTAGGTTTTGATTTATGTTCGGCTCTTCACAAACTAAAAATGTGATTTGCTGTTTTTTAATTTCACTTTCATTTACTCACTTTCACGTTGCTGTTTTCAGACGTACTCGTGATATATTGCATGGACAGAATGATGTTTTGCATGATAATTTTACTGTGCTGTGAGCTTAAATTGTTAAACAGAAGCGTCGCACTACAAACCCAAGTTGGCAAAGTACACAAATGGTTTTCCTACTGCAACATGTCAACATATCAGCAGTGGAAAAAGTCTAGTTAGTTCCTTTTTGCAACCTGCAGGGACTCTCTGTGATCTGCCAACAATGGTACCAATGCCAAGATAAAATCACTATTCATTATGTATATCGTGAAAACGACATAATTATATATTTTAACACCCTTTGAGTTATATTGTCTCTTGTAAAAGGGACTTCTTTCTTCCCACTTTATCCTTAAAGTACTTGCTCAAAGGAGATTTTAAGGTATTTGGAATTCACTTACTAATATCGTAGGGTCTCTATATTATCAAGTATCACAAGGGTGTTGTTGTGAAAATCCTTCTGAGACCAAGAAAAATAAAGTTCTGGACATTTTTTTGTGTGTTTGTTTTTTGGAAGATTTTAAATTTTTAGATGATTTGGATTAAATACAAAACCTTTTTCCAAATAGCGGTTTATTCATTTATTTATTTTTTTTTATTTTCTGCCACTAGCTCGACAACAGAATGATGTTAGGTGGAGATGTGGTGTTCACTTTCATGTGGATTTCTGGTTATTGTTTTGTTCACAAACAGTAAAATTGTTAGATGAAGGAAACTGGAGAGGAAATGTCTGCTCATCTACACAGGACTTCAACGGTCTCAGCATAGAGAGGCACCTTTGTTGCACTCTGTTGAAGTACAGTCATCTTCCAGAGATCATGAATTTTTCTTATTATTAGAGACATCAATATCAATTGTTACTTTGATGGAGTAATCTTGAAGATTTTGTCTTGACTTAACTGAATTGACTATAATTAGGACTCAAGTGTATCTGGATCCCAGTGCATCAGGCATGCCATGAACATATTATATACGCACTGAAGATTGTTTTCAGTTTTCAGGTTGCCTTGTTAGATGAGCACCTCTCTGGGTTGTGTGCTCTGGCATTTTCAAAAACCTGGTTTTCTATTTCCTATTTGAGGTCACCAGAGGGCCTCCAGGCTTGGCAGTTGTGGGCAGTTTTGTCCTGTCTTCATGTCTCATGGTAAAAACAGCTGCAAGCCAGTTTCAATAGAGCTGAAATTAAACTGAAAAAGAAAGGAAGGGTACAGTTTAATGCACTGTTAGGAAATATATTATCAAATGTACAAGTCGGAGTAAAATTGCTTGGAAATCAAACTTTTAGCTGATTATGCACTCTTGGCCATCACAACATCTTGTGTAGAATAATGTGGTATACAGAGGAGTTCATGGTTGACTCAGTGACAGCAGAATTCCCAGTTTCTGATATATCAGTTTCTGATGGTTCAAAACAAGCCCAAATCATCACACCTCCACAACCGAGCTTAAAAGAGTGTTTGTGCTGATGTGCTGTGCATAATTTCTCAAAAGATGGTGCTGTGCATTATGATCAACTATCTCCACTAGCCACGTCTGTCCAAAGGACTATGTTCCAGAAGTGATTTGTTCAAATGCAACTGTAGAAAGCTAGTGCTTACATGTTCATTTTCTTATATCAGTTTCTATTAATTAACAGCATCTGGCTGATACTTAAACTCTTAATTCATACTGGAAGCAGTAATAGTACACTTCGTTTTACACACATTGCTTCCGACTTCTTGCTTGTATGCTATATTATATTAAGGGGTGCACAAAAGTGGTCCGCAGGTGCGCATTCACTATCAAAATAAAAGACGCGCACCAGATAAGAAATTGCAACGAGCATTTGCGTACATATAAAAGGCACTGTTTTTGTCCGCTAGAGAGGGATTTTCACGGCATATTCTGCACCACATCTTTGTGCGTTCATCATTTGTTTGAAGCCAGCTCACCTCCTGCAACACTTTTCCGAGAATACGCGCTTCTTTTGCGGTACGGCTCTCCTCAGCTCTTTCCGGGATAGTGGCGCAGCTGCCCCTCTGTTGGTCTTCCTTGGTCTCCTTTGCTCTGGGGGCCTCTGGATGTCTGGAGTCTTGATCTCCTCCATGCTGCTTCATGCCCTGGAGGACGGGGCTGTGGCTCCCCACACCCTCTAGCAGATCATTACATGAAGGAACCTTTTAAATACAAGCGCGTCCATGCTCACAGGTGTACACACGGGTGCTCACACACACAAACTACACCCTTTTTGGCTCCTACCTCAAAGCACACTGTGCGCTGTCGATCTTACGTGCTGCACAATAATGTTTAATATTTAGTATTTACTGTTATATTCACATAGATCATCGCGATGATGTTGTTTATTATAGTGCTCTCTTTTTCTTTGCCTGTTTTCTCTTTTTACTTTCTCAACAGGTGATCCAGGTGATTGATATATGTATTTTTTGTCTGTTTGTTTTGTTGGTTTTTGGTTTTCGCCCTTTATCACCGTCCCTCTTCCCCGCTCTTTTTCTTTCCCCCTTTTTTTTTCCCCAGTCAAGTCTTTCCCGTGTTCAGCAAATGAAAATAAAATAAAGAATAAAAGCAAAGGTGAACCAAATAGACAAATACGGCAAAGCTGGGATGGTCCATTTTGTAAAGTAAATCCGTTGGGCATCTTTCTTTGCCTTTAGACAATAATTCTGATGGCAAAAGAACCAAACGGGACAGGTGAAAAAAAAAGTGTTTGTGTGGGAGCCCCATCAAAAACCTGTCCGTAATGCTAACAGTGTCCAAGTGTTCTTTTTTTTTTTTCCTTTTCATACCACGCCCCCCCTGCAATGGCTCTGCGCCGACTTGCATGTTTTAAAAGGACCAAATCTCAGCCTGATGCTTTTTTCCTCTTCTTTTTATTTCATGTTTCGAACCCCAGCGGCTATGCTGAGCATCCATCCTGACAGATCTCAGTTCTTTTGGTATGACACGATCACGTTGAGCTGTGAAGGGACAGACAACTCTGGAAATTGGACTCTAAAGAGAAACACCTCCTCTAAAACTGCTGAGTCATGTATCTCGGGTTGGGGAGTGTCAAATCAGACGTCGTGCACTATTGTGGACACCTATGCATCAGACACTGGAATATACTGGTGTGAGTCTGATCGAGGGGAATGCAGTGAGACTATCAACATCACAGTCACATGTAATGCTCTTTATTATTTGATGTTTTAGACTTTTTATCTGATATACAGCTGAGGAGTCATAGCACGGTTTGATTTTCAGATGGAGTGATCCTGGAAAGCCCTGCGCTTCCTGTGACAGAAGATGAAACAGTGACACTTTTCTGCTATTACAAGTACGATGAAGAGAGCAAGGCGACTTCTAATTTCTCTGCTAACTTCTACAAAGACGGACATTTAATCAGTACTCAGCCTGCAGGAAGCCTCACTTTCTCAGCTGTGTCCTTATCTGATGAAGGTTTCTACAAGTGTGAACACCCAACAAAAGGACAGTCAGCACAAAGTTGGATGGCTGTCAAAAGCAAAGGTGGGTTCAGGCAACAAGACATCTGTTTTGAGGAGAAATGTGGTAGACGTGATACATAATCAATAAAATACACCCAGTCTGTCCTTCGACATATTCATTGTGCTCCAAAAGCATTGCATTGACTAATTTCACCTATTTAAACTAGTCACTGAGGATTGATTGACATATATTCAAAAAATTTTGTTATTTTCCAACTGGTGAAGCATAAAATCCTTATTGAGGCAGTCCTGTCTTCCTCCCCTCACCCCAAATGGTCGCAACAGACAGCAGATGGCCGCCCCTCCCTGAGCATGGTTCTGCTGGATGTTTCTTCCTGTTAAAAGAAAGTTTTTCTCTCCCTCTGTCACCAAAGTGCTTGCTCATAGGGGGTCATATGATTGTTGGGGTTTTTGCTGTTTTCTTTGTATTATTGTAGGGTCTTTGCCTTACAATATAAAATGCCTTTAGGTAGCTGTTGTTGTGCACTGTATTGAATGCTGAATTGGAACTATTTAAAATGCAGTCACACATTTTCAGTATATCCACATGCACATTGCATGGTCAAAAAAAATATAAACAGTATAAAAAGTGGATGTAGCCATTCTTGCACCACTCATTACTTAGTGAAGTACTCTTATGAAACCTCAAGTTGAGTGCTTTACCACTTTGAAATGGACATGATAAGGGAAGAGGTGTCCAATGCACATTCATTGTTCAAGAACTTATGACTGGTAATTAATTCATGAGTGAGCATTACTTGGATAATCCTTCGTTCTGATTTCAATAAAGGCCATAATTTACTAAATGAACTTCATATTTTATTCATTATGACTAGAAATTCGTGGCTGAGCCAAGCAAGTCAACAGAAAAAGGTTTAAAGAGGTCACAGAGTGAGGGAACTTCCCCTAGACTTCTATAGCATTGGAAGTCTCTTTCCAGTCACAGGAGTCTCCACCTGCTGGCCATTAAAAGAATGAAGGTTTAACATACTTGCATATTAGACCTTGAGGCTGTATCCATCTTTTATACTGCCTGTGCAGTACTGCTCTGATTCACACATCTCATCCACACATACTTAATTAGAAGGTAAATATGAGAAATACATATATAAAGTCCAAGAGCTTTTAAGCTCCTGTGCCCTGTATTTCTGCCTTGGCTTTCCCTCTCGGTTACCTAATTGATTCTACTGTGTATTGTTTGATTTCCTTCCTTTATTGTTGCCTTTCAGCCATTTATTCTGCCTGTATTTTTGGTACTTTCTATGCCAACTCTGTTATTTTGTTCTGTCTTCCTTGCAGTCAGAGCTCAGCCATCAGTATCTGTGCCTGGACTGATTGGTGCTATTCTGGTGAAACTCTTCTACACTGTGATTATTACACTGGGTGCAAATGTACTCATACGCTGAGCTAATGGTAGAAAACCTGAGAAAATGAGTGTGATGTGACCTCTTTGATATCATTGCCCTCATATATTGAAATATATCTTTATATTTGTACAGCCATGATGTTTCGCTTTTTATTTGAAAATGTTTAATGATGCGTTCACCAACAGCTATGGAGTCTGTGTATGTAATGGTGTTAAACATGTCCTCATAAGACAAGTATTTAACCATCCAGCCATCAGTTTTTGCAGCTGAGCTAGAGCTGGAGCCTATCCCAGCTGTCATAGGGCGAGAGGAGCTATGGACAAATTGCCAGAACTGGTGAGAGACAGATCTGAGAATAACCATGTAACCTAGCATATCTTTGAATTGTGGGTGGAAGCTGGAAAACCCACTGGGAGAAGATGCAAACTCCACTTAGAACACCAGGCAACTGATAGATTCACACCCAGGGCTGTCTTCCTGTGGGGCCGTGGTGAGAAAACCATATCATTATGCCGTCCTTGTTACTATATGACTGTAACTACCCTCTATAGTGTTTTGTAAACCATTTAACACATTAATATGGTTCTAATAAATGACAACTGGAGTGCCTGGAGAGAACCCACACCAGCACTGGGAGAAGATACAATCTCCACACCGAAGACCAGGAAACTGATGGATTCACACCCAGGACCGTCTTCCTGTGAGGCCGTGGTGCTAATCACCGTATCATCATGCAGCCCATGTTAAACTATATGACAGTAACTACCCTCTATAGTGTTTTGTAAGCCATTTAATATGTTAATGTGGTTCTAATAAATGACAACTGGAGCATCAAATAGTGCATTTTGTGTTTTCTGTAGGAAAATACACTTTAGGTTTTAAAAAGGCATCATTTTAAATCTGAGTGAAGTATTTTTTATAAGAAATCAAAAAGGATCAAACTCATATTGAGGATAAATGTGTGAATGACTATTAAGTGACATAGATGCTGCCTTGATTTGCAGCCCAATGTCTGTTCAAAACTAACTTTTCAGGAATAATTAAAAATAACGTTCATTGTACGATGAAGCCCTCTGCCTTTAACTCAGGGTATCAGCATGTTTACATTGTTGACAGGTGACAAAAATAAATGTTTCTCAGTGCTCACTCTGCCTCATTTTTTAGGTAATCACCATTCAAACTTGGGTGATGATATTATTATTATTAATAATAATAATAATAATAATAATAATAATAATAATAATAATAATTGTTATGGCCCTGGGCCTCGGAGGGAGTGAGACCGCTTTTCTCTTCACGATTGGCTAGCTGGAGATCTGTGCCAGCCCTCCTGTATGCAGATTGCAGTGTGTCAACCCTCATAGACAGGGGTGCACATAAGTGGTCCGCAGGTGCGCATGTGCTGTCAAAATAAAAGACGCGCAACAAATAAGAAGTTGCAACGCACATTTGCGTACGTAAGATTTTCTGGAGGAGGACAGACATTTGTTTAGACCTCTTAAAGATGTCGAAGAAGCTCCTTTAAGCAGTTACTTTGGTTTTCCTCCACCTCCAAAGAAATGTCAGAAGGAGTCCGAACCACAAAAGAAGCACGTATTCTTGGAAAAGTGGTTGCAGGAGGTGAGCTGGCTTCAAACAAATGATGAACGCACAGAGATGTGGTGCAGAATATGCCGTGAAAATCCCACTCTAGCGGACAAAAACAGTGCCTTTTATATGTACGCAAACACACATTGCAACTTCTTATCTGGTGTGCGTCTTTTATTTTGACAGCGCATGCGCACCTGCGGACCACTTATGTGCACCCCTGCTAATAGACACTTGACTGCCTGGGATCCTGTGGTGCTCCAGGAAGCAATGAGTGGTTGATTGTATGCACCTGTGGCTACAGAAGGTTGGAGATCTTTCACTCTGTGTCTGCTGCTTAGGACTGAACATGCTTCCTCCTTGCCTCCCTCTTTGAACTTTGATCGCTCAACTCTGTTCATAGCATTGGATTTTATTTGTTAACCTCGGTGCCTGGTTGAACTTAACTTGATTAGAGTTTTGTGATGCTAGCTTGCCTCAGTTAACTCTTAGCTTTTACTATTGTCTGTGTTAATGCCTTCATGTAAAGTGGTCTGTTGAAAAAGCCCTGTCGGTTTTCTGTTTTACTCAGTTTCTTGTGTGAGGGCTCGTGTATGTTACGCCTCCCTAGGAGAGGGGATCGTAACAACAACAACAACAATGATAATAATAAAAATCCCAAGATGTAAACTTACCCATGTCACACATTCAACTATGTGTTGCATAAAAGCTTTCACTATAGTGAGATGCATTCAAATTATAACTTGAGTCAGTCAGATTTGATCTTCAAGGTTAAAAACATTCATTTCTAATCATTAAACTGCTCAAATTCCAAGTAAGATTATTGCTCATGTAACCTTTGTATCCTTAGTTGTTATAAGTCATGGCAAGTCAAGTTTTCTCACATAAAGTTATTGTTTAACTGCTCTTTTTGTATGCCTTTGTACAGTTATAGTTACTCTATCTTGTATTTGTTGTATTATGTTGTGTTGTATTTGAGTTTAGGCTATTTATTTATTTATTTCACCAAAAACACAACGCAAAATAAAACTGCAGACAGATCTGACTCATCATTGTCGAAGAGAAGGCTTCAGGTTTTCCATTAATTTGTCCTTCCTCTTTATGTTACAATCAACAGTTTGAGATATACGTTTAGTTTAATTTGGTTTAATTTCTTGTGAAGAATGACACAGTAATTTAGGTTTCATGTAACTTTATCTTAGCCTCAGCATCTTCCTCTTTGAATAGTTTCGTCAGAAAAAAAACAGAACTCTTATTGTGAAATGTGAGGTGATGATTCAGTTTTTGTCCCTGTTGTTTTGTTGTTTCATGTTGTTTTTGTGATAACAAAGTCCATCTGAAGACTGTTCTCGAAAAGACGAGCACCAAATGATGTTAGACCTGCTGAAGTGAGAAAGTTGTCTTTTTTTTCCTTTTCGAAAGTTTTACTTCAGAAAACAGTGAATATGTTTATTAATAAACACTATTAAAGTTGAAGTTAACAACAGATCCTTTGCTTTACTTGCTAATGTACTAACAGCATTAACAACCTAATACACAAAAAACGAAAAAAAAAAAACCAAACACAAAAAACATGTAAGACGAGCACTTGCAGACTCAGCAGCACTTTCAGATTAGCATCTATATGAATGTAATACCTTTCATGAGCTGTGTTATATTATATTATGAAAATACTTATTTATTATTTAATGGGTTTTTTTAATATAAAATGTGTTATTTATTGCAGTAACATTGCTTTTTCATGAAATACACTTTGCTTCTTAGAAAGAACTCAAATAAAAGGTGAAGTCACTTTAATGTGGAAAATGATGCATGTAAAACATGTTTGGTTGGGTTCTGAGAAAATGTACGAAGCGTTTCCGCACTGAAGAACACCAAAAGTTCCCCTTTAGCTCAGTGTTACGACCCGGCTCGAAATGACCGTAACAAGAGCGGGGTGTCCCGTGACTTCCCACGCCCAAACAGACACAGCATCGGACTTTTAACAATAGTTTATTCACAACAATGGCACTCAAGGTAGTGGGAGTGTATAATTTCGGGGTGAGCTAAGGCCAACACAACAAACAAAACTCAACCTAGGCTTCGGTTCCCCTCTGACCTGTTCAAGGAAAAGAAAAGAAAGAAATAACACAGTCTGACCTCCCTGGTCTAAAAACACAGGAGAAAAGAAGGCTTCCCAAAATAATCGGCAGCTCACCCCTTCTTGCTCCGCACTTCACACCCATGCCCGACCTTTTAACTAAATAGCTATGGCTACAGCCGCTCCGTCTGGACCTGAGGCAAGTGCACGGGAAGTCTGCCACACCTCCCCTCCCGTAGCTCTTCAGTCGCCCTTTTATAGTTCACGTCCACAGCAGGAACCAGTTACATCAGGCCGTTCCTTAGGTCCACCAATCACAGCCGAGCCCCTGCACAGGTGAATTTGCATACACACATTACGAAACAAATAACCCACCAACACAGGCACGTAACACTCAGTTTAGATGTGAGGAAGGCAGTCCAGGTCCTCACTAGCTGTCTTGTTTCCTCTGCTGTATGAACCTGTTACAAGGTCATTTTGCTGGTTTTCACAGATCATCGGAGGTAAGAACTTCTCCACTTATCCCTACTTCATTTATCTTTTAATTTGTAATTTGTGTGATTGAAAGGATTCTAACTGAATATAGTCAAGCTTCAGTCTCTGTTCGGTTTTCTTGTTCTGGTGTTTCAAGTTTCAAAGTTCTGGATTCCTGATTCAGCTTTCCTGTTTTACTTTGAAGGTTAGCTTTCTTTCTTCTCTGTGAATGTCTTCACCTGTGTTTTGTAAAGTAAATGTATTCATCACCTCTGAGAACAGGTGGCAGATGTATGTTTCAGTATGTTACCTACAGTCCTACTCCTATCTCTTGTCAGCAAAAAACAAACAAAAACAAACATAAAATGAAACAGGAAATTCTGTCTAAGAGTGTGCTGTTTGTGCAGTGGTGATATTTAAATGAGAAAAGCTGAGAACGACTGTTTTGAAGCAACTCAGAATATCTAAAAGTCTTATTGAATTATGTTTTAGTTATTGTCTGTCTCACTTTGTGTTTTCCTGTAGATGATGAAAAACTGCTTTAGTTTCTGTCAGTTTAATCCAACTGACTTCTGACTGTGCTTCCTTTGTAAACAGAAAGTGTGAAGAGTGGGTGGGGTTCAGTGTTCACAGAATGCATAGTTTATTTTAAATATTATATATTAACCTATTTTTGTTACTTTTAAGAATGTGGCCATGATAAAAAATAATATCCTATACTGGTTTATGTTTTACAACCTTTTCACAGTAAAGAGAGGAGCTGGTTGACCTTGGATGAACTCTAAAAGCTTTTATTAATATCTTAAAAACAAAAGCTATCAGATTCTCTCTCTCTGTGATAAAATGAATTCACCTCAATGACACTGGAATCCTAGAATAGACACTTGGACATAAACTTAGCTCATAATTTAAAACCTTCATCCTAAGAATCCACAGTCACACAGGTGACACCGCTACTTTACACATTGAGGGAAGTTTCTATTAAAGTTTGAATACTGACTCTCCCACAGTTTTCCTGACTGTAAAAATAGGTCTGGACTCTTATGGGTTATTATGCATGTATATGTATATATCAGGGAATGAGGAAGTATGTTTAATGTAATATCTGTCTTTTTTTTTCTCTAACCCGATGACACAGGGCTCACTGATGATATCATTGATGATGCAGCACCTCCTTCCTCTCGCTGCTCTGCTCCTTCTGTCCATCGTTCCCACTGAAACTGAAGTGGTGGCATCAGTGCAACAATGTAATGAGTATTTTCTTGCGAAAACTCCACCAAACATCCCAGGAATTTTGGAGGGAGGGAACATCAAGGACCAGAACAGATACAAAGTGATTTGCCAGACTTTGAGAGACATCAGGAGGTTTGTGACGCTGTATGACACCAAGAACAGGATTCCAGTTTTTTCTGCTGCAAAATACAGAGGTGGAGACGAGGGACGCGAACCTCTGTGGAAGATTGAACCACAGGTATCATTATAAGTAACAGTCATCAATTTTAATACATCTTTTTAAGCTTTAATAAAATATGTTCATAATGCAGTGCTACGTGATGATAATACAGACCACATTTATTACTGTGAATCTTAGTATACCACTAAAATTAAACCAACTACCCACAGTGCTATGCTACTGCTGTTGGGACTAAAGCACTGCAGTGAACTACAAAACTTTTATGGTAACACTTCATAATAATGTAATTCTATTAAGCATTATTGAGGCATTAGTACGTAAAACATTTCCTCTTAATTAAAAAGCTCATGTATAACATGTTCATGGTAACACTTAGAGAGGCTGAAAAAGTGATTAACAAAGTATTTAAATGTAGATTTATATACATAGCAATTAAGATATGAGCTCATTGTTTGTGAGTGTTCTAATAAAGATTGTATTAATACTTATTTCATACTGTAATTCATGGTTAATTCAATCAGTTATTAATTGTTAGTTTAGTACTTTGTTTGACTGCTTTTAAAGTGAGTGAGTATTTTTGTCACATAAAGCATTTATATAAGAAAATGAAAGTATTTCAAGTCTGCATTTACAAATTACATACTACTGAGGCGTAATCCTCAGTAGTATGTACTAATACCTCACTAATGCTTAATAGTCCGAGATTATTATAAAGTTTTACTGATTTAACTTATTGCTTAACATTCAGTGATCCCACTTATATGTTGATGACGCTATACAGATTTTCCATTTTTTTCCTCATATAGGACACGTCTGTATATTTCCTATGCAACAGCAGTCTTGTCAATTAAAGTTTGCCTTTTTAAATGGTAGCATTAAAATATGTAAAGCTCACACCTTAAGCGGCTGTTATTATGTTTAAATTATACAACTTTGATCAACCAATTAGTAAATGTACATTTAGTCCACTTTGCAGCAGCTATGCATGGATCACTAATATATCACTTTCACTTTTATAGCTTGAAAACCCAACTGGTGATGCCAATATGATACCACCAGAAAAGAACATCATCTACACCCACCAGGCTGGAACTAATGATTACGCCAAACAGACAGAGTTTGAGAAAGGGCATTTATTTCCAAGCTCTTATAGATCTGATAAAATTGACAAAAGATCTACCTTTACCCTGACTAATGCTGTTCCACAAAGAAAACTATTTAACAATGGTAGGTGGAACAGCATGGAGATATGTGTTAAATGCATTCTGGATAAATACTGCATTAACAACAATAACCAAAGAGAAGGCTTTGTAGTGATTGGAGCACAGCCCAGCAACGAAAAACCACTCAACCAAAGGATAAATATTCCTTCAGTGCTGTGGTCGGCGTTCTGCTGTTACAGTCACAGTCAGAACAAATGGCTGGCAAGTGCACACTGGGGTGAGAACAAAGATGATGGCCCGAAATATCTGCAGACCAAGACCTTGGGAGAACTCCACACAGAGATGGGAATTGAAGCATTTCCTGGAAAACAATGTCCTAACGACAAAAGTGTCACTCAGCTTTACTCTGAACCTGCGTGTAAATCCCAATGCCGACAATAATGGAACAGAAAGAAGAGTACATCTACTCGTCCTACAACCACCCCCACCCCTTCAGTCTTCTTCTTCCACATCTAATTCACCAATCCCTCCCAGCACCACATCTTTCTCATCACCTGGAACATCTGTCCCACTTTCCCGCACAGTTCCAAATTACAGTACCACATCTGGCAGTCCAACAACTGTCCCTCTGGGTACTACAACCAGTGTCTACTGCTGCAACTGCCCAGATTTCTAGGACATTTCTCAAAAAGTTTCGAGTAAATGAGAGTGATGAGATTCCTCATAAGGGTAGTGTCTTGGAGAACATCAGAAGCATTATTGTGAAATGGAAGGGCATCATCAGTTTTTCTCAGATTTATTGATCATCGTTCATTCTGATGTTTTCTTACTAGAGTCTCTCTAAACATTGTTCTCTAACAGACAGATACCATAGACCACATCACAATGCAAATATTGTTGGTGCTTCATGAAGGAAGCACCAATCCAGCACATCATTGAACTGTGGGTGGAAGCTGGAGTACCTGGAGAGAACCCACACCAGCACTGTGAGAAGATACAATCTCCACACCGAAGACCAGGAAACTGATGGATTCACACCCAGGACCGTCTTCCTGTGAGGCCGTGGTGCTAATCACCGTATCATCATGCAGCCCATGTTAAACTATATGACAGTAACTACCCTCTATAGTGCTTTGTAAAACATTTAACATGTTATTGTGGTTCTAATAAATGACAACTGGAGCATCAAAGAGTGCATTTTGTGTTTTCTGTTGGAAAATACACTTCAGTATTTCAAAAAGGCATCATTTTAAATCTGGGTGAAGTATTTTTATAGGAAATCACAAAGGATCGAACTCTTACAGAGAATAAATGTGTGAATGACTATTAAGTGACATAGATGCTGCCTTTATTTGCAGCCCAATGTCTGTTCAAAACTAACTTTTCAGGAATAATTTAAAATAACTTTCAGTGTGCGATGAAGCCCTCTGTCTGTAACTAAGGGTATCACAGCATGTTTACACTGCTGACAGGTGACAAAAAGAAGTTTTTCTTTTAGGTAATCAACATTATTGTTACCCTGTAACTCAGGATAACAATAATAATGACATTAATAATAATAATAATGATCCCAAGATGTAAACCTAACCATGTCACACATTCAACTATGTGTTATAAAAAAGTTTTCACTACAGTGAGATGTATTCAATTTAGAATTTGAGTCAGTCAGATTTGAACTTCAAGGTAAGATTGCCTATTTATAATCAATAAATTGCTAATATCCAAGTAAGGTTATTGCTCATGTAACCTTTGTGTCCTCAGTGGCACTGAGTCATGTCAGTTTATCTCGATTCACAGATTTTTGAAGCTTTGTATTTTTTTTTTATTAATTTTTATGTCATGGTTCGTGGGAGCAGCTGAGGGGTTTTCAATTTTGTCATCAGGATGGTACCCTGGCTACCCTCGTAGCCAGGTTGTCATCAGGATGGTACCCTGGCTACCCTCGTAGCCGCCTGTGTCGCACTTGAGCCCCATCCGCTACCAATTACAGGAGGCCTATTTAAGCCAGGGCTGCCTACTACTCATCGCCAGTTCGTTCAGTCACTTACTGTGGTAACTAGTAAGTGACTTTGTGCTGATGAGTGGTAACACTTCCCACTCATCAGCACAAAGGAGAGAAGAAGAGCGCCTGCTGCTACTTCCTCTTTTATACCCTCCCTTTGATCCTCTGAGTCCTAAAACCTTCACCATTAAATGAGTAAAGAGAAATTCTCATTAACTGAAAAGATAAAAAATTAAGAGGAAGGATCTTTTCATTGTCATTATGCATTCACAAACAAAACTTTGTTTGGTAACGCTCGGCACAAAAGACAAGGAGCACTTAGATCATTAGCTCACCCTTTTACATACATATATATCCTGTACATACACTACTAGTCAAAAGTTTTCGAGCACCCCAATTTTTTTTCAAGTCTAATGAAAAGCTTGAAATAGTACAAACTTAAGTGGTAAAGTGCCAGAGATGAAAAAAAAAGGCAAGGTTACACAAACCTGAACAATGATGTACATTTCAGAATTATACAAAAAGAGAAATTTCAAAGAAAGGTGTCAGTCAGTACAGTTTCCTTCACCATGAGGGAGGCCGCCAAAGGGATGAATCACTTTACTGTTTTTCCAAACAGTCAACAATAAGTTTGTCAGTGTGAACAAGATTTCTCTGTGGGGCTACCCACGGGGGTGTAAAACTGTAGCAGCATGTGCAAAGCAGACACTCTTGTGTATGCAATGGTTTATTTGTGCGCCCGCTGTTGAGTTGTACATGCGCGGGTTGTTGATTTTACATGCGAGGAATTTAATTGGGCCCTTGAAATGAATATATTTGCTCTGATGATTTTTTACTTGCACATTTATTATGAGTATAACTCTAAGAACTGAACACTGCTGATAGCTGAAGTCTGGCTTTTTAATTAGTACATGTTGCAGTGTAAGTAATCCAACAACAGCTTTACCGACCTGATTACAACCTGTTTAAATATCAATTAACAAACAAACTGAGATATATATGCATTATATGTGTATGCATGATATAAACAGTAGCGCGGTCATGGTTGGATGCCTGTACCTAAACTGTCAGGGCCTATTTTCTGCTCCAGTCCAGTCCAGGCTCCACCTTTTTGCTCTTTGCTGTGTGCCTGCAGACAGACTCCATGTTAAACTATGGCAGCATCATCTTCACTGCTTCTGTTGTAGCCTCAGTTTGCTTAGTGTTGCCATATCTTTCATTCACACCCCTGTTCCTGCTTGTGTTTCTACTGCAGGTCTTTCTTTAGATGCAAATGTGGGTGAAACGCTCGAGCTTCCACAGTGACTCTACAATCGTGCATTAAACGAAGCACAGAAGTAAAAAATTGCTTCAAAGATTTTTATACATATTCGAGTTACTCAACGAATAGTTGCTGTCCTAATTCGAGCTAATTTCTAATTTTGTTTCTTGCCTATTTGAGATCAACATGCAAAGAGACACAAAAGCGACACGAAAAACAAGGTGACAGGAACAGAAACTGAATGAAGGCCTTGCATTTCACAGTCATAATGTTTCTGAGAACAACCACGAAAAGCAGAACATTCAGACTCAAATAAAGTAACTTACTGTGAAAACAGACTGCTGTGTCACCAGCGTCAAACAAACCACATTAGTGTGACAGTACATCTCAAAGTGTAGCAGCAAGCAATGTCTTGTTTGCTGCAACTCGACTTGTCAAGACTAAAACTCCAAGTCTTCCCTTCACATTGGAAACAGACCTGCTGACTACAACCACTATTAAACTGTGTTTGAAGCTGTGGTCTGCCTATCACACAGGCCGCTGACTCTCAGAAACACACACACATGTTGGTGTGTGTGTTTGTATGCATATATAGATAGATAGAGAATGTGAAATGAAAGGAGAAAAGAGGAAGTTGTGGTGCTAGAATATACACTGTGTAAAACTGACAATAATCATAATATACACACTTTAACAAAATTCTAAGTAGGCACTGACTTCCTCTTTGAGCCTAACTTATATTTAAAACTAAAACTGACATGTACTTAAAATTTTTAATGCAACACATTTACACTTAAAAATACCGAGTAAATTGGAAACCAGTCAAATCTGTTCAATATACTTGATCAATTGAATAACTAAAGTTTAAACAAATTAAGTTGGAATGAATATTTGTAGTTGTTACACAAACATGAAAAAAATTGAGTAAATATAACAGAAATCATGAGTTAAAAAAAATGTAAGGTTAAGTGAAAACCACACAAAAAAATTGAGTAAATAACACTGACATGCTTGGTCAATGTAACTGAAATTTAGATGGTAATTTAATCCAAATTTTGTTCAAATTACTTAATTTTGCAAACTGAACTTAATCAATGTGTGTTTTATAATATATGTATAAAAAATGACCACATGTTAACATTTTTCCAAATGAAAAATTTATTTTACGTAAACATGGCAATAACTCGAAAATAAACAAGCACTAAAAAGAAAAAAATAGCCTTTTTCCCTTTTAGCTCAAAGCTTTTCATACTTGAAGGATAAATGGCAAACCAGCAGAGCAAACACAAAAGCTTATTATTTCTTTTAAAAAAATAAACAAAACAATTAAAAAGGCTCATGTTCCATCCCCTAGTAAATTACACAAGAACTGTGATAACACAAGAACAAGCTGAGACCCTCCCTCAGGCTACTGGTCTGTATGAAAAACATCTTTCAGGTTATGGTTATTTTTTAGAACAATTCCCTTTGTTTTTTTTTTACATATTTGAGATTTTGTTAGTCCAAAAATGTTTTCTTTACAATGGAAATGACATGACATCAAGGCAATGCATTAAGCTTTTGATGGATATCCATTCAAAAAGTCCCATTTTGTGAAATGTAGTCATCTACAAGGTGATTTTTCAGTCTCTGAACCTTGGCTGAAAGGTTTGCAGGATCCAGCTCCAGGAACACTTTTTGAAATACCTCGAAGCAATATTTGAGATTCTTGGGGTATTTCAGATCCAAAGCATAGGCTAGTCCCAACAGATAGCAACAGGCTCTACTGAGATCCCCAAGATTACTGAGAACAGTTATGCCCTCAATAACGATCCCTACATCACGCGGTTTGAGTGACCCATCTTGGTTCTCCAGCACGTAAATCTTCATCACCTCCTCAGCCAAAGCCTCTTCAACACAGACATCATCAGCATCCTCCTGTAGACATAAAGAACTAAAGCAAGCTTACTTTTATTCCACATATTTTAAGACATGGACACAAAAAAGGCAATCTGAGAGATACTGACAACGGGAAGACGGCTTAAGAACTAACGTCAGTCTTTGAGAAAGTTACAGTAAAACAGCCTTAACGTTACATTAACAGTTTGCGCTCAAGCAAATTTTCCAGGTGGCTCCCCCGTGAGTTTGTGTCTGCCGTTGTGATGAAATGAAAGATTTCCCGTGAGGTTATGCGTTCTTGCCGCGCACTAATAATCAATTACTCTACGTTATTGTGTTTTACTTACACTTTTAAGTTGTAGTTTCTGACAATAAATAATATTGATTTGAATAATTAATGATTTTAGTCCAAGATACTGATAAGTATAGATACCTATTTCTCAAATATTTTGATTCAATTTCAAACAAAAATATTAAGTACATGCAAAAAAGGTATTCTGTGAACCAAATACTGAATTTTTTGTCTGAAATAAATGTAAATAAATACCTTAATTTAACACAAACACATAAGTTAAAATTTTAGACATTTATTTCAATTTATCAATTAATTACTAAAAGGATATTCATAGATTTTATCAGGCTCATCTAACTTATATTTATAGTGATATTTACTAAGCCTCTGAATTACTTTTTAGAGTGCACCTGTATCTCGTTTCCACTGCTCTTTTAACCTATGAAGGAAACCTGAAGTGGTAAAAACTACTTTCTTTATTTTATTCATCACCACACTGGTCATCTTAGTGGATGTGGACACTCACACAAAATAAAGCTTAATTTCTTTAGTTACCATAACAGTCACAAGAAGCTGCACAAACAAATATAAAGCATAAATTAATTCAGTTCAAGCAGCACAAAGTTAAAGATGTTTACCTTATTCCAAAAAGGATTGAACATGAAATGCAGAATAAAAGTTTAGTAGAAACACATTTTCTAAAGCTTCATTGAGTTGATTGGGGCAGACTGAAACTGAATTATACTCTATTTTAGGCCATTTGGGCTAAAGTTGTGTGGCTGTAACATAAGAGACTCTCTCTACAGGATTAAAATAATTCCCCTAATTTATATTGTTGGATGTCTATAATAGACACTGACTTCATAATTTGACACTATGGCCATATTTAATTCGAACATTCACCGTATAACAGTGTATATCTATGAAAAATTTAGTTCTAAAGTTGTTTTCTCTCCTGTTACCTGATGACACAGGGCTGGCTCATGATGTATCACCTGCTGCCTCTCGCTGCTCTCCTCCTGCTGTCCGTCATTCCCACTGAAAATAAAGTGGTGACATCAGTGGAAGACTGCAAGGAGTTTTTACTTGATCAAACTCCGCCAAAAATCACGAGAATTTTAGTGAAAGGGAACATCATATATCATAAATACAGGCCATTTTACCATCCTGGACCAGAACAGATACAAAGTAATTTGCCAGACCTTAAGAAACATTAGCAGGTTTGTGATGCTGTACGACATGCAAAACAGGATTCCAGTTTTTTCTGCTGCAGAGTGCAGAGGTGGAGGTGAGGGATGTGAAAGTCTGTGGAAGATTGAACCACAGGTATCATTATCAGTAACTTTCTTTCGTTTTAATACATCTTTTTAAGCTGTATTACAAGATGTTGCTGCTGCTGTGCTACATGACATAAAATTTATCTATTAATGTGAATCTTAGTATAATAAGATTCTCAGCCAGTGCTACTGACAGAACTTCATAACTAAAACTGTAATTATCAGACCACAGTGCTATTATACTGCACTACTGGAACAGCAGCCATGCGCTGGTCTGTCACTGGTCTGTCAGTCACAGATAATGTTTCTACAATATCATTTACTTATTATTCAGTGATCCTGTTTATGAGTTATTGAAGGCTCTACATTTTTTTTTATATTACTCTGGGATATTGGGCAGCGCTCAGTAGATTTACTATGTAAGACCAGTTCTCCAAATTCAAGTTTGCTTTGCAAAATGCAAATATAAAACCTATTAAAATATGTACAGCTTACGGCATAAGAAGATCTAATATAATGTTTAAATTATTCAACTTTATTAAACCAATTAATAAATTTACATGTACAGTGGAACCCTGACTTACGAAATTAATTTGTTCCCGAGGGTCTTTCATAAGTTGAAAATTTTCGTAAGTCGAAGCACCCATCGCGCCTTTTGAGTAAACGATAGGCTATAGACTAATAGCTAACTGCAACAACAATACGTCGTTCAAGTGGAACAGCGAAGCGCAAGTACGAAAGTCAAGGGGTTGTCACATGATTCGGAAGGCATTGTGGGCATTCTGGACTCAGCCAATCAGAGCCAGCGGATTTCGTTACGCGGGCATTTTGCTGTAACATGGGCACAAATATTCTTGTTAAGTGCCTTCGTAACTTGAATTTTTTGTTAAATGGGGTATTTGTAAGTCGGGGTTCCACTGTAATCTACTTTGCAGTAGCCATGCATGACTGACTAATGAACTCTTTTGATTTTTACAGCTTGAAAAAATAACTGACGATGAAAATATAATACCAGCACACAACAACGTCATCTACAACCACCAGGCTGGAAACACTGATTACTTCAACCAGACAGAGTTTGACAGAGGGCATTTATTTCCAAACTCTTATAGATCTGCTGTAGTTAACAAAAGATCTACCTTTACCCTGACTAACGCTGTTATAGAGTGCTGCAGCAGTAGTTTATTTACTGTGTACACTTTCCTGCTTGGCATTTCTCATATGATGAACACACACATATACACCAGCTGTCTTAGTACTGAATGTTTCATGCCTAGATACTGTATCATTGATTCATCCTTTTTTTAAACATGTGTTAACAGAGCATTATACAACAATATGGTCTTTTTAGATTGTTTATGTGAGAAGGGAGCATGTGTGCATCTGAGTAAGGTGATCGCTCTGAATAACTTTGTGTTGAGTTGATTAAGGGTCCCCCCCCCAAGTTTTGTTATATCATTGCGTTACATATCATTAAAGCAAACTAAGCACGCCTTTAAAGATCTTTTTTTATGAAAGTATATTTCCATCCATGCATTCTCTTCCGCTTATTATGGGTCACGGGTGAGCTGCAGCCTATCTCAGCTGTCTTAGGGCTGGATATGTCACCAGTCTGTCACAGAGCTAACAACCAGTCAACCTCAGGTATATAGACTAGAATTATGGTCTGGTTGACCTAACCCTGCCAACTGCATGTCTTTAGATTGTGCGAGGAAGCTGGAGTACTCAGAGAGAGCATGGAAACTCACAGAAACATGGGAAGACCCAGGCCTGATGGGCGGCTCGAACTCAGAACCTTCTTTCTTTCATTCCAATAATGACGCAGAATCTGCAGATATGATCTTTTAAAATAATGTTTCTGGTCAGGAGTTCACCTACAGTATTTGTTAAGTTTTAGTTCCTGTTTTGTCATTGTCGTGTTGTTATGGTCCCCCAGTCCTCCTGTGCGTAACTGCTATTTTCGCTCTGTCTTCCTCTCAGTGTGTGTGTGTTCCAACCACGCCTTACTCTGCCCCTCCTTCCGTGCTCACCTGAAGCAATCAAGTCCACCTGTTTGTCATCTGGTGATCAGCTGGCTCCTTCTTATACTGAGATCTCCCCCTAATTCTTCACCTGAGCATTGAACCAGCTGCAATACAGATCACTCCTCCGATCAGCCAGTCTGCCTACCTTTTATTTCCCTGATGATTTCTTCTCTGCCTCATCCTCTGCACAGAAATCTGACGTGTTTCTCTGGAAGAGAAGAATTCGGTACAAGTCAGCTGTGGAGAAGAACCTGTCCCCGTGTGATTCCAGCGTTATTCATCTGCATCTTGTTTACTACACATTTATTCATGATCATATCTTAATAATTGCTTTTAACAAAGTTCTCTTTACTTCATGTTGGAACTCGTTAAGTAGGTTGTTTGACGAAGGATTCCTGTTTTCTTTTCTAAGTAAAGGTTTTGATGCTGATTACAGGAACAAGCGCTGCTGTTTTGGATGCTACTGTCTCTGTAACAGCTCCACCTGTGTTGTTTGTTCAAAGAAAGAGAAAAAGGAAGCTATGGCAGGTCACTGGTGACCATAGATGTTTTGAATACAGTGTAAAACTGATAACAATCATGATTAACAGCCTTTGACAAACTGCTGAGTAAATATTGACTTCCTCTTTGAGCTTAATTTATATTAAAGGAGGGTGACTCTGTACTGCACAGACTATCGTATTTCCACTGCTCTGTGAACCTATGAAGTAAACCTGAAACGGTAAGAACTGCTTTGTTTCTCTTATATATCTCCATATCAGTCATTGTTTTAGGTGTTGAGTTACAGAAATCCAAATAAGCCGTTTAATAACATGACAAATTAACATGCCTTTTTACAACATGACAAGCAAACGAAAAGCATACCATCACTGATGTAAAACAACTCAAAGTTAAAATAAAGAAAATAAAGAACACCCAAATTAACAGCATTAAAGAATTAACATAGATAAACAGTTATACCAGTTAGTGTTTCTGGACATTGTTACTGTAGTACTTTTTCTGAACTTTCTCTTAAGCCAAAATACATTTTGTTGCCACAGTATTTAAAAATTTCTAACATGAAATACAGAATAAAACTTTAGTAGAATTACATTTTATACGCCAACTTCATAATCTGACACTTTGTGTGTATGATAAAAGACGTAAAGGAAGTATGTGTAATACTTAATGTCTTAAGATTTGTTCTCCTGTTACCTGATTTCACAAGGCTCGCTGATAATGCATCACCTCCTGCCTCTCGCTGCTCTCCTCCTTCTGTCCACCATTCCCACTGAAACTAAAGTGGTGACATCAGTGAAAGACTGCGAGGAGTTTTTTCTTGATCAAACTCCGCCAGAAATCATGGGAATTTTGGTGGGAGGGAATATCCTGGACCAGAACAGATACAAACTGATTTGCCAGACTTTTGACGACACCAGAACATTTGTGACGCTGTACGACACCCACAACAAGATTCCAGTTTTTTCTGCTGCAAAGTTCAGAGGGAGCGCAGCTGGAAGACCCAGCCACCCATGGATGATTGAACCACTGGTGTCAGTTTTAATACATCTTTTTTAGCTGTAACAAAACATGTTGACACTGTAGTGCTACATGAGATAAAATATATTTATTACTGTGAATCTTAGTTAACCACTTAAATCATAGCTGAGGCTCCACAGTGCTAACTACAGCAGTGTACTGCTGTAGTGCTAACTACAGCAGTACACTGTAGCATCAGCTGCTTTTGCTAACAATAACTTTCACTTATTCAGTGATCCTGTTTATGATTTACTGAGATCTCTACATAAATTTCCCATGACAATGTAACTGAGCATGTCAGGGTTCCTGGGTGTTCACCCAGTATTTTCAGTTGGTGCTCACTGTTTGTTTTTCCTCATGTTCCGGTTTCATTATATCTCTCATTATCATCCTCATCAGTCCCTGTATTTAAACCCTCAGTTCACATCGGTTCTTGGTCGTGTCATTGTTGATGTTAGGTTAACACCTTATGCTTTGGTCATTCAATCAGTCTGTCAACCAGCCATTTCCAGTTTTTTTCATTTCATTTCATCTGCAATCAACACCAGCTTTCACCTACCTGTGAGTCCAGCGTTTGGGTCCTCCTTTCCTCACCCACACTGCAACCGCTGACAGAGCATTGTTTAGTATATTTCCTATGTAACAGCAGTCTTGTAGACTAAGGTTTGCTTTGAAAATAGGACTGTAAAATCAATTAAAATTTGTACAGCTTACACCCTAAGTTGACCTATATTGTGTTTAGATTATACAATTTTATACAACCTGTTATAAAATGTTTATTTAGTCCTTATCCAGCAGCCATGCATGGCTGACTAAACAACTCTTTTTTTTTCTGTTTTTAAAGCTTGAAGACCCAACTGATGTTGACAATATGAGACAAGCAGACAAGAACATCAACTATGAACACCAGGCTGGAGACACTGATTACAACCCCTACAACCAGCAAGGGTTTGACAGAGGACATTTATTTCCAAACTCTTATGCGTGTGATTTATCTGAGAAAAAATCTACCTTTACCCTGACTAACGTTGTTCCGCAAAACAAAAGGTTCAATCGTGGAAAATGGAAAAAAATGGAGCTCTGTCTCAAAAAATTTCTGGATGAAAACTGCATTAACAACAATAACAGAAAAGAAGGCTTTGTAGTAATTGGAGCAAAACCTAGTGACAGTGTGAGTACTGACAGTAGCTTACTGAAAAACAACAAGATAAATATTCCTTCAGTGCTCTGGTCAGCCTTCTGCTGTTACAGTCGTAGTCAGAACACGTGGCTGGCAGGTGCACACTGGGGTAACAACAGAGATGATGACCTTAACTATCTGGAGACCAAGACTTTGGGAGAACTTCACACAGCCGAGGGAATTGACGCATTTCCTGGAACACGATGTCCTAAAAACTTAACTGTTCCTCAGCTCTACTCAAAATGTCCCTTTAAATCCAAAAAGAGTTATAAGGTTTCCCGTAAGTGTGTTGGAAAAAAAAGATATTGTGGGGCTAAAAAGAGAAATTCCAATCATAAAACATTTCATTTCAAAAAAAAGAAAGAAAAAACTACCAGGAAGCATCGTGTGAGAATAAAGGGTTAAATTGAAAGGGATTACTGTTTTTCGTGTGCTGCAGCTACTTTAGTTTAGTAAGTATATAAGCTTTGCTGCTTGGTTTTCTCAGATGACCAACATGCCTTTCATACATATATACTGTAGCACTGATTTATGTTTTGTAGATTTGATGTGGGAGTAGAGAATTATGCAAAATATGTGCAGTTTATACAGCAGAAGAAGGGAGCTTCTGTACAACTGTCATGCTACTATGGTTTCATTACTTTTAAATAAAAGTAACGCAAATTATTTTTTATGTCATGTTATTATGAATTGTAAAGGCATTATCTGTCAGGTAGGGCTGTGTGGCAGGCAGGATTAGGACCCAAATGCAGGACTCTAAGTCAGAAAGGGTAAACTGAGCCAGCTTTATTTATCAGTTCTTCTGGATACTTTAAATATTTCAGGCTGATGTTTTCTTATCAGTGTCTCTCTGAAGATTATTCCCTAACACACAACTATCACAGACTACATCACAGTACAAAACGTGTTGGAAACTTACAGACAAAACTCAGTGCTGAATAAACAACACCAACACTATTATTCCACTAAAACATCTGTAGAAATTAAAATTTAAAAGGTTATATTTCTTTCTAGATAAAAATTTATCACTTTTCTAAATATATAAACACATATACACACACAATATACATAGATCTCGTGCTCTTTCTCTACATATCCATACATATATATATATGTATTTTTGTGTGTATACAGGGAGTGCAGAATTATTAGGTAAGTTGTATTTTTGAGGAATAATTTTATTATTGAACAACAACCATGTTCTCAATGAACCCAAAAAACTCATTAATATCAAAGCTGAATGTTTTTGGAAGTAGTTTTTAGTTTGTTTTTAGTTTTAGCTATTTTAGGGGGATATCTGTGTGTGCAGGTGACTATTACTGTGCATAATTATTAGGCAACTTAACAAAAAACAAATATATACCCATTTCAATTATTTATTTTTACCAATGAAACCAATATAACATCTCCACATTCACAAATATACATTTCTGACATTCAAAAACAAAACAAAAACAAATCAGCGACCAATATAGCCACCTTTCTTTGCAAGGACACTCAAAAGCCTGCCATCCATGGATTCTGTCAGTGTTTTGATCTGTTCACCATCAACATTGCGTGCAGCAGCAACCACAGCCTCCCAGACACTGTTCAGAGAGGTGTACTGTTTTCCCTCCTTGTAAATCTCACATTTGATGATGGACCACAGGTTCTCAATGGGGTTCAGATAAGGTGAACAAGGTGGCCATGTCATTAGTTTTTCTTCTTTTATACCCTTTCTTGCCAGCCACGCTGTGGAGTACTTGGACGCGTGTGATGGAGCATTGTCCTGCATGAAAATCAGGTTTTTCTTGAAGGATGCAGACTTCTTCCTGTACCACTGCTTGAAGAAGGTGTCTTCCAGAAACTGGCAGTAGGACTGGGAGTTGAGCTTGACTCCATCCTCAACCCGAAAAGGCCCCACAAGCTCATCTTTGATGATACCAGCCCAAACCAGTACTCCACCTCCACCTTGCTGGCGTCTGAGTCGGACTGGAGCTCTCTGCCCTTTACCAATCCAGCCATGGGCCCATCCATCTGGCCCATCAAGACTCACTCTCATTTCATCAATCCATAAAACCTTAGAAAAATCAGTCTTGAGATATTTCTTGGCCCAGTCTTGACGTTTCAGCTTGTGTGTCTTGTTCAGTGGTGGTCGTCTTTCAGCCTTTCTTACCTTGGCCATGTCTCTGAGTATTGCACACCTTGTGCTTTTGGGCACTCCAGTGATGTTGCAGCTCTGAAATATGGCCAAACTGGTGGCAAGTGGCATCTTGGCAGCTGCACGCTTGACTTTTCTCAGTTCATGGGCAGTTATTTTGCGCCTTGGTTTTTCCACACGCTTCTTGCGACCCTGTTGACTATTTTGAATGAAACGCTTGATTGGTCGATGATCACGCTTCAGAAGCTTTGCAATTTTGAGACTGCTGCATCCCTCTGCAAGATATCTCACTATTTTTGACTTTTCTGAACCTGTCAAGTCCTTCTTTTGACCCATTTTGCCAAAGGAAAGGACGTTGCCTAATAATTATGCACACCTGATATAGGGTGTTGATGTCATTAGACCACACCCCTTCTCATTACAGAGATGCACATCACCTAATATGCTTAATTGGTAGTAGGCTTTCGAGCCTATACAGCTTGGAGTAAGACAACATGCATGAAGAGGATGATGTGGACAAAATACTCATTTGCCTAATAATTCTGCACTCCCTGTAAATATATATATATATATATACATATAGTACATACACTGCCAGTCAAAAATTTTACAGCACCCCAATTCTTCTTTCTTATTTATTGCAATTCAAGTCCAATGAAATGGTACAAACTTAAGTGGTGAAGTGCCACAGATTAAAAAAAGGCAAGGTTACACAAAACGAAATAATAATGTACATTTCAGATTTATACAAAAAGAGAAATTTCAAAGAAAGGTGTCAGTCAGTACAGTTTCCTTCACCATCAAAAGGCCATCAAAGGAACGAATCACATTACTGTTTTGGGTTCCACCTGCAAAAAGTCAACAATAAGTTTGTGAGTGTGAACAGGATTTTTCTCTGTGGGGCTACCCACAGGGGTGTAAAACTGTAGCATCGCTTGCAAAGAAGACACTTTTGTGTGTGCAATGGCTTATTTGTGCGCCCGCTGTTGAGTTGTATTGTTGAATTTACATGCAAGGAATTTAATTTTGCCCGTGAAATGATATAATGAATATTTGCTCTGATCATTTGTTATGATATAGGTATAATTCTAAGATCTGACCACTGCTGATAGCTGAAGTTTGGCTTTTTAATTAGTACATGCTGCAGTGTAACTAATCGAACAACAGCTTTACCGACCTGATTACAATCTATTTCAATATCAGTTGTCAAACTAAATGAAATATATACATAATATGTTCCTAAAATGTCAGGACCTATGTTTTGACCCAGTCCAGTCCCGGCTCCACCTCTTTGATCTTCACTGTGTGCCTGTCGACAGACTCTATGTTAAACTATGACAGCATCATCTTCACTGCTGCCGTTGTAACCCAAGTTTGCTTAGTGTTGTTATACTTTTTATTCACACCCCTGTTACTCAATGAACCGTTGCAGCCCTAATTCAAGCTAATTTCTAATTTTGTTTCTTGTCCGTTTGAGATCAACATACAAAGAGACACAAAAACAACACGAAAAAACAAGATGACAGGAACAGAAACTGAATGAAGGCCTTGCATTTCACAGTCATAATGTTTCTGAGAACAACCACGAAAAGCAGAACATTCAGACTAAAATAAAGTAACTTACTGTGAAAACAGACTGCTGTGTCACCATCGTCAAACAAACCACATTAGTGTGACAGTACATCTCAAAGTGTTAACATGAAGAAGAAAAACAAATTAATGTAAAATCCTGAAGTCTTTTCTCCAATAAGAGTCTCACACACACAACAATGCCTTGCTTGCTGCAACTCGACCTGTCAAACCTGCAACTTCTGTTTCTACCCTTCACAGTAGAAACAGACCTGCTGACTACAAACACTATTAAACTGTATTTAAAGCTGTGGTCACACACCTGTGTGTGTGTGTGTGTGTGTGCGTGTGCGTGTGCGTGTGTGTGTAGAGAGAGATAAAGAATGAAAGACGAAAGGAGAAAAGAGGAAGTTGACCAGGGGTCACCAACTCCTGTCCTCTAGGGCTACCGTCCTGCAGCTTTTAGATGCATCCCTACTCCAACACAGCTGAATCAAATGATTGGATTACCTCTTCAACATGCCATGAAGTTTGGTAAAGGTCTGTTAACAAGCCATTCATTTGATTCAGGTGTGTCGGAACAAGGATGCATCTAAAAGATGCAGGACGGTAGCCCTCGAGGAGTGGAGTTGGTGACTAGTGATGTGTCGGTCACGAACGAAATGGCTCTTAGAGCCAGATCTTTGATGTGAACGACGCGAGCCGGCTCCTTATCGCAAGCCATGGTTTGTTTGTTTTTTCTTTCTCTCACCCTCTCTCTCGCACTTTTGCTTCACTCAGCATGCCAGCCTTGTGCTTTACGCTGGGAAGAGGGGGAGGGGCGGTAGTTACACTCAGTAGCACAGGAACAGAGCAGGAGAGAGAGAGAGGGAAAGAGAGCCAGGGACAACAACGTCACAATAGAAAGGTATAGTAATTATCCACAACTATTTTCAGTTGCAGATGATAAAGGATTCAGAAAGTTTATTCATGCAGGTCCATATGACAGAGAATATGCATCTTCTTTTTGTTTTTGTATTTTAATTTATATTTAATTGTGTTGTGGTTTGCAGTGTTTTGTGTTGTTTCACTTTAAATTTATAAAAGGAAAAAGCTGAAAATTTAAATAGTTAAAAGTTGAAATGTGAATAGTTGATTTTTGTATTATATGATTTATTTACTACATTTTATGTGAAGTGATTAAATAAAAGTATATTTACGGTGGCCCCTACAGACAAAGCACGTACAAAACTCAACAGAAGTGCTCCAGGATGCTGGGCGCAGTGTTGAGCTTTTGTTACCTAGTGGCTACACAAGCCAGGAAGTACCAACGACTGGATTTGGTGTGTGGTAGTAACAGGTAAATGAACATTTTTTTAAAATTATTTGAATATACATGAGTGCTTGTGTATAAATACACAAACAATACACACATGCTTTCAGTTGTGTAATTTAAGTGATCTAGGTAGCTCTGTTTTGGAAGTTCAGTTAAAGCTAGAAATGTGTTTTGGAGTTTGTATGTGTTTTGTGTCTTGGGGCCACCGCATATATTTATATATAAACATATATAAATAAGACCACTGTTTTTTACATTAGTAATTCCTTTTGTGCATAATTTTATATTGTTGTTAATAATAAATTAATTAAAGCAACAAAACAACCTGAAGTGAGCCGAGCCGAAAGAGCCGGTTCTCTATAAAGAGCCGGAAATCCCATCACTATTCATGACCCCTGCCACAGAATCTCGAGTGGTGACATCAGTGGAAGACTGTAATGGATTTTTTCTTCAAAACACTCCACCACACATCTCAGGAATTTTGGAGGGAGGGAATATCTTGAACCAAAGCAGATACAAGCTGATTTGCCAGACTTTGAATAACACCAGAACAATTGTGACGCTGTACGGCACCCAGAACAAGATTCCAGTTTTTTCTGCTGCTCAGTGGGGGCATACCTGGAAGACCCAGGCCCACATAGATGATTGAACCGCAAGTATCAGTATTTATGTATAATATATATCAGTTATGTGTAATAACTGTTATGTGTTACTTCATAATAACTGCTGTGATGCATACACAATGTTTGACATATTTACATCGTGGACAATGGTTACTGAAAACAGAGTACTGTATAGTTATTTAATAAAATAAAATTAAATACAGATAAGAGGCAAACCCAGGTTATAGTGTGAATCAGTTGATAGAATAGTACAAGTTACAACGCTGATGTAAACATCTATGATTGTTGGGAGCAGTTCTGATTGTACAGCCTGACAGCTGCAGGGAGGAAGGACCTGTGGAAACGCTCCTTCATGCATCCAGGATGCAGCAGTCTGTCACTGAAGGAGCTCTGCAGTTCAGTAACATATACATGCATGGGGTGGGAGAGTCTGTCCGTCAGAGATGTTATTTTGGCCAGAGTCCTTCTGTCTCCCACCACCTGCACTGGGTCCAGGGTGCATCCTGATGAGTTTATCCAACCTCATTTTCTCAGCTGTCTGTACTCTGAGGCGTCCTCACCTGTGATGAGGCTGACTATGGCTTAGTCGTGAGAGAACTTCTGTAGGTGGCAGCGTGGGGAGTTGATGAAGTCTGCAGTGTAGAGGGTAAAACGGGACGGTGCCAGCACCGTTCCCTATTGGGCCCCTGTACTGCAGACCAGCGTATCAGAGACACAGCCCTGTGTCCTCACATACTGTGGGCGTTCTGTGAGGTAGTCCAGTATCCACTGGGACATGTGGTGGTCCACTCCCAATAGCTCCAGCTTGTCCCTCAGTAGTCGTGGCTGGATGGTGTTAAAAGCACTGGAGAAATCAAAGAACATGATCCTCACAGTGCTTCCAGGCTTCTCCAGGTGAGTCAGAGCTCGGTTCAGGTGGTAGATGATGGCGTCCTCCACCCCAATGCCAGGCTGGTAAGCAAACTGCAGCGGATCCAATGAAGACCTCACCAGGGGGCGCAGATGGTTTAGAACCAACCTCTCGAGGGCCTTCATCAGATGTGATGTCAGGGCTACTGGCCTGTAGCTGCTGAGTTCCTTGGGATAGGAGGTCTACACAGAAGGTTGTTGTGGAAGACACAAAGGAGTACACAGCTTTACCTTTGGTCTTTCCCCCAAAGTTTACCACTCACTTGCTACTTCTTACAGTGGAGAAAAGACAAAAGGCTTCACTGCCTGTGTTGCCAGGCTTCCCGTGTGAATGTCCCCATTTTCTTACCAGACCCCCACCATCTGTCTAAGCGATTGAATAGGGTGTGAGGTAGGCATGCAAAAACAGTGACCTTAAAGCATTACTAATAAACAATGTGATCAATACATAAATGAAAGAAATTCCTTACAAGGTCTTCCACAGCTGTGGAACTTTTCCCAGCGATAGGCTCAGATTGAACAAATATCCTAGGATGCCACACAGTTGATTAAAGTGATTAAAGTCCCCAGAGATCAGGAAAAGGGCCTGGGGGTGCTGTGTTTGAAATTTGCTGGTTACAGTGTGCAGGACTTCACAGTTTGCTCTGTAAATAAAAAAAGCTAAACCAGCTGAAATAAATTATCCTACGGTGATAACTTAACTCTTTTAATCTGTTAATCTATTTAGCAACAACCATGCATGCATCACTAATCTATCCTTTTGATTTTGACCGCTTGAAAACATAACTGACAATCCGAATATGAGAACATCAAATGACAGTATCGACTACAACCACCAGGCTATGAATGAAGACTACAAAACCATAAAATGATTTGACAGAAGACACTTGTTTCCAAGCTCTTATAGCTCTACTGATTTAGAAAAAAATATCTACTTTTACATTGACTAACATTGTTCCCCAACAAGGCCAGTTCAACAAAGCTGGAACTGAATGGAGGAATGCATCAGATGTGTTCTGAATTGTTTTGCATAAACAAAACAAAAAAGAAAAACAATAAAGAAGGCTTTGTAGTTATTGGAGCACAGCCCAGCAACAACAGGCCCGGCAACAAGATCAATATTCCTTCAGTGCTCTGGTCGGCTGTGACAGTGACAGTCAGAACAAATGGCTGGCAAGTGCAAACTGGGGCAACACCACAGATGAATATCTGGATACAAAGACCTTGGGAGAACTCCACACAGAGCTGGGAACTGAAGCATTTTCTGGAACAGAATGTCCTACAAATACAAATGTCACTCACCTTGACTCAGAAGCTGCCTGTAAATCTGAATGCAGAGAGTCTGAGAACAGTAAGAAGAATATATTTCATCCTCCTACAACCACCGCTATTCCTTCAGATTCAACACCTTTGTCTTCTTCTTCCACATCTAATTCACTGATCCCTACCAACGCTACATCTTTCCCTTCATCTGCTCCACTTTTCACCACATCTGGCAAATCAACATCTGGTCCTCTGAGTACTACAACTAGCATTGCTACTGGTGCATCTGTCCAAACTTCTAGTACATTCACCCGTGTCAGAAAGGTTAGTAAATGAGAATGATGAGATTCCTCATCAGGCTCTTGGAAGAGAAACATTTTCTTGGAGCTAAAAAGAGGAAAATTATGGTTCACAAATACATTTTTTTTTTTCAGTTAAACTACCTGGAAGCATCATGTGAGAAGTAAAAGTTAAATTGTAAGTGATTGGAAAAGCTGAAAATCATGAAAAAGTTAAAAGAATAAATCACCAGAAATTGTATAAGTTACTTTTATGTAGACAAAAGTGAATACAGACATCATGCACAGTAAAGGAACAGTGAAGTTTATTCGTCTTTATTAGTGCAAATAGCTCTTAGAGGTTACTCTAACATTTTTAATTATAACCTTCCCTTAGAGGCCTGAACAGCAGGCCCTAAAGTTAAGCCCAAAAATAAGAAGTGCCATGACCGACAGGGGATCTATGATTATCAGGTGGGACTGATAAGATTTCACCTATCAGTCAGACTTCTGTATAGAGGTCATAGGTCCTGCAGATCGACACTTGTGATTACAGCTACAAGTGCTGCTGCTGTAGATGATACTGTCTCCATAGTGACTCTAGAAAGTCATGCATTAAATGAAGAATTGAAGTAAAAAAAATGGGTCAAGGATTTTTAAAAATATTCGCATTACTCAGTCAGTTGTTGAAGTCCTAATTATTTCTAATTCCGTTTCTTGTCTGTTTGAGATCAACATACAAAGAGACACAAAAACAAAATGAAACAACAAGACGACAGGAACAGAAACTGAATGACGGCTTCACATTTCACAGTCATGTTTCTGAGAACAACCACGAAAAGGAGAACATTCAGACTAAAATAAAGTAACTTACTGTGAAAACAGACTGCTGCATCACCATCGTCAAACAAACCACATTAGTGTGACAGTACATCTCAAAGTGTTAACATGAAGAAGAAGGATGCCCTCCAAGTTAGAGTTTTCTGAATTTTCTCAGAGCCTTTTTATAGTGAAGGAGACTCACTGACACGCTGACTTTCTTCTCAATTTCTCTGTGGAAGGACGTACACTCTTATCGGTTTTGATGTCTCTCTTCCATTGCTAATTTCTTTTCTGTTATTTTTAAAAACACTCTACTTTCTGCAGCACAGTACTGTTTAAATAATACTCACAAGGTTGCGGGGGGGGTTGTAGTATATTGTAGTATTTGTAGTTGTAGTATTTAAGAAGGTTTGGGACAACTATAGCAATTGTACCTGTAACAAACAGACATTAAAGTAGTCACGCCAGAATGTCCTGCTAAAAAGAAAGATTCTTTAAAATACAAGGGGGAGCAAGCGAGTCAGATACCACGGGCACAGAGAGGAAGAAGGTCTGGTCAGAAACAGTTTATTACTAGGCCAGGGAGCACAAATAAAAATACCCTTAAAATGTACGTAATAAAATGTTGTCAATCTACTAAAACTAAATAAAACAATTCTAAAACCCGTGAAACTACCATTTTCTACATTCACTAAAAACCCTGCAATAATTATGCCACATGTTCCAGTTATGGGTCCATCAGCAGGCCAGGAATTCCTTCTTTAGAGCAGAGTCCACGCCAGCCTCGTCTTCGGCAGACAAGAAAGAGCCTCCCATCTTCTTGTCCTTCCGCTGGCCCATCACTTCCCAGCCCGGCTTGCGTTCTGCACCCGAATCCATCATGTGACCACCGCCACAGCTCCCCTTGCGTCGGTGTCCTGTAAAATAACAAATAGGAGCCAGAACAATGGTCCCAGAAGCGGCCCTGGCTCATGGCCATGGCGACCCTCTCCCAATCCAGCTGCATCCAGTAAACAACAGTAGAGACCCTACTCACAAATGCAGGCAGAGGTAAACCTCTGCCCTGCTGCCAATCACACGCGTTGTCTCTTACTGTTGCCGTTCCATGAGGTCAGGACTGGGCCACCGCGTCACGCTGGCCATCTCGCATTAACCTTCCAGTCTGGGGCCTCTCTCCTTCAGTGCTCAGCTAGCCTGTTTTTAAAAGGTCTTTACACAGCTGAGAGGCCACCTCTGGACACACCCCTGCCTCAGCAGGTGGTCCCTATCAGCTAATTTGTCCCATGTGCAGCCAGTCCACAGTGGATAAAAACCATGTTACATAAAACACTAAAAACCATGCAATAGAAACAGAATATAACCATGCAAATAAAACGACACTCATAAATAAACACTAAAAATCAGAATAAAAACAATATACAAGATAAATACAAATTTCCACTGTGTGACATACCAACTTTTAAGTGTTGATCAACATCCATCTCTGAAGAACAACTTTAAATTGTTAACCCACTTCCTGTTCCCGGAAAAAGGCCTTTTTGTGTAATCTTGAAAATTAGGTTATATTTCAGTTTTGGGTAACCCTACCTTTTTTTCTTAACCTCTCGAATTTCAGCACTTACCTTTGTACCATTTCAAGATATTCATTGGACAAGACCCGCTTGAATTTCAATTAAAAAAGTCGAAGCCTATACTGTGTCAAGCTGATAATCATAAGATACACCCTTTGACAAACTGCTGAGTAACACACTCTTGGAGGGGAAGCCAACATTTTCATAAATTGCTAATCATGCATAAAAAAATAAGCATGATGCTAAAATTCTTTGTTATTCTGTAATAATAAATGCACATTTTTAAAGCATAAATAATTATCTACGATGTATACCTGAGGTGATAATGAGGTGCAAGTTACAGATATGATTTATTAAATGATAATTTATTTGTTTAGGGGTTCATATAAGTTTTTTTTTTTGCTAAGTTCTGTCTCCTGGTTGTTATTGTGTTTGCCAATGTTTATCTTTCTTGATCTTCTAATGATCATATTTCATAGTTTCTGTAGCTTTCCCTTTCTTTTTTCTTTATTTCTACATTACAAAGTTCTCTTTACTTCATGTTGGAGCTTGTTACAGCTACATTTAGTATTTAAGCTTGGTTTTTACAGATGAGGAACATGCTTTTCATGCATATATATATACTGTAGCATTGATTTATGTTTTGTACATTTGATGTGGGATCGGAGCATTATACAAAATATGTGCAATTTATACACATTGTTTATACATCATTCGAGGGGATGTACACTGCAAGGTCCTTATGGTTTTAATGTATTTTAAATAAAAATACAGCAAATTATTTTTCATGTAGCTTTTTTGGGGTTTTGTTTTTTTGGTTATTGCATCAGAAGCATTATCTGTCAGGTAGGGCTGTGTGGCAGGCAGGATTAGGATCCAAAGGGTAAACTGAGCCAGCTTTATTTATCAGTTCTTCTCCTGGATACTTTAAATATTTCAGGCAGATGTTTTCTTATCAGAGTCTCTCTGAACATTACACAGACCACATCACAGTACCAAACGTGTTGCCTTTTTGAAGAACTCTGACCTTAAAAACTGACTGTATAAAAGAGGAAAAAGAGATTTCTGCCATGGTAAGTGCTGGGCCTTCCCACAGGGCCGGCATTTCCACCCCTGGGCGGAGCCGCCACATCATGCTGACAGGCTACACCTGAGCGTAATTGGAATTGCCGGCTTCTTAAGACCAGCGCTCAGACTCACACCTCGCCAGATCATCTGCAAACCTTTGTCAGTCAGGGTTTCCACAGTTTTGTCAGTTCATAGTAGTTTCATGTGTTTTCTGACGTTTGTGCTTTCGCCACTCTCAGAGGACCTCTGGACGTTGTCAAGCCGCTGCCGTCACCTGTTAGGATTTCAGCGCTGGTCTGTTCACAGTTTCTCCATGCCTGCCTGCCTCCCTGCCCAGCGCTCAGGACAATCATCTCCCCTCACCCGGACCACCTCCCCTCTAAGCTTTGCCTCTGCCTGTGCATGAGTAAGACTATTTACTGCCACTGCGAGTGTGTTTGGACCAGCTTGTCATGCCCTGCGTCTAACACCTGTTCTTCCTACTTTTCAGTGACTAAACCCTTACCTCTGCCCCCCCTCTCCTCGGGAGTTCCTGCACTGACAGATTTCCAGTGTCGGGTTCTCCATTCAATCCACGACAGCCCCACAGACACTTCTAGTGCACCTTCTAGTTTTGTTTCATAGAAATGCCAAGTCAGCCATGAGTTTCAAAGTAAAGGATTGTGAATTTCTGAGTTAAAACTGTTTGTCTCCAAGCGGAGTATTATGAAACATAGTGTGCCTCTAAGTTAACGTTATATTTAAATTCATGTCCCAGAGTGGAGTTTCTAGCGTGTGTTAAGTTTGTTTTGGTTGCCGCTAGTCCTCGGTTTCTTGTGAGTGTTTTTGAGTTATTCCTTGTTTACGTTGAGCAATTCTGAGTTATGGTAAGCACTTTGAGCACCTCTCACTGTCATTTGCTGTTTACATTAATTGCATCACTGTAAATAAAGCTTTGTCACCCTCAGTCCCTGCGCCTCAGAGTGTTGTCTGCCTTAGAGTCCGTTTTCCTACTGGCCTCGGGCCGTGACAATTTCTATGAAAGCTCCTTTTCAGAAATTCATGTTTTAGTTTCACTATCTCAAGGACTCCTTGAGATGTTACACTTTGTTTCATTATTACCTAAATACTTTTTATTACAGGAGGTTTCAAAATAAAAGCAGCAGTCAGCCTTAATTTGGGGAACAAAGCATTTAAAACTGCAGAAAATGCATCGAGGAAATCTATTTCGACACACTGTTATCCACAAAAATAAAACTTCCTCCTTAGGGTCAGCTTATATTTGAGGGGAACAACCTTACTTCTCAGAAACAAACGAGATAAAAGCAGAACAGTCTGGCACACAGTCTCTAAACCAGACTATATGACTATCATGTATAAAAGGAAACTTTATTTTTCTTTATTTATTATAGCCATTTTAATCATATCATAAATGTGAGGTTTGAACCTGGCCCTCCTGGTCTCAAGGTGGCTACTCATCTCACTGAGCCAAACTCATTCTCACTCATCTCTATCCACACCCATTCCTGTTAGAATGCAACTGTAACTTGAAAACTGTCAGTGTGAAAGAGGAATAAGAGGTTTCTTTGAAATCTGCTTTTCAGAAATTCAGACATTAACCCTTGTGTAGTCCTCAGGTCTGCTGAACCTGTTTAAAATGTTAATTAGAAGAAAAATTGTACAATTCATCACTATTTAAACCTCAAATTTCTTTGAAAAACTAAATCAATACATTTTCAATGACTCCTGCTGCTACTTTTCTCACGCAATATTGTTTCACTTCAAATGCTTTCATCTCTTTGCTCCCACATTCCTGCACATTTCACCCTTTGTCTTACAGAAACTGCTCTACAGTTTGTCACACTCCCAGCTGCAAACTGAGGGTGGGGTGCAACAATCAGTAGCTTTCTTTGTGTGGCTCCTTATCAGTCAAGATAGAAAAAAATAAATAAATAAATCTGCCAGAGAACCTCTGATTTCAGAAGAAAGATGATTTGAAAAATGATAGAGAGGATGTTTTTAGAACTATTTTGCCTTCATCGGATACTGTAGTACAGACAGGATGGCAAGGAGAGAGTGAAGAAGAATGACACACAGCAACTGTTCTGGGGCAGACTCAAGTAAAGACTCTAACCTTCAGTATGAGATGTTCCCTGATTTAAATTCTGTTCTAGAACCAGTAGCAACACAAAGAGCTGCAATGTATGTGTCCAATATGAACAGAAAAACACAGAGTGCATATATATACTATATAGTATAAATATACATAATTTTATGGAAAGAGATCTCGGATGTTGTTCGTACAATATATATTAACCATATATATTGTCTGTGGTGATTGGAAGTCAGATAAAGCAAATATCTATGAAGTATTTTTACATAAAAGCTTATGGTTCAATTGATTTAAAAACTCCACAATGCAGTGGATCCAACAGACACATCAATTTTAGACAAGTGTTTAATACATAAATCCCGCTGAGGAACACAGTGACAATGACAGTTTAAGTTTCAAAAGATCACATCTAACAGAGAATTTGCTAACTTCATTAAAATATTTACTGTATTCACAGTTAGAACTACTGAGGTTTCATTTTTAAATTTCTATCCACAGTTTCTTCACATTTTAAATGCTGCTCATAAACACTGAATGCTTAAGGATCATTTCGATCCTTCAGATCCCACAGTCAAAGTTTAAGTGCATCCTGAAGTCTGCAGCTCAAGCCCATAATTAATATACTACAACCTTGAGCTGCATTATATACATTTTCACTAGGTATGAAGGTCATCACATCAGGAGCCCATAAATTTTACTTTGCTAACTGTACTCCAGTCCCCTCCCTCTCTCTCTTTCTCTTTCTTTTGTATAGTTTGATGTTTATTAAAAAAATAATTTTTTAAGTAACAACTTTTAGCTGAAGTTTCATTAATTGATACCTTATCAATATGTTATGGTTATCATGAAATTATACTTTCATTCATAAAATAACATTATTGCATTTTATTAAATAAATTTTGTATTGTAAAAAGAGGTCAAATGAAATGGAAAATGGAAATGATGCATGTGAAACCATGTATCATTTTGAGTTGGCTATTGAGAAATGTGTTGCGCAAGTCAAGATTGATGGTCTATTGGATGCAAAAATTAAACCTCCTCACTGGGATCAGTTTATATTTGAAGACAACAGTCTTGTACCTTACTGACTGTCTTGTTTGTACTATTCTATGGACCTATGAGGACACCAATGTAGCTGGTTTTCAGGAGACGGAGGAAGTAAGTAAGAATTTCTTTTGTTTTTATTTTTTTATTTGGAATTTGAGTGGTGATAAATTTGTAGAAATTACAAAATAGAGCAATGTTCATGTTTGTTTTTGCAATTACAAAAGACTTCTAACACACATAGCATGCCTTAACTCTATCATTAAGCACTTTGTAAAGCTTAACGTAAGCTGACAAAGAAAAAAATCAAGAGAGTTTTCAAGAGAGAAGAGATGGTAAGAACTTTGTAATAGTAATTTAAGTGATGCAAGTTTACAAAAATCATAAATTGCACACCTTTCATGTTTACTTTTACAATGGCTGTTTAACTTGTTTAAAAAGGGGGTTTACAACATTTTATAACTGATATTTATAAAATACTTTATAACAAATAACACTTTTATAGTAAATTTTTAAAACAATATCAATATAATAGAAGCAATACTTCTGCTTGTAATGGATTTTTAGCATAATTTTAGCACAATTTCATCATTTAGTACTTCATCTGTGCCTTTCATTACTGCATCTGTCCCTTCCACCTCATCTGGGCATTTCACATCTACATCTGCTCCTCTTACTACAACATCTCCCCACCTTCTACCACATCTGACCCCTTAACTACCACTCCTGGCCTTTTCACAACCACAGAATACAGAATACAAAATGTATTTGTAATGTATTCCGTTACGTTACTCAATGAGAGTAACGTATTCTGAATACTTTGGATTATTTAATATATTATCATGCTTTTTACAACTACATAAATGTAATATTGCTGTGTGATTTATTACTATTACTGAAGGTTACTCGCCATACCAATACCACTAGATCTTTAAATCTTAATATAAATGAGTAACAGTAGGTTAACATTAGGTAAGGCTGCACTTTTTGCAGCGACCTCGTATAGAAAACTATTCCACATGTATATAAAACAGGTCTGCGGCTCCGAACAGTAGTAAAGGGACCTCTGGCTAATACGTCGGGCTCCGTGTCGGGCTCGTAGCCAAAAACTAGCTTTACTTTGTTGTCTGGGTCAACTTTGCTAGCGAGAGACAGAGAGAGGCGTTGAAAGGCTGCTTCAACGGAACTTATTGTTTCAGAGGAAAACACGAACACAGCGTACAGTCGAGTCTTAATAATTACAACTGGACTACACTGCCCATGAGGCTACATTCCTTAGGGCTATGCCTGTAACACTCTGCCTATTGCCTTCATATTAAATAATATTTTGAATAATAATTTTTAAGAATATTTCTTCTCATAATTATGTGGGCTGCAAGTAGAGGTGACATGGGCCACGAGATTGAGTCACAGGCATTAGAGCCTCTTAATGTGTGTTTTGTTTGGGTTTGCACCAGCATGGAATTACAAAAAATAGAGAGGGCATAGCCCGCATATGAAACAGGAAAAGACTGCCATGGAATCCCTTTATTTCAACAAAGTAACTGTATTCTAAATACCATCTTTTTAAACAGTAACTGTAACGGAATATAGTTACTCGTATTTTGCATTTTAAATACGTTATGCCAGTACATGTATTCCATTACTCCCCAACACTGCATCTGGCCCACCTTCTACCACATCTGACCATTTCAAAGCTACATTATTTCCTCTTACTACAACATCTGGTCCATCTTCTACCACTTTTGCCACTTCCAGCTCTGTCACTGGCCACCCTAGTACCACATCCAAACCTACACCAAAAGACACATTAACAACTAATTTATTTTAAAATAATATCAAATAAAGGCTGCAGTTTAACTGGATGTGAGTAATGCTGCCTGTAAAACTGCAGTTGGGTTCTGAGAAATTGTAGTGCACAAATCCACTTTGACACACTGGCTACAAAACTTCCTGTTTAGGTTAAGTTTATATTCATGGAAGACCATCTTGTTCCTCACTGACCATTACTCCTTCTGTATGGACACTAGTTCATCCAGTTTTCATGAGAGAAGAGATGGTAAGAACTTTGTTATAGTAATTTAAGTGATGCAAGTTTACAAGTTTCACAGCTTTCCATTTCACTTTTACATTTACAATGGCTGTTTAACTTGTTTAAAAAAGGGTTTTACAACATTTTATAACTGATATTTATAAAATATGTTATAATAAATTAAACTTTATAGTAAATTCTAAAATAAATATGAATACAATAGAAGCAACACTTCTGCTTGTAATAGATTTTTTTAGCATAAGAAAGAGATTGCTTTTATTTGGTTAAATAAAAGAATAGAAGAGGTTTTCAATTGGTTTATTTGGAGAGAAATAATTTTTATGATCTGGACTTAAATGACTCATGCAGTTGTTGTGGTGTAAATTTCAGGGATAAAGCATGTTATGACAAGTCCCCCAGTCTCAGTGGAAAGGCAACAATCTTTGAGTCGATCTTTTTCACTCTCTGTGAATATGGATCAGTTTATTAACCCTCTGAAACCCAGCACTGAATCTTTTGTGTTAAACCTAATTGTCCTAAAATTCATACCAGACTGCATGTATATGTGACATGTTTTCAAAGTGTAGGTTTTGCACACATGCAGAAATCTGTTCAAAGAAGTCCACTGGTTTTAGCGTTTCAATTTTCTTTTTTTTTTTTTTACTCATGTGAATAGGTGCTACATGCACTCTGCATATACACAATTTTCAGGCAAAATCAAAACAGCCATCTCTTTACAGTCTGACTCTCATGTGTGAAATATGCAAATACAGAGGACAGAAGGTCACTTAAATTACTAGAAATGTATTTATGTGTGATGACTCTGCAGTGATGACAGTCAAGGGTAGAATTTTTAAATAATTATATTCAAACAACAAAGAATGGCCTTACTGAATGTTTATGTTGTTTTTGACCATTTTCTTTGGATAAATAAAGATAATTCTACCATAAATTGATGCAGAAAAGGGGCAACTGGTGCATAAATATGATTTTCTGGTGGACAACTTCCAGACTTCCTGCTTCATGTCCCCAGCTCAGTTTTCTGCTTCTTACACTCTACTATCAGCTCTGCACAATTTACAGTTCCCCAAAATTGTATCTTGTACTGGGCTTTGCTGCAGACGCTTTTTTACTTCTGATAGGCTGTCACTTTGTTCGTAAATCACAGCCACATCACACTGTGTTCAACAGGGATTACTTGTACAGACACTGATCTCATTATGTGTTAATATTAAATATGAACATCCACCATATCTATATGTATCTATTAGGGGTGCAACGATACTCGTATTGATATTGAACCGTTCGATACAGTGCTTTCGGTTCGGTACGCATATGTATCGAACAATACAAAATTTTTAATTTATTTTATCAACTTTTCTTCTGACGATGCTGTCTGTGTTGAGCGCTCAGTGGATCTGCGTTCGACTACTCTGCCTAGGCTGCACTGTCGAGCGCAGATCCACTGAGCGCAGCGCAAGCTAGCAAGACAGAAGCTAAGCTCGTTGCAACATGGCAAATTGAACCTCCCCCACCCTCATTCAGATCTGGTCTTTGGAACTAATTTGGTCTTAATGTGAAGTATGACCCTGAAGGTAAGCACGTCATGGACAAAAGTAAAACAGTATGTCGGATGTGCCCCGCAATGCTCAATTACATTGGTGGGAACTACTGCGTTAGCGCAGTTAGCTCGTTAATGTGTTGACGCTGTCCAGCCCCACGCAAGGGGCGATCCGCGGTAGCTCGTTAACGGAGATTTGCCGTGTTGTGGCGTTAACGTCATTTCAACGAGATTAACGCTGACAGCACTAGTGGGAACACAACGAATATGACTGCACATTTACTCCGACATCATCCTAGTGCAAAGACAAGTGGAAGCAGACAAAAACAACAAGCACGCATGCTACAAACTTTACCCGAGTTATATAGACAGCCGTTAGCACATGATTCTCCTTATGGGGACCTGATATGTTTAATATGCTGCTGAGAATATAGCCCAGAAGAAGCGTATAGTATAGCTTTTATTTTGGAAAGAGCCATTTCTCTGTAATAAACTCTCTTTTCCAAAGATGAGTGATTTCTCGATTAGATAGATTTATTTTTTTTATTACTTTGTTGTTTCAGCAACATTAAATTTAAAAACTGTACTTTTGAGTTAAAATATATATTTATAATTGTAATAAATAACAAATTAAGTAGGCATGAACATTTTTTTTTGTATCGAAAAAATATCGAACCGTGACACCAAAGTATCGAACCGAACCGAACCGTGAATTTTGTGTATCGTTGCACCCCTAGTATCTATCTATATCAGTCTATTAGTAAAACGCTTTACAATTAGTTTTTTACTTTTTCTTTTTTCTCCTTTTACCTGGCATAGGGCCCATCAGTGAAGGTACAGCACCTCCTGCCCCTTGCTGCTGTCGTCCTCCTGTACATTGTTCCCACTGAACCTGAAGTCGTGGGATCAATAGCAGAATGCCTTGACTTTTTTCTTCACCAAACTCCACCAAACATCCCAGGAATTCTGGAGAAAGGGGAAATCCAGGACCAGAACAGATACAAACCAATTTGCCAGACTTTGAATGACAAAAGAACATTTATGACGCTCTACGACACCTTGAACAAGATTCCACTTTTTTCTGCTGTCAAGTACAGAGGAGGTGGAGGAAAGAGACCTAACCCCGATTGGAAGATTGAACCACAGGTTGTTTTTTACAAAAAAGTCATCTAAATAATGCTATTGTTCTGCTATGTACTTGTAATAACATTTATTTATTACAGTGAATCTAAATATCCCACCATGTGGACATCAAATCATCTGCTCACATTGCCACCTACAGCACTAAACAATTTTCACATTCAGTTATCCGATTTATAATTACTATAATGTTTTCCATTACAAAGTCATGTTTTACTATGCAGGGCATTGTTCAGTATATTTCTATATAACTGCATAGAAATGACTGCAACTCACAACTTAAAGTGACCTGTTGTGTTTAACCCTATTATTCTCCTCAGATATTACTAACCCTAATATTACTTACCCTTGGCCTCCAGTATTATGCATTGAATACATAAATAGTACCTCGATAAAGAAAGTCTAGCACCACCATCAGTCCAAACTTTTCATTTAGAATAAATATATCTTGAAAGGTTTGCATTCAAATTTTTTCACATTTCAATTACTGAGTTGTACCAAAGCCTCAATGACAGTAAAGCATTTTCCAGAGGACATTTCTTTTTTAGATACGGATTGCTAACTATCAAAACTGAATACTTAATCCTAACCCTTACCCTAAACCTAAACCTTTTTGAGATGGAAAAATGCCTTGAAACTTGTGGGGCTGTTGGTCCCCACAAGCATAGTAAATTTCCAATTTTTAGTCCCCACAAAGATATGTAAAATCAGTCACACACGCATACACACACACATACACACACAATACTTGGATTTGAACAATTTGCAAGCCACACTGCGAGAAGTATCAAAGTTCTCATGGGAATGTACTCCCCACCCCTCTTTCATGTATCAACTTCAAAGGACAAACTCTGCAACTGCAGGTGTAAGGATTTTAGGTAACACACATAGACAGACGTGCTTTACATAGCTAAAAAAAAAAACTTGGAGTCAAATTGACCCAAGAGAACCACCAATGTATGCAAAATGTGTACAACTCATTGAAAAAAAATATCATAATGAAAAATTTATGCTTTATCATTTGTCCTCATCAAAATAGGAAAAGACGTGAACTAAAAAAAAATAAACATTTAAGTATTATTATTTGAATGATTAACATTGAATGGGGTCAAATTGACCCCAAGGATGATATGAGGGTTAAGTGACAGAGATTTGCAGAATATATTTATTCTACTTTGGAGCAACAATGCATACATCACTAATCTACCCTTTTTATTTTGACAGCTTGAACAATCAGGACACAATGACAATATGAAAAGCCAAAAAAAGCCTAAAAGGGCAAACAAGGAGAAAAACAAGAACGAGAACATCATCTGCAACAACCAGGCTCGCAACCAAGACTACAGAAACAACCAAAGTTTTGACAGAGGACATTTATTTCCAAGCTCTTATGGATCTGATCAGATTGAAAAAATGTCGACTTTTACTCTGACTAACATTGTTCCACAACAAGACGAATTCAACAATGGAAGATGGAACAGAATGGAAAACTGTGTCAAATGTGTTCTGAATAAATTCTGCATTAATAACAATGAGGAAATAGAAGGCTTTATAGTAATAGGAGCACTGCCCAGCAACAGTAGTCTCAACAACAGGATCAGTATTCCTTCAGTGCTCTGGTCAGCATTCTGCTGCTTCAGTAAAAGTCAGAACAGCTGGCTGGCAAGTGCACACTGGGGGGAGAATGTGGCAGAAGGCCCTGAATACCTGCAGACACAGAAATTAACAGAACTCCACAGAACCCTGGGAACTGAAGCTTTTCCTGGAACACAATGTCCTCTTGACACAACTGTCACTCCCTTTTATTCAGATCTTAACCCTACCTGCAACTGCCTACCAACCATGTTGAGTACATCTGCCCCTCCTACTTCCACAGGTACCCCTTCAGTTTCTTTTTCTACTACAACATCTAATTCACCACGCCCTAGCAGTACCGCATCCTTTTATTCTACTGCAACATTTGTTCCTATCACCACTGATAAGTCTACATCTAGCTCTATTCCTATGGTATCTGTCTCTTCTTCTACCACAATTTCATCATTTAGTACTACATCTGGGCCTTTCATTACCACATCTGTCCCTTCCACCTCATCTGGCCTTTTCACATCTACATCTGCTCCTCTTACTACAACATCTGTCCCACCTTCTACCACATCTGGCCCCTTAACTACCACTTCTGGCCTTTTCACATCTACTTCTGCTCCTCTTACTACAACATCTGCCCCACCTTCTACCACATCTGCCACATCTAGAATTTTCACATCTACGTCTGTTCCTCTTACTACAACATCTGGTCCACCTTCAACCACAACTGGCCCCTTCACTGCCACATCTAGAATTTTCACATCTATGTCTCTTCCTCTAACTACAACATCTGGTCCACCTTCAACCACAACTGGCCCCTTCACTGCCACATCTAGAATTTTCACATCTACGTCTCTTCCTCTTACTACAACATCTGGTCCACCTTCAACCACAACTGGCCCCTTCACTGCCACATCTGGCCATTTCACAGCTACATTTTTTCCTCTTACTACAACATCTGGTCCACCTTCTACCATTTCTGCCACTTCCACCTCTGTCACTGGCCACCCTAGTACTAAATCCAGACCTACACTTAAAGACACATTAACAACTGCTTTACGGCTAACTACTACTCTCCTTACTACCACTCCACTTCCAACTATCAAACCCCAGACTTCTACTATTCCAACAACACTTCCCCCAAGTGCCAAAACTATTGCTGCTACAACAAAACCTTCCACTACAACCACAACTAAAAAGAAGCAAGACTATGAAAGCAAAAAAGAAAAAACTAATAGACAAAATGAGGGAAGTCCAGTTCCCAATTCAGTTAATGCGTTTGAACAAGCTGTTTTAGGAAAAACACTGATTACAACTGGAATTGGGGTATTAGCTGCAGTTGGAAGTGCTTTGGGAATAGTCGGAGCTGGAAGTGCACTGGGAGTAGGTGGAGCTGGAAGTGTATTACCAGTGGGTGGAACTGGATTTGCATCAGAAGGTGGGAGAGCTGGAAGTGTGAGAGCTGTAGGTGAAGCTGGAAGTGCATCAGCAGTACAGGGTGCTGGAAGTGCTTTAGGAGTAGGTGAAACTGGATTTGCATCAGAAGTAGGTGAAGCTGGAAGTGCATCAGCAGTAGGTGAAGCTGGAAGTGCATCAGCAGTAGGTGAAGCTGGAAGTGCATCAGCAGTAGGTGGAACTGGATTTGCATCAGAAGTAGGGAGAGCTGGAAGTGTGAGGGCAGTAGGTGAAGCTGGAAGTGCATCAGCAGTACAGGGTGCTGGAAGTGCTTTAGGAGTAGGTGGAACTGGATTTGCATTAGGAGTAGGCGGAGCTGGAAGTGTGGTAGCACTAGGCGGAGTTGGAAGTGCATCATTAGAAAGTGGATATGGAAGTGAATTACTAAGAAGCAAAGATGGATGTACATTATTAGGAAGTGAAAATGGAAGTGCCTCTTTCAAAGGTGAAGATGGAAGTGCATCATTAGGAAGTGAAGATGGAAGTGCATCATTAGGAAGTGAAGATGGAAGTGCATCATTAGGAAGTGAAGATGGAAGTGCATCATTAGGAAGTGAAGATGGAAGTGCATCATTAGGAAGTGAAGAGGGCAATGAATTACCAGGAAGTGGAGATGGAAGTGGATCATTAGGAAGTGAAGATGGAAGTGAATTACTAGGAAGTGAAGATGTAAGTGCATCATACTGCGTCTGCATCTTCCAGCAGATCTGTTTCTCTTGCTTTTCAAACCATAAATGCTTCTTATCCAACAACAAATGCTCATCACTTAAACTCCACTTCAGCTGAGTTTCTCATTTGCAGTCTACTTTCTCTTCACCTCCACCTCCAACCTCAGACCAACAACCAAATCCCCCTATCCCATGTGTTCCTATTACACAGGTCACTCACCAGATGGTCCTTGCCTCCAACCAATTGTTATACCAATACAACAACAGCTAGATTTGTCCTGGAATATTATACTGACTCTGGATGGCATTATCTTGACCTCCAGTAACACTGAGGAAACTTCAAGTTGTTTTTGACCAGAATATGTCCTCCAATCTCTTCTATTTGCTTAATATCGCTAACATTAGAAACATTCGATCTCGGAGTAATACTGAAAATCTACCATCATTAAATCTAGAGTGGACTTTTTGATTCATTATTATCAAGCTGCTCTTAAAGCTCATAGAAAAAAACTTCAGTTGATCCAAAATGCTGCAGCAAGATTACTTACAGGGAGTAGAAATAGAGAGCATATTTCTCCCATATTGACTTTTTTTCATTGGCTCCCTGTTACATCTAGAATCTAATTTAAAATCCTTCTCCTCACACACAAGGTCTTGCATAATCAGACCCCATCTGATCTTAATGACTTTCTAGCACCATACCACCTCATTAGAACATTTCAATCTCAGGATGTGGCTTATTGTGGTTCCTAGAGTATTTACACGTATAGTGGGAGGTAGAGCCTTTAGTTTTTAGGCCCCTATTCTGTGGTACCAGCTTCCAGTTTGGACTCTGAAGGCCGACACCGTCTATAATTTTTAAGATTAGGCTTAAAGACTTTCCTTCCCACTGTCACCAAGTGCTTGTTCAAAGGACGTTGTTTGGTTTGGGAAGATTTTCTCTGCAATATTGTATGGTCTCTTTCTTATAATACCTTATAAAAAGTACCTTGAAGTGACTGTTGCTGTGATTTAGCACTTCATAGATAAAATTGATTTGAATTAATTAAACAAAACCAACTGATGATTTCTTTCAATCTTATGTTTTATTTAATTAATATGAAATGAATATGCATCAAACACTAATAATAGAATTTATTTACTCTTTTTTTGCTTCCAAAATCCATTAAATGTATATTGAAAGAAATTGTGGCTTGTCACTTTCTTTTGACAACATTAAGCCCACACACACTGATAACACAACAGCAGCAGCGGTCGTGACACTTTCACAGTTTAACGTAGAGTCAGCAACCTGTGGAAACCCAACTTTGTAGCTGCTCTTTCATTTATATACAGCAGGAAATCTGCACTTCCAGGAGTTGGATTAAAATAAGAAGAATAACTGTTACTTTGGTTTTACAATATATTTAAATTATACAGCTTGCTGTATATGTAAAATAACGGCTGATTGAATATTAAATCATATAAAATACTGTATTAATTAAACCCAGTTAGTATTTCAAAATATAAAAAGACTTTTTTAACAACCCAATAGAAATGTGGGCCAATAAACTCAAGTTAAAGGTTACATTTTTTATGGCTTATTATAGATTTTTTTAAATTTATTATTTTATGGAATTTGACCTTTGACTGACCTTTGACATTACATGCAATGTGTTTGCATGTACTATGTTTTGTTAGAGGTTTTTGGATTTTTATTGAGTAATACTGCAGAGAATCATAATGTTAATAAATTAAATCAGTGACTGTGACATCACAGTTAGCTTGAATACCAAAGGTCACACCTTTCAGCTGTTGTTTACACAGGAAAACCCTGTAGCACCCTCACTGTGCAATTACTAACACTCAGACTGGCCAAGAGTAACATCAGCCAGCCACTCGGCTTCACATACACAGACAGACTGGTCTTACTGAAAAGCCTCCTTTTTTTCCTGTCTCCTCAACCTCTTCCTGCCCTCTTCTCTCTTGGCACACAACTTGGAAGGAATCAGCCTTTCATTACCTTTAGAAATACTGCAGTCTAAGCTCCTATGATGTAATGTCAACTAAATGCTCCACTCCCACCACAAAGCCAGTCACAAGAACACTCTACTCACTGTTCACTGAGATCACTCAGCATCACAGCTCAGCATCAGTTAGACTTCACGAAAAATTCAGAGACGAAAAGATTGAGTGATTTCAGTTTTCAGTAAAAGTTATTGGAAACGTTTAGCATTCACTTTCAGTGTCCAGTCCAAACATTTTTGTGTGTCAACAGTTTGATGCGCAAACATGTTAAACGGCATACTCACAGTTATTTTGTGGCAAAAGAAGTTTGGTTGGCTTTGACTGTTTTCCAGTTTTAAGAGGTGGTTTAAGTACATGCTGGAAAACTTGATTGAGTGCTGTGTCCCAAATAAGACCAACATCTGTTGTTTATTGTCAATTATTGTAGAAAAAAACTGAACAGTTCACACACTGCAAAACTTCACATTCCCTATTCATCGCATCTACTACATGGTGTTTTAAGCACACTTGCCCTTCATTATACAATGGCTGCATCCCAGTTCAGGGTCTGCAGCCTTAAAGGTCGCATTTTAAGGCCGATTACGTCACAGCGACGCAACAAAGGCTGTCCCAATTCAAAGAGTGCTTGAAATGCGGCCCTCAAATGCCTCCTTCATTTCCCTGAATTCTAAGGATGGGTCGGCGTATCCTTCATGGTCCAACATATCCCAGACTTCATAGCGCGGCGGTGGGTGTGGATAATTTTGCTGAAAAAAATGGTGGATGGCTGAAGTGGGGCAGCTGACGAGTAAACTTTCAAAAGTAAGTACTGAATGTCACTTATTCATGTGCTAATGTTTAATAATGAAGAACATTAAAACATAATTGTTGGCCACATGTCGGCAAAGTTATGTGACATTAGTGATGTTTGTACCCATCTTGGTTTTAAAGCCTTTACTTTAAAATATACGCCGTTAGATAGTCGACCTTAATCTTACAGAGAATGTGATGATTTTATGGATAATTAAAGTCAGTCATATATCCACAAACACAACAAGCTGAAAGTCAGTGATGCTGCTCGGTTTGCAGTCCTGAATATCACGGCACAAGCAGGATTCACTGCACTGCTAATGTTAGCTATGTTATATTGCTGCCTCTGTTCGGTGGTGTCGAGCCAAAAGGACTTTGACGAGTGTTTGAACGAGCTGACGGTTCACTCGTTAAGCTGAAAGAAAGATGCTTTAATCACAGGAGTCACACATGTGTCCACTGTACCATCTGGGAACTCTTCTTGTTTAGCACTCGTAATAACACAAACACTAAATCCTCCTTCTCTTGTGCTGTTGTGTAGCAGTGTATACACCTGAGACTGTCACCTGTCTGTCTGTCCTGCTCTCTCTCTCTTATTTTCTCTCTGATTGTGTAATAAAAGTATGAACATGTATTTATAAGTTACACTTGTGTTTGAATCCTGCAGCTTATCACACATTTGATTTCCATGTGTGACAACTGCAAGTGTCCAGAGTGAGGACAGACTGAGGGACCCACTGCTGCACATCGTCTGTGAGGCTTTGCACCCCTGATGATCCACCAGGACAAACTCAGCAGTGTGTGAGGAAGAGGAGGAGGAAGAGCCAGCAGCAGCTGACAGATGGAGAGAATAGACAGACTGTTCCCTGTTTGTGAAGGACTGCTAGGAAAGTTTAGAATAACTAATTGTCTGTCCTGAATCAGTCTTATTAGGTAATGTTCAAATAATTGTATCATTCCAGTGTTTTCAGTGTGGGAGAAAGTACTCAGGGCCTTCAAGTTACACACTATGAAAGGCAGCAACAAGTTTAATGTTCAGAAACGTAAAGTATGTATCAGCAGCAGAATGGAGCTAAAAATAAATGTTTGTTTCAGTTCTATGAAGCTTTGAGTATTTTGGATTAGTAGCACTGCTGTGTTTGTTGCATCATATTGCTGTAATTGTTTATATGCTTTATATATTCTGAGGTAAGTTGATCTATAGTTTTACATCATATTCTATAAGGATGTTATGTGTTTGGATACTTTCTGCCCAGTTTGACCCATTTAGCAGAAGTCAGCCTGTTTAAGGCTCTGATATCTATTCTGTATGACTTAAAGCAGTTATGACATGGTCTGATTTTCTCACCCAATAAAGGAATATTTAATGTATCAGTCAACTCTTCATTCTATCAGACACAGTTATCACAGCTCGTACATGTTCTTTTTATACATATATGTAAGCACTGAGCCAAATGTAATGTAATGCCAACCTACTGAAAGAACAATATATATACACTGTCACAGATACTTGTCTTTGAGTGAAGATTTAAGGTGATAGGAAATATAAATAACTACAACTTCAATGTTTACTGAAGCTCAGTATTTGACAGACAGTTCAAGCTGCGCTAATAACTAACAATGATAAATATAATAATAACTTTAATATTGGCCATATTATATCTACATTACCAAAGTAGGATGCCTCAGATACTTATCAAATCACACAAAGCTCATATAAAAACAAACAAACAAATGAACAAAATATGTTCTCCTTCATTTCTGTCAAACAAAGCTGTATGAAACGTTTCCAGCTGTTAGGCAACCTGGGCAGCGTGACGGAGGCTAGACCGTCCCATTTCACAAGCCTACAGGCCTCGCACTTCCGGCTTCAGCGGTCTTTGAGTACACGGCCCTTGAGGACCGTTAAGGCTGCGTACTTTAAGGCTGCAGACCCTGAATTGGGATACAGCCATACATACATGTTTTGGTGCGTGCAACTGGTCCGTCGGGTTATTGTCTCCCCAGAAACATTTCCGTTGTGTCTTGTGTGCTTTTGCAGCGTTTTTCTTTTTGCAGCGTTTTTCTTTTTGCAGCGTTTTTCTTTTTGCAGGTGTTTTTCTTTTTGCAGCATTTTTCTTTTTGCAGCATTTTTCTTTTTGCAAATGTTTTCTGTAGTTGCAGTCCGTTTGGCCTCTCAGGGCCACCATACATACTACATTATATGGATTGCATGGATTTTATGCAATAATACTGAAGAGAATCATTACACACAGCCTTCAGAAACTATCATGTAATTTGCAACCAACACATTTTACAACTTGAATCACTTCAGTGAACATAAAGCTCTTATTTACACACCTGTCTATAAATTCCTCAGTAATATTGTAAAAAACCCAAACCTTTCTATGTGAAAAATATTTCCTTAACCCGTTTCTAATTATGCCATTTTAAGAGTCATCAGTCTGTTCATATTTGTTCACATTTTTTATGCATGCTGTGGATTCAGCTGTATAAGTAATGTGTAACTTCCTCTGAAAAAAGAACTAAAAAATGAATTTACTTAACCTAAAAGAAAGAACACAACTAAAAAAAAAGGGAGTAAAAGTAGACATTTTTTACTGGCAGCTTGACCTCATTAATGCCTGTGGCTTTTCTAGCCAAGTTTTTTTTTTCCTTCTTCTTAAATCTAAACCTTTGTCAAAAAAGTCTCACGAAACATCTTGTCAGCTGTGAAGCTCTTTTACACAGTACTGTAACACACTGCTTATAACTTTGCATTTTATGTTTTGTGGAGCTGTATGTCCAGATTTTACTCTTTTGCACCCTCTGGTGGTGAAGTATAGAGGGTTCAGTTGTTTGCAGGTTGGCTCTCCACCCAGCCACTTTATGCTGGCACACATGGTGTCTGCATGCTGCAGCTCGTGCAGAAAATATCGTTCAAAAAGAAGAAATAAGTGAGAAAGAAGGCCATAAAGGACTATTTAGCCCCTCTTGGATGTCAGCTCACGAGGTTTGTGTATTTTAAATGTTTTATTTTCTGTATTTAAGGACTTTTGATTGATTGACACTAAGTACAAGAGTGCATTTTGATGTGATGTTTTGTTTTATTGTTTTGAGTAGTTCTCACGGGTTGTCAAGACCAGAATAAAGCCTGTTTTATAACTCTACCCTCAAGTGTTGTGTGCCCAATCATTAACAAAAGTGATGTCTAATGACTCATACGTTCTACACTAATAAACAAATCTAAATAAATCTGAAATTTCTGGTGTTCTTTGTGTAACTGCTAAATCTAAAATTCAGAATAACAGTCACAAGTTTTATTTACAAAAACATGTGAAGCTATATTAAGTGCAGGAGCAAGGGAAGGAAGGGAAAAACACAGTCCACTCTTCAGACACTCACGCTCACGATCTCTCCACACCACTCTGCCAGACTTCAGGGAAATGGGACTAGAACATCAACTCTCTGGTGAGTCCCTTGCATATTTTTAAACCCAGCCCCCCTCCCCAAAATCTAATCCTGTGTGTAAAAATATCTGGAAGCATCTCAACTGCTTTGGACTCTCTTATGTAGACTTTGCATAAAAACACGTAGAACTTGAACACACTCCATCACACCTTTTATGGTCTATACCCACATACTGAAAAAAACTGATGCCTGAGGACTCGTCAAGTTCCACATTAACAGACAGCTATAAATAACTTATACACAAACAACACCAGCCGTCTCTTTTTAATTGCTTAAGCTAAAATTATACTTTGGAGGTGTGCTCGTAAGCAAACCTAGATGACCAGCCGAGTTAAAACAACAAAATTACAATCTTTAAACACCTGCAAGTTATAATGGATTACAATGGAGTGCCAAAACCACATAGACACTACAAACAATAAATTCAGAGAACTCGAGGGAAGAATCTGTGCTGCAAAAAGCTGAGTCAGGCAACTTATGGACTCCGTTTATTCATGTATGAGTAAGTCAGTGAACTTATGATATCATGTCAACTGATTACTGCACGCCAGTCACAAGAACACTTATAATTCAGATCACAGCAGGTAGACTGAACAGAAAATCCAGAGGGCAAAATATTGAGTGATATCAGTTTTCAATAAAGGTTATGACAAACTTCAGACATTTAGTTTTAATCCAAATACATTTTCAACAATATCAACAGTTTGATGTGCATACATGCAAAACAACGATTAATAGTAATAGTAGCCAAAGAGCGTGTCAGATTTGTCTGATTTCATGTTTTACTGGTGGATTTGTGTGCGGACATACTTCTTCGATCTGTCTTTCCCATACAAAAGCTGTGTCTGCCATTTCTGAGAGTTAACACTAGGTGTGGGCTGCGATACGTGGACCACACCATGGCTCCACAGTGCGGGACCAACAAGTTAGAAAACGTTTGTTTGTTGCTGGGTCTGTGGCATCTTTTGAAATTACATGTCAGTTAAAAAACGTTACTCCAATTTTGCTCGCTTCTCTTTTGCAGAGCTAACTAGATGCTAAATACTCAGAATGAATAAGTCGTCCTAACTAGTGATGTGCGATACCACTGATTTCCTTTCCGATCCGATACCAAGTATTATTCAGGGTGGTATCGACGATACTGATCCGATACCGATACTTTATACAAAAACCTATTTTATTTATTGTATCTCAAATTATAGCGTCATAATGATTACAGGACATCAGATTACTTGTTCTTATCACTTAATAATGCAGAGTTCATCATATAGAAATAAAAAAAACTGAAGTTGTGCGCTATTTGAACACCTTGCCTGCCTGCAACACTAAAGGACGCCGTGAGAGACGTCTGTCTCGCCCCAGCAGCACCTGTCCCTCTCCTCCTCTTCAGTTCGTCTCAACATACACTCCTCATATTCTGTGATATGATTTACTCTGAGGTGTTTGACAAGGTTAGTGATGTTGCCACAACCATACATGCCAACCCTCCCGATTTTTCCAGGAGAATCCCGGAGCCACCATTCTCCCGAATTTCCACCCAGACAACAAAATTGAAAAACCATATTGCAGAATTCATAGCGCGGCCGAGCCAATTCCAGTTTCCAACAATGGCGGCAGCTACTTAGTTTTAATATTACTCTTATTTCTCTTTCTGGGTCGCAAAAAAAAACAACTTTTAACATATTTTGAGGTGAGAATGAAGCTGTGTAAACTTCAAATATCTGATCCCATCGACACATCGTTTTCAAACCCCCGCGGCCTTTCGCTACTCGGGTTAAACATGATATATAAGTCACTTTGATAACTTAAAAATGTTATTGTTTGGCTTTTTCAGTGTTTTATTTGTTTGTGAGTAAATCGATTTGGCTGAGATTAAAGTTATTAGATTAGATTAAATTAAATTTAACTTTATTAATCCCTCGGGAGGGTTCCTCCGGGGTTTTCACACAGCTGAATAAACATCAAACAGAAAACTAATTAAAGAAAGTGTGAGACGGTCGAGAGTTTACGTCAGTGCCCGGTTATATTTTAGATAGCAAGGAGCAGACGGCTGAGTTTCACTCCACCGAGGGAGCTCATGACGTACTACCCGGCTTTCTTTAGACCGCGAAGGGCGGGTCCTCAGGTGGAAGCAGCCTCTGAATTTGGACACCCCCGCTGTTTCCGGGCCGGCCAATAATAACGGTGACATTTAACGTATTTTATCCGATAAATAAACCCTGTAAAATGTATTTATCACCCCCCAACAGCCCTTTTGAATGTCTCCCTAATTCTGAGGTCTCAAGGTTGGGAAAGTATAGCCACAACACCTCACTCTTGGAGCACTTTTTTGCCACATGTATCGCAAACCATGTCTCAGCTGTTTGTGGAGGTAAAATACGCTCAGCCATTGTTGTGAGTGCGCGCGCCAAAGGGCTGCGAGACATTTATACAGCCGTATTTCGCACATGACTATGAAAGGCGGAAGAGGAAGTCGTTTCTTTGAATGTAGACAATCCGAATGTTATAGTTTCTTTCCACTGTGTTGCTGTTAATGATAAACTACAAATTAACCCTAAATTACTAAAAATATCGATATTTTAATGTGAGAATCGATTCTAGAACATAAATGACTGGTATCGGAGGAATCGATATTTCAGGATCGATCCGCACATCACTAGTCCTAACATAGTTATCTTAAGTAAGCTTTACTTAGTTTTTTAGGCAATGAATTTCCATATTTTCTTTAAGTTCTGGGAACTACCGTATTTTCGGACCACAAGGCGCACCGGAATATAAGGCGCACTAAGCGAAACAAAACTCATTCTTCTTGCTTCCTCCACTTCCGTCCCATTGATTCATTAATGCTGAATTCTCTCGCAGCTGCTCTATTCCCATGTTCTACTGCATGACTGACAGCCTTGAGTTTGAAATCTGCTTTGTAAGCATGTCTCTTAAGAGGTGCCATTTTGGGATTGTTATACACAGACAGTACGGTAATATTATGTTGAAGCACAGTACGTATTACTCAACAAGGCTTCTGACTATGGTAGCCGTAATGTTCTGACAATCCATCAAGCGGTGCGGCTTGGTTACCAGCTAACCAAAGTTGTATTAAAACATTTTGACAGGTTTGTCAAATAACATAAATTAAAATAGCACACGGTTTTGCCTCTTTCACTTGTTTTTATGCAAAATCCTCTGGTGACTGATACATGAAAAGGACTGCCTTCCACGTTACTGTTTAGGCTGAAATGATGGTGAGCCTAAACAGTATGATGTATGTATGTAACAGTATGACATGATGATGTTTGAAGGCTCATCATATTGTCATTTTTCTCTTGTTCCAACTTCTTGACAACCAAATTGAATTTCAAATATAACAATTAAAATCAGTTTTAAATACACTGTCTTTGATTTTGTTGAAACATGTCTCTCAAGTCTCTTAATGTCAACAAGTTTTTAACCCAATATAATAATTTTAAAGAATACTAATTATTCACTGCAAGTTATGTCCCACAGCATATGTGTAATCATCTTGCTAAAATATTATTTTTTTATTATTATTTATAATGTTTATAATCTTTTAAATAAACCTTAATTATGTCTAAGGGAAAACAAACATAATTTTAACAATAATTACTGTTCTACAAGTATCATAGCCATTGTAATTATACATATGTGGGATATAAACCATTCATATTTGTCATGACTATGTGCAGGCAGGAAGGAAAAGGATCCAATATGCAGACTCACAGAGGCAGAACTCAAAAACCACAGCTTTATTGCTGGCAAAAGACAAAACAAAACTGAAACTGGGACAGCTAGAAACTGTGGATGAAAACAGAGCACACAGGCAAGTATGAGGGACGACGTGACAACGAGCAGGAACACACGCAGACACTAAATACAGAAGAGGAACAGGGCAAAGAGCAGACACCTGGGAAACACGGCTGACACTAATCACACAGACTAGACGGGGGAGAGCAAACAGAACATCACGCACACAGACCGAAGACTATCAAAGTAAAACTGTAAGTACACTGAATTTTACAGACTCAGACCCACAAGTACACACTATGACAACACGGACATGACAACAGAGGGAACACAGACACGTGGGACCAGGGTAGGCACAGAACAGAGGGGCTAAAAATACAAACAGAAACCAAAATCACAGGAAACTCAAGATACTAGGTCAAAATGACCCCGAAACGTGACAATATTACCATAATCCATTTATGGCTACACACATTTTGACTGGTGTAAAAGTGGTCACATCAAAAAATGTTTAGCTTGAACTGAGAAACATAATGTTTCCTTGTTTCTTTTTATTTTGTTTCTTCTGTTGGAAATTGTTTTGGAGTACTTTAAATAGGACATGCCGAAGCAGAAGGTTTAACATTTTGAATGTACACTTAATTAAATCATGTTTATAACAATTAATGGTATAACAAAAGTCCATCCAGAAGACTGTAACACTTACAAAAAAGCATAATATTTATGCTTGCAATATAACCTTTAGTTTAAAGTCTGCCTTGGGGACCAGTCCTTGTAATATTTTTGTGTTTATTTGTGTGCGTGTGTGTTTTCATTTTTGTTTTTTTACATTTTGATAAGATTTTTATTTAATTTACAGTAAAATAACTCTTCTCCAAAGTTGTTGCTTTTCAAGAGCTTCTTTTGTTTTAAAAGAACTGCAGCTTAAGCTGTGGTCAGTTTTACTGTGGGAAATGATGCATGTGGAAATCTGTGGTCGAGTTCTGATAAAATCTACTCAGCACCTCCACTGTGATACACATGGATACAAAAATTACTTTTTTTTATTATTATTATTATTATTTTTACAAAAACATCTTTGTACTTTCTTTGTAATTTGGGTGATTGGAAATCAAAATGAAATCAAAAAGAAATTACAAAGAAAGACAGTTTTCATTTTCACTTTGCATTATACATTTCTACAATTAAGCATGGAACTAGCATGGTCTAAGGGTATTTATGTCTCTAAAGTTAATCGTCTCAGTTTGTGTCATGGACCCTGAGTCCTCAACACTTTCTATCTCTCTTTTTTGTTATTGTTGTGGTCTCAAAGTTTTGGTTTTAAATTTGACTCCTTGTGATGTAACTGGTTTGTAAAAAATTATTTCTGTTGTGTCCCATTTACAGAGTTTTGGTTCATGTTTTTATTCTGATTCTAGCATGTCGAGCTATAGTGTTACTGTATTTTTCATATGTCGTGTCCATCAGCTTTAATAAGCAGACATATGACCTAAATGTACATTACATAACACATGCATAAAAATAGTTTTACTGTATTTGACTTCTTGTTCTTTATTCTGACACAGTTTCTGTTTTGAGTTTCTCACATGCTTAGTTCACTCTGTAATTTCTCTGTCTGTTCCCACATCTCTGATGTCACTGTTTCTTCTGGTCTCTTTTGAGTATTTTTCCCTAAGTTACTTTCTGCTTTGCTTTGAAATTCAGTTTTCTTACTTCTTACTGATTGTTCTCATCTTTGTCTTGTTCCTAATCAACTCTCCAAGTGTATTTTTATGCTCTACATCTGTTTTCATTTGTTTGGATTTTGGGTCACCGTTTAATTTGCAGAAAGATTTGAACATGAGCAGAAATCTATAAAATTCTACATAAAACTATCTATAAAAGTCCTGCGGTTTAGAAATGAAAACATATGGATGTTTAAGCAGGTTACTTACAGACCTACTCTCATGTTTGGAACCAGGCAAAAACAGAAACCTTGAAAAAGGAAATCATCGCTAAATGTGCACTGTCTTCTGTCAAGACACCCGTACCTCCTCATGCCACATTCAGGTTTCCACCTCTGTGTTTTTATTGTCAGACTAAACTAAAGTAGTTTTATATGCTCTCCATCAGGAACCACTTTTTCTTTTTTCTTGTATTGAGATATTTTGATATATTTCTGAAAAATATCTTTTATATATATTGACATTAAAATAACAAGTTTAGTTAATCATCCATATCCTATTTCTTTTGATTTTGATTTTATAAAAATGTGTTATTACAGTAACAAAGTTGCTTTTTAAGAAATACATTTTCTTTTATTTTAAAAGAACTCCAGCAGAAGCTGTGGTCAGTTTTACTAAAAGAAACTATGCATGTGAAAATGTATGACGGGGTTTTGTGGAAACCTACTAGCACTTCCAGTCAGCTGGACTCATTGATACAAAAAATGAACTTCCTCCTTCGGCTCAGTTTATATTTGAGGAAGGCACTCCTGGTCTTCACTGGGTGTCTTGTTTCCTCCGCTGTATGACCCTTTAACAACAGAAGTTCAGCCGGTTTTTACAAACAAGTGGTGGTGAGAATTCTTTCAGTTTATTTTATTAATCTTCTTAATTTCTTTATAATCTGGGTGATTGCAAATTAAAATGGAGAGAAATTACTACATAAACCCTCTTCAAGTTTACTTTCACAGTATGTATGTCTAATATTTACTATTTTATATTTTCTGAAACTAATATTTATCAAAGAAAAAGTAACTCATACAGTCCTGTCTGCATGTGTGGACACTTTCTGTCATGATCTCAAAGTATATGGTTAATGTATCTGAGTTAAGAAGTCTCAGTGAATGTAACTGAGCAGTTGTGTGTTAATGTTTTAGACGTTTCAAAGTTCTTGATGCCTTATTCAAATCTGACTTCTTGTCATATTGTTGAGTCTTTGATTTCTGTTTTTACTTATTGGTTTTCCATGTAATAAGTTACTGTTTGTAGTATTTTGGATCAAGTTAATATTTTTAGTCTGGCATCTTGAGCTTTAGTTTTACTGTAGTTTTTAAAAATTATTTCAATACAGTGGTCCCTCGTTTATCGCCGGAGTTACGTTCTAAAGAAAACCCACGATAGGTGAAATCAGCGAAGTAGTGAGCTTTATATTTTACAATTGTTATAGATATTTTAAGGCTGTAAAACCCCTCACTACACACTTTATACACTTTACTCAGACAGGCATGAACATTTTCACACTTTTTTCTGGTGTTTAAAAACTCTCAAAATTCAAACTTTAATAGAAAAATAAGTCCAGTATTTTAGAATAAAACCAAAGGTCAAATCCTGTTTTCAGGTAAAGAACATGGAAATAGAGCAGCTGTGAGAGAATTCAACATTAATGAATCCATGGTACGGAAGTAGAGAAAGCAAGAAGAACAAGATGAGTGAAGTTTCACATGTCGGACTGTTTTATTTCATTTAATGTGCCTTATAATCCAAAAAAATACGGTAACTTCTACCTTCCTTTAGCATGGCCAGAAGTCCAACTTTTTGTGCGATGGTGAGCATCTTCCTCTGCCTTTTGGGTGCTACTGCAGGTGCCTTTGATGGTGCAAATCGCTTGGTCGACATTGTTGTGTTTGTTTGGGAGAAACCTTACAAGCATACAGTGCAGCACTTCAGAGTCACACTGCTAGCGATCGAAGATTTATGTAAATTTGACAAACTGAACGAATTCTGTACTGTACAGGAGACAGGGCACGGCGGAGACTGATTGACAATGATCTACAGCCAATTAGGACGCGGAACACAATGCGCTGTAAAAAGAAAAAAACATGCAAAATTGCACACAAAAACTCTGCGAAACAGCGAAGCCGCAAAAGGTGAAGCGCGTTATAGCAAGGGACCATTTATTTTGAGCCTGTCTTGTTCTTCAGCTTTAGTAAGCAAAACCATCTGATCTGAAAAGACTGTTGTTCCAAATACATTAGATTTGCCAAGAGGCACTCTATAAACTCTCTATGGGCCCAACTTGTTCTTTTTTTTGTTTTCGTTTATTTATTTATTCCAATTAATAATTAATAACCATGTATTTTAACAACACTGCAGCTTACAGAGAGTTATGATAAAAACTGTGGAGGAAGTCAGGAGTGGCAGGGAACTATGTGAGAGTGGTGCGGGATATGCATGAGGTCAGTGCAGGAACAACCAATGGGTTGAAGGCCGGGGTTACATCAGGTTTAAGAGAGCCTGGAGAGGTGGAGGTATGCTTGGGAGAGAAGAGGGATGAAATTCAGTAGAAAGAAAACAGAATACATGTCTGTGAATGACAGGGACACGGGTGTAACAGTGAAGATACAAGGAGCAGAGCTAGTGAAGGTAACCAGTCTACAAGCGAGATGAAGAAGACGGTGAAGGCAAGGTGGAGTGGATGGAGAAGGAGGCAGCACTGGAAAGGCTTATAAAATGTTAATGAGGCCAGGGCAAACAGAGAGTTGGTGCAACAGAGGAGGATACTGAGGATAGGGAGAGATGAAAAAAGACAATCTGCACTGGCAACCCCTAAATGGAGCAGCTAAAGGAAGATAATTGTTTCCCTTTAAGAGTAATATTTTAGAATTGTTTTTGTTATTTTCCTCTGAACAGATGATCAAGTGTTTGGCGATGTCATTACCGAAGCACCTCCTGCCCCTTGCTGCTCTCCTCCTTCTGTCCATCTTTCCCACTGAAACTAAAGTGGTGGCATCAGTGGAAGACTGTAAGGAGTTTTTTCTTCAGCAAACTCCACCACACATCCCAGGAATTTTGGAGGGAGGGATCATCCTGGACCAAAACAGATACAAACTGATTCGCCAGACATTAAATAACACCAGAACATTTGTGACGCTGTACGACACCCAGAACAAGATTCCAGTTTTTTCTGCTGCAAAGTACAGAGGGGGAGCTGGAGGCAAGAGGCCCAAGAATAAATGGATGATTGAACCACAGGTATCAGTAGCAATAACACATAATAGTTACCAGTAAAACTAACAATTAATTTTAGACTAAAATAAAATATTATGAGAGTATAGTCCTACTTACATGCTATAATTGTAGCTAATCAGGAATCTACAGATATTTTCCATTACATTGTGATATTCAGAATTGTTCAATGTATTTTCCTAAAGACGTCCTTAATCCTACATTAAATGAGTTTGGCTAAAATTAGCTTAAATTGTGTCAATCCAAGTTTGCTCAGTAAATGAAAACAAGCATTATCAGCCAGAAATTATCCGAGGTTTACGTCCTCTTTTCTTTTCTTTAAATGAAAAAATATTAACTGTGCAGTTAATTTATTTAGCAGTAACCATACATTCATCACTATTTTACCCTTTTTACATTTTGACAGCTTGAAAACATACGAGACAAAGGCATTATGAGAAAATCAAACAAAAACATCATCTACAACTACCAGGCTGGAAATGAAGATTTCAAAAACAACCAAGGGTTTGACAGAGGACATTTATTCCCAAACTCATACGGATCCACTCTTATTGAAAAAAGGTCTACTTTTACACTGACTAACATTGTTCCACAAATAGGTAATTTCAACCAGGGAAGCTGGAATAGAATGGAAAACTGTGTCAAATGTGTTTTGAATGAATATTGCCTTAACAACAATGAAAAAATAGAAGGCTTTGTAGTTATTGGAGCACTGCCCAGCAACAATAGTCTCAATAACAAGATCAATATTCCTTCAGTGCTCTGGTCAGCATTCTGCTGCTACAGTCACAGGCAGAACAGCTGGCTGGCAAGTGCACAGTGGGGCGAGAATGTGGCCGATGGCCCTAAATACCTGCAGACACAGACCTTAACAGAACTCCACAGAACCCTGGGATTTGAACCATTTCCTCAAACACAATGTCCTCTTCACACCACTGCCACTCACTTGTACTCAGACCTCTCCTCTAACTGCAATTGCTCACCCACATCAAGTACATCTTCTCCTACAACCACTGCTATCCCTTGAAGTCCAATATCTGTGTCTTCCACTTCTAAAGCTAATGCAGCAGCCCCTCCCAGTGCCAGTACTGGTCTTCCACATTGGGCACTTCTAGTCCTGCATCTGACCATATTACTACCACAATGTCCCACATCTACTACCAAATGTTATACCAATACCATAAAAGCAATTATTCATAAAAAAGCAATTCTTTGCCCTCAGTGAATGAGAAGCAGTACATCTGGGTGAAATACAACTGAAATGTATAAAAACTAGCTTATTTATTCAAATAAAAAATCATTAAGGAAAGTATGCTCAGTATAAATGAATGTACAACAGTCCAGTAAATGTCATTTGATTAACTTCCATTAAATTTAATTGTACTTATGTGACAAGGTTTCATGGGAAATATATTAAACAAAATTATTGTTATAACAAGTAATTTTCACTCATTGGTACTTGATTCTGATGTATATTTGTCTCATCTTAATTGACAATAAGTGTAAAAATAATTGTTTTTGTGATTTGTTTTGTCTTTAAAATCTTCTGCTTATGACAATTTATTAGCAGTTCCAAACTAACTTACAGACTGTTCAAGTTTTCTTTCTCATATTTCACATTGAATGCATTTAAATCTAAAAATTCAATAAAATAAAAATTATTAACCTCCATGATATTTTTTAATATTTGACATTAAATGTGACAGCAACAATGTGCATGCTGTCTGTCTGTCTGTTTGCTAGCAGTCCTCAGTTTTCAAGATATCATATTTGATAGGTTTGTAGCATGAACCTATTCGCTGGAACGTTAAGGACAATTTACTACACAGCAAAAGCAAGACACAAGTAGGCAAAGTTCTTTGTGTTACTCATGCATGAGGGAGACCGGACCGGAGCCAGATGTCATTCCGCCCACTTGGCCTCCGTCGGACTCTCAGCCAGGTTCCCCATAGCACTCCTTTTATTGTGGTTACATGAATATGCATAGGTTCATTAACATATGACGTTTCATATAGGTATACATGCGGACAAAGAATCTTTCAAAGAAAACCTTGTCTCTCTCTCTCTCTCTCTCTGTGTGTGTGTGTGTGTGTGTGTGTGTGTGTGTGTGGGGGGGGGGGGGGGGGGGGGGGTCAGTGTGTGACCCCATAAATGACTTCCCTAAACCTGCTGGTCTGGAAGTCTAGCAGTTCATCTAAACAAAAGGCACTTAGCCTAAAACTGCCATAGCTACGTTTATCCTACCATAAAACAATAAAACAAGGTATGCCCTCTCCCATGCTCCCAGGATGTAGGTGTGAATGCCAGAACACTCTGGAATGCACACAAAGCCTTTGCAGACTATTAAGGATAACACATCCTATCACTACACAATCGATTATACACCTCTAAGCATATATGGTTAAATATTTCCTAATACAAATGACAATAATAAAATCTAAACCCATCAATATTCAAAATGTGTTGTGTGATCTAGATGACAGTAGCAACTGTAACTGATTTGGAGTTTGGTGAAAATCAAGTAAGGGTCACTCAAAATGTGAAAAATCATTAAAAACTTTATATTACCCACAAATATTTTATGGATTGGCTCGGGGGGACACGAGTACCTGAGCTGGCTAAGCATTTGACGTTGACCCTTATTGTTGGCACCCAAGGTCAAAGTTGATCTTGCAAAATATTTTAAAGAAAAATGTTTGAGTAATATATCATGTAAAGGGTCAAGAGGAACACTTGTTTTTCAATGCAATGCTCTACAACATTACAATGATGTCATAATGTTTCACAAAATCACACACTGCTTGAGTACATTTTAAAATCTCAAATTTTTCAGCTTGTAGAAGTCAATGATTTCAGGCAATTCTGCTCCAAAGACATTAAAAATGCATTTCTCTACAGTGTTTTATGATGACTGTTATTAGTCCATTAGTGCTTTTGTTTCTGACTGAAATAAAGGACTGAATAAAAAAGTAATTGAGAGAAATCTGACCCTAAATGTCCGATCCTAATAAGTTCTAGTCTTGATTTCCTTTGGCTGTGTTTGTAAAAGGAGCAAATGCACTTGATTGTAGTTGCAGTTGCAATTGCAGTTAGAGGAAAGGTCTGAGTACAAATGAGTGACAGTGGTGTGAAGAGGGCATGCTCTTTGAGGAAATGGTTCAATTCTCAGGGTTGTTTTTTTTTTTTTTTTGAGCCACCTCCACGGGACAAGACTCAGCAGTTCATCTGAAATAAAGGACAAAGGTCACTCTTTCAAGGATGCCAACGTTCACATTTTGGACAGAGAGGACAGATGGTTTGAAAGAGGAGTGAAAGAAGACATCTATGTCCACTGTGAACAACCATCTTTGAACAGAGGCGGTGGTTTACGACACCCACTGTCTGCCATCTGCAATCCAGTTTTGAGATCCCTTCCCAGACGTGTTAACGCCCACTCACATCCTGGGCCATCTGACCTCAGGAAATCACATGATAGGGTGGGGCCAGGTTTCACAATGAGCTCACCCGGAACCCTGGCTGATTGTGACCCACACCCACTTTCACACCTTGGCTCATGTGATTAGGTAGAGGATCATCAGGGGGTCCTTTGTCCCTCTTTGGAGGGAAACTCCCACTAGGTTTAAATCTGGGACTCTCCACCATTGACCCTTAGAACTGAAGAAGCTTCTCGGATGAGAGGTGAAACGTCTTCAAGCAACTCAAAGAAGTCCAGACGCTTTTCTTTCCAAGCTCCTTAGACTACGATGACCTGGATGACTGAGAACCTTCACAGACAAAACAAGTGGTAATATCTTGTGTATCCACTAGGGGGAGCAGTGTGGAGGCACATTCATTTACCGGTGTGCACCGGTAGTGCACACCGGTCAGTGATTATTACTGCCTTGCGTTTATGGAAATGAAAGCATGATTGTTTCATTGCACTGCTAATGTTCTTAGATAAAATGCAAAATCAAAATTTAAATGTGCTCCAATTGCACAACAACTATACAATCAGTGCCCCCTGCCCCCACAGAATACAATTTTTTTTTCTCACTATGCAATCAGGAGATTATTAACAGCCGATACCTGTTTTATACATTTTCTATACCGTTTCTTGGGATTTTGCAATCAAGTGGCGGACTTCAAAGCCTGATTGTCAGCTGGCAGCTGGCTGTCAGTTAACAGCCAACTGATCTCTGGCTGAAAGTGACAATTTTGAGTGACTGCATCTGTAGAGCCACCCGTCATTCATTATATTTTCAAACAAACCTAGACAGGAATGTTAAAACTGCTAAACTCAAGGTATTGTAAACTTGTGACATCAAAACTGCAAAGTCAGTGTTTTATACAGACAGCAGTAAAACCCAGGAGTAGAAAACATTCAGAATGCTTTTTGAGCAGTCTGAAGTCGAAGCTTGTAGATCATGTGATATTATAGACACCAACCTCATTATTTGTAATTCTGTCCATGTTAAATATATATATAAATAACATACTATTGCAAGAGTTTATATAACAGCAGATAAGAAAAACATGTCGTATAATTGTTTTTTTCTCCCCTGATCTGCTGGCACAGGGCCAACAAGGACATCACTGGTGACACACCATCTCCTGCCCCACGTTGCTCTCCTCCTTCTGTCCATCGTTCCCACCGAAACTAAGGTAGTGAAATCAATGCCAGAATGTGACAGTTTCTTTCTTAACAAAAATTCACCAAACATCACAAAGATTTTAGAGGGAAGCATCATCCTGGAACAGGCCAGATACAAAGTGATTTGCGAGTTTTTAAATGGCACCACTACATTTGTGACGCTCTACAACACCTGCAACAAGATTCCAGTTTTTTCTGCTGCAAAGTTCAGAGGGGAAAAATGTGGGAAACCCAGTTACAAATGGATGAGTGAACCAGAGGTATAATAATCGTCATAAATAATAATAATAAAAAAAAAACAGACCACATTATCAGATATTACAAGTGCAGGTAACAACCTAAGCGGACCTGTAATTAGGTTTTAAACAACACAATTTTCTGGAAACAGTTAGTATATTTCATCACAACAGTACAACAACATCAATATTGTACTCTTTCCATTTACACAGCTTGAAAACAATGAAGAGATGAGAGAAGAAACAAGTTTCAGCTTGAAGAATCAGGCTAGTAACATTGATTATGCCAATAGCAGTGGGGTTACCAAAGGACAGTTATTTCCAAGTACTTATGGATTTACCGAAATTTAAAGAAGATCTACTTTTACCCTGATCATGTTATTTCACAAAATGCTTCATTCAACAGGGGAAGCTGGAAGAGAGTGGAGAACTGCATTAAATGTGTTATGAATAACTACTGCGGTAACAACAGCTATACAGAAGCCTTTGTAGTGACGGAAGCACAGCCCAGCCACAAGAAACCCATAACAAAAGGATCAATATTCCACATAGGCTGTGGTCGGCATTCTGCTGCTACAGTGATAGGCTGAAAAATGGCTGGCAAGTGCACACTGGGGCCGGAATAAAGAATATAACGAAGATTACACACAGACTAAGACTTTGGAAAACCTCCGTATAAAAGTGGGAATCGAAGCATTCGATGAAAGACAATGTCCTGGAGAAACAACTGTCACTGAGCTCTACCCACAACTTTCCCCTGATTGCAACTGTCCATAAAAACATAAATGTATAAACTACTGAGGGCTGAGATCTATCATCAGTTTTACACATTTATATGTTGTGATGAATATGAATAACGTTTATTGATTTGATTCAGTTTGTAATTGCTTCTTTGCATCAGGCTTCATGACATCAAATAAAGATACAGCATATTAACCTTTGTGTAAATCTGGTGTTATCAGAAACATTTTTGGTAAATGGAAGGAAACCATTCATGTTAATTTAAGCTGCTTAAATACAAAACTTTTGTTTGAGTGGTGACAGCTATCATAAATATCAAAACAGACAGAGGGAAACACTGGAAACACAAGAAACATCAAAATAAACAAACAGTATGAAAACAGAAACCAATTAACATAAAAGACAAACTGGAGAAGGATAAAGAGACTAAAACAATTTCTAATAATTAGATTTTGATTAAACATGAAGGCTCCCTGTCTGGTTCTTGGTCCCCAACAGAGACACCACCATTAAAAAAGAAACCTTGGACTCCCCTGTGATTCTACCACAAATAATACATGTATTTGTTTCAGCTTTGTTACGTTTGAAGACCGTGTGTTTTTTAAGATGCATGATGACACTCAAAATCGACTGACTCAACATTTCTACTTTGGTCGGGGCTAAGCAACCAACAGTTTTCTGATCACAAGAAATCAGGCTACAACAACAGTTACACATGACATAAAGATTAAGGAAGAACTATCATATAACACAGCACAAAGGCAATTTTACATCTCCCTAAAAAAGATCTGAAGCTGTTTTGTAAAGTGCACTCATATTTTTTGCATGAGTCATTTCAGCGTTAGTGAACAGTGAGTATTTTTTGGCAGCAGAATGGTCAATGAAGTATTTTGACAAAATACTCTAGGAGCTCAGAGGAACAAATGAACATGTTAGCCATTACAATTTCTTTAATTTCATTTCAAAATAAATTCATCCAATGTTTGAGAAACAAACTGATCTTTGTGGCTGCTGTAGATTCACAGCAGCAGCACCATCACCACAGCCAGAGAGACGGAAACCCTCAACACAGGAAGTGAGTCATGCAGAAGAGGGGAGTGAAAAGGTTCAGGCTGCCCACCTTCAACACAGGAAATAAAGAAAGATATAGTTTGGTCTCGATACAAATACAGCAATAGCTATGTGGTTGGCTTTTAGCTGAGCTTAGTAGAGAGAGCACATCTGAAATATTTGCTTAAAAGTCCTAACGTCATCTCACCTCTGACAGACAGCCAGCTGTATGGTGATTCTCCAGTACCAGAGACATTACACTTGTAGGAACCTTCATCAGACTTTGAAATCTTTGGGATAGTCATGACTCCTGTAGAGCTGTGCCCAATGAGGAGGTTATCTTTATAAAATTCAGCTGTGAGGTTGGAAAAAGAAGACTCCCTATATGTGCAATGCAGAGTGACGGCATCGCCCTCCTGCAGATGATGGACCGGACTCTCCAGAATCACTTTGCCTCCTATATGAAAAAATAAATATTTAGAGCTTTAAAGCTGCACTTTTGAAAAAAGAAATTCATGCAGCAGAGGTGGAGCCCAAACTTTCATAGAGCTTCTTGCTTAAGCCAAGACACATTCCAATCATATGGGCTAAAAGAAAAATGCCTTTCTTCAACCTCAACACCTTTCACGTTCGAAGGAATTCATTTCAACCACTTCAAGATGATAATGCTTTTAAAAGCTTTTAATTTCAATATACAGGGAGTGCAGAATTATTAGGCAAGTTGTATTTTTGAGGAATAATTTTATTATTGAACAACAACCATGTTCTCAATGAACCCAAAAAACTCATTAATATCAAAGCTGAATGTTTTTGGAAGTAGTTTTTAGTTTGTTTTTAGTTTTAGCTATTTTAGGGGGATATCTGTGTGTGCAGGTGACTATTACTGTGCATAATTATTAGGCAACTTAACAAAAAACAAATATATACCCATTTCAATTATTTATTTTCACCAGTGAAACCAATATAACATCTCCACATTCACAAATATACATTTCTGACATTCAAAAACAAAACAAAAACAAATCAGCGACCAATATAGCCACCTTTCTTTGCAAGGACACTCAAAAGCCTGCCATCCATGGATTCTGTCAGTGTTTTGATCTGTTCACCATCAACATTGCGTGCAGCAGCAACCACAGCCTCCCAGACACTGTTCAGAGAGGTGTACTGTTTTCCCTCCTTGTAAATCTCACATTTGATGATGGACCACAGGTTCTCAATGGGGTTCAGATCAGGTGAACAAGGAGGCCATGTCATTAGTTTTTCTTCTTTTATACCCTTTCTTGCCAGCCACGCTGTGGAGTACTTGGACGCGTGTGATGGAGCATTGTCCTGCATGAAAATCAGGTTTTTCTTGAAGGATGCAGACTTCTTCCTGTACCACTGCTTGAAGAAGGTGTCTTCCAGAAACTGGCAGTAGGACTGGGAGTTGAGCTTGACTCCATCCTCAACCCGAAAAGGCCCCACAAGCTCATCTTTGATGATACCAGCCCAAACCAGTACGCCACCTCCACCTTGCTGGCGTCTGAGTCGGACTGAAGCTCTCTGCCCATTACCAGTCCAGCCACGGGCCCATCCATCTGGCCCATCAAGACTCACTCTCATTTCATCAGTCCATAAAACCTTAGAAAAACCAGTCTTGAGATATTTCTTGGCCCAGTCTTGACGTTTCAGCTTGTGTGTCTTGTTCAGTGGTGGTCGTCTTTCAGCCTTTCTTACCTTGGCCATGTCTCTGAGTATTGCACACCTTGTGCTTTTGGGCACTCCAGTGATGTTGCATCTCTGAAATATGGCCAAACTGGTGGCAAGTGGCATCTTGGCAGCTGCACGCTTGACTTTTCTCAGTTCATGGGCAGTTATTTTGCGCCTTGGTTTTTCCACACGCTTCTTGTGACCCTGTTGACTATTTTGAATGAAACGCTTGATTGTTCGATGATCACGCTTCAGAAGCTTTGCAATTTTGAGACTGCTGCATCCCTCTGCAACATATCACACTATTTTTGACTTTTCTGAGCCTGTCAAGTCCTTCTTTTGACCCATTTTGCCAAAGGAAAGGACGTTGCCTAATAATTATGCACACCTGATATACGGTGTTGATGTCATTAGACCACACCCCTTCTCATTACAGAGATGCACATCACCTAATATGCTTAATTGGTAGTAGGCTTTCGAGCCTATACAGCTTGGAGTAAGACAACATGCATGAAGAGGATGATGTGGACAAAATACTCATTTGCCTAATAATTCTGCACTCCCTGTACTTAGTAACCAATTTCCCCTGGAAAATAATTATTTGACCTATACTATTTTAAATGCTGCCTGTACTTAGCTTAATAACTGAGCAAACTAACATTTTTATTCATACCATACCATAACGTAATAATTATAATAGATTGCATTTATATAGCGCTTTTCTCACTCAAAGTGCTTTACAATGCCACTATTCATTCTCTCTCGCATTCACACACTGGTGGAGGCAAGCTACAGTTGTAGCCACAGCTGCCCTGGGGCAGACTGACAGAAGCGAGGCTGCCATATCGTGCCATCGGCCCCTCTGGCCAACACCAGCAGGCGGTAGGGTAAAGTGTCTTGCACAACGACCAGGACAGAGCTGGGGATCAAACCGGCAACCTTCCGGTTACAAGATGAGCAATATCATATTGCTCAATATCAATACATATCATATTGTACTATTGTACTATTAGCTAATTGTACTATTATTACTATTATCATATTGTACTATTAGCTAATTATTTCAACTGTCACACTTTTAGCAAGTATTTAATTGTTGTTTTTTTCAAGTATTCACTTTTCAAACACTATCTATCTATTGCCATCAATGAGGAAATTTTTTGGAAGAGTATTTTCAATTACATAGTAAAGTAAATACATACTTTATACCTTAAACCTTAAAGTGTCACTTTGATGGCACGTTTTGTAACTAGCCCATTAGTGTAACTAGCTAATAGATGAAACAATATAAACATCACAGACTATATATGGCTATTATTGAATGGCTTTGGGCTTGCTTTTTTCCCTGTTGAATTTAACCCTCTGGGGTCCAGGGTATAATTGGCTGTTTTTGACTACTTTTGATTTTACCTCTATATTTCACCTTTAAAATATGTTTTTCTTGCCTTGTTTGGTATCATTATTTTCACCACAACCTCAAATATCTGAAATTTGAGTTATTTTTCCATTTTGGTATACTGTATTAGCACAGTTGATCTAAATTCAGACAAAAAATTCAAAATCCGAGTAGAAAAAAGTTATATTTTTTGCTGTAAAACCCACAAACATGTTTAACGAATCATTTTCATAACTTGAAATGCAAATAGAAATTGTACATTTCTAAAAATTATGCACAAGTTTTGCAAACAACAAAGTTATATGGTACTATTTACCTAAAGATGCAGCCAAGGCCTCAGGCATTTTTTATATAACCATTTAAATCTATTTACAGAACAATCAGGTGTTCTGCATCAAATAAGAAGGCACACAAATTATTTGTGCCAGTCCAAAAAATGTAGTTTGTGTTCAGTATAAGACAGAGGAGAACACCAAAGGCCTAAAACCTGCAGGTCTGACAGCAGGAGGTGCATCAGTCCAATTTTCCATGTGGGAACAGCGTTTACACTGGAATCTGCCTTTTATCGCTTTTTTAGAGCAAATATGAAATTCAGCAGTCTAACTGACACATAATACAAGACAATAACTACACAACACACTAACTACAGCCTCCAAACACGCTAAACGTCACTAATGTCTCACATATGAAAACTCGCTCTCTCTCTCTGTCTTTCGCTCGCCCGCTTTCCTTCGCGGGTGTCACTCCTAAAAACTTCCCCTTCTCCCTAAACAACCAAATGTCACATGTTGCCATATCATTTTTTTTGATTGGCTGACATGGTAAACTCTAACACCAATAGGGAAGTGGTGTTTTTTCTTTTTTCACTCGCAAGCGGAGAGTGTTTGCTAGCGCTGTCTGTAGAAAACGCAGTTTTTACCGTCCTTCCCGCTGTAAACACTACTGTTTTGTTCAGAAAAAAACATCACGTGTATTTTTTATCATAACTCTGGTTTTACGTGGCCCATCGACACAATTCAAAAACTGGTATATAGTTTGAAGTCCGCACTTTCGACCCAAGTTGAAATGGAGACTCTGACGTGCTGCATCTTGTAGCTGTGTCCTCTTAAATTGATCATGTGATTTTGACGCGCCGGCGCGTCCAGCGACCCCAGGTAATCCTCGGTAGTTTGCATAAACTCACCAGTCACAGTGATGTTGACAGCTTCACTGCAGGCTCCAGCTCCAGATTCACACCAGTACAATCCACTGTCTGAGGGGTAAGCATCTTGAATCAAGCAGTGTGACTCATTTTTTGAACCCCAGTGTTTGGAACACTCATTATTTGTTTTTAAATATGTGTTTCTCTTTATTGTCCAATCAGAAGAGTTTTTATGCTCTCCACAGCTCAGTGTAACAGACTCATACAGGAAGAACTGAGATCTGTTGGGAAATATTCTCAGAGTGGCTGAAAGAAACAGAGAGGTAAGACAAGTTAGTTGTGTTTACAGAGCTGTATTTAAGGGCAGAACAATGAGGTGGGCACAGTTTAGTCTGGCCACCCTATGCATCCGAGGAAACACTGGCAGGGGGCTCCTCACAATTGAATTCAAATGGATATATGGATTTGTATAGTATAACTCCCGACTATAGTATAACATTTTTGATGTGCTGTTGTTCCATAAACAACTGTAACTGCCCAGTTACTGCCCAGAAAATCTTATCAGTTTTATTGCTGATAATTTTTTTTCTTTTTCAGTTGTGTGTTGCATTAAAAAAAGCTAATTAATGGTGATGGTGTAGATATACAGTCATACCTGCATATCACAGAGATTACCAATCACCAAAAATAACTATTCAGTCTACACTGATTTACCATGCACCCTATTTTTTTAAGATATTGATTTCTCTGCCATCCCAGTTTAAGAAATGTGCTCAACTTTTTAAAAAAATGTTTGGCTCTTGAAATTGATCTGGGCTGTCATATATGTGGTGTGTGAGCAGAAGTTTAATAAGATGTCATGCCAAATTGCAGATTTTTATAAAAAGGTGTGTAAACATAAAAATGAGCTTTATTTCTTTAAATCAAGATACATCCTGCACACAAACTGGGCAGGAAGCTAGCACCACAAAACTCGGAAGCTTGACGAAAACCCAGAACTTGTAACAGATCAGGGACAACAAAGGATAAAGAGACTAAAACAATAAACACTCAGGTAGGTGACTAGGGAAGAGGAAACTGGTGGGAGCACAGGTAACACTAATCACAGGAGGAGGCAAGTTAAAATAAAGACAATGCACATAGGGCAAGGGACTATTAAAATAATATAGAAAAGTAGCACTAAGACAGAGACATAGACAAAATAAAAACAAACGTGGAAACATTACTGAGTGGGGAAACAGAAATAAATACAATTCAAAACCCAGGAGTCATAACAAGGGCTGCCTTTTTTATTTGAGAAAATCAAAAATGAACATGAACATGAAAACTTTTTAAAATGTTGTTACTTTTTTCTCTGACAGCTGTATTTTGGAACACAGATGAAGCACTACCTCAAACAAATTAAATTTTACTGACCTTATACTAAATGTATTCTTGCCACCAAACATGATACTAAAACCCACAGCACTGACATTTCCTTCCTCTTTACACCTTTGCAGCTTCTGCATGCTACCCACAAAATAGTTGCTTTACCTCCCACAAGGTTTCATTTTAAACACTGGAACATCTGGTTTTTCATCTGTGCAGGTAAGTTTGTAGCTGTATTGATGCCATATAAAATTTATAAGATGAGTTTACACATTTTAAACTAATAAATACAAGTTACATGTACTGTATATATTTCAACTAAATCAATCTACAATAAATCAACATGAAATACAGTACCTTGCATAGAGTACCTTTTTGTAATATATCTATTATAAAAATCTGTAATAAAATACTCTATTATAAAACAAAAGCAGATGCCCACACAGAAACAAATCACAGACTTCACACACATTTACAGTAGTACATACCAATAATAGTGCAGAGAGATGTTATCTCCATGCTGCTTGGCAGGTGTTTGACTCACAGACAGTTTCAGGGGGGTTTGTTCACAACTCAGTGCTGACTGTGAAAAAGTCACTTGACCAAGATGTACGTCATCAATTTATTTTTTAAAACCGCAAGTGTCAAACACTTACATTCGCCACCCTAAAGATATAAAGTATATCAAAGTGAAGTTATAGAATATTTAATCCATCTTAAAATTTTAATCAAAAATATATAACTGATTTTTTTTTCTTTTTTGAGAGTTTTGGGGAGTTTTTTAATATAAAGTTACATGAGATAGAGTTTTTTGTTATTTCTTTGTCTGATTTTTATCAATTACTGTCTTCCTCTATTCAGATTTGTGGAGTTTGTGTTTGAGCTGTTTTGCAATCCCGGATTGCGTAAGGGCAACAAATAATTTCAAAAAGCTCTACCTAAAATTTTGATATCCACTCATGTAAATGTGGTTTGCATATACTCAGACAACAACACAGTTTTTCTACTGTTGCTCGTATGCACCACCACAGTGGATTTTAATACATTAAAAAAACAGCATTACCATGGTGGAGAGGTTTGTGTGCCCAAGTGATCCCAGGCGCTATGCTGACCAGATAGTTTGCTTCACCCACTGGTGGGGTCTTTCAAGTTAAATTGGTCCTCAGTGAAGGGTCAGACAAAGAGCAATTCAATTGACCTCTATAAGAGAGGAAAAAACAAGGGACCTGTGTAGCACTGCCTGGGATAGGTTTACTAAGGGCTTACCCTGGAGCCAGGCCTTGTAAGTGAGCTTCATAGAGAGTGCCCTGTGAGAAAATGTACATCAGTCCACTCTTCTGTAGGTCCACTACCAACTGGAGGAGCTGGTGGTCCAATCCCTGGATTTCAAGGCTTGCTAATGGGACATGGAAAATGACCTTTCTCTTAGGGAGAGACACTGATATGGTTGGCCTCACCTTTTGCACAGATCAGTCTTCTGGAGAGGGGATCGAGTTTGTACCAGTTTGGAGTTGCCCTCAGTAAGAGGAGGCAGGCTGGGTTGGGTATTCTTTTGTCCCCTCAGTTTGCTGTGTGTACATTAAGATTTTTCTCAGTGGACTAGCGGGTGGTTCCCTGCGCCTTTCAATCAGGGAATGGGTCCTGTCTTTCATTTGTGCTTAGAACAAGTTCATAGTACCCAACCTTCTTGGGACCTGGGTGGGGTTCACAAGGGTGCTTCATCTGGTGACTCAGTTGTCTTACTGAAAGACATCAATGGCCATGTGGGAAATAAGGAGCATGATGACGATTAACAGTCTACCTGATGTGAAATGTAATCCCGGTTGAAGGCTCTGCCTCCCATACTGTTTTTAAATATACTAAGAACCACAAGTGAGCAAGCAATCTGAGAGGTAAGTGCTCTATTGGGGTGACATGGTTCTATGAGGTCTTTAAGATAATAGATAATTTCCCCTGGGGTTAAAAAAATATTCTGATTCTGATGATAAGATGGGGCCTAAATATTAAAGACCTTGAATGTGACGAGAGAGATTTTAAGTTTGTTTCAGGATTTATCAGGGAGCCAACACAGAAAACTCAATATAGGATAGATAAGAAGTCTGGTATTATCTGCATAGCAGTGAAAATGTATACCATTCCACCTAATAATACTGCCTAAGGTAAGCATGTATAATGCAAAATGAATTGGTCCCAGCATGGAACCCTGTGGAACTCCATATTTAACCTTAGTGTGTGACTCCATTTACATGAAACAAATTGAAGTTATGGGGGGCTGTTGCTCAGAACATAGAGCAGGTCACCTACTAATCAGAAGGTTGGTGGTTTGATACCTGTCTGCATGCCAAATATCCTTGGTCATGATAATAACTGCAAGTTCCTCTCCGATGCATCTATCGGAATATGAATGTGTGTGAATGTTAGACAGAAAAAGCATAGAAAAAGTGATGGTGTGAATCGGTGAATAAAGCAAAAGAGCTTTAAGTGCTGACAGTAGAAAAGCACTTTAATACCTACAGCATGCTCTAATCACTGTAATAAAATATGGTGAACAGTAATGAACACTGCACTGAGGTCTAACAGGACAAGCACATCTCACACAGAGATGAGTCCACTGCCAGAGAACATAACAAGATCATCTGTGACCTTCACTAATGCTACACCCAAGGCCTAGCAGCCTGTCCTGTCTGAAACTCTTTCTATCCCTCTTAGTTAACCCTTCACACTGTGGGGTTAATCAAATCTTTTATGAGCATACATTTCAAATAACATTAAATAATAAATAGATTCGATCTTAGAGAAGTACCTTCCTTTGGTGCTCTTACAGGCTTCTGATGATTTAACAAAGATTCACTTAGTATATCAAAAGACACCTGAAGTCTACCATTTTCCATTTTTGCTCAGGTTTTCTACCCACCTGTCTTAGTTATCAGGTAGCATTATTCAACCATGACTGGGTTTTAGGTTTTAGACTCCTGGTTGTGAAAGGAGAAATGTAATCCAGGATTTCCAAGCAGGTTGAATTGAACGGAGAAAGCAAGTCGTCGGGGGGTCAAGCTGATGGACCTATTTAAAAGTAAGGCATAATTACAATTTTGATAAAACAATAAAAACGATCAGCTGTATCTGAGGCAATGATGTGAGGTCAGTATTTGGACACATCAGATATTTAGAAGTGATTAGAAGTCATAAACCAGAAGAGTAGAGACCTTTTTGAAGAAAAAAAGATGTAAACAAAGTGACCACAAACAGAACAGGTAACAGATGACGGCAAACCACACACACAGGTGCCATCTTCACTCCAATTTCAGTAAAGCACCTTGAAATTAGATTTACAGTGTAATTACACTCTTAGTTGTGGAGCAAATCATACAGTGTTTCCAGGTTTTTCATGGTTTTCTTTGAACACTGGCTGCTTTTTCACTTACTTTCAGTCCGGTTCTTGTATGTGGCTATTCTTACAGGAATGTTTGTCTCTTAAGCAACTTAACGCTGGCCTATGAATCATTCAAGCATGAAAAGGGGATCTTACTCAAGGGATGAACCAGTATTGTGTCTACACATGACAAACAACTTCACAAAGAACCAGCTAGTTTTAAACCAACAAGGTGATTTCCCAAAAGACTATTTAAAGTAACTCCTGGCATATTTTTAGCATGGTGTGCAGTGTGTAATTAAAAAATATCTAAAGCAGATGGAAAGTATCTGAAAGTAATATTGTCTGGCACATCAATACGAGCCACTGCCAGAAGGTTTTAACAGTCCCATAAGTATGGAGGAAATTCCAGGAGACATATCCTCTAGGACTCTAGGAGAACTGAACATTGCTATGTGGTCATTTACCCATCAGCACGACCAGTATCTGCTCCTTAGTGCAAGCTTGAACAGCATGAGCACTGCCAGAGCTCCAAATGACCCTTAAGGAGGACACTGGTGTGAATTTTGCTGACCAGATAATCAGAAACAGACTTTATGAGTTCAGGTTGAGGGGCTGATGCCCTCTAGTGGGCCTGTGCTCACTGCCCACTGCCATATTGAGCCTGATTAGAATTTGGAATAATATCATAATGCCAGATTTAGCAGATCCACCAGTTTTACTTCAGCCCACACTAGGTTCATCATTTTCTTTTCCATTAACCAATCCTTTAGTTCCCAACACATCACCCAGTCCACATGAGTGTGGATATCCAGCATGAATTTTCCACCTACTGAAATCTGATATTTTTTCACAGTGTTTCTTTAACCTTTGAGCTGTGTACAATCACAGTTGGTTTTAGACCAGTAAAATCAGACTGAGTCAATAAAGGTAAGAAACAGTCAACACCATACATAAATAGAGTGCAAAGAATTGAACATTTGCATAATTTATACAAGATATTCGATACTCTCTAACTTTCTCTCCTACCAGAGCTGTTCCTCTGATGTACTCCTTTCTGGTGAGTCCTGATTGTCACACCTAAAAGAGTTTTTGCAGAACTCTTTCTAATGTCAGTAAGGTTTTGACAAAAACAAAACAAAAACAAAAAAAAAAATGCCAAAAATAAAATTTTGATGACTCAGTCTTTAAACTGACTATTGATTTATTGTCAATTGTGAACAAGGTTTAGTTTTTTTTTTCTTTTTCTTTTTTGCACAGGTGAATCTGTGTTATGAAAAATAAAGTAAACAGGTTTAGATCGAAATGCCCACTAGGGGGCAGAACCGTATTGTATTTGAAAAAGTCCGCAGTCTGGAAGCGCTGACTATAGGTGGAGTTTTCAGAGATTGTAATTCGACCCTTAAAAGTGAAACCAGTTTGTATATTTGCTCTCATTAAAGTCTCCTGCCGTCTCATCCTTTCATCTTCTACTAGAAAAAATACTTCAGAACAGATTTTAATGTGACACGTTTTCTTCTTCAGGTAAACAACGCAATGGGGAAAAAAAAGCTTTCTCATAAGGAGACTTTTATGATGATGTCATGTTGACAAGATAGTTCCAAGACACGTGGATTGTTTCTTCTTATGTGGAGAAGCCTGAGCCAAACACGTGGGGGAGGGTTTTTTTTTTTTGGGAAAGTACATAGCATTAATTTTGTGTTAAAGCTTTTGATGGTAAAATGGAAGAAGAGTTTTAAACAGACCACTTTAAACAGACCCACGCGTGACAGGTATATTAATGAATATTCACTCTGATTTGGAGACGTGAAAAGAAAAAGAGACTGACTTAGTCAAGTAATTCTGGAGTACTCTCATGAGATCAGGTACATTTTTCAATTAGTCAGCTCCCTCCGAAGCAGCAGAACAGGTTTATCATCACGCTGTTATCTACACTGCCAGCACATGCTGAAAAACAAAGACTGAGCACTCTGTCATCGTCTTCTTCTACTGCAAGATTGGAATGGTTTTTCTTTTCTTTTTTTTTTTAAAGATTTCTATATATGAGATTAAATGGACTCACTGTATCATTTTTGACCAGGATATGCACTTCAATGCACATATTAAACAAATATGTAGGATTTATTTCTTGCATTTGGACAATATCTCTAAAACTAGAAACATCCTGTCTCAAAGTGATGCTGAAACTAATCTGTTGTAATTTGCTATATAAATAAAATGGAATTCAATTCAATTCATTGCCCCCCTTGATAACCCCAGGCTCTATTATGATATATATGTAGATGTTGTTGCCACTCCATTAATGAAATAGCAACAGATGAATAATGACCTGTGCAAATGTGAAAGAAAAAAACACTAAAGCTTACCATAAATGGAATATCTTACACAAACATCCCAGGCTGCTCCACCTGTTTGCACTTAGAAACCTGTTTTCTGCCCCCCTCGTCACTATTATTCTTATCTTACAAGTGTCAAAAGTAAAGTTGATACAGAATGACCTTTCTCCTGGTCAGGTGCCAAGAAACACCACATCACTGAAACTGTCTATCACTGCTTTTGTTGGGTGTTACTTGACCATTCCTTCATCAGAGTGTCTATGAATTCAGATCCAAACAGCTTTTTGTAAGTAATCCATTGGCTGCGATCAGACAAACCACCTGCCAGGAAAAAATCAGAGATGAGAGGTACAGTAACATCAGACAGAACATGAAGATTTGGTGTTCAGTTAGATTAAAAAAATCATCAAGATGTCCATAAAGCATTATACCCTGTATCCTTATGATCCTGACCATACATCCATGTAACAGTGCCAGACTTACCTGCTAACAATAATAACCAGAATTTTTTTCATTTTTTAAAAGTGTGGAAAAAAACAAAACAAAAATAAACAAATAAAGTAAAAACTGTGAAAACCTCACTACTATACAGTTGTTATTTAAAAATAACACTGAAACATGTTGATCTACGAGGTGTTGCTTTGTTTTGTTTTGTTTTTCATTTTCTCACCTTTACCAACCATCTGTTCAGTCAGAGCAGGACGTTTTACATCTTTGGGATTGAGTGGCATCTCTGTTGTCCTGTGTTTAGCTGAGAAAAGTTCAAGATTTTATAACACAATAGTCATGGGGCCAAAAAAGTTGTTGCTAAAATTATTTGAGGCACTGAATTTGCTTACTATTTTTTGGCATTAGGTATAACTCACCAACAATCAGACGGACAATTGAAAACCTTGTTTGACTCTTTAACTTTGGGATGAAACATCTGTATCTTTCTTCATTTCTTCTAGTGTCACATTAGTGATTCTTAGTGAGATGTTTCCTTCTTTCAGGCCTTCTGTGAACAACGCTGTTCTCCCGATGTACGATGGGATCTTCATGTCTGTCACCTCACAATTGTGCCGGTAAAGATGAACATATTCATTTAGGCTCAGACGATTTTTGGGGTCTGGGTGGAGGTCGGGACTCAACCACTCCACCATCAGTCTGCCACATTTAACTTTGGCTCCATGTGACACGGCAGGATGGCACCATCATCTGAAGTAGCCTTGACTGGGTAAGGTGCATAAAATAAATGAAACTGTCCTGAGGAGAAGAAAAACTAATTGATTAAAACAAGTTACATCTGGCATTTTTTAAGAGCAATAGAGAAACACATGCTTTCAAAGTTATTATTTAACTTACTGTGTAGTGTGTGGTTGCAAAGTCTCTGTGTGTTAGCCTTATGTTAGACCGACAGTCTGTAAAATGACGCAGAAAAATTCTTTTGAAACACCCACAACTTCTCCTTAGTTTGGCTTTCTAAAGCCCATCCTGCAGGTCCTGCAGGTTCAAACCAGACTTTGTGGTGAATCCACAAACCGCAAGCAGTCATCTCTGGCTCTCTTGCACAGTGTGTCTGTCTCACGACTTCCTCCCCTAACCCCAACTGCACAAAGCACAGAGAAAACATTAAAAACTCCACACAGAAACACAGCAGGCTGGATTTAATCCCAGGGGCAACAGTGCTAGCTAATGGATCACCATACCACCCATAGAGGAAGTGTGACTCTAAAATGGCATCCACATTATAAAATCCAAAATGCACCAAAGCTAAAACTTTGAGTTGTGACCACAATCAGTTTGTGTTTGTGACCTTTGTGAACTGTCACTGCAACAAAATGAACAGACAGAAAAACACCACACAACACACTAAATGCTTTTTGATGTGCGTGTGCAGATGAGCTCAGAAAAACACTAACTTGGACAACACACCACTTAACACTTTTGAAATGAACTGTCTGCTTTGGTGATGATAATGATGATGATGATTGATGCTGTTTCAGTACTTCAACCTGTTGTCACTATTTTGGTCAAACCACTTACAGGGATTAAAGTCCACTTGGGTCCAAAAAAATGATAGAAATCCTCTCAGCTTATTGCACCAGCATGCATCTGCACTTATATAACTATCATTAGCTTAAAGCTTGAAGTGTTTAAGGTATGTGCTAACTAAAAATAAAGACAAGATCTAAGATCTAAAATATAACAGGACAACAAAGGCAGTGACGAGCAGTCAAGCTTACAGCCTCCTGTTCATGCTTGCACAGCAGAATCCTTGTGGTCATCCCACACATTTGAAATTTAACAGACAGTTAGTAATAAAGAATAATTGGGTAGTCAGCACTTTTACCTGCTTTTAAGTAGACGTTTTCTAAAAGTGATTCAAGCACAGTAGCTTTGCTTTATCAAAAGGAAAATACACAGAGCAGCATGAGAGTGACTTCTTGTTAAACATCATTTTAAATGGTTGGCTCCCATATTGTTTTTGTAGTTCCTTAGTTTTTTTTTTTAAATTGGAGATTTTAAAATGAACAGGAATTTCAGATCTTAAAACCTCGTCCTGGAGCCAGGCCTAGGGAGGCAGTTCAAAGGACTCACTGGGCCCAAAGATGTCAGTGGTCAGAGCGGAGTCCCTGGTCCAATCCCCAGCTGGCTATCAGGTCTGCTTTTATTTTGGTCTTTTAATGTTGTGTATTGTGTTCTACTCTCTTGCTATAAATGTGTTAGATAAATTATTTGGACTGTCTTCCGTTTTTTTTTGTTGTTGTTGTTTTGTTCTCATGCTCTCACCTGCAGCTTACATCTATATCAGATCAGGAGTTTGGAGAGTTTCAGAGTTGTCTCTGTTGTCATGGTTTTAGCTGAATTTGGTTGTGAAATATCAGAAGACATTTAATTATTTACAAAACAATGTTTAGTAGTTCTTTGAGAAGCAATAAGTTACTACCAAAATGACTCTGAGTGTTTTTTCTTCAGTTTTAAGAAAAACTCTTTTCTTTCTAGCTCACCAGCAAGCAAAAAGCAGAAACGAAGACTGATTTTGAGTCTTTGATGTTGAGATAAAACTTCTGTATCTTTCATCTTGCCATCTATAAACAACAGCTTCCTCCTGACGTATGATTGGATCTTCACGTCAGTCACCTCCCTGTTGTGCTGAGATGATCATATTCATCTCGACTCAGATGACGGTGGGGTTCAGGCTGGAGGTCGGGCTAGAACACTCAGTTATATCAACTTTTGTTTCCATGTGACAAGGCAAGATGACATCATCAGCTGGAGTAGCCACGGTAGGCTGAAGAGATGGTAAATGGACTGATTGTTCAATTCAATTCAATTCAATTTTATTTATATAGCGCCAAATCACAACAAAAGTCGCCTCAAGGCGCTTCATAGATACAGAGAAAAACCCAACAATCATATGACCCCCTATGAGCAAGCACTTTGGCGACAGTGGGAAGGAAAAACTCCCTTTTAACAGGAAGAAACCTCCGGCAGAACCAGGCTCAGGGAGGGGCGGCCATCTGCTGCGACCGGTTGGGGTGAGAGAAGGAAGACAGGATAAAAGACATGCTGTGGAAGACAGACAGAGGTTAATAACAGATATGATTCAATGCAGAGAGGTCTATTAATACATAGTGAGTGAGAAAGGTGACTGGAAAGGAAAAACTCAATGCATCATGGGAATCCCCCGGCAGCCTACGTCTATTGCAGCATAACTAAGGGAGGATTCAGGGTCACCTGGTCCAGCCCTAAATATATGCTTTAGCAAAAAGGAAAGTTTTAAGCCTAATCTTAAAAGTAGAGATAGTGTCTATCTAGGAGTCAGAAGTACCTGACTCCGTGGTATAATTCTCAAACACGTACCCTAAAGCAGATGACTCGTAATCTGGAGAGGAAATGGCGTGTCACAAATTTAGAGGATCATCATTTAGCCTGGAGAAATAGTTTGCTGCTTTATAAGAAAGCCCTCCGCAAAGCCAGAACATCTTACTATTCATCACTGATTGAAGAAAATAAGAACAACCCCAGGTTTCTCTTCAGCACTGTAGCCAGGCTGACAAAGAGTCAGAGCTCTGTTGAGCCAACCATCCCTTTAACGTTAACTAGTAATGACTTCATGAACTTCTTCACAAATAAAATTTTTATCATTAGAGAAAAAATTACCAGTAATCATCCCACAGATGTAATATTATCTACAGCTACTCTTAGTACCATTGATGTTAAGTTAGACTCTTTTTCTCCAATTGATCTTTCTGAGTTAACTTCAATAATTACTTCCTCCAAACCATCAACGTGTCTTTTAGACCCCATTCCTACAAAACTGCTCAAAGAAGTCCTGCCATTGATTAATTCTTCGATCTTAAATATGATCAACCTATCTCTAATGGTCGGCTATGTACCACAGGCCTTCAAGCTGGCTGTGGTTAAACCTTTACTCAAAAAGCCATCTCTAGACCCAGCAGTCTTAGCTAATTATAGGCCAATCTCCAACCTTCCTTTCATATCAAAAATCCTTGAAAGAGTAGTTGTCAAACAGCTAACAGATCATCTGCAGAGGAATGGTTTATTTGAAGAGTTTCAGTCAGGTTTCAGAGCTCATCACAGCACAGAAACAGCTTTAGTGAAGGTTACAAATGATCTTCTTATGGCCTCTGACAGTGGACTCATCTCTGTGCTTGTCCTGCTAGACCTCAGTGCAGCGTTCGATACTGTCGACCATAATATCCTATTAGAGCGATTAGAACATGCTGTAGGTATTACAGGTACTGCACTGCAGTGGTTTGTATCATATCTATCTAATAGACTCCAATTTGTGCATGTAAATGGAGAGTCCTCTTCACACACTGAGGTTAATTATGGAGTTCCACAGGGTTCAGTGCTAGGACCAATTCTGTTTACATTATACATGCTTCCCTTAGGCAGCATCATTAGAAGACATAGCATACATTTTCACTGCTATGCAGATGACACCCAGCTCTATCTGTCCATGAAGCCAGATAACACACACCAATTAGTTAAACTGCAGGAATGTCTTAAAGACATAAAGACCTGGATGGCCGCTAACTTTCTGCTTCTTAATTCAGATAAAACTGAGGTTATTGTACTCGGCCCTGAAAATCTTAGAAATATGGTATCTAACCAGATTCTTACTCTGGATGGCATTACCTTGGCCTCCAGTAACGCTGTGAGGAACCTTGGAGTCATTTTTGACCAGGACATGTCCTTCAACGCACATATTAAACAAATATGTAAGACTGCTTTCTTCCATTTGCGCAACATCTCTAAAATTAGAAATATCCTGTTTCAGAGTGACGCTGAAAAACTAGTTCATGCATTTATTACTTCCAGGCTGGACTACTGTAATTCATTATTATTAGGATGTCCAAAAAACTCACTGAAAAGCCTTCAGCTAATCCAAAATGCTGCAGCAAGAGTACTGACAGGGACTAGAAGGAGAGAGCATATTTCTCCTGTTTTGGCTTCCCTTCATTGGCTTCCTGTTAAGTCCAGAATTGAATTCAAAATCCTGCTCCTCACATACAAGGTCTTAAATAATCAGGCCCCATCTTATCTTAATGACCTTGTAGTACCATATCACCCTATTAGAGCACTTCGCTCTCGCTCTGCAGGCCTACTTGTTGTTCCTAGAGTATTTAAAAGTAGAATGGGAGGCAGAGCCTTCAGTTTTCAGGCCCCTCTTCTGTGGAACCAGCTTCCAGTTTGGATTCGGGAGACAGAAACTATCTCTACTTTTAAGATTAGGCTTAAAACTTTCCTTTTTGCTAAAGCATATAGTTAGGGCTGGACCAGGTGACCTTGAATCCTCCCTTAGTTATGCTGCAATAGACGTAGGCTGCCGGGGGATTCCCATGATGCATTGAGTTTTTCCTTTCCAGTCACCTTTCTCACTCACTATGTATTAATAGACCTCTCTGCATTGAATCATATCTGTTATTAACCTCTGTCTCTCTTCCACAGCATGTCTTTTATCCTGTCTTCCTTCTCTCACCCCAACCGGTCGCAGCAGATGGCCGCCCCTCCCTGAGCCTGGTTCTGCCTGAGGTTTCTTCCTGTTAAAAGGGAGTTTTTCCTTCCCACTGTCGCCAAAGTGCTTGCTCATAGGGGGTCATATGATTGTTGGGTTTTTCTCTGTATCTATGAAGCGCCTTGAGGCGACTTTTGTTGTGATTTGGCGCTATATAAATAAAATTGAATTGAATTGAATTGAATTGTCTGTCTCCCGAATCCAAACTGGAAGCTGGTTCCACAGAAGAGGGGCCTGAAAACTGAAGGCTCTGCCTCCCATTCTACTTTTAAATACTCTGGAACAACAAGTAGGCCTGCAGAGCGAGAGCGAAGTGCTCTAATAGGGTGATATGGTACTACAAGGTCATTAAGATAAGATGGGGCCTGATTATTTAAGACCTTGTATGTGAGGAGCAGGATTTTGAATTCAATTCTGGACTTAACAGGAAGCCAATGAAGGGAAGCCAAAACAGGAGAAATATGCTCTCTCTTTCTAGTCCCTGTCAGTACTCTTGCTGCAGCATTTTGGATTAGCTGAAGGCTTTTCAGTGAGTTTTTTGGACATCCTGATAATAATGAATTGCAGTAGTCCAGCCTGGAAGTAATAAATGCATGAACTAGTTTTTCAGCGTCACTCTGAGACAGGATATTTCTAATTTTAGAGATGTTGCGCAAATGGAAGAAAGCAGTCTTACATATTTGTTTAATATGTGCGTTGAAGGACATGTCCTGGTCAAAAATGACTCCAAGGTTCCTCACAGCGTTACTGGAGGCCAAGGTAATGCCATCCAGAGTATGAATCTGGTTAGATACCATATTTCTAAGATTTTCAGGGCCGAGTACAATAACCTCAGTTTTATCTGAATTAATTAATTGTTATATAGCACTTTTCTACTCGCCCGTTCTCAAAGCGCTGTGTACAACAAGCCTCATTCACCCCATTCACACCCACTCATACAAGCACTTCTAACATCAAGTGCAATCTAACCAACATTCACACATTCACACTCCGATAAACTCATCGGAGGGCAACTTGGGGTTAGTATCTTGCCCAAGAATATTTGGCATGCACACTGGGGAAGCCAAGAATCAAATCACCAATCTTCCAATCAGTAGTTGATCTGTTCTGCCACCTGAGCCACAGACACCCGCAACCACATAAAACTGACCTGAGTACAGGGGGGAAAAAAATGAAAGTAATTTAAATTTGATATTAAAAAAACAAAGAAGAAAATCCTCACTGGTGTTGAACTTCTCAGTAAAATTAAACATTATCCGTGACTTCTTATCAACTTTTATATATAACTTTTATAACTTCACAAAAAGATCAGTCACAATCATGAATGATCTGAGACATACGTTGGAAAGCACCATGACTCACTCTCTCAGTCCCCAAAGATGGAACATAAAACTACAATGTGGTTTTGATCTTGGTTGGAGAACACTGGACCAGCTCTTTGTACTCTTGAGGATATTTAAAGGTGTGTGGGAGTTTGAATTTGTGGACCTGGAAAAGGCATTTGATCGTCTTAAATATAGAGTGTTTGGCCCATTGCTACGAGCCATTTGGTCCCTGTACAACTATTGCAGGAGCTCCAATGCTTCACAAGATTGACTCGATCCCTGTCAGTGTTGTACTCCACCATTGGGGTTCTAAATCACTGATTCTGTTTCTAATTTTTATGGTTAGTTTTACTGCGTAACAAGGTGATGGAAGGTTTCCACTTTGGGTGACCTCAGAATATCATCTTTGTTTTTTGCAGATGATGGGGTTCTATTAATTTCATTAGGTGGTGTCCAAGTGCTAGAGCAGTTCATAGCAGAGTGTGAAGCGGTGAGAATGAAAATCAGCACCTCCAAATCTGAGTCTATGGTCCTAAGCTGGAAAAGCTGGAGCGGTTTAAGAATCACGAGTCCAATATCATCATCACGTTTGCGGATGACACAACCATCATAGGTTGTATATATTTAGTCATCTTTTCTCTTTTACCACGTCTCTCTAATATTTTGCTCTTTACTATTTTTCTATTTATTTTTTTTATTATTTTATTATATTTTCTTCTACTGTACCATGCTGCTGAGTGACTGCTGCTCGTCAAACACATTTCATTGCAATGTTGACCCTGTGCTAACTTGCATATGACAAATAAAACTGAAAACTGAAAACTGAATCTGGGGATGTTGTTCATGCACGTGGAGTTGTGCGCATCTCTGCTTAGACTGCTGTCCCTATGACCTACATAATAGATATACATGAATATTTGAAAAAACTTTTTTATGACACATACCCCAAAATTCAGCTATTTTTTTTTTAAATAAGTCAATTTAACAGAGAACAGGCATGTTTCACAGTTGGCTGGTAGATTAAAAACCAGAAACTTGTCACTGAAAGGTAAAAAGTTTCTGGTTTTTGAGTGAGGCTACACCCCCACGCTGCCCACTGCAAGCCTCATTCCTAGCAACAGCTAGATTGCATCGCTTTGAAAGGCGTAGTGCTCTGTGGTAGAGCCAACGATTACCCATGCAGAGTGATATGAGTCAGCAATAACTGCTCACATTATCAAATGTTAAATTAGCTTTATCTGCAGATCTTAAAATCATCTCTGCCTGTTTGAACATCTTCACAAGAAGACAAATCATCTTCTACAGTAAGGTCCTGGGCATACTTGTTTTAATCGTAACAGTGTCAAGTGTGTAAATGAGGACATTACTGGTCATCTTACTGGATGCTACGTAATATTCCAGGATATGTCATTGTTTCCATGCTCAACCAACCCCAGAGAAGAGACAACTGAAACCCCAAAACACGGCAAACTACATCAGGTCTTTATAAAAAGTTGCTACCTGCAATAACCATCGTTATGTGCTTTGCATTGGGACCCTCTTCTTTCTCCTCTTCTTCTTTCTCCTCTCCTCTGTTCTGTTTTTGTAAAGTAGCAGCATTGTTTAGAAGCAGAAAGATGAGTATGAGAGTAATGACTCATGAAACAGTGGGAGCTGAACATGAAGTTTTGCAGCCTAGAGCCACCCACGCTGATTAGTCACCAAATACTACCCCACCACCTCTACCATTACAAATAAAGGAACACATAAATGTGTGTGTCTGTGTGTATATGCATTGTAGTTTACCTTCGAAAGGTACGAGGGCAATAACAAACTAAAAAGCCAGCAATTAAATTTGAGAAATACTCTAACTCCACAATATTCATGTCAATATGAAAAGCAAACATTAAAAAAATGTGCTTTCAAGGAACTCAGCCTGCCCACCTGAGGCTTGTAGTTATTTGACAAAGGGTGAAACCTGCTGTGTAACTTAATGGTGGCTCTCTCACTTTGTTAACCTACTTCTACTTCAGGCTCTGCACTCTCACATAAAACAGGGGAAGGTGACATAGGTGTTGAATTGGCAGTGAGATTTGTGAAACAAACAGCTAAGTTTTCACCTTCATCATTATCATGACTGAAACTGAAATATAAATGTTTAAGAAATATTGGATGAACGTTACCACACAGAGAAAACTTGACAGTGCTGTTAAAATAACATGGATTTATTTTTTAATGTGTTCTTCCACACATGTGACAGGTGAGCTGTTAGATTGTAGTATTTCATTAATGACAAAATCACAGTGTTTTGATCATGTTCTGGAGAGTTTGTGGAAGTGAGTTTTTACATTTTGTTTTATCAAGTTATTTATTTGTTTGTTTGGTCATTTAAATTCAGAATAAGTCTGGCAATTAAAAACAAAAAGAAAAAAGTCCTCATAGGTGCTGAACTTCCCAGTGCAGTTAAAAACTTGTAAGTTTATTAAAAGAAGATTAAGAACAAAGTTTACAATGTGCAGCATCAATCCATTTTCTTGACAACATAACCAAGAAAAAAAGATGTGGTCACTTCAGAGATGTAAATAACAATGACATAACTACTGGTTCTTTGAAAAGAGCAATCAGTCAAAGAGTCACCGGACCTCCTGATTCTTGCTGGATTTTATATGTTTTGTGGTGATCCTACTTTATTTTGTGTTTTGTGTATCTTAATCGTCTATTTTGACACACATTGAAAACAATCTTGACTCAGACATTATTGTGCTTTGTGTTAATTCTAAACAGATAAACATCGCATCAAAATCACACAGGCCATCATCAGTTTTCCTGATGATGCTTTCAAAAGTCCTTTTTTCAGTAACTTTAGCATATTCAATATGAGAAAGAGACAGGAAACTGAGTCACTGATGAACACGAGTCACCAGCCTCTTGTCCCTCTGTGTCCATCTCACCCTGCTTGGACACAGCAGGTGATATATCTATGGACATGTTATTTTAGAGTACAGCACTTTTCTACTCAATGTGTGCATGCACAGCACTTTATACAACATGTCCCATTTACACATTCATGCATGCACATTCAACTAAGTGCTTTTTCTTCAACATTCACACTGCAGAGTGACAAATGCACAAACTTACACATATACATACGTATATACATGTATGTGTACATACATATATATGTGTGTATAAGTGTATATGTACGCATGTGTACGTATAACTTGTGCATATCTTTCTGGTGTAAATGTAAATGCCTGTGTTATTGGGTAGATACTTACATTCCTTGAGTAGGTGCTCCTGAAACTTATGTCTATTTTTATCTACTTCTCCTATCCTAAAACAAACAATGTAAATTTACATGCTGCCAAAGGAGAGATGCCAAACTGTGTTTCATTATTCTAATAACAGTGACAATAAAGATCTAATCTATTCTATTCTAACTTTTCCAGCTCTAAAGTGGAAATACATCCATTACACTTAGTTAATAAAAATTCATTTTTTTCCTGTTCCTCCTTTTGATTTACTGAAAACTAATCACAACGGGGAAAAAAAATCAAAATGACAACAAAAACCTGACGTCTTCAGTTGAATCAAGTAGGTCAGCAGCTATGAGTCTCTTCTTTCCTTCTGACACAAAGTGAAAACTGAATCACAGAGAAGCAGCAGGTTCACCTATCCAGTCAGAGGCATTGTTAAGTGACCAGAAATGTTGGGTTCTTTACCTACACAAGTACATTTTATAAGACAGATTTCTAAAGAATTTTAGAACAGCACCTCGCAGAAACTTCACACTGAGAGCTGACAGCACAGGCAACTACACCCCCATGTTTCCTATTGCAAAAGCACATTCATGTCAATACGTCTACAGATTACAGTCCATTCAGAGGTGTAATGCTCTGTGGTTAAGTCCAGGCTCACGCGATGAGTGATATCAGTCAATTATAACTGCTCACATGATCAAACGCTAGTTTCACATGTACAGCTCTTGAAATCATTTCTGCGTTTTTCACCATCTTCATCATCCACAACATCATCTTCACATTATCTGCTCTCTGCTTGGGTTGTCTTTCTCCCTCTTCCCATTCTTTCCCTGTCATATAGTTCTTCTCCAGCTCTCTCTGTTCCTCACTTATTCTCTTTTAGAGTAGTAATCTCTACATTTGTTTCACAATAAAAGCTTCCTCTAAAAGAGCATGTAATAGAAAAATAATGATAAATTTTGTGTAAATATAGAATATAATTACAGTTTGATCCATAAACAGAAGGTGACATGGTCCGCGGCCCGGCGACCGAGGAGCTGATGGGATGCCCACGGGCGTGGCTGTTAACTCCACACCTGCATCCCATCCCAGGCGATCATCAGGTGGACTATTTGATCCAGCCCAGCCTGCTGCTCCACGCCAGTCCGTTAGTCGTCTCACAGCGGTAACGTACACCTGCGGGAAAGCGATTGTGAAAACTCTCATTTGTCTGAACGAGCGCTAATTCTGTCCTGTGCACTCAGATAACAGCTCGGCGTGTTTTTTGAGCCACCTGCCTGTCCACCTGCCCGTCTGGAGTTTGGATCGCCTTCAGTACTCGTCACCTCGACTTTTCTGGAGCTCCCCCGCGGACCCTCACCCCTCCCTCCGGCTCCCACGGCCCCGCTTTCACCGTAAGACTCATACTCTCCCCCACGTATGCTGCTATTTCCCCGCGCCCCAATAATTCTTTTCCTTTTTCTGTTGCAGCCTCCCACAGTCCCGTTTTCGGCGTTCCTGCGCGACTCATCTCCCGGTCCCTTGGTTTCTCTAGTTTTTCCTTCTACCCTCCCGGGACACCTTCAGTTAAAATGTTATAATGCGAAGACACTTCCAAAAAACAGCTGATGGGAGTAGAAAGGCTCCTGAATAAACTTAAGCTCTGTGTGTAACTGCTGGATATCTGAACAGATGGATTTGTAGTCACTGTGCCACCTACGCAAATGCTCATATTACTGTTTTTATTTTATTTTTATTCATTTGTTGTCTTTGGTTCTGGTTGTTATTTCCTCAAAGAAGACGCAAGACTAAACCATTAAAGAGAAATACTGCAACTGAGCTTTTCACTATCCATGTCAACATGAGAGCCACAATTCACAACAAGCTGCTTTCAAGGAACTCTGAGGTTTGTGTTGAACAATGGATAAAACCCCCTAAGTGATATATGTTTTTACGGTGGTTACCAACTCTCAAGTTACGCGGGATCGTACATGTAACAGGTCGGCTGTTAGTTAGATTTATGTGGTAGAACTGTTTGTAAAAAAAAAACAAATTAATTCTTTATCACTTATCTCACCTTTCAATTTTATGTATAACATTTAAATTACTGTAGTTATTATGGCAACTTGTGAGAGGTAATAATGGTTCTATTTTGGTGTATATACCAAAAAAAAACTGAGTAAAAAAGTTGTTGTTGTTAGAAGACATTTTAAGAGAAACCGTAGCCTGTCACACACTCACATCCCAGAGAGACCGAAGAACACTACCACAACCAGAAACCAGGGTCAGGCTTGTATTTTTGTATTTTTGTGTTAGTTTCTAGAGCAGGGGTGGGCAATCTCAGTCCAGGAGGGCCGGTGTCCCTGCAGGTTTTAGATGTGTCCTCGAACCAACACAGCTGATTTAAATGGCTAAATTAGCTCCCCAACATGTCCTGAAGTTCTCCAGAGGCCTGGTAACGAAATAATCATGTGATTCAGGTGTGTTGACCCAAGGTGAGATCTAAAACCTGCAGGGACACCGGCCCTCGTGGACTGAGATTGCCCACCCCTGATCTAGAGGTAGCTCATGTTTCAGAGCTTTGGATGGTGAACATCAGCTCATTCAAATAAGCTGGTGGTGAAGCTTCAACTTCTGAACTTTGAATACCAAGTTTAAAAAGCAGGTTCTCCACTGGCACTGATGGCACTCTTGGGCATTTGAGTTGACCAAAGATACCAGGAGAGTCGGTGCAGCTGAACGATGAGGCTGTGTGGATAGGGAAAACCCACATTTGTCTCACACAAGCCCTGAGTGGCTGTGCCTACACAGGGCCAACAGCACTGTGTAGGCATGGAGATTACTACTTGAGGTCAGTGTTGTAGGTTGAATTCTACAGCTAAATGCTGAGGGCAAGCGTATGACGGGAAACAGGCTTGATTTGATTCTAAGAAATTGGCAGAGGTTGGAGGAGAATTGAATAAACCAGTTAAATAATTTGGAATTCCCCATCTGTGCCATCACTAAACCTGCTGCTAAAGAAGGCACATCGTTGTTCAGTGCATCAAGGTTTTGTTACATTAAAATGAACTGCAGTTAATTTTTTTTTTTTTTTAAATTGCAACACAAATTGATTTCTGAGCCATGAGAATAAAGAGAGGAAACGTTAAAGTTCATACTTTATAAATCAGAAATAGCAATGTTTGAAAGAGACCGACCTTTATTTTTAAATACAATTTAAAAAAAATGCAAACTCTTACAAAACAGCATTAACATAAATCAGCTTTGATGACATTGGTTATTATTTTAGTCAAAGACAGCTGCCCTGCTCAAAGCACTTTAGTTATGACTGTAAAGTAACTGAAGGGCTTTTGAAAGTTCACTAGATTAAAAAAAAAAACATCTACCACTAAAAATATTTTATTTATATATATATATATATATATATATATATATATATATATATATATATATAAAAACACTTGGACAGAAGATTTGCTCAAACAGTCACGAAAAATATTTTTAGAGTTCTGCTCTACAGCAGACCACTTCACGCTTTTGAAGTTTGATCCCAGAAGTCAACTTTGGCACCAAGGATGGTTGTTGTTTCACTGTCTTGTTTAAACCAGGGGTTCAGCGTGACTCCAAATAAATTACAAGACATTGTGAAATTCTCCTGCTGCAGAGCCGCCGTATCCACATGAGGCTGGAAACGTTGTTGCTTTGAATCCTTAAACAAAAAATTAAGTGAAGTGGGTGATGCTTTCACCTCTGTAAATGTTTCCAATTTGTCCAAGAGTCACCTATGAAGCTGCACTCGCAAGCTGGAGTAAGAAAGAACAGATACACAGTTTTCCTTGATTTCCATCCTTCAGCCATGAGGTAAATGCATAAAATCAAAGATTCAAGTATTTTACATACTTCTGTTTTTCTACGCTTTGACTCAGCAAACCGGCGACACAGAGCAGAATAAGCAAACAGAAAACCACAAGTGGGATCAGTCGGCTCCGACGGGTCATACCACCTGCCAGGAAAAACCAAACAAAGATGAGATCTACTGTAAGACACAACATGAATGTCACATTTATTAAACTACCAAGCACAGAAGTTACATAATAATGAAATAAAGTTTGAATTACTGAGATATCACTGCTGATGGTCAGGACTGGTAGCTTTATTGCTTCACAGAAAGACAAGAGATCAGAGCTGCTTAAGGAAAGTACATTACACTTCCTGTATGTGCTTCAAATTAAGAGGTGCACATGTTAAGGACAACAAAGAGAGGGTGCCACCAGTGAGAGAAAACCACACCATAAAGATGATTTTGATCCAGCTGTAAACTGGTTATTTTAAGGCTTTTTAACTGTCTTGATTTGTTCCTCATGTTCTCACCTTTACTGTGAAACTCTTCTGCCAGATTAGGAGTTTGGAGAGTTTCAGGATGCAGTGGTGTCTCTGTTGTCACAGTTTTAGCTGAATTTAAGTTTGGCAGAACAGAAGATTTTAAATTATTTACAATATATTCAAATATTCTTCAATGAGCAAAAATAAGTTGTTGGTAAAATAACCCAAGTGCGCAGTAAGTTTAAAACCAAACAACAAAAATCTTTTCAGTCTAACTCACCAACAATCAGATCAATAATTGAAGACTTTGTTTGACTCTTTAACTTTGGGACGAAACATCTGTATCTTCCTTCATCTTCTAGTGTCACATTAGTGATTCTTAGTGAGATGTTTCCTTCTCTCAGGCCGTCTGTGAACAACGCCGTCCTCCCAATGTACGATGGGATCTTCATGTCAGTCATCTCCTTGTTGTGCCTGTATAGATGTACATATTCCATATTACGATCAGGCCTCGACCACTCCACCGTCAGTCCCACCACGTTAAACTTTGGCTCTACGTGACACGGCAGGATGACATCATCACCTGGAGCAGCTACGATAGGCTGAGGAGATCCAACCACATGTAACTGACCTGAGGAGAAGAAAAATAAAGAAATACATCCTGCTGAAAACCAAGTTAAATATGACAATTCAAAAAAATGTCTTTAATCTCCTAGGACCTGGCGTTTTTTTTTTTTTTTTTTAAATCTCTTTTGAGGAACTTGTGGTTTGCTTTGGTTATGGTCTAACATCCGCCTTAGACACATTCCTCGGAGTTGGACCCCCGACCAAGTTCCAAAGGCCAATGTTGTCACCACTACGTTATCCAGTTATATGTGTGCGAAAGAAATATTTAAAAATAAATAAACGCAAAAGCCACATATACTACACGTTTTCTGCATCATCTGCCAGTATAACAGACTTTCAGACTGGTGCTACATCATCACTGACTTTTATCACAGTTTTAAATCACTTCCATTATCATTATTTCTATATTTGTGTATAAACTCTCAAGTATAAACATGGTGACAGCGCATCAGAAGCACGGCCAAAAAAAAGATGATTAACATGAATTAAAGCTTAAATGTTTTCTAAAGAAATGAAGTAACTAGTATTTCAGAATTATTACTTTTTTAATTGCAGTGAGACTTGAGAGCAAAACGCAGCATAAAGCTGAGAGAGACACACTGAACGTAAACTCTGCTACATCCATCTACAGCGAGAGTGAGGCAGAAACTGTCTCACGGCAGCTGATAAATGCTGAAAAAGTGCAGCTCTAACAGTGTTAAACATGCATCTCAGTAAAAAGTGCAACATGGACAGGTTTGGGTCTCTGAAATCAGCACAGCTTTAATTTTAGAACCAAAGCCTGTTTTAAAATAGATCCAAATCTCCACACAGCTGTGGGGCAGGCTTCAGGTCTTTACATCGTATTCTTGCATTGAATGTAAGTTACATTATTCTAAAAGTAAAAATAATAATTGTAAATAACACAAAAGAGCACCTGTAACTTCAAAAACAGTGATTAAGAAGATTAAGACGAGCAAAATCAAATTACTGACAGAAAGATTCCTCTGTTTGCAAAGCACGTGGAGAGCAAAGTGGATCCTGACTGTCACCGTTTACACGTCAGTTAACAAAAAGGAATCAGTTGCATGCACTTTATCCTTGTTAAAACCTGAATGTTTTGTGTTCTTCCTTCTTTATTTACATGTTCCAATTCATGTATTATAGCTTAGTGGCTCATTTACAACATGCACTGAAAGCTAGCTTGGCTCAGGCTGTAAATACTGTGGAAATGTAGCTTTGGTTAATGCTACACGTGTCTCTATACAAGCAAGCATTAATAAAATGAATCATTTTCACAGCTAATTATCACCACCATCCCAAAATAACTGACCATTTCAGAAAGTTTCTATTTGGCTGTTTAGCTACAGGTTTAAAAATAAATGATTAAAGAATAATAAAAATAAATGAATTAAGTTAGTAAAAATCTTTAAACTGACACAGAAACTAGAAACTTCTATAGTGAAATGCTCAAACCTGACTAATAGATTCAGCTCAGTTATTTATGATTTAAACATCTGTTTTATTTCCGAACACAATATATATATAGGCCTATAAACTAAAAGAAATAGCTAAACTCTGATAGCATAATAATAAAAAAATTGAGCTCCCTTTCTAAACCCCCAACATAACTTTGCACAGAAGAGTAAGGCACAATTTTTGGTGCAGTATTTTTAGACTAATTTACACTTGAATACAGCGTCTGCTTTTATTTACAGTGTGAAACATCTGCAACATCAGCCAGTATAACAGACTACTGCTACATCATCACTGAGTTTGCCACTGTTTTTAAATACTCCCATTAAATTATATTTGTAACTAAAGCAAGTTTAATAATTTGCATCATTGACAGGCGCTCAAGGTGCATCGGAAACACTAGAAAAATACGACTAACATGAATTAAAGCTTAAACAAAACTGGACTCATGTGGCAGAGCAATCTTACCTTCAACAGGTGTGAGAGCGAAAAGCAGCATAAAGGTGAGCTTTAAAGCTGAGAGAGACACACTGAACCTAAACTCTGCTACATCCATCTACAGTGAGTGTGAGACAGACGCTGACTGACAGCAGCTGATAAATACCAGTCTGTCTACTCTCTCTCCCTCCGCCCACTTCGCACACATTTAAAGCGCTTATTTTTTTGTCCCAGGCCCCCGCTGCCCCCTGTATTTACCTGTTTCCAGGTGCCATTAATAATAACAATAATAATAATAATAATAATAATAATAACACAAGCTTACATAAATGTTAGCAGGGAATTTTAGTGCCAGAAAAACAGGAGGTTTTCTGTAACAGTAAAGGAAGCCTGAAAAACTCCAAGTCAAGTGACGGGAAATTCCTATTAATTACAGTAAACAGTAAAAAGTTAACAGCCCGCAAAGGTCAAAAGCAGCAGTTAGTTCCTCTTTATTTCGATTTTTAATTAACCTGCAGTTCAAGAGCGCGGGCAAATAAAATGACAAATATTTACAAATCCCAGCAAGAGTTGCACAAAAGCTGAATGACAGAGAAGAAGCAGCTCACCTGTTCAGACAGGAGCTTAATTAGCTGATCGTTACCACCATTCTCTTCATGGAGACGAGAAAAAATTATAAAACAAGCTGTTTTCTTCAGTAACACGTTCAGTAACATGAAGGAAGGAAGCGCTTCATGTGCGGCTCTGAGTCTGAAAGTGAAAGTAAAATAAGAAGAAGGAGCAGTGGCTTCATGCTGACGTGCGTTTAGTTTCCATTTTTTCTACTCCCGCTTTTAAACATGTTTTTAAGTTTTAGTTATTCTAACTGTGTTTCCATCGTAATAATCTTAATCCACACACATATTAATTAAGTGTGCCTATGCCAAGAGGCACACTTATTACTATTCCTCGGATTTATTAAGTGTGCCTTTGCCAAGAGGCACACTTATTACTATTCGTCGGATTTATTAAGTGTGCCTATGCCAAGAGGCACACTTATTACTATTCGTCGGATTTATTATTAAGTGTGCCTATGCCAAGAGGCACACTTATTACTATTCGTCGGATTTATTAAGTGTGCCTATGCCAAGAGGCACACTTATTACTATTCGTCGGATTTATTATTCTTATTATTAAGTGTGCCTATGCCAAGAGGCACACTTATTACTATTCGTCGGATTTATTATTAAGTGTGCCTTTGCCAAGAGGCACACTTATTACTATTCGTCGGATTTATTATTAAGTGTGCCTTTGCCAAGAGGCACACTTATTACTATTCGTCGGATTTATTAAGTGTGCCTATGCCAAGAGGCACACTTATTACTATTCGTCGGATTTATTATTCTTATTATTAAGTGTGCCTATGCCAAGAGGCACACTTATTACTATTCGTCGGATTTATTATTAAGTGTGCCTATGCCAAGAGGCACACTTATTACTATTCGTCGGATTTATTAAGTGTGCCTATGCCAAGAGGCACACTTATTACTATTCGTCGGATTTATTATTAAGTGTGCCTATGCCAAGAGGCACACTTATTACTATTCGTCGGATTTATTATTAAGTGTGCCTATGCCAAGAGGCACACTTATTACTATTCGTCGGATTTATTATTAAGTGTGCCTATGCCAAGAGGCACACTTATTACTATTCGTCGGATTTATTATTCTTATTAAGTGTGCCTATGCCAAGAGGCACACTTATTACTATTCGTCGGATTTATTATTCTTATTATTAAGTGTGCCTATGCCAAGAGGCACACTTATTACTATTCGTCGGATTTATTATTCTTATTAAGTGTGCCTATGCCAAGAGGCACACTTATTACTATTCGTCGGATTTATTATTCTTATTATTAAGTGTGCCTATGCCAAGAGGCACACTTATTACTATTCGTCGGATTTATTATTCTTATTATTAAGTGTGCCTATGCCAAGAGATCCTGTTTCTCTTTATTGTGTGGATGCCCTCAAGGGCATCCACACTATTGAGATCCTGTTTCTCTTTATTTACTCTTTATGTACTAAATGATAGTACTTGTGCCAAATCATAGTATTTGTTGCACATCATAGTATTGGAACCAAAACATAGTATTTGTCCCAAAGCATCGTATTTGTATGGAGTAATAGTATTTCTTCTAAATCATAGTATTTCAATCAAATCTCAGTAGTTGTGTTAAAATGCAGTATCATTGCCAAATCATAGTATTTGTACCCAATCATAGTGTTTTAGCCATGTCATCGTATTTGTGCCGAATCATGGTTTTTTTTGCCAAATCGTGGTATTTGTGCCCAATTAATAATTCTGTTATGTTATAGTATTACTACTAAGTCGTAGAATATCTGTTATGTTATAGTGTATCTGCGGAATATAGTATGTGTGCCAAATCATAGTATTTATACCAAATCACAGTATTTGTGCTAAAACATAGTATTTCTGCCATATTGTGGTATTTGTGCAAGGACATTGAACTGTTATGTTATAGTATTACAACTAAGTCATAGTATTTCTGCGTTGTTATAGTATTTGTGCTAAAACGTAGTATCTCTGCCAAGTCATAGAATTACTGCAATTTCATAGTTTTTTTAGGAAATCTGTTATGTTATAGTATTACTACTAAGTCATAGTATTTCTGCCAAATCATAGTATTTGTGTGAATTTGTATACTGTAATATCACTGTATTATGTATTGGCTAAGTAGGGGGCTGACTGTTTACTAAGTGCATCAGTGTAAATAGGTCATCTCTTGTGTTGGAGTGCCCTCTTGTGGCGCCTTTTGGGTAGTGCCTTAGTAAACGTGAACCCTGTAAGAAGTGGTATCAGACTGATTTGTAGTGGAGGAATTTGTTGCCAGTTTTCTTAATCTTTAATCTGTATGCATGTTGTAATGCATACCCTGTTCTTAATCATAGAAACCACACCATATCAACTCTCCACATCCTCCTACTGTATGCCATACCTCCCTCTACCATCCATCTGACCGCCAATAAACTCCACCTGTGGTAATCTAATCCCTGGATGTCAGCCTCTCCTTCTGACCGAGGATAGTTACTATTGCAGCACCACCCAGCATTAAACTGACGTACACCATTCTGTACAATAGTATTTGTGCTAAAAAGTAGTATTTCTGCCAAATCATAGTATTACTGCTATTTCATACTATTTAAGCGAAATTACAGTGTTTCTGCAAAAACATTGCATTTCTGCTAAATCATAGTATTTCTGTAATCTTATAGTACTTGTACTCAATTATAGTATTTGTGACAAAGTTTAGTATTTGTACCAAAACATAGTATTACTGGTAAATCATAGTATTTGAGCCAAATCATAGTATTTGTGCTAAAACATAGTATTTCTTCCAAATCATAGTATTTGTGCCAAAGCATAGTATTTCTTCCAAACCACAGTATAACTGCACAATAAAGGTTCTTGAGCCACATCAGTGTTTGTGCTAAAACATAGTATTTGTGCCAAATCTTAGTATTTCTTCTAAATCCTAGTAATTCTGCTCAATGATAGAATTTCTGCTATGCTGTAGTACTTTTTTGCTAGATTGTAGTACTTCTGCTAAGTCAAAGGATTTCATGTAAATCATAGTATTTCTACCAAGTCCCAGTGTTTCTGCTAAATCATAAATAATGTTTTAGCACAAATTGTATGATTTGGCTCAAATGCTATGATTTGGCAGGAAAAAAATATTATTTAGTATAAATACTAAGTTTTAGCAGAAGTACTATGTTTAAACTTTAAAAAATTCTGCTATTTCAATAATGTGTGTTATGACTTTTGACCATTGAAATGAATGGAACACATTATCAATGTGGTCACTGATTTTGCATGTCGGGTTGAGCTGTGTTTTAGCTCAGTGAGATGAGTATCCGTTCTCAGACTGGGAGGCCAGGGTTCAAATCCCGCTTATGGCAACATTTCTTTCAGTTAACAGTTAAACTTTTTTAACTCTTTTCAACACAAATTTCAGCTTTTTCACCCCTTTTCAGCAGAATTTTAAGTTTTTTCACCACTTTTCAGCACAAACACCAGCTTTTTCAGCTGTTTTCAGCAAAAACCTCTTTTCAGCAGAATTCTGCTCATTCAACTCTTTTCAGCAGAAATTCTGCTGATTGAACTCTTTTCAGCAGAATTTTCAGAATTTTCACCTCTTTTCTGCCAAAATTCTGCTTATTCACCTCTTCTGCAAAATTTTCAGCCTTTTCACCTCTTATTAGCACAAATCTCAGCTGTTTTCAGAAAAAACTCTTTTGAGCAGAAATTCTGCTGATTGAACTCTTTTGAGCAGAAATTCTGCTAATTGAACTCTTTTCAGCAGAAATTCTGCTGATTGAACTCTTTTCAGCAGAAATTCTGCTGATTGAACTCTTTTCAGCAGAATTTTCAGAATTTTCACCTCTTTTCTGCCCAAATTCTGCTTATTCACCTCTTCTGCAAAATTTTCAGCCTTTTCACCTCTTATCAGCACAATTCTCAGCAGCTTCTGCTCATTTCAGCAGAATTGTCAGTCTCTCCACCTATTCTTTGTCAGAATGAGGTTGGTGCAGTGAGATGAGTAGCTGCCTTCAGACTAGAAGGGCCAGGTTCAAATCCTGCTCAGGGCAACATTTTTTTTCAACTTCATACTTTTCAGCTTTTTTCAGCAGACATCTTCAGCGTTAAGGCATCCACACTGCATTTTCGCAGGAAATGCAAATTTTTCTAGTTCTTTATACTTTATACTTTATTATTGTGTGGATGCTTTAAGGCATCCACACTATTGAGTTCCTGTTTCTCTTTATTCTTTATACTTTATACTTTATACTTTATTATTGTGTGGATGCTTTAAGGCATCCACACTATTGAGTTCCTGTTTCTCTTTATTCTTTATACTTTATACTTTATTATTCTTCTAGTTGCTCCGTATTTCGCCGATTAACTACTTCCACAATTTTTGTGCTATTTTCACCGTTCAAATTTTAAACTATTCTGCTATTTCTGCTAATTTCTGCTATGATTTTTGCTATTTATTACTATTATACTTTTTAAAATATTAAGCTTTTTTCCTTTAATTTGTCCCATTGAAATGAATGGGAAACTTCCGCAATTCTGCTAAAACTTGCTCGTTTTTGAAACTTAACTACTTCCTCATACTTTCGCCTAGAACAACCATTCAAATTTTAAAATGTTCACAAATTATTGGGATATTCATGTATGATTCAGCTTTTTCATATCTGTTACCGTTTTCATCTTATCCCTCTTCAAGTTTTGAGTTTCATCTTTTTGATTTTTCACAAAATACATGCGTTGTTGTGGTTGCTATGCAGTTGGTTCTAAGTGAGCCACTCTAGCTTTTGCAATCTTCTCTTCATGTCCGAACAACTTCTCGCTACTTGCTCAATTTTCACTCAACTTCCACAAATTATACATCAAAACGTAGGTATTTTTGCTGGCTTTCAGAAAATGTCACTATCATTGTTGTGAGATTTATAGAATTTTGGCAAATCTCCTCAGACCAACACAAACTCTCAAAACTCTCCATAGAAAGTCAATGGAGAGCTTGTTCAAAATCACCGCTGGATTTCTGTAATGAGAGGCATATTCGAATCGTCATATCTCCTTAACGAAGCGAAGTTAAAACATGAGGCTTGTCCCCGTATATCTTCAGACACTCCTGACGCTCATAATTCAAGAATTTTTTTCTCACCTATTACCGTTCTGAGATGAGTTGGACTTGTTTGAGGGTAGGAAATTCGTCCTTCGCTCAGATTTCTTCAGATTTCAAACTCTGGAAATGAGGCAATTTTTTTCTCTCGTCATATCTTTTTTTTGGATTTCCACAGAGACCTGAAAATTTCCATGACTGTTCACCAAAGCCTGCTGTCTCTTACGGTGAAAGAATGATATCGATAATCCAAATAGATTTAGAGCTACAAAGCGTTGTTTGAGGGCAGGTCAAGGCAGTTTTTGCTTCGCCTCTACTCAGTTATGGTGCATTACAAGTCAAATATCTTTAATAATTCATATTTTAATGATAAATTGTCAACACTTGAAGATTCCCCCATCTCTTCTGAACAAAACGGTGTAAGAATGACCGTTCTAGCCCCTACGGTTAGGAAATTATGGTCATTTGTTTGAGGGGAGTCGTCATTATGAGAAATAGACTGCAAAACTCCTGTGTCTCTCTGTGCTGCGTGCACCTGTTTTGGCGGGAAAAAGTGCACAGGCTCTCTGATTGGTGGATTCAAATTCAGCAGCTCCCAGGCTGCTTGACTGAAAACTTGCTTCTCTCTCCCTGTGTGTGTGTGTGTGTGTGTGTGTTTGTGTGTGTGTGTGTGTGTGTGTGTGTGTGTGTGTGTGTGTGTGTGTGACAGAGAGAGAGAGAGAGAGAGAGAGACTTTTTATGGGATGATCTCATTGTAAGATTCAAATTCAATATATTTAGACTGGTTGACTGAATTGGATCTTGTGTGTGTGTGTGTGTGTGTGTGTGTGTGTGTGTGTGTGTGACAGAGAGAGAGAGAGAGAGAGAGAAAGCCTTTTTATGGGATGATCTCATTGTAAGATTTAAATTCAATATATTTAGACTGGTTGACTGAATTGGATCTTGTGTGTGTGTGTGTGTGTGTGTGTGTGTGTGTGTGTGTGTGTGTGTGTGTGTGTGTGTGTGTGTGACAGAGTGAGAGAGAGAGAGAGAGAGCCTTTTTATGGGATGATCTCATTGTAAGATTCAAATTCAATATATTTAGACTGGTTGACTGAATTGGATCGTGTGTGTGTGTGTGTGTGTGTGTGTGTGTGTGTGTGTGTGTGACAGAGAGAGAGAGAGAGAGAGAGAAAGCCTTTTTATGGGATGATCTCATTGTAAGATTTAAATTCAATATATTTAGACTGGTTGACTGAATTGGATCTTGTGTGTGTGTGTGTGTGTGTGTGTGTGTGTGTGTGTGTGTGTGTGTGTGTGTGTGACAGAGTGAGAGAGAGAGAGAGAGAGCCTTTTTATGGGATGATCTCATTGTAAGATTCAAATTCAATATATTTAGACTGGTTGACTGAATTGGATCTTGTGTGTGTGTGTGTGTGTGTGTGTGTGTGTGTGTGTGTGTGACAGAGAGAGAGAGAGAGAGAGAGAGAGAGCCTTTTAATGGGATGATCTCATTCTAAGATTCAAATTCAATATATTTAGACTGGTTGACTGAATTGGATCTTGTGTGTGTGTCTCTCTGTGCATGTGTGTTTCCTTATGTGTACATATTTGTGATTGTGTGGCTGTTATATATTTTTTTGCTGATTTTTTTCATTTAACAAGTATATTTTAGGGACCCTCAGCATGTTCAGCATTTTTTCAGCTGTCCATTTTGCTTTTCCAATTTTTCTGTTTAAGTTATTACTATTGTGGTAAATCATACTATTTCTGCTATTTTATAAGATTTGTGCCAAATATAGTATTTCTGATTAATTATAATTTTTCTACCAAATCATAGTACAGTATTTTTGCTTTTTATAGGATTTTTATAGGATATTTATATTGCTTAATATAGTATTTCTGCTTTTTATAGGATTTGTGCTTAATATAGTATTTCTGCTAAATTATAGTATTTCTGCTTTTTATAGTATTTGTGCTAAAACATAGTATTTCTACTAAATGTAGTATTTATGCTTAATCATACTATTTCTGCTTTTTATAGGATTTGTGCTTAATATAGTATTTCTGCTTTTTATAGGATTTGTGCTTAATACAGTATTTCTGCTTTTTATAGGATTTGTGCTTAATATAGTATTTAAGCTAAATATAGTATTTATGCTTTTTATAGGATTTGTGCTTAATACAGTATTTCTGCTTTTTATAGGATTTGTGCTTAATATAGTATTTCTGCTAAATATAGTATTTATGCTTAATCATACTATTTCTATATATTTCTGCCAGGCAGCCAATCCTCTGTGAGGACTCAGACATTCAAATGCACATATCAGGGCCTGCACGGCTTCCCAGCCAGCCAATCATATCTGAGGTCTGCCGTTTCTTCTCTCGTCATATCTCAGCGATGGATGTACAAAGAGCAATGAAAATCGCGGTCAAAGTACAACAAAGTCCGCTGATTTAGCCAGTAGAAGAATTATGCTTCTAGTCCACCTAGTTTTTGAGTTACACAACGTTTTGTAACTCCAAAAAACTGCGTTTTTTGCCTCTCACCGCGATCTAATTCTGACTGCTCATCACCCTGTTTTTCAAGGCACCCACTCTCTTTCTCAGTGGCGCAGTTGGTAATGACACGGGTCTGCAACCCAAACGTCGTGGGTTCGATTCCACCTTAGTCAACATGTTTTTTTCCCTACAAATTAATACACTATCACAGACCAGTAATTCATATTCATCATTTATTACAATTCTGCAAACTTTTATGATTTTACCAGCTTTTCTAATATGGACCTCACATTCTTGTTAACACTCCATGGCACAAGTACTCTTCCCTTTAGGCTCTGTGTATGTGTGTGTGTATCAATATTTTTCCCATTTTAAAGTATTACTCCTCCATAATTGTATTTCTGTTAAATCAAAGTAGTTTTACTACATCTTAGTACTTCTGCTCAATCATAGTATTTCTGCTAAATCATAGTATTTCTGCTACTTTTTGGTACTTGTGCTAAATACAGTATTTCTGCTAAATCATAGTATTTCTACTATATTATAATTTTCTTTCTAAATATAGTATTTCTGCTATATAATTGTATTTCTGCTATGTTATAATATTTGTGCTAAACCAGAGTATTTTTGCTGAAACATAGTATTTCTGCCAAATGATAGTATTTCTGTCAAATTATACTATTTGTGCCAAAACATAGTATTGATTTAAAATTACAATATTCATAGTTCATCACAGTGTCTCTGGTAAATCACAGTATTTCTGCTATGTTGTACTCTTTTTCTAAATCATCGTGTTTCTGTAATGTTCAAGTATTTTTGGCTAAATATATTATTTCTGTTATCTTATACTATTTCTCCTAAATTCTTGTATTTTTGAGAAGTTATCATGTTTCTGGTAAGTTACAATATTTCTGCTAAGTTCTGCTATGCTATTGTATTTCTAACAAGTATTATGTTTCCTCTAAGATATTGCAGTTCTGCTAAGTTATTACATTTTAGCAAACTTCTTTTGCTTCTGCAAAGTTTTTACAATTTCTGCAACTTTTCAGCTTTTTCAGCTAGTTTTTGCAGACAGCTTCAGCTTTAAAGCATCCACACTGCATTTTCGCAGGAAATGCAAATTTTTCTAGTTATTCTTCTAGTTGCTCCGTATTTTGCCGATTAACTACTTCCACAATTTTTGTGCTATTTTCACCGTTCAAATTTTAAACTATTCTGCTATTTCTGCTAATTTCTGCTAAGATGTTTGCTATTTATTACTATTATACTTTTTAAAATATTAAGCTTTTTTCCTTTAATTTGTCCCATTGAAATGAATGGGAAACTTCCGCAATTCTGCTAAAACTTGCTCGTTTTTGAAACTTAACTACTTCCTCATACTTTCGCCTAGAAAAACCATTCAAATTTTAAAATGTTCACAAATTATTGGGCTATTCATGTATGATTCAGCTTTTTCATATCTGTTACCGTTTTCATCTTATCCCTCTTCAAGTTTTGAGTTTCATCTTTTTGATTTTTCACAAAATACATGCGTTGTTATGGTTGCTATGCTCTTGGCTTCCAGTGTGCCACTGAAGGTTTCGCAGTCTTCTCTTCATGTCCGAACAACTTCTTGCTACTTGCTCAATTTTCACTCAACTTCCACAAATTATACATCAAAACGTAGGTATTTTTGCTGGCTTTCCGAAAATGTCACTATCATTGTTGTGGGATTTATAAAATTTTGACAAATCTCCTCAGACCAACACAAGGTCTCAAAACTCTCCATAGAAAGTCAATGGAGAGTTTGTTCAAAATCACCGCTTGATTTCTGTAATGAGAGGCATATTCGAATCGTCATATCTCCTTAACGAATCGAAGTTCAAACATGAACAAATATCTTTAATAATTCATATTTTAATGATAAATTGTCAACACTTGAAGATTCCCCCATCTCTTCTGAACAAAACGGTGTAAGAATGACCGTTCTAGCCCCTACGGTTAGGAAATTATGGTCATTTGTTTGAGGGGAGTCGTCATTATGAGAAATAGACTGCAAAAATCCTGTGTCTCTCTGTGCTGCGTGCACCTGTTTTGGCGGGAAAAAGTGCACAGGCTCTCTGATTGGTGGATTCAAATTCAGCAGCTCCCAGGCTGCTTGACTGAAAACTTGCTTCTCTCTCCCTGTGTGTGTGTGTGTGTGTGTGTGTGTGTGTGTGTGTGTGTGTGTGCTACAGAGAGAGAGAGAGAGAGAGAGAGAGAGAGAGAGAGAGAGAAAGCCTTTTTATGGGATGATCTCATTCTAAGATTCAAATTCAATATATTTAGACTGGTTGACTGAATTGGATCTTGTGTGTGTCTCTCTCTGTGCATGTGTGTTTCCTTATGTGACAATTTTTTGTGATTGTGTGGCTGTTATATTTTTTTTGCTGATTTTTTTCATTTAGCAAGTATATTTGAGGGACCCTCAGCATGTTCAGCATTTTTTCAGCTGTCCATTTTGCTTTTCCAATTTTTCTGTTTAAGTTATTACTATTGTGCTAAATCATACTATTTCTGCTATTTTATAAGATTTGTGCCAAATATAGTATTTCTGATTAATTATAATTTTTCTACCAAATCATAGTACAGTATTTTTGCTTTTTATAGGATTTTTATAGGATATTTATATTGCTTAATATAGTATTTCTGCTTTTTATAGGATTTGTGCTTAATATAGTATTTCTGCTAAATTATAGTATTTCTTCTTTTTATAGTATTTGTGCTAAAACATAGTATTTCTACTAAATGTAGTATTTATGCTTAATCATACTATTTCTATATATTTCTGCCAGGTCCCCAGGCAGCCAATCCTCTGTGAGGACTGAGACATTCAAATTTTCAAATCAGGCTTCCCAGCCAATCATATATGTGGGCTGAGGCATTCAAATTTGCATATTGGGGCCTTCATGGCTTCTAAGCCAGCCAATCATATCTGAGGGCTGAGGAATTCAAATCCACAAATCAGGGCCTGCATGGCTTCCCAGCCAGCCAATCATATATGTGGGCTGAGGCATTCAAATTTGCATATTGGGGAATTCGTGGCTTCTAAGTCAAGAAGTCAACCATGTCATATATCTCTAAAAATTCATATTTTAATGATAAATTGTCAACACTCGAAGATTCCCCAATCTCTTCTGAACTTTTTTACACATACAAATCTTTTTTACGCACACACAAATCTTTTTTACGCACACACAAATCTTTTTTACGCACACACAAATCTTTTTTACACATACAAATCTTTTTTACAAGTACAAAATATTTATGACCACATTTTGAGCCCATACGCCTTCTCCCAGCTCTGAGATGCAGCCGGGGCCTGGGGGCAGGCAGCCGGGACCTGGGGGCGGGCACCCGGGGCCTGGGGGCGGGCACTCTGTGCCTGTGATTAACCCCTTACATGCCGCTCAAACATAGACAGGTCTCAGACCGTGGTATCGGTCCTCGGAATCGGGGGAATTTTAACGAGTACGAGTACTTTAGAAAATGTGGTATCGAGACCGATACCCGATACCGGTATCGGTGCATCCCTAATTTCTATACATTTTACATCAGATGAAAATGTTTGTTGTAAGATTCAGATAATTATTTATTCAAAGTTTTTAAATGACATAACAAAGAAAAATATTTCTTTGTGCCCCCCTCTCCCTGTTAATGCCCTACATGGCCCCCCTGGCAAAACTTTGCTAGACCCGCCCCTGCACAGTTACCAGCTGTCAGCTAAGTAAAAAAAGGACCCTGGTGTTATTTGTCTCTCAGAAACAGTTCATAACTTCCCTTCAACCCATTCATGTCACCTAAAAGGTAAACCTGTTTCTCCATCACCTGTTCAGCTCTGATGATTCAGTAAGAACATCTCCTGGTTTCATCTTCATGTTTCCCTCTCACCAGATAACCAAACCGATATCATGACCAGCAGCTTTTACAGCTGTGGCTCCAGCAAACATCAGCTGATACTAGAAATTAATATTAAATATATTCTAACCACAACTGATCAAGCTTAAACGTGCTGCTGTTGTTTAAGTGCGACATCCGCCGGTTTCTTCTTTCTGGTGCAAAGTGGGATAAACAAACAAGAGAGAAAAGCCGATCAGCTGATCATTGATCACTTTCATGATTGAAGTAGAAACAGGAGAGAGAGAATGAGAGAAGAAGAGGCAGCTGTGCAGCAAAGACACAGAATAAATCCAGCTTTGTGTCTTTTTCATTGTAGCTGAAGTCCGGTGTTGTGCCAAAAAGTGATTGTTTGCCAAAAACTGATTTCCAATGTTTCTGTGTATTTTTTCTGTGTAATATCTTTACGTATGTTGGTAAATAGACTTCGGTGAACAGGGTTTACAAAGGGGTTATATATAGAATTAAAAAATTATCCGTTTTTCAAGTATCTTTACAACTCTGTGTTATTGTACTTACATTATAACCAATCCGGTCGTTTATCCCTACTTAAAATATTTTTACAGAACTATTGTAATATTTGCTGCCATTTCTGCTGTGCTCTTGGCCAACTTACTCTTACAAAAGACATTTTTAATGTTAATGAGATTTTTTTTAACTGCATAAATAAAGGTTATATAAAAGTCACTGCCAAAAACTGATTGCGGCTTCTACCTTGTTACACGAATGTTGTTTGTGGCTCAAGATGACTTTATGTCATCCATGAGGGATGCATTTGACATCTGTTTCATATATTATAGCCCAACAAGTTACTTATAGCAGTTTAAATACGAGCAATCAATTTTTGGCAGACAATCACTTTTTGGCACAACACCGGGACAAACTGTGTTCCTTTTCACCTCAAAACTAAACGTGCAATATTTCTCTGAATACGAGACCATTCCGTTTTTTATGGGATGGTTGGAAACTCTAATAACTAACCTTATAAATAAAATAAGATAAAACAAGTTCAACATCAATAACATCATAGCACCCGCCCGGTGTATAAACTCCGTCGTGCTAGCTAGTACACAGTACAAGTTATTGTAACTGACTGTAAAAAGTCAGCATAACGAAAATAAACTCCACCTAAACTTGGTTTATATCTGACCCAGATAGACTGCAGGTCATAACTTCTTACCTGAAGTTCAGTTCACCGCCTCAGGTCTCTGCTCCTCCTGCCTTTCCGTCATTCACCTGCCAGCGTGTTGCACCTGCTGGCCTCCACCACTTGCTAATGTTACTGAATCTGTGGAAGCTCCGCAATAGCCACCACCAAACAATTGAGTTATTTTTACACATCTCCCTTCATCTGGCCAATCCACCACCTTTCAGTGTTCATACCGTTACGAAAAAAAACCCAAAAAAAAACCCATCAGCCCATAAAAACGAAAAATCACCATCGGCCCACCGGGCAAATGCCCGGCATGCCCGATGGCCAGTCCAGCTATGTACTGCCTCCCAAATGGTTTGTTCCAGCTCAGCTGCTCTGGCTCTAGCGCCCTGTCTGCCAGAGCGATAGTGGCTGAGACGCAGTGGAGCGGAGGTGGAGTGCCTGGCTTAAAACAGGACATGTTAGCTGCATTTAACCTTCAGTCTTTATATAGTTAGGTAGGAGTCAGACCATGTTTCTTTTTAGCTGAAAAACATTACACACTGTTAGAAAAAACATCTTAAAAAAAACAGTAATATTCCGGCAGCTGGGGCACCAAAATAATACCGTAAAATAACAGAAAATAACTTACTCATAAAAATACGGTTATTTCCAGTAATGAAAATACAATTTGTTGCCCTAATTTTACATGGGATTTTGCCTTTTTCAAGTGCTTTTAAACATTAAATTAGGAACAATGTGATTAAACAATGAAATTACCTATAAACAATGTCAATGAATGCAGCAATATGAATAATAATACTTAAATGTACAGAAATATACAGTTAACTTAAATAATAATGGATTGCATTCATATCATGCTTTTTGAGACCCTCAAAGCGCTTTACAATTCCACTTTGGCCATCACCAGTAGGTGGTAGGTGAAGTGTCTTGCCCAAGGACACAACGACCGAGAGTGTCCAAGCCGGGGCTCGAACCGGCAACTTTCTGATTACAAGGCGAACTGCCAACTCTTGAGCCATGATCGCCCTAAATAGCAATAATAGTAATAATTATTTGATGTTAAAAACGTTTATAGGAACCATTTCATATACTTTTCCATAGCATTACATTTGAATTTAACAGTTCAATCTTTCAAATAACGGACAAATATTTGTGAAATCATGATACATTTGTGAATGTATTTTAACAATCTAAATATGCATATGTACAGACAAATACATTTAAAAAACAAGAAAATTATGTTTTATTACATTACAGTGATTTTACGTTAATTTACATTTGAAACGTAAAATCACAGTCTATTGATGTAAATTTAATGATATTCTAGAAGAACAGTACAAAACTGTAAAATACACAGTAAAATACTTTTATATTAGGATTTTTTTTTTACAGTGCACCCAGGTAACCTGCAGTGTTGGAAACGTGTTTTCCCACGATGTTTGTTACCCTACCACCAAAAGTGATTTTCCAACCTCCAACCAGAGCCATAGTAATATCTGCAGTAAAGATCTTTTCATACATTGTATACATTGTACCATGGAGGCAAAGTTGCCTCCATTTTTATAATTTTTTTAATCAATATTTTGTGCATTTGTACATTTCAAGGACTCTATTTTTGGAGTGTATTTTGTATGTATCTGTATTGTATTATACATACATATTAAAAGTGAATCTCTGTCCAAAAAATGCACTCAGTTTACTTCTTACTCACTATGAGCATCATTCATCATTTTCCCCCTGTAATGAAGGTTAGGATATGTATTATTTTTATTTATTCCAATCGATTCTTCGTTTGCAGCATTTAAATAACCTATATCTGATTTGATGGTTTTGTTACAGACTGTGAAGTGTTTTGCTTTTCTTTCACAAATATGGGAATTAAATTGTGTTAAAATGCACAAAACAATGATGTCATGTTTTGTGATGAGGACCCAGGCACAGAGAGACTTGATGAATTTACGAATCTTATGATTTAATAAAGAAATTTGCAGACTTGCACAGAGATGGTAAAATTGTGATGACTGATAGCAGAGATGAAGACAACAGACGACGAGGACAGGGAGGAACAGGGGTTTAAATACACCAAGGAGACAGTCAGAGGGAACTCGGGACAACTGGAGACATTTAAAGATGCAGGGACTGACAGAGACAGGGAAGAAGTGTCATCGTGACGAGTAAAGTTTATCTTGCCTGGCTGGGCATACAGCTCTCTGGGTGCTCACTTTTTTTTAAAAAAAAGTGATCTTTGCAAACATTTCTGGCAGAACTTCACCTGTTTCCAAGATACGTGGATGAAAAAAATCACAATGCAGGAAATCCAGCAACACTTAAAGGGAAAAGGAACAACTTTACTGACTGACCAACGCCTTCCGGCTTGTGACCTTGACCCTGATGAAGGCCACAACCCAAAAATGCGTTGGTCAGTCAATAAAGTTGTTCCTCTTCCCCAAAAAAGTGATCCTTAAAAACATGACCAAAGATCATAGTTAATCTCCATGCTTTCTGAATGTTTTTCAGACTTTTTCTTTGAACACTGGCTGCTTTTTCACTTATTTTTCAGGCCAGTTCTTGTAAGCGGTATAGTCACAGGAATGTTTTTGTCTCTTAAGCAATACTGATCTATGAAGGGTCCCAGCATGAAAAAGGGATCTAACTCAAGGGATGAACCAGTGTTTTGACTAAAAAAGACAAACAGACAACAAAGAACCAATTTAAATAGCATGTTTAGGCATTTTGTTACTAGCAACCTGTAAAAAAAAAAACGCCCAAAAACAAGCAAACAAAAAACAATTGTTCCCAGTTTTATAGCTGAATCTATGATGAATCACCAAGGGTAGCACAGTTTATCAGGAATAAAGCTGTATTTTTGCACCAACAAGGTATTTTGTAAAAAACTATATTATTTAGCATGGTGTGCAGTGTTCTTCAAAAAAATATCTGAAACAATCTGAAAGGAATGTTCTCTGGAACATCAATAAGTGCCATTGCCCCAGATGGTGTGTTGCTGTGTCTCCCAGCACAGTCTGAGGAGCATGGAGCTGATTCCAGCAGACAGACAGTTACTCTAGGAAAGCTGGACAGGGAAATAGAAGGTCCTTAACCCATCAGCGGGACCATTACTTGCTCCTTTGTGCAAAGAGGAACAGGAGGAGCACTCCCAGAGCTACAGAATGACCTCAAGGAGGACACTGATATGAATGTCTCTGACCAAACAGTCCAAAACAGACTTCATGATGGTGGCCTGAGGGGCTGACGCCCTCTAGTGGGCCTGTGCCTATTAACTGGCACTGTGGAGCTCAACTGACATTTGCCTTAGGATACCAGAATTGGCGTGGTTTGGAGTAGCCATGGAGAACGTTATGCTGCCTGTAACATCATTCAGCATAACCGGTTTTGTGGTCGGTCATCGATGGTCTGTGGAGGTATATCCATGCAGGCAGGAACATGCCCTGATGCTGTCCAGCATTCATACAAGCACGTGGGGGGCCATACAAACTACTGAGTACCATTTTTAGATGATGCAATGAAATGTCAGCCTACCACATATTTTTTCTGCTTTGATTTTTAGGTTGTTCTTTGTAGTTTTATCATTTTCATTTCCATCAAACAATAATTTAGTCCCTAATGCATTACCCAGTCCACATGAGAGTAGATATCCAGCATCATCTTTGGTCTGTCACAACTGTAGGTCTCTCACTTTCCAACATCCAAAGATGCTCTGCATTCAGATCTGGTGACTGGAGGCCATTGGAGTGTTTTCCAGTGTTCTGTTGTCTAATTTTGGTGAGTCCATGTGAAATGTAGTCTTAGTTTCTTGTTCTTAGCTGAAAGGTGGGGTCCCCAGAGTGGTCTTCTGCTGCTGTAGCCTATCTGCTTCAAGGTCAGGTGTGTTGTGCTTTCAGAGATGCTCTTCTGCAGTAGCTTCTTTGTAATGAACAGTCAGGTGAGTTAATTTCCTGCTGACTGGATATTTTCTCAATGTTTGCTGTCTTGACCGTGTCTACGTGCCTAAATGCTTTGAGTTGTTGCTGATGTATTTGGCTGATTAGATATTTGGATTACTGTGACTAGCTGTGGAAGAGGTGTACCTAATAAAGTGGCTGCTGAATGTATGTAGCTGACTTTATTGGACTGTACAGTAGTTGGTCCGATGTTCTCAGGTTGTATATATTTTCCTTATCTCTTTTCTGATAAATATAGTTTCACATGTTTTACTTTAACTTTTCATCAGTTTTGTAAAGTTTCAGAAAATCCTTCAAATCTGATTTTTGTTTCTGAAAATATGTTACTCTACATGACGCCTACATTTTTGCAGAACTCTCTCTAAGGTCAGAAAGGTTTTGAGAAAAAGTGTGGTGAAAGGTTTTTCTCTATTCATCATAGAGTTGAAGTCAATTATTGAATGTTCATTTGGCAATTTGTTTAGTATCTTCTGCACAGGCGAGTCTGTGTTATGAAAAATGCCCTGACTGTTTTGAGAACTGCATGAAGAGTGGTGAGATTGGCAAATCGACTGAATTGTACAAATCTGAACATCTTCAGCTCGGCCTTCTGTCGTTCTGTCAGCGCCATCGTCTCCAAACCATAAATCATAGCAGGCTTCACTACCACCTCATGAACCTTCCCTTTCACTCTTGCTGCTCTCCTTCTGCCACAACTCAAACCTAAAACTCATCATCCCCCAAAACAACATGAGCAACAATATCATATTTTTAATCATGATATTTTTTTATTTATTTTTTTTGTAGTTGTGATTTTAAACAAACAAACATGTCACCACTCAAGTGCTTGAAACTTCAAAAACACAAAGAAATCCAATTTTGGAAATGACCACTAGGGGGCAGAGTCTATCAGCCTTCAGTCAATCCAAAATGCTGCAGCAAGAGTACTGACAGGGACTAGAAAGAGAGAACATATTTCTCCTGTATTGGCTTCCCTTCATTGGCTTCCTGTTAAATCCAGAATTGAATTCAAAATCCTGCTCCTCACATACAAGGTCTTAAATAATCAGGCCCCATCTTATCCCAATGACCTTGTAGTACCATATCACCCTATTAGAGCACTTCGCTCTCGCTCTGCAGGCCTACTTGTTGTTCCTAGAGTATTTAAAAGTAGAATGGGAGGGAGAGCCTTCAGTTTTCAGGCCCCTCTTCTGTGGAACCAGCTTCTGGTTTGGATTCAGGAGACAGACACTATCTCTACTTTTAAGATTAGGCTTAAAACTTTCCTTTTTGATAAAGCATATAGTTAGGGCTGGACCAGGTGACCCTGAATCCTCCCTTAGTTATGCTGCAATAGACGTAGGCTGCCGGTGGATTCCCATGATGCATTGAGTTTTTCCTTTCCAGTCACCTTTCTCACTCACTATGTGTTAATAGACCTCTCTGCATTGAATCATATCTGTTATTAATCTCTGTCTCTCTTCCACAGCATGCCTTTATCCTGTTTTCCTTCTCTCACCCCAACCGGTCGCAGCAGATGGCTGCGCCTCCCTGAGCCTGGTTCTCTCTGTATCTATTATTGTACGATCTACTGTACAATATAAAGCGCCTTGAGGAGACTGTTGTTGTGATTTGGCGTTATAAAAATAAAATTGAATTGAATTGAATTAGAGTCATTTTCCATTTCAGAATGGTGCCACACTGTGAAACGATGATTATAGGTGAAGATTTCACAGATTGTAGTTTCACCTGAAAAGTTGTTTTTTTTTTTTTTTGTATTATTGTAGAGTCTTTGCCTTACAGTATAAAGCACATTGAAGCAACTGCTGTTGCTGTGATTTGGATGTAAAAATAAAATTCAAAAATTAAAATTAAAAAGTGAAGCCAGCTTGTGCCTCATTAAAGTCTCCTGCCGTCTCAGCCTTTTATTTTTTACTAGAAAAAATACTTCAGACGTGGGCGCGAATGGTGACTTTATACTGTCAAAATCAGTGCGACTCTTAGAAATGACCTCAATAGATGTGAGGTTGCAGAGCTCGCCTTTTAATGTAAATAAATGAACTTATAATTAAATCTTGTACTGTGTTAGTTTTTAATCACATGACATTAGAGTCAAGCAAGAAATAGTTTTTAAATAATTGTTTTGTTTTTGTCTTAAAATGTCGCACAAGCTGAGGTTTCAGACTGAAACTGTGTTTGCACTTTCATTCAGTAAACTGGTTCTTTGCTCTGACAGACCACCAAATTAAAATGGAAGGACAACATTTATATTTACATATCTTATTTATTTAGACCACACATTTGCTCTTTTTAAATTAAATATTAAACAACTTTATGACAAAATAATTCATCATCTTTGAGGGCTGCAGTGAGCTACAGGGAAAGTACAAGAAAGTTATATTCACCTGACTATCATATGACAGACTCAGGGTTAAATAATAAAACAACAGAAGCTTGGCACCTGAAAAAACTGGAAACAATGCAATAAAAAAAACAGCTTTGTCATGACTTGCTTTCATTAGTATGATGACAAGATAGTTCTAGGACACGTGGATTGAGTTTCCTCTCACATGGAGAAGCCTGAGCCAAACAAGTGGATGAGTCAGTGTTTGGGGGAAAGTACAAAGCATAAATTCAGTGATTTAAAGATATAAATGGTAAAATTGAAGAAGAGTTTTAAATGCAGTTGAAACAATGATTAAATGAAAACCACATTTCTAAAAACCTGATTAAAATTAGAGCCTGACAGGATCTGTTGATGAGCTCTGAGTATCTGAATGAAATCAGATACAGTGGGAAGAAGGAGAGGCAAAGATCAGACAGGAAGTGAGCTAATCATGAGTAAATTAGTGGGAAGTCCCTGTTTGCTCAGTTTCTATAAACAGATCCACACATAATAAACATATTAAGGAAGTTTCACTTGTACACGTGAAAGCAGAAACTGTAACGAGAAATTGCAAGGGACTGGCTCAGCCGGGTAATTCTGGAGTACATTTTCCAGTTTTCTATTTTCCGAGCTTCATTCATAGCAGTAGAACAGGTTACTCAATACACCGCTGAAAAACAGAAACTGAGCACTCTGTCATTCACTTCTTCAACTGCCAAGCTGGAAGTGTCTGTTTGTTATTCATGAGTTATATAAAAAATTAAATTTAAAAAAAATCACAAGCAGAAAAATGACAAAAAGAATAAACAATAAATAGTTTAAGAACAAAAGTCTATGATTTTACAGCAGTGCATGCAAAACAAGTGGGTCTTCAGCTGCAGCAGGACTCGGCTCAGTTTACATTTACAGTTTTTATACATGAAGACGAAACAAAAATAGATCCCAGCACAGACTCTGATGTCTCCGCTCAGCTGGCTGCTGGTTTGATTGTTGAATAGAAAGTTGCTTCAGAATCTGTTTCTGCTAAAGACACAAAGATGCAAACTGTTAAACTACTAACAACATGCAGACATTAAAGTTCAACTACACTTCATCACATGCTATACATTTTTAAAACATCTACTTACAGTGACACCAGGCAGGGAACAGATGTGTGGGCTTTCTTTGTTTCACGCTTCATTTTTCAGTGACTCTCACACAGTCTGAAGGGGGTGTCCCCGCCCCCTTAAAATATGACTGCCTCTACCTTCAACACTGAAGTGTTGCAGTGAATCAGTACTCACTTGTAGTAATGGGCAATTCTTTATAATGAATACTTTTACCGTAAGCACTGCATACATTTTGATGCTAAAACGTTTTTAACATTATTATTAAGGAAGATCTTTGTGTACCAATAATAGGAAATGCAGTACGTCTTTACATTTAAAACAATCTCTGTGATGGTACAGGACACAGCAGTCATTTATAAGCCACTTTTCTCTGTTTCTGTCATGAAGACAAGTCATGGCCTTGTAGATGAACCAAATGCAAGGCGCTGAGGGAGGCTGAGCAATGACCAGAATGTAAAGTCAGTACTCCATGTGAAAAATCCCTAAAATGCATTTAAAAGAGAGAGGACAGAGTTCAGCCTGTCTTATATGGAAAATGGACGCAATGATGCAGTGAAACGTGCAAACATAGAATCACAGTATATTAGGCAATGAAAGCTTGTACAGGTCTTACAAAGTTGAAGGTTGTGTTATTCCTCAACACAGCCTGAACTCTCTTAGGCAGCGTTCTTGTTTCTTTACGTCATCTTCAGGAATAGTTCTCCGGGCTTCTTGAAGGACATTCAAAGCTCTTCTTTAGATGTTGTCTGTCTTTATATGACCCTGTACTTCAACAATGTTGAAGCCGGGCTCAGGGAGGCGAGTCCATGACTGACAGCGTTTCTTTGTGTGTTTTTTGAACACTCTGTTTCTAATGCATTGGCAGTGTTTGGGATCATTGCCATGCTGAAAAATGAAGTTGCTGCCTTTGAGATGTTGTGGATCAAAACCTGATGGTATTTTTTCTGTATTCATAATTTCAGCAGTTTTGACAAGATCTCCAAAACACTGGCTGAAGTGAAATGAAAAACCACGAGGAAGCTTTACAGATGGCTGTAGACACTCACTGTACCTCTCTCACGACCTCCACTGTACATACTGATGACAGTTTGAACCAAATATTTTAATTTGGGATTCACTCAATCACTTCCTGTTTTCCTACCTTAAGAATGGGTTCTTGATGGCAGCCCTACCACTTAACACCAATTCTGATGAGGCATCAGTAAATGTGCAGAGATTTCCAAGATTTTCGGCTAATGGTTCTTTGGGAAGCATCGTGTTGGTGCAAAAATGCTGTGTTGTGGTTCTCAAACGGTGTTATCTTTGGCATTTTTGTAGAATCTGATGACAAAATGGGAATATTTATGTGCAACAAAGATGCAATTGAAAATGTGTTCTTTGCTAATCCTTTGTTATGTGTTGACACATCAGTGGGTTAGGTTCCTTATACTTCAGTGATTAATAGTTGAGTTAAGTAGCTTAACAAATAAAAGACACATTCCCCTAAAAAAATTAAAATAAATAAAAAATAAAAAAGAGTGAAAAAGCAGCCAGTGTCCAAAAGAAATCTTTGAAAGACGTCCAGAAAGCCTGGAGAACTACTGCTCAAGACCGCTTTGAGAAAAATTACAGGGAAGTCTGACCCCTTGGAAACGAAATATAAAAAAATTAGGTTAGCTCAGGACTTTTGCACAGCACTGTATACTATCTTGCCACACTGTGTCATATTGTGACTTTAAATCGGGGCCCTGAATATCAAATATGAGTAGTCTCTCCTCATGGTAGGGGGGACTAAGATGCGAGGAGAGGAGCATAGGAGAATGTAATGAGAAATGCCCATAGACCAGGCAGAAGTAAACCCGGAGAAACTAAACATAGTAACATTTAAATAGAAACCAAAAGTCATTAAACGCGACAATCTGGGAACACAACAGCTTTTGATTATATTTTTATTACTCATGGGTGCTCTCTGTCTGGTTTTTATCCCCCCCGACCACGAGTGAAACCACATTTTTAAAACTCTCTGAACCCCCTGTGAGCCACCCACCTGTATTTGTTTCTTTCTATGTTTAGTTATCGTTTGTATCTTATTATGTGCTGATACTCCACTGACTCTATAAATCATTAACAAAATGAAACTTGTTCGTGTGCTTCCTTGATAACGACTGATACTCTTGTGTCATTAAACAATGAGGTCGTAGTTTCATGCAGGCGTTACGTTTACACTTGACTCAAAGATCAAAGAAGTTTCACTCATGACCAGATAACATAGCACAAATAAAGTCTTTATAACTTTCCACAAAAGGGAAAAACTGAGGTAATATAAACAACATACATGATATGCTTCAGGCTCTTGTGTACGTGTGGGAAAAGAGCCTGCATGTGTTTTTACCTTTGTCACTCTTTGGCTGCACTTCCGGTACGATGGTGACATCAGTGTAGGAAACATCAGGGTCAGTTTCACCTGCAGCACAACACTTCTCACTGTTAAACATCTGCTTGGAAATATGATTTTCGACCATAAAACAACCATGTAAAAAGTTAAACATATAGCTCTCTGCTACATGTAAACGATCTCATTGATATAGTTTATTTGGTTAAATCACTAAATATAGATCAGCTTAGTAAAGAGAGAACATCACAGAAAACCATTTGTAACGTAAATCCTGCTGTTGATTCATCAAAATTAGATTCTTAAAGCTGTAGCGCTCTTCCAGGTTTTTTGTCTTCAGTGACCTGAATGCTTTTACATGACACTCTCTGACTGTTTTACCAGGAAACATCTGCTGCTTTTTGATGCTGTTTCCCAACAATGAGCTTTCAGCGATGCATAAACTCCTGCAGATACAGACGAGGAAGTTCAGTTAAGGCTTGCAGTGTGAGCAGGAAGCTGGACTACCCGAAAGAAACCCACACAGGGAGAACATGTGCAGTCTTTACATAAACCTGTAAAAGTGTGGGGGAGGGTTTGATAGTTTCGTGGTTTAATACTACAAGTATTATTTTTGGTCTTACAGTTATGTCTAAACACACCAGAATCAACAACGACCCGATTACTTTCTGATTGTGTTTTTTCACACAGGCCCTCTGTTTTGACCTAAATCAAACAAATACAACATAAACGGTTTCTGTGCAGTGAGTTTCAACACTTTCATCATACAGATAGTGACTAAACAGAGATCAGATCTGCAGTGAGCTCATGAAACACAAAGACATACCAAGGAGATCGAACAGCTGATAACACAGAAGAATATGTAAGACACGATGCACTCATACTTTTTTACGTTAGTCGCACCACTGTGTTTTAAGTATATCAGCTCATGTATGTACCGGGCTGTGTTAAAACCATGTCTGGCGCCAACAATTGACCCAAAATCTTCAATCAGAAGGGGGAAGATATGAACTAAGCGAAAGTACATGGCTTTTCCAAAATAACCACAACGAAATGCAGCAAAACACATTTTTGATGTGGAAAATAATAACTAAGAATCATATCAACACTCAGCAAAATCAAAAATAGTCCAATGACTAGCCCAGTTTCATTACAGCCCTTCTAATAAAGTGTTCATTGAGTGTATATGAACAGTACACATAAGAAATATTAAATCATCATTTTAAATTGATTTAATCACATTTTTAAAATGTGCATTTATATTTATATTGTGAGCGAAAGATGTCTTCTTTTTTTAAGTTCAAAAATAAATTTGGGTGGATCTAAAACCTGAAAGATTGTTCTTTTATCTATTGAAAGGCAAAGTTAATTGGTCTGCTAGAAATGAATAGAAACTATGCAGGAAATGACGCTCTCAGTCACCTTTGTTTAGACTGTATCATCATTTTTAAAATGTTTTATTGGTTGTTAAGCTTAAGAGTGTAAAAGCTAGCACCAAGATTTAAAAAAGGCATCAAAGACACTGTTTACGTCCGATCACTTTTTAAGTTTCAATATTCTCATTTTACTAAATAAAGAGCCACAAAGGTTCAGTGTGCAGAGCTGCGCTGATACTTGTATGCGATGAATACGCACATATAATTTTCTTCTGGAAATTTGCATAATCTGACTCTTTGAAACTGCATGGTGTTATCTGATGTGACACAACCCTCCCAGAAATGCCATCCAGGGGAAAATAATCTACTAAATCAAGTACGCGGTTCTGCTGCGGTGACAGCCGAAAGAACAACAGATAAACTTACTCTTTATCGCCACGCTGAAAAACTAACAGTTAATCTCTTTGAAACTTATAATATAATCTTAATATGTACATAGTTTCATAAAGTAAAGTACCTTAATTTATTGGAAACTTAGGGCACTCTAACCAGCAGTGCACTTTTGGATTTTAGCGGCGGGATTCTGTATGAGAAATTGAACAATATAAACTGTGTGTTTACAGTAACTAAAGAATATGACTGTAAGTGCAAAGCTGTGGCTAACAGATATACTTCAAAAACAGACTGACCTTTGTGGTTCCTCCAGAGGCAGAACAGCAGCACCAGCACAACCAACACCACAGCCAGCGAGAGGCAGACACCCACCACAGGAAGCACAACATACATAGGAGGGGAGTGAAAAGATTTGGGTCGCCCAGCTTAAACACAATAGAAAACAGAAACCACAGTTTGTTCTTGATGCAAACGCAACAACAAGTTTGGGCTATCGTGTTGGTAGACTGTGATCTCTGTGCTACGCTCAAATAAAAGCACCAACAAATGTGGAAACAGAAGTTATATCTACTGTGTGAAAAAGTTTGTTTCCTTTTTACTTTTCAGTCTTCTCACCTGTGACAGACAGCCAGCTGTCCGGTGATTCTCCGCTACCAGAGATGGTACACTTGTAGAAACCTTCATCAGACTTTGAAACTTTGAGGATGGTCATGATTCTTGTAGAGCTGTTCCTGATGAGGAGGCCATCTTTATAAAATTCAGCTGGGAGGTTGATAAAAGAAGTCTGTTTATCCATGCAGCGCAGAGTTGCAGCATCGCCCTCCTGCAGAGGATGGACCGGACTCTCCAGGATCACAGAGCCTCCTGAACAACAGCATGACAGAAATGATCAATTAGTTGGTTTTAAGATGGCTCAAAGCTTCAGTTAAAAAATAAAAAACTAAAATCAAACATAGTCAATCCAAATTATCCTTCTTCCTTAAACCAAGACATAGTCCAGATCAGATAAGCTCAAAATGGCAAAAAAACTTCCTCCTCAACATCTGGCATGTTTGAATGAATTCAACCATTTCAGCCATTCAGATGCCATTTTAAGTTACTACTGCATTTAACAGCTTTTCATTTCATTACACATAGCGATAAATTTCACTAATGTATCCTTTTTGTTTACCTAGCTAGATTTTTAGTTCTAAATATTAATTTGCATTTTTATCCAAACATTTTAACTGGCAGGGCATACTTTTAGGTCAATAATTTATAACTTTTTGTTCATAATTTTAGCTAGCTCCAGCATTTCATCAATAATTATTGATTATGCGAAGCTATGGTATTAACTAAAAGCTTTAACTGTTAGCCATGCTTCAAATAAGCTTTGTCCATGCACTAATATCTAAATGAACCTTATTGCAGTACTTTAATTCAAAACCCATTAGAGTCAGCCATTAGATTTTCTGCTAATTTCTTTAGCTAACTGCAGGTGTTAAGTTACCCTTTACATATATCTCCTAGTTACTCCAGAACTACACCCTCTGGTTAGCATGCTTGTACCCCGTGATACAAGTTTTTGTTTATTTTGAACTAAATGATTTATGCTAAGCTAACAGGGTGCAGGTTCTAGCTTCATATTAGATATTTAAAGAAGTAAAACAATAATAATGCTCTTTTCTGTATTTTAGCAAGTGTGTTTTTTGAATCTGCTTGTTTGCTATCAGGAGGCCACAGTCAGCATTAATATCAGACAATGGATAAGAAGTCATTTGGCTGGAAAACATAAATGAGGTTTGTAGCTGTTTCAACAAATCCTCATGTCAGGCTTCTCATGGTGCATATTTATAACATAAAGTGACCCACTATAACGGTTACTGGTTGGATTTCCCTGAAATTTGATGCATTAATTTAAATAAACTCAGTCCACTCAGTGACATTTTCTATTAGGTCCAAATCTGTGTTGATTGGTGCTTAATTTTAATTAGAAAATTTTCACTATTTTAATATGCTAAACTTCATAAACCTGCTGAACATCCCACCAGCATGTTGGCGTCATATTTCAGTCAAAACTCTGCAAACAGAACTATCTGCAATCCGTAGATCCATAAATCCAAATGACGCCTTCTTCAATTTAGTACTTAAACTCACCAGTCACAGTGATGTTGACAGCTTCACTGCAGGCTCCAGCTCCATAGTCACACCAGTACAATCCACTGTCTGATGGGTAAGCATCTTGAAGGAAGCAGTTTGATTCATTTTTTGTACCCCAGTGTTTGGGACACTCTACATTTGTTTTTGTTGACGTGTTTCTCTTTATTGTCCAATTAGAGTTTTTAAGCTCTCCACAGCTCAGTGTAACAGGATCATACATGAAGAACTGAGATCTGTTGGGAAAGATACTCAAAGTGGCTGAAAGAAACAGAGAAAGAAACAAAAAAACTCAGAGGTGAAAAAATTAAATACTTTTACAATAACAGATATAAGGTTTGAGCTATAAGGTAGCCACCACCACCTAAAACTGAGTCTAGCTGCTCTTGAAGCTGCTGTAGCATCTGTTCTGTGAAAATTCTCTACAAACACTGATGAGAAGGTGCTTCCCTCCATTGTCGTGGGTGAACGGAAACCAAATGAGTGTAGAGTATTTGCAATTAATAATGCTAAATGGTTTCCACCAGTTGCTGTTTCATGAAACAACAATGCACTGTAAAATCAAAAGAAACACAACTGACACCATTTGTCTCCTCTTTGCAGCTCTGTTACGTGACATATGTAATGAAAGCTTCACATATTACCCACAAAACAGATACATCTGCATCTTCTGTTACAAGGTTTCATATGAAACACATGTGGGGTTTTTGAACGATGCTCTTTATGGGTGAATATGTGATCTGTATCAGGATGTCAGAGTGCAAATACGGTTTTATGCCCTAATTAAATGCTCAGCTGCAATTCTTTTTATTTTGTCTGTGTCTATTGTATTATTGACCTCATGAGAACATCAATAATTAATTAGCATTCGCTTAATTTCACTTCATTATCTAAAAACAACTTCAGAGGTAAATTAACTCAAATTAATAAAATGTGAACAAAAACTTCTGTATTTAGAAACTACATTAAAATACTGAAGCTGTAAACTGAACACAGACAGCAATAAAATGTAAGAAGTTTAGCAACAATGAGGCAACTTTTTGCTTGTAAAAGTTGCTCAGTTTTGCAAGATGATTTAAAGATTATAAAGTAACAATTACCTTGTAATATCAAATAATCACAAAGCTTGCAGTTTATTGTAAAGTATGTTTGAATTCATGTGAAATACAAAAACTTGATTTCTCTTTAATGTTATGAAAAGATCAAAGGCTGAACTATTAATCCATCTGTTCATTAAATCCAAAAGCTAAAGCCCACACACAGACTCACTGGAGACTTGACACATTCTAGTACTCACCCATAATTGTGCACAGAGCTGTGATCTCCATGCTGCTTGGCTGGTGTTCGACTCTCAGACTGAAGAGTTTCGGAGGGGCTGCATCACACCTCAGTGCTGACTTAGTGAAAAAGACAATTATGCAGGATGTATGTCACAGTTTTATTTTTGAAACCACAAATGCAAAATGTTTACGTTCTTCACCCTGAAGACCTGAAGTATATTAATAATGTATTAGACCTGAATCAAAACAGCCCTGAGATTCATGCAGAAAAACTTAAATCTTGCATAACAATCTTCAAACATTGCATAAAACTTAGAGAAGAAATGTAATTATTTTGATGTCTGGAAGTATGTTACTGTTATATTAAAGTTGTATTTGTTGATTTGTGCAGTTTGCACATGCAGGTTGCAAAAGAAGTTTCATGTCACAAGACTTTGGAAGTGAGTCAGGTTACTGGCAGGATTTTGGTAAGAAAAGCAGATATCCCCTAAAGGTTTTTTTGTTTTTGTTTGGTTTTTCAATAATGGCAAAACTAAAAGCATTTCCCTCAGCACCCCCAAAAACTCCAGATTTAAATTGATTAGGTAACTGTAACGCAGGGTTTGCCAGCAAAATTCCCAGAGCGCCTGATGAGGCTCACTATCACAAGTGATACTTTGGGCACCTTTCCCATTCAATCAAAACTTAAGACTTGTTTTCTCACCAGTACAATTTCAAACGAATCTCTCTCTCTCTCTCTCTCTCTCTCTATATATATATATATATATATATATATATATATATATATTTATTTATTTATTTATTTATTTATTTATTTCCAAGCAGCTTTACGTTGGTGTGTGTCAGCAGTTGTTGCTTTGAGTTGGATAGAGAGTTAAACATCTCTGCACACTCCCACACAGTAGGTTGGCGTTCTTTCAAACCTCTACGCTTTTGTGTCAAGAGGGTTTCAGTTAGTTACAGAGAGATTCGTTTGAAATCGTACTGGTGAGAAAGCAAAAGTCTTAAGTTTTGATTGAATGGGAATCAAAACTTAAACTTATATATATATATGAATACAATTTTAAAAATCTTGTCTTAAAACATATACCACTTACTGACCCTACTGTACAAGCACTGAAATATACCAGGCAAAACACAGCTGCAGCAGTGAAACTTCCATCAGAGGCGGTGTGGTGTGTTTCAAAAGCGTCTTTTACTCCATTGCTTCAAAGTGTGCTGAGTCTGTATTTACGGGAACCTTGTTAACAGAGTAAAGTCAAGCAGGAACTAAGGGAATCTAATTACTCTTCAATGAAATGACTCAATGCAGTCCATGGGCCTTGTTTCTGAAGCAATTCAGCGACTGCTGTGATACAGAGCAGGTGATGATCAGACAAAACTGCTGGAGACGTGACTTTAAAGACACGGGGTGTATTTCAGGAGTTATATTTATGTATGAAGCAGAGGTTGAGACATTTAGTGAAGACATTACAACATTACAACATCTGAACTAAATGTTAACCTCACCAGACACAGGTCGCTGGCCCAAATCTATGGAGAGAAATTTGCATTACACACATGTGCAGGTCCTCAAAAGTTACACACAAATCACTGGGCACATTTGTAAACATCCATTTAAGCTTTAGGATCGTATCATGCAACTTTCTAACACTTTTGAGACAAATTTCTCTCCAAATGTATCCGTTTTTTTCTAATATTGGTTGACTCAGGTTACTAAGTAAATAACTTAACTAACCTCACTTTAAATATGAGTGATTACTCATATTTGTGAGATTATGGAGAAAAACTCATCTCAGAGATTAAAGATACCAACATCCACAGCTCTTTTCTGTGATTTCATCTATGTTTGTTGTCTTATTCTTCCTGTTGCTCCTTTTATCTTTTAACTGACATAATATACTATTACGTAGCAGTGGGTTACATAATAACATGTGGGATGTGCAGTCATACTTTAGCAGATAATTCAGTTCAATTTTTTTTATATTTTTCCAAATTGCAAAAACAGTCATCTCAAGATGCTTTTTATTGTAAAGACTCTACAATAGCCCAGAGAAAACCGCAACAATCAGCTGACCGCTATGATCCAGAACGTGGCAACAGTGGGAAGAAAAAGGAAACCTCCTTTTAACAGGAAGACACCTCCAGCAGAACAAGCTCAGGGAGGGGCAGCCATCTGACATGACCAGCTGGGATTGGCGGAAGAAGTTGAGACACAGACACACTGTGGAAGAGAGTCAGAGATGAATAATAGCTACTGATGAAATGCAGAATGGTGTGTATATAACAGATAATAATGTTATTTTAAAACATCTACAAGTATAAACTGTACAGTTCCAAATCATCTGGCCTGTGGCCATACTTACCATACTTACCATACTTACCAGCACAAAAATTCCAAAACAAATTTCCCTGGCAGGTTTAGTAAATCTAGTGTTAACGTGTACAGATGTGGTTTGTGGTGAATCTGTGTACCAGTTTCTCTAGATTTTACTGGATGCCAGTCTAACATAAAGCTAACGCACAGAGACGTGCAACCGCACACTCTCACATCCCAGCCAGTTTGAAAAAGCAGAGCTTCTATGAAATGGAAATCCACTACAACTTCTATTTAACCCCACACAGAAAAGTCCCAGCTGACCAGGATGTTTGAACACAAGGTGATACCGACAAATAAACACCGTGGTGCACTGATGTTTCACTGGCAGCATGTTCGTATTTATCACATAGACAAGATAAAAGCAAATAAATCCGCATCCATGAGGAAAGACAAACTGCACACATATACAGACTCGGTGGAGGCAGTGGAGCTCATTCTTGGACCATGTGAGGCCTTTGCATGTTGATCCTTTCAGCAGCTACTTCATTCAGTTGCTGCCCGCTGTTGCTCACTAAAAATGAGGATCGGAGGTGTTTGATTTTGTAACCTCCCCCATCCCTGCTGCCGCTCCTCTGATCTTTTTACTTTCATTTTACCAACGAGGCAGCAGCTGCTCCACGGTCTCTCTCTTTTACCAAATAAAGTAGTTTTCTTATAAACACTGCTCCGAGAATCCGATGGTCACCGTGAATTTACAAATCTGCGATCCGAACAGGTGAGTCTCTTCTCTGTGATATCACAGCTGCTTATGAAGTTTGGTTTTTATATTCACCCATGTGTCGTTCAATTTTCGCTTTCTCAAACTTCAAGTTCAGTAAAAGTAGAGATAAATATTCACTACTTTCTACGTTTGATATTGTACAATTAATCACGTTAAAAGCACGTGTTTCTGGGGAATTCACCTGTTAGGACACGCCCCTCATGTATTTATAGCTCGTGTTCAGACTTATATTCAGCTGGTTTCGAGATGCTTTAATTATTTTCTGCATTACTGTCATATTAAAATGGGCGTAGGAGAGTTCAGTTACAGGATTTCTATCTCAACTCTAATAGTCGTCTTTCCGCTCCTTTTCGTCTTCAGGCTTGCTCAAGGTAAGCTTTAAAGTACATGTAAGGTATCCTTGCTTTGCAGCCAAATAGCCAAATCTCTCTTTCTCTCTCTCTCTTTCTCTCTCTCTCTCTCTCTCTCTCTATATATATATATATATATATATATATATATATATATATATATATATGTGTGTGTGTGTGTGTGTGTGTGTGTGTGTGTTATGGAAGTGTTTTCGTATGTAGCGCTCTTAGAGACCTGTCAGACTTATGCGGCTGTACTGTTATCGTAGCCAATTAAATAAACATGACTGAGGCAATCCCTTTAATTTCTATGGAGATAAAAATGTAAACATGTCAGCATCTTTGATACTAATGACATTAGATGCTGTGATGCCTGTGTGTAACGTTTCAGTTTACTTCTATTGATATTTGGTGGCAGTAGGCTGCTTGGATTTGATTGGTCAAATCTTACCCTCATAATACAAATCACTGAAAAATATTTTGCTGAATTGAACTGATATAAAGTATTGTCCACAAATCTCTGTTGATTTTGTTTTTCATTAAAAATATTTGGTTGGTTTACTTTTTTTCTTTTGAATAACCAATAAATTATTCATCTATCATAATCACTCCCTTAAGAAATGAAAATTGATGAATGAAAAGTGTATTGGAAACATTTTTAAAATCTTAGACAGATTTCTTTTTTTAATGAACTTGCATACTTGCATGGTTAGAAGAAGAAATACTAAGACTGCATGTTTGACTCGAACCTTTTCATTAGCAGTTTGCTTAGCTGGGATAGGCTCAAAGAATTGGAATCTGTATTACTATAACTTGGGTACCACTGGCCTATTTAAATCTTAGGAACACATTATGTTTTCTATACCATATATAAGTATAACTGCATGAGATTTTGTACTTATACCAGAGGTGTGATTTGAACACTCAAGGTCTTATGTCAATTGCCTCTTGAGTCAGTTAAGTCTGTGAGGATTAAGTGATTAGGCCTTAGTGATTAGACTTTCGGTGGAGATGGGACTGGGCCAGTGTTTGGTTGGAATTTAGGAGCAACTGAGCAACATTGAGATTAAATAAATGCCAAGACAGATTGCACAAAGATTTGTGTGTGTGTTGTTAATGCATGATATGTTCACTTCACTAAGAAGAAAAGTGGACAGTTATAAGCCTGATGTTATCTATTCAATTCAATTCAATTCAATTTTATTTATATAGCGCCAAATCACAACAAAAGTCGCCTCAAGGCGCTTCATAGATACAGAGAAAAACCCAACAATCATATGACCCCCTATGAGCAAGCACTTTGGCGACAGTGGGAAGGAAAAACTCCCTTTTAACAGGAAGAAACCTCCGGCAGAACCAGGCTCAGGGAGGGGCGGCCATCTGCTGCGACCGGTTGGGGTGAGAGAAGGAAGACAGGATAAAAGACATGCTGTGGAAGAGAGACAGAGGTTAATAACAGATATGATTCAATGCAGAGAGGTCTATTAATACATAGTGAGTGAGAAAGGTGACTGGAAAGGAAAAACTCAATGTATCTTGGGAATCCCCCGGCAGCCTACGTCTATTGCAGCATAACTAAGGGAGGATTCAGGGTCACCTGGTCCAGCCCTAACTATATGCTTTAGCAAAAAGGAAAGTTTTAAGCCTAATCTTAAAAGTAGAGATAGTTTCTGTCTCCCGAATCCAAACTGGAAGCTGGTTCCACAGAAGAGGGGCCTGAAAACTGAAGGCTCTGCCTCCCATTCTACTTTTAAATACTCTAGGAACAACAAGTAGGCCTGCAGAGCGAGAGCGAAGTGCTCTAATAGGGTGATATGGTACTACAAGGTCATTAAGATAAGATGGGGCCTGATTATTTAAGACCTTGTATGTGAGGAGCAGGATTTTGAATTCAATTCTGGATTTAACAGGAAGCCAATGAAGGGAAGCCAAAACAGGAGAAATATGCTCTCTCCTTCTAGTCCCTGTCAGTACTCTTGCTGCAGCATTTTGGATTAGCTGAAGGCTTTTCAGTGAGTTTTTTGGACATCCTAATAATAATGAATTACAGTAGTCCAGCCTGGAAGTAATAAATGCATGAACTAGTTTTTCAGCGTCACTCTGAGACAGGATATTTCTAATTTTAGAGATGTTGCGCAAATGGAAGAAAGCAGTCTTACATATTTGTTTAATATGTGCGTTGAAGGACATGTCCTGGTCAAAAATGACTCCAAGGTTCCTCACAGCGTTACTGGAGGCCAAGGTAATGCCATCCAGAGTAAGAATCTGGTTAGATACCATATTTCTAAGATTTTCAGGGCCGAGTACAATAACCTCAGTTTTATCTGAATTAAGAAGCAGAAAGTTAGCGGCCATCCAGGTCTTTATGTCTTTAAGACATTCCTGCAGTTTAACTAATTGGTGTGTGTTATCTGGCTTCATGGACAGATAGAGCTGGGTGTCATCTGCATAGCAGTGAAAATGTATGCTATGTCTTCTAATGATGCTGCCTAAGGGAAGCATGTATAATGTAAACAGAATTGGTCCTAGCACTGAACCCTGTGGAACTCCATAATTAACCTCAGTGTGTGAAGAGGACTCTCCATTTACATGCACAAATTGGAGTCTATTAGATAGATATGATACAAACCACTGCAGTGCAGTACCTGTAATACCTACAGCATGTTCTAATCGCTCTAATAGGATATTATGGTCGACAGTATCGAACGCTGCACTGAGGTCTAGCAGGACAAGCACAGAGATGAGTCCACTGTCAGAGGCCATAAGAAGATCATTTGTAACCTTCACTAAAGCTGTTTCTGTGCTGTGATGAGCTCTGAAACCTGACTGAAACTCTTCAAATAAACCATTCCTCTGCAGATGATCTGTTAGCTGTTTGACAACTACTCTTTCAAGGATTTTTGATATGAAAGGAAGGTTGGAGATTGGCCTATAATTAGCTAAGACTGCTGGGTCTAGAGATGGCTTTTTGAGTAAAGGTTTAACCACAGCCAGCTTGAAGGCCTGTGGTACATAGCCGACCATTATAGATAGGTTGATCATATTTAAGATCGAAGAATTAATCAATGGCAGGACTTCTTTGAGCAGTTTTGTAGGAATGGGGTCTAAAAGACACGTTGATGGTTTGGAGGAAGTAATTATTGAAGTTAACTCAGAAAGATCAATTGGAGAAAAAGAGTCTAACTTAACATCAATGGTACTAAGAGTAGCTGTAGATAATATTACATCTGTGGGATGATTACTGGTAATCTTTTCTCTAATGATAAAAATTTTATTTGTGAAGAAGTTCATGAAGTCATTACTAGTTAACGTTAAAGGGATGGTTGGCTCAACAGAGCTCTGACTCTTTGTCAGCCTGGCTACAGTGCTGAAGAGAAACCTGGGGTTGTTCTTATTTTCTTCAATCAGTGATGAATAGTAAGATGTTCTGGCTTTGCGGAGGGCTTTCTTATAAAGCAGCAAACTATTTCTCCAGGCTAAATGATGATCCTCTAAATTTGTGACACGCCATTTCCTCTCCAGATTACGAGTCATCTGCTTTAGGGTACGTGTTTGAGAATTATACCACGGAGTCAGGTACTTCTGATTAGAGACCTTAGTTTTCACTGGAGCTACAGTATCCAGAGTCATACGTAGTGAGGAGGTGAAATTATTAACAAGATAATCAACCTCTGTTGGGGTAGCGTTCAGATAGCTGCTCTGCTCTGTGTTGGTACAGGGCATTGAAGATGATAACAGTGGGTGGATTATATTCTTAAACTTAGTTACAGCGCTTTCAGAAAGACATCTACTTTGATAAAATCTACTCTCCACCGCTGTGTAATCAATTATTGTAAATGTAAATGTTATCAGGAAATGATCAGACAGGAGAGGGTTTTCAGGAAACACTGTTAAATGTTCAGTTTCTATGCCATATGTTAAAACAAGATCTAGAGTGTGATTAAAGTGGTGGGTGGGTTCTTTTACATTTTGAGAGAAGCCAATTGAGTCTAATAACAGACTAAATGCCATGTTGAGGCTGTCATTTTTAGCATCTACATGGATGTTAAAATCACCCACAATAATTATTTTATTTGAGCTCAGAACTAAATTAGATATAAAGTCTGAGAAATCAGACAGAAACTCTGTGTAAGGCCCAGGTGGACGATAGATGGTAACAAGTAAGACTGGTTTCTGAGTTTCACAGCTGGGGTGGACAATGTTAAGCATCAGGCTTTCAAATGAATTAAAAGTCTGTCTTGGTCTTTCATTAATTAATAGGCTGGTGTGAAAAATTGCTGCCACACCGCCCCCTCGGCCTGTGCTTCGAGGTTTCTGGTAGTTAGAATGACTCGGGGGTGTTGATTCATTTAAACTAACATAATCATCCTGCTGCAACCAGGTTTCTGTAAGGCAGAGTAAATCAATTTGTTGATCAATTATTAAGTCATGTACTAACAGAGACTTGGAGGAGAGAGACCTAATATTTAATAATCCACATTTCACTGTTTTACTCTTTGGTTCAGATGTGGATACTGTACTGTTCTTTCTTTTTGATTGTTTATGTTTAAGTTGTTTGTTGCTGGTTTTTAGTTTGTTTTTTGTCTTTTTGGAAGCTGACACAGTCTCTATGGAGATGGGTTTTTGGGGGGGTAGCAGGAGGAGAGAAGCTGCAGAGAGGCGTGTAAGACTGCAACTCTGCTTCCTGGTCCCAACTCTGGATAGTCATATTTTGGGGGGTTTAATAAATTTGTCCATATTTCTAGAAATGAGAGCTGCTCCATCCAAAGTGGGATGGATGCCGTCTCTCCTAACAAGACCAGGTTTCCTCCAGAAGGTTTGCCAATTATCTATGAAGCCCACATCGTTTCTGGGACACCACTCAGCACTATCTAAAACATGAATCAGAAATATGACTGTTGTAGGAGGGCGTCCTAATCACTTGAAAAGCTCTTTCAATAGCATCTGATTTGTCTGAGAAGTGCTATATAAACAAGGCCTAATTGGTTGCATGTTGATTTGATTTATATCTGCCACTAGACAGATTTAAAATCTCCCTTTTTGTCCCTCAGGTCAGTTACACGTGGTTGGATCCCTTCAGCCTGTTGTAGCAGCTCCAGGTGATGATGTCATCCTGCCCTGTCAAGTGGAACCAGCATTTAACGTGGCGGGGCTGACGGTGGAGTGGTCAAAGCCGGACCTCCGTCCTGACCCCAACGACCGGCTCAGCCGAGTGGAATATGTTCATCTTTACAGAGACACCCACGAGGTCCCCGACATGAAGCTCCCATCATACATCGGGAGGACGGCGTTGTTCACAGACAGCCTGAGAGATGGAAACATCTCACTAAGAATCACTAATGTGACACAAGAAGATGAAGGAAGATACAAATGTTTCATCCCGAAGTTAAAGAGTCAAACAAAGTTTTCAATTGTTCGTCTGATTGTTGGTGAGTCAGACTGATAAAATCATTTTTTTCTCAGTTTATTTTTTCTCAAAAGTATTAAAAACCTGTAAGACCAATGACTTTAGTTATATCAGCTAATTTATAGATGATAAATACATATTTTTATTTAATTTATTTTGTTCTTTCAGACCCAAGTTTAACTGAAACTGCGACCACAGAGGCACAACTGGATCCTGAAAATTTCCATGTTCCTGATTTAAATGAAGAGATAGATAATAAAAGTGAGAACATGAGACCATCATACACCCAACAGAGAATATGAAAAAGTCTTGAAATCAGCACTTTTTTGCTCTTGGGTCATGTGGAACCTACCATAAATGTTGCAAGTGCCTGAGACACTGAACCATTCATATTAATCCAACTTAGCTGAATACATGTGTGGACTACGACACGAGTACATGTATTATGAATGTAAGGCAGCGGTCGCCAGTGTTCTGCGAGATAATGAGCAGACCTCTATGTATGCCAAATTTAATGCAGCTCTCATCATTGTAACACTGTCACACAGCTAGATCTAAGCCTGTAACAAAAGCCTTTGCTTTCCACATTGTAGTACAGATGCAGGTCTTTTGCAAATCCATGTCCCAAATCTTTATCTCATCATTGTCAAATAATACAGTTTATCTCCACCTTTCCTGACCTCACAAAAAATGTCCCAAAAAAGTCAACAACATGATCTGGTGGACTGAAAAAGAAAGTGATTTTATGATTCTACTACTATAAAGACAGTTTCAATATACCAATATAAGATAATTGTTATCTTATATCAGTACCCATAATATGGGTGGATGAGAATGTGAAGTCAGCACACAGCAGTGCTATGTGTTAGCTTATGACATCAGTGTTTTATCTAAAAGTGCAGCAGAGGATGCCTTATGCTTTATTTCATGACTGTACTGAATTATAAAGATATCACAGGAACTAACTTATCGTCTACCAAAAATTAAACTTCACATAATTTCCTTAGGGATTAATAAAGTATTCTGATTCCAATGATTAGACATAAATATTCTATCAATAAAATATTGAAATATAAAAATGTGTAACTTCGTGAGTTTGACATTTACAGTTGGTCTCATCTCTGTTTGGTTTTTCCTGGCAGGTGGTTCGTCCGAGCGGTGCCGACTGATTCCAGTTGTGGTTCTCTGTGTGTTTATTCTTCTGTGCTTTGCAGTCGGAGGATGTTTGATCACAGAGTCACAAAAAGCAGAAGTATGTTAAAGTCTTAAATATTTGTTTTTATGCATTTACTTCACATTTGAAAGATTTGAAATATCACTGTGCACAAAAGTGATTAAAAAAATTTTTCTCCAGCTCAAGAAACTTCCAATCTAATTGTTTTGTGCAAGGGCGCATTGGAACTGTTAACAGAGAAGAGTGCTGCCTACGTACCTGCGGATCTTTCATATGTGTTTGAAGATTCGAAGCATTAACTCTTCCAGCCTCTTCTGGACACAGTGGACGTGTCCCATAATCTGTTTAGACCCAAATGAACTTTAACTCCTGTAAATGATGACCGTGCCTTCAGTGATTGGTCAGGTGATGTTGACCTCTGGCTTCAGAGTATACGGTTACTTTAAATCTGTTGAAGTGATGTGTTGCAGCACTTTGTGTTTTACATGTCGACACTAAAGCTGAATTTGTTTTTGTTACTTTTATGTTAAGTTATTTTGGTCACAAGGAAAGATTTAGCTCTGTTCACATATCTTTGCACTACATATAACGGGACTTCTATATTTTGCATATATACACACTTGCAGGATATATGAAAAACTGAGGATTGGTGGGAACTGAGGGGAGTTTTGTGTTTGTGTTTTTTTTTTAAAGAGTCAAATCCAGCAGTAATGTATTGAGACAGCCTGGAGCTGTAGGTGCTTTTTCATCTCTTAGTTTTCTTATAATGACACATTGTTTATGGGACAATTTTCTGTATCAGTTTTAGGATTTCAGTATTTGGATGTCATTTTAGAGGTATGTTTCCTTTATAAGGGAGAACTTTTCCATCCTCTGAACTTTAAAGTGCTTTTCAGTTACTTAACACTGACAATTAACGGGCTTTTGAGCCACGCAGCTATATTTATGGAGAAAAGAGCCAATATCATCAAAGTTAAATATTAGTTGTTCTGTCTATGAGCTTATTCATGAGTCTATGTCTATGAGCTTATTCATATTTAAATTCTTAAAAAGTTGGTCTTTTTTTTTTAAAGATTGTTCTGATTTTTGAAGTTTGAAACTCTTGTCACTCCTGCACTTTCAAATGAATTTATGTGATATTTGAAACAGTGTTTATTCGGTTTCATGCAGCAAAAAACAGCCACATAAAGTGCATTTCCAAGTGACTGCAGTGTGTTTGCAGCATATATTCAGTGATTAAAATCTGTTCTGGAGTTAAGCTGTTACATCACATGATAGGCATCTTATGTTGTGTTACCATCGGGGTATCATGGATGAGTAATGTGGGTGAGAATGTGAAGTCAGCACATAGGTCATAGCACTGTGTTAGCTTATGGCATCAGTGTTTTATCTAAAAGTGAGCAGAGGCTGCTTTATGCTTTCTTTTATGACGGTACTGAATTATAAAGATATCACAGAAACTAATTTATCATCTACAAAGAATTATACCTTACATCATAATCTGTAGTAGATTTCATTTTCACTGAAACTGTAAACGTATCTGTTGGGTGAAATTTCACATCCACCGTGCTTCATCATATCCCCTTATTGTTTTCATTTCCTTTCTGTAATTCTGTATAAACTTTATGTTTCCAGCCAATCCAGACATAAAAACTAACTGCTTCATCAGGTTCTAATGCTTTCTAATTTGGGCCAAAACTGAATAATTTATATGTGTATCTGGAGTTTAGGTGGATCTATTTCTCCAAACATAGGCCGGGGTGTTATTAAAAAGGTATATGTTTATGTATGTTTGATTTTACGCACTTACTTCACAGTTGAAAGATGTTAAACAGAAAAAACTGTGCACAAAAGTTTTGGGGTTTTTTAGATTTTTTTTTAGTTATGAAAGCCACTGGAATTCTTTAATTTTCTTGAACGTTTGAGATGTGTCTCAAAACTGGATTGTAGGTAGCAAACAGTTAGTGTCTATGTTCAAGGATGGCCTTTCACAGTAGACATAGATGGCCTCTTTCAAACCATTTGTCTTCCCTGATCTTCTTTTCTGTGCATCTTTGATGATTTGATGAAAGCCCAATTGGGATTTCCACATGTTTTAAGAGTTTTCTTTACATGTGTGTGTTCCTTTTCTTTCTCATCTGGCTTAGAGGGAACATTTTCTGCCCAGTGCCTATAGGGTCCTGATTACTCCAAGTTTGTGTTCCAGAGGGTGGTGAGAGTCAAAGAGGAGGCACTGCTCTGTGTGTGGAGGCTTCTGGTAAACTTCAATGTTGAGGTTTCCATGCTGCTCAATGTGCAAAGCACGTTCCAGAAATAGCAAACTGTTATCCTTTGTATCTTCCCTGGGGAACTTTATTTTTATCCACCGAGTTGATGTGAACAGTAAAGGCTTCTACTTCTTAGGTTTTGATTGTGACCCAGGTGGCATCCACATACCTGTAGCAGCTTGGTGCTGTCCCTTTAAAAAGCCTTTACTTTCCACTTGCTCCATGTAAAGGTTGGCTACAATAGGTGACACGGGGCAGCCCGTGGCAAATCCATGGCCTCATTGTATTTACAATTAATGGTGGTAACACAGAGGTCTAACAGTGTGCCTAGCTGACTGGGGGGTAAAGCTGGATCTTTTTTCTAGGGAGCTGTCTTGCTGTAGTCATTGCTGCTTGAAATCAGGCCAGTACAGAATAATATGGAGTTCAGATGAGAACTTAAAAGACGTATTCCAAATATAGGCTCAGGAGGATTATTAATAGGCTGTATTGGAATAAATTATGCATTTAATTGGGATAAAGTCTAAACACCTATTCTTTTTTTCTTTTTTTTAAATTCGACAATATTGCGGAAAAAATCGTCTTATGATCCCACAAACTGAGTTTGTTCAAGCAGATCAAGTCAAACTCAGATTTTCAGGACAGAGCCATGGAGCATCCAAAACTACTGAAGACCGAAGCCTGGGCATACCACTAACCACCCCCAACAAACAAGCGAGAAGCTAATCGGGGATCACACAATTTTGTTTTCATTTAAAATGCTTATTAATTAATTTTTAGTAGAAATTTTTAGCTATATAACAATTTTAGCTATATAATTTTATTGTCACAACAAGTCCTGGGTTACACATATGCTCTGCATGATTCAGCTGGTTTGTGTTTATGGCAAGTTGCAGAGTGCCCTCTAGTGGACCAGCGATGCAACATCAACACTTATATTTTAAGAGCGTTCCTTCTGTCTCTTCTTTACTCCATTATTATATTTTTCGTTTATTCGCCATTATTATTGTTGATTCCAGTGTAGATTCTGATTGCAGCCAGGCTCTAGTTATTAATACTAAATGGTTTCCTGCCACCAAACAACTCTGAGTGTCATATTTACCCCATAAACCCAGCAATGACTAATTAACATTTACTATATTTCATGAAACCTATTCTTTTTCATGTGAGAAGGACAAAGTGAAAGTGAAAATAAAACTCCAATATTCAACTTCTCTCCATACGTCAGGAAGGAAAAGGCTGAGGGAGGCATGAAGGATGTTACTCAGAATTGTGGGAGGGGACTCAGACGTATTGCTGTCAGGAGATGAGGTAGAAGAGGCCCAGACATGACAGCTTTAAGGTGCCTGAGCAGGAACAAAATGATCGCACCCAACATCCACACTGGACGCGTAAGGCAGAGCTCTGAATTTTGTGGCATTGCAATGTGTAGGAAGGGAAATAAGAACACTTAGACACACACAAGTAGATTACATAATCAAATCATTTCTATTCAAGTCACTTTTATTTATATAGCGCCAAATCACAACAACAGTGGCTTCAAGGTGCTTAAACTATGGGCACTTCCTATTGAACTATTTCTTTGATTTATATAAATAATATTTTCTAAAACTAATTAAACTTTATCAGTTCAGTTTGGACCCTAATGAAACTGGGTAACAACAGTATTTAACATGAAACCTAAAAACCACCTCCTAAAGACCTTAAATAGAAAATAGGCAAAGTGGTTTTAAATATGTCAGACCACACAAACCAGAGTCAGGTGCTTGTCGCTGACTGCAACTTTAAACTGAAAACAGAGTATCTATAAAATGTTTGATGCATGACTGATACCCTGGGATCTGGATACACTGGGTCCCAGTGGTAGTAAGCTCAACAAGTCCACACATTATCCTTAGATTAGGCAGTCCATCAAGAGGCCTGAATCAGCCAAACCATGACACAGGAAAGCCTTTGTCGATGAGCTGATGATTCCCTGCACACACTGCAGTTTGTGTCCACGTTTGTGTTCCAGAGGGTGGTGGGAGTCAAAGAGGAGGTACTGCTCTGTTTATGGAGGCTTCTGGTAAACTTCAGTGTTGAGATTTCTATTCTCCTCAATGTACAACTGTTATCCTTCGTATCTTCCCGGGGAAACTTTATATTTCTATCCACTGAGTTGATGTGAACAGTAAAGGCTTCTACTTCTTAGGTTTTGATTGTGACCCAGGTGGCATCCACATACCTGTAACAGCAGCTTGGTGCTGTCCCTTTAAAAAGCCTTCACTTTCCACTTTCTCCATGTAAAGGTTGGCTACAATACGTAACGCGGGGGAGCCCGTGGCAAATCCATGGCCTCATTGTATTTACAATTCATGGTGGTAACACAGAGGTCTAACAGTGTGCATATCTGACTGGGGGTAAAGCTGGTTCTGTTTTCTAGGGAGCTGTCTTGCTGTAGTCATTGCTGCTTCAAATCAGGCATCTACTCCAAACATGGACTCAGGGGGGTTATTAAAAGGCTGTATTGGAAATAAATAATGTATTTAACTGCGATAAAGTCTCAACACCTTTCTTTTTTAAATTTGACAATATTGTATTAAAAACATCCTCTTATTATTCCACAAACTGAGTTCGTTCAAGCAGATCCCAAAGTCAAACAGCTTTTCAGGACAGAGCCTTGGAGCACCCACAACTGCTTAAGACCTATGTATGGGCATACCACTAACCACCCCCAACAAACAAGAGAGCTCTGCATGATTCAGCTGGTTTGTGTTTATGGCAAGTTGCAGAGTGCCCTCTAGTGGACCAGTGATGCAACATCAACACTTATACTTCAAGAGCGTTCTTTCTGTGTCTTCTTTACTCCTTTATTACATTTTTCGTTTATTTACCATAATAATTGTTGATTCCAGTGTAGATTTAGCAGCAGCCAGGCTCTAGTTATTAATACTAAATGGTTTTTTGCCACCAAACAACTTTGTGTCATATTTACCCCATAAACCCAGCAATGATTAATTAACATTCACTTCATTTCACATCACATCACTATTTAAAGGTAAAGTAAGCATTTGTTATAGGTTATTTATTTTATTTTTATAAATTATAGGGGTAAACATACGAAATGTTTAATTGACACATCTGGGTTTTTTGCTTGTTTGTTTTGTTTTTTTAATTTCCTGATTTATTACTATTGCTTTTTTTTTTTTTTTCAAATATAGTCTGTAAAAAACAGACTATATTAGTCACAGACTATAGTCTGTGACTCCAGAGGCAGAAACATGCCAACCAGTCAGCTGCAGCCATTATGGGAACAGTCTAAATTTAATGTTTCTGATGTCTCCTGGCTGATTAATACATGTGTGTCCTACAGAGGACCCCATAGCTACAATTATGCGCTTAAGTTGGGAGGGGTAATAAAACAGAAGTCAGTTCAGTACAATCAACTGCCATCCAGCAGTGAGTTTACACACTAACTTAAATCAGCATTTTGCAGGTAAATGTCTAAATGAGCTCAAGTGAATCAAAAATGAACCAAAACTTATTGAGTTAAGGAGAAAAATGAAGACTAATACCATGAGACTGAAACCATAACTATAAAAAATGATCATAGTAACATAGTAATCACAAAGTAAGCTTCTGTGGTAAACAAACTTGTAATGGTCTTTTTTTGTACAGCTATTCAAATCATTTATTGTAAAGCATTTAAATGAGTCTCCCGTGAATTCATATGAAATACAGAGGCGTGCTTCCTCTGATATTCTGAAGTAAAACATCACAGGCTGATCAGTTTGTTGCTACATCTATTTATAAAATGCAAAAACAGATGGCCACACACAGACACATGATTGACTTTTCACACATTTGGCTCAATAATGGTGCACAGAGTTGGTGAGCTCAGTGTCAGAGTGGCTTTGTAAACCTATTTGTGGAGGATGTATGTCACAGTTTCATCTTCGATACCACAAATTTCAAATGTTTACTGTCTTTACCAAAAAATGTATCACAATGAAGTGAAGCTATGGAATATTTATTAAACTCTGAATTCAAATAGCGCAATGTTATTAGGAGAAAACTTCAATCCTGCATGAAGATCAATTGACACACTGTGGGAAGGTGATTTGTACAACACTTAAAGGAGAACGTCAAAGTCTTTTTTTCCAGATATTTATGTGATATCCCTTAATTTCTGGAGTTTACACACACAGACAGTACTAGAATAAAATAAAAAAATACAAATTTGGCATCCATTCAGATGATGATGTAAACTCATAGATTGAGTTAAAGACTCATGGAACAGCTCTGCTGAGTTTTCTCTTCTGTGACTCCAAATACTATCATCACGTCTAAATTACAATCTAATATATACAATATATTATTCTGTAAGAGGGGGGTAGGAGAGCTGAAATAAAGTAAATATTCATCACTCTATGGAGGATGTGCAGTTACATTTTAGCTGATGCTATTTTAAAATATGTGTAAATATAAAGAGTGTGTTAGTAAACCAGCTATCTTAGTCTTTGGCCAAATGAAGAAGTTCAGTGAGGTTAAACATCCCCTTTGCCTAATGTGTATGTGCTAAATTTATCCTACATTTCCTCTAATTGCTGGTTTGTGGTTGCTACATTTGGATGGGCTTGTAGAAAAAAATAAGTCAGTAGTTAAGCAGAAGCTGTAGATGTTGCAAAGGAATTTCCTGTTGTATTCTACAGTAGTCCATCTATTGCAGGGATGGCTGGTATGAGCAGGATGTCGATGCACCGTAGGGACAGAGAAACATACAGCAACACACTCAATGAACACTTAACAGTCCATTCTTTATTAAAGCTGTGGTTCTCAGCATCAGAAAGCTTTTGTACTCCCAGTGTTCTGCACAAACTACCACACTGCGTGTGACAGCGATAAAAAGGGAATAAATATCATACAGCATTTACATATTCCGTCATATTCCTTCTTATCAGGTAGGCAGGATGAAAGTAGGTCTGTTCAGCAGCAGGTGGTTTGACTCTGATGCTGAAATGGATATTGAAAGAGTTCACTTTCAGTATTTCTCTCGCAACTCAAACAGTTACCTTTTTACTGCTTTTTGTCCTCAAACCCATTGGAGGTAAGCTTTCACACACACACACTTTTTAAATTCAGTTTAACAGGATTTGTGAAATGTACAGTAATTGTACCCCTTTCAAAATAAAATTTTGTAGTGAAAGGAACTCACTAACTCCAATTTTCAACTTTAGTCCATACTTTAGGAAGGAAAGGGCTGACAGAGGCAGGATGGATGTTACTCAGGATTATGGGAGGTGACTCAGACTTATTGTCAGGAGATGAGGTAGAAGAGGCCCAGACATGATAGCTTTAAGGCACCTGAGCAGAAATAAAGTGATCGCACCCAACATCCACACTGGACGCGTAAGGCAGAGCTCTGAATTTTTTGACATTGCAATGTGTAGGAAGGGAAATAAGAACACTTAGACACACACAAGTAGAGTATATAATCAGATAAAAGTTTGATTTCTTTGATTTATAGAAATAATATTTTCTAAAAGCAAATTAAACTGTACCTTTCATTTCTTCATCAGTTCAGTTTGAACCCTTCTGAAACAGGGTTACAACAGTTTTTAACATGAAACCTAAAAACTGCCCACAACCATCTCCCGATGACCTTCAACAGAAAAAAGGCAAAGTGGTTTTAAATATGTCAGACCACACAAACCAGAGTCAGGCGCTTGTCAGTGATTGCAACTTTAAACTGAAAACAGAGTATCTAAAACATGTTTGCAGCATGACTCGGATACCCTGGGATCTGGATACACTGGGTCCCAGTGGTAGTAAACTCAACAAGTCGAGACATTATCTTTAGATTTGGCAGTCCATCAACAGGCCTGAATCAGCCAAACCATGACACAGGAAAGCCTTTGTCGATGAGCTGATGAGTCCCTGCACACACTGCAGTTTGTGCCTGGGAACTCAAATCGCACAACTTCAGAGCCCCACCTTACACAGCACTTCTTGTAATTGACTTTGAATGTTGGCATTTTGTTCCAGCTCAGACTTCTCAGAAGCCAGTTTGTCCTATTCTAAGGTTTCACCTTTTCTCTGTTATTACTGTTGGTGTCATGCCTCAGGTGTTAGTGACCCAACAATGGAGCTTTAGAAATGATGACCATATGTTAAAAGTCCTAACCTCTGTCCATACGTCAGGAAGCAGAGGACTGGAAGAAAAGTGATTCTCGTCGCTGTTAGGAGATCAGGTGGAGGAGGGCTAGACAGTGATTGTTAAACACGGCATTTAAGTGTGTGTAATCCACCTCTGAGCACTATGATAGCTGCTATAGGCTTCACCACTCCACCCTCCCGAAACCTGAATTGGACAAGCAGACGAAAATGGAGAAAAAAAGACATGAGTATGTGTGGAAACATGAAAGTATAATAATAATAATAATAATAATAACAACAATAATAATAATAATAATAACAGCAACAATAATGTATTTTTTAAAAAGAAGTATAACCTGGAAGGGAAACATAAGCCACTCCCTCCTCCTCGTCTTTCTCTCTCCCTTACACACCGTTGCACACACACGCACCGGTGCGTCAGCTTCAGACGGAACATCACTACTGTTTTTCAGAAAGTTTTCTCCCCTCAATAAAGAACCCGATGGTCGCGATCAGCTAATGAAGCTTCTGACTGAAAAGGTGAGCCGCTTCTGCTCTGATCTACAATACTGTTTGATCATTAATGAGAACGAGCGCTTCCTGGATTCAAACCGCTCCTGTCTGAATGTATAACATCTTCTACGCGTTGGCTAAAATATTACAGCACCCCAAACCTCTCTTTAAAAGTAACATTAAAATTACTTTATTCTCACGGAACGGTTATGTTTAACCTGAAAACACGTCGACGTAGGACATAATGTTGGCAGGCAGCTGACTCATGGCCCAAAGCATGACTCAACCTTTGTGAGACGGTGATTAGTTCCAACATGCCCACAAACCGGTCATTCATCAGCTGCTCTGCAGTCACATAGTCCTGTTGAAGATGGACACAGAAGAGTCAAGTGTCAGTGTTTCTACTATATTCACGTTCTTGTTGTTGCTTTCCCCCATCGTGTCTCTTGAAGGTAAGCTATAAAGCTATACATATGATGGCTCGCACATGTAGTTGGGTTTGATGATCTATCTAAACGAGATTTATATTCTAATGTGAAGCGTTCCTGTATGTATGGTTACAGTAATATATATACAACATTTAATTTAACAAAGCAATTTAAAACAATGATGAAACTCAGCGGTAATTTAATGTGTTGTGTGGTGGATGTTGGCAGTGGTAAGGAGTAACACAGTCAAACTAGTAAATACTTTAATATGAATAAAATCCTAAAATGTCCTGGTGGTATTTTTGTTTCTACATAAGCTGTTAGACTGTTTTCAACAGCTGTGAACTAAATTATACTACATGACTTGTGATGGAACATAATGGAAAAGCAAAACAATCAGTCAACTCATGTAATGGCTTGGTATGCCATTACAACCGAAGCCTTTATAAGGGGTTTTGTGTGTGGGAAAAATAGGTTCTTTCACCCAAGAGGTGACCACAGACAATGTAATCCCAAGCCCCAGCAGGCTTTAAGTGCATACATTAGCTTGGTTCATTTGTCCTCCCATTCTCAATTAATACACAGTATTTCTGCTGACACTCTACTATTGTACTTATTTGAGGACATGTATTTGTTGGGTTTAAGGCATTTTTTTTTATCAGGGAGAAGGTCAAAAGACTACACTGAGCTCACTGTGCGGTGAGCTCTGTCACTTTTGTCTGAAGCTGTGGCGTGGCTACTTTTTTTTATAAATGAAATAAAATTTGCTCTTCATAACCTTTTTATGAAATTAGAAGTGTTTAAAAGGTAGATATAGTATTTTATTTATATATATATATATAATTCATAGATATATATAAAAATATAAATAAATTCATAGATATAGTTTTATATTTATTTTGAAAATACTTGACTTTTTAAGCAGGATGTGTGTATTTATTTCTCCTCCTCAGGTCACTATCATGTGGTCGGATCACTTCAGCCTATCCTGGCCGCTCCAGGTGATGATGTCATCCTGCCGTGTCGCGTGGAGCCAAAGTTTAATGTGGCGAGGTTGACAGTGGAGTGGTCGAGGCCCGATCGTCGTCCTGACCCCAACGACCGTCTCAGCCGAGTGGAATATGTTCATCTTTACAGAGACGCCCGAGAGGTCCCCGACATGAAGATCCCATCGTACATCGGGAGGACGGCGTTGTTCACAGACGGCCTGAGAGAAGGAAACATCTCACTAAGAATCACTAATGTGACACAAGAAGATGAAGGAAGATACAAATGTTTCATCCCAAAGCTAAAGAGTCAAACAAGGTTTTCAATTGTTCATCTGATTGTTGGTGAGTTAGACTGAAACGATTTTTGTTGTTTGGTTTCAAACTTGCCTTAAAGACCGGTGTGCTTGGGTTATTTTACCAACAACTTATTTTGGTGTTGCTCCTTAAAGACGTCTGGATATTATTTTATTGTAAATAATTTCAAATCTTCTGTTCTTACAAACTTATATTCAGCTGAAACTATGACAACAGAGACACCACTGCATCCTGAAACTCTCCAAACTCCTGAGCCGATGGACGAGTTTCACAGTAAAGGTGAGAACATGAGGAACAAATCAAGACAATTAAAAAGTCTTGAAATGGATTTTAATCACCTTTATGATGCGGTTTTCTCTCACTGATGGCAGCCTCTCTGTGTAGTCCTCAAAATGTCTAATGTGTGCAGCTTTACTTTGAAGTAGATGCAGGAAGTGTAGGGTAATATCCTGGGAGCAGCTCTGTAGATCTCTTTATTTATTTCTGTGAAGCAGTAAATGTATCAGTTATTCTCTTGTGGTTTTTGACAAAGTCATGTTTGCTGCCCTGAGAATTCTGGGACTTGTAGCATTAAAGTGACCATCAGGACTGATATCTCAGTAATTCTAACTTCATTTCACTGTTATGTAACTTTGTGTAACTTCTGTGCTTAATAGTTTAATAAATGTGACATGTCATGTCAAAACATGTCATGTTGTGTCTTACAGTAGATCTCATCTGTGTTTGGTTTTTCCTGGCAGGTGGTATGTCCCGTCGGAGCCGACTGATCCCACTTGTGGTTTTCTGTGTTTTTATTCTGCTCTGTGTCGCAGTCGCAGGACACTGGTTCATTGAGTTGAAGCATTGAAAAACAAAAGTATGAGTAAGCCTTAAATCTTAAATATTTATGCATTTACCTCATGGCTGAAGGATGGAAATTAAGGAAAACTGTTTGTGTGTCTGTTCTTTGTTACTCCAGCTTGCGAGTGCAGCTTTGTAGGTGGACGCATTGGAAACATTAACAGAGGCGCAAGCATCACCCACTTTACTTGAACGTTAATTAAAAGCATTGATTTTTCCAGCCTAATGTGGACACAGCAGCTCTGCAGCAGGAGGATTTCACTATGTCCTGTAATTTGCTTGGAGTCACGCTGAACCTCTGGTTTAAACAAGACAGTTAAAATACAGAAACAACAACCATCCTTTTTGCCAAAGTTGACTTCTGGGATCAAACTTCAAAAGCGTGAGGACCTACAATTTAGATGCCTTGCTCATGGGCACATTGGAAACATTAAGAGAGGAGAAAGTGCCAACTTCTTACTTACTTTGAGATGTTTCTTATTTGTTTGAGGAGCCGAAGAACTTTTCCAGCCTCCTGTGGGCACAGTGGGTGACTTCCAAAGGGTTTAACCACAGAAATAACATCCATTATTTGAGTCAAAGTCGACCTCTGGCAAACATATGGATAATTTGTGTCACAACTGAAGTATCTGGTTGTACTGCAGCACTAAGGCTGAAATTGTTTTGTGAGACTTTGATCAAATCTTAATAACCTCACATATAAATTCTCTTGCATGTGAGGTTATTTACAAAGAAACACTTAAGTCTAATTGGATGTCCTTTCACGAGAACTAGATCTGAAGTGCTTTAACTGTTCTTGCATTTATACTTGCGTTAGTTTGAACTTTTTTTGTAGCTTGTGGGAACATGAAATACTAGTTTAGATACTAAGAAAATGAAACCTGTTTAAGAACCTCTTAGAGTCATCTTGTATTTTGAGGAGATATGAGTGAATATTTGCACTTTGTTTTGTATTATGGGTGAAGTCTTACTTTATTCTGCCCTTTAGAGAGCGGACTACAACAGTATTAGATCAGGTTGAACTCATGTAAACATGTTTGCTGTGATGTGATTGTAGGTATTTATTTTGTCTTTCGGGACAGCTTGGAGCTAAAGGTGCTTTCCATGTGTTTGTTTTGTTAAAGTTCCTAACTGTCACTCTGACATACTGATTGTTTTATCAAGCTCAACTTTCTGCTTCCTTCTTACGGAAGGAATATCTAATATATAGTTCTGTTGTTTTAGGCCTTATTCTATTTAAAAATGTCTCTTAAAGAAAAGCAGGTCTTCTCTTTGAAACACTGATTTTTATATTTTGAACCTTTTGTTATTTTGCACTTTCCAACTAATTAAACTTAAATTTGAGGCAAAGTGTTTCCAGACAATTGCTTCTCAAGTTCATTTGCAAATGATTTCAGTGTGTTTGCATCATTTATTCAGTGACTAACATCTGTGCTGGAGTTCAGCCTTGTGTTGTTGCGTTATCATCACAGGTCAGCAATGTTGTTCAATTCACACAGAGGTCATCCACATGAAAACATGCGGACCTGAGCTGTTTGTTAGATTAGCTCAGCATGACAACAGCGCTTCATCCAACAGCAGTACAGCAGGGGCTGATTTACACATTCATTCATGCCTGTACTGAAGTAAAAAACGTATTACAGATTTAAGTTTCACTAAAAGTGAAATCTCAGCTGTTATTGGAGGATACTTTTACTGAAGGACAAGATTTACCTCCCAATGCTCTGTCACCTCACCTTATTATTATTTTTTATTTTTTTTTATTATTTATATAAATTTTATTTTATTTTTTTACTTAATAAAACTGATGTTTTCTAATTTTGTCTCCCCCCCACCCCCCAAAAAAAATAAAATTAAAATAACGAGACAAATGAACCTAAACCACAATCATAACGGGATAAATCATGAACAGAAACTAATAGCCGAGACTCAAGATACTGAAAAATGTAAAACTGAGAACCAAACAGGACAAATAATAAACAAAAACCACAGACCGTGACAGCCACCACCTTCGACCCAAAGTCTGTTTGAGGTTTTAAGTTTTATTTAAGAATACAAAGAATATCTGGATATTTATAATAACTCTCTGTTGTACTAAAAATCACAGCAAATGATTTTCCATTATATTTATAGACAAAGGAAGTACTCTAGCCTATATATAGATTTTATCGTTTCTGTTTACATGGGTATCCTTCCACTCAAGAGAGGAAAAATATTTGGTTGTGTTCAGCCTGTGGGTGGGTGGGGGAAGCACAGGAAACATAAGAAAGCCTACTGCTTGTTAAGGTATGATCGGGTGAGCAGCCCACAGTCTGCCCCGAATTTTTTTTAAACAAACGTTTCTAACACAGCCCGCTGGAAAAACAAAATGCCTGTGGGCGCGTTGATGAGACTATATAGTCAGAGATGTAACACAGGTTTCACACAGGGTCACACAGAGCTCATTCACCCTCATAGTCTCAAACAATACCAGAATACTTTGCCTTACACGTGTGATGTATTGATCCTCCTTCAGATTCCTCCCATTGATCTGAAGTGCCTCACAAACACATTGCTCAAACCTGCTCTTACATTGTATGTACTAACTGTATATGGTTGGCAAGATGTCCACTGCCACAAGTGAATTTTTTCAGCTTGGGAAACCTTTCCCTACATGTGCCGATATTGACTCCCGCAGTGACTGCTGTGTGCTGGAGCAAAGGAGTGATTTTAAATATGAGTTTATTCATGAGTAGTTTGGTCTTGTCAGAGATCATGTACAAAACAGTCATCTCAGAGAGATCTGAACAGGGACTCTAACCAGCAACCTGTAGATTACAAGTGAGCTGCATTAATCTCAAATCTTTGTCTCAACCAAGCTGTGAACTCTAAACTTTTAGCTGCCCACAAAGAAACGAGGCAGGCTGCATCGCCATGTGTGAAGCACATCAATTTTCATCTGGTCTCACAGTAAAAAAGGGAAAATCCTGTCAACAACTTACTAGCAACACTAATTACTGCACCCTTACTGTAAATCATTGTTACAGTGAGGTTACTGAAATACTGTGAGCAACGACTTTCATTCAAACAGTTATAAACTTTTCTTTTTGTTAATGATGCCCATGACTGAATTCAATCCACTACTGAAAGCCGATGAGATCTTTGAAAATCTTTACTCCACCTCTCTTTGATGAGACTAATTATGACACACAGAAACAGATGGCATTCACTCCATCGGACCAGTGTCACTGAGTTTCAGTGCAGTTCTTGTGTAGTTTAGCAAACCTAAACCTTTTGTTCCTGTCTCCCTTCCTTAAGAATGGCTTCTTTACAGCCACCCTTCCACTGAGACCATGTCTGATGAGGCTATGTAGTACTGTACATATAGATACAACTGGCTAACTAAGGACAGGTAATGGTGGTTGAGTGCATTACTCGTTTACTTTGAAACAACTGTACCTGCTGAGTCCAGGTCTGTCTGTAGCTCTCCACAAGTGGTCTTTGGCTCTTGGACAACTCTTCTGATCATTCTTTTCACTCCACTGTCTGAAATCCTGTGAAGAATTTAGAAATTCTTCAATAACCAATGCCATCAGTAAGTTTCGCACATGTTTTGCAATAAGGTTGTAAAGCTCTTCATTGGTTTTACCCATCATGTGATGTTTATTGTGTGGCACCTTGTTAATGATACATTTTTATAGGGATGAAAGCAGCTGATATTAATTTATATAAAGTAGCAGGATTACTTTTTAATTAGTGATACATTTCAGCTGGTGTCATGACTTTCCATGCCCTTTTAGATGTCCCGGCCTTCATGTGTTCAATACTTTTTACCTGTGTCATTTCTCATTATTACACATAATAAAATCAGTATTTACATTAAATATGTTAAATATTTCATTAAAGAATACAGTAATGTGACATCATAAAAAATTTCCATGATGCACTCATTGACAGGAGTGTGGTTCTTTGGGTTATAGTAAGGGTTTGAGGTTAGGCAAGTCACCCTCAATCAGGATGAGTGAGTGGGTGGATAAATGTAATCTGTTTTTTATATGTTTTAATTCAGGTCCCACTTTCTCCCCCACCCACATCTGCGACTCTGCCTCCTCTTCACACCACCTGAGGCTGCTCCACACTTTCCACTCCCCCCCCCCGTCACCAAACACTCTATATGTCATTCCTGCATCTAGTCACTTCACTTTTGTCTTCTCCAGTCCCTTCAACACAATCCAACAGGCTCTGCTGAGGGAGAAGCTGTAAGGAACAGAACTGGACATCACCTCAACAACCTTGCCAACAGACCACAGTCCGCGAGTAGTTCTCAGATGATAAAGCCATTATTGAATGTGTATCTGAGGGGAACAATCTGGAGGAACTGTCAGAGTTTGGACATTGAGGCGGTCGACACATACATATTCCTGGGTGTTCGCCTTAACAATAAACTGGACTGGTCACACAACACTCATGATCTCTACAAGTAGGACCAAAATCAGCTCCATCTGCTGGGCAGGCTGAGGTCTTTTTGGGTGAGCAGAACACTGTGAAGGACTTTCTATTTTATGCAGCCCTTGTGCTCTTGGGAATCAACTTGTTGGAGTAAAAATATTATTTAATCTCTATCAAACTGTTGTCTGTGGCATTTTTTAGATCTACGTAAAGAAACTGGGACTAATGATGTGTTTTGGTGACAGACTGCTGGTAGCAAAGACACACTTTAAATGGGTTCTTTACCAAGTTGTCTGTTATTGGTGTTACAACACCAATTTGTGTCTCTTTTATGCTTGAATAATTCACAGGTTAAAGTGGCTTGAAAAAAAGCAATCCTCTGAAAATGGTAAAAGGACTGGACGGAAAATAAGTGAAAAAACGCTGAATGTCCAAATAAACACTCTGAAGGATCCTCAGAAGTCCTGGAGAACTCAGGATCACTCTAAATAAATGTGAAGAAATGTTTGATGACCAAATGCTTTTACTGTGTACATAATACATGTCTGAAGAAATGTCAGGTTTTCTAAATCATTTCTAGATCACATCCATCAGTATAAAAAGACGGGCACCTCATTGTTGCCTATATATATTTAATTTTGTCTGACACACTGAGATATTTATAATTAGAGCTATCTGTATTTTTTGAGGGTTTTTTTTTATTATTATTATATTTCTGTAACTTTGTAAGATATTGCATTATTAATTTAATTTTGTTTACTTAGTTACAGTTCAGTCTTGGAGCAACTGTGACCACCTTATTTTCTGGGGGATTAATAAAGTATTCTGGCTAATATTGGCTAATTAGCAATTTGACTCTGTGTATTGGGATGTCACACGGTGTTTTACAACATTACTTTAATCTACTTCTCGCTTATGTGAAAAATCCTCCAATGGAAAGGAGCCTCAAATCCAGGCAGCAGTTGACCATGCACTTCTGGTAATTAACCTAAAAATATAATGACATTTAAATGTGCAGAAATATTACGTCATGCAAAATGTCCATGATGCAGTCATTTACAGGAATTAGGTTCTTTTAAATAATAATAATGGATTGGATTTATATAGCGCTTTTCAAGGCACCCAAAGCGCTTTACAATGCCACTATTCATTCACTCTCGCATTCACACACTGGTGGAGGCAAGCTACGGTTGTAGCCACAGCTGCCCTGGGGCAGACTGACAGAAGCGAGGCTGCCATATCGCGCCATCGGCCCCTCTGGCCAACACCAGTAGGGTAAAGTGTCTTGCCCAAAGACACAACGACCAGGACAGAGAGCCCGGGGATCGAACCGGCGACCTTCCGGTTACAGATACGCTTCCCAACCCCCTGAACCACGGTCGCCCCAATAAATGTGGTCGTTAAGAGTGTTGCATCGCATTGCATTGTGTCTTTGACTTTTGGCTGTGAGTATCTACACCTACCCACTACAGTGTGGGTGTAGATGTGTAGACCTTTCACTCTTGTGTCATCAGCTTCACTCCATCCACCCTCTCTCTAAATTCCCCTGAACCAGGTCCCTGAACCGGATAAGATGTAAAGAGAATTAATATGTGTGTGGATTAAGATTATTACGATGGAAACACAGTTAGAATAACTAAAACTTAAAAACATGTTTAAAAGCAGGAGTAGAAAAATGGAAACTAAACCCACGTCAGTATGACGAAACTGCACCTTCTTATTATTTTACTTTCACTTTCAGACTCAGAGCCGCACATGAAGCGCTTCCTTCCTTCATGTTACTGAACGTGTTACTGAAGAAAACAGCTTGTTTTATAATTTTTTCTCGTCTCCATGAAGAGAATGGTGGTAATGATCAGCTAATTAAGCTCCTGTCTGAACAGGTGAGCTGCTTCTTCTCTGTCATTCAGCTTTTGTGCAACTCTTGCTGGGATTTGTAAATATTTGTCATTTTATTTGCCCGCGCTCTTGAACTGCAGGTTAATTAAAAATCGAAATAAAGAGTAACTAACTGCTGCTTTTGACCTTTTGGCTGTTAACTTTTTACTGTTTACTGTAATTAATAGGAATTTCCCGTCACTTGACTTGGAGTTTTTCAGGCTTCCTTTACTGTTACAGAAAACCTCCTGTTTTTCTGGCACTAAAATTCCCTGCTAACATTTATGTAATCTTGTGTTATTATCATTATCATTATTATCATTATTATTATTATTAATGGCACCTGGAAACAGGTAAATACAGGGGGCAGCGGGGGCCTGGGACAAAAAAATAAGCGCTTTAAATGTGTGCGAAGTGGGCGGAGGGAGAGAGAGTAGACAGACTGGTATTTATCAGCTGCTGTCAGTCAGCGTCTGTCTCACACTCACTGTAGATGGATGTAGCAGAGTTTAGGTTCAGTGTGTCTCTCTCAGCTTTGAAGCTCACCTTTATGCTGCTTTTCGCTCTCACACCTGTTGAAGGTAAGATTGCTCTGCCACATGAGTCCAGTTTTGTTTAAGCTTTAATTCATGTTAGTCGTATTTTTCTAGTGTTTCCGATGCACCTTGAGCGCCTGTCAATGATGCAAATTATTAAACTTGCTTTAGTTACAAATATAATTTAATGGGAGTATTTAAAAACAGTGGCAAACTCAGTGATGATGTAGCAGCAGTCTGTTATACTGGCTGATGTTGCAGATGTTTCACACTGTAAATAAAAGCAGACGCTGTATTCAAGTGTAAATTAGTCTAAAAATACTGCACCAAAAATTGTGCCTTACTCTTCTGTGTAAAGTTATGTTGGGGGTTTGGAAAGGGAGCTCAATTTTTTTTATTATGCTATCAGAGTTTAGCTATTTCTTTTAGTTTATAGGTCTATATATATATTGTGTTCGGAAATAAAACAGATGTTTAAATCATAAATAACTGAGCTGAATCTATTAGTCAGGTTTGAGCATTTCACTATAGAAGTTTCTAGTTTCTGTGTCAGTTTAAAGATTTTTACTAACTTAATTCATTTATTTTTATTATTCTTTATTCATTTATTTTTAAACCTGTAGCTAAACAGCCAAATAGAAACTTTCTGATTGATCAGTTACTCTGGGATGGTGGTGATAATTAGCTGTGAAAACGATTCATTTTATTAATGCTTGCTTGTACAGAGACACATGTAGCATTAACCAAAGCCACATGTCAACAGTGTTTACAGCCTGAGCCAAGCTAGCTTTCAGTGCATGTTGTAAATGAGCCACTAAGCTATAATACATGAATTGGAACATGTAAATAAAGAAGGAAGAGCACTTTGCTCTCCACGTGCTTCGCAAACAGAGGAATCTTTCTGTCAGTGATTTGATTTTGCTCATCTTAATCTTCTTAATCACTGTTTTTGAAGTTACAGGTGCTCTTTAGTGGAACTCTTGGTGTTATTTACCATTATTATTTTACTTTTAGAATAATGTAACTTACATTCAATGCAAGAATACGATGTAAAGACCTGAAGCCTGCCCCACAGCTGTGTGGAGATTTGGATCTATTTTAAAACAGGCTTTGGTTCTAAAATTAAAGCTGTGCTGATTTCAGAGACCCAAACCTGTCCATGTTGCACTTTTTACTGAGATGCATGTTTATGACTGTTAGAGCTGCACTTTTTCAGCATTTATCAGCTGCCGTGAGACAGTTTCTGATGCGCTGTCACCATGTTTACACTTGAGAGTAACAATTGACGGAAAAAGTGTGGACGTTGTACCAGTTTTTAAATTGTGTTGATAGGCCACATAAAACCAGAGTTGTGATAAAAATATATGCAATGTTTGGTTTTCTTCCTGAATACTATCGTTGTTTATATTTACTGCGGGAAGAAACGGTAAAAACAACGTTTTATAAGGAAAACGCTCGAAAGCACTCTCCGCCTGTGAGCAAAAACAATACTAAAAAACCCCGCAGCTTTTCCTATTCAAAAAATGTACCATGTCGACCAATCAAAAAATGAATGATAATGGCAACATGGCATTTAGATGTTTAGGAAAGAGGGAAGTTTTAGGAGAGACGGCGGTGTTTTGAGATGTGAGAGATTTGCGACATTTAGCGCAAATCTTGTGTAGTTAGTGTGTAGTGTAGTCAATAGTTTTGTTGTGTGTGTCAGAACAATGAGGCGACTGCTGAATGTTACAGGTGTTACAGGAGTGATACATCTCCTGTTGTCAGGCCTGCAGGTATCAGGCTGATGTTCTCCTTTATGTCATAGTGGACAGAAATTATTTTTTGGAGTGGCACAAATAATTTGTGTGGCATCAAATTTGATGCAGAACAGCTGATTGTTCTGTAAATAGTTTGAAATGTTTATTTAAAAACACGCCTTGGCTGCATTTTTAGGAGAGAGTTACAGACTCTCTCCCAGACCACAGACTCATAATACAAGTCAGAGCTTTATAAAAAAAAAAAAAAAAAAAAAAGTTGTGTTTTCAAAATTGGAGTTCAAGTTATTTTTACTTCCAATAGTGTTAACATACTACACAGATCATGACCAAGATTTTTTTAAATTTTCATTGTAAGTGGGATAAAGCAGTTAATTAAAAGTAGTCTAACATAAATGTAAATGCTGTAATTTGATTATTTTTAATAAACCATGTAACTTGGATGGATTCGATGCTGGTGTGACCACAGTGCACACGTCTGCTGTTGCTCACAGTGGTCCAAGGGATCGCTCAGGGAGTTTGTGTGTTCGCTCAGACACGTGAAAAATTAGAGGGAACATTGGTCACAGGTGTAGAGGTGCTGAAAAATTGATATTAACATTTTTTTATTGCACTTGGAAGTGTTTGATGAGAAAGGAAGACATTTTTGAAAACGTCAGACTTGGTTCTCAGCAGGATGTGTATTTATTTCTCGTCCTCAGGTCACTATCATGTGGTCGGATCACTTCAGCCTATCCTGGCCGCTCCAGGTGATGATGTCATCCTGCCGTGTCACGTGGAGCCAAAGTTTAATGTGGCGAGGTTGACGGTAGAGTGGTCGAGGCCCGATCGTCGTCCTGACCCCAACGACCGTCTGAGTCGAGTGGAATATGTTCATCTTTACAGAGACGCCCGAGAGGTCCCCGACATGAAGATCCCATCGTACATCGGGAGGACGGCGTTGTTCACAGACGGCCTGAGAGAAGGAAACATCTCACTAAGAATCACTAATGTGACACAAGAAGATGAAGGAAGATACAAATGTTTCATCCCAAAGCTAAAGAGTCAAACAAAGTCTTCAATTGTTCATCTGATTATTGGTGAGTTAGACTGAAAAGATTTTTGTTGTTTGGTTTCAAACTTGCCTTAAAGACCGGTGTGCTTGGGTTATTTTACCAACAACTTATTTTGGTGTTGCTCCTTAAAGACGTCTGGATATTATTTTATTGTAAATCATTTCAAATCTTCTGTTCTTACAAACTTATATTCAGCTGAAACTATGACAACAGAGACACCACTGCATCCTGAAACTCTCCAAACTCCTGAGCCGATGGACGAGTTTCACAGTAAAGGTGAGAACATGAGGAACAAATCAAGACAATTAAGAAGTCTTGAAATGGATTTAAATCACCTTTATGATGCGGTTTTCTCTCACTGATGGCAGCCTCTCTGTGTAGTCCTCAAAATGTCTAATGTGTGCAGCTTTTATTTTGAAGCACAGTTGAAGCTCTGCAGATCTCTTTATTTATTTCTGTGAAGCAGTAAATGTATCAGTTATTCTCTTGTGGTTTTTGACAAAGTCATGTTTGCTGCCCTGAGAATTCTGGGACTTGTGGTATTAAAGTGACCATCAGGACTGATATCTCAGTAATTCTAACTTCATTTCACTGTTATGTAACTTTGTGTAACTTCTGTGCTTAATAGTTTAATAAATGTGACATGTCATGTTGTGTCCTACAGTAGATCTCATCTGTGTTTGGCAGGTGGTTTGTCCCGTCGGAGCCGACTGATCCCACTTGTGGTTTTCTGTGTTTTTATGCTGCTCTGTGTCGCAGTCGCAGGACACCGGTTCATTGAGTCAAAGCATCGAAAAACAGAAGTATGTTGATCTTATGCATTTACCTCATGATTGAAGGATGGAATTGAAAGGACATTGTTGTTAAAAAAAATTTTTTTTCATTCTTTACTCCAGCTCGAGAAAGGACCTCCTATCTAGGTGCCTTGCTCATGGACGTGCCTTGCTCCCAAACTCCCAGTTGGGATTCGGGAGACGGATACCCTCTCTATTTTTAAGATTAGGCGTAAAACTTTCCCTTTTAATAGCTAGGGCTTGAGACCTAGCTTTATGACCTAGCTAGGGCTTGACAGCAAAGCTCTGCTGAGGGTGGTGAGATCAGCACAGCGCATCACCAGGACTGAACTACCAGCCGTTGCATGAGGAAGACGCAGTGGATCCTCTCTTATCCCAGCCACAGACTTTTCACACTCCTGCCATCCAGCAGGTGGTTCAGGACCATCCAGACCCGCACTACCAGATACAGAGACAGTTTTTACACATAAGCCATCAGACTTTTGAACTGCTGACATTCTATACACATCATTACACACTCATTACAATTACAGGACTCTACACACTGCCACTTCAAAAATGCCACTTAAATGCTCATTGCACAAGTTTTGCACAACCTGTAAATACCAACTTGTCTTAAATTCACTAAATATTTAATACTTTTTTTCTCTTTATCATTATTATTACTGCTATTTTCTGTTATTTTATTCTTAATTTAACTGCACACATGGGGGTTAGTACAGTTTCCTCACAGCAGGAAACTCCTGGTTTTGAATTCATCATCTGGCCTGGGCCTTTGTGAGGTTTGCATGTTCTTCCCATGTCTATGCGGATTCTCTCTGGGTACTCCAGCTTCCTCCCACAGTCCAAAGACATGAAGTCAGTGGGTTTAGGTTAAATGGTGATTTTAAGCTGCCCATGGGCAAGAATGGTTGTCTTTCTCTGTTTTAACCCATACATATTCAGACTAAAACCTGAGGACCAAACTGGTTTAGATAATAAGAAGTCCGCCTGTTTAAGAACTGTACCACATCTAGCAGTCTGCATGTATTCTAAAGAGAGCTAAGATTTCCAACACCTTTTGCCTTGAAGTGACTACAGCAGCAAGGATGTAAACATGTTTGGACACTAGGTATTTTTTCTAACCACAGCCTGGAGCTGCAGGTGTTTTTCCAAATGTTTGTTTTGTAATTATGAAAGTTCATAATTGCCACACACAGACACACTGATTATTGTCTGAAGTACATCGTTTTGGTTTCAGTTTTAAGGATTTGGATGTCATCAAAGTTAAATTTTCTTTATAAGGAAGAACTTGTTCATTGTGTGAACTTTAAAGTCCTCTTCTCATCCTTAGCAGCGATGATCTGTGGAGGAGTTCAGCTGTGTTGTTATTAACGTCAGAGACGTCACTGAGCACAGTGGCAAACGCATCAGTCATGGTGCTTTTTGTTTTGAGGTCAGGATTATTTTACAGGGGTTTTTTAGAATATTTTGTTTAAGGACGGTACAGCAGAGGCTGCTTTTTGCTATAATATATATATATATATGTCTGTACCAAAGTATAAAGATATTACAAAAACACATTTATCAGGATTTATATTAGACTTGATTTGGCATGAAGGCTCACAAACAGCTGAGTTCTCACCTTTCATGAAATTTAAATCTACAGCTCAACTGTTACTGATATTTTGTTTAAAGATGAGATTTGATTTCCATTGTTCTTTATTGTCTATTGTCTGGCATTTACGTCAGCAGGTGCAGGAGCAGTCCAACCTGTATCACGATTAACCCCACACACCCAACCCAGAAACTCTTCGACCTCCCCCCTGAGGCAGGAGTATGCACAGCTTATTCTCAAAGGCTGTAAGAATGGTCACCTCCAAACCTCACTGGCCTCATTCTAGCTTGCTGTGCTGCTGCTCTGGTTTTTAAAATGCCACACCTGGGTCTTTTGTCTATTTATTATAAAATATGTAGTCATAAATTATATATCTTATTATTATTTTTATTATTTTTATTTTTAATCTCATGAAAGCTGCTTTCTCCTGCACACGGTGGTTGCTCACCTGCAAGTCCCTTTGCAACCCACCTCTGCCCTTACTCCTCCATACATGCAGTAGCTGACTTAACCCTCTGGGGTCAATGGATGCGCTGGCGCGTCCAAATCACTTGACCAATTTGAGACGACATAGCAACAAGATGTAGCCAACCAGAGCCTCCATTTCAACTTGTGTTGAAAGTGCAGACTTCAAGCTATATTGCAGTTTTTAAAAGTTTTAAAATCTTTTTTGCAAAACTTGTGCATAGGTTTTTTAATTTCAAGTTATGAAAATTATTTGTTAAATTTGTGATTGTTACAGTAAAAAATAAAGTACTTTTTTGTACTTGGATTTAGATTTAGTCTCAGATCAATCCTGTTAATGCAGTATGTCAAAATGAAAAAATAACAGTAAATTCAGATATTAGATTGTGCTGAAAAGAATAGTACAAAACAAGGCAAGGTAAATAATTTTTAAAGGTGAGGTAAAATCAAAAGTAGGAAAAAATGGCCAGTTATACTGTGGAAGAAAGAGGGAAACTCAGTATATCAGTCATCACAGGCTTCTGACTATAGAGGCTCTAGACTTGTGTTTTGAGACCTAGTTCCAGCTTAGCCATCAGAAAGGGATCCGTCTAACTCTACATCATCTCTTTACAGAAACATTAACAACTGAAATCACCAGTGATGAAACATGAAAGTTGGGACTTTTTAGATAGTTCAGGATTTTTCCCCTTAAAGCTGTCTTTCTGGGTGTTCATGTTTGTCAGTGTTGAAAACACTTTTATTAAAAAAAGAAAAGTACCAAGTATGTGTGGAAAATAACACTAGGCTTATTTTTGAGAGTTGTTTCTTAGTCTTCAGTGTCAGTTTCGGGGAAGAAAGAAATTATGTAAGAAAAAAAAACCTGAGTGTTTTCAGTTTCCCTGAAATTACCTCAGCTTCTGTAATTTAAACTTTTCCATCAAGTTTCATGAACATGGCACTTTTCTTTCTTTTTTAACTTGCTGTAGGGACAATGAGATAAAAGAGCAAACAGCACTGTAAACCTGATTCACGATGTGAAAATACTTTTGCATGTTAAAAATATATTAAAACTCTTAAAGTCTTTGTTGTGACGCTCCAAACTGAAGGCAGCGGAAACTAGTTTGCCTTTGAGATGTGATAGAACTTGTTCCACTTATGGCAAACTAAATGGACTGCACATAGTTTAGAAATATACTTACTCGTGTAATTAAGATCAAACTAACCAAAGACCAAAACACCGCAGAACCATATGTGACCAAGTGGACTTCAGGGACTAGTAGCCACAACTCATCATCACTCAGGAAGCTCCACTCTGAATTAGCAGACAAAGGTAGGGGTGGACTCCTTGGGCAAAGTGTAGGGGGCCCCGGGCAAACCTGTGCCTTTCAACATGTCACAATGGACATGTCGAACCTTGTCCAAGTCTCCCACAGGGGCAATGGTATATACAGCCCCATTCCCTTGAGGTGCCCTGAACACCTGGTAGGCAACGGAGCTCCATAGGTCCTGGATCTTGTGCCGGCCCCAGGCGCTGTGATCTCGAAGATACACCAGTCGACTGACCTGTAAAGACGCAGGGTGGACTCTCTGATCATGCCGCTACTTGAGACAGTCAGCGGCCATCGACAACCGTGTCCAAGCTCCCTCAAAAGCCACTATTAACCTGGCTTGATGCTCAGCCACCCAATCCTGTACTTTTCCTGGCACTGGGTCCCGGGCCAATAGCAACGCTGCCTGACCAGTTCAGTGGTATGCTCAATATCCTGGTGCTCATGGTCCTTGTGCAGCTGTCTCAAGGTCTCAGCCTCCCCACCCCCCACCCCCTCTTGAGACGGGAAGGCCCCAGTCTACAGCTGAGTAGCAGAGGGTAACACCGCGGGACACCGAGCCTCCTGAAGCAGAGTTGGAACTGAAGTCCCAGGCAGCACACTCTTGACCAGGCTAGAGCTTGTCTCATACTGTTGAGAGAGAACGTCAGGATTCCCATTGATCTCAAAGTCGAAGGCTGCAAGCTGGGAGGCCCACCTCTGCTTGGTGGCACCTAGCTTGGCTGAAGAGAGATAACTGAGGGAACTGTTATCAGTAAAGACCACACACTTCTGTCCCAGCAGGTATTCTCTGAATTTTTCGCCCATGGCCCACTTGAGCGCAAGAGATTCCAACTTCATGGAGCTGTAATTATCCATGTTGCGCTCATGGGGCCGAAGACCCCGGCTAGCATAAGCCACAGGCCTAACACCACTTTCTGCCTCCTGCGAGAGAACTGCACCCAGCCCGCTGTGCCTGGTGTCGACCTCCGAGATAGAATGACGATTGAAATCAGCATATGCTAACACAGGAGCAGACACCAATCTTGCCTTCAGGGCTTCAAAGCTCTCCTCACACTTAGGTGTTCAGATGGCACTCAAAGTCTGTCCCAAGCCCGTCTTTGACTTGGTGTGAGCCAATTTAGCCACTACTTGATGCAGGGGAGGCGCCAACGTGACAAACCCCTCCACAAAGCGTCGGTAGTAACTGGCGAAGCCTAGGAATGACCGCAGCTCTGACACGGAACAAGGACGTCGCCACTTGGCCACTGCACCGACCTTGGTGGGATTGGTGGGAACACCCACGCAGTAGATAACATGGCCCAAGTAGCTAACCTTGTGCCAAAAGAAAGCACACTTTTCCAGCTTAGCTTGAGCCCCTTCTGCTGCAGCCTTGCAGGCACCATCTCTAGTCGTTGCAGATGCTGAAAGACCGACGAGGAGATCACAATGATGTAATCCGGGGCGATCGTGGCTCAAGAGTTGGGAGTTCGCCTTGTAATCGGAAGGTTGCCGGTTCGAGCCCCGCCTTGGACAGCCTCGGTCGTTGTGTCCTTGGGCAAGACACTTCACCCGTTGCCTACTGGTGGTGGTCAGAGGGCATGGTGGCGCCAGTGTCCGGCAGCCTCGCCTCTGTCAGTGCGCCCCAGGGTGGCTGTGGCTACAATGTAGCTTGCCATCACCAGTGTGTGAATGTGTGTGTGAATGGGTGGATGACTGGATATGTAAAGCGCTTTGGGGTCCTTAGGGACTAATAAAGCGCTATATAAATACAGGCCATTTACCATTTTAATCCAGGTACAGTAGTAGCGACTGGCACTGCTGGTCCCCGAACATCCTCTGCATTAGGTGCTGGAAGGTACCAGGAGCTTTGCACAGCCCGAATGGCATGCAATTCCACTCAAACAGGCCAAAAGGGGTGCAAAAAGTGGTCTTGGGCTAATCCTGCTCAGAAACTGGTACCTGATTGTACCTGCTGGCCAAGTCGATGGTAGAAAACCAGCGTGCATCCAGAATTTCCTCAATGTGAGGTAGGGGGAAGGCGTCCTTTTTCGTTTTTCTATTCAGCAGGCGGTAGTCGACACACAGACCTGGGCTTCCATCCTTGCTTCCGGACCAGGACAATGGGAGAGGCGTAAGAACTGCTGCTCTCCCTAATTACCTGGGCCTCCAGTAGCTGATTGATATGGGCCCTTGTCAGCCTCATAATCAGAAGGAGGAATTCGCCTGTACTTCTGCCGGACGTGAACGTCATCAAGGAGAGGTATGTCATGCGAGATCAGATTGGTCCAGCCCAAGTCTCCCTCATGAGCAGAGAAAACGGAGCGGTACTTCAGTAAAAGTGACTGTACCTCATGTTGGTCTGACTCAGCGAGTGAAGACAGGTCGATCGCATCCACCATGTCTTGAGGAGGGCTGCTGGTTGTATGGGAGGGAACTGTGACAGGAAAGGAGTGTTCCTCACTGACACCAGTGTGGAGGCTAACAACAGTGGCTTAGCTTATCACTCCCAGTTGAAGTCGCTCCACCAGAACTCAGAGCAACGCTGTACTGCCAAGTTTCTAAGTTGTTGCAGCTCCTCTTCCATGGCGATAATCCTAGACAAACCAAAAACAAGGGAAAGTTAAGGTAGTGAAATGCTAAAATCCTGTTTCTATTCTTCCTGAACCTGGATGCTGCTGTCTTGTCTACAATCAACCACAAAAAAAAGTCTTCAAATACTATGATCACTGCCAAAATAAAACAATTTACGAGACCGACCCTCAACCTCAAATGTGCATCCTGTCGAACATAAATGAAGCATCAGGTCCCAGAAACTGACCCCGGGGGCACAGTGCTCTCAGTAACTGGAAAGCAGAAGATCTCTGAGTAACTTAACAATGAAGTCCATGTTAAGAGGGATGTGAGCAGTTATCCAGTGGGTAAGAGAATCTTAAGAGAAATATTAATGGTGGGATAGTTTGAGGAACACTTGAGAAGATTCTCTGCAAGCTGCAGTGACTGAATACCTGAATTATTGTTTTTTAACCACTTTGAAGAGTCTCCTCAATAGATACAGTAAGAGTTTCCATCATAACAGATACTGTTCAGTTTTCTGACTAAAACTGAAACACCGAGTACAGACTTTCACTGACTGAAATTTACATACAAAGTGCTTGGATTTTTATTTTCCACTTGAAAAAAAAAGATTATTGTTTTGTTCTATTTTCGTGACCATCCATCCATCCATTCTCTTCCGCTTATCCTTTTCAGGGTCAAATAACTTTACCATTAAAAATATTAAAATGTAAAAAAAATATCTTTCACATCTCGTAAGTCTTACACGAAATAAATTATTTTATTTTTTTTATTTCGCCATGTCTGCAGAGTGTTATATTTTTTAGTGCTGGCTTGATATTACTAAAAAATTGGGTGCATCAACACCTGATATATGGATAACATCTATAGAGGTGCATATATCCAAACCTTTACAGGCTTGCTGTGGGATACTTGTGCACCCCTGCCTCCTCAGTGCCATGTGAAAGTGTTTTATTCCGAAGCTGGAGGGGTTATTACGAAAAAAAGGGAAACTCACTGAGTCCAAGCACAGTGGAAAAAAATATTATTTCTTAATAAGATTGACTAAAGTTTTCAGGAGCACAATCACTGTGTCATCATTTGAAAACACTGCAAAAGTTTTACATAAACGTCTCCTGTCTGATTGGATTTATTTAAAGAAGAGGGCGTCACTAAGTGACAATAAAGATTTGTGACCAGCAGGGAGCGGCTGTGTGCACATGAAGCCTCAAGAAACTTAGACGAAAAAAACACTTACATAAAAACAAATACCGGAAATCACTTTAGCAGAGACCTTGAATAATAATACAATTAGTAATAGTATAATGAGTAGTAATGCTATTACTAGTTTAGTCTCTGTAGTTTTTCCTCCAGGTCATTAGGTGGCGATGATCCGGCCGATAAAATTAAATCACATGATTTCCGGCGGAACGTTAAGAAAAAAATAACAAAACAGGGTGGTATGGCAAAGAGGTGGTGATGAAGCCAAGGCATAAAGCTCAGTTACCGTTGATATTACTATGTTTAGCGTTCGGATTAGGAGGTGAAGAAGCGGACACCGAGGGGAAGCCAATGTTAGCCAGTATTGCATTGTTTTGTGCACCATGAATTTACGAGGGCTCTTTCAGGACTTCAACCCCAGGTAACGTAGCTGCGTCTCAGCTAGCACTGCAGCTAGTTAGCATGGATTAAGTGTTCGGTGAGATCGTCTCTCTGCTGTTTGGAAAAGAAAAAGTAAAAAGCAGACTCATTATGCGTGTGGAAATCACGTTCTCTGGTTTCTGGTTAACCTACAGGGATACCTCTTAATAAAGTAACTAATGCTAACTAAAACCTAACCAAGGCCCGGCTAGCAGGCTAGCTGTTACCACCGATGATTTGCTAGTTAAAGACAATTTAATGTTGTCTACAGTGGATTGTGGCTCTAGTTGTGTCATGTTTCCTTTTGTTTCAATTGCCACTTTAAGGTAAAAACAAAACAAAACAAATAAAGCGAAAATAAAAAATGATTAAAATAAAATTATTTGGCATTTGTGCACATATAGTAGGTATGGGTACACAAGAAATACTATGTTTTAAAATGTAACCAAAATTTTATTTGTTAAAGTTGTTGTTATGTTGGCCTGCTTTTCTTAAATTGGAGCAAGTTTGTCCACATGATTGCTGACAGCTAAGACTCAATACCCTACATACTGCACTCAACATATCTATCGAACTACCTGTCAAAAAACAAGAAAACAAAGTTTTAGAAATCTGTCAAAAACTATTCTAAGCTCTAAGGCAGGAGTGTCTGACTCCAGGCCCCTAGGTTCAGTGTTCTGCAGGCTCTAGATATCACCTTGGGTCAACACACCTGAATCAAATGATTGGTTCATTACCAGGCCTCTGGAGAACTTCAGGACATGTTGAGGAGGTAATTTAGCCATTTAAATCAGCTGTGTTGGATCGAGGACACATCTGAAACCTGCAGGACCCTCGAGGCCTGGAGTTCGCCACCCCTGCTCTAAGCGTTAACCATTACACAAAGTTTTAAAAAGGATTTTTGTAATTACCATTAGGTTATGGCAGCTGTGGCATAAACCTTACATTGGGTGGTGGTCTAATACAGTTGTTAAGCATGTTATAATAAGTTTTCAAGTGGGGAAAAATGAGCTTTCCATATTTGCCTTTAACTATAAAAACTGCAAAGCTGCATCTTTTTTCATCATGTCTTTCATTTTTCCTCTCTTCTGTTGCAGCAAGTTCCTAATCTATTCTTGCCTGCTGCTCTTCTCCGTGTTGCTATCCTTGAGGCTGGATGGAGTTATCCAGTGGAGCTACTGGGCTGTGTTTACGCCAATATGGCTGTGGAAGCTGTTGGTCATCATCGGGGCGTCCGTGGGCACCGGAGTCTGGGCCCACAACCCTCAGTACAGGTTAGACTCTCTCACTTGTATGTGAATTGGTAGTTAGAGTGTAGACTGTCTGTAAAAAGATAGACTTTCACTATTGCTTAGTGAAGTCCCCTTATGAAGCTTTTCCTCAGGCTCTGTTTTATTTTCGTAGTCATTTTTACAATTCATATTTTATTCAGTCTGACCTGAGTGTAGTGATTGAACCTGTAAAGTAAATAATGGAAGTGTTTACTGGGGTAACAGAGCGAGGGAAGCGGGGCAGTTTTCCCAAAGTCTCCTGTAGCATTAGAAATGTTTTTTTGCAAGCAGAGGAGTTGTTGCCTGCTGGACAGTGAAAAGAATGCAGGGTCGGCTTCACTTTCTCAGAGAGAAGCTCTGTCCATCTATTCTTACTGTCCGTGGTTTAAAGTAACTAGCAGACCCTGAACTGTGCACAGCTCTTTGCATTAGTGTTAGGTAAACAACTATATACTGTTACATTTACCAGAGGAGTACTGATTGTTAGAGAGTGATGAATTTGTTAGACAAAATAAATATGTAAATATGATGATGCTCACCCAGACTTCATCTTCTTATTCTCATGTTGTTGTCGTCTCCTCTGCTGTGCTCCTGTTTTAGACTTAAATCAGTGGCTTATTTTGATCATTTGACAGATATAATCAGCGGTCCCTGGTCTGTACTACAAATATTAAAATTTGGGCTGCCAGTTAAAATTCATAGCTTAAAGAACTTGGCATGTGAACACAGTCATAAGTTTGTCACATGGTGCTCAATGTAACTGCCAATATTAATGATTTGTACACCTATAAGGATGTTGACGTTTCCATTACCCTGGGGAATGTTAATGAATTCATCTAGGAGAAGATTGGGAACATGAATGAAAACATATGTTTTAGTATGGTGATAGCAGCAGCCCAGGTTCAGCTTGAATGCTGAGATCAGGGCACCTAAAGTGTTTTAACCTTTATGATGACCTCTGTCAGGGCTGAGGGGGAGACGTGTGTGGAGTTCAAGGCCATGCTGATAGCGGTGGGGCTCCACGTCCTGCTGTTGATGTTCGAGGTGCTGGTGTGCGATCGGGTAGCGAGAGGAAACTACTTCTGGCTTCTCGTCTTCATGCCACTCTTCTTTGTGTCACCCGTTTCCGTAGCAGCGTGCGTCTGGGGGTTTAGACACGACCGCTCTCTTGAGGTAAGGCGTCTGATTTTTTTTATGAGGATTTTTATGAGGAAACTCAGAAACTATGATTGTAAAATATCACAAAACTACACTTTTCCAGCTGTTTGTCAAGATTCAGTGTCAAAAGATACAACAGTGAGGGGTTTGTATTTTTGTTATCCTCAAATGTTTTATTCATCAATCTTTAGTCAGAGTCATTTGAATTAAAGTCTGATCCATGTCTGAAGTCTTCTGCATACTGTTCTTGCATTATCAGACTCAACTCGGGCAAAGTTGCACTTTTTTAAACATCTTGTATGAAAAAGCAAGAAATGGTCTTAAGGGTAGTGCTTTCTGTGAGTTGAAGGTGTTCATGACGTGTGAAGGTCTTGGGTTTGAATCCACTGGCCAGCTGTGAAGCGTTTGTATGTTCTCCCAATGCCGGTGTAACTCTTGGTCTCCAACAACACTGGTTGTTTTTGTTGCATTTTCTGCATGGCTTTAAATCCCACTGAGAGAGTTCATATGTAGGATGCGTGTAACAGAATAGGCAGTTTAATAAAAGTACAGTCCTGAACTTCTGTCCTGATTGTTTCTCCCTGTCTTCCTCTCCTCAGCTGGAGGTGTTGTGTTCAGTAAATATTCTGCAGTTCATCTTCATCGCTCTGAAGCTGGACAAGATCATCAACTGGCCTTGGCTGGTGAGGCACAGGAAACACGCCACTTATTGTGCTTCCATTGTGACCACAATCTGTGCTGGTCCTGAAGCCCTCTTTGAACTTGCTTTAATGAATCCCTGCCTGTGTTTGTGTGCTGCAGGTGGTGTGTGTCCCACTGTGGATCCTCATGTCCTTCCTGTGCCTTGTTGTCCTTTACTACATCATCTGGTCAGTCCTCTTTCTCCGCTCCATCGACATCATCGCCGAGCAGCGGCGAACTCACATCACCATGGCGATCAGCTGGATGACTATCGTCGTACCGCTTCTCACATTTGAGGTGAGGCGTGAAGTCTGCATCATCTCCTGTTGTTTAAAATGGCTAGCTGTTTGGTCTCCAATGTAAAGGCCAAGACTCAGCTGTCCATCTGCATCTTAAGGACAAAGGTCGCTCTTTCGAGGATGCCAATGTTCACATTTTGGACAGAGAGGACAGATGGTTTGAAAGAGGAGTGAAAGAAGCCATCTATGTCCACTGTGAGCGACCATCTTTGAACAGAGGTGGTGGTTTACGACACCAACTATCTGCCATCTATAATCCAGTTTTGAGATCCCTTCCCAGACGCCTTAACGCCCACTCACATCCTGGGCCATCTGACCTCAGGAAATCACATGATAGTGTGGGCTAGGTTTCCCAATGAGCTCACCTGAAACCCTGGCTGATTGTGACCCACACCCGTTTTCACATCTAGGCTTATGTGATTAGGTAGAGGATCATTAGGGGGTCCTTTGTCCCTCTGTGGGGGGGAAACTCCCACAGGGCTTTAATCTGGGACTCTCCATAATTTGATCCCAGAACTGAAAAAGCTTCTCGGATGAGAGGTGAAACGTCTTCAAGCAACTTAAAGAAGTCCAGACGCTTTTCTTTGTAACCTCTTTAGACTGTTACAGTCGTTGGCTCATGCTCGTCTTCTTTCTTTTCTTCTTTCTTGTTTTTAATAAATACAAACTAAAATATATTGTAAAGTGAGCTGGAGAGAATGGCGGATAAAAAGCCTTGCAAACTAAGGCACAGTTGAACAGTCTAAAGTGGGCTGTGAACCACGCTCAGCGCAGGCACTTAGACCATAAAGACAGACGCTCCTGCGGTGTCTGGGTGGTAGAGTCAAAAATCGCTGCACACATGCATGTTTTTTCCTCCCAGCAGCAGGATGTCTGATAACATTTACATGTCTTTACAGATCCTTCTGGTGCACAAGCTAGACGGTCACAACAGCCTGAGCTACGTGTGTGTGTTCGTCCCTCTGTGGCTCTCCCTGCTCACACTCATGGCCACCACCTTCGGCCAAAAGGGAGGAAACCACTGTGAGTATCTGCAGCTGGACTTGTGGTCCCTGCTCCTGCTGTTGTTTCAGTATTCGCACAACTTTCCCTTAATATAGCTTCATTAAAGCTTTTATCTTTCGATGTTTGTCATTTCTCGGACTCCAGCAAATAATGTTCTATGAAGCTGCTGGTTCTGTAAATCATTTGGTCTGTAAAATGTGAGGAAAAATAAATGAAAAGATTATATTTTGACTTTTTGATTGACCTGAGAGTAAATTAGAGGAGGTTAAATTTCCTTTTAATTATTTATGTGGTCATATTTTAATAATATTAAACTTTGTCTGCAAATCAAAAAGCTTTTCATTGTTTCTCTCTTCTGCTCCGTCCTTATTTCCGATCAGGGTGGTTCGGCATCCGGAAGGACTTCTGCCACTTTCTGCTGGAGCTCCTTCCCTTCCTGCGAGAGTACGGCAACGTGTCCTACGACCTTCAACGTAGTGAGGACCCCGAGGCGGCCGAGGATCTGCCCGTCCCTGAACCGCCGCCAAAGATTGCCCCCATGTTCCACAAGAAGACCGGCGTGGTGATCACGCAGAGCCCCGGGAAATACTTTGTCCCGCCACCCAAACTCTGCATCGACATGCCGGACTAATGGCGGGTCAAAGCATGAGCAGTCGTGGGTGCCGAACTAATAAAGCCAAAACCGCTTCAGAGACTGTTTCTTTTGTTTTGTTTTAAATCCACTCTCCACTGAAGGATTTTGGTCCCCCCACCCTGAACTGTGCATCAGCATGCCCAGCACGGGCAATCCACCTGAACTAAAACGGCATGGATCCAAGATCCCCGCTGTCCTCCTGACTCGCTGCCTTTAAAGGGTGAAATCATGGAACCCACGAAGGGACAGCTTTGTTTTTCACCTCTCGCTGGAGCCACACTGTTGTTGCTGACTCCCAGTTGTATCCGTGGTGAGGAAACATCCAAGACTCTATTGGATCTAAACTTCAGGCTGACATGATGCTGACATCAGTGAGAACTGGATACGTGTAGACTTTAAATGTTCGCTCTGAACTGCTGTAGATCTTTGCTTTATGTTCAGAGGATGTCAAAAACAAAATCAACACTTTTTGGGTTTGTGACGGGGACCATTGGAGAGGCTCCATACAGGGATCAGTGTAACCCTGTCCTTTAAATTCTCTCTTCATCATTTAGGTGTAAAAAAAAAAAAAAAAAAAACAAGGGTGTGGGGCTCAGAGGAAAAGTTTCTTTCTATCTTTTTTGTTCAGGGCTGCCTTGGAGCAATACTTGTGTGTCAGTGCATTGAAGCAGCTGTTGGGCTGCTTTCTGATTGTACATTTGGAGAAAAGATTCACAGGGCTTATATGTAGGGCTGTGCAAAACTACACGATCCCCAATACTCTGCCCCAAACATGCAAGTTGTTTAAACTAATTAGTTCGGCTAAGAGGGAACTTCTTCACAGCCACCCCAAACGGGAGGAAAGAGTAAAGTTCTGTTTTCCAAAGCGTTCGTGCACTCTGCAAGCATTGCTTTAAGACTACCCTTGAAGAAAAAAAAAAAGCATCTTTTCTTTAAAAAGAAAAGGAAATAGCACTTTGTTACCATGTTCCAGGAGGAACCCAGTTTGACTTGTCGGATTTTTCTATTCTTGTTTGGTTTTTTGTTTTTGTAAATAACACAACTTGTCAAGTTAGGGACCATAGCGGTGACGAGAGTGGGTGGGGGCAAAAAAGTAAACGTCAATCATGCACTCCTGATTTTTGATTGGCTGTGAAAACTTTCTACCATCCTCAATCTTATGAATGCAATCTGTGTGACTGCAATTTTAAGGTGATGTAGCATCCTTTACATTAAACTGACAGCTTGGGTTTTTGATTGAAGAAGTAAAGAGTTGAGCAGAGTTTAGAAGCTAACACATATCTGCATTAAGTTTAACCGTGAAAATAAAAATCTTGACCTGTTCAGGAGATAAAGACAGCGTGCCCTCCCCTCCTCCTCTTCTTTTTTTAAACTCTCCCTTCTATGCTGCCATTACCTTTTCTTCTCGTCATTGCTGGGGGATCGTCAGGTGTCACTAAACATACCGGGTTTTTGTTGTCTGTATATTTATTTCAGAATTAAACTGAGAAAGTAATCGAGCCCTGAATTATTCTTCACTGTGATCGTGCCACAAACGGTTCCCGCGCAGCGCTCTGGTCTAACAGTGCTTCAGTCGGCATGCAGCAGTCTGTCTCTGCCTCTTGGATCACTGATTGACTTCTTTCTGTAAAGTGGGTGAATGTCAGAGATCGATTCTATGGGTCTGACACTGAAATATGATATTCATTGTTTTCTGGGATTAAACTCCATTGTCACGAGACAGAGCGATGTCACATCATGTTTTGTTTTTGGTCCGGAGGTCCATGGAAAAGAAGTATTCAGTGACCGATGTCTGCTGACGTACAGCTGTTACATACAGTAGACTTTGTGCAGTACTGTGTACTTTACTTCCAAGGAGCCAGAGTTTCTTATAAAATTTAAAGCGGTCTTGAGGTTTTCTGAAGGTCTTTTAAAGTGTCTCTCTGGATATTTTCAGTCTAATAACCCAGTGTTGTGTCTACACATAACAGACAACCTAGCAAAGAACCAGTAGTATCTTTAGGATCTCCACCAGCAGCCTATCACAAAATACATTTGTCCTTATTTCTTTAGTCTACTCTATTAAAAAATGGTAAAGAGGACACAGTTTACCAGGAATAAAAGTATTTTTGCACCAACATGTTGATTCCCAAAGAGCCCTTGTTGATGTAGCATGTGTCAGCATTGGTGTGTCCTTAAAAAGTTTGAGAAAATTTGGTAAGTGAAGGACAAAAGAAGCAACAGGCCTAAAAAAAACTATAGAGTTGATGAGCGGTATCCGTAGTTACGTCCTTAAGAAATTTAATCATTTAATTTCATTTAAATAGCGTGAATTCAAAACAACAGATGCCCCAAGGTAAAGACGATAAGAAAAAAAGAAACCTGTGTCCGTGTAGCAATCTAATACTTACCATGCTCAGAAATGCAGTTTTCAAATCAAGCTTAAACTTTGGCTCTTCATGTTTGATGTGTTAAAAGGTCTTATCAGGTAATAGCAGCTCCTGAAGTCCTCCTGGGGTACAAGGCTCCACTCCCATTAGTGTGCACGAATGTCTGAGCAGTAACGCTGGACAAGCTGGAAAGGTGCAAGCTGGCTTACAGCTTTAAGACTTCAGCGTCTGGGCACTGGATTTGGATTCTGACTAGAAAAAGTTAACAGTGTTATTTAAAATAAACTTTATTTGTGCACTAATGGGACGTGTGAACTTCTTCAAACGGGAATCTTTTATTAATATCAAAATATAGCAGTGTCTTGACATTTATATACACTTTTACATAATCATACTCAAAACGATGCTGTTCAAGTAAAGGAGGACCTAAAAGTTAATGACTGTATAATTCACATTGTTGAGTATACTTTGGGACCACCTCCAGGGCCGCCTTCATGTCAGAGCTCCTTGTGTACAGTAGAGCTGATAAACTGTTCTGCTCAAAGCTGGACCCAGGTTCCTGAAAAACAAGCCAACAGGAGAAAGCATGAAGCATTCACGCACACACCCAAGGTACTGTAGTGGGTTGTGGTGGTCAAACTATAAACACTGGAAGTTCATGACATTGATTAAACTTCTCTTGTAATTCATCATTCGCTACCTTTCTCTCCACAGGCTATGGAGGGGTACGCTAATCCAGTTGAGTATTCTCTCCAGTGTGTCCACCATGAACAAGTCCGACTTATTGCCGGCAATCTGAACAAAGCTCTCATTACACTTGTACAGGGATCAGAAAGTCAGATATTCTATACTTGCAAAGTATCGTGAGAGGTCAAATATCTTCTCCACGTCTGCAAAACAGATGCAGGCTGGCTCTGAATTTAAGCCACATTATTTTTCTTGAAGCTGAGGTTGAACTAGTCGATCCAGCACCCTGCCACAGACCTTCCCATCAAAGCTGATCTTCCTCAACACACCCTCCGGTCCCCTTTCTTCAAAAAGGGGGAATGCCACTCCAGTCAAAGGGCACTTCGTATCACATCCACTATACCACAGCACAGGCAGGAAGCTTCTTTCCCTTCCTGACGTGTCTGTCAGAATCACTTCAAGACTGACAAAGTTTTATTCCATTTCCTCTCCAAACTCCTGCCGCAGCCATATTTCTGCCTACGAGCCCCTTCCTCAGGCCTGGCATCTCTGGTCACACTCAAATACTACACATACCACTGGAAGAAGCCAGGAAAAAATGTGAAACTGTATTTACAAACCTTTTGAGCTTCCCGTATCGGATCGAGGAGAGGAGTTTCTCTTTCTCTGCTTCACTTGCGCACTGTTCATATGCTGTCAGAAGACTGAAAATGACAGAAAAGACAAAGATTTAATAAATAATCCTTCATATCTTACATTAGTATGGAGACACAGCGTGTCTTATGATGTATTTAGTTATTTTGTTCTGTGGCCACTCTATTCACTCAGCATCTAAAATATCCAGTATGGCCAGTATCAGTATGGCCTACTGCCATACTGATTTTTTTAAACATCAGGTGCAGATCTTTTAAATATTCCTGCAATCAGATCCACATATCCTGAGGGTGCCTTCAGTTAGTGTGTTTTTTATGGAACAAGCTGCCTGCTGATCAGAGATCAATTAAATCTGTGCCGATTACAGATGTGCACAATACACTCCAGACAAAGAAGAAGAAAAACAAGCCACACACTAAACGATATCATATGAAAATGCATTAATGCAAAAGACGTATTATTAAAATGTGGCAACTACCTCAACAAAAATTTAAATTTGAAATGATAACAAAACAATAGATCATCCATCCACCCATTCTGAGCCCTTCCCAAATGACTGAACTCCTCACCCCATCTCTAAGGGAAAGCCCAGCCACCCTTTGGAGAAAGCTCATTTCCACCGCTTGTCTCCATGATTTCGTTCTTTTACGTTCAAAATAACTAATAACAAATAATAAAAAGATCAGGCTTAGATGAACAAATTAACAGAATTCTCTACAACAGCTCCACCAGGTGGCAGACGACCACACTGGTCATCACTTAAAATGTTAACGGATTAAAGCTGCTTGTTGATTTGATTGTACACTTCTTTATGATGCACAGGAGGAAATAGCCCTAATCTAACAGGCAGCGACAATAAATAAGGAACTGTAACTAATCCCTCCTGGTCTTTATTTTCGTCTCTCTCTTGGCTGTTAACTTAAGATAAAAGCAAATCAGGAACCCCGGTGAGCTGTGGAGTATGCAGTATACTGTACTACCAGCTACCTGTGTGGTGTGCTGTAGTGTTCCAGTATAGCAGCTGCTTTGTCTCCAGACAATCCGCTGATCTGCATCAGCTGTCTGGCAAACACTTCTCTCACCGTCTGACACTACAGAGGAAGAAAGAGTGAAGCCAGGATTAGAGACGATCACCAAGACAACCAGTTTAATTCAGGCTTTTGAAGCAGATTCACACCTTGTTTTTGACTGCACCGTGGTTGAACTCTGCAAAAGACATAAGGGAGCAGGAGGGGAGCCCTCTCTCCTCTTCGTCACTGCCTCCATCGCCCTCCAGCTCTCTGGAGCGACAGATCAGCGTTCGGTTCTGAAAAAGGTTTAAACAGGAAAAAAGCAAAAGTTACAGTTAAGAAAGATGTAAGGCTGATTTTATCTTATGTTAACAGTAATATGATCCTCATGGCCCAACTAACAAGTGTTGTTATGCAGTAGAGACGTGCGCACAGGTGGAAGCTGGTGCTGCCTAATCTCAATGTGACAGCATATATTCAGATGTAAATCTTACCAGCATCAACACAGTGGGAAACGTGGATGAAACAGTTGCAAGGTTTCATGCACCTTTTGACTGTGGTTGACTGCACCACCCAGTGGCCAGAGGTGGTCCCCTTAGCATCCACAACTGCGGCGGTGGTGTCCAGGGCATTTTTGACAAATTGGGTTTCGCGTTTCAGTTCATTACAGAGCTTTAGTCTGCCATGACTGACGGGGGGTCAGGATCCACCGCACCACTGCATATGACCCACAAGCTAACAGGATGTGCGAGCAGTTTCACAGGTCGCTTAAGGCTGTGCTCCATGCTTCTCTAACAAATGGCAACTGGGTTGGACCACCTCCAGTGGGGTTTTGCTGGGGCTGCGCTCTGCAGTTAAGGAGGATCTTGGTGCCTCCACCCCAGTGCTTTGATTCAAGTGGACTTGCTCCTGGTCTGGTACACCTTTGCCCCAAAGACTTCAGAAACTTTAGAAAGTTTGTTTTCGTCAGGCATGATGCCCATAGGACACCATGCGTCTGAGACTCGACATAAGGAGACTATATGTGTTGATACACTTAAACCCGCACACATTATTTCGGACAATCAAGTAGTGACAGCCCAAGTCCCCCGCCGCAGCCGCCCACTTTCCACAGGGTTAAGGGTTTTCCCCCTAGGAGCACCGCTCAACCGACAGAGCTCGAGTTTTCTTCAGCCTTTCCTGACCGCCCACACCAGCCTCATTCTCAGGACAGAGCTTCCTCTACCAGTTCTCTGCCTCCCAGGTTCAGCCGTTTGCTTAAGCCCAGGGTCCTGGACTAATATGAGACCCTACTGGGTGTTGGGAGGGGGAAGCACCACTAGGTGGCTCCACTCACACCCAGTGTGTTAGAGTTTTCACGCCTTGAGTGTTCAGTTGTGTGAAGCCGAGATTAAAATATTGGGCTCTCTCATGTCGCCCTTACATGACTCCACAATGTAAAATTGGAACATGTATCTTTTTGTGTTTACCTGGTACAGTTTAGTCAGGAATCGTGTCATGATGGTGAGGTACGCCGCTGACTCCCTCACATCCTGCACTCTCTTCACAAAGAAACCGTCAACCACCTAACACACACACACACTATGTAAATACCATACACATAAAACATGGTTAATTTTTAGTTAAAAGTCAAGGTTAGAAAATAACTATGTTGTGTGTTTTGTGTGTTTATTTGTTATGGCGCTGGTCATTAATGTAGCTCAGAGCCAGACAAGCAATGCTGTGATTACATCTAATCATGATATGAATGGTAAAAAAAATTAATGAAACTCAAATATCGGCAAGTTTCACAGATACAGTTGTAATTATTCAAAATAAATGTATCATTTGTCAGCAAAGAAACAAAAATTGGACAAAATATAAATGTACTGTCACTGGTCGCCTCACTAGCTACACCTGCTCGACTGGTCTGACGTCTCTCAATTTCTGCTGCAACTTTCAGATGGAAAGATAAAAATTTAAAGTAAACAACAGGAAAGCATGGATCTTTCTCGCCAAAGTTTCGGGCCGATGATATTTTCTTGGCACAATTTCGGCTCCTTAGTATGGTAGAGATGCTACACAGGTGCCACAGCGTACCATCTTCTGATGGCTGCGTCCAGCAGGATACCACAACATTTGTTTCAGTTTGAGTGTGACCCATGTGGCCCCAAGTGTGCACTCTACCTGTGTGTTGACTATGGCCTGCTGCAGTGTAGTTTCAGGTAAGCTCAGGTGAGAAGCAGCTGATCCACACTCCTCCACTAAATAGATGGGCTTATGAAGACCGCACCTCTTCAGTCGGAACTGATGGAGGGAAGAAAACAGACGAATGAACAAAAGCAGGAGGTGCTCCTGCAGGCCGACGCGAGACGAGGAACAAGCACCGGGTTCTGATGATGTCACTACTTTATATTTTCCAGTTCATACTCATGTAAATTGAACTCAGTTTGGGTTCATCTTGCTTGTAAAAAGCACAAATCATCACCTGTAATTTTGAAGGCGGCGTGCCACCTCACAAATTAATAACTGTATTGGATAAAACCGCGCTGCACACCGACCTTCTGTTCCCTGAAGCGTCCATCGATGATGCTGCCGCACAGGTCGTCCATCCTCTTCCTCTCCACTATGTAGTCAAGGACCAGCTCCCTGCCTACAGGCGCTCGCAACTGACCTGAGACATAACAATCATCCCTGTAAGTTAAACAGGCATGGCTCGGGATCCCTCCCATCAAACATCAACACTCCCACTATCTCCTCCTGTATGTGTTACCTGCAACAGGTGCCACCTTTTCCCGAGCCACCCACAGGAAGTCCCCGACGTTTAGTTTCCTGATGTCAAAGTTGACTCCATTTCTCTGAAGCTCTTTCACCAGCTCCTGCTTACGGTGATGACTCCCACTACATAACAAATAAATACATACAAAATTCAATTATATTTATTGAGGTGCTTCACATGGTAAGATAAAGATCCTACAATAATACGGTGAAAACCCAACAATCAGACGATCCCCTATGAGAAACCACATGGCAACAGTGGGAAGAAAAACTCCCTTTTAACAGGAAGAAACCTCAAGGACTGAATGGAGCACAACATGGTTGTAAGAGCAGTTATCGCATGAGAACACAGTAACAACAGTTAGGTCAGTAAATGTGAATGACTGTGATAAATACTGCTGATATTAATACACATATTTATACGTACACGGCTTTTAATATGTTTAAATTCATCAGTAACATCAGTAGCGTGTTTCTTACATGTTAGAAGACAGATCTCTTACCCAGTGGTCTCGATGAAGTCAACACAGAGCATAATTTCATACGTTCCGGGTAGGAGACATTCTGCGTTCGGCTTTCTGCTTGTCGTCATCGTCGTCTGTGAATTCTGTGGTTTCCCCGATGAACGCACGTCGTCCACGTCGCAGCTAACCTCAGTGACGGTGGGTTGTCTCTCTGCAGGGCTGTGAAAAGAAGAGGAATGCTTTATTCCAAGAGGGAAATAAAACAGGAAAAAAATAAGGAGATGAGGATTCAATCTTTTAGTTTCCACTCACTGTATTCTGTTCTCCTCCTCTTCTTCATCTTCATCACTACCAGTGAGGTCTACGACGTGATCGTCTTCCTCGGTCGCCCCTAACTCACTCCTAACCGCCTCTCTGTCCCCGTCTGTGTTCGTCTGCTCTACTGACGCCAGTCGCTCGGCCAAAGTCAGACCTCCTTCTGTCAGAGAATACCTGAAAGAAGCACAAAGTTAGGTTATACGCAGGCAAAGAAAAAATACTGCATGGTGGATTACATCTTTGTGGTCGTTGGCAGAGTTTAAATAAAGTAGAGCTGAAACAGCAACAACTATTAAGTTTTAGCAGCAAGTGCAACAACAAAAAGCAGCCAAGAAGCATCAACTTTGTCAAATACAGCAGAAGAGAGAGACTAGAAATTATTTGATTTGTTAACAGTCTGATTACAAAGTTGATCCTAATTTCAGTCAAAATTACACCGATTCTTTTTCTTCTTACCAAAGCAGATCGTCTGCTTCCACCTCACCCTATCATCCTCCTCCAAAACCCTCTGCAGGTCCTCCTACACTACATCCATAAAGCACCTCTGTGGCCACCTTTCCTCCTGCCTGCCAGCTCCACATTCAGCATCTACTATCCCTGCTCTGCACATGTCCAAACATCTCAGCCCCACCTCTTTGTCTTCAAGCCTGAGACTTCAGCCTGAGCTGTCCCTCTGATGCATTCATTCTAATCCTGTCCAAATAAGTCAAAAGCTTAATTTCTAAAAAACACGTTTTACTACCTAAATTAGCTGCACTTAAAACACTCAATACGAAAATAAGCCGACTTCTACAAGACTAAAAGAAAAGACGTGAGGTTACAGTAAAAGCACTGACACGCTTCAAGCAGCCGTACCTTGCAGGATTGTGAGTCTTTATCACCAGGTTCTTCTGGATCAGAGTGCTGACTGAGCTCCAGGCGGTGTACTTACTGCCTAAATCAGGCTGCAGACAGAGAAAATGAAGGATGGACACAGGGTGAAGAAGGCGTGCATGCAGACGGATGAAGAACACATGAGATCAAAGTGAAAGCACTCACCACAGTGAACGATTTGTCACAGAGATGCTGAGCTTCTGCCTGCAGCTCCATCTTAAACATGTAACCTTTACTACCAGGGACCTAGAGAGAAAGCACACGGCGGTAATGAAACACCGGTTTAACACTGACTGATGCTGCAGTAGTTGGAAGAAAGAGGAAAAATCTACCTCAGTTTCTTTGTAAAGAGTCAGCAGCACAGCATAACCCCCGGATCTCTTCTGGGGGACATACTCCCTCCTCTTCTTCCTCCCTCCATCTCCTCCTCCATCCTTTCCTTGATCACCTGCAGCATTTTTCTGTGAGGAAAAAAATAATTACACACTGTAATGACAATGGAAACATCCCCTCATACTGCAAATATCTGGCTGAGGTTTTTTTTGTTGTCGTTTCTGATGCTTCTACTTTTACTGTAATCACAAAAAGCATTTATTGGTGTGAAGGAAAATATTTATTTCCATGAATCTCCTCTTTGTTTCCAACTTTACCTTTTTGGATGGAGCCAGGATGATGTTATTGTCTGATCGGCCAGGAGGGGGCGCTCCTTTGGGGAGAGCGTGTATAGAAGCTTCAGCACCTGGAGCAGAGGAACAGGTGAAGACACGGGAGCTGGGTAAACTGGTTGGTTTGTGATACGTGATTTTCACAGAGTAAATATCATTTAGAGGTCACTCGACAAGGCTCACACGTCTCTGCAATGGTCTGACCGAAGAACACGTTACCAGTTCCACTGATTATTTTTTTATTTATCTTTTTTTGTTAACAACTCCCTAGTTTTACTAATTTCAGAATCTCTTTACAGAGTCCCACCATGATGCCTTCTTTGTTTAGTGAGATGCTGTATAGTGAGAAATAAAAGAAGATTACTTCAGTTTGCCATGTATTCTTTCAGCTCAATATATGTTGATGTTTGTTTGTTTTACAGGGTAAAATATACCTGACATTAATGATAATGTTACAAAACTGCTTTCAGTGATCTGGGGTTAAGCTTCCATTAAAAGCTCACTTCCTCTACTTTAAACAGACTAAATCTTTGTTCCTTTAATGTTTTATGATTTGATGCAAAACTACAGACATTGAACACAACATAAGTTTTATTGAGAGGTCAACAATTACATGAATACAAACTTCCAGATTTGCAAAGCAAACTTTGCAATGATGCATTTTTTGTATGATTTTCAACAGTTTTGCTCTTAATTCTACTTTTTAATCACAAGCTCATTTTGTTTGATTGCCTGATCATTGACGACATACAAAAGCCAGAATGATCAGGCTCCATTATATCTGAAAAGAGCACTTCTCTCTCAGACTGCCGGCTTACTTGTGGTTCCTAGGATAGGATTTAAAAGTAGAATGGGAGGCAGAGCCTTCAGCTTTCAGACCATCTCTTCTAATTAGACAGACACCCTATCTAATTATTAGTTTAGGCTTAAAACCTTCCTGTTTGATAAAGCATATAGTTAGGGCTAGATCAGGTGACCCTGAATCGTCCTTTAATAGTGCTTCTAAAAACTTCTAAAGAAAGGCTACTCTGGGACTTCCCATGATGCACTGAGCCTTTCTTCTCCACTCCTCTCTTTTCACTTCTGATGTTTTTAAATGCCACAACTGCATTTCTGAAACTTTTGTCTCGTCTCCCTCATAGTTAGTCCTTGGTCGTCTAGTCCTTGGTCTCTTTGTGTTGCTAATGTCAGATGGCTGCCCTTTCCTGACCCTGGTTCTGTCGGAGGTTTCTTCCTGTTAAAAGGGACCTCTTCTTGACCACAGTTGCCAAGTGCTTGCTCATAGGGTATTGCCTGATTGTTCCTCTCTATCACTTTTAAAGTGCCTTGAAGCGGCGGCTGTTGTGATTTGATGCTGTATAAAGAACACTGAATTGAAACAGTGAAGAAAAGTAACACACAAGTACACATACAGTGAAATCTAGTCTAGTTCTGTGTTGTAAACATATGAGCGTGTGTTTTGGATCATCTTATCCACCCATGCGTTTGCTTCTTACCGTTCTCTCTATAATACCGTTGCAGCTTTTCATCCAGTATCTTACAGATGCCGTCTCCGAAGTTTTGGAGGATCTTTGCCTCTTTGGCGTTCTTGAGCGGCAGTGGATATTTATTCAGTGAGTTGATGGCCTTGAAAAAGACAGCAGCACACAAAATTAATAGAAATTAGCCATTTCTGCTTTCCTGGTGATTTATATCCCTTTTAATTCCACATTGTCCATCAAAAACGGAAAGCTTGTAGACACATGGAAGGATTTTATTTGTTATATTTGTCCACAGTGGTGGTTTGTGCACCTCACAGCAAGAAGGTTTATGGTTTGAACCTGCCAGCCAGCTGGAGCCTCTTTATATGGCGTCTGTGCCTGCATGCTTCCCTCTGGGTACTCCAGCATCCTCCCACAGTCCATGCATGCATTTCAGATTAACTGGTGTTTCTAAATTGACCTTGGGTGTGCCTGTGTCTGTGTGTTAGCCCAGTGATAGCTGGGGTAGGCTTCCACCCAGAAGCCAACCAGGATCCCTCTTGCTTTAAGGCGAGAGTGCTAACCCCTGCTAACCGCTACATCCTCTGTACCTTCTGGTAGGTGTACTGGATCTTCAGTCCTTTCTCCTTCGCCTCGTCCCGGAGCTCGGTGAGCCACTTGAGGAACAGCGGGTTCGGGCACGAGGACAGGGTGCGTTTCCGACCCAACCGGACCGGCTCGGTGGCGGGCATCCCTCGGGATCTGTCGGGAAAAGCAGGAATCGTTTTAGCCTGTGTAAGATAAAGTCAACCCCAAATAAAGTTTTTCAAACAAGCTACGGGAGCTCTGCGGGTTCAAAGACGTGTGTACAGACAGTTGGATCAGACAGAAATGTAAAGAGAAGTTGTGTGGATGTCCTATAATGCTGATTACCTTTCACTTGTTGACTAGGAACGGCTACTGGCGCCTTGTATTCAAAGACACAGCCCACTTCCTTGTTGACATATGTCACGTGACACAAAAGGGACGGAAGACCCAAAGGTTCCTAATGTGACGAGTGGCCTCTAGCGGTAAAGGAGGCAATAATAGTATAATAGTAATATAATAAACCTGTAATCTGAAAAAACATTTTAAAATCCAACCTTAGATTTAATAACTAAAGGCAACACAGAGACATTTTTTACCTTTATAAAAATATGATACTAATTTAAAAAGAAAAAGAAAAAAGAATTGCTGGTCTCCAGCTGTCTGAAATGGTTTGTGGACTCCTTTGTTTCAGAATTATCCAGATGTATTCAGTGGTTGCACATTTCCACAGAGCCTTCCAGCATACATCACACGCCAAATAATTTGATGTTGTCTTACTGAAATATGTAAAACTCTCCTTTGAAAAAGATGTGTAGACGTTAGCACATATACTCAAAAATGTGCAGCACTTCAGACGGGTGCACTTATGTACTGTCGTACCATCAGAGATGCTTTTGAATTGTTCACTGATAACAGGTCACGTGATCTGTCTCTTCTTTAGCCGGGATGATGTCATGATTCCCAGAAAATATTTTCACAGTTTTCAGAGAATGCTGCAGTGTTTCAGCATCTTGGTTTTTGTTGTCCTTTGTTTTTCTTTTCATTACTGGAGGCCAGATGTCCGGCAAAGAGAGATGTCGCATAGGCAAAAGAAAAAGCTTATAGTGTCCTGTACAGACTGACTAGGCCACTAAATTGTGCTGGAAAGGGTGTGCAGGATGTTAGGGTGATTAAGGATGGAGGTGGAAAGGTGCTAACGAGTGAAGGGAGTGTGCTAAGAAGGTGCAAGGAGTGGTTTAAGGAGCTGATTAATGTAGAAAATGAGAGAGAGAGAGAGAGACTGCTGAGGACAGTTAGTGAATCAGCACATGGTGTCGAAGTGGGTGCAGCTACGAAGAGGTGATGGATACGTATAGAAAAGGTTGGAAGGAGCTTCACTGTGTCTTTGTGGATTTACAGAAAACATATGATGGGGTATCAAGAGACGAACTGTGGCACTGCATGACGAAATAAGGAGTGGCAGTATGTGAGGGTGGTGCAGGACATGCATGAGGACAGCAAGACAGATGGGTTCAAGGTGGGGGTGGGATTACTACTTGCTTGCAGTGGGGATGGAGTGGCTGACAGGTGAGGTAGGAGTGTCATCTGATGATGTTTGGAGAGTACATTGTGACATGCAGTGAGAGTCGGGAGCAGGTGGAAGAGAGGCTGGAGAGGTGGAGGTATAAACTGGATAGAAGGGGAATGAAAGTCAGTAGAAGCAAGACTTAATACATTCGTTTGAATGAGAGGGAGACATGTGTAACAGTGAAGCTGGTGGAAAGGTTAAGACGCAAGCAGCAGGTTAAAGTTTGGTGTTACAGAGGAGGATGTCATGGATTGGGCGAAATGGAGGCAAATCATCGACTGTAGTGGCCTTTAAAGCCAAAAGAATACTTAAAAGGGACATTTAACTTAGATCAGTGGATTCAGCACTGAACTCTTTTCACTCACAATAGTTTTTAGAAGTCTTTCTGAGGCTTTGTAGTGATTTCCGCTGCTGAATAATGTCTGTTTGTAATTGTTTTTAATGTAGTTCCACCTGTTGGCTCAAAGGACATAACCATTTATGACTGGTTTTCAGCCTCGCACAGATTTCAACTTTGCTAAACTAAACTAACCTCTAAGCTCACACTCATGTTTGAAGAGTGCCTGGCGAACATTGAGAGGCTCTTTTTACATCCCGTCCTCTTACACAAATAACTTCTAACACCAATACAAACAGAAGTGGTAGAAACAAATTTCCTAAAACCACAATGTCAACCATGTGGAGTTACTACAAGTCAGTAGCATTAATCTTCAGGTCAACACAAATATCTTTACACTTTAATGTACCTAAACAATTCAACAGTCTTAGAAAGCACATAAAAAGATAGATACAGGAAAATGTCAATAGTGCTGCTATGTGGAACATTATTCATTAACAATGTGTGAAAAGGGAAGGTGTGAACAACTGTATGACTCTCAAACTTCTGTTTCAGTTAACTTTCAAGACCGTTATCTTGTCGTCACCTGAGTCTTTTTACACATATCCTGAGGCTGAAAGCAGTCTCCTGGAATCCTCCAACAAGACCGGACAGAGATCAGGAATCCGACCTCACCCTCCCAACCACAGCCTCTACCTCTCTCTAGCGCACACACAGCCAAACACTTGGGAAAGGTAGCATAATTAGCGACTAGCAGCAACAAAACAAGGCGGTGTTGTGAAATGAAATGCTGTTGCTGAAGCATTTGCGGTGTATTGGAAAGGGTTGGTCTGGGTGGACTGAAAGGCAGAATAATAAAGCTATTTGAGGATTTATACAGGAAGCTCAAGAAAATCCACCAATGAGACTTAATATTGGCTTTACTGCTTCATATTTGAGCGGATATAATGATACTGAACACACAGCCCTATGTAGAAATATGGACTTAAAGATTTAACAGTCAATTGTACCAAGAACTCAGCAGCAGTAATAGCAACTAAAGCTGTGGTCAGAAATGTACATCCAGTCATCATGGGCCCAAACTTTGTGGTGATTTTGGGCTTTTAATGATTTCTTTGAACTGCTCTTTTTCCAGGGTGGAATGATTTTACAGCATAAAGCATATTAAATGACTTTGAAAAACAAGAATTGGGTCCACAAGTTGCAATCTGCTTTGAATTTTCTCTAATCGACACAGATCAAAACACCCCCACTTATATCTGGTTAAATGTCCCTTAGCAAGTTATGCGTCAACCAGAAGCTTTTGATAGCCATCATCAACCCACATAGCAAAATTGGTATGGTCCGGATCTGGTCCACACAATGTGCTTACACATGGACCACATACCGCAAAGAATGACGGCCCTTTGGTGGCCCAGATCTGGTTTGCCAGATTTGGCCCACACATAGGCCAGCACAAGGCCAGTTGCAGACACACTGGTAGTCCTGTGCTGGCCCATGTGTGGATTACCTCTGGCAAACCTGATCTGGGCCACCAAAGGGCCGTCATTCTTTGCAGTATGTGGGCCCCAGATGTCAGCCTAATGTGTACCGTAATCAAGCCATGTAATAACAACATGTGCCAGAACATAATAGTGCAAAAGCAACATAACAAAACTCTGTTCAGACAGTGAATGGACTGATTCTTATACAGTACTTTTCTACTCTCCCAGATTACTCAAAGTGCTCTATACAACATGCCACCTTCACCCAATCACACCACGCTTTCTCTAAGCTGAGTGCTTCCTAACTATATTCATACATAGTCACACTCTTGACATGCAGACTGGAAGAGCCAGGAATCGAACCACTAACCTTCCGATCAGTAGGCAGTGTTGGGAAGGTTACTTTTAAAATGTATTCCATTACAGAATACAGAATACATGCCCCAAAATGTATTCTGTAATGTATTCCGTTACGTTACTCAATGACAGTAACGTATTCTGAATACTTTGGAATACTTAATATATTATCATGCTTTTTACAACAACGTGAATGTACTATTGCTGTGTGATTTATTACTATTACTGAAGGTCCGCGACTCCGAACTGTAGTAAAGGGACCTCTGACTAATACGGCGGGGTCCCTGTCGGCTCGTAGCCGAAAAATAGCTTTACTTTGTTGTGTGGGTCAACTTTGCTTGCGAGAGACAGAGAGAGGCGTTGAAAGACTGCTGCAACGGAACTTATTGTTTTCGGAGGAAAACACAGACCCATAACGTGTATGGCAGTCCATTCTCCCTGCAGCACGGACTACACTGCCCATGATGCTACATTCTTTAGAGCTATGCTTGTAGCATTCTGCCTGTTAGCTTAGCACAACAACAACAACAACGAAAAGGCGCTCTCTCACCCAGGAAACACACAGTCGCAGAGAGAGAGAGCGTCGCCCTGTAACCATGGCAACCGTAACGCTGCCGCCTGGAACAACAGAACGTAGCTGTCAAACAAAACCCAAACAGTCCTGACCCGCGACAAAATGAAACAGGAAAGTACCGCAGTGTAATCCATTTATTTCAACAAAGTAACTGTATTCTGAATACCACCTTTTTAAACGGTAACTGTAACGGAATACAGTTACTCATATTTTGTATTTTAAATACGTAACGGCGGTACATGTATTCCGTTACTCCCCAACACTGTCAGTAGGTGACCTGTTCTACCTCCTGAGCTACAGCCACCCACTGGCAAAGCTGAGCAAACTGTCACTAGGTTTTGGATAAAGTGTAAACTCACAAACCTGTCAAACCTGCATTTGAAACGTTGGCTACCATAGCAGTATAGTATTGCAACATGGCATTTGGGTCTTCTAACTAAAATAGGAAAATAGGAACATAAATAGTGCCATCATTGCCAGACCTGGCCCACATCTGGCTGACATACACCCTACCATGACACCAGTCAGTCAGAAGTGCCAGCTTGATGCCAGATCTGGGCAAGACCTGTTTTCTATGGGCTTGGGCCACATACACCAAACCACAATTGGGCTAGGTGTGGCTGCCATCACATAGACAGTGCCATCTATGCCAGGCCTGGCCCTTATCTGGATGACATACGTCTTATCATGCCAGAAGTCAGTCAGCAGTGCCGGCTTGATAGCAGATCCGGGCCAGACCTGCTTGCTATGTGGGAAGGTTCTGTCATAATACTAGCTTGATATTTGATCACTTTTCTTGGCAGAATTGGTAAGTTTCCTGGGACAGACCCAGCTTTTGAAGTGAAGTCCAGATATTTTCAGTAGGGTTGAGGTCGGGCTTAATATTAGCTTAAATTTATCCATTCCAAAACCAGTTTTAATCTGTGTTTGGGATCATTGTCCTGTTGGAATACCCAACTGTGTCCACGGTTCACCCATGTATGTACCAGTACAACTAGCAGCAAAACAGCCCCAGATCATGATGCTACCACCATGCTTCACAGCTGGTACAGTGTTCTTAGGTTTACAGCCTCACCTTTATACCTATAAACATACCTGTTATTCAGCGAGGGCAACGAGCTCCATATTTGTCTCGTCTGAACATAAAACTTTCTTCTTCTTCCAGATCTCGGCAAAGTGAACTGATGATTTCTAAATCTGCATTTGTTCAGAAACGACTCCAAGAGATTTTCCCAATGTGTGTAAATTCTTCTTCTTAGATCCTCATTTGGTTCTTTAGAGTTCCCATTGTTATGAGCATTGGTCTGTCAGCTGACAAAGCTGACAAAGAGAAACTACCAGTAGTAGTCAAACATGATTACTGGAAAGGAGTTAACACACCTTGGCCTTGTCAAACTTAAAGACAATGTAGAACATTCGGCACTATATCTATTAATTTATATATTTATTAATTTATTTATATCTGTCACACACACTCACACACACACACACACTCTCTGACTTCACTCACTGGCCTGCACCAGTTACCAGTCACTTTGTGGAGCGTTGGACTGCCAGTACCTCATAAGACTTTGTTGTCATACCATCTCTTACCGTATATTACTAATCTCCATTTGCACTATTTGCTTATTTGCACTACTCTGCCTGGTTTACACTCATGGTCATTTATCCTTACTTGAATATTGTATATTGTATATTGCATAGCTTTCTTGTTATATGTAAAATTGTATTGTATTTATTTAAATTTTTATTTTTAATTATTTTATTTGCATTTTTTAATCTAGGGTTTGAGAGTAACGAAATTTCTATTCTCTGTATGTCCTGTACATGTGGCAGAATTGACAAATAAAGTTGACTTGACTTGACTTGACTAAATATTTAAATGGTTGTATTTATACTCTGGACCTTGTGTGGATTGGAGAAAATCCAAAATGCGTTCAAGCTTCTCCCCACGATTCATTTTCCTTTAGAGTAATTAGATTACATGTACAATCCTTCCGCCCTGGAAAAAGAGCAGTTCAAAGGAATCATTAAAACTGCTAAATTACCATGATGTTCAACCCTGACGGATGTAAACCATGAAGAACAGTTTTATTTTATTTAGAGAAAAGTAGCTATGAATGATTTAGTGTCCCCTCATGTCTTCATACAGTTTTACATATGCTGATAAGGATTTATGTAGGCTATAGTGGTAACATATTTTTGTGAGGTATGCTCCTGTTTTTAACAACGTGATTTAATTTCTTATTTTGTCCTTGTGTTCTGTATGTAAAGCAACATACCTTTTGCCCCTGGCAGGCTTCCCCTCAGGGCCAATAAAGTTTTCTTTACTTTCTTACTTTATTTACTTTTACTTCATCACGGCTGCTTTTCAATATATTTTACATATATTTCCTGTACTAAACATTTCCAAGGGCACTGCTTTCAAACTCACAGACACCTCAAGGACCTCATTACTATGTAACTATACTTTTGTCTCAGGAGTCCCTTCCTTTGGCAGCACCAGCAGGCAGCTACTTATAAGTCACTTAGTTAACCTCAAATCCTCGTTTAGCTTGCATCTGCAGTGTGGCTTACTGTAAAGGACAAACTGTGACCAAACAAATCCTCGTAATATATTAGTCCCTTTAATGGATAAATGTTTGTTTGTTTGTTTGTTTTTTTTAAAAAGCACATTTTCATAGTTTCTTGCTGTACATATAAACCCACTGGTAATATTCACATGAAAACAAATATGTAAAAATATTCTATCTATGATAGCGATTCTCATGCAGATCAAAATGCCACATGTAAATGCACAGATGAGCCAAAACATTAGGACCGGTCTTCTCGTAAATCAGGTTGCTGGAATTTGGTGAAACCCCTGACACCTGCAGTCTTTGAAACGACCAGCAGGTTGCAAAACAAGCCTGAATGCACGGAAGTCTATGAAAACACAAAAAAACATTTCTCATTTTTCTGAGATCTTAGTAAACACTTTCAATTATTCTTCAACATAGCATTTTATGAACACAGTAAAAAAAAAAAAAAAAAAAGTGGCCATGTCCATCTTTGCTATACAGTCTATGGGAAAGGCCTGATACACGACCACCTAAACGGCACCGTGTTTTTGTGAGTACTCCTGGTCAGCAGAGGCGAGTACCAGCGGTGTGTGTTGCAACAAGTTTGATCTGCAGCAACTCCAAAACACGGTTTCCTATATTTAAAAGTTCTGATGTTGCTCTACTCGAGCACTTTACTCAAGACAAAGTAGAGTACCCCAACAGCTTTTTGTAAAAGTCAGACTTAATCTTCTTTAATGCATTATTCCACTGAGTTATTTACAGTAGATGCCCAAATCCAAACACACACACACACACACAAACGTAGATATGCACACCTATACAGTGCAATCAGTAGCTTTCTTTCTCCCATGGCTATGCATCTTGGCTCAAACAGTCACCTCTGCACTCAACACAGTCCTCCATCGATGCCCCCTGAGTTAATTTCTGAGTATCTTCTGTATCTTCTCCCTTTACTGCTCGGCTGATCCAGTGGTATCATCGCTTTCAGCTCCCTGCGGAGAACCGGGAATGGATCCTCCGACCGACCCGCCGTCTCTTCCTCCCACTCTTCTCGCAGCCTTGCTCTTCAGCAGGGGGCTGTCAGGGTGAAGTGAGTGGAGATGGATGAGCAGCGCATCCTGAGTTGCCGCCGTGTGGCCGCACTCCTCGCACACGTACAGCTTGTTGCGTCGCTCCTTGTAGGCGTACTTCAGGGTGACGTTGTGGATCTTCTTCATGTGGGACTCCAGAGAGCAGCGCTGAGTGAAGGCCTTGTCACAGAAGTTGCACTTGTATGGACGGACGCCTGTGTGGAAAATGAAAGGAACATCATCCGTTACCTCTGTGTACGTGTGGAGGTCTGAATATGCCAAAAATAATATAATATATACTTGCATTTTTAAAAATGATTCACTTATTAGGTCATTTTTAAAATTTTAATTGTGTACGTTTTGTACACTTGTTTTATGGTCTAAACACACAAAGTGAGTGGCTACCTGTATGTGTGCGCACGTGTCTTTTGAGGTCGAAGGTGTCGTTGAAGCCTTTGCCGCAGAAGCTGCACAGGTGTCTCTTTGTCTCGTTGTGACACTTGATGTGTCTGTTCAACATCCGCTGGTACTGGAAAGTCTTCTGGCAGACCTGTAAATGAAGCAACAACATGACGATCAGGACACTTCCACACTTCGCCGACCTTCAGCCACCTTTCGTTTTTCTTGTGGACAAACATTAGGCAAGTTTACAGTCAGTGTTTACCTTTGTGTGAGGCATTCTGTGCAAACTGCACTCATGTAACACATCTCTAACCACGTCTTATCTTTTATATATATATATAATAACACAATTTATAGGGTTTTTTAATGCAGTGGGTGTTTGAGATAAAATTAGGTTGCATTTGGCAGCTATGATGGCAGTGTTTCTACACATCATTTAGTTTTACAAAAGTAATAAAGCTGAAATGTGTATTTCAGGTTCTACGATCATAACGCACAAAAAAAAAAAAAAAAGGGAAACGAACCTGGCACATGAATGCTCCCGTCGACCCACTTTGACTTTGACCCGTGGATCTGGTCACCATTGGGACCGGCTCTGGGGGGGGTGGGGTCGGTGCAGGAGGAAGTGCAGCTAATGGTTGCGGAGTGGGAATGAGAGGAAGAGCCAGAGCAAGGGGAGCAGGATCTGGGGGTAACTCGCCTGTAGTTACCTGAGATGGGAAAGAAAGACATGATTCACAATGCCATCCATAAATAATAATAAATCAGTCTAAGACCTTGTACAGTAACACAAAACTCTACCTTGTAAACTCAAACAAAAATATTTTGACATGTTGTGCTGCGCTCTGTCCCTCTCAGTTCTTACCTTTATTTTGGCTCGGAAGTACGTGGAGCTGGCCTGCGGCCTCCTCTTGATCTCTGACCTCCCCTCTGGTAAATCCGCCGGGCTCTGGGGTCTGCCGAGCACCGTGCTGGAGGGCAGCTCTGGGTGAGTTTGTGCGTCAATGGTAGAGTGTTTGGTGAGGCAGAGGGGTGTGGTCATCTGAGTTGTCTCAGCGGGGCTGGCCTCCACCTCCATCGTCAGGACGGACGGAGGAAAGATGGAGACTGGAGAGAAGAGAGAAAGAGAGAGAGGAAGTGTCACGTGTCATGTCTGAATTTCCTTCTTTGACACCTCCAAAATTTCCTGAGGGAAAAATCAGGTGATTCAGCTTCCAAATGATCCCCTGTGTATGGATGTTACAGTACTACAGGGGCCTTTTAGCCGCACGGACCTGAAATTAGCAATAAAGCTAAGGAGAAACTTCAGATTCTTCTTGGCTTCATAATTCTCCTCAGATTATCTTTTGTCTCTTTTATTGTGTCATTTCATTATTGATATGTTACTTACATTAACATTAATTGTAGCCTATTAAAGACATACAGACAGCAGTTAAATTTAATTCCACTTGCCTTTGATTGTATATCTTATTCTTTTATACAGAAAGTCTCTTAAATGTTAATAATTCGAAATGAAACTTTTTTTTAGTTTTAAACTCGTCCCTTGTTCACTCTCTGTCTGAAAACATTTTAAATACTCTCCCTTTAAGCACCTCAAAAATGGAAGATGAGAGCAGCAGGTGGAAGCCATAGCCAGGCCTGCGCTCCTGTGACGTCACACAGAGCTGCAAATAGAAAACGAAACTGTCCTGAACTGTGTGTTTAGAGAGATTACTTATTAACTATTGACTATGATTAATATGAGCATCCACCAGTGTAAACAGTAAATACACAAGAGAAAATGAATGAAACCAAACACCTCACATTGTGTGCTTCTACTAAACTTTTACTAAGTTACAAAGAAAAACAGGCAAATGCATTTTTGCATGGACAATAACCCAAAAAGTCTTAATCTGAAATTTTAATTTTTTTCTGCCACCGTTGCAAAACACAACTTATAAGCTTAACTAAAGGTTAAAAAAGACAAGAAATGTCTTTAAAAGGGGGTCAGAGGGTGAGAGAGTCACGTATGAGGACAAATTCACTGCACTGTACAGAATTTCACAACAAGCGGTCGGCTTGCACTGCTTTATATTTGCACTAGCAAATTAGCAAAGAACCACAGCTAAATAGGAGTGTGTACTTGTGTTTGTGTGTGTGTGCACATGTTTTTTTCCTATTGTTTAGTACGACTTCTGCACCCTCACCACACACACACACACACACACAGATTACCATTACTTGTTTGACCAGACAGTCTTGCAGCACCAGCTTTTTACCTTCCTCAAACAATCCACCTCCGCAGGGGTGAGTGTGTGTGTTCGTGCACTGAACCAACTGCATGTATGATTTGTGCAAAACACAACAAAACGTCACTGAAAGAACCAGAGACAAGCCATTCAACTGACAGTAAAACACAGAAAGGCGTGCAGGTGTGCATGTAGGGGTGTGTGTTACTCAAAGGCAGGCGTGGCTGAGCTCAGCCGAGACAACGAATCAGTTGAATGTGCCGTCGGGGCCTCGATCAGATAAAACCCAAATGTAAATGCAAATGAAGTGAGCTATATGAAGAGAAGACATAAAGCCAGTCTGTGAAGCAGCCGGATTAACGGAACGCTGAGAGAAACAGTGACGGCTCTGTGCAGCATCAACGCCACAACTGGTGAAGACATATCACTCTTCGAGCCTCTGTGGGTCTCCGGGTTGGGTTTACAGTGACGGCTCAAACAGGCCAACGGCTCAAAATAAACCCGGTGAAATACTTGAGCATTATTTGGTTAAACAAATGCATTCAGTGCTGTAGTACTAACCTCACTGCTCTCCCTACGATTCTGATTAAAATAGATCAAGCTAAGGCGCACACTGAGATCATTCCACACAGAAAGAGACTCCTCCAATCATGTATTCAAAACCAGCTCTGCAGGTTATTTGTAGAAACAGCTGAATTTCAATATGTGCATTGAAAGGTGACAGTTAGATGAGAGGGCAACTTGGTGAAACTCATAGTTGAAAGTCGGATTTATTTATAGAAGAAACTTTTGTGAAACACATTGGACATCAGACCATCAGTAAGATGCCTCACTGAGCATTTTCTAGTGTTTTAAACCCTCAGTCACAAATGTCTAGAGCAGGAGTGGGGAACTCCAGACCTCAACCTGTCCTGCAGGTTTTAGATATCACCCTGGGTCAACACACCTGAATCAAACGATTAGGTCATTACCAGGCTTCAAGGAAAACTTCAAGACATGTTGAGGAGGTAATTTAGCCATTTAAATTAGCTGTGTTGGATCAAGGATACATCTAAAACCTGCAGGACACCGGCTTTTGAGGCTGGAATTCCCCACCCCTGGCCTAGAGACAGGTGGCGTGTGATCCCCAGCAACCACAGGTTGCTGTGGCAATCCCCCGACTGGTAGGAGACTGGTTGCTGGAGGTAACTGGCTCTTGCCAGATAAAAATCAGTCGTAAAGATGTTGCTGCACCAACAACCTCTTTGATTGCTTTGGTGGCCAACAAGTCTCTACTAGTCTGGAAACACTTGTCAACTACACACCGAGAAACCTGTAAAACTTGAAAAAGTGCAGCGCAAGCTAGAAACGAAGAGTGGTCACCTTCAGAGTAAATGCTGCGGCCTCTGTTTGCTACCAACATGTGTCAAAGGCAGAACTTTTTTACTTGAAGAGAATTTTCTTCATTTCCAGTTTGTTACAGTCTTCATAGTTTCACTACTGCTCTGTGAGCAGTTGGCAAGTGTTTGCAGACAAGTTGGCATCTTACATGCAAACTACAGGCATTCTGCTAGAGACCTTTGGGAATACAAATTTTTCCTTGGTGAACTCTAGTTGCCAGGTTGTGGCCAACTGGTGACCAGGATGTTGATAACAAGCTATTTCCCAGCAACCACTTGCAACCAGTGTGGGAATACTAATTATTCAGGAATTCCAAAGGGCTGTCAGGCTGATCTGCCAGCTTGTGTGACTGAGGGCTTAGAGGAATTTAAGAAAAAAATGAAATGTCGCTGGACATAATCACTGTCTATCCGGTCATTAAGTCTGACATCACTAGCCGTGTCTGGGCCTAAACTCCGCTGCAGGTCCATATATCAAATGATCACTATGGCATTACTGAGAGTTGAAAAACTGTCCAAAGTCTTTCATTATTCATAAAATGATCAGCGTTCTGCTCTACCAGGTGTAACAATTGAGTTTAACATCCAGGCATCCATGAAAACGGAATTTATGACATTTAACGGAGTTAGAAGTTAGCAGGAAGTTAGCTCGCTAGCTTCTATCTAAATACAATATAGCATGTCCTGACTGTGGGGTTTTGGAAACAAATTAAAACGTACAGCTCTGTTATCACTTCCAACATAAATGAAGACAGAAAACTAAACAGCAGTGACGTTTGTAGGGTTACTGAAGTTTGGCTAGCTGGTATATAATGATGTGCTACGTGACCGCTAGCGACACAGCTATGTTAGCATAATATAAACAAGCTAACTTTTTTTCCACTCGATAAAAGTTAACGTGAGTGTTCTCGGTGGTCAGGAACAAATGTAATCGCATGGCAGGATGCTGTAAAAGGACCAAACTTCAGCCAGGAGAACAACCGAGATAATCCATCCACAATACGAGGTTAGTCATTCATATACTGCTGCATGGGCTGGGCTGTAGTTACATCCTAAGGTTTTAAAAACTGAGCTTAAACGCAGACTACTTTAGGCCCGGAAGTAGGATTCCTCACGTCATCACTTAACAACTGGATAGCAAGTGATCAATCCTGCTGTGGAATATTCACGACTATGTCAGTGAATGAAATGGTTAATGGACTGTTATTTTGATGTTTTTGGTGTATAAACAGCATTTTGAAAAATGCTCCTGTTGAAAAAAATTGACCAATAAATTCTTAAAATTTAAAAGAGTTTATATTTACAATCATTTACAAAGGTAGTAAAGCCTCACATTTCAAAGAAAGAAGTGGCAATGATCTGAGTTTATTGCTTATAGATCCTTATAAAGTCAGTAATGACTAACAAACTTATTGGCCAATCATTTTCCTATAAATGAGGCTTAATGATAAAAGTTCTTAGAGAGACTTTATGACTTGTAAAATGTGAGATCTTTTGTTTTTAAGTCACTACATGTCTGTACCATGACTGTATCCTCGCTTCAGTGCCTGAAAGACTCGCATCTTCAACATTAGCATTTCACATTTCATGAACAAATCTGTTAATCAAATTATCTCCATGAGGAACTTGATCTCCACATTTAGTTTCATCTACAAAGTTTAAAGCTTTTTGAACCTGTTTCTGGTGTGTGACACAAAACGTGTGCTATCTGCCACCGAGAGCCTAATCCTATGATTAAAAGCCGCCGAGATGATCAGAAATTTTCACTGTACTTTTTTACCACGTTTTCAAATCCTTCTTAATTACTCCTGAGTGCTGATAGTTTCTGTGGTGATTGCTGCTGGCTGGACATGTAATCTCATCTTGTATTGTTTGTTCACCTCTCCTGCCCCCCCTGACCAATGAATGAGGTGTGTGTGTATGTGTGTTTGGTAGTTAAAGGGCAACGTGGAGGGTTAAAACAACTCAAGGCTTCTACTCCATGAGCAAGTAAAGGAGGAGGAGTGGTGCTGCTTTAAATGCTCTGTAATATTTTCCTTTTATTCATTTAACATCGCTCAGCTGGTAGAAAGAGTCAACAATCAGTAGATAACTTGATCAAACAGAGGGTGTGTGTGTGTGTGTGCGCGCGCGCGCGCGTGTGTTTGCTTAAGGCGTATTGCCTGCAGCAGCAGGCTGTCCATAGGGTCCGTTACATTTCCTTCCATCCAATAAACATTAACCTTGGAGCAGTCATTGAGCAGATAGTGGAAACTGTTGGTGCAATGCAACAAACCCCCCAAACAAAACAAGACATCAGCTCCTCCTAGACTGCTCTGAGATTCTGGGGAACACGTTTAGTCGTTTTTCGCGACATCTTTCTTGTGTGTGCATACATGAGCCAGTCTGTGTAAAGGTGAAACTAACGTCTGCTAAAACTACAGAATGAAGTCAACACGACAACAACAAAACTTTTATTTGTGTTATAATATAACCTCAGAAAGAAGAATATTATTTAGCTTTATAGATAAAAGCTAAGTTTATATACATTTGGAAAGTAATAATTAGATTACATGTGACCTCTGAGTGTAACAGAAAAATAAGGCATAATGATACATAGACTTATACAAAAACTAAACAAGTATGCTATAAGCTAATTTTTACGGTTTATAATAATAATAATAATAATAATAATAATAATAATAATAATAATAAGTATTATTATTATTATTATTATTATTATTATTATTATTAGAGAAAAGCGGCGTGTAGGAGAAGATTTTTTCATTTCCATTTTTCATTCTTTTCCCCTCTTTTTCAGTTTTACTTCAGTTTTCTTACTTTAAATTTCTTTCAAAATGTAAAACACTTAAATGAACTTTCGATATATTTTCAATTAAAACTTTTATTTGAATAAAAAAGGGATGTCTCGTCTACTGCGCTTGAAATCAACGTTGTATGTTTGATGGGTTTGATGAGTTTCATGGCGGATACTGATGAGATGCAAGTTGATTTTCTGCTGTGTCCAGTGAACCATCTGGTCCTTACATCTGGGCCCAAACACTTTTAAGCATCTATTTATGTATATTGAAGATTTGTTTCTTTTCTCTGCCACCAGTATAAGGAGGGAATAAACTTTTATTTCAAACACTGGTACCGACCGGCGCAGAAGTTCAGAATCAGCGCATAAGCAGCAAATACCTGCGCATGTTAACAGCGGTACTCAGTAGTATTTTAATTTATGTAAAAGTTAAGAAGAAAGTATACCTACTTGGCAGTGACGCTGAAACACCAGCAGTCTTTGCAAGGGCAGTTATTATGACGTACTGTCTAAATTAGCTTTCATTTCAATAGCCACTGGGACATTAAAATGGCGAAATATTTTTAATTTCTATTTAGGAATATGTTTTTTCTCTGTTGCCTTTTTCACATGCAGCGGTTCAATGTGTGTCTAGAAGATGGAGGAGGGATGATACAGACTCGAAACAAAGGTTGATTTCAGACTGATGACCCATCAGAAACAGGCCCCGGCACATGTTTGTGGATAAAAATAAACCCTTGCTCGCGCCCACACACACAGAAAAGTGTCCAAAGCCATGGCATGTGGCGTGTCACAGATTTATTCAACACGCAGATTACTGAAGACAATTATCACATCTGAGTGTGTCAGCTTGTTATTAGGTTTTTGTGCGTCTCTCATACACGCCGGGCAGGTACATCAAGTAACGGCACATACCAGAAGATTTAGCTGAGACCGTTGCTGGGCTTGGCAAAGCGTTAACAGTACGCGGCACAATTACGCACTGACGTTCAGGTTTCATCTTAAGGTTTTTCCTGGAAAACTAGTTGCTGAAACTTTCTGCGACGTTTCTTTGGCTCGTGGATGTTGAGAAATAACCTGAATAAAGACATTACACGGCAGATTCCTTTTGTGTGTGAGTGGGGAAGGTGGAAATAACTGCAGAGAGAAATCATGTTTGCTCTTCTCTCTCTCTTCTCACTAAAGCTTCACATAAGACCTGAATCAAACCCAAAATGCCCGCGCGCTTTTATTTAGGTGGTTACATCCTATGTGAGTGTGAGTTTTTCCTCTTTTCCTTTTCCTTTTTTTTTTCTTTTTATCGATCTTGTTTGGGGAAAAACAGTTTGAAGCGTATCCTGGTTCAGTTCATCCAAGTGTTCCGGTTGCAAACACCCCAAGAGGATGTAAAAGTCAATGATTAAAAGTTAACGGTGATGGGATGAGGACAGAAAAAGGACACACACACACACAGGGAGAGAGAGACAGAGAGAGAGAGGGAACGAAAGAGGGGGAGGGAGAAGAGAGAAAGGAGAGCGAGAGAGACGTTTAGGGTGTAGTCCGTTACTTGTTATCTGATACCGGCGGGGTCTTACAATAAAAACTCCGCCGATGGCAACAATGGGGATTGTTTTCACGAAAACTGGGGGATGCGGAGGGGGCAGAAGGAGTCATTTGGGACCTCAACGTGTCATTTAAATGTAAAGTGACGCGTTCAAAGAATCAAACTTGGGAAAACCCAAACCCCAAACCCAGCTCAGTGAAAAAGTATGAAAATCATTGTGCAGGTCAGGAAAGCTGATGTGTTTAGTTTCTTTAAAAAAAAAAAAAAGTAAGACCAACACGTGTAGATACAATAAAAACAAAAAACAAACACACAAAAAATTAAAGGTGTAAAACATCATTTAAAACTAAGAAAATGAAGAGATTTGAATTCAAGTGTTTATTAATTGGCCTGTGCTGAATGACTAATCAGAAGCCGATTAATAGGTCGTTATTTGTGCTTCATAAGTCAGGCCGGTGCTATGCTGTACAAGGAAGAACAATCAGGGGTTGAAGGTCGATATGAAAAAAAAAAACCAAACACCGGGCCTTTGCGATCGCTTATAGGCCACAACACTGGAGTTGGTGTAAGAACACATTAGTCCTGTCACTGTTTGCTTTTGTGACACTGCTCAAATTGTTTATATGTGAACCATCAAAAACACGAAAAACGAGGAATGTTTTTTAACATTTTCATTAAAATGAAATAAGTTTAACTTAAAAGGTTATCTAAAGTAAGAAGAGCACAGCTCTGACACCCCACAAAACAGGAACTACTTTCTCCGAGCACGGCGGGCCGCTGCTGTTTCCCGTTATTCCGTGGCCCCGTTACAATCACCGCCGGACACCCCTTCCCTCGCCACCTGTCACATCGGTATTCCCGCTGGATTCCAAACCGCGCAAACAAACAAATAACAAAAATCCACAAATCCGTGCGTAAAGGCGCCCGAAAACGAGCCCGTACACGCTATCGCCAACATTTCTTTTTCTTTTTCTTTTTAAACAACAACAAAAATGGCTCATCGCGGCAGTGGACTCACCTGGGATGTAGACGTCCCCTCGTTCATGATCGGGGAGTTCACTCCAGTTCCGCTTTCCCGGCGAAACGTTCGCCTTTTTAACCAGAAAGGCCCTCGGCATGCTCAGTCAACACAAAGTCCCTTTGAGAGAAAGCGATGTGCAGGGAAAGCCGCTGTGGCGACGTAAAGTCACGTTAAAAGTGACAAAAAAAAAGCAGGAAACCGAGAGGAAAAACTGGAAGGTCGGTCCCCTCTTTTCCTTCTTCCTCCTCTTCGCACCTTTCTTCTCGTTTCGCAAGCCTCGTCCCGCTTTTTCACCTCCTTCCAGCACACCTTTCCTCTCTACCAGATTTGTTTTCGAGCTCTAAACAAAAGTCTTTTCGGCGTCGGGACAGGTGAGTCCGCTCAGGTGAGCTACCAGGTCAGGTACAGACAGATATCGCCCACAGCGCCCTGAAATAACGGGAGTGTGGCGTCACTAGGTGAGGGAGCGGGGCTGGGAGGGAGAAAAAAACGCAGATATTCCTGGTCGCACGCACACACACATACACAAGTGTCGATAGAGGTGGGTCAGAGAGCTGCACAGGTACTCATTTAAAAGCAGGAAACAGGCAGCAGCGCGCATGCGCGGGAGAAATAACGGTGACAACAAGCCGGAGAGAGCCTAGGTTAGGCCTCTACCTGTTGAACCGGTTTACCCCTCCTTTTATTCTCTGTCTCGGCCTTTCCTATCCTCTCTTTCTCCACCTCTTCTCCATTCCGCTTTAAGGTGTGGGAACGGTGAAAATGACGAGAAGAAAGAGTGAAAGATTGAGAGTGTGTGTGGAAGTGTGTGTGTGAAGGAGTGAAGGGCAGTTATACAAGAAACTGTAGACACAAAGAGACAGAGGCACACTTTAACTGTGCAGATACACAAACACAGCAGTCAGAATAAAGAGACTAATGGAGGATTTCATTATTTTAACCACACTGTCAGTCACACTTATTTAGCAGATATTTGTAGAACATATAGACAAATATCTGCTAAATATGAGAGTCTAATGCTCATCTTACTATCTTTTTTGTTGGAGTACTTAAAAGATGAAAAATCTTCACAGTCAGGAACATTTTAATGTTTCAAGATGTGAAAAAAAACAGTTTATCATGAATCACTGAAACAGACACGAACATTCGTCTGAATCTCAGGCGAAACTAAGTGAACCTATGAGAGGTATAACCATGGATCTGCTGTAACAAGTGAAAACAACAGTCAAGTTTGAGTGTGCATGTTGCAGATTGATCTCTGAGGATGCTCAGCTGTGTGTGAAGTTTTCAGTTTATTTTAAATGTGTCCTGAGTGATTAGATCAGAGTCAGGGAGCTGAAATAGACCCCTCCCACATCCCCCAATTCACCATTATGTCTATCAAGTGTCTCCGAGATGTCTAAACTGGCTACACAATTCATTACTGTTTAAGTTGATTACTCTACAAGGTCATAGGTCTCCATGTGCATTGATCAGCTGCCAGGAAGGTGCCGAATTCATTCAGATAGGCCCAGCAAAGGAAAACAAACTGCTTCAATTGCAATTGAGATTTTGCAGGACAAAGTTATTTGTGAATTTGAATAAATGCCACCATGCTTTGCTTTGTTCACATGCAATATTTTCCTGTTTATTCCTTGTTGTAGACGTATCATCAAACCAGGTGTAGATTACACACTGACACAAACAGGACCGTGTAGGTCAGTCCTTTTATGTCATCTAGTGTGTCATAATAAAGAAAAAACCTACACTGCAGCTGGGAACACTCGGTACTGTTGTATCAGAAAGACTCGTGTGTTGTGATGTTTGTTTTAGTCTTCCTCCGTGGTTTCTTCACTGCTGTACGGTTGATCAGTATGAACAGAGAGCTCTATACCAGCTGTTGAGTGTTTTACTTCAATTAACTAGGTACATATTGTGTAAATGATGCTGTCGCCGTAGCTAGGTGTAACTGGGAAATGGAGTCGACAGCCTGTACCAAGCAGACAGCACAGCAATTTTCACAGTTGACACTAGGACACAGAAAACATATCAAATGTTTAGACTGAGAAAATATGACCTTGTTTAGAATTTCATGACAGGTAAAAGTCTCAAAAAACCTGGGACAGGGTTTTGTTTACCGCTGTGTAGCATCCCCTCTTTTTTTATAACAGCCTGTAATGGTCTGAGAACTGAGGAGAGCAGCTGCCGGGGGAGGAATTTTGCCTCAGTCTTGTCTGATAGATGAGTTTAACAGTCTTTGTTGTCATATTTTTCATTTCATGATACTCTAAATGGTGAAAAGTCTGGACACCAGGCAGGTCAGTTTACCACCCGGACTATGAAGCCATGCTGCTGTAATAGATGCAGTATGTGGTTTAGTACCGTCTTGTTGAAGTATTCAAGGCCTTCCTTAAAAAAGATGTAATCTGGATGAGGACATGTAAAACCTATAGATACCTTTTAGCATTAACAGCGCCTTTCCAGATGTGAAAGTTACTGATTCAGTGGGCACTGATATGCCTACGTACCAGCAGAGATAGGCCTGCTGAAAACGTTGCTGAAAGCATCTTGATGCATACTCAATCATCCAGCTGAGACTGAAGAAGTCACTTGGATGAGTGACGAAACGTTTCTTCCATTGAAAACGCTACGTCCAGATGACCAGAATCAACCTGTTGGGACGTGCTGAAAACAAGCCCAGCAGTCAGTCTCCTCTTTAATCTGGTCTTCCAAAAAGAATTTCAGACTTTGACCCATCTGACCACAGAACAGTTGCTTCAATCTTTTCTTCTTCTTTTTTTTTTTACTAAGCTTTGTTTCAGAGATGATGGCAGCATTTTTGGATCATGCTCACATTTGTCTTCTTCTTTGGATGATGGAGCTTTTACCTGTGTTAAAGTGTCCATGTAGTCATTTCCAGGCAGTGCTGTGAAAACCGGAATATCCCTCCAGTGTGAACATCTAGTGTTGATTTGCAGCCAGTCTTGGAAACTTTTGATGATATTAAACATGATTGGCATTTTACATTGAGTAACTCATTCCTGACATCACGCACACTGAGAAAAACAAAGACACGATGACTGATGGAGGGAGCAGCATGTAGTCCGTCCTGTCTGTCAATCATAAAAATGATGCCCAGACAGTTATTATTATTAAAACACGCAAAAATATTTTGCAGTCCGAGCGGATAAACAGTAAATTCTACTGTGAACAGTCTTGATATTCAAACCTTTAAAAAGGGTCTGGAATATGTCGTGTGTGGTCCTATATTTCTGTTATTTTGTCCACTCCATTTACTGTTAATCAGCTGATGCAGGCTTGCAGCTCCCTTTTAAATAACTCTTCTCTTTGGTTGCACAGGTGTGCTGGCTGGTTGTGACATCATAAAAGGCTTCCTGTGCAGGCCTGATCAGATCACTCACATGATGTTGTATTTGCATAATATATTGAACACCAGGACCTCATGTAATGATGTTATAATTTGTGTTTCTGTGTAATGAAAGAGACGTGACAGCAAACTTGCCACAGCCCCACACCTGTGTTTTATGAATCGAAAAAGTTTTTGATGTGTGTCGGAACTTTGTTTTGTGCCCCGATTGCCAAAATTTTGCAACAACTTTGGCAAAACAATTAAAAAAGAACCAAAATGACACATCATGAAGGTGCTGGGTGAAGGTTAGGGACATCAGCGGTGACCTCTCGGGGTTTAAAGAGTCTCTTCTCTCCACGCTGCCTTTAAATACAACAGGAAACTCCAGTACAGCGAGATTCACCTCTTACCTGTCTGTTCTTCTAATGACTAATAGCAAAAGAAATGCTTCTCAAGACAACTAATACGCAAAGTATTTATTAGGCTGTAACAGGAGACACGCTATAATCAGAATCAGAATCAGAATCGTGTTTATTGGCCAAGTATATGTGCAGACACATACAGGGAATTTGGTTCCGGTAGATGGTGGCTCTCAAGCACAGCAATGTAAATCTCTCTCACACACACACACACACACACACACACACACAGCAATGTAAATCACACACACACACGTGTCTATATACACACATTACACATACATACACAAAGCTGTGTAAACCAACTATAAATAACGAATCTAAACTTATATACATAAAATACAGAAATGAAATGAGGTGGAATGAATACTACAGAATGTACATAAGGTGCAGTTGCAGTCTGGCAGTGGGAGCAGTGTGACAGGTCAACTGTTAAGAAGGGAGATGGCGAGGGGAAAGAAACTGTTCCTATGTCGGGTGGCCCTGGTCTGCAGGCTTCTGTACCGTCTGCCAGAGGGCAGCAGATCAAAAAGTCTGTGTCCAGGGTGTGAGGGGTCTGTGATGATTTTCCCTGCCCGTTTAGTGGCTGCTCCATACCAGACTGTGATGGAGGAGCACAGGACAGACTCAATGACCGCAGTGTAGAACTGGATCAGCAGCTCCTGTGGAAGACTGTACTTCCCCAGTTGTCTCAGGAAGTACATCCTCTGCTGGGTCTTTTTGAGGATGGAGTTGATGTTGGTCTCCCACTTCAGGTCCTGGGAGATGGTGGTACCCAGGAACTTGAAGATCTTCACAGTTGACACAGGGCTGTCTGATATGGTGAGGGGGAGCAGAGTTGAGGGATGTCTCCTGAAGTCCACTGTCATCTCTACAGTTTTAAGAGTGTTCAGCTCCAGATTGTGCTGACTGCACCAGAGTACCAGCCGCTCAACTTCCTGCCGGTATGCAGACTCATCACCATCCTGAATGAGGCCAATGACAGTGGTGTCATCTGCAAACTTTAGGAGTTTAACAGCCGAGTTCTTGGAGGTGCAGTCGTTAGTGTAGAGGGAGAACAGTAGTGGTGAGAGGACACATCCTTGAGGGGCACCAATACTGAGGGACCGAGTTTCAGAGGTGATCTCCCCCAGCCTCACTTGTTGCTTTCTATCTGTCAGGAAGCTGGTGATCCACTGACAGGTAGCTGGTGACACGCTGAGCTGGGAGAGTTTGGAGGAGAGAAGTTCAGGCACAATGGTGTTAAAAGCCGAACTAAAGTCCACAAACAGGACCCTGGCATACGTTCCCGGGCGGTCAAGGTGTTGCAGGATGTAATGCAGCCCCATGTTCACTGCATCATCCACTGACCTGTTTGCCCGGTAGGCAAACTGCAGAGGGTCCAGCTGGTGGTCTGTAATGTCTTTCAGATGGGCTAACACCAGTCGTTCGAAGGATTTCATGACCACAGACGTCAAGGCGACAGGTCTGTAGTCATTCAGTCCTGTGATGGTGGGTTTCTTGGGAACAGGGATGATGGTGGAGCGTTTGAAGCAGGAGGGAACTTCACACAGCTCCAGGGATCTGTTGAAGATGCGAGTAAAGATGGGAGCCAGCTGTTCAGCACAGGTTTTGAGGCAGGAGGGTGAGACGCCGTCTGGTCCGGGGGCTTTCCTGGGCTTCTGTTTCTGGAATAGTCGGCTCACATCCTCAGTGTGTATTCTGAGTTTCAGGGAGGAGGAAAGGGGGGTGAGAGGTGTGGTGGAGGTCGTTGAGTCTGGATTGGAGAGGGTGGTGGTGGTCGTTGAGTCTGGATTGGGGAGGGTGGGGGTGGTCGTTGAGTCTTGATTGGGGAGGGTGGTGGTGGTCGTTAGGTCTGGATTGGGGAGGGTGGGGGTGGTCGTTGAGACTGGATTGGGGAGGGGGAGGGTGAAGGGGGGAGAGGTGGAAGGTGTGTTGGGGGTCAATGTCTGAAGCAATGTCCCTGGGGAGGGGAGGGTGGGGCGTGGGAGTCTGTCCGTCTCAAACCTGCAGTAGAAAGTGTTTAACTCGTTGGCCAGGTCTTTGTTTGCTTCAATAGTGGGTGGGGGGGCGTCTGTAGCTGGTGATTTCCTGCAGGCCCCTCCACACTGACGCTGGGTCGTTGGCTGAGAGCCGTTCTTCCAGCTTCTGGGAGTAGATGCTTTTAGCTGCTTTGATCTCCTTGGTCAGTGTGTTCCTAGCTTGCTTGTACAGGGCCCTGTCACCACTTCTGTAGGCGTCCTCCTTGGCCTTACGAAGATGTTGAAGTTTAGGAGTGAACCATGGTTTATTGTTGTTGTATGTGCAAAAGGTCTTTGTTGGCACACACACGTCTTCACAGAAACTGATGTATGATGTCACAGTGTCCGTGAGCTCATCTAGGTTCTCAGATGCAGCTTCAAAAACAGTCCAATCAGTGGAGTCAAAACAGTCCTGCAGTTCCTGCTTTGCTGCGTTAGTCCACTTCTTCACAGTTTTGACTACAGGCTTCGCACGTTTGAGTTTTTGCCTATAAACTGGAATAAGATGGACCATGCAGTGATCAGAATGTCCCAAAGCTGCCCGGGGCACAGAGCGATAGGCATCTTTTAGAGTGGTGTAGCAGTGATCCAGTATGATGTTGTCCCTAGTGGGGCATGTAATGTTAATGCCATGTAACTGCGTTGTCTGTGTGGGTGTGTGGGCGGCACGTTGTCATTTGAGATCATGGGCGTTTAAATTGTTATGATCTGAGGATAATTTTAATTTTTACTACGTTTAATGCCAAATAGATTTTCACAACCAATGGATAAAACAGTTAACCTGTGACAACACTTAGATAACAAAGAACACTTTAAAGTGGCTCAACACAGTGGAAAACCACTGACCTGGCAACCCTGTTTATGTTTTGTGTTTTTCCCTGTTTAATAATCATGCAGACATCAACATAACCACAGCAGCAGTGTGACAGTGACATCATGGCCGCTGATCTAGTGCAGTACATCTCAGGCCACATACAGCCCACTTTGATCTTAAGTGGGCCGAAACTACAAAATTGCCCTTTCTGTCAGTGTAAAGATGTGTAACTACACATTTAATCCCCTTCAATATAAAGAGCAGTGCAATATCAACAGTATTCCTCAGTTTTTCTACTCGATAAAGAAATGCTGCCATACTAAATTAAAGAAATCTGTCAGCACAAATAAATAAATTCGTAAAATTACAGACCAAAGCTCCCGTAGCTCACTGAACAGAAAATGCCCTTTCCCCCCTGTGGACCCACTGTAAAATAGAATATAGTGAACGAAACAGGAACCTTTCTGTGATTTGATTGTTTTTGTTTATCTGTTACTTAATTAATTTGTTGTAGTATGAATGGTAGTGGGGGAGGTTTTTAGAAAGTAGGAAATGCTGTAAAACCTTTAAAGTACAGTTAAAAGTCCAAAATCTGTGCCCTCGTTTCAAAGCTGTTCAGTTGGCCAGATTGGGGTCTTTGTCAGGCTAATTCTGGCCCCCAGGCCTTGTGTTTGACACCACTGATCTAGTACATTATCACTAATAAAGGGACAAACCTCAGCCTTTAGGTATGCAAATTTGCAAGTGTGCCCCCCACCTTTCCATCCCTGCTGTGTGTTTACAGCCCCCTCTTGGTTTCTCACTGTTCCCTCATCTTTGGAGCTTAAGTAGCCTAACACACCCACCCACTCAGACCCACCCTAGTCTCTTAATGGCTGCTTGAAAAAACTGAAACCTAAAGGCGATACACAGAAACACAGAAACTCTGCTGATCTGGACCCTCCATCCATCTCAGATTTAACCATTTATCCAAAGCCATTGAGTAACCGCGGTTCAGTTAAATGCATGCATGTCTTTAGACTGTGGGAGGAAGTTGGAGTACTCACAGAGAAATGGCAGGAGGAAAAGATGTAGACCTTGGAGGACATTCATGGATGTTACAGAGAACATTAAACTTTTATGCAGTGTTTTAAAATTTAATGGATTACTAAGTATTTGTAATCCGAATGACAGTGACTGTTATCAAGATACTTTGTTGTTAGGATTGTAAACCAGCACATTTCCTTTTCTCATGTTTTACCTTTGTGAAGAGTTTTGTCCAATAACTTTGAATGTATGGATGAGGTGTTTATTGTGTGTGTTTATTGTTGTTGTCCTTAAATATTTTTTATTACATTTGCATTTTTCCTTCTGGACCTCAGGCAGGAGTTTGAGGGTGAAGCTGCAACTTTGTGTTTTCTGTCCCTCTGTGTTGCCTTGCAGGTTCCAGATAGGCGGGGCTAACCAGTGTAACTGGGAGTACCTGCTCATGGCTCCCTGGAGCGTTTAACCCTTTAAGACCGGTCATAGCGGGCACGCTCCTTTTTGCATAACTATTTTCAAATCCCTGTAGAACTGCAGCCACATAAGCTAGCACAATAAATTTTTTTGCATATGAAACTGGAGGAGTTGCACTTACATCTTATGCCATCAGTTTGTCACAGTTTCCTTTCACATATAGCTTTGCAAAAATTGCATAAAAAGCACTTACAGCAATAACAACATAATATTCCAGAAACATGCTTTGCCATCTGATCAGCTGTTCATAAAACGTCCTATGCTGGAATAGATGTCAGTGCTTACTATCGCATGTCCGCCATTGCCAGAAACCGGAAATGATGTCATTAAAAAAAAAAAACCGTCAGGACCTTGTAAGCCTACACTGGTGTTTTTAGAAGTTATGTTCGACTTTATGCTTTTCTGTATCGTTTCTGGGATGCTTAGAACTTAAATTGCACTGCTGGAAATAGTTTTATTTTGATGCATATGATGTTTTTCTTGCATTTTGCATTATAATATTTATTTTTGTTTTTCCTGCAGTATATAAAAATTGGTGTATCTCAAAAATAAAACTACAAAGACACCCAAAATAAATTTCCTGTGGTTGGAAACTATTTTGTGCAACTTTTTTGTATTTACAGTTTTGAGAGATAAACCTCTTAAATTTCTCTAACTAGAAATATATGTATAAAAACAAAACAAAAACGATTTTCATTTTTTTTGTAGTTTATAGCACTTTTTTGCAATTTATGTAGTTACTATGGACTTAATGCATACAGCTTATTAAAATTTGGGCTATAACGGTTGTATTGATGTATAACAACTTGAAATGCTCCCAAAAATGGCACTATAGCATGTAAAAATATAAAGATAAGCTTGGCAGACTCTAATCTGACAGGTTCTTGAGTGTAACCAGTGGTTTGCACCTTGTTGTAAAGCCTCTGTATTTACATTCATGAATGTGTCTCTTGATTGTAGACGTTGACAGTGATAATCCTACCTCAACGGTCCCCAACCCCCGGGCCATGGAGCGGTCGGCGAGGCCTTATGGTACCGGGCTGCGCGAGTTGAGGCAAAATTGCCAAAAGTATAGGTCACTCGCCAAAAACCAATGGACTAAAAAATATGCTGGAAAATCATACAGCTTCAGTATAAATTAGTTGAAGGCTCAGTGATTGATTTAGTTCATTGAAAGCCTTTGAAAACCACATAAAGAATGTTATTGCAATACCTGTCATAAATAAAAGGCTGCTGAACAATAAACATTACGGGAAGTGTTTGTACTGAACTGAAAGTAACAGTAATATACTGGCACTCGACATACTGAGCTGTGAATGAGCACCGAATGCTGCTTGACTGCATCTGGGCACAGATGCAGTTAAAAAGCAAATCAGATTATCAGCACCTCTGAATCGCACAGATTTAAAAGCAACATTATACTTAAGTAGTCTTTAAACCTGTGATGTCACTAAAGGTTTGGTCATTGGATGTAGAATAGGTCGCGATGTGACTGAAATGTAAAATCAGCTCATGAATTCCACGTCAAAGGACACAAACTGTGTTCCGAGAAGAGTCGCCTTTGATAGATTGTGTTGTGTTTGTTTTGGATCATTTCCAACTATGCATCAGAGGAACTACCTGAGAAACCCTTTTTTGTCACATGTCACAAGCAGAAGTCATTTTCATTTCCTGGTAGCTTACTTGTCTTTAAATGTAAGAATTTATTCAAAGCCAATATTTTAAGGCTTGTACGCACACATTTTGTTGTCATGTACAGTTCAGTTACCCTCTTTGTTTACTACCAAGTGCCATTTTCACTCTTTTTTTCCTTCCGCTGTCCACCTCTGCTGGGATGTCTTCTTCTCCTTTACCTTGCACGCCCTCACTCTGACACGCAGTAAACAAAACCTTTCCCATCCAAAAATAAACCTACGCAAAACTTATGCAGTGTCTGAACAGAGGAGGAGAAATCAGACCCAGGTATGAAGAAGAAGAAGAAAAGGAGTGGTGCAGGATAAATGAATGAGCGGTATGTCGCCCGGGCTGTTGGAGGAGTTTTAGCAGATGGGTTGGGGTGGCTTCCCCTCTCTTCCTTTACTTTCATTCTTCATAACTGCCATCTACACTTGTGTAGACTACACTACACTTTTGTGCAACTTATCCCAATTTATCACCTGAAATCCCAGCATTACTTTTCCTGGTTGCCCATTAACCTCAAACCAGCAAGACCAGAGGGATCAAAACCAACTTTTACACCAGTTGGACCTGATCAACGGCCTTGTAATTTCTCGGTCCGCCTCCGCGTGAACATTAATTCGTTGAGTTTCCCCCTCACTGTGTGTTACCACACAACAGGCAGAGATTCCTATAAGTTTTGTTCTTCTGTGTAAACTATGAGTAAAAATATTAGATTGTTCGATTTGCTATCATTTGTGTCAGGACACCTCACAGTGTGCTTTTCCATACACGACTGACCTGATCTGGTAAGTTTAAAGGCCTCATGTGTTAAAACTGGTTAATGTGTGAGTTCAGCAGCTCTGAGTGGCAAAAATCGGAGAGCATGGAAATAAGATACAAATCAAAGTGTTAGTATGCTGATTTTCTTGCAGAAAATAGCCCGATCCCTCCCCTTTGCTTAGGTGCACCAAGCCCACATACCAGGCATCCATCTTTATGTGAGACTGCACAGTATTTTTATTATTTATGCCTCTTACTGAGAATGTATGTCACATTTTGGCTAACTTTACATTATACAATTGAACTCACATGCGTCTCAAAAGAGATGATTCACAAAAATACAGATGTGCATGCTCATAGAAACCCAAAGATGATGACCGGACAACAGCAGCTGAAGTAACAGTCAGCACTTGTAATACATGAATGTCAGAGGCTATTGTTTGAGGCTGTGGAGAAGTTTCACTTAAGATGACCTGGGGAGCGTAATTCTTCATACAACTGATACTAAACTTATAACCTGCACAGGGTCTTGTCTGACTTTTTTGGGATGTGCTGTGGAGTCTTCCCCCATGGCCTCCATGGATCGGGGGGACCCTTTGGGATCTTTGTGATGTGCCTTTGCCATACTGCCACACTTTGTCTCTGTTTACGTGGGTGGTACTTTTCAAAGTGACATCCACATTATTGGCAGGAACTAAGTTTCCCAGCAGAGCTTTGTATTCTAACAAGATTTTAATCAAAACGGTTTTTTTTATTGTTGTGGCTGAGTAGGTGTCACAGAGTGAAAGTTAATCAGAGTGGGTATATGAATTATGGAGGGACAGCACTGGTTGTGTAATCCTAGACGTGTTACTGTGAAGGAGCGTTTCTGTGGGTTGAATGTTGAACTGCCACCTGTTTGGAATGCATCAATATTTCTTGCTGAGGGAATCTGTTATTCCTGTGGGTGGGTGTTTGAAGCCAGTTCTGCATCAGCTGATGCAGAAGTCATCCAAACGTCAGTGGATAATTAATGACTCCCAACCGCTTAATGGACACACCGCTGAACGTGTTGTCTAACCCACGTTTTAGCTCAAAACCTGCGTTCTTTTAGGACCCAAGCTTCACATTGTGTCATATTTAGAATTTGATTTGTAGAGATTTTCTCCTTTCTACATTTTCTTTTCACCCGATCTCTCTTTTTTTTTTTTTACTATAATTTTGAACTTTTTTTTGTGATAAGTGATGAGTTTTTTACAGCTCTGTGGAGGAATAATGGTCCACTCATATTTGCAGAATTGTTACAAATGCGGAGAAGTGTAAAAACACATATTGGGTGAAGAAAAGTGAATGTAGAAGAAACATGGGAATCCCCAGCAGCCTAGACCTATGGCAGCATAACTAAGGGAGGATTCAGGGTCACCTGATCCAGCCTTAACTATATGCTGTCGCAAAAACGAAAGTTTAAAGCCTAATCTTAAAAGTAGAGATAGTGTCTGTCTCCCATTCTACTTTTTAATACTCTAGGAACCACAAGGTAGCAGTCTGAGTGCCAAGTGCTCTAAAGGGGTGATATGGTTTTGAGAGGTCTTTAAGATAAGATGGGGCCTCATTATTCAAGACCTTGTATATAAAGATGTAAGATGTATGTAAGAGAACATTGATCCATCTTTTATTGTTGATCAGTTTTGAAATGTATGACATGAACACCTTCAAGCGTGTGTATCCCACCAGAAAGCATCTGAACAATGTTGGTTTAGCGTGTTAACATATCAGAGGATGATGGGAGTTAGTGTCCTTGGTTTTTCCTGTGTTTGCTCCCAAAAGGTGAGATGCTAAACTAAGACTTAAGTCATTTGTAAGTTATCCCACTTATCTTCAGTCAACTACAACAAAAATATAAAATAATTGTTAATATTTAAAAATACTCCCTCTGGTGTTTTATAGCTGGTGAACTTAGAGTTGATAAGAATCCAATTTCAGGCTCATCACGGCCACTATTTTTACTGACCTACTTATTTTAATTTCTTTCTTTACTTTTAATCCTCTTTAAGCATCTTTGCCCGTCATATATTATTGCAGTAGGTCAGTTTGCGTACTTCATATTTATAGCCTTTGCTTTTTTTTATATAACCATAGGTAGGAGCACTGGTCAGGTAGCATACCTGTGTGTGAGTGTGCAGTTGTTGACAAGAAAAGCCTGCCGTGGCACAGCATATTTTTCCAAGTGTTGGGTGTAGCACCGGTGAAGTATATTTTGGCTTTTGACTGACAGATGCACAATGTTTCTCTTTAATCCTGAGAAGAAATGTAACAAAGGGCCTGCAGGAGAAATGAAACGAAATGAAAAGAAAAAAACAACGAGTTCGACAGCTACAAGGAAGAGGCACCGGCTACTGTCAGCACTTCTTAGACGCGTCATTTTTCATGTGGGATTTATGAACGTCTGTGTGGTGCTCTACAAAAACAAACTAAAACCGACCAATGGCTAAACTTAAACTGTAAGGGAGAGGAATTTACTTTAATCCTCATATTTTTGCAGTCTCCGTGACTCAGTAAAAGAAATCTTGTGTTGTGATATTTCTATTGGAAAGTAAAAGGTCAACAAGGTTGTCAGGCCATAAATCTTTAGATTATTAACTGATTATTAATTCATTTACTATATATCCATCAGTAAAGACTTGTAGTTCTTTGTATATCTGTAGTGTTTGTATCATTTGTGTCTTTTAAATGCTTTCAAATTCCCTTTTTGTTCATTTCCTTTTTCTTTTCTGCAGTGTGATGCACTGAATCAGAATCACTATGGCGTATTTATTCAAACCTTTGCATTGAAAGAAAAAAATGAACTGCTTCAGCAATAAATTGTTCATTTTGAATATAATATAAATGTACATGAAGGATTACTAAAGTCAGTCCAATTCAAACACTTCACACTGTTGAGGAAATTTTGACCAAAGAGACCAAAGACCAAAATACGGACTAAAGTCTACACTAGTGGTTACTCTATTAGACTCACTGTCAACAAAGTCAACCAATCACATGAGCATCAGAACCGGGAAGAAAACAGGCTGGGATTTTCTTACATAACTATCTCTAGGGTTTACAGCAAAAGTATCTGAATCTGAAAAAGAAAACGTGAGCATGCAGTATGCAGTGAGCATCTCTGAATGCTCTTCTGCATGGATTAGGAGGCAATAAATCAGAAGCAACTGTGTGACGCTGTAGTGTTAATATGGACCAAAATCTCTGAGAATATTTTCCTCTGAGATGTTGTTAAAGCAATGCCATGAAAAAATCAGGTCAGTTCTGAAAGCCAAAATGGTCCAACCAAGTACTAGCAAGGTGTACCTAATGAAGTGGCCAGTGAGTGTATACTACAGTGTCCCAGTCTAAATCTTTAGGACTGCTCCAATAATAATCACAGTATTTCACTGGTACTCTGATAGACTCTGATAAACTAGAACATAACCAATTTCCTTCTTCTCCTGTTGGGGCTGTTAGAGTAGATTTCACTGTTACATCACTGTTATATTAAAAACAACATTTCTCTGCATAATTAGCAACTACTGTCCTACATAATATAGGATCAAGTAGTTTTCTGCTAATAACACAAGACAGTCTGAAAATCTCAACAGTCATCACAACACTGTTTATTTTAATTACAAAAGGAAGGCTGTATAAACAATAACCTGGAAGAAACTATATGATTTGTGGACAGGTTGTTTCTAGATTATATAACTAACCACATACAAAAGGATACTAGCCTTTATTACTGCAGCAGCACATGACTAAACATAATGACTTATATGTGCAAGAAAAAAGGGAAGGTCCAGAAATTCAGTCATTATCCAGGAAAACAGCAGATTTGCTCGTCGGTCCAAAAGCAAAAGGTGGCGCTGTTGAGCAAGAAAAGTGAATGCACAGAAAAGTTGCTCAGTTGTGAATCACCAGCACTCATCAGCATGACTTTCTTATTTCTGTGAATTTGTTGTGAGTGTTACTCCACAGCTAACCCAGATCAACAGATCCTCCGTCCACACAGTGTTTTCACTTCCTGCCTGAGCTAAAGTCTACATTATTTTATCCTTTGACTGTTTCTAACTAATCTACATAACTACACTGTGACAGGTCAGATGACGATGTACGAAAATTAACATTTGTGATAATTCAACATTTTAGAGACTGTTCAGGAGTCAACATTAAAGAATGGTTTTGTTTGTGAGTCTTTCACACCAGACCATTTATTTATATTAATTGTATTACAAAAGTTGATTTTATAATTGATAATCAGCATTTACATCAACTTGTATGCTTTTCCACATGAGACAGAAAGACTAAGTTCAGCGCGGTTTCCCTGAAATTACAGCAGCCCGTTCTCAGTCCCGAGGTTTAACATCCTGACGATTTGGAGAATGATTTGCTGTGTTTACAGAAAGTCAGTAAAGGTCAGCACTGCTACCTGCTGGCTAACTTGCAAATTATCGCATACATCTGTACATAAAATGTAAAAGCACAGCTTTAAAGTCCATCACTGGTCATTTTGGAAAATGAATCAACAAACTTCTTTATTTTTTTGACTGCACTTTCAACTGGTGTCTATATCCTACCATATCTATCTATAGATAGATATGGTAGATAGATAGATAGATAGATTATATATACACACACACTTGATATAGTTCCATTTGCTGTTTAAAACCTAAATCTAATGATGGAACTATATCAACTATATCAATCAAAATCAATGACAAACAGTCAGATGTTTGTACCCTGTCAACATCAGCAAGTTTATTTATTTGATGATTTAAAAAGAATCACAAAATGATCAGTTCAATAAAATTAAAATCAGAAATGATTCATGAGATTTTCCAACAAAGCAGATGCCTCCGAGAAATGAAACTGCAAACAGAAAAAATACATTTTTAACAAAATCATGAGCAGTTTAGCCAAGCATAAAGCCTCAATGTGGGTGGAAGCGGCAAAATCCAGCTTTAAGTCTAAACTTTACCAAGTAAAAACAAAAATATAAAAAAAACAACAAAGAAACCTTTGGTTATATATGAAGGTCTTTCCAGCACACACCAAGTCATTTCTGGTCTTTGGGTTAGGCTAAAGTGTAACGGGCTAGTAGATGTAGCTAGCAGTTATTAAGTAGCTCCAATCTTCTCAGCAGGAAAGTAAAGCAGCATATTAAAGAACTTTGAGAACTCCAGCCTTACTTTATCAAATTCAATCTTAAACACAGAAATGTTCTAGAGGAACTCAGGTCTGCAACAAAAGCTGCCTGAGCCTGTCCTGCCTATCATGGAGATGCACAGGGTCTACAATTGATTGCAAAGGGGACCACAGCAGTTAGCACTACAGCCTCACAACCAAAAGATCCAGTGTTCAAATTCACTCTAGGATCTTTTCTTGGGGAGTCTGCATGTTCACATATCTGTGTGTTCTCTCTGGGTACTCCTGAATACATGCATGGCTTTATGTAAGCTGGTGATTCTAAACTGGCTGTTGGTATGAACGTCTGTCTCTCTGATGACTTGGATAATTAGGAGAAAATGGACTGAATAACTCTGAGCCCTGCAAACCCCATTTGAGAACCAGTGCTATAAGGGGATATGAGCAGCATGATAACTGCGAAATGTTTTTCCTCTTCCCACACTGACCTTGTTATTGTTCGCTTCTTGCATGTCTTCTGTCAAGGATTCAGAGGACCTATCTGTCAGTTCAATGCTTCGCTACAGCTCCTTATTGTTGCAAGTGCGTGGACAATAAGATTATGCCACACAGCGACGGTCACCTTAAAAGTGCATGAAACAAGGTGCTGCAGTAATAAGGAGAGGTAGTAAGACACTGTAGTTAATGCTGGATGGACCTGGCCCATCCAGGTCATCGTAGTTCTTCAGAACTCTAGAAAGTTCTCGGATGAGAGGTGAAACGTCTTCAAGAAACTTAAGTACAGAAGCTTTTCTTTCCAAGCTCCTTAGATTTAATTATGTTTGATAGAAAATGTTGTCCAGCATAATATAGTGTAGCTTACATAGCTCCTGAGGTTATTGAGGGACTACAGATATGTTCTTGTCCGTCTTGGAACTAGACGTCAGCATCCAGTCAAAGAAACCTTTCAAGACTGAGTGTTGAATACCTTACTATGTGACATTTGACTAATTTTACTTCCATTTTAGCACCTCATCTTCTTTTCTACATCATGTGTTACCATGGTGATGTTCTCTGATAAGATGTGAATGTGTTTCGTAGTACAGAAACTCAGAATAAAACAGAATAATACCCAGATTCTGCTCCATAGTCTAGGCCTCTGGTGTCCTTGCAGTAAAATGAGTGATCCTTCCTGTTTATACTTCACTTTATGTGATCATATGCAAACACAGCCTTTCTTAACATTTGATTTAATTTGTAAAATTCAAAACACTGCTGACATTCCTCTTGCTCGACACAGGAAAAGTTTCTTGCTTAGAGATGGTAATAAATAAAAAAAAAAAAAAAAAAAGACAGCTCTGAGGTGTTACATATCACGATGTAATAAACTTTTCTGGCCCTTACCAGATCTTAAAATTAGGTAAATGCAACATCAGATGAACAAAAACACGACATATTACAACATGACATTGTTTGTTTAATAAAACTAAACCAAAATGCAAAAACAATGTGTAAAAAAAACCAAATGCAGTCTATGAATCAGTAGCTTGTAGAACCACCTTCAGCAGGACTAAGTATGCACTTTAGCAGCCTCAAATCACTGTAGAGGAATTTTAGCTCACTGTTCTTTACACAGTTAAAGGGTTCAGAGCTGGACTTTAACTCTCTGCAACACAAGACCCAGTTTCAGTAAAGACAGACAGATGGCCTCACATTTGAATAGTTTGGTACACAGAGGTGGTCATGGTCGACTTAATGACCACACCACCGTGTCTGACAGCTGACTGGTGTTTCTGCTGATGCTGTGCTTGGTTTTCTCCAAACATGGTGCTGTGCATTATAGCTAAACATCTCCACCTTGGCCGGGTCAGAAGTCTTGTTCAGATACACTTTAATCAACCTAAGCCATGCTGTCACATTGTTTTTAGAAGCAGAAGAGACTTTCTGCTAGCAACCCTTCCAAACAAGCCATACTCGTCAAGTCTTTTTCTGTTTGTTTGTTTTTTGCACTCTCTTTGAACATCGCACAGTCCGACCTTGGGATCATGAGACGTCCACTTCTGGGAAGCGTGTGGCATTGTGTTAACTCACAGGTGAGAGCTCTGGACCTTAAAAATGGTCAAACCTCTGCTTTTATAGAGGTCCACACACATGCTGATGATAAGTTAATCAAATGAATTTGACTAGCAGGTGCTGCTAACCTCCTGCATTTTGGTTTAGCTTCTGTTAAATTGGGACAAAGTGTAGTAGGCCGTGTGTTTTTACACATCCAAAGTTGCCTTTCCCCATTTTTAACAACTGGTGAGGACCAGATGATTATTTTATTATGTCCTGATATAAAAAAAAACCTTAGAATTGAATGAGGATCTGCTTTTTTAACCATTACTACAAACCTGTCTCTTGACATTTCAAACATATACATGACTAATTTTAATTATTTTGATTTCTTCCATTTATCAAAATTAATCTGCCATTAGAAGTTCTTACAAATGCTGTGGTCCTACTGAGGTTTTGCCATTGGTTTCTGCAGGAGAATGTGCTCAGCAAAATCCCACACAGCTCCTGATCCCCTAGAAAGGGGGCAGATGTACTTTGCAGCCTTTGAGGCCAACTCTGGAGCATCCCCGGGTACTGCACTCAAACCTGCCAGCTTCAGCAATTTCTCATCTGCTTGATCAAAACCTGAGAGGGGAACAGAAAAACATAGTGAGGCTAAACTGAAATGATAACTCTCAAGAAATAAGAGTGCAGTTGTTTTACCCATGAATGCCACATGTTTCCAGTCCAGACTCTTGTTCTTCATGACCTCTTGCAAATCGTTCAGCGGCTTCTTTCCCACCTCCATGACCTGGCACCCTGTCCTTTTTTGAAGTTTGGCAGCCAAAGACTGGGCCACAGCGTCATCACTGGAGGTCAACAGTATGACCTTGTGAAACAAGACAGAGTTCAGTTTGTGAGCAATGTTATACATGACGGGTCAGTTTACTCAATTCTGTTCAGACAGCTGATGAAAAAAGCCAACCTCCACTTGTTTTTCCTGCAGCATGTGAATAGCAGATGTGTTTCTGGTATTACTAGACAGAGCGTTGATTCCTTCTGCTAAACATGCAGAAACATTGCAGAACAGCAGGCGGACTACCTTACCGGGGTACCCGTACCTGATTGAGGAAGCATAGATTAAATGAGAAAAAGGAGTCGATAGTTGATTAAAAGCAGACTGAGAGGCATCATATGGAGCGCTTCTCACCTGAGAACCCTCTGTTCTGCAACAGGCCAGTCGATGTCTCCATCTATGTCCACACTGAACTCCGGCAGCATCTCATAGTAGATCGACTTACCGCCCTAGAGAGGTGAAAATGCAAGGGTGACAAAAATATGCAGTTACCTGAATGAAAGATGGTGTAGTTTCATGCACTGGTACTTGAGGCACAGTTTTGCCCCATTACCTGCAGCTGTCCCGTCTTAATGAGATCTTTTGTGGTGAAGTAAAACGAGCCATTCTCACACAGCTCTCCGGGCCAGTCCTGACGCCGCGGCCGGTTCGCTGGGTCCAGATTTATAGCCTCAGTTTTTACATCAGCTAGGAGGAAAGAGGCTCAATTACATAAATTGAAGGATTAAAAGCATATGACTGAATAGAGTTTCAAAAATCAAACATAGTGGAAACTCAGGCTATCATTGCAGCAGCCATGTAACTAAATTTGGAAAGAGGAAAAACATAAAATGAACCTAATAACAGAGTTATCGGTTGTTATCAATTTGATAGTGAGTGCTCATTTTCTGTATTTCATGTATCCAGAATTTTAAAAGCCAAGGCAAAACCTTCATCACTGAGGACTAGGATCTTCATCTCGCCGATCTTTTCATTTTCAGTTTTCACCTTCAGGTAATCCATTCTTTCCTCTATTGGTGAAGTGGTACTAGCTACAACATGAGCCCAAAGCATTCCCGATCCGTACTTGTGTACATAGGTTTTCCACGAAAATGAGAACAGCACGTTGCCACTCCTCAGTCCGCCAGTCTTCCTGAAAGCCTTTTGCAGTTAGACCAGGAGTTCAGATTTCTAGTGAAGAACAACAAGCAACTCTAAAAAGATTTCTTGATCTTCCAGACATCAACTAATGCAAGAGTTATAGTCCTGCATTGCTATAAGTCTTTGACTAGACAGTGAGGATGACTGTGGGAATTTAGGGAGCATAATTCTTTGTTTAATGCAAAGAGCTTTAACTAGAGGAACAGAACAAAAACAGCCAGATGGTTGTTCCTCATATTTGAGGACGGGCCCCTCTAAGATGGTAAACCACTTTAACATGTAAAGTTGGGCCTGCTGTGACAGACAACCTACACACAATACCACCATACCAACTGATATCTAATTAATTAATTGATGTCACTCTAATATCTAGAATTCAAAGGATGTGAGTGATCAGTTGTTTGTTCAGACAGGAGAATATTCGAGTTGCATCGGTAGGATTTGTTTCATCCCAGTTAATAAGTTACTAAGGTGGAGGTCCACTGACACATTCAAAGTAGGTCCACACTGACAAAAAACAGACTTTTGCAGAACTGACAGACTGCAACTTGTAAAGATATGCACATAGATCTATTTAGCAAAACAACAAATAAAACATCAACGACCCAAGACTGTCTAAAATTACTTCAAATAGGCTGTTGTAATGTCATTTAAGATACAATATAATGTCAATATTATTCACTCACTTATCCAAATAATTGAATTCAGGTGTATAAAATCAAGCACCTATTACTACACCTACAGGATGCTACCTGTGCAGCAAGTCCAGTTGTGAAATTTCCTTGCTATTAAATATTTCACAGTCAGCTGTTTGTGGTTTTATATCCAAGTGGAAGCAACTGAAAGACAGCAACTTGCCTACAAAGTGGTAGGCCACATAAAATCACAGAGCAGGCTCAGCTAATGGTGAGGCACACAGTGTGCAGAGGTTGCCAATCACTTCAGACCTCCAAACTTAACATGGCCTGTAGACTAGCTCAAGAACAGTGCATGCTATGAACAACTGTCTGTGAACTCAGCATGCACATAACAGTCAAACATGTGTTAACTTACATAATTCATCTATCTCCTTCCACCGAAACTGGTGTCTCCTGACCACTGAAAAGACGGAGTCATAGCCGTCCTCTGTGATCTTTTTTAAGGCCTCCCTCACATCGAACGGATGGAGGCACGGGGATGTAGCCTGGATGTTGCAAACTATATCCACCTCTGTGAAAACAAAAGCCAAAGAATTTTCAACTGTGTGGCAGAAGAATGATGCTTGTGAAACAACAGCGTAAAAACTGATTCTTTGACACTTCAGCAGTTTTGCGTGATGGGGAGGGGCAGCTGTGGGTTGCAGGTGTACCTACCATTATGGTATTCGAGGAACTCTTGGATAGTTTCTAATGATGAAGTAGAGTCTCTGGAGACTTCAGGACTCCTCTGGTGCACCTGAGCACCCCATGCCTCAGCAACTTTCTTAATCTCGGCGTGGTCCGTTGATACCCACACACTGCGAAAGAAAAGGTGCATTGTTATTGTGTTTATTACATTTCAAATAGGCATGTTGCAACAACAAGAAAGTTGTAGAGAGCCCTCTGGTGAAAAAACTACACAATATAAACACTCATAGCATGGTTGAAGGGTGCTTCTCTTCTTCACGTTTCATTTATCGGACATTATAAAGGCCCATACTGACAGATGGACAAATTGATAACAGTGGGCAAACATATCCACCAACAAATAAATAAGTCGGCTAAGTAACCCCCATCACTCAGACCGCTCACACATGGACTCTATACACACACATAGTCCTTTGCGCTACTTCAAAGCACTTTGTTCTCCAATTTCTCCCTTTCTCTTCTTTTATATATCCCTCTTGATTGTGTATATGACGAATCTGTGGATGCAACACGGAGAGTGGAATATGTAAACAAATCTAACCAGTAATAATAACCCGTAAAAATCAGTTAGCCTGGAACACCGACTCAGAGTAGATTGATGAGCCATTCGTTAATAATTAAAGAGTGCCACCTATAACAAACAGGGAAATGCGCAGTAGGGTACAATGATCATCCCATGTGGATCTAATTTGAACTAGTGGTTCCACAGGGACATGGAGGAGTCTCGAGTCCAGCAGACACAGAGATATGACGCGGTGATAAGGCTCTCTCATCGCTCCTTGCAGCTCCAATTCAGTTTGAAATCACCGTCACACGTTTGCAACGTACCTATCAAACACTTCGGAGTCCACAGCAGCCCTCAGCACCCATCCCATGAGGGGGACACCGGCTAAGGGCTTGATGTTTTTAAGCGGAATGCCTTTGCTTCCCCCCCGTGCCAAAATGAGAGCAGCTACATGTCTCTTCTGGTTCTTGTTGGAAGGAGCAGCTACTTGTCTCTTCTTCTGTTTCATGTCGGAAGAAGCAACTCCGTCCGCATCGTTGTCATCGTGTCTTCGCTTAGCGGACATTAAAGCGGTTCTTGTGGTTAAAAACAGACTTTTGGGGCAAAAGGGAGGAAATGAAGCTGCTGGAAACAAATTCTTCTTCTTCTTTATAGGGTTTATTGGCGGTTAGCAAACAGCAAAATGGTGCATTACCGCCACCAACTGGCGTGGAGTGTGGACCGAAATGACAAAAAAAAAAATCCTCCCAAACAAACGAGTCTGCCTTAAAAACGAAAATATGGCCTGCTAGCTTTCACTCATTGAGTTCTTGCGAAATAAATCAACCAAGTCCAGTTTTACTTTAATATCGTCAAGCTTTTTGATCAGTTGTCTTCTTTCATCATCATGCAATAAAACATGCAGTCACACTCCCCTGTACGGTGCAATGTGTTATTCAAACCAGTGTGTCCGAATCTAAGTGGAGATATAACCGTCTCCTCGCTCCTGTGCTTCTCATTTCTCCTAGTTTCCTTTGGATTTTGTAAAACCATCGCCCTTTCCTCTCTTCCTCCCATTGCTTTTGCCACCTTTCTTTCATTTTGTGCCGTATTATACTCTTGATCTCCAGCCTACTAACACTAACCTCCATATCCACCATCAGTCCTTGTTGCTGGAAATAAGAAATAAGACCAAAGGGTTTTATACCCTCTTCTTAACAATAACAAATGAGTCTGTCTCAGAAAGCAAAACATGTCCTGATAAATTTAATTTCTTTTGAAATAAATCTACAAAGTGTAGTTTGATTATCATGTTACTGAGTGTAGCGGGGCGTGGCCTGTGGTGCCCTGCAAGGAAGGCGGACGTACCTTTTTGTGACTTACTACTACCTCTTTGGAGTTACAACCCAAATGCATGAGATATCAATGGAAAGCCCAGGATGTCCCCTATTTCGTACATCAGGACATATTAGTCTTCTGTATGTACTTTACAAAAGACATAAACGAATAAGCTCAGAATATTGAGATATTACAGTCCCATTTTCCTGTATGGCTCTTTCCTGTGAAAAATAACCTGCTGCCCAAATCTAAGTTGTGATTTAACTGACTCATCTCATCTCTGCTGTTTTCCTTTGGATTTTGTAAAACCATCTTCCTTTTCTTTCTTCGTACCATTGCTTTTGCCACCTTTCCTTCATTTTCTGCTTTATTATGCCCTTTTTCGTTGTCCCGCTGACACCAATAACCACATCCTCTGAGAGACTTTTTGTGGCTTTCATTCCCTTTAACTCCACAGTGTGCTGGTACCCAAAAAAATGTCTCCTTAAGCCAAATCAAGTGTTTTGTGAATTTCTATCAGGATGTCTGCTCTGCTGTCTGAATTACAGCACTGTAAACCGGTTAATGATGAACTTGACTCTAGGCATATCACTGTTCTTTATGGCCTTGCGTCTTCTCTATTGAGTAGGTAAAAAGTATTGAAAGCATTTCTCCTGTGTATACTGATGCCCCAACCAGAGGCCGATATACTGGGGTGGCGTGTGGCACCCAAGTTTTGCATATGACAATATTGCTTATTAATATAAGCTAGCACTAAGACTTTGAGCTTAGCTACAATTAACACAGAATATGAATTCAAAAACTGCATATATTGCATTATGTTACTGTCTCCCTTTTTTAAAAAAAAAATAAAAAATGGTTCAGCTCATATCTGAAACTGCATTATTTCCATATTTATATAAATATAGAAACATTTTTATTTCTATATTTATTTATTAATCAACATCATGGGCAATTTAGATTACAACAGAGGTGCTTGATTGCTAAACTCTGGAAAAGCCATGAAGGTGTGAGCTATTAACCTAATAAATCATGAAAAAATGAGGTTTGTTCATGACAGTGCATATTTTTGTCATTTTTTGTAAATTTAAGCATGAAAAAAAAAGATTATTTCTGTGTATGTGTATACTTGCTGTACTTGATGTATTTTAACCAATGATATAGTACACAAAGAATATAACACCTGCATATGTGTAAAAAAAATAAATAAAAGGCTTTGATTTTGTCACCCTAAGAAACTTTCTCTAGATCCGCCACTGACCCCAACACTGATTCCTGCTTTGGCATGAAAACCATGCGCAACAAATGCCATTCCAGCTGGGTTTGTTGGCTTTGGTGCATATGTATATATTTGGACATAACTGTAAAACTGACCCATGCATGCAAATTTAAAATGATACTCACTGTCCACACAGAGCTCTTTATCCCTCCTTCCTCTTCCCAGCAGGGTTTAAGCACATCTTGCTCTTGTCCGTGTCAACTGGCATTTCTCCGTCTACCTGTAACCCTACTGCTGGGTTGTTTTAAATTATTTTTGGTATTAAAAGATTATTGCAAACTCTTCTCTGATCATCTTTTTTGTCCTACACTTACCTTCACCCAGTGTTGGGAAGGTTACTTTTAAAATGTATTCCATTACAGATTACAGAATACATGCCCCAAAATGTATTCTGTAACGTATTCCGTTACGTTACTCAATGAGAGTAACGTATTCTGAATACTTTGGATTACTTAATATATTATCATGCTGTTTACAACTACGTGAATGTACTATTGCTGTGTGATTTATTACTATTACTGAAGGTCCGCGGCTCCGAACCATAGTAAAGGGACCTCTGACTAATACCTGGGTTCCGTGTGGGGCTCGTAGCCGAAAAATAGCTTTACTTTGTTGTGTGGGTCAACTTTGCTAGCGAGAGACAGAGAGAGGCGTTGAAAGGCTGCTCCAACGGAACTTATTGTTTTTGGAGGAAAACACGAGCACAGTGTACAGTCGAGTCTTAATAGCTGACTTACAACTGGGCTCGTCAGGCACTCTTCTTGGATGCAGTGGTTATTATTATATTTACATGCTTCCAGCTCCCGTTTCTGCTCGATGACAGCTCGTACTTTTCCTTTTTCTCCCTCCCTCGCTCACAGACACATAACGGGTATGGCAGTCCATTCTCCCTGCAGCACGGACTACACTGCCTATGATGCTACATTCTTTAGAGCTATATCTGTAGCATTCTGCCTATTAGCTTAGCACAACAACAACAAAAAGGCGCTCTCTCACCCAGGGAACACGCAGAGAGAGAGCGTCACCCTGTAACCATGGCAACCGTAACGCTGCAGCCTGGAACAACAGAACATAGCTGTCAAACAAAACCCAAACAGTCCTGACCCGCGACAATATGAAACAGGAAAGTACCGTCCTGTAATCAATTTATTTCAACAAAGTAACTGTATTCTAAATACCACCTTTTTAAACGGTAACTGTAACGGAATACAGTTACTCATATTTTGTATTTTAAATACGTAACGGCGGTACATGTATTCCGTTACTCCCCAACACTGCCTTCACCTGAGCTATTTTCCTCTATGAACTTCGTTTGCTGCTCCGTGTTCCTAAAAACTTCCTTCCTCTCTTCTGCTTCTCCCACTTCCCAATCCTCTCCCGCCATGAACCGTCCTATCACCATGCCGCCGCCTATCCACGGGGCAATCCCTGTCTCACTAATGCCAACCGGCAAAGCCCGTGATCCAAACGCCCAAAATCCATGGCTTCAATTTGTAGTCGTTTTAATCTCGCGTTTCTTTCTACCTTCAGCGTCCAAACTCTTAATACCGGCGCTGACTGACCTTAAAATCCAGGAAGCATGTCAAAGCAGTCATCCCCAGTGTGCACGCGCCTTCTAGTGGTCCACGAAGGTACTGCAGGTGGCCCGCAGTAAAGACAGAAACGATTGCATATTTATATACATGTATTAATTTATATAAAAATCGACTTAATGCTGCTTTCTGATGTTACATTCCTCTCACCTGAATTTCCTTTACACTGTAGTTTGTTTGGGGATGACACACTGGCCTTATTAAATCCCCTCAGTCAGTTTGCAGATAGGAGCTTTAGTTTGTATCAATTTTGCTACATCTGGCATTTTTGGTGCAATTTATTGCTTCAAAATTGAATATGGAATTAATCCAGGTTTTTGAAGAAAAAAAATTCCATGCAAAAATCATGCCAATTGCAAAAGTCGCCATCAAGTGTGGGATTTACTGAGGAAATGCTCTGCCCCCACTGCTGTGCTACATAGGTCTGAACACCCTCACCGAGATAACTGAAAAGAGTGGCTACACATACCGATTATGGAATGGAGCAGTCTTTAGCCACATCCTCTCTGACATCAAGATGTATGCCAGGAGGGAACGAGTTACTGATTGACTGATCCACACCACTAGTATGGATGCCTACCCTTACATGTGAGAAATGTGTTCACCTGAAGCATGATTGCATACTCCCTCCCTTCAGTGGTGGTGGGGATGAATAGAATAAAAGCATTTTATTTTATACTATTTTCATATTCATCTTTGGAGGACACAAGGCCCTGGGTTGGCTAAGCATTTGACCTTGTTAGTGCCCAAGTTCAAAGCTAACCTTGAAAAAAATTTTCAAGAAATTGTATAGAGTAATACAACATCACAGTGATGCCATAACTACCTGAAATTATCATATTTTAATTGAAACAGGCGGATGTCAACATGTTGTAATGAAAACATCCCAAAACATCCAAGTATTAGTTTAGCTCTTGCCCTTCAAGGGCAGTTGTGCTCTCTGGGTGCTCTTGTTGTTATAGTCATTATGTAATATTCCCTCATACCCCTCCTTTAGGCTACATGCATTTCTCTGTAGTGGATCATTAATTTATCCCTTTTATCACAAAGCCATCGGACACTTGCTGAACAGGACTTGCAGACAACACCATTCATCCATGCCAAAAATTAAATATTGACTCAAGCATCCTAGTCAAAGGCACACACCTGCAGTGCAAACAGAATTTAGAAAGGCACCACTCTGTGTGGGAAACATAAGAACAGGGCACTGATAAAGACAAACATCCAGGAGAATAAATGAGAAGGAAAAGTAAGAGCTGGTCTGAAAATCTGAAGCTGGTCTGAAATCCATAATAAAGAAAAAAGCTTCAAATAAATTAACTGACCACAGATCATGTGCTGGGCTGTTTTAGAAAGCAGTTAAAAAAAAACTTCAAAACAATGAAGGTACGTACTACAAGAAAAGGCTTTTGTGTTTCTGTTCATGGAGTGAAACTATGGAACAGTCTGAATATGGAATTAAAGCAATGTCCAAACATAAAACTGTTCAAAAAAAGTTATAAAAATATGATCTTCTCGAACTATAAAGAAAAGGAAAATATTTAAATTAAGTGAATGTCTCTATTTAAAAAACAAACAAACAAAAAAAAAACTCATGATGTGATATTATAGTATATATTATATCAGAAATCTGTTCACTATTTTTATTACAAATTATATCAGTAAGGAAGCTGACTAAATATTAACTGATAATTTATGGCAAAGGGGTGGGATTAAATAAGTGTTTACTTCTTCCCACTCCCTTTCAACATGTAAATTAATCAGAACATTTTTTTTGTATGTAATTTGTATAGTATTTTTTTTCTTTCTTATTTTCTTTTCTAAATGTACTTGTATATTGTTCACATGTTGAAATCAATCAATCAATCAATCAATCAATCAATCAATCAATCAATCAATCAATCAATCAAAACTTCTGAAATGTGTATTGACTGACCTTAAGATGTAACTGTGTAGAAATTCTAGCTAGAATTACCGGTTTTCCTCTCATAGCAGCTGGACAGAGGGAAATAAAGCGAAAAGCCTCTGTTTGAATCCAGTGTATACAGAAATATGAATCTATTTAGATTTTTAAAAGAGACAACCCCATTTCCTTTCATTGATCAGGATATTACATCTGATTTTTAAAAAAATGTGTACTTCATCGTCTCATGGAGTGTTTTTACTAATCTTTCTGGAAGCAGCCCTGTAGAGACTCCAGCAGGTTTGATTTTCAACCATATCTCCAAACACACACAACCTCAGAGAGACTTTCTTATAGATTAGTAATTTACACCTCACACCTCACATTGTTAGGTGCATCTTTTCATTTACTCGTTAACCCAAATATCTAATGAGCTAGTCACATGGCACAAGTGGTCAACGCAGCCTGTTTAGATTCAAACCCAGCATCAAAATGAGGAAGAAAGGGAACTTTGAACTTGACATGGTTAGTGGTGTGAGTATGTCAAAAGTTTACAGAGGATGGTCTGAAAAGAGAAAATTTCCAAAATTGAGGAATTGTTGATGCCAGAGGTCAGAGGAGAGGGGCCTGATTGCTTTGAGCTGACAGGAAAGCAGCAGTAACTCGAATAACCACTCATTTGGTTCAGAAGAGCATCTCTGGTCTGGTCTGGTCAACAGCAGCAGAAGACCACACCAAGTGCCACTCCTGTCAGTTAAAAACAGGAAACCCGGGCTACAATTGATACAACCTCACCAAAGCTGGACAATAGAAGACTCGAAAAACTTTGCCTGGTCTGATGAGTCTCAATTTCTGCTGATACATTTGAATGGTAGGGACAGAATTTGGCATAAACAAAATCAAAGTATGGATCCATCCTAGCTTTTATCGATAGCTCAGGCTGGTAATGATGGTGTAATGATGTTGATAGATATTTCATGGCACAGTTCAGGTCTCTTAGTACCAATTGAGCATCATTTAAACACCACAGCCTACATGAGAATTGGTTGCTGACCATGTCCATCACATTTGTTCCACAGTCACCAGATCTCAGTCCACTAGAGCACCTTCGGGATGTGATTGATCAAGAGAGTCTCATTGTGGATGTGCAGCCGATAAATCTGCAATAACTGTCAGCTGCTGTCATGTCAAGTGCCACAAAGAAGCTCCAACCTGGCAAGGGTGTGCCTAATAAAGTGGCTGGTAAATGACATTTGCGGATGCACCTGCAGTCATCAGGCAACTTGCACAAAAAATGAATGATAAACAGCACAATTGTCACTTTTGCTGTATTGGTTCTTCATGCAGAAACAACAGAATGTTTATGATCTGTCATATTGAAAAATCACATCAGGGAAGCTGGATAGAAAGACAAATAGCTCTCTTTCCCAAAATAACTGGGAACTGTAGTTTTTACCAAAAAGGACTTCAAGTGCCTTTTACTTAATGAGTGCTTTAAAGAATATTTGCCACTATAAGGCTTTGGATTGCTGACAATAGGCTAAGTGTTTTCAATTTCTGTGCATTTTGGGATTAAATTAAATTAGAGCTAAAAAAAAAAAAAAAAAAAGGATTTGCCATTACGTCAGCATTTGTTAAGAATTTAGTTTCTGTATTCAATCATCGTTTCTGGTGTCTCTGGTGTCTCCAGTTTATTTTTAAAAATGTTTGCTGGTAACTTGCTTTGTTTCTCTTCCTCACCTTTGTTCTCCTTCCTTCATCATTATTGGTTTCACCCAGCCAGAGTAGTTTCACTTACACTTCTTTGCACTTTCCAGTCAGTCGTGTGTGTGCAATTTTGTTCCTCCAGCTCCTCCCTGTGAGTTTATCCTGTGTTCAGTTGTCTGCATGCCACAGGGATGAGTTTGTCCATTTAAAGCTCTCAATGAATTGATGACGGTTTAACTTATGAGGAGATGAGAAGGAATTATTGGTTAGATCAAAAGGTTAAATCCTTGCCAGATAGCTCAAAGTTTATGCCATTTACGCACATCCTTAAAGGAAAGTAGTAAGGCCTTTTAAGGGAACTGAAGACTTCTTTATAGGAATATGACACCTCTTGTAAAAATAAATGCAGTAAGAATCATTAAAATAAAATTTAGACGTTTAGGGTTTTTAAAAAAATATGATTAAATAAAGTATTGGACCTCCTTACAACTGTATAGTTTACAAGGTTAGGTGTCTGTGAAACAGGACTCTGGGTATCCAAATGAAAATCAGTGAGCCTGAAAGTTTTTAACTCCCTGCATAACTTTGGAGAGTAAACTCTGTGAGTTTGATGTTTGCTGAAGGGGAAAACACTCTTAATAGTAAAGAAACATCTCAGTAGAGGTGGGCCCAGAGATGTACTGATAAAGCAGGCTGGTCTAGTTAAGCACAAAGATTAAAAATGTGCTGGGGGGGCTTTGGCAAGCAGAGAATCGACCCAGCATGTAGGACTTGCAAACAGACAAAAACTTAAAATGACAGCTTTTATTTTCTTAGCAAAAGGCAAAGAAAACAAAAGCAAACACAATAACAGAGCAGACCAGACCAACAGACAATGAGGCTGGACATGACAAAGAGATATAAACACAGTAGGAGAGTAGGGCAGAGTGGACACACCTTGGAGCACAGCTGAACAGACGCTAACTGTTAAGACAGGGATAGCAAAAAGGAACAGCACAAGAAAGGAAGTGACTAACACAGAAACCTTGACTAAGACATACGAACAAACAGGGAACTCAGACAACAATGGAGACCATACACCAGACAGGCACGGGACCCGACTGGGGAGACAGACTTCGAATCACAAAAAGAGATTAGACTAGAGAGTAAACAGACCGCAAAAAGTTTATATAATTCATGATCAGGGAAAATAACAACATACTAATATTACCAAGACTTAACATAAGATACTAACTCTAAATTACTGGACCCAGGACCATGAAAGAAAACAATAAGCTGCTACACAATAACAATGGACACAATCATTGTACATTTGCCAAAATACCCACTTGTAAAAACGATGTTACATATATTTGAAATTGATTTCAGATAATACACAAACGTATTGCATTCGTACATTCACAACTAATATCATCGGTGTGTCTCAGTTTGCATAGTTCTTTTAGTTCACTTTGACTTGTGTGTGACAGAAAGATGATCTTTGGCACAGTGTTACTAGAGACAGGTCACTATATCCAACATCATATTCCTGCGTTGGGAGCCTCATTGTCAGCATGCTGGACGGGCACAGAGGCCTCCTCATTACCAGTGTCAGTTAGAATGTGTCTTTATTGTCACTGTAATGTTTAACATGTGCAACTTCATATAGTGCAAAGATCTCAACAGTGCAAAGATCACTCACAGCGGTCATAAAAAACAAAACAAAACTATAAGCTACATAAGATATAAAAACAGAAAAAAATTACAACAGCTATTCCCAACCCATTTGTGCACAGAGCAGATTCAAATAGATGCTGCTGTGTTTAATGCTCGTAAATTGATGCCCCATTAAAGAAGATTCAAGTCATGTGAATAATAAGCTCTTTATGGAGGACAAAACAATCTCAGAGAGACTTGTTCTTCCTGAGGACCCCCAGGAAGTATAGTCTCTGCTATGTCTGCTGTGATGTTTACACTCCAGGTTAGATCCTCTTTGATGTAAAGTCCCTGAAACCAGAGGTCTGTGACCCTCTCCACAGTCCCCCGATGATATTTAAAGCAGCGGTCTCCAACCTTTTTTGTGCCACGGACCGGTTTATGCCCGACAATATTTTCACGGACCGGCCTTTAAAGTGTCGCGGATAAATACAACAAAATAAAACTAGTACCGGTACCGAAAAAAAGAAGATTTATTCATAACACACGTGAAAAGACCCAGGAAAACAGAGTTAACGATAAAAAACGATAACAAAATAACGCTGAAAACCGATAAAAACCCTGAAAACCATACATTTCACACCCGAGCCTCAACTCTCGCGGCCCGGTACCAAACGACTCACGGACCGGTACCGGTCCGAGGCCCGGGGGTTGGGGACCACTGATTTAAAGGCTTATTGTCTTGTTTTTTTCTTCCTGAAGTCAGTGATCAGTTCTTTTGTCTTGGATGTATTCAGGACCAGGTTGTTATCTCTGCATTGCTGACACATTTAAAGCCGTTTAAACATTTTGTAGCCTTCATTTTTTCATTCATCCATTCATTTTAAGAGATTTACTAACAGATAATAAGAAATAAATGTCATTGACCTGACTTAGGAGGTGTGGAAATCCTGATTATCTGGTTGTACAGGTGGAATTGGTGACATTTTTCAGTCAGGTGTGTTTGTCGGTGCAGGCAAGTGGAGACAAGTGGAGACACAAAAAAAGCAGGATTTATTCCTGTCAGTTAATTATTTGTGCATCCTTATCTTCTTTGGGACTAAGACATAAAGAGGGGAATCAAGAATATGCAGTCTATGAAATGAGAAAGGGCAAGGAAATGACACACGGCAAAAAGGGCAAAGCAGTGGCAAGGCAACACTCAAGGCACAGGGACAGTTTGGCAGTTAGTTCTGTCTTTAAAGGCGTGACCTTTGATGCAAATGAACAAACCTGATTTGCAACTTTCATATACAAAGATTTTCATTGTATAAACTTCTAATAAAACAAGACAAAAGCATCTGCACTAAGAAATTCTAGCGATGAGAGTTTGGCACTTATAATATCTTGAAATAAACTCCATGCACATTTAAGCCTGTTTGTTTTTCAGTGGGCATATTTTAGATGCAGGTGATTCGGTCCCAGGCTGCTCCAGTCTGCATGCCAAATGTCCTTGGGCAAGATACTAACCCCATGTTGCTCTCTATTCTGAACGTGTATGAATGTTAGATAGAGCACTTAAGAGCTTAGAAGAAGTGCTTGTATGAATGGGTGAATGAATTAGTTGTATAAAGCAGTTTGAGTGCTCAGACAGAGTCATAATTAGTGACGTTTACATCCAGAAGTGTTTCCCATGAAATTTAAGCAAAGGTATTAAGAAGTGTTGTCCCCCTCATCCCCAGACTCTGCATACTCCACGGAAGACATGCAAGTAGGATTAGGAAGGTGCTCAAAGTATTCCTTTCAACACCCAACCAGAAGTCACTGAGGCAATTAAACAACTTCTTGGTGGCAGGGCCCCTGGGGTGGATGAGGTTCGCCCTGAGTTCCTGAAGGTGCTGGATGTTTATGGCTGTCTTGGTTGACATGCCTCTACAATGCTACGTGGAGATCAGGGGCGTGGTGGAACTGGAGGGTATGCTCCAACTATAGGGGGATCACACTCCTCAGCCTCCCTGGGAAAGCCTATGCCAGAGTGGTGGAAAGGAGAGTCCGTCTGTTAGTCGAACCTCAGGAACAATGCGGTTTTGGTCCTGGTCGTGGAGCACTGGACCAGCTTTTTACACTCGCAAGGATACTTGTGCAAGTTTTCCTAAGCAGTCTACATGTGTTTTGTGGACCTGGAGTAGGCATTCGACCTTGTCCCTCTGAGTGTCCTGTGAGAGGTGCTTCGGGAGTACAGTGGTCCCTTGCTATAACGCGGTTCACCTTTCATGGCCACGCTGTTTCGCAGATTTTTTTTGTGTGCAATTTTGCATGTTTGTTTTTTTTTCTTACAGCGCATTGTGTTCTGCATCCTGGTCGGCTGTAGACCATTGTCAATCAAGCTCCTCCATGCCGTGTCTCATGTCCAGTACAGAATGCGTTCAGCTTGTCAAATTTACATAAATCTTTGATCGCTAGCAGTGTGACTCTGAAGTGCTGCACTGTGTGTCTGTGAGTTTTCTCCCCAACAAACACAACAATGTCGACGAAACGTTTTGCACCGTCAAAGGCACCTTTGGTAGCATCCAAAAGGCGGAGGAAGATGCTAACCATCGCACAAAAAGTTGGACTTCTTGATATGCTAAAGGAAGGTAGAAGTTACCATATTTTTTGGACCATAAGGCACACCGGATTATAAGGCCCATTAAGCAAAACATAACAGTTAGATAAGTCAGACTTTACTCAACTGAATCTTCTTGCTTCCTCTACTTCTGTACCAATGATTCATTAATGTTGAATTTTCACGCGCTACTCTATTCCCATGTTCTAGACCTGAAAACTTTGATCTTTGGTTTCATTCTATAATACTGAACTTATTTTTCTATGAAGGTTTGAACTTTGAGAGTTTTTAAAGAAGAGAGAAAAGTGTGAAAATGTTCATATCTGTCTGAGAAAAGTGTATAAAGTGTGTACTGTGGGGTTTTTCAGACTTACAACATCTATAATAATTGTAAAAAATAAAGCTGGCTACTTCGCGGATTTCACCTATCGTGGGTTATTTGTGGGCTGGCAATAAGTCGGACTCAACCAGAAACGAGTCAGAAATGAGATCATGTCTGTCACCAATTCTGTTTGTAATTTTTGAGGACAGAATTTCAAGGCATAGCCAAGTGGTGGAAGGCTTTCACCACTTTCAGATTTGGCATTGGAAGACACTGCCAAATCTGAGGCCATGGTCCTCAGCTGGAAAAGGGTGGAGACCAAAATTGACCCGTGCCAGAATTTCTTTTGGCAGAGAAATTGTCCGATGTTCAAAATAACATTAGCAAATGCCATGAAGTGTTGAGTTTTTGTGATGACCTAAATTGTCTTTGTTCAACTACATTCCTGTTAAGAAAATGGATAACGATGACAATACCCAAATTTGTTTTGTTAACTTGAAATACAAGGAAATGAATTTTATTAATTTAAAAATAATTATAAAATAATCACAATCCAGTCAATTTAAAACCAGAGAATGATTTAAAAGACATTTAACCAAAACAAGCACAGGAGAAAAGCAATGCAAAATTATTGAATAACAGAATTAAAAATGGAATGAATACACCTTTACACATACACCTTACCCCACCTTACCCCCCTCACAAGACCCCCTCACAAACACTGATAAATTCTTATTTTTAAAGAATACGTTTGCTTTCTTACCCTATTCTAGAATAATCTAGCGTATACTACAGTGAGGAGAAACCTAGCTAAGCATAAAGCCTGCAAAAAGAGGAAAGTGACAGAATCCAGCTAGCTTCACCTCCAAACCTTACTAAGAAACCATCAAACTTCAGTTTTATTTAAGGCATTGCCCTTATGTTTGAAGCAGGGCAGCAGGGGATATCAGCGGCATAAACAACAGATGCATGATAACTGTGATATGTTTTTGAGTGGAGAGGTGATAGAGGACTTCATTTCTTTTTCACATCGACCTTGTAATTATTTGGATTTTTGCATGACTTCTTCCCAGGACTTGGAGGCACTATCTGCCAGTTTCGAAAAGAAAAACATAACAGTGACTCCATCTGTAGATTTGTGATTACAGAGAGATCTTACACGGTAGCTTCAGAGTTGACCCCAAACATTGTTTTCTAGTACAGTCCTCCAGTGTCCTTGTAGTAAATGTGACAGTTCAGTGCAGCCTTGCTAGTGCTAGCTTAACGCGTTATGTTTACATTTGGTGCTTTACTTTGTGTGATGGAATTCAACCCTAACCTAAATTAACATCTGATTTAACGTATGAAATTCAAAGCGTTGTCAAAATTTCTTCTTTTATTCCATGTGCAAGAATCCTATTCATAGTGTGTGTGTGTGTGTGTGTGTGTGTGTGTGTGTGTGTGTGTGTGTGTGTGCGCGCGCGTGGGGAGGGGGGACAAACACCTTCACTGCATGAGGTCCGGGTGCAAGTTTCTTTGCTTTAACCCAGCTACTGCCAAGTCGGACATGAATGCCAGGGAATATTTTTGACCAGGTTTATTAAATCAACCGAAAAAAAACTTCTATTAGTGTTAAAAATGACCACAATTTTGAGAACCTAAGAGGTCAAGTACATTGCTTAGCCATAGTGAAAAAAAAGACATTTTTTTAAGAAACTATAAAAAGTTAATACCTAATTCAATGTTTACAGTGCATAGGAATGTCAAAGTATTACATATAGTAGGACTGCATAAGTTCAATGTAAGCATAGAATTAGTTCACTTAGTCTTTTTCTTGTACATTTTAAACCAAAGTATAACGTGAATTCTTAAGACTTTAGTTTAACAAAATAACTATTATCCCTTCCTGGATCGACACAATATTGTAGCTATAAAAATGAAAAATATTTTTACTGGGATGTTATATTTTGGGTCAAGGTGCTTACATTCCTTACTTTGCACCATGTAATCACATGACTGTTTGCTTTTCTGTCAGATGCAGTATGGTTAGTGAAATATCCAGTGATGCTTGGTTCAGACCTTTCTTTACTTTTGGGTCACACATGACCAGCTGCCTTGGTTGCCTCAAGTGGTGCAACAAGTTTGTTGTTTGGACCTTTAGTGGGAACAGTTTCCTTGTAGTTTATTTAAAAAAAAAAAAAAAAAAAAAAGTGTTTTATAATGTGTTAATGTGTTTTGCGTTTATGTACGGACCACGTGACTTTTTTGATGTCCTGATATATAAAACCTTAGATTGAAAGAGGGTGGGCTACTGTAAATCTGGCCTCAATATTTCTAACATGCATGTGCATCGTTTTGTTTTATTACTCTCAACCTTTTCCAAGTAGACTTCTTTTAAGATTAGAAGTTGTGGCGGTCGATGCGGTCGTGCTCCCTCTGAGATTTTGCCATTTGCTTCTGCAGCCGAATGTGCTCGGTGAAATCCCTCACGGCTCCCGATCCCCCAGCACAATGACAGATGTACTTTGCAGCCTTTTTAGCCACAGCTGGAGCATCGTTGGGTACTGCACTCAGCCCTGCTAGGTTCAGACATTTCACATCTGCTTGATCAAAACCTGAGAGGGGAACAGAAGATCATTAGTCCTTATAATAATTTACTTAAACAAGCTGCAGAGATTGGCTGCACAAACAAAAACAGTCAGACATCTTTAATTGTTAATTTGTTGCCAGACACTATTCAGATTTGATTAAAACAGCAAAACACTTTAACATAAATGTTAAATACACCACTTTTTAAAGCAGTAGCCTCAACATGTTTCCAATTCCTGCCAATTAAACTGTTAACAAATAAAAATACAGTCGTTTTACCCATGAACGCCACATCCTTCCATTCCAGCTTCTTCTTCTCAACGATTGATTGCAAATCATTCAGCGGCTCCTTTCCCACCTTCTCGACCTTGCACATTATCCTATCTTCAAGTTTTTGAAGCAAAGCTGGGTCAATGAGGTCTTTCTCTGTGGTCAACAGTATGACCTGGTGAAGCGAGACAGAGTGCAGTTTTGTGAGCGACGTTCCACAAGATGGGCCAGTTTACGTAATTCTGTTCAGACAGTCGAAAAAATCCAACCTCAACTTGTTCTTCCTGCAGCATCCGAAGCCCAGTTGTGTCTCTGGTGTTGACAGACACCATTGCCTCTCCCGACACAGGCATAAAGATCTTTCCATCAGTTAAACAGCCGGAAATGTTGCAGAACATTAGGCGGACCACCTCTGGTGTGTCCTTACCGAAGTAACCGTACCTGATTGGAGAAACATAGGCTGCATTAGGAAAGGGAATGGATAGTTGATTAAAAGCTGACTGGTAGACATTATTTTCGGCGCTTCTCACCTGAGAACCCTCTGTTCTGCCACAGGCCAGTCGATGTCCACGTCTATATCTACGCTGTACTCTGGCAACATCTCATAGTAGGTTAACTTACCGCCCTACAGAGGTGAAAACACAAGCATGACTTAGATGTATTGTTACACAAAGGGTTTGGAAAAGCCGTGGAGCTGTCACAGTCCAATTTGGTCCTTTGGTTTATCACAGATTTTTTTCCCCTTGTTGGGTACCAGCCAGATCTCTGTCCTTATGTTTTGGGTTTTGTTTTTTGCCAGATTCTTCTCCTAAATACATCAAACTACACAACAATTAAAAAGAGAAATACGTAACACTCTGAGTATCAAATGAAATCGAACCCAATATCAGTTTCAGTAAGAATCCCACAAAAATAGAGCACAACTAACTAAACTTTCAACACAGGAAATCCAGCTCAGAAAGTCTGTTTTTTCTTTACTTCCTCCCACAGTTAAGTTCAGCTTCTTATTCAATGACACGTTTTTTCCTATAAACATAACATTGTTCCTGTTTTAAGCAGACTTTTTCCTGCAGTCCAAGGACTCCTTTTCATAATAAAGAGTCTGGAGATTTCAAAAGGTTGCAGACAGCATGCCCAGATATTTTTCCAGCAAAAGGGATTGAACAATCTCTTTGACAACTTAGCTGATGAAATCTGATCCATTTGTCATCAATCTCATCTGCTGCTGATTTATAGGTGTGTGTTTAATGTTGGTGCCAACCAGGAATAAAAAAGGCACGATTTAACTGTTGGGCATTGGGGCTGTTTTTTCAGTCATTATAAAGACATTATAGTCATTTTAAACCATATATGCACCACCACCATCATCACCACCACCTTTACCTGCAAGTGCCCTTCCTTTTCAATGATCTCTTTTTTGATGAAGTAAAATGAGCCATTCTCACACAGCTCCCCTGGCCAGTCCTGACGCCGCGGCCGTTTGGCTGGCTCCAGATTGAATGGCACTGTTTGCTCACCAGCTAGAAAGAAGCAGGATCCATTAATAACAATGCAAACTCCTCTTTCCATTAAGTAGTTATTTACACAGAGAAGCTGTCTGCTTCTTGATATAGTAACCAGTGTGTGAGTGAACTGAGTTTTTAAAAAGACATTTAAGGGAAATTCATGTCATCATAGTAGGTGGGTGACCAAATCTGTGAGAAATGTGTTAAATTCTGTAGCTTTGTTTGTTTGTATGTCTTTTATCATATACATGTTAAGAGTTGTATTGATCTGTTCATAAAACTAATGAAAAAAGGAAACACGAGTGTGCACGATGAAGAAGGATGAAAAGGATATTCCAGTAAAAGGAACAACAGTCACGATCTATACCTCCAACAACCAGTTTATGAGTTAACCTTTAAACTGGTTGTAAACCTGGAGGTAGGTGTGTAACCAAGTGCACTGACAGGTTGTGTGCGTGTGGGTAATTACAAACACAACCTAGAAATACATGCATGTGCCAAAGTGAAATGACTTTATGCCAAGTAAAACAGGATGCATGGTTCAAAATGTCTTATTGGTGATAAGTAAGCAAGTGAAAAGGAATTAACAACTAAATTAGGACTTAAAGTTTGATTTTATGATTCACCGCATCAGGATATATTAGCACTCCGTATGGTGACAATAGGAACTTAAGAGTCTTTTAGTTCTTGTCTGAGGGGATTCACTGTTCCTGCAAAAATCCTTCACTTCTGTGAGATTCTGGGTCTTTCATGCCTCTTTTAAAATACAAAAGTGTGGGACTAGTCAGCTAGATTTTTAAATGTTAGCTGTTATTAGTTTTGTTTTATTAATGTACAGCAGCAGTTTAATGTTCAAAGTTACAATGCCACCAGCCACTACCTGGAGCTGCGCACCTGACGGATGGCTGCACTCCTCTTTGGCACTCTGTGTGAATGCAAGATATAAATGAAGAAAAGTGGAAAATGAACTAGTGACAGCCGTGATGACCGGTGATGTTTTGGATTATTATTAGTATAACTATGGAGAGTGAACAACATTGAAAAGATCAGTGTCTTGTTATTTGTTTAAGCTATCAACATACTGGGAAATGATGTAAGTACCTGACTTTTGTTTTGTTACATGAATCTGCTGCATCTGATTTAGGTTGGTAAGAAATGTCAGGCACAGTGTGCAGTGACTTAATTATTGGTACCTCTTTTAACTCAGCCAAAAAGTTGTAGGGCACATATAATCACAGAGCAGGGTCAGCAGATACTGAGGCACTATGTGAGGAGTGAATTAGAGAGAAGATTGTGAGGCAGGTCTTCTCATCATACATCACTGTCTGACCTCACAAATGTGCCCCAGGAAGAATCATAAAAAAAATTCCCATATAACTTCTAAATTTTGTGGAAAGCCTTCCCAGAAGAGTTGAAGCCATTATAGTTGCAAAACGTCAGCAGAGATCATATTAAACCCTATGGATTAAGAATGGGACGTTCATATGCATGTAAGGTTAGACAAGCAAATACTTTTGGCAGTATATTGTATTTTGTAAACTGCCTGAAAAACAAACACTCTTTGCAGGGAGACGAGTAATCCATGAATGCCTAACAACTGCCTTTGTGCTTCCCCTGGGTGGAAAACAAGCACAAATGTGAGCAAGTATCAAAACTGAAAGCTGCTTGGATGCAGATCAATAATTATTAGATGAAGGGAGCTAATAAGCTTGGAAATTTAGTACTGTAATAGCTCAAATAACCAGTTCTCAACTTGGGACCAGTTCTCCAATCCCATTTTTAGAAACACCAAGCAGTTAAAAAACAAGTATAAAAAAGAAAGACTGTCACTGTAAGGATTCATTGTTTGTCCAGTGAAGCACCTGTTGGATTTTGTTTATCGCAGTTAATAATTACTAAGGTGCAGGTGCAAAGATCGTCTATTTAATGGCTGCTCCTCCCTGTCATTTGAATCCTTTAACATACCAACAAGAAATCTGACCTTTTTGTGAAAATTGAGAAAGTGAGTGTAAAAAAACAACACACAGGTCTATTTGGAAGAGAAGACAAACAAGATGAACAGGATAACCACACCCTCTAAAAGTAGTTTAAATACTTTCCTTTAGGCAGCTGAAATATAAGAAGCACTCCAAGAGCACAAACCTCATTCATTACATAAATTTTATGTTCTTTGTTGTTTTTAAATGCATTTTAAGAGGTTTGTAGTGCAATAAGAATCAGATAAGGGGGGCATTGATATGTTTAGTTATACAAACATGTAGGAGCACGTAATGGATAATAGATGAATAACTTGAGCTTATTATATAAAAATATACTACAGTATATTTCTAACTAACTAGGCAGCTCATTCTCTTTCTCTTCATAATACTTTCTGTAAGACAGTAACACATTTTGTAAAAGGTAAACGTGAGATCAGAGGTCAAATGTGCAGACTTGCTCCCTTACATCCTTTTTTAACCTCCTTCCAGCGAAACTGGTGTCTCCTGACCACTGCGAAGACTGAATCATAACCGTGCACCGTGATCTTCTCTAAGGCCTCCTTCACGTGGAACGGGTGGAGACATGGTGATGTAGCCTGGAAGTGGCAAACTATATCCACCTCTGTGAAAACAAAAGCAGAGTAATCTGCACTGTGTGGCAGCAGGGCAATGCTTTGAGACCATCTTAGAAACACGTTCCTACCTTTATGGTGCTCAAGAAACTCTTGGATGGTTTCTATTGATGATGAAAAGTCTCTGGAGACTTTAGGACTCCTCCGGTGCACCTGAGCACCCCATGCCTTTGCAACTTCCTCAATTTTATCATGGTCGGTTGATACCCACACACTGTGAAAGTGAAGGTGCATAATCATTATTATTAATTGTAACCGTCTCTTTTCAGAACACTACTAGACATTCTGTATTTTGTCCTCATAGCCAAAGCTATAGTGATTAGAGATCGTCCAATGTAAGCGATTAAGAAAAACAATACTCTGATATATCACCCGATATTTTTGTTTTTGGATATACAAAACAGTTAATTTCTCTACCAACTGTCATTTGTTATTTATTTTTTTTAATTGTTTGTTTACTCCCGTTTTTGTTCGGATCAGTGTGTTGAATTTGTGGTGTTGCAAGAGGGAAGTTGGAACTTTGAACAGTCAACACTCGTAATATAGTTGAAGGGTGTTTCTTCCGTCTCTTTTTTGCTTATTTAATTTTTATGTCGACATTTTTATATCGATATCGACTTTTGGTCTATGGATGTGATCCATTATAATTAAGGAGATTAGACTGAGACTCCGTCTCTTCACATTTTTTTTACTTAACACATGAAAGCTCACTGAACAAATTGGGGGTGGATCAGGAAATTTGCAAAATCAAATCTGTGTATCCACCTGTTGGGGCGACTTAAGGAGGATTCTGGGACTCAGCTTGGCTTAATATTAATAAATGTGTCCAGTATAATTGTCGACAATGACACAGCCAACTGTGATAATGATGGCAGAGAAGTCTCACCTTATCAGAAAACAAGACATGACCTGCAAAAAGCTAACAAAACAAAATGAGAATTTGTGTCTGTAATTAACCACAGGCACACAACCTGCCAGCCTCTTGGTGACACACGGACCTCCAAGCTTATCGGTAAACGAACAAACCGGTTGTAGGAAGACTAAATAACTGGTAATTGCTGTTCTTTTCGCTGGAATATAAATTATGCCCTAGCTCAGTGCGCATGCTCCACTTTTTTTTTTTTATGAACGGATCTGATGTGCGATAAAAACAAACAAACAAACAAGACAACAACAACAAATCTGCACTTATAGTAAGCAGATTTTTTGATGAATGATCTCATGTTGGTTAAACGATGGCTGCAGCGGCACTAAACTGTTAACGGATAATTAAACTGAGCTCACAGTTCAATAACTTATTGGCAGTTTGGACGTTTTAGGGTTTTGTTGCATAATTGTATGAATTACTGTAACTTACAGTTTAAGTGTATGAGTAGTTATATTTCAGCTGAGGGTGACTTTAATGGGAAGAGACAAATTCCAGATCGTAATAGTGTTTGTAACGTCAAAATAAGTTTGACAAAAATGTTAGAAAATGTTTCTCATAATGTGCAGGTTATGTCTGCGGAGTCACGCCGATGAAAAAAGAAGTGGAATATAATCGATAAATGCGAGCGGTTTTCTTGATTTGTGACTTTGTTTAAGTAAACATCCTAAAGGACACGTGGGACTCCTCCACGTCACACTGAAAGCTGAGCACAGAGCTGCTCAGCAGTAGCGATCAGGGAGCAAACATGCATTTTATATTCACTGATGTGCAGAATACTTTAAGGAGGCCGTTATGACATGTGGACAGAAGTAGGTTAATATAATATAATCAAATCTGATTTGATGTTTTCATTACGAAAAGAAATTAAAGTTGGCTGTTGGTGATCGTTCATCTGACCCTACAATAAAAGCTCTTGTCCTTCCTCACCTGTCAAACATTCCCGAGTCCACGGCGGCCCTCAGCACCCACCCGATGAGCGGGACCCCGGCCAGCATCTTGATGTTTTTCAGCGGGATCCCTTTGCTCCCCCCTCGAGCTAAAATTAAAGCTGCTATGTGACTCTTGTCATTCCGCGGCAGCTTGCTCGATGACTGACATTCGTCTAACGAGGTCTCATTGTTTCTCCGTCTAGCGGATGCCATAACGACATCAAAGATCTACTGCGACTACGAAGCAAGGTCTGAGTTTATCCAGGTGACTCCAGTGGCCTACTATGAAGGTGGCTCACTTATTAACGACATAAATCGCTATGATAACCTGTGCAGTAGATCTACCTGCACCGGAGCAGGTTAAGTAAAATATCAGAGAGCAACAGGTGTGAAAGCACCGCCCACTGACCAATCAAGTCTCCGGAAGACAGCGTCATCATTAATGAAAGATTCCTCAGCCCTCTGCAGGGAGAGGAGGCGGGTTTATAGTTTGTTCTATGCGCTTTATTATATGAGCTGAACCAGGACATACGCACTGTACCAACCTGTGTGTGTATTAATGTGGTGATTTGGAAAATGTATTAAATTTTATTCTCCTCGCTTACATTTTGCTGTACCTGCAGCTGTTTGAACAGCGAACACACACCAGGAACTCCTGTTCAATCAATAACATTAACTTTGATCTCCAGACAGACAGAAGCGATGCCTCTTTTTCCTAACCGGAATAAGAGGTTAAAAGAAGGGTAGGGGAACTGCAGTCAGGAAATGAAAAGAGCTGTCCGCTGTATTGAAACTACAATTTGAATGAGATGGACAACACTCCTAATTCAGCAGGCAAAGGATAAAAGCCTGTAAAAAAAAAAAAAAAAAAAAAAAAAAACCCCATCGGTTACAAAGGCTGTGATTTTAAAGAACCAAACGTTGGCTCTTACCTAAAATCCTTCACTCAGCCTTCACACTGAGAGTTTAGATGCCAACCCCATTTATTGCTCTGTTATTGTTGATTTTTCCAGCAGCTCTCTGACCTTATAGAGCGATTTTCGTTTCTCTTGTTAAGAATACGATGTCCTCCCTCACACTCACTGATAATATCACTGAGATCTGGATGTTTATTGATTATATCTTGCTCCTTCAGATTATCTTCACGGGTCAACAAGGTCATTGTGTAACGTGCTGCTTGTTCACCAATGGTATTTTGAATTACTTTTTCCTTCTTGGTGAATCTGAAAAAACAACAAAAGAGAACAATCTTTCTATTCACCTCCTTTTCAGTTAGTCCAGTTTCCGTACCAAATTGTGAAACACAAATCAGTTTAAAATGACGAAATTTACAAGCTGCTAGGAAAGCAGATGCTTAACTGTACTGCATGCTTTTAGGAAGGAACATCTGGTTTACTTACTCCTAAATGACCCATTCTTAAATAGCATTTTCTGAACTGTATTTCTGATTTCACCACAAGGTGGCAGCGTTTTACAATAATGTGTTTGTATTGAAATAGGGCTGACCCAGTGACACTGAGGCGGTCTAGTAGTAAATACCGTATATCACAGTAGTTGTTGTAAGAAATATTTCAAATACAATAATTGTCAATTTAATATAATGTATTTGATGTAATTTAATTTACAGTAAAATTACAATTATTACAATATCTCATATTAGAGTCTCAGGTTAGAGTTAGTCCAGCAGGTGGTGCTGCTGGATGAAACCAAACAAAATAATTCACAATGATGGCTGATGCATTTTTTCCAACCCTCTGTGTGCAGATTATTTTCAGTTGACTGTTGACTTCTTAATTTGTTCCAGCTAATCACTGAATAAAAATGTATTTAACCCAGTGGAGAAAACATGAAATAAATGTCTGCTGTTCTTTAACACCATCATTTGATCAGCTCAAACACCTCAGTGAATCTTCTTCATGGGAAACTGGTTCATTCCAGGTTTTTTTGTTAGAAAAGACAAGAAAAAACCCTCCATCAATACATTTAATCTGTTTTATTAATGATACATTATTCAGGAGATCAAACTAAATGTGAGACCACAGCTTCAAGACACATTAAACCAATCAGTCTGTAAGATTATGTACAAAGTAGAATTCAAAATTCAAATTCCCCCAATCATTACAAGTAGGCTAATAATCAGTGATGATTAACATGTTTCTATTCAGCAAACTAACAAAAACTATGTTATTGAAGATATTTCACATAAAAAAATTAAAAAAGAGACTTATAAAGACAGTTATGCTATGCTGTGGTTATGTTCTTCTGTCTTTATGATAATTTGTCCTTAACCCTTTAAAGCCGGTCAAGCAGACACGCTCCATTTTGCGTAACTATTTTTAAATCCCGGTAGCACTGCAACCACGTAAGCTAGCGCAATAATTTTTTTTGCATATGAAACCAGAGGACTTGTACTTACATCTTATGCCATCAGCTTGTCCTAGGTCACAGTTTCCTTCCACATATAGCTTTGCAAAAACTGCATAAAAAGCACTTGCAGCAACAAAAACATAATATTCCAGAAACACGCTTTGCCGATCCGATCAGCTGTTTGTAACACTTCCTACGTCCATCAGCGTGAACTATCGCATGTCCGGCATGACCTGCCCGAAACCGGACGTGACGTCATTTTGCGGAAATGTAGTTGTTTTTTTACCATCGTGGCCTTATGAGCCTATACTTGTGTTTTTAAAAGTTATGTTTGACTTTATGACTTTCTGTGTCGTTTCTGGGATGCTGAGGACTCATATTGCACTGCTGGAAATAGTTTATTTTGATGCATATGCTGTTATTTTGCAAATTTGCACTATAATATATTTTTTCGTTTTTCCTGCAGTATATGAAAATTGGTGTATCTCAAAAATAAAACTATGAAGACACTTAAAATAAATTTCCTTTGGTGGGAAACTAGTTTGTGCAACTTTTTTGTATTTACAGTTTTGAGGGATAAGCCTCTTAAATTTCTCTAACTAGAAATATATGTTAAAAAAACAAAAACGATTTTAAATTTTTTTGTAGTTTATTGCACTTTTTTGCAATTTATGTAATTACTATGCACTTAATGCAGACATATTATTAAAATGTGGGCTATAATGGTTGTATTGATGTATAGCAACTCGAAATGCTCCAAAAAAATGGCTCCACAGCATGTAAAAATATACTATAAGCTCTGGCGGACTTGGTTCCATGGTAGGTCTTAAAGGGTTAATAAGTTACTGCTAAATGATCACAAAAACTCAGCTGTCCCAATGAAACTGATTGTTTCTTTCAGCTTCATGTCCTTCTTCTTTGGGTAACATATTGTAGCGGGTCAGGGCTGTTTGGGGTCATGACAGCTATGTTCTGTTGTTCCAGGCGGCAGCGTTATGTTGCCATGGTTACAGGTGACGCTCTCTCTCTGCGACTGTGTGTTTCTGGGTGGAGAGAACGCCTTTTTGATGTTGTTGTGTTTTCTGTTGAATGGCTGTGCTCCCTGGCTAACTCGCAGGAAGCAAGACCAAAGGACACCTCTGTCTCCTCCTTGTATAAGCTCGCCACAATATATTCTGTTTCTCTTTCTAACACATACTGAAAAAAGGTTCACACTATTACTGTTATTATTTTTCATTTAATTCCTTGTTTACCAGCTGATGATACATTGGGGCAAAAAAGTATTTGGGAGACACAGATTGTTGTCCCACTTAAAAAGATGAGAGAAGCCTGTAATTTTCTGCATAGGTTCACTTCAACTGTGAGAGACAGAATGTAAAAAAGAAACCCAGGATATCACATTTTATGATTTTTAAATAATTTATTTGTATAATGGTGCAGAAAATAAGTATTTAGCACCCACAAACAAGCGAGAACTCTGTCCCTCACAGACCTGTTACTTCTTCTTTAAGAAGCTCTTCTATCCTCCACTCGTTACCAGTAATAATGGCCTCTGTTTGAACTCGTTATCAGTATAAAAGACATCTCCACACCTTCAAACAGTCAGACTCCAACCTCCACTATGGCCAAGACCAGAGAGCTGTCTAAGGACACCAGGGACAAAACTGGCTCATTGCAGTCTTGTGCAGGTGTACAATCTACAATAGGCAAGCAGCTTGGGAAGAGGGCTCCATACAACATGTCAACTCGTTGGGTACAAATGATCTTGAGAGCGGTGAGGAAACTGCCCAGAACTAGTACACGGGGGTAACTGGTCAATGACCTGAAGAGAGCTGGAACCACAGTAACAAAGATTAGTAACACACTAGGTGTGGAAAAAATCCTGCAGTGCTCAAAAAGTCCCCTTGCCCATCTAAAGTTTGCCAGAGACCATCTGGATGATCCAGAGGAAGGCGAGAATGTTATGTGGTATAAATGCCACTTGCCATGTTTGGAGGGGGAAGAATGCTGAGTTGCATCCCAAGAACACCATACCCACTGTGAAGCATGGGGGTGGAAAAATCATGCTTTGGGGCTGTTTTTCTGCAAAGGGAACAGGCCAATGAAGGAGTGGCTTTGTAAAAAGCATTTCAAGGTTCTGGAGTAGCCTAGCCAGTCTCCAGACCTCAATCCAATAGAGAATCTGTGGAGGGAGTTGAAAGTCTGTGTTGCCCAGCGACAGTCCCAAAACATCACTGCTCTAGAGGAGATCTGCATGGAGGAATGGTCCAAAATACCAGCAACAGTGTGTGAAAACCTTGTGAAGACTTACAGAAAACGTTTGAACGCTGTCATTGCCAACAAAGGGCATATAACAAAGTATTAAGATCAACTTTTGTTATTGACCAAATACTTATTTTCCAAATAAATTCTTTAAAAAGACAATGTGATTTTTTGGGGTTTTTTTTCTCATTTTGTTCTTTACAGTTGAGGTATACTTATGATGAAAATTACAGGCATCTCTCATCTTTTTAAGCTGGAGAACTTGCACAATCGGTGGCTGCCAAATACTTTTTTGCCCCACTCTAAATGTTGACTTCCACTGAGTATTACTGTGTAACACAATCCCCCAATTTCAATTTAAAAATTGTAGTTTTTAATGCCAAATCCACTGCAGCTCTTGATGCAGCTCCAGCCGACCCTGCAGCTCCCATACCTTGCATTCCTTGAGCAAAAAATCCAAGTCTAACAGCAACTGCAGCACCAACAGCAGTAGCAACTCCAGCACTAACTTTTGCAGCAGTTCCACCAATAATGTCATCCCAATTCCCCTGAGTAACCTCGTTCCTTCTTTCTGCTTTGTATCTTGCTTCTTTGGCCGTCATCTCTGGATTTTCTTTCTGAAGTCGTTCCATCTCTGTTTTTATGGCTTTCTCTGCCTCTTCAAACATATTGGTGGTGTAGCATCCTCCTTTTCTTTCAGTCAGTTTGTTGATTTCCTTCAGCACCTCAGAGCGATCCTTGTTTCTGCTGTTAAAAACATGACATCCTCCACGGCACTGACTGATAAAGTCTTTGAGATCTGGATGTTTGATTGCTTCTTCTATGGTGTCTTTATTCTCATCATCTTCATGGATTACCAAGGCCATTGTGTAATCAGCTGCTTGTTCACCAAATATCTTCTGAATGATTTTCACAGTTTTTTGTTCTTCTTTGGTGAATCTGTTTAGTTGGATCACAACCAGAAACACATGTCTGAGCTGTCTGAGCTTCTCTGAACATTTCATTGGTGTTGTATCCTCCTCCATTTCTCGCAATCATTGTGTTGATCTTCTCCAGCAGCTCTCTGACCTGAAAGGGATTTTTGACTGTGTTGTTAAAGACATGATATCCTCCACCACACTGACTGATGAAGTCAGAGAGAGTTTGATGATCATGGATCAAGTTTTTTATGGTGACTTCATCTCTCTCCAGATTGTCCCCACAGGTGAACAAGGCCATAGTGTAACATGCTGACTGTTCTCCAAACATATTCTGAATGATTTTGACAGTTTTTTGTTCTTCTTCTGTGAATCTGTTGGCCTGAATCACAACCAGGAACACATGAGGACCAGGAGCAGCAAGGTTGATGCAGCTACTGATGTCTTCCTTCACCTCCTCTTCAGTTTTTCTGGTGTCAAATAAACCTGGAGTATCAATTACAGCCAGTTTTTGACCATCAAACAGACCTGGTTTCTTCTGACACTTTGACGTTACTACAGAAAAACCTGCTGAGGATTCAAAAGCTTTTTCTCCTAAGATGGTGTTTCCTGATGCACTCTTCCCAACTCCAGTTTTCCCAATAAGAACAATCCTGAGGTCAGCCTCTCTGAACATTTCAACTGTGAAGTATCTTCCTGCATTTCTCTGAACCATGGTGTTGATCTTCTTCAGCAGCTCTCTGACCTGAGAGGGATCCTTGTCTTTGTTGTTAAAGACATGATATCCTCCATCACACTGATCGATGAAGTCACTGAGAGCTGGATTTTTACTGATTAATTCTTCTATGGTGTCTCCATCTGACTTCAGGTCATCTCCATGGGTGAACAAGACTAATGTGGAACATGCTGACCTTTTTCCAAACATCTTCTGAATGATTTTCACTGTTTCTTGATCTTCTTTAGTGAATCTGTAGGCCTGAATCACAACCAGGAACACATTAGGACCAGGAGCAGCAAAGCAGATGGCTCTCTCCATCTCTGCTGTCAACTCCTCTTCAGGCTTACTGGTGTCAAACAGACCTGGAGTATCAACTACAGCCAGTTTTTGACCTCCAAACTGTCCTCTTTCCTTCTGACACTCTGATGGTGTCAATTCAAAAGCATTCTCCTTTCCTAGGATGGTGTTTCCTGATGCAGTCTTTCCAACTCCAGTTTTTCCAAGAAGCAAAATCCTGAGCTCTGGCTTCTCTGGTTCTTCTTGTTTTGCTGAAGAGTAATAAACATTTTAAAGGTAAAATTTAAAGTTAATATATTCACAATTCAAATTCTGAAGACAAACAATGTGTATTTTCTATTATGTCAAGTGTGTCTCTGGACTGTTGGAGGAAGCTGGGAAGTGGGAAACCCATGTGAACTCCAGGAAAAAAAATAAAAGATCCCAGAAGGATTTGAACCAGTAACCTTCTTACTGTGTCAATTATTATAGATCATGATGTCAAGACACCATCTCTCCCTCACCCTTCAACCTCTGTATGACTTCCTCTTCATGTGCGCCATATATGATGATACCTACAGTATAGTAATATTTAACTGTTTAGAGACTCCAAACCAGTAGGTGCCTGACTTCTGTCACCACTGTTACATCAAATTAAATAAAGAAAAGGCACACAGATACTGTAATTTTCTCAGTTTAAATATTTGATGTGTTTTCTATGTTCTATTGTAAATAAAATCTGGGTGTTGGATTTTCTAATCATTGCAATCTGGCTTTATTTAGATTTTACAAATATTTTGGAATTGGATGGAATTGGATCAAACAAGGAAATAAAGTCTTGGTAGATTTGGTGAGTGGACCATTAATCTGAAGCGGGGTAAAGAATCATGTTTATTAGTGAACAGAACAAATTTTGAAGGAGACGGACAAGAAAACACCTTCCTTCTTTTGTTCCTCTGTAGTTTTAGTAGGAAAACTGTTCAAATCTTTTTTTTTCCACTTCTTGTGTCATCAAGAAACTCCAGATGACATTAACTGAAAAACAGTTCTTTTCCTAATAAATTATTTTAATTTTCTTTTCCTACATTCTTTCTGACTCTAAGCTTTAATAAAAGAAAATAACTTTTCAGTCAAACTTTTCTTTTAACTTTTGAGAGTTGATGTTCATGTTGGGCATTTCATGAACCAGCTTTTGGATTTGTAGACTAAACTTCTGATTTGAATCACAGTGTACAAAGTACCATTAAAAGTAGTAATAACAAAGAGAAATTGTTAAAGGGATAGATCAAACAAGGACATAAATTAAAATAATGACTAGAATCTGATACATGTTTAGTTTAATAAGTGGCTGTTGACTTTTATTAGCCTTTATATAAAATTAATGTTATAGATTAGTATTTTTAAATGTACTCACCAGGACGAGTGTATTCACTGGCCATGTCTGTCTTTTACAGGCAGTTATTGTGTGATTTTCTGGCTCTGCTGATGTTCTGCTGCTCAGCAGTTTCCTCTTTATCGCTCTGCAGTGTTGGAATGTGTGGAAACGTGCCTGAGAAGTGGGGCAAAAAGGTCAGAAGGACACAGGAACAGCTAGTTGTTAGTTACATGTGATTCAAGTTGAGTTACTTTTGTATGAGAGAAGAGTTCATATTTTGTGTTTGGTGTATTGAAGAAAAAAGGAGAGCTAATCTCAAATCCTAGTTTTTAGCCTGTGTAATTGTGGAGCTCTGAGCACTGACAGTTAATCACAGACTCCGTATTTAATATTGATGTTTCTATTGCTTTCACAAACCTGCATGAAGACCCTGTCTGGGACATTAACTTTGTGACTCAAACTAGGAGTACAGTGGCTTGTGCCACCCTGAATGGAAATGGGCATTATATATGCCAGCTGAGGGTTTAAATTCTTATTTTCCATGTCATCATATTTCTGTTTGGCTTTTGAATATCCATCCATCCATTCGCTACTGCTTATCCCTTTCAGGGTCACTGGAGCCTATCCCAGGTGTTTTAGGGCGAGAGGCAGGGTACACCATGGAGAGGTCGCCAGTCTGTTGCAGGGCTGATACATAGACAGAGACAACCAAGCGCACTCATATTCACACCTATGGGCAATTTAGTGTTTCCAATTAACCTAACCCCTCTAACTGCATGGAGAACCCACACAAACACGGGGAGAACATGCAAACTCAGGACCTTCTTGTTGTGAGGCAACAGTGCTAACCACCATGCTGCCCACGGTGGCTTTTTAATAAATAAAAGAAATAGCATATCAAGGGTATGATATCTGACCAGGCATCCAGGGCAACGCCCAGAAGCTAGGCAAATATTTTCTCTGTAACATATCACACAGCCAAATCTAGCCTCCACTATGTACAACTGAAAAGCATAACATGTTACATTATGTTACGTTACATTATGTTACGTTACATTATGTTACGTTAGGGCTGGGCGATATGGCCCAAAATTCATATCTCGATATTCTTTAGCTGGATGGTGATATACGATATATATCTCAAGCTTTTTTTAAAGCCATAAAGTAAGAACAAAAATAGAGTTCTTAGTCAAAGCTGTGTCCCAGATCTCACACAGGCACTTTTATTAACATACAGCATAGATGTACATGAAAAAAAATATTCAGAAATAAATTATCAGCATTTATTAAATAATAATGCTCCATAAATAAAATACAACAATGTTGTTTGTGTGCATAACAAAAAGCTCACAATTGTGCAGTCAAAATGTAAACTAAAAGACGCTGAGCATAATAACAAAGAGAGACAGGTTTCGGAGCTGCTCTATTCCCAAGTTCTACTGTGTGACCGACAGCCTGGAGTTTGAAATCCTCTTTCTAACCATGTCTTTTACAGGTGCCATTTGTGGTCCTTATATACACACAATACAGTAATATTATGTTGAACCACAGTATGTATCACTCCCCGAGGCTCCTGACTATGGTAGCCGTAATGCTCCAACAATCCATCAAGCGGTGCAGCTTCGTAGCTTACCAAAGTCGTACTAAAACATTTTTGACAGATTGCTGAGCTGTCAAAAATGTTATGTGTACCACATAAAATCGGTTCACGGTCAGTAAGCACAACCTGAATTCATAGATAAGGTGCACTGTCGATTTTTGAAAAAAATTAAAGGATTTTAGGCCATGCAGCCCCCGTGCATGGGGTCCGCGGTAACTCGTTAACGGAGATTTGCCGCGTAAATGCAGTTATAGCGTTAACGTCATTTTAACGAGATTAACGCTACCAGCACTAAAATAGTAATCTCCAGATGTTTTCTTTTAACCGACCAGCTCCTCTTTGATAGCTGCCGTGTCCATCTTGTTGTTGCCTGCAGGTGAAGCGATGGGGGAGGAGGAGTTGTGTTCAGTGAAGGAGAGAGGCAAGGCAGAGTAACATTGCGTAGAGACAAAAGTGGACGAAAGAGAGGAAAACTTTCAGAGTATAATTATAACGTGACAGAACAGAGGGCGACACAAACAACACACAGGAGGAGATCAGGTCAGAGAGGACACACATGGGGAACACAGAACCTGGAGGAATCAGGGTGAAGCAAAACTGAATATAAAACACACAAGAAGGGAGACTATCAAAATAAAAAAGGAAGTACACACACACAGAGACACATACAAACTAAGACACGTGAACTTGACACTGGGACAGAGGAGAGACATGGAGACATGATGAACTAGGTGAGACCAAGGAGTAAAACAGACAGGCACAGGTACAAAACACTGAGATGAAACTAGGACAGACTAACAGAATGAAATTAGATGCAGAAAATACAAAAGTAAAGACCAACTAATACAGAACTATAGTTCAAGAGATTTTCATATTCTATAGAATATGAAAATCTCTTGAATCCAAAAGAATGAGTCACAACACAAACTCATAATCTGGCTCAAAGACCCAGGACCATGACAGTGATATAAAGACTTGCACAGACATTCATACATGTATGTAACCCTTTAAATATAAGTGTGGCAACATAAGGGGCTGAGAAAATAATAAGGAAAAGGCCAAAGAACCAGAAATTTCACACGCGATGTGTCTCTGCTACACAGCACTTTGGTTGAGGTCTACACTAATCCGGATAAATTTGAGAACGGCGTTTTCGTCTAAAAACGCTGCGCATCCAAACTGAGCCCATTCTGGTAGTGAGAACGTGTTATCCAAACTATCATTTTTAATCAAAGGAGCTTGCAAAGAAAAGCGTCTGGACTTCTTTAAGACGCTTTTCTTTGCAAGCTCCTTTGACTACGATGACCTGGATGACTGAGAACCTTCACAGACATATCATTTTTAATCATTTTCGAAAAGTTGTTTATCCACACTGAAATGACTGAAAACGCGTACGTTCCTGTACAGCGCATGTGTGAAACTGCTCCATTTGAACAATTCAATACATGAAAAGTACATTAACAGGCTTGCATATAGTCCACATATGCCTCAAACACTATTATAAAAACTTTCGGTTTTAGATGTTCTAGATGAGCCCATAAATCCAACTCGGTTGTGTATGAGACAAAAAGCCGACTGTAAAGCTAATTACTGTGCATCCAGTTACTGAAACGGGCAGAAGGAAACCCGAACGAAAGCTGGGAAAGTGAAAGCAGAACTTCTCTAATGTAGCCCAGAGAAGTAGCAGTCCGCTGTTAAGATATCAGCCTCACACCAAGACCAGACTGCCTGTAATGTACCGTAAAATTAACATTTACAGTAAAGAGACCATTGTGACAGAAGTAATGCTAAGATCGTAACAACTCAAAGTTACACACCGATCAAACGGCGCCGCCCGATTCTTAAACAAAGTGGCCAAAATGAGGTTTCTGCAGCTCCAACCTATAAAAACACCTGTTTACTACCAGGTAAAATAATTAAACGTACGACATAAAATAAAACATACCAGCAATCGACGGAGAGAAGACTTCAGAGGAAACGATCCGCAGGTGATCTCTACAAAAACATGAGGCACTCCAGTCAACAAAAATATGGCCAATTCAGACAGCTGGGACACGACTCCTACCTGTGGCAGCTGGGAAGGTCAGGAATCCGGAAACCCGGATACATAGGGGAACAGGTGAGTGAGTGTCAGTGTTGCTCAGCCACTACTAGCACCGTATAATGTGACTGGCCACTAATGATTAACAACGTATTCGAGTCTGCAAAATCCCTCCTTTGCAGCGCCCCAGTTCTGGCCGCCCTTCTCTCAGCCTTTCAAACTGGAAGTCGACGCCAGTGCCACCGGAGCTGGTGCGGTGCTGTTGCAGGACGACGCAGAGGGTGTGTGTCACCCAGTCTGCTACTACTCTGTAAAGTTCAAGCGCCATCAGCTAAACTATTCCACCATAGAGAAAGAAGCTCTAGCGCTGCTGATGGCCTTGCAGCGCTTCACTGTGTATGTGGGCTCTAGCTCCTTTCCAGTAACGGTGTATACAGATCACAATCCCCTTACTTTCCTCCAACGCATGTACAACCACAACCAGCGACTAATGCGCTGGGCATTGCTGGTGCAGGATTATGATCTGGTTATCCAGCACAAGAAAGGGACTGAAAATCTGGTGGCTGATGCACTCTCACGCAGTGCATAGTTATGAGTTTATTCTGTGTTTTGTATAGTGTGAATATAGGGTGGGGGGAATGTTACATCCTGTGAGGCTGTGGGAGTGTGTGGGCGTGGTGTTGTCCTCTCCCTCTCCACCTCCTTCTTTCTTGCCCCTCCCCTTGTCTCTCTCTGCCCCTGCCTTCTCCTTTTAGGACACACCTGCTGCTCATCTGCCCTCGTTTACCAGCAATTACCCACAGAGGTGATATAAGCTGGAGAAGAGCAGTGTGGATGTGGGAGAGGCTTCTGGTGGATTTCCTCTGTGCTGGTCAGTGTGTGAGTCTGGTCCAGGTGTGGAAAAGGCCTGCTGTGTGTGACCAGCCCCACTGTGCGTGGCTCTTTGTGAGTAGTTCTTAACTGAGCGGTGGTTTCCCTTAAGTGACGGCGGCCTCCATTATTTTGTTTGGCCTGCCTGGTTATTGTTAATAGCAGCGTTGCTGTCTTTTTCTGTTGGAGCCTTATAGTTGTTTTCTTTGTTGAAGTGGTCGCCATCTCTTTGGGTTGACCTGTCTGATTTACCATTAAAGCAGCGGTGCTGTCTCTTTCTGTTGTTACTATTTATATGATTATTGAGTTAATTGATTATAACAAAGATATATTTTGTGTTAACTACCTCTGCCTGGTGTTCTTTTCATTTCACCCGGATCCAACTGTTACTGTCCCCCACCCTCTTCGCCTAGCTTTCATGTGGGGACGTAACAGATATTAAAACATAATATTTACTCTGCTACATAATTGCATTAATTACAATATGATAGGTGCTTGATACCCTGAAATTCACATTGAAGATCTTTCTTGAGAACAAATCAAACTATCATAACAAACCAGGGGCCAATTGAAGTGTTTTCAGAGATCCCCTTTGAGATCAGAATGAGAAACAAATGCAGCTTGGAGCTGTAATGAGCAGTTACACCCACCAGCAGAGACTGATAGCTCTGATACAGGTCAATAATCTTCAGAACTAGAAATAAAGTCCCTGCTGCTGTAGCCATCGGCAGCACGTAAGAACTTAAAACAAACTATATGGCAGAAACAGCAGCTAATGGAAAGTAGCAGGAGCTACAGAAGCAAGGCAGCAAGGACAGGAAATACCTTAATAGATTGGGGATCCCCTCTTTAGACTACTAGAAGAGGTGAGTAAGAGGAGGATGTTAGTCAAGCTAATGTACATTATCGATAACACCTCTCACCCCTTGCATGAGCCTGTGGAGGCCCTGAGCAGCTCCTTCAGCAGCAGACTGTTACAGCCACGGTGTAGGACGGAGCACTATCATAGGTCCTTCATCCCGACAGCAGCCAGGCTGTACAATATCCGCACACAATAAATACTGTCTAAAGATACACCTGTATTATTTGTCATTCCCACTGCACTTTATATACATATAGATAAAAATCCTGGTGTATATACTAAGCATCTGTACATAGTATTTTGGCTTCAAAGTCTAACCTTTATCCATCCATTTGCTAAGTGTCTGTAGTGTCATGTAATTAATATATCCTTAGTATCCTTATTTTCTTATTATATTGTTTTATGTACTTTAATAATGAAGGTTTGTAGAGCAAGGCCACTTTTGACTCATAAACTAAGTGCTCAGCCAGACTGAAAACAGGAAGTGTAGAGCTGTACAGTATATTAATAAATACAGGAGGCCAGACAGAAAAGAGGAACTTTTCCATATAAACAATGGTTGTATTGAAACGGTGACATGTAAAGTACCAAAATAATACCTATATGAGACACAGTTTATGATTCTAATGTTAGAGATCCTGCAACTGGCGTTTTGGGCTGTGCAGGGGTCTCTCTCTTCCGGAAGATGATTGAATAAAAGAAATATAAATGTTTTAACATACTATGAGTCGGTTTTCTCTGTTCTATCATGGGGACAAAAGAATCGGGGTTAATAGTAGTTACCATGGTTACTGCAGAAGCTGCTGTGAATTAAACATCTGGCACTGCAATAACTTGCCGGCGATATAATGTTTACCTTTTTTCATTTTGAAAGAATTGTATTAATTAGTGTAATTTATAGTTTAGGAGAATCTAGAATAGAAATAGTGGGGGCACAGTGACGGACCCCGGGGCCCATTCATAAGCTGTCCTCCTGTCATCGGAAACCTCTACTCGTGTCGACTTTCCAAGTAGGAACGAGCAAGGATGCAAGAGCAAACTGGTGAAGAACTGTAGATCAATATACTAAAATAAAAAGGCTAGTACTAAGATAAGATAAGATAACATTTATTAGTCACACACATGGGAAATTTATTTTGTTACAGCAAAAAGTGTATAGTGCAAAGTTACATAACAAAAATTTGAAAAACACTGGAATAGGATAAGAGTAAGAATAAGATACTGTCCACAACTGTACACAATAGAATAGAATAAAATAAAATACTATATACAACAGAATAAAATACAATAGAATAGAATACAGATGACTGAAATGTAATCAACAGATATACCGTAACATACAAGTGTTATATAAACTATGATATAAATCTGAAAGTGCTATTAACATGTTTAGTTACAAAGAAAAAAAGACTTAGAAAAAGGAGGGTAGCTGAATTGATGAGGAGTCCAGAAACTACAGTTTGAATGAGATGGACAACATTCATAATTCAGCAGGTAAAGGATAACAGCCTGTAAATAATACCTCTGTTACGAAAGGCTGTGATTTTAAAGAACCAAACTCTGGCTCTTGTCTAAAATCCTTCACTCAGCCCTCACACTGAGTGTTTAGATGCCAGCCCCACTTACTGCTCTGTCATTGCTGATTTTTTTCAGCAGCTCTCTGACCTTGTAGAGCAATCCTTGTTTCTTTTGTTAAAAATATGATGTCCTCCATCACACTGACTGATACTATCACTGAGATATGGATGTTTGTTGATTATTTCCTCCATTACATACTCCCTCATATTATCTTCATATCTTTTTTTTAAATAGTTTTTTGTTCTTCTTGGTGAATCTGAATGAGAAACAAAGGGGAACCAGGAGCAGCAAACAATCACTGATCCACTTAGCTAACAATGTGCCGACACCCCTAATTCCCAAAACAGCGTTGAGCCTGCTTTTTGGTTTTACTTGCACCTTGTTAAAATTTCAGTTAATGCATCACCTTTTGTTTCTCAGGCTGTGAAAATAAAACTTGAGACTAGTTTTTAATTGTGAATGTTGACTCCTTCACTGCTTTCTTCGTTTTTTCAGAAGCCCGGGGTCTTTTGGAGTGTAATTTGTTTCATAGATAGATGCCTGACTAACAACTGTATAAAACAAAAACTACACACAATTTCCCTCTAATTTTGGTACGATCCAAGCTCAGGCACTAGGCGACTGAGCACAGCACTTACGCATGTGAGCGAGGGGGGAGAAGACTTTAGGGAAAAACAAGAATTTTTTTTTATTGTTAAACATGAAATTAGAGTAAACTTTTTTGGTTTTAGATAAATAAATATTGAAATATCTTTTGAATTAGTTAACTGTCAGAATAACTCGTCAAATTTAGGAGTACATATACACTAAGTTTATTGTGTCTTTAATTAATAAGAAAACTCCAGATGATTCCATTCTCAGCGTAAGAAGCTTAAGAAGAACAATCCTAAAGTAAATTTCTCTGAACATTTCAACTGTGTAGAATCTTCCTGCATTTCTTTGAACCATGCCTTTGCTCTTCTCCAGCAGCTCTCTGACCTGAGAGGGATCCTTGTCTTTGTTGTTAAAGACATGGTATCCTCCATCACACTGATCGATGAAGTCACTGAGAGCTGGATTTTTACTGATTAATTCTTTTATGGTGTCTCCATCTGACTTCAGGTCATCTCCATGGGTGAACAAAACGAATGTGGAACATGCTGACCTTTTTCCAAACATCTTCTGAATGATTTTCACTGTTTCTTGATCTTCTTCTGTGAATCTGTTGGCCTGAATCACAACCAGGAACACATTAGGACCAGGAGCAGCAAAGCAGATGGCTCTCTCCATCTCTGCTGTCAACTCCTCTTCAGGTTTACGGGTGTCAAACAGACCTGGAGTATCAACTACAGCCAGTTTTTGACCTCCAAACTCTCCTCTTTCCTTCTGACACTCTGATGGCGTCAATTCAAAAGCATTCCCCTTTCCTAGGATGGTGTTTCCCGATGCACTCTTTTCAACTCCAGTTTTTCCAAGAAGCAAAATCCTGAGTTCTGGCCTCTCTGGCAAAAAAACTATCAAAATCATGTATGCTCAGTCATGTATGCTCTGGCGCAACACACTGCTCATGTGTTTTTCCAATCTGAAGTTACAGAATCATAGAGAAATGACAGGACTGCTTTTGAAAGTGTTCTTGTAAAAGAAGTACAACCTCAATTAAAAAAAAAAAGTTGGGATAGTGTGTTAAATGTAAATAAAAACAGAAAGCAGTAATTTTATAATCTCAGAAATCCAAATTTTATTCACAATATAGCAGAGAAAGTCTATCAAATGTTTAAACTGTGATATTTTAATATTTAATAGAAAATATTGGCCCACTTTGAATTTGATGGCAGTGGTACTGAAAATGAACCAGCTGGAGGAACAGTTTGCAACTAGTTTAGTTAACTGCCATCACAAATCATTTTGCACCCATTCACTGACAAGATTGGGAATAAAAAGAGCATCTCAGAAAAGCAGAATTACTGAGAAGTAAAGATGTGCAGAGGTTCACCAACTCTGTGCATCCTGACTTTATGCATGTGTGGGACCTGCACGTCTTTCCCCACACAGAAAAATAAAGGTGCCAACTGGAACCAAAAGAGTTAGACTGATGCCATAGAAGAACCTTTTTTGGTGCCACGAAGAACCTTTCAAACAATGGTTCTTTGAAGAACCATTTCTTTCAGAGGTTCATTGAAGAACCTTTAAAGGTGCCCCAAAGAACCATCAAGAAATGGTTCTTTGGGGCACCTTTAATGGTTTTTCAAAGAACCTTTTTAAAAATGGTTCTTTAAAGAACCATTTTTAAAAATGTCCTTCAAATGGTTCTTTAAAAAAAACATTTTAAAGAACCTTTTTTGAGTGGTTCTTTAAAAAAACCTTTAAATCTTTCAAAATAAAATGTATCATAAATTGAATTTGAGTAGGGTAAAATAAATACGAGCACAGCATAGAGATATATTAATGGTTTATTGTCATTTTGTAGTATACCAAAAGACAAAAAGGCATTTTAACCCTCAGCACAACATCACTACTAATACATGTCACATATTAGTGTTTTAAACAGTAATAATTAAATATATTTGCTATACTATAATATATATAAATACTATATCTACAGATAACACAACAATTAATATATGTATTGTTTAATTAATAAAACATCAGAAAGTGATAAAACACATTAGAAATAGCAATAGCTTCATAACAGACCAATAAATCAACACATTTTCATCAGCAGATGTTTGCATGTTCAGTAAAAATATTTCAACAACAAGTTTATGATTAAAATGATCAATGAACTTCAGCCTTACGCCATGTAATGTACGTTTCATGTTGTACTCATGGTCCTTTGTTAGTCCAGTTTAGGATAATGTCTCTGACGTATGTATCATATCAAATATATGTCATATCAAAACAAGCCCACACCTGCAGTTGTTTCAGTTTTTCACTGGTGTTTCCTGTCAGCTGGTCAACCTCACTCAGGCGGACATCCATATCAGTCAACCAAACGACAAGTTCCTCCCTTTGTGCTTCAAATCCCTCCCACTCTGATGAGACAAGGAGCTGAAAGAGAGAGAGAAAAGAGTCAATTATAAAGAAGAGAGAAAAGTGAAACCCTCCTCAGAAGGTCTGACTCGCATACCTGCAGTTGACCTGTGATGGACCAGTTTGGCGTTCACGTCATCCCTCGCCGATGCCAACAGCCGAGTCTGCAGGGTGCCCTGGAAGAGCTGAGTTAATGTTCGACTCCTCCTGGTCAGGCTCTCCAGCTGGATGAGCCGAGGTCTCCCCTCTCGCCGCCGCCTCTGAACACACAAACACAGATTGCATGTAAAGCAGGAGGTGCAGATTTTTTTTGCTATTCTTTTCTAAATCCAGGCTAGATCACGTGGAGGTATTTGGAAAACTTTTTTGGCCAGTGGAAGACTGCTGTCTTGCAGAAAGTCAAATCAAACATATGCGATACACAATCAATTCACAAGAACACATTATAAAAAATAAGTCCAGTTCTTGCCTGATTTCAAGTGAATTCTGCATCAAAACAAGGTGACAGAAGTAAAACGAGTGCACAAAGTTTCACTTTGTACAAGCCTGCTATTAAAGTTCTCCTCTATGCAGACGACTTTCCTGTTTTCAAGGCACAACTTGGATCTGCTGTACGAATCTTATGGATACACACTAAATGAAACAATAGTGTGCATGACTCCAGATTCTGATCCCTCATTCTAATATGGTCCCAACATAGCAACAGCAATAAAGCAAATGTTGAGGCTTCAAAATACAAAGTCCATAAACCAATGGCTGACATGGGTTTTATCATAAGGGTGATAAATATACAGATTTCAGTCTGTCTTAGAGATTTGATGTTCATTTACCTGCAGATGCCCTATACGTGCCTGCTCCATGGTTTTTCACAACATTTTGCACATCACTATTTAATACAGGAAGTAGGTGAACTAAAACAAGTCATCTTGGACCGTATTAATGAAACAAACCTCAATGACATCACAGGGATCCCTAAAGATGCTCATGCTGCTTCTCTTCCTCCTCATCCTAAGCTTCCTTCTCCTTGTCCTCGACTTCCATCCAATTGTAATTCAACCTAATTGCGTTTCTCCCCCTCCTCTTCCTCATTTTGTTGGAGCTGTGAACACAATGTGAATCTGGATTAATTTGTGCAAACAAGAAAAATCTACAACTTTTTGGTCAGAGGTGCTCTTGTGATTTAAGCCGGGTAGAGTAGATTTATGTGTTGATGCTACCTGCTTCAGCTCTGGCTGCTGAGTGATATTTACACCCTGGCTGGATTACAAACTTTAACCATGTGCTGAACTTTGGCCCAGCGTTGATACCTCTTGTTAGTATAACGACCTCTTCTTAGCTTGTATGTATGATGGTAAATGAAATATATAAAGAAAATTTAACTATATTACAAAAGAACATTATCTTGGAAACATCAAATGACCGGAGCATAACTTGTCAACTAGTCCGAAAATAAGTTATACAGGAACAGTCAAAGACACACATTCTCATGTCATATTTCTATATAATTAGATTAGACAATAAAGAGTTATCTAATCTAATTATTCATTCAAAATTATTCATTCACTTATGCATAGCTGTATTTTATACAGCTCATACAGAATTCAAAGTGCAGGTTCATGTGAGTATTTAATGTACGGCTCAGATCTACAGAATTTCAGAGTTTCTAGAGCAGACACAGAGCTCACGCCACAACAGGCTTCAGGCGCCATTTTAGTGACTTTAACAATATATAAAATTTTAATTTCGGTCTAGCTGACATTAGGTTATGTACGCAGCACGCAATTGAACCACATATTTTAGAAGCCAAAGGTTAAAATTAGCTGGGAGCACCTTCACTTAATTATAACAGTGGTTTTGTTAGGAAAACAGTTGGATACTAAATTGCGCTGACGTCAACGGCTAACGTATCTAGCTAATCGCTACTGTTAGCACAACATTAACAGCAAGCTACAATGACGACTAACAAAAACAAAACAGTAATAAGGTTTTAATGAAAATGTTTTACCTTTTCCAACAGTCCCAGAATCCAGAGCTTCAAAGTCCAGCAGGTACTGAAGACTGTTATCCGTTTCGCTGTCACCGGCCGTGAGAAAGAGTTTTTTTCCCGAAAGGTCAAGGCCCGCCGCTCGCGCACTCTGTCTGCGCATGCGCATCCCAACGACTGACCCCCTCCGTCCGCTCCCGGGAGGTTATAGTATGACGTGTTCTGACGTCACTCTCTCTCCCTGTCATTTATTTGGCTCGAAACACATATTAACAAATTGCTCAGTGATGAACAACTACTCAGATCATTTACCTAAGCAGTGTGCTTTGTCAAAACGAAGTGTGTGTTCATTACACTGACATTCTGTTCTGCAATTGTTATTTACTTGTATTTTATAATTTGACTTTACATACTGCTGGGTGGTTTGTAAAGTTTACAATAACTAGTATTATCATTATGCTATATTTTCAAAAATATATAATAATCTCAAAAGTAATGCCTTGGAGTAGAAAATAGTAATGCTTTATTAAAATTTAAAACTAAAGTACAGTATTTGAATGTGTGTATTGTGTCTACTGTTTGTTAACTCACCATATTCATAATGGGTTTGCGGGGTTAGGGGTGTGTGTGTGTGTGTGTGTGTGGGGGGGGTTAGGGTCTTTAGGCTTCCCCCCCCCACCCATGCCGCCAGTATATTTTTAAGCAAATATTTCTAACTTTTATTTGAATATTCAGTTTCCTACCATCTTCTCTTAAAGGGTAATTGCCAGGTAACCCGCCCTCCCCCTTCGCACGCACATGCACACAAAGAAAACACACAGTATAATTCACAGCCTCGTTATAGTGAATAAATATTTATGCCATTTACACCATCAAACTTATATTGCTAAGGATGAAGAACCTTTTGTTCTTTAAAGAACCATTTGTAATAACTGAAGAACCATCCACAAAATAAAAAGGTTCTTTGACGTATGATGGTTCTTTAAAGAACCATGAAGACATCTGAAGAACCATTTAAGAACCATAATTTTTCTGAGTGCACACTCAGTGAAACAACAGCTCAGGTCCTTCCCAAACCTTCCTTTGGTCTCTGTATTAATGTCTGATAGCTATCTGTTAGTGTCACGGCTTCCAAGGCAAGCCGTGTGGTGTTGGAGGAAAGGAGGACCCAAAATGCAGGCGATGACTGATGACTCGAGTGATGTTTATTTACAGGGTGGTGTAGTGGCAAACAGGCAGTGAGGGATGACAGGGAACTAAAGAAACCTAAACTGGAAAAACTAAATAACAAACCTGAGAACATATGAAATGGGGAGAGCGGCAGCGCGACCCAGACGAGGAACAGGACACCGTGGAACACAGACGAACCAGCAACAGGCAGGCGAATACACAGGGCTTAAATACACACAGCAGTAATCAGGGGATGAGAGACAGGAGGGCCACACACCTGGAAGAAGTCAGAGCTGACGGGACAGGGGAAACGTAAATTGAACACACTCACATGAGACAGGGACCTTCAGAATAAAACAGGAAACTCAGACACAGAGAGCCAGACAAGACACTGAACTAAACAGACAGATTCACAAACAGACAGTGTGACACCATAGACAGACAGAACACAGAAGTGGGACCAGGGTAAGCACAGAACAGAAACCTAACAAATGGCAAATCATAACAGAATACATACTCAGGATAAACAAAAGCATAAAGAGACACAAAACACTGAGTCGGCAGACTCAGGACCATGACAGTTAGTTTAATCTCAGGAAACAAATGGATTCTAGTTTGTTTAATTTTATATTATTTTTTTAAAATTGGAGGTGAAAATGTAATATATTTGCATTCATGTAGGACGTTTCTAGTCTTAATGACCACTCAAAATCCTTTCAACAAGAATTCTGTGGAAGCTATGCCATAGCTACCGCCAAACAATTCAGTTCTTTTTACACATTTGGCAGCGTCTGCCTGAAGGGCTTGTTTCTTTTTGGCCCTAATTTTTTCTGCACCTCCTTTCCTTTTTTGTTCTCCATTTTCTTTACTTCCTCTATAAGATTGCTAAACAAGGGGGAGGGTGCATCCGACCTCCTCGGCTGTAATTGGTCCAGCCCAGAGTCGATCATGACCAATTGGCCAATCCAACACCTTTCATTATTTATACCCTTCCAAAAAAAAAAAAAATCGATCGGCCCATAAAAACAAAAAATCGACAGCGGCCCACCGGGCAAATGCCCGGTATGCCCGATGGCCAGTCCAGCTATGATGTGTACCAAGGGCGTAGATTTGGTTTTGGCATTAGTGGGGACGGATGATTCAACCATCGAACCCTGCCCTGTTTCTTTTTTTTCCCTTTTTGTCTTTGCTTCTTGATAACAAAAGGAGAAATATACTTGCTATTCTACATCCTTTTAAACCATTTAAAATCACAATTCATAGTTTTATATGTGAATTATATAATGTTAAATTACTATTAAACAAATGAAAGTATTTCAGGCTTTAGTTTACTTCAGCCATATTCCATATAAATCAGGTATCATACAAAAATAAAATTAGCTTCAAATACAGTCATGACAATAAAAGAATATGACTTTAAGGACTTAACAACATTACTTCAGTTATAGTACACCAACATCTCTTATACATTAGCATTAAGGGAACACTGAATGACTTGGTGGTTTTTGTCCATAAAACTACTCCTCTAAGATTACCACAAAGTAAAAGATCTCTCAGCAAAATTATGCAACATTTTAGGCACTGTTGCCCCGATCAAATCAGTGAGCTGGGAGTTGTTACAGCAACAGACATGGACTACTGGTGCCCCACACAACAACTCAATGTCCACTATGTGAAGGAGCCAAACACATGCCTTCTCCTCTCATTAACTGAGATAAACTGCTGGCATATTTGTTTTACATCTATATTGTTCAGTCTCTCCTGGTGGACATGGCAAGACGTTATTCATGGTTACATACAATTTTAGACTGATGTGGTACATAGCCTAGCTAGCATAGCCTGTAACGTTATTATGACGGACACATTTTATGAGTGAACTTGACTTTAAGTGACTTACAGGTTTCTTTGAGAAATACTTTGTTATATCCAGGTTCTTCCTTTTTGCTGCCACCCTCCTCTCCTTCTTGCAGGTCCTTGCAGCGCAGGCTTTAGTGATGTGTCGGTCGCGAACGAAACGGCTCTTAGAGCCGACTCTTTGAAGTGAACGATGTGAGCCGGCTCCTTATTTATGGAACGCCAGGACTGCCATAATGGATTAATTAAATACACCATTAAATAATGAATTAAATGTGGCAATAATGAATTAAAATTGGAAATAATTAATTAAATAATTATTGACACATTTAATTAATTATTGACATATTTAATTAATTAATAACACATTTAAATAGTTATTGACAGTTTTAATTAATTATTTAATGATTTATTTATTTAATTCATTTTGGCACTTTTGTCCCCTTCATGTCTCGCCTTGAAATCATTTTATCTGTCAGCCTTACCCATCAAACTAAGTGGGCGGGGTTAACGCTGCCACTGCAGCTTCTCTAACATTTGATTGGTTGCCATGCAAAGTAAGTCAAGACAGGTCGATCCTAGATAATCGATTCCTTATGTGGATTTCGGGCAGCCAGGTATCCCAGAATGTATTTCAAATTTCACAGGCAGCAATGGCGGTGGTGTAGTTTTAAAATACCCCATTTTTTTTGTCACCACTTACACTTTTAATAGCGTTTTAGCCGCGAATGTCGCGCCGTAATCTTCACATGTCTGGTCAGGTTGTCAACATAGAACATGTTTGCAAAAGTGCTCAGATGTTTTCAGAGATGTCACTAGCTCTGCTAACAGTCAGCTGACAGAGTGTACCGAGCTCACAGCCCCGGTGTTCCAGCTTAACTGTTTTTGTTTGTTTGTTTTTGTGGGGGAAGGGGGGGGGGGGGGGGGGGGGGGTGTTACGTTAACCGGTTTGTTGCATTCGCAGATTCTCATTTTCACCGAACGATCGTCTCTTTCCGCCTGGTCTTGTGTCTCTGTGCTTCTGTAACATAAAGAACGAGCTGACGTTTTTCTAATGACACCAGCGATCAGCTCAACAGGCCCTCAGTTTACCTGCATGCATCCTCCTCCTCACCTGTCAGCTGTTTAACACCCGCTGCTAATTCAAGAAACACGCCCACGTTACCTGGTGATAGTCACAGTTAGTGATGGGTATTGATAAGATTTTCACGATTCCATTTTCGATTCTGTTTAACAATTCGATTCTTTATCGATTCTTTTAAAAAAAGGAGAACACTAAGGTCGATTAGCTTAGAACTTTGTTTTATGTCTTCTCTTTGAACAAGATAGAAATTTAGGAGTAACATGGCCTTACAAACCCAACAGTGAGATCTTAAGAGATCCAGCCTACGGCCCTTCAATGGGGTGTCACAGGGTCCCCAGGAAAAAAAATTGTAAATGTAAAACAATAAAATAAATATTCTTCTGTAGCAATAACAAAGTATAACATAAATTATTCTCTAGCAATTACACAAGAATATCCACTAATGTCCCTGCCTACACTTAAACACATTCACTTACCGAAAATCGGGGCATCTGTGGTGGCAAATGGGTTCAAGCCTTTTACCACAAACTTTCGTCTATCCTGGCCTGAAAGGAGACGTTAACAGTAGACTGCAGCGAGAACTGCCAGCATCTGAGCCAGCCAGACTCTGTCTGTCTCTCTCATCATGGTCACCTAAATGCACAGTAATGGCAGGTTTTGTAATAAGGCAGATCGCGCTAACATAATATGCACTGTTAGTTGATTATTTTCATGCCGCGGAGCAGAATTAAAAACACGACATTCATTTAAGGTTATCGCGTGTTTTGTGAGCAAATGCTTTTGCATATTCGTAGTGTTTCCTCCCTTAAATGAAATATCTACTTTGCAAGTATTGCAAGTTGCCCTGTTGTCATCTGTTCTCCTAAAGTATGACCAAACTTTTGAGCGTTTGAGCCGCCATGTTTCCTGCCAGGTAAATGACGCTCCGCAACGTGGTGACGTCATTCGGGGCGACTGGAATCGATAAGGGAATCGTTTGCAAAAATGGCAAACAATTCCAAGGAATTGAAACAGTGGGAACCGGTTCTCAACAAAAACTGGGTTTCGATACCCATCCTATTGGATATCATATTCTACTTGAATGTCCTGATAAGCCTGATTCAAAATCTCCAATGATAATCATACATTGATGGAATTATGTAGCAAAAAGCTATGAATTTGGAGCCGTCTACATGCTTCATAAACACTGTTTAAAAAATTTTTTTGGTTTGTTTTTGACTTCTTTGACCAGAGCCCAACACAAAGGAAGAGGACAGAGGACCTCAATTTTCCAAGGAAGATCCCTCACACACTTTCAAGAGTATGAAGGTTAGCATTGTTTCTTTTAGTAAATTTAATAATGACAGCACCACAGTGGATTTTAAATGAAACAGTCAAGTGGTGATTGAAGTGCAGGCTTTCAGCTTTAACACAAAGGGTTAACTCCCTGCCCCCTGTAGATGCCACATGATAACATGTGAACTTTTTCCTCACCACATGTATTATTACAAGATCTTTGACACTGGATTTGGTCTGGGTTTCAGGCAACTGGCAAGCTAGCATTGATATTGTTAGTTTCTTGTGTTTATTCATGTCTTCACCAGGGTCTTTGACATTTCGCTGCTGTACTGTTCACTACAGCTTTGTGTTTGATTTCTCACATTGTATATTGTAATGGCAGAGATATTAGGATATTTAAGGGTTTGCAGTGGCTACTAGAGCTGTGGGGGGGGCAATACTTTGGTGAAATGTCCTGGACCCTGGAAAAGTGACTGTGTAGACTGGGTAAGCAATTAAAGGTTACTGGTCCAGAGTCATTGGGCAGCTGGGTAAAGGTGGATGTTGATATTCAGTGCCAGTTATGCAACCTGTCCAGCCATGTCTATATGCTCTTTTTTCATGCTGTTAACATAAACTTTTCAAGATGGCTGCTAGGGTGCAGACACACAGCTTGGCAGGTCCTGTGCTTTTGCCAAAAAACCCACCTAAAAAACCATCTAAAAACCCCTGGATCTTGACATCAACTTGTCTTTTTGTTTTTATACATTTTTATATTCTGTGGAGTTCGACATGTCCAAGAAAGCTGGATAATTATACCACTTTCCCAGCCAAATGGAGTCAACATCTTTTGTTCACAAGATTCTTGGATTTTGGTCATGCTAGACCACCCCCAGGTGATATAGAACTAAATCCTGGACCTAATTTAAACATCAGTGATTTGGACTGGCTAGAACTAATTAGCCTAGTTAGCCTATGGGCACAGCTATCTCTGCATTGCTTTCCACCTCAACTAACTGTGCTACAACCACCGTCCCAGTTAGTAAGGCTACATCTTCAGCTAATACTGTTTACGCCCCTGTTGTCCGGGCCTCCGCTTCTGTTGTTTGGGTTACCACCTCAGTTGCCTGGGTTTCTGCCTCAGCTGCCTGGGCCTCCATTTCAGCTGCCTGGGCCTCCATTTCAGCTGCCTGGGCCTCCATTTCAGCTGCCTGGGCTTCCACCTCAGCTACCTGGGCCTCCACCTCGGCTGCCTGGGCCTCCACCTCGGCTGCCTGGGCCTCCACCTCGGCTGCCTGGGCCTCCACCTTGGCTGCCTGGGTTTCAATCTTGGCTGCCTGGGCCTTCATTTCAGCTAGCTGGGCTTCCACCTCAACTGCTCAGTCCTCCACCTCGGCTGCCTGGGTCTCCACCTCTGCTGCCTGGTTTTCAATCTTGGCTACCTGGGCCTACACCTCAGCTGCCTGGGCTTCCACCCCAGCTGCTCGGACCTCCACCTCGGCTGCCTGGGCCTCCACCTCGGCGGCCTTGGCCACCAACGCGGCTGCCTGGGCCCCCATCTTGGCTGCCTGGGCCTCCACCTCGGCTGCCTGGGCCTCCACCTGCTGTACCCAAACCTACAGTCTCCGGACAACAGATGGAAATTAGCCCTTGGCTATAATCTGGCCACCGTGGATCCAGCTGATATCCCCGAGGTGATGGAGGTGATGAGATGGATCCAGGAGAGGGGATTTGTGCTGTCAGGGGGCCTGCATGGTGGCACTGTGGTCGCCAGTTACCCTTTTGATGACTCAGCCTCCCACGAGCAAGAAGGTCACGACAGCCCGTCGGCGGACGATGGTCTGCTTCGCCACCTGGCCCTGGTACATTCCCAGAACCACCCTGTAATGAAGACCGCTTTTTGTCTACATGAGGTGCAGGAACAGTCTGTGGAGCAAGAGACACCATACTTCTTACTCCTCTCAAAGGGAACAAGGTGGGATTTTACATCTTTTAGAAGTTTCTCAAATGTGATCATCAGCAGAGATCTCATTTCAACTGATTTAACTGATTTATTCATTCCATAGTACTGGTTTATTTCCCAATCCTCTCACCCCCCAAAGAGATCGGGCACTAAGAGAAATCAGTCTGTAATCCTACAGAAAAAATCTGTGAAAAGAAAATGTTTTATTGTTCTTCTGCTTCTTTTATCTGGAAATGTGCAACCTAATCCCGGTCCAGATTGCAAATGCTTAAGTACTCCTTGTGATTTCAAAACTCGAACAGGTCTTGGTATCACTCATTTAAATGTCAGAAGTCTTCTTCCCAAACTTGATTTTGTGAAAATTTGGATGAAAGAGTTAGATACTGATATTCTTATATTATCAGAAACCTGGCTTACTAAATCAATTACTGACAAAGACATTGCAATAACGGGCTATAATCTTTTCCGTTGCGACCGCCCCAGAAAGGGTGGCGGTGTTGCAATTTATGTAAAAAGCAAATTCCATGTTACTGTCGATTCATCGGTATCTGTTTGTAAACAGTTTGAACTTCTTGCCCTCAAGCTCCAACTTTTCAAGGGCTATTTTATTACCATTGTGGGCTGTTATAGACCCCCCTCAGCTAGTAGTGAGGCTTTAGTTTCACTTAGTGAAAAACTATCTACTTTAGATTTTAATGAAATTGTGCTGGCCGGAGATTTCAACTGGGACTGGTTGTCCTCTGCCTCAGACAGTTTTAAATCCATGTGTGATTCATATAATCTCACACAACTAATTTACAGCACAACTCGTCCAAATCTTAAATGCCCAGAAAAGTCATCACTTATTGATTTATTTTTAACTAATATGCCGTATAAATATTCTCACACTGGGGTTTTCGCAAATGATATCAGTGACCACTGTGTGGTAGCTGTAGTCAGACAATCGAAGCTCCCAAAATCAAGGCCACAGATAGCTTTTAAACGAGATTTTAAGCATTTCTGTGAGCAAGCTTTCTTTCATGATTTATGGGACTATAACTGGAGTAGAATCTACCTGATAACTGATCTTGAGCTGGCATGGAATTATTTTTATGATACTTTTATCAAAATTATAAATAAACATGCCCCTATCCGCAAATTTAGAGTAAAATGCAGAAACAACCCTTGGTTTTCTCCTCAGCTCTCCAGTCTACTCAAAAAAGGGATGCTGCCTGGGCTAAGGCCAGAAAAACTAAATCCGAAGCGGATTGGCTGATTTTTAGACAGCTCAGAAACCGTTCAACTTCCTTAATTAAAAAGGCCAAATCAGAATTCTATCTTTCAAATACTACTAAACATTTGAACGATCCTAAAAAATTCTGGAAAATAATAAAATCTTCTTATGGGGACATAACTACAAATGAGATGCCAACTTTTGTTGTAAAAGACTCCTGCACTTTAACAGAGAAATGCGACATTCTAAACTGCTTTAATGAGCATTTTGTTTCTTCAGGATCTCTATTTGAATCTTTATATCCAGATTTAAAACAGCTTAATCAACAAGAGGCTCTCTCTGCAACCGCTCAAACTGAATCTGTGGTCCAACCCTTCAGTTTTTCTCCGCTAAATGTTTTTGAGGTCCACAGGGCTTTAAATCTGTTGGATCTAAATAAATCTGCAGGACCAGATCAACTTGATCCCTATTTTCTTAAGTTGGCTGCAGATTTTATAGCAGAACCAATAACTTACATTTTTAATCTTAGCCTCTCGAACAGTGAGATCCCTGTAATATGGAAATCTGCCTATGTTCTCCCTTTGCTGAAAGGAGGTGATCCTTCAGATGTTAATAATTACAGGCCCATATCTAAATTGTGTGTTCTAGCAAAAGTTCTAGAAAAGTTCATTAGTGAACAACTGAAAGACTTTTTGGACAAAAATTCAGTTCTTTCCCAACATCAGTCAGGATTCAGAAAACAACACAGCACAATAACTGCTGCTATTAAAGTGGTTAATGACATTGTTGATTCGATGGACTGCAAAAAATACTGTGCTGCTCTTTTTCTTGACTTGTCAAAGGCTTTTGATACAGTTGACCATGCTATTTTATTAAATAGACTAAACAATATTGGTCTATCTGTAAATGCTGTAAGTTGGTTTTCAAATTACTTGTCAGCAAGAAAACAGTGTGTCCATGCTGCTGGGTCTTCTTCCTCTTTTCTCCCAGTATCCAAAGGAGTTCCGCAGGGCTCCATATTAGGGCCATTGCTATTTTCTCTTTACATAAACAACCTTTGTGATAATTTGTCAAATGCAGCATTTCATCTTTATGCAGATGATACAATTATTTATTGTTCATCCCCTTCAATAGCACAAACCCTGCAATTTCTGCAGTCTGCCTTTGATGTCGTTCAGTCCCATTTAACTCAACTTAAGTTGGTGTTAAATCCAGAGAAATCCAAGCTCATGTTATTCTCAAATGGCAAAGAGTTGTTAGCTACATCTCCTAAGATTAAAACAATTCAAGGATCTGAAATTGAAATGGTCACATCTTACAAGTATCTAGGGATCATTATAGATCAGAATTTGTCATTTAAGACTCACATTCAAAGGCTTGTGTCGAAGTTAAAACTAAAACTAGGTTACTTTTTTAGAAACCAATCCTGTTTCTCCCTCCAAGTGAGAAAACATTTGATTCGTGCAACCTTTTTACCTTTATTGGATTATGGTGACCTGCTTTTTATGAATGCACCTGCCCACTGCCTAAAGAGGTTGGATACTGTGTACCATTGTGCTTTACGTTTTATTACTGGCTATGGAAATCATGTACATCATTGTTCTTTGTATGCTGCTGCTAAATGTCCATCTTTGCATATTCGCAGACTCTCCCATTGGTTGATCTTTATCTATAAATCTCTCCTTGGGCTGGTTCCATCTTATTTATGTGTTTATATGTGTAAAAACCACAACCAATACAACCTTCGTTCGAACAAAATCATACAATTGATTGTCCCAAAAATCAGAACAGAATTGGGGAAAAGGGCTTTTAAATACGCTGCCCCTGCTTCCTGGAATAATCTGCAGAAGGAACTGAAATTATCAGAATTGGTTACCTTGGGAGAGTTTAAGTCTGTCTTAAAGGAACGAGAGAACAGCTCTTTTACTCAGTGTGATTGTTTTTAATGTACTCTTAATTTGATCTGTTATTGTATATTTTACACATGTTTGTATGGGATATTGTATTTGTTTTAAATGTTATATACCTATGTGGTATGTGACTTTTGTTGCCATGATGCCAGGTCTCTCTTGGAAATGAGATTTTTAATCTCAATGAGATTTTTTACCTGGATAAATAAAGGATTAATAAAATAAAAAAAAAATAATATAAGGGGAAAAAAAAACTCTTACTGATTAAAGAAGCATTGTCTGTGGAGCCACAATCTGATCTTGTAGTGTAGCTCCAGTTTGCACATTTATTCTCAGCCACAATTGGTTTAGAGCACAGCCAATATTTAGCCTAAGTAAATTTAAATAAAAAATTTTGTTTGAATTCTGCAATTGAAGACATGCTCAGTTATTTATGAACATGGTCTTTGTTTAAAGCAAGAAATGGATTTGTAACATGGGGTGCATATCTCATTCTGAAAAAACTTTAACAACTAATAAGCGTTACCCAAAGCCAATCAGCATCATCCAAGGCATCAGTATGGCTCTTCTTTAAAAAAACATGAATTCTTAAGCACGAGGCATATTGTGTAATTGTAATTGTGTAATTTTATTTTTTTTTTTTGCTTTGAACCCTTTTATAGCCGACAGGTATTGAAGACATGTTTTCTAAGAGGATGAAAGTTGGCATTGTGATGGTGAAAGAAGAAGACATCATCGATGTGTTGGTTGTCCTTGAGGCGGCAGTAATCCTGTCTAATCTGAGGGATGTCTCAAGTGCCATTTCCATGCTGATGGGTCTTCTTTTTGCCCTCAACATAGACTATCCAAAGGAACTTAAGGGCATCTTTGATGTCATTCAGAACGTCCTAATGAACATTGGTGGAAGGCAGTGGATCTCACTAGTGCATGGTCTAAGAAACAGACTCTTGCAGAAAGCCATGCAGAACTATAATTGTATGCTCACAGCATACAATTAGTGTTAAGGACAGTTTTTATTTTACTGTTTGTTTTTTGATACTTGTATCACTAAATGACCAGTCCTTACATTCCAGATTAGACAATTACTCATTTGTTCATGGTTTAAGAAACTTATGTGAACAACAATTTAATGGTGGACTCTGCAGATACTTATCTCATGCAAGTCTGTAGTTTTTCCTTTGTTTTGCAACTAAGCAGACTCAAACTAATGTTTCTGAAATATCCATATTATCAAATGTTTCAGAAGCATGCACTCATTTTCAGAGATATTGGTTCTGTGGAATTTGTTGCAATTGTAAATGAAGACAAATACAAGAGTTTGATGTCTTAGTTGTTATAAACTGATCTTTACTGTCACTTATCAAAGGTTTTGTACTATTTTAATATTTCAAGTTTTATGCTAACAGGTGTGACTGAGCACAATGAAGTTTAAAAATTTTGCAAATGTAAAGAATAACTTTTCTAAAATAGTAAGTGTCCCTTTGATACATTACATTAATGGAGACTTTATGTTGTTAATTTTAACAAAGCAGGTTTTATCTCATTCTTTTGAAAGTCTGATAAGATCATGCCATGGTGAGGGTTCTGTTGACCAGCTGTCCACAATTCACAAGAATCACTACGGCTCCTAAAGTCTTGGTCAGAATTTAATCTTCCCCCAAACTAGGCTCAAGACCAAGTTCAAATTTATTGTTTCACAGGGAGCAACCTATGAGTTTTGATGGATTGTGAGCCTGATGAGCTACGTCACAGATTTTTCTGTTTCTCAGATGACTAAGATGACACAATAAATGGTGAATGTTGGGTGCTCATGAGTAATTGTCTTGTCATGTTCTTAAAACAAACTTTCTGCTTGAAATGATCAGATACACTTTAATGGAATCTGTGGGTTTTTATTTTTTGCCGTAAACAACAGAAAATTAATTTAAAGGAATGTAGATATTTAAACCTGAGATCTAAGATAAACCTAACAGGTAGTTTTGCTGAAATGGATGTTGGAAGGCTCCAAAAATACTTAAGATGTTCAATACACATTTTTCTTTACATCCAGTCAATCAACTCTGATAATTAAAATGAAACTGATTTACGAGTTCACTCAGCTACCTTAAGGAGCTCAGTTAATTAATAAACTTAAATCAACTTAGCTAACAGATTTTGTTAGTTAAGCTAAAATAGATTCCTAAGTTAAAAGAACTACTAAAGTATTTGAATTAACTAAAAAACCCAAGTCAACTGAACTAGGACAAGAGTTTAAACAATAGATTATTTTAATTTAGCTGAAAGGGTTTTCCCAAGTAAAAATGACAATTAAAGGAGTTGAACTGACTAACAAAGCTCAGTCAACTAAACTAAGACGAAAGTTTAGACAACATGATTTTTCATCAACATAACATTTGGTTGTGTTACAAGAACAAACTCTATTTCTTGACTTAACTTAAAATTTTAAGGCAGCCCTTTACATCAGCGGTCCCCAACCCCCGGGCCTCGGACCGGTACCGGTCCGTGAGTCGTTTGGTACCGGGCTGCGAGAGTTGAGGCTCAGGTGTGAAATGTATGGTTTTCAGGGTTTTTATCGGTTTTCAGCGTTATTTTGTTATCGTTTTTATCGTTTACTCGGTTTTCCTTGGTCTTTTCACGTGTGTTATGAATAAATTTTCTTTTTTTCGGTACCGGTACTAGTTTTATTTTGTTGTATTTATCCGCGACACCTTAAAGGCCGGTCCATGAAAATATTGTCAGGCATAAACCGGTCCGTGGTGCAAAAAAGGTTGGGGACTGCTGCTTTAGATCATATTTTTAAGTTGAAACAAAAAGTTTTACAGTGTGGGTGAATTTGGGGCATTGTTTCTCATATAAATATTTAAAGCTACAAATACACAAGCTTTTTCTTTTTATATAAATGAACTAAAAATATAATGAATGAACAAATAATAAAGAATAGGTTAATCTTCAGAGATAGTGGGGAAAAATACACTGACCCAACATGGTGTTATATGCCCACTGGATATAAAGGTGTTGCTGCAGGGATAATAATGCTTCCTCTTTCTAATTAACCTTTGTTGTTGTGGAATATCCCTTTTTTTTCTTATGCAACTTTATGTGTTTTTAGTCCAAGGAGCAATCTTTACATATAATAATAAAAGCAAGTATTATTTACATTAACTCATTTGTGTGTGTGTGTGTGTGTGTGTGTGTGTTTCAGACCTTAGATGGTTTTGATTTTATCATTAATCAGCTTTGTGGTGTTTAGCTTTACTGACTTTTTATGCTGTCAGATTAACACATCTCTGACTAACATTCATGTGGAAAAACTTTTGTAGGTGGTAAAACACACTGGGAGTAAGTAATAGTAAGGCTAGTAGATTATTTAAGAAAAGTTTTTTGAAAGGTGATGTCAAATGAAAACATATCAAAACAGAACACAGTAGAAAGAAAAAAAAGAAAACTAAATAACCAAAAACTGAAAGTCACCATATGAAGTTAAACAGGAACCAAAACCCAGAGCTTCAAAACTGTTACTCACTCTAAGTAACACCATCTGCTAAAAACAGGAGTCAAAAACCAATAAAGGAAACTATGACAACACTGAATTATTTGAACATATATCCATTAATAATAAGATATACAAACACCAAAATTAGGCCTAAAGTCAGAAAAAAATTTAAAAGTTGTAATTGTAAACTTTTTTTCTTCTAGTGCCAAACACGAGGATCATCCTGCTGGGGAAAACTGGAGCTGGGAAGAGCAGCATCGCTAACACTATATTAGGAAGGAATGAGTTCAAAGTCCTAAAATTTTCTGACTCACAAGCAAATGTTTGTATAGCAAAGTCTGCAGCAGGACGAGTACAGGAACAACCAGTTCCAGGTGACAAAGCTGGTCAACACAATAGAGAACATGCTGATGGAAAATAAAGGAGGCAGCTACACCACTGAGATGCTGAAAGACTGGCAGAGACAACAAGAAGAGCGCAGTAAACCATCATCATTATCAACCTCTCTCCACAGAGTCTACAGACTTTTGACCAAATACACAACCAAAAAATCTGTCAATGTCCTGGTAGGTGTAGCTGTGATCGTTGGTGCACTGCTTTTTTAAAAAACTGTGACCACATCGCATCACAATGCAGCAGTGGAAATGTAAAACACACACACTGATGTCACAGAGAGAGAGAAAAGAAGGAAGAAAGTGTTTTACATCAACTACGTTCTGTTTGTTTATTTTATTTTACAAGAATAAATTGTAGATTTGTGTCATGCAAGTGATTTGAAGTATAATGAACAGGACTACTAAATAACATGTTATTGTTATAATTACTAATATAAATGTTATTATACTGTTTGAACTATGCCTCAAATGTGTTTTTGTATCTTTGTGTTAGTGAAAATTCAACTCTTCCAATAAAGCACAGTTTATTATTAGAATTTATCAAAAGATAAATTATTGGTGAGTAAAAATTTCTCAGGAGTTCCAACCTAAACTGAATATAAGGATTTCAGTGATACAGACGAGGACTTGAGGATGAGAAGCCAAAGACCGTGTTCTCCTGCCACAGCCACAAAACTGTAGGTATAACAAGCAGTCTGGTCTTTCACCTCTGACCTCTGACATCAACAAGGCTTTAGCATCCTCCCGTCTTGGTCAAGCCGCAGTCCTGCAATGTATGCTATCTGCGGTTTAAAGTAAGACTTAAACTATTCTCTTTTCTGATGTCTTGTACATCCATTGCATGTTGGAGTAGTGGGTTTGCTCGTTCTTTAGGGTGCAAGAGGTCTTCAAATTTCAGATGAGGTCATATAGTGTAATTAAAACATTGTCCAAGTTTCATACAGATAGTATCTCTCCTGCAGGTCGCTAATAGCTATTTCAGTTTTCAACTAACACAAAGAACTTCAATCTTGACCCTTCACTTACTCAGTGATAGATAAGTCTGAGGCGAATCAACTGAAAACCTGTGCAGAGGTGAGGAAAGAGAGAAATCTGTGTAGCCTGTTGGGGAGAAGGAGTAACCGTAACAACAACAAATGCTGTTCACCAAAACTTTATGGTCAATTGGTGCCACCTGGTGGAGAAGGAGATTTTTGTTTATTATTTTCTAGAATGATTACAAAAACTAAATTTAAATTGCAGATGATCCCCCAGTGTTGTGAAAGTGTTTCATTTATATGGTAATAAAGATCAGTCGGACAAGAGACTCTCTGTAACTCTTTGTATAATACTGGTTTTCAGTGTGTTACACATAAATTAACAGTAACTTTGCACAGAATAGCCTTTTTACATGACTTCAGTCAAGTTTGCGTAAATTTATTATTACTTTGTATTCTTTGTCTTTCTTTTTTTTTCTTATTTATAGTCCATTTGCGTTATAGAGTTACTGTCACTGCCAGGAAAAAAATAATGAAATTCATTGGTTTAATGTGTGTGCGCTTTAGTAACTGACCTTTTTATGTTCAAATGCTGTGTTATTATGTAAATGTTATGGTACATTATCAAAAAATATTTCCAGTACTGAGTAAATAATAATTTCAGTTAATTTGGTTTGATTGTGTTATTATCTCAGTGACACTGTTTTTGGCAGATTCTAAAGTGGATCAGAAACCATATATTACAAATGGTTAACTCCTTGCTCATGCTGTGTGCATTCACCAAGATTTTCTTTTCCAAATATTGACATGTGCCAGTTTATTTTTGCTGTGTTTCAAAAGCCTGTCCTATCTCCATATATGACATTTTCATCGAGGTGAAGGAACAAGGTTAGGAAAACAATAAACGTTGGGAGGAAGACAAACAAGATGACAAAATTTAATATTTCATTGCCCTCACTTCAGATTTACTGTAAAAGTGTTAAGGTCTCATTTTACTTTCCTTTTTTTGTCACAAATAAAGAGCTGATAATATCGATTTTCTTTTCCTATGATTGTGTTTCCTCCTGCACTCGTTCCAACTCCACTTTTTTTCCAGCAACAAAAATAATTTTTTAGTCTGGGTTATTATTTTTAGGGCTAATGTTAATGTTGGGCATTAACATAGCATTGTCCTTTTTTTCTTACTGTTTATGAAGTCAACAGTAAAAAAGTAAAGTAAATTACTGTCCATCAAGTTACTGAAATGGGCAGAAGGAAACCCGAACACTAGAAGGGAAAGTCAAAGCAGCGCTTCTGTAATGTAGCCCAGAGAAGCAGTAGCGGTAGCAGCCAGCTGCCCACCCAGACCCAGACTTCCTGTAATGCAAAGTCGAATTAGTATTAACAGTTAAACGATCCGCAGGTGATCTATGCAAAGACATGAGGAGCATCAGTCAACAAAAATATGGCCAATTAGGACAACAGGGACACATGACTCTTACCTGTGACAGCTGGGAAGGTCAGGTGATCAGAAATCCCATTTTGATCTGGATGCGCACAGCAACAGGTGATCGATGGAGGGATGCTCAGATGACAGCTAATATTTATACTAGCACCAAAGAACGTAACTGGCCACTAACCGGTGATTGAAAATGCAATTTTAATTCTACTATATAAGAACATTGATTGCAATATGGTTCATAATCCAAATCCAATTTCACAGCCTCACAGCAAGAAGGTCCTGAGTTGAATGTGACCGCCTGGCTGGGCCTTTCTTAGTGGAGTTTGGATGTTATCCCCAGGTTCTCTCCAGGTACTCCAGCATCTGAGAGCTACTGTATTAATGTTTTAATGTACTGATGACTCCAGGGACAGAATTAAACCAAAGGAAAAACTTTATTTTGTCAGCAACAGAAAACAAAGTCCATGGATACAAACAGAAGTCACACTGGGGGAGAAAACAGGAATAATGGAAGACAAAAGGATGTCAGGATGAAGGGCTCTACATACACAGACGTTGATTAGAGGAATGGGGAACTAAAAATTTTACATTTATTGTACACAGGTACTGAAAAATGAAACCAATTTAAACCCACACCCAGCAGCATGAATTATTACAAATGCATTATTAAGGATTATCACAGCACATTTACCACAAACAAACAAGTGAAATTCACAAGCAACCAAGCAATACTTGCCTTAGCCAAATAAGTAATCAAGAATTAATACAGATATGTGCTGTTCAAATGTGACACTTTAAAATGGTAATAAAATGATGATATAGAGTTTAGAGCATTACACGTGTCTTGAAATGTGTTCATCTTTTTCTAAATGATTAACACATTCTGTTTCAGGGTTTGTGAGAGTTCTTCCTGCTTCTATAGCTAGTACACCAAGAGCCTCAGCTGTGTTCATAACTGCCTCCATTATTGAATCTGCTTCATCGGCTTCACGATATCCTATGGAACCTCCACCTATTGCTCCTGCAGTAGCAGCAAGCCGTGCAACTGTATCTAATTTAACACCAGTCGTTGGAAGTTCTCCCTGTGTTGCCACTCCTGTCACTATGGCACTTGCTGGTATTTTAAAGCTCTCAGTATTTTAGCAATGTTTGCAATCATTCCCAGCACACCAAGCAGTGCTCCCAACAACAGCCCTGTGGTAACACCAGCAGCCATCTTGAGAATATTGTAGACTCTGTTCTCTGCCTCCTCTCTGATTTCTTCCTGTGACATGTTTCTTGATAATGATCTAATTCTCTCTTCCTCTTGTTGTATTGTCTTCTCCACTTCTTGCAGCATCTCATTTGTGTAACAGCCTCCGCCGTTGTTCCTCACCATCTCTTTTATAGTGTTGAGCAGCTTTTCCCTCTGCAGCTGGCTGTTTCTGTATTCATGCTGCGGGTTGTTGTTCCAGTATTTGTTATCAAAGACGTGGCAGCGCCCACCACATCTCTCTCACAACTCACAGAGACATTGTTGCTCCTGCAAAACTCTTCAATCTGCATTCCTTCAGAAAGATTGTCACCACGAGTAAACGCAAGCACAGCATATCTGAAAGCTTCTTCAGACAAAGACTATTTTATTTTGGTAATAAACCTCGTTTTCATGATCTGTGAATCTCTCCACTTTCAGTAAAATAAGAAAAGCGTGAGGTCCAAGAGAACACTTTATGACACTCCTTGTAATCTAATTCCTCAGATCCTCTTCAGACGTGCGATCGTCAAAGAAACCAGGAGTGTCAATTATAGAGACATTTGTATTTGTAAATACAAATTCAACTTTTTAAATCATGATTCATATATTAGTTTTCTTAATTTACAGCTCTTTTTAGATAGAAATGTTTTGAGCTGATAAAATTATGCATTCTTATACGTTACAGTATTCAAGAGAACAAAACATTTTGAAAAATGTTTTTTGTACTCACCAATTATAACTTTAAGATCTTACAGATGATATAAAGGAAGAAGAGACTACATGTGCCTACTTCACAATAAAAGTTTAGATCCTGGTCAGTCTGAGGTGCAACCAGGTAGCGTCAGATGGACCACAACGTCCCAGAGGTGTTCTATTGGATCTAGATCAGGTGAGAATACTCTAGGAATTGACACCACTGGCCAGGCACTGGTGTCAATTCCTTTATCCTCCAAGAAGTGCCTGCATAGTGTCACCACATGAGCGAGGGCACTAACATGACCAGGAGGAACCCATCAAAACTTTTAGAATGTATCCATGTGCCATCCTGGAGGAGTTAGACTACCTGTGTGAACTCTGTATGGTCCTGGTTTAACCAATGCCACCAGTAGTGACATTGACACTAGACAGATGCAAAACTATTGAAAAAAACTGTCCGAAAAGATGAGGAGGGAAAATGTAGGTGGTTGCCACCTGTAAAACCATTCCTGTTTGCCATAAATGCCTATGGGTCCATACCATTGACTGTAGAAAACATGGACGACGCGACACCGCCTCCTACCATTGTGCAAAAATGAAGCCAAAATATCCCGCTTGTGGAGGCTGCCATCTTGCAAATTTGGAGCCAGAGTGTGCGCAGTAGTGACTTGAGGTGGAGCGACTGTGTAACGCTCCCGCCCACACACCCGCTGGACGTGACCGCAAACACGCCCCCCTACACTTTTTACGTAGCCCAGCGACTCGAGTTTTTTTGCTGGTTTACCGCGACTGACGACTCGTTTAATTAAGGTAAATACAACCATGTCACTGTTATAAAAAAGACACACAGCTTATCATCTTATAGTTCTAAAATCACTCTGTTGTTAATTCGTTAGTTAGATTAGCCGCTAGCATACGCACTGTGTTGGAGGCTTGTTGCTAGCTAGTTAGCGATGCTACACACCTGCTACTCTTAATAGTCTTCAACACTTATCTTTTTTTTATCCATTTTTAGACAGCGATGAGATCAGCTGCACACTCTACAGAGGCCCAGAGTTACTGTTAATATCAAAAATATAATGCTGTCCTTTGAGATTTTAACATAAGACTATGAGTGTAATGGATCTGAAACTGTTTAAATCTTCAGAGCCCTCTACAGCCTGGTAACATGGAGACTTTAAAAACATCAGCAGAACGTTTCAGTAGTGTAGTGTAATTTGTTTTTTTCATTTAATAATAGAGTCCATATTATATCAACAGCTACATTCACCCTGGAGAGAAACTAGTGAGGGAGACCATCAGGACCAAGCTGGGTTTCCTGGGTCCAGAGAAACTTCTTCCCTTTCTTTCATCACAGCTGTCCTGTGCCATAAGTTCTGTTGACCCGCTGTAAGAGGCATCATTTAAGAAACACCAGGAAGACTGAAGCTCATGGCATTGATCAAGCAGGACTCATGATCTTCACCAGCAGCTCCCTCACAGGGAAATCTTCAGAGCTCCTCCGTAGGCCCGTCCCAGAAGATGGATAAACCCAGCATTTCATCAACACTGTGATGAGACCTTTGGTTTGTGTAATGTTATAAATACTCAGATACTCCCCAGAGGCTCCAGACTTTTACATAAAGATATTATATTCAGTCCTGTGTAAAGTTATATATTTAACAATATGTGATCCTCTCTGGTTACTCTGGTATGAATAACTCTGAATCACTTTATGGTAAATAACACACTATGTGAAAAAATTCCAGATGACAAGATTGTAGTTCAACATACAAGTGACGACCTTTGACCTTCATCAGGTTTTATTTAATTGTGTTAGAGAAAATCTCATATGCTCTTCATGCAGCTGAGTACATCAAGTGTTTAAAACAGAAGCTGTGCAGGTCTGAGATCAGCAGCTTTGTGAAACACCAAACTGAGGTCCTGTTAATGCTGATATATAGTGACACAGTTACATGAGTGATTAATCCTTTTGTTTTTTTGTCTTTAACTTTATCAATAAAACAGCTGCAGCTTTCACTACAGCACGTGTGGTACTTTAACCTTTGTACTGTTTGCATCAGTTCATTTTGCAGTTAACATGTGAACATGTTGGATGATCTGTCTGCTGTCACTTGATGGGGCTGAGGTCTGTTTCTGAGGGCAGCTCCTGTAATCACAAAGAGAACAGAACCATCAAACTCAGATATAAATTTTATCCCTCAATATTGAAATAAAGCTGATTCTTCTGTCCTCACACACTCAGGATCTGAAGTTCTTCTCTTACATTTTTTTTTCAGTATTACAGTACACTACAGTACTTTAATCCATAGTTCCTGATTAATGAGGAGTTACTGAAGTACAAGCTTTTTAAAAAAAATTGTTACTGTCTTTACAGATGTGGCAAGAGACTGAAAACATGCTGTTGTTTGCACATATTTAATATTCAGCTCTGCACAGGAGCTGAATCCAGGCTCCTTCCCCACCAGAGAAGTCACTTCCACTTTCCAGTCACTAAATGTGTGAAAGCTGTACAAACCACAGGGGGAAGTTTTTGCATAGATACATTTTACATATTGCAGCAATGAAGCAACTCAAAATTGTTTCACAGGAATTTTTGATGCCTATATTTCCTCTTTGTTCAGATTGTACCAAATGCTGAGAAAAACATTGAATGTAGCAATAATGAAGAGAAATTGTTAGAGGAAGAGATCCAACAAGGACATAAACAAAAATAATAGCTAAAATCTAATAAATGTTGGGTTTAATAACTGAGTGTTGGTATTTTTTTATTCTTATATAAAATTAATGTTATAGATTAGTCTTTTTAAATGTACTTACCAAGGTGTTTGTATATCCTGGCCATGTCTGTCTTTTACGGGCAGTTGATGTGTGATTTTCTGTCTCTGCTGAGGTTCTGCTTTTCAATAGTATAGTTTCATCTTTATCCTTCTGAACTGTTTGTATCTGTGGAAACGTGGCAGAAATGTGAGGCAAACAGGTCAGAAGGAAACAGACAAAGTTAAAAAGACAGGTTGAACAAACACTGAAACATTTTTTCTTCTTTGCCTCGTCCGTCCCCCTTTGTCCTTTGATAGTGTTGTCTTGTCATTTGTGTCACACAGCGCATCAGTGGTGCCTTTAGAAATCTGTTCTTTCTGCACTTGAAGTCTTGACACAATCCATAATTGGTTGGTTTAAACTCTTGTTTTAAAAGGGCTATACATACAGAGAAGTTGATTAGAGGAATGGGGAACAGGTGAGTAACACACAGGTGCAACAAATCAAAGGAAACAAAGTAAAGAAAGTAAAACAAAACACAAGAGACAAGAGACTACCAGCCTAAGATAGTAAGAAACACAATGAGGGAACATCGAATACAGAAATGGAGACTTAACAATGACATATGTGGAACAAATGAAGGCCGTGATAACTGAAACAAGGAAAATGATAGAGAAACTATAAATAGATAACCAAAGTTAAGAAGGCATTTGAATATAATTCTAAGGAAACCAACTAGGACATATCTGCTGAAAGTACAAACTCTAAACGCTATGTCAAAGACCCAGGACCATGAGACAACTTAAAGAGAAAAAAAATATCCTGCATTAAAATATTTACAAAAAAATATTTTACTGGCTTCCTGTTAAATCCAGAATTGAATTTAAAATCCTGCTCCTCACATACAAGGTCTTAAATAATCAGGCCCCATCTTATCCCAATGACCTTGTAGTACCATATCACCCTATTAGAGCACTTTGCTCTCACACTGCAGGCCTACTTGTTGTTCCTAGAGTATTTAAAAGTAGAATGGGAGGCAGAGCCTTCAGTTTTCAGGCCCCTCTTCTGTGGAACCAGCTTCCAGTTTGGATTCAGGAGACCGACACTATCTCTACTTTCAAGATTAGGCTTAAAACTTTCCTTTGTGCTAAAGCATATACTTAGATTAGGCTGGATCAGGTGACCCTGAATCCTCCCTTAGTTATGCTGCAATAGACGTAGGCTGCCGGGGGATTCCCATGATGCATTGAATTTTTCCTTTCCAGTCACCTTTCTCACTCACTAAGTGTTAATAGACCTCTCTGCATTGAATTATACTTGTTATTAATCTCTGTCTCTCTTCCACAGCATGTCTTTTGTCCTGTCTTTCTTCTCTCACCCCAACCGGTCGCAGCAGATGGCCCCGCCCCTCCCTGAGCCTGGTTCTGCCGGAGGTTTCTTCCTGTTAAAAGGGAGTTTTTCTTTCGCACTGTCACCAAAGTGCTTGCTCTTTCACATTAGGATAATTTACCAAGAAGAGCTTTAACTGTTCCTCTTCAGTCCTTTTCTGGAGTAAGATCTGCACTCGATTAACACAAATTGTTGTGTTACAAACTGTAAATGTTCAAGATATAATGACAGAGAAGGGTTTTTTTCTGCTAAGAGAAAGTGGACTCAAATCTTTTATAATGTTACATAATGGAACAGAGATTTACATCACAAAAAGTGCAAAAATGCTGGGATTACGGCTGAATTTGGGGGGAGACCCATGAAAATGTGACATGTAGCAAAGACTCAGAGACCAGTTTGATGCAATGCTGAAGATTTTAATGATGCACAAGATCATTAAGGAGAGTTCATTATGGAAAATAAAATGCTACTAAAACCATTATTTCCATTACACTTTCCATTTGTGCCTATTAAACAATCTAAGTAATAAAAGTAAAGATGTAAACTGAAAAACAGGTCTTTCGTATAACATATGAGATTATTTGACTTTTTGACTTGTCAGATGTGCCACGTCTTCAAATCAGCCCAGGAATCCTCACATTCTTCTAACGCAGACAGATGGAAAATTTCCCTGGCAATTCTGATCATTCATACACTTGTTACCTATAAACACACAAACACACACACAATAGATCCAATGGACACATACATATCCAGACTCATATGCTATATATTATATATATATATATATATATATATATATATATTTTTTTTTTTTTTTTTTTTTTTTTTTTTTTTTTAAATACAATGAACTTTTTTGTTTACTATGGTACAAAATGCAAACACTGGAGTAGTAAAAGTAAATAAATTGAATATATTTGTATTCAATCCCAAATTCCAAAACTGTTGGAAAGCTGTCACTTGAAAAAGAATGTAAATTCCAATGTTTATAAAGATGCATATTATAAAGTTTTATGCTTCTGCAAGGCCTAATCTACCAGTATGTGCAAACTCTTTTTAAAGTCTCAAATATAATTTTTGTTGTTATCCACTAAATTTCTAATTTGCTTATTTTTTATTAAAATGCCATATTACGGCTATTTACTTGCATTCCTGAACAGAAACACTAGTTGTAGTGATTAAATGTTAAAGGTTGTCCTCACAGAGATTTCTTCAGATTCTCTGAATTTTTGATGCTATTATATACTGTAGATGATGAAATATTCAGATTGGATTTTATGTTGAAGAATAATATCCTGAAATTGTTTAACAATTTATAGATGTAGTATTTTGCAGATTTATGAACATGTGCCCATTTTTGCTTCTGCTTCTCTTTAAGATGCTCTTTTTATAACCAGTCACATTACTGATCTGTTGCCAATCAACCTAATTAGTTCCAAATGTTGCAAACATAATTTTCTGGTTACATTTCCAGCTCTTTATGGCTCTCTCCCAAATTTTTATACATTATTTATTTGATTTACCTGAAAAATTCATCTCCATGCACTCCTCATTGCCTTTATGGTTGTTTGGCTCTCCTGAACACCAGTTTGTATATTGGAAGCCTGTTCCATCAATCCAAAACCAATAACCATCCTAGAACACAAAAAAACAAAAATAGGGCAATAATAGACTGAAAAGCAAATTACACTCCAAAATTCTACATTTAGATATATCCATATATCTACACACACGCACACACACACACACACACATATAAATATAGATAGATAGATAGATAGATAGATAGATAGATAGATAGATAGATAGATAGATAGATAGATAGATAGATATAAGAGTTTATGACAATACTGTATATAATATATTAATATATAATATGTATATAATAACAAAGGAGTTTTTCTTCTCATGTTTGCTAAAGCGGTTGCTCATAGGGGGTCATATGATCGTTGGGGTTTTCTCTGATGTTGTTGAGTCTTTACCTTAGAATTAACTTTACTTGTTGTGATTTGACACTACATAAATAAAAATAAAAATGAAATTGAGAGCTTGGACCTAGTTTACCTGTTGGGCATCAGAGCCTCCAATCCATGTTCGTCCATCTTCACCACTTGCATCATATATCACCTTCTGAATCAACTCATATTCCTCGAGGCTGTGTACAGATGCAAGGTTTGCATTCATGTATTCACAGTTTTTCTGCAGTGGAGAGACAAAAAGACAAGCTGACAAAGAAACTATACAACTTTAAAGCTCGCACACGGCAAACATGCAGATCATTGACAGTTATTTGTATTATTGTTATTATTATTATTGTTATTATTATTATTATTATTATTATGATAAACACGATTTCAAATCTATTAACATTATTCAAATGGCTATTATAAACCAGCATATAATTTTTGAAAAATTAGCAGAGTGAAAATTGTGCAGTTGTTTATTTGTGATGTTTGTTTATGATTGCGGTTTAACTTTAAAAAAAGAAAAACTTTCATTACTTGGACAAAAACAACGTATTGTAATCATTAAAAAAATGCATAATACTTTTCCCATTTTCATGTGCCAAAATCACCAAAAAAAAGTGTTACTGTTTCAAAGATAAAAGATAAAAAGATAAATAATGAAATATAAGACATACACAAACAATTTCACATAAATCCTGACTAATGATGAATAAATACTATTGTCGTTTCCCTTCAGCCCAACTGGCCACAGGAAATGGCTGCCCCTCCTTTAACATATTTGTGGCAGCAATTTCGTCCTGTTAAAGGGGAGTTTTTCCTTCCCACTGTTGCCAAGTGCTTTCTCGCAGGGGCTCATCTGACTGTTGGAGATTTCTCTGCATGTATTACTGTAGAGTCTTTACCTTACAATATAAAGCACTTTAAGGCAACTGCTGTTGTGATTTGGCCCTACATAAATAAAACTGAATATAATGTTGTTATTGTAAAATAACTGTACACTAAAGTGAGATTAATTAGCAGCTCACAGTTTATAGACAGTTAATTACTATAAGGTTCATTCACTGTGACACATGAGTTCTAATCTTTGCCATTACCTGAGCCTCAGCCCAAGTCATGGTTTGGGACACATAGAGAAAGCACTGGTTATAATACTGGGTCCAATCACAGGAACAGCACGGGGATTTATTCACAGCACACCAATCCTCTGAAGACAAACAAAGAACACTGTGTGATGTAAAGCCAAGCAATGCCACTGTACACTGGTCATTAACTAATTATATTATTGACAATATTTTTTACGTAGATTTGGATTCCAAAATTTATTATTTTCCTTCTTAAGATTTAAAGATATTTTTAAATACATATGTTTGGTCTCATTTTAGCAGCTGTCTGTTTCAAGGCTGTTTTTTCCCCACAGGCTGTTCACATTAGGTGAAAATATTATATGCTGACACTGCTACATGTTTTTAATATGTGTGGGTTTTTTGTTTTTTTCAAACATACACTTGGAATCAGAAAAAGAAAGGATACTGTTTCATGGTAAAATAAGATATATATCATTTGTTTTACTTTGAAGTTTGGGTATAGCACAGGTATTCCAGATGTGTTTTTGCATTTTTCAACAGCTCAAATGTGATTGAAATAAAAACAGAAAATGGATCAACTATAAATTTTAGAGAAAAAATGTTACATTTAGTTTAAAAAGCTTTTATAGGTGCAATATCAATTTTAAAATCTGTCAGAATTAATGCATGTAAGATTTACATGTACCAAGATACTGCAGACATACTGTAATACTCACCAGCAGCATCGGCCAGAACTGCCATTGCACAGAGAAGTGCAGACACAGTCAGAAGCTTCATGGTGATGTTTAGTATCTGTAGGCAGCAGAAGAAGAAAAGTGACTGTTAGTTTAGTGAAGAAAACACAGAAGATCATCAGGATGATTGTAACACACCTGTCGTAGGATATCGTCCCGCTTTAGTCTCAGCCTGCAGCGTCAGCCTTCCAGTGTGGAGATGTGTTATAGAAACCTGAAATAAAACCAAAGTTTTTAATTTGCAAAGAGGTCAAACAACAGAGTGCCCCAGCTGTCTGTGTAGCATTTGACTAAACACAATAACAAGCACTGAATTATTTATAAGAATAAGTTATCTATCCATGGTCACTTGCACAGTTAAGTCTACTGTGTATTTAATGATTATATAAGGACAAAACATGATACCATGGAGCCTTTTTATTCAGTCAAGTCAGCCTGACACAGAGAAAAACTGAATCTTGAACATTTCCATCACACTGTTGATCCTTTATCGATTTATTATCAAATGTTTGACCTTAAAATCCAAACAGGTTCTATTAAGGTCATCACTGTGTGCCATAAAGAAAGCACTTTGCTGTTTTTGCTGGGCATATAAACCCACTGGTGTTAAGAGCAAGTCACCCGGAAGCTGCTTGGAGTCAGGCGTCTGCTGAAACAAATGGGCTTAAAGATAATAATCAATCGGCCTTATTAGTATCAGCCTAAGACCCCGAACAGCACATTAGAGAAAATGTTAGAATGACAAGCACAATTAACACTGGGCACAATGAGACCAAATATTTAGCTTACAATAGAGATTTTGGTTTTACTTGGGTGTCTGGGGTGGGTACCTGTCAATCTGAGGCACTGATAAAGAACCTGTATCACAGCAACAATCAAGGTATTGATATTTAGTCTTTCCATGGTGCACACAGGTAAACCAGTCTGTTTTACTGCTCTGTTGCCCTAGAGTTGGCCAGTGACAGGGACTTGGAGTTTGAGCAGAGCTCAATCAGCACTCCTCCATCACCACTGAAGCAACAAAACAGAAATGACACTTTTCTCTCCTAACCTGATGTTTGTTGACACAGCCTCATCTGCTAGTTTCCAGGTGGAGGTGGAACTCACTGATAACAACTCAGGTGCACCCATGATCCTCTTTAAGTGACCTTCACCACTGAGTTTGTTGTCAGGGGCACCTGGGATGTGCGTCCCACCTTTTGGACCTCCAGCGTTTCCTCTGCAGGTTCCTAACCACATCTTTTCTCACGTAGAAGTCGTGTAGCTGAAGCTTTCAGTGTTTCATCCTTTCTCATGAGAATTTTCCGTAGCGTTTTTAATGTATACATACACATATATATAAAAATAATATTTTTTGTTTTCTTCCAACTGCATAAAGTGTCTCGGGCTGAATGTTTGTCCTTGTGGAAAATATTTTACCAAACATGTAAATGGCCTGTATTTGTATAGTGCTTTACACATCCAGTCTCACACTGGTGATGGCAAGCTACATTGTAGCCACAGCCTCCCTGGGGTGCACTGACAGAAGCAAGGCTGCCAGACACTCGCGCCACCGGGCCCGCTGACCACCACCAGTAGACAACGGGTGAAGTGTCTTGCCCAAGGACCCAACGACTGAGACTGTCCGAGCCGGGGCTCGAACCAGCAACCTTCCGATTACAAAGCAAACTCCCAACTCTTGAGCCACGATCGCCCCATGTAAAGACAGTAAAGAATTTAAGAAGAAGTCTATGAATAACAAGCATAGAAAACCATTTTATCAAAGTGCCATGGTCACATAATGCAGTCTGAACATGTCACTTAAACACATTGCACATACTTTCGAGGAAAAACATACAAAGCAAGTAGCCTCTGAGCTCACCCAGGATCTGAACCTAGGACCTCTCACACCCCAAGCATGAATCCTAAACCTAAATCAACAAGCTACAAACCCCCTTCCTATTCCTGTCTAAAGAAACTTGCAGCTGATCTGCATCTAACATAAACTCAGCCTCAATCTCACAGCCTAGATGTTGTAACAAATTCTATGAATCTGATTTAAAACTGACTCAATACCAAACACACGTTCCTCCAGCTCCATCACTTGTATGTAATGCTGCACATTACATTTTAAGAAGCGCGCCCCTGTGTGAAGAAACACTGAGCTGATTTGCACCATAAAAAAGACGAGAACCTACAAAATCAAATTGACGTGGTTAATGAACGGCTCCAGATCTATCAAACTTTCAAGGAAAGATGCCTGAAACTGGAGTCTGAGGAAAAAGGCCAAGCAGGTAGTTCACTGTTTATAGTCATATTAAGGCCGTGAATAATCATCACAAGGAAGCAAACTGGAGATAGAAGTGACATAAAAAAGTGGTTAATGTCTTAATGAAAAAACATGGGATAACTCAAGAAACTCATAGTTTAACACAGGAGTACACATATTTGAAAGGTTTTATGGAAAATTATAATTCACTGAAGGCAGAGAAAGAGACTAAACAACCAAAACAAACCTCTGGAGAGAAGTGTGAGAAGCTGACATCAAGGTTTCTAAGGAAGAAGCTTTACAGGAAAACATGATAAACTACAATTTGAGACTAAACAACCAGACAATCTAATCAGAAAAATGCTGTGCTTTTAATGAGCAGCTTTGACAGCGACCAATCAAACAGCAGCAGCTTCATGCTGACAAACTCATACTTCAATCAACTGCGTTTTAGTCACCTTTTGTGAGATTTCAGACTTTAACATGTTGTGTTTAAAGCTGCTGACTTTGATTAAATATCAAAGAGAGCAGCCTCTGTCAGTGCGCCCAAGGGTGCTTGTGTGCTACAATGTAGCTTGCCATCACCAGTGTGTGAATGTGTGTGTGAATGGGTGGGTGACTGAATGTGTAAAGCGCTTTGGGGTCCTTAGGGACTAGTAAAGCGCTATACAAATACAGGCCATTTACCATTTTACCATTTAAATAGACACAAGTAATCAGTTGAACAAAATATTAATTAAACAAACTGGCATCAGTCAATAGTTAGGCAAGCAAGCAAAAATAATTTGGCAAGTTGGCAAAACAATCAATCCATCAGTGGAAAAAAAAATATTAACTTGTCAAATTATTAAAACATCAAATATGTATCATTTGTGTTTTCCTCCCCTCATCCCCAACCAGCAGATGACTGCACCTCACTGCACATGGTTCTGCTGGAGGTCTTGTCCTTTTAAAATGGAGTTTTTCCTTCCCACTGTCACCAAGTGCTTACTCACAGGAGGATCTTTAAATGTTAGGGTTTTCTCTGTACTATTGTAGGCTCAGGATTGTGAAATATATGAAATAAATGCATACAATTTGATCTTGTAATAAAAAATAAATAAATCAGAAAACAACCAGAAAAACATGCTCAAAGTGCTGAGCTTCTTTATTTGAACTATACCAGACCATATTTTTTGGACCATAAGGCGCACTGGATTATAAGGCGCATTAAGGGAAACAATATAAGTAAAACCCTCACGTTAACTTTTATCGAGTGGAAAAATGTTAGCATTCATCCTCTAGCTTCACTGTGTTTATGCTAACATAGCTGTTTTGCTAGCGATCACGTAGCACAACATTAGCTGTGTCCCAAAACGTCGGCTGCATCCTTCGGAGGCCGCATTTGAAGGCCGATTACGTCACAGCCAGGCGACGAAGGCTGTCCCAATTCGTCGACTCCTTCAAATGCGGCCGACAAATGCGTCCTTCATTTCCCCGAATTTGAAGGATGGGTCGGGTGTGTCCTTCGTGGCCCACCATATCCCAGAAGTCATAGCACGGCCCAGCCAACTTTCAGCTGCCAACAATGGCGGCCGCTACTGAGTTTTAAAATTAGTCTTATTAATCTTTCTGGGTCACAAAATACACTTTTAACATATTTTAAGGCGAGAAAGTAGCTGTGTAAATTTCAAATATCTGTTTAGTTTATCAAGACATCACATATTTGCAATAGTGTGCCGACGTTTTCGGAGACGTCTGTTACCCACCCGCTCGATAGCACGTCGGGGGGTTCAATGGTCACTCGAGCCGGCAAGAGCAGCGGACTCCTGGCTTCATCGTTTTCAGACCCCCGCTCTTTCGCTACTCAGGTTAAACATGATATATAAGTCACTCGGATAACTTAAAAATTTAATTTTTTACCCTTTTTCTGTGTTTTATTTGTTCCGGAGTAAATCGGTCTGGCTGAGATCAAAGTTATTAGATTAAATAAAACTTTATTAATCCATCGGGTGGGTTCCTCCATGATTTTCACACAGCTGAATAAACGTCAAACAGAAAACTGATTAAACAGAAGTGTGAGACGGTCGAGAATTTACGCCAGTGTCCTGTTATATTTTAGATAGCAAGGAGCAGACGGCCGAGTTTATTAAACTCCACCGACACAGCGGTGACGCAAATCTGAAGGCTAGACCATCCCATTTCACAGCCTCGCACTTCCGGCCTTCTCGGTCTTCTCGGAGGGATGCAGCCGACGTTTTGGGACACAGCTATAATATACCAGCTAATCCAACTTCAGTAACCCTATAAAAGTCACTGCTGTTTAGTTTTCTATCTTCATTTATGTTGGAAGTGATAGCAGAGCTGTACATTTTAATTTTTTCCAAAATCTCTGTCAGAACATGCTGTATCATGTTTAGGTGGAAACTAGCGAGCTAACTCCCTGCTAACTTCAAACTCTGTTACATATAATAAATTATGTTTTCATGGATGCCTGAATGTTAAACTTAATTGTTACACCTGGTAAAGCAGCAATGCTGATCATTTTATTAAAGATGAAAGAATTTAGACAGTTTTTAACTTTCAGCCGCAATGTTTGTAGCTTGTAGTTTGTAGTGTTTATAGCTCTTCACTCACTCCTGACCCTGCATGTTTATAGCTGAGCCCCCTTCTGCTGAAATCAGCAGAACTGAAGTTTACTAAGTTTCAGGGTTTTAGTCTTATTTCTGCACAGAAATCAGGTCACAATTTAAATGTTTTTGTGGGACTTTGCTCAAAACACCATTCTCCTACATAGAGCAGGGCGATATGACCAAGAATATTTATCACAATTGTTACGGCCCTAGCTGGGCCTCCTGATACTGCCCTTGTGTGGGCGTGGTGTTTTTCTCCGCCTCCTCCTCTATTGCTCCATCCCTCTGTCTCTCTCTTGCTCTTCTCTCTCCCCAGAACACACCTGCTGCTCATTGGCCTCGTTTACCACCTGGGCCCAGTCAGCAATCACCTCTCTGAGGTTATATAAGCTGGGGATGGGCTGGATGTGGGAGGGTGGCTTTCTCTGGTGTCTTTGCTTTGAGTGCTAGGTGTGTGATTGTCGTGGTGTGGTGTGGTGTGGTGTGGTGTGGTGTGGTGTGGTGTGGTGTGGTGTGGTGTGGTGTGGTGTGGTGTGGTGTGGTGTGGTGTGGTGTGAGAGGCTTCTGGTAGTTTTCCTCTGTGCTGGTCAGTGTGTGATACTGGTCTAGGTGTGGAAAAGGCCTGCTGTGTGTGACCAGCCCCACTGTGCGTGGCGCTTTGTGAGTAGCTCTTAACTGAGCAGTGGTTTTCCTTAAGTGACGGCGGCCTCCATTATTTGGTTTGGCCTGCCTGGTTACTTCTAGTAGCAGCGTTGCTGTCTTTTTCTGTTGAAGCCTTATAGTTGTTTTCTTTCTTGAAGTGGTCACCATCTCTTTGGGTTGACCTGTCTGATTTATCATTAAATCAGCATTGCTGTCTCTTTCTGTTGTTACTGTTTATATGATTATTGGGTTAATTGATTGTAATAAAGATTTATTTTGTGTTAAACACCTCTGCCTGGCGTCCTTTTCATTTCAACCCGGATCCAACAGTTACTGTCCCCCACCCTCTTCGCCTAGCTTTCATGTGGGGACGTATCACAATATACATTTGAAAATTTGCGATAACGATATAACTGACGATATAATTGACACTAGACAAAATACTTTACAACTCCACAACTTTATTAGTGCAAAGAAAATCAATGTATTTTCACTTAAACAAGCAGCTGTTTTTTATGTGCATTAAAGTTATATAAAAATGTATCAGTGCAAATGCAAATTCCTTGCTGACAGTTTAACCAAAAGGCATTTCCAGTAGAAATTGGCCGACATATCCTCAGCATAACCATATATAATATCCAGAAAACTTAAAAAGAGGTTATACACACACAATACGGTAATATTATGTTGAAGCACAGTACGTATCACTCCGCGAGGCTCCTGCCTACGATAGCCGTAATGCTCCGACAATCCATCAAGCGGTGCGGGTTCGTAGCTTAGCAAAGTCGCACTAAAACATTTGACAGATTTTCGAGCGCCGTGTACCACAAAATCATTTCGAGGTCAGTAAACACAACCAGAATTCATACATGAGGCACACAGGATTATAAGGGGCACTGTCGATTTTCAGAAAAATCAAAGGATTTATTTTAAGTGTGCCGTATTTTCCAAAAAAACACAGTAAAAACAACGGCCCGCTAGCATGCTCTACCAAAAATAGTGCTTTGTTGTGTATCTGACGGACAAAAGCTAAACCAGTTCCACACCACTGAAGTTGCAGCATTTTTACAAACCAATTCTGGTTCATCTGTTTCATTCAACGATCCGCTTTCGCCCTCATTCTCCGTCGCCGGCACGCTTTTTCCGCTATGTGCGTATAAAAACAAAGGCACTGCGCATGCGCGTTTTACCCATATTCTATGGTGATATTTCATTTTTTTTATCGTTGCCAAACATTATATTCAGTTTTTCTTCTTCAGTAACCTTTCCCACTCACTAAGTGTTAATAGACCTGTCTGCACTGAATTATACTTGTTATTAATCTCTGTCTCTCTTCCACAGCATGTCTTTTGTCCTGTCTTTCTTCTCTCACCCCAACCGGTCGCAGCAGATGGCCGCCCCTCCCTGAGCCTGGTTCTGCCGGAGGTTTCTTCCTGTTAAAAGGGAGTTTTTCTTTTGCACTGTCACCAAAGTGCTTGCTCTTTCACATTAGGATAATTTAGTAAAGTAAGTAAGTAAGTAAAATTTTGTTTATATAGCACATTTCTAGATAGAAATCACAAAGTGCTTTACAAGATATAACAGATTATAAAAAGAAAAAAAAAAAAACAAGATACAAACAAAGTTAGCAAAAGGCAATTTTAAAAAGATGTGTTTTTAGCTGTTTTTTAAAAGTAATCAATGAATCAGCGGATCGTAAGTCCTGAGGAAGGGAATTCCACAGTCTGGCGGCCACAGTAGCAAAAGCTCTATCACCCCTAGTTTTCAGTCTCGTATACTGAGTGACAAGTAGGCCCTGACTACTCGACCTCAGAGACCTACTAGGGGCATAGGGCTGTAAAAGTTAAATAATATATGGTGGTGCTTGTTGTTGAAGAGCCTTAAAAGTTAAAACCAAAATCTTAAAATGGACTCTAAATTCGACAGGAAGCCAATGTAACTGCATAAGCAATGGTGTTATATGTGAAAATTTAGAAGCTTTCGTCAAAAGTCTTGCTGCAGCATTCTGAACGATCTGCAGACGCTCCAAAGAACCTTTGTTTAAACAAGTAAACAGGGAATTGCAATAGTCCAGTCGTGATGAGATAAAAGCATGAATAACAATCTCCAGTTCGGTATAGGATATTATAGAGCTCAATTTAGAAATATTTCTTAAATGATAAAAGCAAGACCGAACAAGAGATTTAACATGACTATCTAACGTAAGAGCAGGATCAAGGATAATCCCTAAGTTCCTGACAGATGGTTTTACAAACGTTGAAAGAGGACCAAGAGCATTTATTATACTGGGTATATGTCTCTCTGGGGCACATAAGAGGACTTCGGTTTTATTTTCATTTAGTTGGAGGAAGTTTTCAGCCATCCAGCCTTTAATGGTTTCCAAGCACACATTTAAAAGCCGCAGCTTAGAAGCCTCTTCCGGTTTAAAAGATATATAGAGTTGGATATCGTCCGCATAACAATGGTAACAAATATCCTCAAAAGGGCTCAAAATGTGCTGGAGAGGGAGTAAATAAACTAGAAACAATAAAGGCCCCAGCACAGAGCCTTGTGGCACACCAAAAGACAAGGACGCAGAAGATGATCTATACTTAGAAACTGCCACAGAAGAATATCGTTCAGAGAGATAAGAGGAGAACCATTTCAATGCAGTCCCAGAGACACCAACCCAGTATTTCAGCCTGTTAAGTAAAATATGGTGGTCAACAGTATCAAAGGCCGACGTAAGATCCAACATTAAGAGAACAGAACATTTACCTGCATCGCTTTGTAACAAAATGTCATTAGAAACTCTAAGAAGGGCTGTTTCAGTGGAATGAACTTTACGAAAGCCAGATTGAAATTTGTCGAAAATACTATATTTATCTAAAACTGCTGTAAGCTGCTTAGCCACGATCTTCTCTAGAATCTTAGCAATTAACGGAATTTTTGAGATCGGTCTATAATTGCTAGTGAGAGATGGGTCCAGCATAGGCTTTTTTAACAAGGGATGTATAACAGCAGTTTTAAAATAGGCAGGGACTATGCCCGAGGCCAAGGAGGTATTAATTATAGTAAGAATACAGGGACCAGTAGAGTAAAAGACATTTTTGAATAATGATGCAGGTAAGAAATCAAGAGAGCAAGAGGATAATTTTGTTGCACTAACTATTTTTCCCAGCTCTGGTAGTGAAACAGGTGAAAAACCTTCTAAAACAACAGGCCGAGCTGGAGTGGGAACTGACAGCGCAGACGCTGAAAAAGACAAGTTTTTCCTTATGTTACTAATTTTTTCTAAAAAGAAAGCAAGAAAAGTTTCACAATCTTCAACAGAAGAAATAATGGCAGCAGGTGGAGCAGGAGTAATAATATTAGTAATAGTATCAAATAAAACTTTAGGATTACCTCTGCTCTTTGCAACCAACTGAGAAAAGTAAGCAACCCTCGCAACTCTAATAGCATTGTTAAAGGAGGCTAAAAGATCCTTTAAATAAAGGAGATGAACATTTAAGTGGGTTTTCCTCCATAACCGCTCAGCTTTACGACAATTACGTTTTATAAGACGAATGTTGTCATTTAACCAGGGTACAGACTTGGAAACAGGCACAGGTCTCATTTTAATCGGACAGATTTCATCTAAGATCGAAAGACAATGATAATTGAATAGATCTATAGAAAAATCAACATCGTTTTGTGGGGATAATGTTAAATTAAAAGCATCAGAGAACTTCTGTGCTGAGGAGGAGTTTAAGGTGCGGGAAATAACTGTCCGATGAACAGGAGACATAGGCTCATAAAAAGACATATTAAAAAAGACACAATAATGGTCAGAAATAAAAATGTCCTTAGAACAAATATAATCAATATTCAGACCCAAAGAAAAAACAAGGTCCAGTGTATGGCCTTTGTTATGTGTGGGGCCAGATACATGTTGGATAAAATGAAAAGAGTCCATGATGCTGGTAAAACCCTTAGCAAAGAGGTCGGACTGATCATCAACATGTATATTAAAATCTCCCACAAGAAGCAATTTAGACAACCTCATAGTAGAGGACAAAAAATCACTAAACTCAGCTAAAAACGAGCTGTTTGGGCCAGGAGGGCGATAACCCAACGCACAGTAAAAAGGATCCTTCTTTCCGATTTTGATAAGCTGCAGTTCAAAAGACAGAAAGTGTCCAACTTTCACTGAACGGCAGTTAAACCGGCTCCGAAATGCCACCGCGAGGCCTCCTCCACGACCAGATCCTCGAGGCTGGCAAATGACAGAGAAGCCATTTGGGCACATTTCAATAGTAGACGAATAATCCGAACCCCGTTGCCAGGTCTCAGTCAAGAACAGGAAGTCCAGATTTTTAGAAACAATAAAATCGTTAAGCACAAACGATTTATTCGTCAAAGATCGGGCATTAAAGAGCGCCATAGACAGCGGGGTGAAAACATTGTTGTTGGAAGAAGCTCGAGTTTCTCGAATTAAAGGGCGTAAATTCTCGGGATCAGAGCCTTCACGTTCATATATTCCACTCACCGAGGGGATGAAAGGCCAGTCGGCAGGAGAGTCTGGATAAACCCTTCTGAGACAACACGGCCTCGGAGAGCCGGGCCCCCTATATCCAAGTAGGGCCTTGGGAGACAGATTTCTCTCCGTATAGCTGTCATGTGCGTAGGCAACAGAAAACGCCCGACATCGCTTTCCAATCAGCCCCCGCCGCCAGAGGAGCCTAAACTTCACCTGGATGCCCGATCTCTTTCCTCTTCTTCTCCGTAGTCTACGGGGAACGCCGAAAGCGCTGGCCGAAGATCCAGTCACAGGCAGAGGGTGGAAGGTACCAAAGGAGTGCGGGGGAAAGTGTGGAGAATGGAAAGTCCCACAAAAGGAAGAAGAAAAAACATCTTTGGCCGTCATTGACGAACGGATGGATAACAGCGTCAGACGATCGTAAACCAAGGCAGCCAGTACATCATTAAAACAGTTAAAAAACAGCAGAGTAGAAAGAAAAAACACACCAATAGAGCGAGACCAACTACACCCGGCAGCGGCGAAGCCAAACACAGGCGCCATCTCTTCTTTACCAAGAAGAGCTTTAACTGTTCCTCTTCAGTCCTTTTCTGGAGTAAGATCTGCACTCGATTAACACAAATTGTTGTGTTACAAACTGTAAATGTTCAAGATATAATGACAGAGAAGGGTGTTTTTCTGCTAAGAGAAAGTGGACTCAAATCTTTTATAACCTTACATAATGGAACAGAGATTTACATCACAAAAAGTGCAAAAATGCTGGGATTACGGCTGAATTTGGGGGGAGACCCATGAAAATGTGACATGTAGCAAAGACTCAGAGACCAGTTTGATGCAATGCTTAAGATTTTAATGATGCACAAGATCACTAAGGAGAGTTCATTATGGAAAATAACATGCTACTAAAACCATTATTTCCATTACACTTTCCATTTGTGCCTATTAAACAATCCAAGAAATAAAAGTAAAGATGTAAACTGAAAAACAGATCTTTCGTGTAACATATGAGATTATTTGGCTTTTTGACTTGTCAGATGTGCCACGTCTTCAAATCAGCCCAGGAATCCTCACATTCTTCTAACGCAGACAGATGGAAATTTTACCTGGCACTTCTGATCATTCATACACTTGTTACCTATAAACACACAAACACACACACAATAGATCTAATGGACACATACATATCCAGACTTATATGCTATATATTATATATATATATATATTTTTAAATACAATGAACTTTTTTGTTTAATATGATACAAAATGCAAACACTGGCGTATGTAAAAGTAAATAAATTGAATATATTTGTATTCAATCCCAAATTCCAAAACTGTTGGAAAGCTGTCACTTGAAAAAGAATGTAAATTCCAATGTTTATAAAGATGCATATTATAAAGTTTTATGCTTCTGTATGGGCTAATCTACCAGTATGTGCAAAGTATTTTTTAAGTCTCAAATATAATTTTTGTTGTTATCCACTAAATTTCTAATTTGCTTATTTTTTATTAAAATGCCATATTACGGCTATTTACTTGCATTCCTGAACAGAAACACTAGTTGTAGTGGTTAAATGTTAAAGGTTGTCCTCACAGAGATTTCTTCAGATTCTCTGAATTTTTGATGCTATTATATACTGTAGATGATGAAATATGCAGATTGGATTTTATGTTGAAGAATAATATCCTGAAATTGTTTAACAATTTATAGATGTAGTATTTTGCAGATTTATGAACATGTGCCCATTTTTGCTTCTGCTTCTCTTTAAGATGCTCTTTTTATAACCAGTCACGCTACTGATCTGTTGCCAATCAACCTAATTAGTTCCAAATGTTGCAAACATAATTTTCTGGTTACATTTCCAGCTCTTTATGGCTCTCTCCCAACTTTTTATACATTATTTATTTGATTTACCTGAAAAATTCATCTCCATGCACTCCTCGCCTTTATAGTTGTTTGGCTGTCCTGAACACCAGTTTGTATATTGGAAGCCTGTTCCATCAATCCAAAACCAATAACCATCCTAGAACACAAAAAAACAAAAATAAGGCAATAATAGACTGAAAAGCAAATTACACTCCAAAATTATACATTTAGATATATCTATATATATACACACACACACACACACATATCTATAGATAGATAGATAGATAGATAGATAGATAGATAGATAGATAGATAGATAGATAGATAGATAGATAGATAGATATAGATATATGAGTTTATGACAATACTGTATATAATATATAATATATTAATATATAATATGTATATAATAACAAAGGAGTTTTTCTTCTCATGTTTGCTAAAGCGGTTGCTCATAGGGGGTCATATGATCGTTGGGGTTTTCTCTGATGTTGTTGAGTCTTTACCTTAGAATTAACTTTACTTGTTGTGATTTGACACTACATAAATAAAAATAAAAATGAAATTGAGAGCTTGGACCTAGTTTACCTGTTGGGCATCAGAGCCTCCAATCCATGTTCGTCCATTTGCACCACTTGCATCATATATCACCTTCTGAATCAACTCATATTCCTCGAGGCTGTGTACAGATGCAAGGTTTGCATTCATGTATTCACAGTTTTTCTGCAGTGGAGAGACAAAAAGACAAGCTGACAAAGAAACTATACAACTTTAAAGCTCGCACACGGCAAACATGCAGATCATTGACAGTTATTTGTATTATTATTATTATTATTATTATTGTTATTATTATTATCATTATTATGATAAAGATGATTTAAAATCTATTAACATTATTCAAATGGCTATTATAAACCAGCATATAATTTTTGAAAAATTAGTTGTTTGTTTGTGATGTTTGTTTATGATTGCGGTTTAACTTAAAAAAAACAAAAACTTTCATTACTTGGACAAAAACAATGTTTTGTAATCATTAAAAAATGCATAATACATTTTTCCATTTTCATGTGCCAAAATCACCAAAAAAAAGTGTTACTGTTTCAAAGATAAAAGATAAAAAGATAAATAATAAAATATAAGACATACACAAACAATTTCACATAAATCCTGACTAATGATGAATAAATACTATTGTCATTTCCCTTCAGCCCAACTGGCCACAGGAAATGGCTGCCCCTCCTTCAACATATTTGTGGCAGCAATTTTGTCCTGTTAAAGGGGAGTTTTTCCTTCCCACTGTTGCCAAGTGCTTTCTCGCAGGGGCTCATCTGACTGTTGGAGATTTCTCTGCATGTATTACTGTAGAGTCTTTACCTTACAATATAAAGCACTTTAAGGCAACTGCTGTTGTGATTTGGCCCTACATAAATAAAACTGAATATAATGTTGTTATTGTAAAATAACTGTACACTAAAGTGAGATTAATTAGCAGCTCACAGTTTATAGACAGTTAATTACTATAAGGTTCATTCACTGTGACACATGAGTTCTAATCTTTGCCATTACCTGAGCCTCAGCCCAAGTCATGGTTTGGGACACATAGAGAAAGCACTGGTTATAATACTGGGTCCAATCACAGGAACAGCACGGGGATTTATTCACAGCACACCAATCCTCTGAAGACAAACAAAGAACACTGTGTGATGTAAAGCCAAGCAATGCCACTGTACACTGGTCATTAACTAATTATATTATTGACAATATTTTTTACATAGATTTGGATTCCAAAATTTATTATTTTCCTTCTTAAGATTTAAAGATATTTTTAAATACATATGTTTGGTCTCATTTTAGCAGCTGTCTGTTTCAAGGCTGTTTTTTTCCCCACAGGCTGTTCACATTAGGTGAAAATATTATATGCTGACACTGCTACATGTTTTTAATATGTGTGGGTTTTTTGTTTTTTTCAAACATACACTTGGAATCAGAAAAAGAAAGGATACTGTTTCATGGTAAAATAAGATATATATCATTTGTTTTACTTTGAAGTTTGGGTATAGCACAGGTATTCCAGATGTGTTTTTGCATTTTTCAACAGCTCAAATGTGATTGAAATAAAAACAGAAAATGGATCAACTATAAATTTTAGAGAAAAAATGTTACATTTAGTTTAAAAAGCTTTTATAGGTGCAATATCAATTTTAAAATCTGTCAGAATTAATGCATGTAAGATTTACATGTACCAAGATACTGCAGACATACTGTAATACTCACCAGCAGCATCGGCCAGAACTGCCATTGCACAGAGAAGTGCAGACACAGTCAGAAGCTTCATGGTGATGTTTAGTATCTGTAGGCAGCAGAAGAAGAAAAGTGACTGTTAGTTTAGTGAAGAAAACACAGAAGATCATCAGGATGATTGTAACACACCTGTCGTAGGATATCGTCCCGCTTTAGTCTCAGCCTGCAGCGTCAGCCTTCCAGTGTGGAGATGTGTTATAGAAACCTGAAATAAAACCAAAGTTTTTAATTTGCAAAGAGGTCAAACAACAGAGTGCCCCAGCTGTCTGTGTAGCATTTGACTAAACACAATAACAAGCACCGAATTATTTATAAGAATAAGTTATCTATCCATGGTCACTTGCACAGTTAAGTCTACTGTGTATTTAATGATTATATAAGGACAAAACATGATACCATGGAGCCTTTTTATTCAGTCAAGTCAGCCTGACACAGAGAAAAACTGAATCTTGAACATTTCCATCACACTGTTGATCCTTTATCGATTTATTATCAAATGTTTGACCTTAAAATCCAAACAGGTTCTATTAAGGTCATCACTGTGTGCCATAAAGAAAGCACTTTGCTGTTTTTGCTGGGCATATAAACCCACTGGTGTTAAGAGCAAGTCACCCGGAAGCTGCTTGGAGTCAGGCGTCTGCTGAAACAAATGGGCTTAAAGATAATAATCAATCGGCCTTATTAGTATCAGCCTAAGACCCCGAACAGCACATTAGAGAAAATGTTAGAATGACAAGCACAATTAACACTGGGCACAATGAGACCAAATATTTAGCTTACAATAGAGATTTTGGTTTTACTTGGGTGTCTGGGGTGGGTACCTGTCAATCTGAGGCACTGATAAAGAACCTGTATCACAGCAACAATCAAGGTATTGATATTTAGTCTTTCCATGGTGCACACAGGTAAACCAGTCTGTTTTACTGCTCTGTTGCCCTAGAGTTGGCCAGTGACAGGGACTTGGAGTTTGAGCAGAGCTCAATCAGCACTCCTCCATCACCACTGAAGCAACAAAACAGAAATGACACTTTTCTCTCCTAACCTGATGTTTGTTGACACAGCCTCATCTGCTAGTTTCCAGGTGGAGGTGGAACTCACTGATAACAACACAGGTGCACTCATGATCCTCTTTAAGTGACCTTCACCACTGAGTTTGTTGTCAGGGGCACCTGGGATGTGCGTCCCACCTTTTGGACCTCCAGCGTTTCCTCTGCAGGTTCCTAACCACATCTTTTCTCACGTAGAAGTCGTGTAGCTGAAGCTTTCACTGTTTCATCCTTTCTCATGAGCATTTTCCTTAGCTTTTTTCATATGTGTATATATATATATATATATATATATATATATATATATATATATATATATATATATATATTCTGTATAACTGTATATCTCAGATTTCTGTAAAGTTATTTATTTCATATTCTGTATAGTTTTTCATATTTATATCCTGTTCATATCCTGTACATAGCTTGTACTCACTACAGCCTGTACATACCTATAGTTATAGAATATTCACAACATACTTCATACCGTGTACATTATAACATACCATAATAGACCCATTTCTGTAATATACTTACATATCTATATTATGCTAATATATATTGTAATATATCTATATCACTAAAGCACTTCTGGATGGATGCAAACTGCATTTCGTTGCCCTGTACCTGTGCATGTGCAATGACAATAAAGTTGAATTCTATTCTATTCTATTCTATATATAATATTTTTTATGTTTTCTTCCAACTGCATAAGGTGTCTCGGGCTGAATGTTTGTCCTTGTGGAAAATATTTTATCAAACATGTAAATAGTAAATGGCCTGTATTTGTATAGCACTTTACTAGCCCCTAAGGACCCCAAAGCACTTTACAGTCATCCATTCACACACACATTCACACACTGGTGATGGCAAGCTACATTGTAGCCACAGTCACCCTGGGGCGCACTGACAGAGGCGAGGCTGCCGGACACTGGCGCCACCGGGCCCTCTCACTACCACCAGTAGGCAACAGGTGAAGTGTCTTGCCCAAGGACCCAACGACTGAGACTGTCCGAGCCGGGGCTCGAACCGGCAACCTTACGATTACAAGGCGAGCTCCCAACTCTTTAACCACGATCGCCCCATGTAAAGACAGTAAAGAATTTAAGAAGAAGTCTATGAATAACAAGCATAGAAAAACATTTTATCAAAGTGCCATGGTTACATAATGCAGTCCGAACATGTCACTTAAACACATTGCACATACTTTTGAGGAAAAATATACAAAGCAAGTAGCCTCTGAGCTCGCCCAGGATCTGAACCTAGGACCTCTCACACCCCAAGCATGAATCCTAAACCTATATCAACAAGCTACAAACCCCCTTCCTATTCCTGTCTAAAGAAACTTGCAGCTGATCCACATCTAACATAAACTCAGCCTCAATCTCACAGCCTAGATGTTGTAACAAATTCTATGAATCTGATTTAAAACTGACTCAATACCAAACACACGTTCCTCCAGCTCCATCACTTGTATGTAATGCTGCACATTACATTTTAAGAAGTGCGCCCCTGTGTGAAGAAACACTGAGCTGATTTGCACCATAAAAAAGACGAGAACCTACAAAATCAAATTGACGTGGTTAATGAACGGCTCCAGATCTATCAAACTTTCAAGGAAAGATGCCTGAAACTGGAGTCTGAGGAAAAAGGCCAAGCAGGTAGTTCACTGTTTATAGTCATACTAAGGCCGTGAATAATCATCACAAGGAAGCAAACTGGAGATAGAAGTGACATAAAAAAAAAAGTGGTTAATGTCTTAATGAAAAAACATGGGATAACTCAAGAAACTCATAGTTTAACACAGGAGTACACATATTTGAAAGGTTTTATGGAAAATTATAATTCACTGAAGGCAGAGAAAGAGACTAAACAACCAAAACAAACCTCTGGAGAGAAGTGTGAGAAGCTGACATCAAGGTTTCTAAGAAAGAAGCTTTACAGGAAAACATGATAAACTACAATTTGAGACTAAACAACCAGACAATCTAATCAGAAAAATGCTGTGCTTTTAATGAGCAGCTTTGACAGCGACCAATCAAACACCAGCAGCTTCATGCTGACAAACTCATACTTCAATCAACTGCGTTTTAGTCACCTTTTGTGAGATTTCAGACTTTAACATGTTGTGTTTAAAGCTGCTGACTTTGATTAAATATCAAAGAGAGCAGCCTCTGTCAGTGCGCCCAAGGGTGCTTGTGTGCTACAATGTAGCTTGCCATCACCAGTGTGTGAATGTGTGTGTGAATGGGTGGGTGACTGAATGTGTAAAGCGCTTTGGGGTCCTTAGGGACTAGTAAAGCGCTATACAAATACAGGCCATTTACCATTTTACCATTTAAATAGACACAAGTAATCAGTTGAACAAAATATTAATTAAACAAACTGGCATCAGTCAATAGTTAGGCAAGCAAGCGAAATAATTTGGCAAGTTGGCAAAACAATCAATCCATCAGTGGAAAAAAAAATATTAACTTGTCAAATTATTAAAACATCAAATATGTATCATTTGTGTAAATGTGAAGGAGTGTCTTCCTCCCCTCATCCCCAACCAGCAGATGACTGCACCTCACTGCACATGGTTCTGCTGGAGGTCTTGTCCTTTTAAAATGGAGTTTTTCCTTCCCACTGTCACCAAGTGCTTACTCACAGGAGGATCTTTAAATGTTAGGGTTTTCTCTGTACTATTGTAGGCTCGGGATTGTGAAACATATGAAATAAATGCATACAATTTGATCTTGTAATAAAAAAGAAATAAATCAGAAAACAACCAGAAAAACATGCTTAAAGTGCTGAGCTTCTTTATTTGAACTATACCAGACTGAGCAACTCATCAGAATCGGAGTTTCTGCAGCAGAAACCTTAAAATGTTACATCTAAAACACACCTGATACTTTCTGATATTGAAGCAGGATTTTATCAAATAATTGATCTGTCTGTTAGAGCAGATTAAATGTGAGAAAACAAAAAACTGTCTTCATTATTTCCATAAAATGACCATATCTTTAATATGACTTCACTCAGCTTTCTAAAAGTTTCACAAATTAAAACTAGAACACAGTGTGGTTATGAGCAGTTAGAGGCTCAATACGTTTGAATCGGTGATCATTTCAAAGAATTTAAAGGCTGAGCTCAATAATAATCCCTAAGAATCTTCTAATCAAAGCTCAAACGAAAAACGTCAACGATTTTGAGCCTGTGAGGGGTTTTTAGACTCAGAACTGCATCCTCTGGTGGCTATGGGAGGAACTGCAGCTGAGTTTAGTAGAGCTTCATGGAGGCCTCAAAGAGCCGACTCAGATCCTCCACCGTGTGCGCTCTGGGAGACAGCTTGGTCACTCGCTCCTGGAAACAAACCAGAAGACATAAAACATAAATCAACACATGTATCCAAACAAATATCTCCTTAAACCCATGTTGTCAAAGGAGCTTGCAAAGAAAAGCGTCTGGACTTCTTTAAGTTGCTTGAAGACGTTTCACCTCTCATCCAAGAAGCTTCTTCAGTTCTAAGGTCAAATGGTGGGGAGTCCCAGATTTAAACCTAGTGGGAGTATCCCCTCCACAGAGGGACAAAAGGACCCCCTGATGATCCTCTAATCGCCTGAGCCGAGGTGTGAAGCTGGGTGTGGGTCCCAATCATCCAGGGTTTCGGGTGAGCTCATTGTGAAACCTGGCCCCACCTTATCATGCGAATTCCTGAGGTCAGATGGCCCAGGATGTGAGTGGGCGTTAAGGCGTCTGGGGAGGGAACTCAAAACTGGATTATAGATGGCAGACAGTTGGTGTTGTAAGCCACCGCCTCTGTTCAAAGATGGTCGCTCACAGTGGACATAGATGGCTTCTTTCACTCCTCTTTCAAACCATCTGTCCTCTCTGTCCAAAATGTGAACATTGGCATCCTCGAAAGAGTGTCCTTTATCCTTAAGATGCAGATGGACAGCTGAGTCTTGTCCTGTGGAGGTGGCTCTTCTATGTTGTGCCATGCGCTTGTGAAGTGGCTGTTTGGTCTCTCCAATGTAGAGGTCTGGGCATTCCTCGCTACACTGTACAGCATACACCACATTGTTAAGTCTGTGTTTTGGAGTTTTGTCTTTCGGGTGAACCAGTTTTTGTCTGAGCGTGTTGCTGGGTCTGAAATGCACCGGGATGTCATGCTTGGAGAAAACTCTCCTGAGTTTTTCTGATACACCGGCTACATAGGGGATGACAATGTTGTTGCGTCTGTCCTTCTTATCCTCCCTCGCTGGTGTCTGATCTTCTTTTCTGTGCCTCTTTGCTGACTTTAAGAACGCCCATTTAGGATAGCCGCACGTTTTGAGTGCTTCCTTTACATGCGTGTGTTCCTTCTTTGTTCCTCTTAGAAGAGGTTTACAAGTTTGTGGACAAGGCTCAGCGGGCCCAACACTCTAAAGGAAGCCCACACACATGGACCAGTACCTCCTCTTCGACTCCCATCACCCTCTGGAACACAAACTTGGAGTAATTAGGACCCTACACCACCGGGCAGAACATGTTCCCTCTAAGCCTGAAGGGACACACATGTAAAGGAAGCACTCAAAACGTGCGGCTATCCTAAATGGGCGTTCTTAAAGTCAGCAAAGAGGCACAGAAAAGAAGATCAGACACCAGCGAGGGAGGATAAGAAGGACAGACGCAACAACATTGTCATCCCCTATGTAGCTGGTGTATCAGAAAAACTCAGGAGAGTTTTCTCCAAGCACGACATTCCGGTGCATTTCAGACCCAGCAACACGCTCAGAAAAAAACTGGTTCACCCGAAAGACAAAACTCCAAAACACAGACTTAACAATGTGGTGTATGCTGTACAGTGTAGCGAGGAATGCCCAGACCTCTGCATTGGAGAGACCAAACAGCCACTTCACAAGCGCATGGCACAACATAGAAGAGCCACCTCCACAGGACAAGACTCAGCTGTCCATCTGCATCTTAAGGATAAAGGTCACTCTTTCGAGGATGCCAATGTTCACATTTTGGACAGAGAGGACAGATGGTTTGAAAGAGGAGTGAAAGAAGCCATCTATGTCCACTGTGAGCGACCATCTTTGAACAGAGGCGGTGGTTTACGACACCAACTCTCTGCCATCTATAATCCAGTTTTGAGTTCCCTCCCCAGATGCCTTAACGCCCACTCACATCCTGGGCCATCTGACCTCAGGAATTCGCATGATAAGGTGGGGCCAGGTTTCACAATGAGCTCACCTGAAACCCTGGATGATTGGGACCCACACCCAGCTTCACACCTCGGCTCAGGCGATTAGAGGATCATCAGGGGGTCCTTTTGTCCCTCTGTGGGGGGATACTCCCACTAGGTTTAAATCTGGGACTCCCCACCATTTGACCTTAGAACTGAAGAAGCTTCTCGGATGAGAGGTGAAACATCTTCAAGCAACTTAAAGAAGTCCAGACGCTTTTCTTTGCAAGCTCCTTTGACTACGATGACCTGGATGATTGAGAACCTTCACAGACTTAAAGCCATGTTACAAATAGCACCTCCTTGTGAAGGACACGGGGCCAGGCCTAAACCTGGTCCACCCTGGCCCTGTGTCCTTCACTATCTCACATTACATCACATTTGCAGATATGAAATCAGCTAATTCAAAGAATCAAAGATGTCTATGAATAACAAGGTCACATAATGCAGTCCGAACATGTCACTCAAAAAAAAGCTTGCACAATCGAGCATTAAAAGATTACATGGGGAGAAAACACAATACTACGGGGCCTTCCACTCTGTCTGGACAGTTTAATACACTTCTAACATTCAAACCAGAAAACACATTGCACATGTTTTTGAGGAAAAAGATACAAAGCAAGTAGCCTCTGAGTTCGACCAGGATGTGAACCCAGGACCTCTCACACCCTAAGCACTAAGGTCTTGAATAATCGTCACAAGGAAGCAAACTGGGGATAGAAGTGACATCAAAAGAAAGAGGTTGATGTCTTAATGTAAACATATGGGATGATTCAAGAAATTCACAGTTTAACCCAGGAGTACACATATGAAGGGGGACTCTGACCCACCTGAGGGATAGTTCCTTTCACTAGTGCCGGGATGTCGTCTTTGGTGTATCCCACAGCTCCCAGTCCATCTTCCACGTGCAGGTCGTACAGAATCTGACGCAGCGTGTCGGCCAGAACGGCACCCGCATCCTCCCTCTTCACCTGCCGGATATCTGCACCTGAACATAGCGCAGAGAAAGTCTGTTACTGCACAATTTTTAAAGAGTGATGGCAGTTTTGGTGAATTTGGATATTTTCTATTGATAGCTGAAGAAATAAAGTGCTAATACTGCAAAAAAAAAAAAGAAAGAAAGAAAATTATTTTTTTTCTATTTTAGACTTCTTTAAAAAGGTACAAAGAGCCCTTAAAAACCTTATTTTTGAATACCTTCAATATTCTTAAATAACTGAAAAGTCTCTCAATGGAGGCATTTAAGGTCCCGCTGACTGTCTTGGATGTTTGATGTTTCACTGTTTGTGTGCCCTGTTGTTGTTGGATGTTCCTCTCCAGTGTATTTCTGTCTTTTTTTCTAACTGAGTGATTTTATTTGGCTCATTGAAGTCTGGAAACCTTTTGGTTTGGCTGGATAAATAAAGTAGACATTCCACACAGTCTCTATTATACTAAATCTAATATGGCCTAGAGTGAGGCGTTCAGGTACCGAGGATCTCTGCAGCCTCAAGGTGGCGCTCCGGACACATCGGGGCTGTGAAGTTGAAGACGGCCGGAGACGTAAGGACAACGGAGAGCCCGTGAGGCTGAAAACACAAAGTTTAACAGAACATTTTATTTAAAAGCTGCACAGGTCGAGTATGAAACAAAGTAAAGTTCTGTGTGGAGTTCCTCAGGGAACCTGCACGGGTCCATCTCAGTCAGAGGTGTAGTGTTTTGTTTAAGCACCAGAGCATTGGCCACGTTTGAGTCATCCTTTGTTTCTAATCTTGTTTGACCATCATTCAGCTCTAATTAAGCAAAGTGATCAAACGTCAGAATGAATTTAAGAATATGAAGTCATCTGTCTGACCATCCTCATCAGTTCTTCCATGCTGCTCACAGCTCTCTCCCTCCCTGGTGTCTTTTCCCTCAGTCTTTCCAACGTTGATGCCATCTCTCTACTTCACTTATTTCTGCTGAATTTTTAATTCTGCATTAGTCTCATCACAACATGTGAGTAACTAATAAAATATCACTAAAAACTTTATAATAATGCCAGAGTACCTCAAGTTTTTTGTTGGTCAGTTTGTATATAAATGATTTACCTGAAATTTGTACCTGTAGTGTAACTTACAAATGTTTGCTAATGATATGCTTTTATATCTATATGTTAAAAACTAAGAAGCAACAGTCCCTTTAAAATAAACAAACCCATAGCTCTTCACTCACTCCTGACCCTGCGTGTTTATAGCTGAGCCCCCTTCTGCTGAAACCAGCAGAACTGAAGTTAACTAAGTTTCAGGGTTTTAGTCTCATTTCTGCACAGAAATCACGTCACAATTTAAATATTTTTGTGGGACTTTGCTCAAAACACCATTCTCCTACAGTGTCTTGTTTCTATTAGACTCATACACTTCAGATAGAAATGTGTATCAACCTCATCTGTTAATGTGACTGTGTTAAGATAAGAAGGAACTTTATTGTCCCACGTGGTGAAACAGTACTAAATATAGCAGCACTTGCATGTGAAAACCAGCTCCAAAGCTCGAGAAGTAAATTACTTATCTAATTAGTAAAAATTTGTTTCCCTTAATACAGCTCCAGCAAACATTCAAGTACATGATGATGTGACTCCAAAGTACAATAGATGTTGGGACAAAGGAGAGCTTATAGCGATTTGTGTTACAAGTACTTGCTGTTTACTGGGGCCGAGGGTAATAAGTCATACTCTGAAAAATGGATCATTAACAATTTTATGAGCCTGAGGAAAAAACTGATTTCTTGTATCTTGATTGGAGAGATTGGTGCTCTTTCATTTCTATGTTTGCATATTTTCATTGCCGTTTTTACCAGTTTAATCTTCAGTCTTGACTTTACTGTAAGTAAACCAAATCAAGCTGCTGCACCATGTCTAATCAAACTTTAAAGCACTGCATTATAAAAAAAAAAATACCCATAACCTTATCACTACGAATGATGTGTGTTAGACTTTAAAAAGTACCTGCAGAAAAATAAAGGCACGCAATTGTCCGCATGTCACAGTAACAGCACCTTCATGCACTCAGGCCTAGAATGAGCGATAAATTGTGTTCATGGTACAGGCCAGCTGCTTCACACAGAGTTCTGTTTGTAATAATGCAGTTCTCTTTTGGATAAATCCTAACTAAATAACCGTGGAAATGTTTTTTTCCCTCTTGGAAAATGAAAATCATCACTCCAGCTGCACTACACCAGTGATCTCAGCCAAGAACATCTGTTTGCAGTGCCAGCTGTCAGTAGCGGTTTTTGATACGGGCGACACGGGCGATTGCCCGGGGCGGCATCGTGGTGGGGGGCGGCATCACGGGCATCGGCAAAAAAAAAAAGTAAAAAAAAAAATTGTTCGTACTCATGCTGCCCCGACATCAGCCAGCGCATATTGGGAATGGTATAGGCACGGATCGGCTTTCTATAGCGGCTAGCTTGACTGTGACTTCGTAAGTGAGGGCTCACTTGACCGCGGTCCCATTAGCTGGGAGTTTGGGCGCCCTCCGTTTGCAAGGTGCGACTGCTGCTTGTGGCACAGGGAGGAGGTGGCGGGGCGGTGGGGGATTCTCTGGCTGGCTGGAGCTCGCAAAATAAAATAAAATAAAAGCAAAACAACAAACACGAAGACACCAGACATTATGATACAGACTTGTAATTTGCACCGATGTTTTTTCGAAATTCTGTACGCGAAAGGTGGGTGCACCTGCTCTGCTGCTGAAGTCAAAGTAAACTTTATTGTCATCTCCGCTACATACAGTACAGTAAATAGAGAGACGAGACGACGAGGCTCCAGTTACAGCAGTGCAAGAAAACAAACAATAAATATAAGAAGAGTAAGAAAATAAATATAACTTTAGGACTTGGGGTAAAGGGATCAAAAACAATTTAAAATTTTATTTTACAGTTTGATGATTTAAAGTCTCACACACAACCCGTCGAAAGGGGAGGGGCCCTGCTGCTTCCAAATAGAGCACATTTCATTCATAATGTTGTAAATCCAAGCCCATTGTGTATTCATGATTTGAATCCTGGGTTGTGCAAAATCCCAGAAATAAACCTTAGACAAAGTGAATCTGTGAACTAAGGTGTAGGTCTATTAGGTTATGTTGTGGTGATCGTCGAGTTGGGGGACTTACGGGGCGACCGTGGCTCAGGGGGTTGGGAAGCGCATCTGTAACCGGAAGGTCGCCGGTTTGATCCCCGTACTCTCTGTCCTGGTCGTTGTGTCCTTGGGCAAGACACTTCACCTACCGCCTACTGGTGTTGGCCAGAGGGGCCGATGGCGCGATATGGCAGCCTCGCTTCTGTCAGTCTGCCCCAGGGCAGCTATGGCTACAACCGTAGCTTGCCTCCACCAGTGTGTGAATGCGAGAGTGAATGAATAGTGGTATTGTAAAGCGCTTTGGGTGCCTTGAAAAGCGCTATATAAATCCAATCCATTATTATTATTATTATGTTCATACTGAAGTGCAAAATTAAAACCAATGGAAGATGGACAAGAAAAGTTAAAAGTCATCAGGTGCTCAGTTTAGAAAAAAAGAAAAGAAGAGGAGGAGAAACGAGCAACAGATACAGGTAAGCAGATGTGTCATTGGATAATGGCAGGTCATCCTGAAACAATCAGAATCAGAATACTTTATTAATCCCTAAGGAAATAATGTGGGTTACAGTTGCTCCAAGAAGAAATGGTAAAAATAGCAACAGTAACAGACTAAACTCCAAACAATACATTATGTTACAGATTTTAATATTAATTAGTCATTGTCAATTGTTGATTTGTCCTGTTCTCATTGTATGACGTATTATGATGGCTGTTTGGTAGCCGTTTGCATACTATGCATACTCTCTCTAACTTCATATGTGTGTGTGTGTGTGTGTGTGTGTGTTTCTCTGGTGAAATTCAGTATGGTTCCGACAACAGTTTTATGTTAATGTACAATTCTTAATATGTTTTATGTGTGTGTGTGTGTGTGTGGCGCCCAGGGCGCCAAACAGGCTAGGACCGTCACTGCCAGCTGTGATGTCCAGTAATGATCACTCACCACTAGGGGGTGCTCCACGTTGTAACCCTTGGCTGAGTGAGTCTTGACGTTTCCTGCGATGGGATAGGACATCCCGTGACTGAAAGGAGGGAACCACAAACAGGTTTATTTAGAAACGCTCACGCAAAGGTCTGGATCAGTTTAGCTCAAATAGGAAAATATGCACGTTGGCTATGAGAGCTCAAATAAACTGCAAAATAAGACCAGTCCAGCAAATAGAAAAACACTACAAAAGCACACAAAAACATTGCGGGAGGGGGCAGTAAAGTTGTATGTCTCAATCACATGAATCATACAATACTGCAGATACATGTTTGCTATTAGCTGTATACCATTAGCTTGTTACTTTCATCACATGATTGACTCCACAAAAACACTTCTGGTTTGTTATCTGTTTTTTTTTTTTTTGTTCTTCTGCATCGTCTGCTGGTGTTTCTACATTTTCAGTGCATTTCATCCACTCATCACTGTAAATAAGGCCTCCTTAAACTGTCCCTAAAGTTTCAATGTGATGTCACCAAAGTGTTAAAGAACACCTACAATCACAGGTGACATTTTAAAACCACAATCAGCTGTCTGTACTGCAACGCTGCAGAAACAGATCCATGAACTAATGAGCTAAAAACTCTCTTCAAAGCCCGATTTCCTTTCTCACTGATGAAGTTCAAGGAAACGTTTGCAGTTTAATAGAAACAAATTAAATAATTAAACAAATTTCAAAAGAAGATCAGCTGATGAGCACAAACAGCCTGCATGCAGGATTACAGGAAATCTCAGTCTTAGTCTTACCACAGATGAACCCCAGCATTCCCAAAGCCAATCCCGGCAAACACGCTGGCCAGGTGCATGCTGGAACGAGCCTCCAGGTCCTCAGGGTCTCGCACAGCTCTGTAATCAATCAATCAAGACTTATTTCAATTACAAATGAATTCAGTTGAATAAAATGCATATCATGGATATACTTTAGTTGTAGTTGGGGCCATACCGTTTCATGTACTTGGCGACCACATGGAGAGCATGGCGGGACCAGACATCGCTGATGGGGTTGCTGCCCTGGTAGGCTGGGCGGTTGATGGGGTTTGTAGGGCAGGGGCTCCTCTGGTCGTAGGGCAGGGCGGTGTATGACTCCAGGGCATGACTGAAAGGCAGAGATCAATCAGTGTGATGGAAGTGTCTCACATAAGGTTGGCAGTATCTCTACCTCTATGAAAACATGAAGGGAACACGCCACCATCACAGCAAATAATAATCATATTAATACTAATAATATAATGATAACAAAAATAATAATGATGAATCAAAAAAGACAGAAAATGAATAAATGTCCTTCATAAGTACAGACAGACCAGAGGACATCGAAGCCACTGTTGGCAGCGACTCTCTCAGGCATGCTCAGTGTGTGCGTCGGGTCCACGATGCCCAGTGTGGGTCTGATGGCTCTGCTGGCAATTCCTGAGCATAAACAACCAATCACAGCTCAGGGTCCATCATAAGAACTTGGATAATGAATAACAGCTCCTGCAGCTTGGTTTCTATTGGCTGATTTATGATTTCTATTAAATCTTCACTGACTGTCTTTCTAAAACATCTCAAAGGGGAAAATCAACTTTTAATATGCTTTTATATCCCTATTTTTATACCTGTTTTGGCTTTTAAGGGCTCATAGTCGAAAATGGCGACACCTGTGGTCTCACTGCCGGTGCCTGCAGTTGTGGGAACTGGACACAAAAACCCAAAGTTAGCCACAAAGATGGAGGAAGAAGGAAAAAAAGCAGGACGCTTCATACCTGCAATCAGCGGTTTCACAGCTCCACTCACTGGCTTCCCTTTGCCAATCGGAGCATTGACAAAGTCCAGGAAGTCGGCATCGGGGTGACACGCATACAGATTGGCCGCTTTACACGTGTCGATCACTGAGCCACCGCCCACCGCCACAAACACATCAAAGGAGTTGTTTTTAGCAAAGGAGATGGCATCTTTAAAGCTGAAATTCAGCAGAGATCGAGCTGAGGTCATTTCATCTGATAAATTAACTTATTCATTTACTTACTGATTGTCTTCCATTAACACTGCTTAAGTATTTCAGCACTCTGATGTGCACACGGTTCATTCTGTGAGGAGGAAGAGTCATGTGACCCTGTGAAACGCCCCTATGTAGGTATGTGAGCAGACTCAGAGCCATGAAAAAGCCTGGCTCTGATGAACTTTCTTCTCTCCTCTCTGATGAGACATTTTGGACAAAAAGACATGTTTTTTTCTCTTCATCTGACAGGCAATCATTAATCAGACCGTCACTTGTGACAGCGACCTCATTGAACGCACCTGGAGTCCGTTGGCTCGACGCGGACATTGTCATAGACTTTGTACTTGACTCCGTTTTTCACTAGAGACTCCAGAACAGCCTTCATTGGAGGAAGTTGGGACAAGTTCCTGTCTGTCATCACGCAGACGTTTTTTGCGCCGAGGTTCTGCAGGTCCTGCACGCAGAGAACAGCGAACAGCCACAATGATAGGAAGGACAACACAGAGAGCCACAGTGGTCACGCCTTCTCAATGCATCACATTAAAAGAAGAAAGAAAAATTCCTATCTGACCATCACATGACAGCAATGAGGAGGATGAACATGGTTACCATGCCGATCTCTTTGCTGACTCCTTCTCCATAGCGGATGTTGGAACTCGCCATCTGAAGGAAATAAAAAGAGAAGTGAGTGCAGTACCTACCTGAGTAGGTGCTAATGGAAAAGGGATATAAGTGTGTAGTTTATCAGTCTGTTTTTCATTGGGGTAAAGACTGTCCACACAAAGACGAGCAAGTCAAGACTGATGGTGGTACACATAAAGTTGAGGATTATGACCTCACCCACAGAAATCCTTATGACCCAGTGACCTTACGCATTTATCCAAGATAGATGCACCTCTAGTATCAATCTGAAAATCCTATATCGCCTCATTCTTGAGTTACTGTATTCACAAACTTGTGGGTCTATGCCATGGCCTGTCCAACAGGGTGCCAATAATACCCCATCAGGCTTTTACGGCTAAGGGGTAAAAATGCCACTGTGCAGACTTTGCATGAAACAAAGATGAGATGAGCAGCATCAAAGAACTTATACAAACTCAAAACTTGGAATTTTTGACAACCTCAACAGTGTGGAGGTGGAGGTTACAGGTGTCAGTTCCCGTTAATGCACCACAGGAAATACAGATATGGTGGTTTGGGAGTTAGTTCTAGATCAACAGATCCATGTGTAACATGCGAGCCGCAAAGTTTGTACTAAAGTAAGCTGTGTAAACATGTTGGGACTATTTCTGCTGGAAAGTTGGACATGGCAACATTGAAGTCTATGGGGACTAAGTTACTCCTTGGACCCTCTGCTGGATGTTAGAAGAACTGCAGCTTTCATGCTGCTTTGATTTTTAGTCTCTCCTGTATTTGTACAGGACAAAGCTTCAAATGAAATTCAGTGCATTTCAGAGCAATCCCACAGACTAAAGGAACTACTTTGTGGGTCTTAGAAAAGTGAGGAGCTCAGTTTGGAGAGCTGACAGTTTTAGCTACTTCTGCAGATGAATCCAGGAAAACATTCAAAACTTTAAGTTCTCATTCTGTGGTTGGTTGAATCCATCAGTTGATTAAAAAAATGAAAGAAGCTTCATTTGAATGTGTGAATGTGAGCTGAACTCTGAGCTGACACACATTAATGATTTACATCTCCTAACAGCCTTCAAGCTGAACTTCTTAAATTAGACACTTATTAAACAGAGTCTGGTGTGACGTTACCTCAAAGGCATAGTCAGTTTTCCGGACGGTGCAGGGTGCCGCTCTGACACCTGCAGAGATAGAAATCAAGCCATCAGTTACGGATCCACATTGATCAGGATGCACTTGTCTGCCTTTTCAGAGACTCTGATAAATACATGAATGATGTGTAGATGAGTGCAGGTTACCCTGGTGGAAGGTGTTGGAGTGAGCAGGACATCTGCACCTGTTCACACAGAGACACACAGAGCAGAAGTCATGTCACAAATCTGCACATTTAGAGAAGGTTCAGCAGTTGAGTTGTTGCAGTAGCTCCTGAACATCTCATGCACAGGAAGCATTTCCTTGTCATTCTTCCTCCAACCTGACAAAGATGGGTTCAGTATTTTAACCCAAACTGCCGATGTCCACTCATGAAAACATCCAAAAAGGAGACCATTAGGTTTTTATGTTAGTGTCACGATGTTTCCACGTCCTATGACTCCACTACAATGTGATTGGTCATTTGCAATGTTGAACCTGGACCAAGATTAGTTTTGTTAATTCAGGAACAACACCAACACAACGATATCAGAGCGAGCATTAGACGTCAAACTGTTAGAAACTGTGCAAAATGTGAGGATGCACTGACAATTTACATGAGAGAATGTGAAAGGGGCTCTAAAAGCATTAGATATTCCAGGTGCAGCTTTACACCTGTACCTGGTCACATGTGCTCCCAGAAATCACTCAAATTTCACTTTTTTTTTAATCGGAAATGTATGGAGTCACATTTGACCACAGGTGACTAGGAGTTTTAATTTAAAAAATCTTTCAGTGAAACATGTTTTTCACAGGTGAGCCGGATTTTAAAGAACTCTCCTCTGATCCAGAACTTGTGGCCTCCTGAGCTCTTCCCTCAATAAAACTGAACTTTAACCGGAAAACTCAAAAACTCTGTTATCTTTGAGCGGACTCTGGCACACTCTGTCTCCGCCCCTCGAAGGAAACTTGTAACAGTTCTTTTCAGTCTGGATGAATCTATTTCCGGTTCGAATTTAACTTACGCCGCGCGCTCGAGTTGCCTAAGCAGGTGAACGACCCGGTCCCGACCCGCCATGTCCAAGATGTGAATGACCCTCTGCAACGAGCAGCCGACCCCGGTCAACAGGTTGCTTCCGCCTCTGATTTTCACAATAAAGGCCGATCAGACACATTAGAAGCACGAGGACAGACGTAGAAAACACCCGTTGGGCTGTCATTATTATTATTATTATTATTATTATTATTATGACAAAATAACGAAATCAAGGCAATAATTCCTCACATGGTACAAAAAACTTTAACACAAATATACTGATATGAATATAAATATAAATTACAATATTTAGATATAATTTACTGTGTATGAGAAAGTAAAATGTTTAATAAGTGTATATACTTCACACATTACATTACATTCACAAATTTACAAATACCCAGTAAGAAATAGATATAAGAAAAAAAAAATCATGTGCATGGACTGAACATGAGGTATTTGCAGGCCATGTGTATACATATTTTATGTATATCCTGAGGCTTTTAGTTGTTTGGAGTTGAGGAGAACAAAGTGAACTTTATTTACATATTATAAACTGTAGTAGTTACGTGGGCAAGGGATAGGATGTGGGATTGGGCAGAAGACTGTTGCACATGAGGGTGGTACATAGGTGCTGCGGTGTCAGGTTCAGCAGTGCTACAGTCCTAAGGAACAAGTTGTGTTTCAGTCCGTTTGTGTGTGTTTGGCTAGTTTTTAAAAATGGAAGCAGCGTGAACAAATGGTGTCCTGGGTGTGTACCGTCTTCATGGATTCGCCCAGCCCACTTCACACAAGTGGTGTAAAGATGACCCAGAGATGCCAGCTCTTAGCTGACTATGTTTTGTCCTGTTTCCACAACACGCTGGAGGGCTTTTTTGTCACTTTTGGTGCGACTACCATACCGGACAGTCATGGAGGTTGTTAGGATGCTCTGTAAAGTTGACCTCCAGGAACCTGAAGCTGAAGTGAATGTACGAATATTGGTTTTAATTCTCATCAGCCTGCAGCAGCACAGAGGACTTATTTTTAGATACATGTATTAAGATAAGATAAGATAAGATAAGATAAGATAAGATAAGATAAGATAAGATAAGATAACCTTTATTAGTCCCACACGTGGGAAATTTGTTTTGTCACATTGTATTAAATGTATTAAATCACATTCAGGATATTTTCCCCTTTTCTCTTTTTTAACAATAAAACAATAAATCAAAGAAACACAAAGAGTGATGCGTTGTAGTGATGATGTATCAGAACAGGGACTCAAACTAGCAGCCTTCAGCCTCTTCTGTATCTTGGCTTGCTCATTCACACCTATTGTTTCTAGCGGCCCACCATAACATCTCTGTTTACAGTCAGTACTGCATTTTACTCCATTAGCTGCAATTGAGTTGAAGTAACACTTAAACAAGTTTCTCTTCTGATGGACTTTGCTATGTATCACAAAGTAGCTTGTTATAGTGTCACTACTAGTGAAGTTTTCTACTCAGCTTCACTGCGATGCTCATTCATTAGTGTTCATGGTTGTTGCTGTGGGTGTGAGAGGTCCTGGGTTCAAATACCGGACTCAATCCTGTTACCTATGAATCAGCGCTGGATGAAATGGGACGTTACTTGTCATATTCTCCAGAATTAAAGACACCGCTCTATCCTTCATCTGTCTGGCTTTTAAAAGGTAGAAACTTGTTGTGGATCAAGTGCTGTTCATCTTCTTTCGCTGTAGGGGTCGCCACAGCTCATCATATGCTTCCTTTCACGCTATCATTGGCATCACACCTCTGCGTTGGGGTATGAGTCTCGCTACGGCTGGGTCTCAGGTTCAAATCCCGTACGAGCCCTCGCAATCTTGCGTCAGGGTTTATTCATGTAGTCCGTTCATGTTTTTAAGTTATGTCATGTTATCATGTTGTGTTTAACACAAATGTGTATGTCCCGTATGTGCACGTCTGTGTGCCCCCAGTACAGGTGCAAATGTGCGGGCGAAATTCCAGTTTTATTTTGCATAAAAGAAATGTGCAAAACACAATTTTAAAAATCTGAGCAAACAGAGGTCTCCTGTTTTCCAACGTTTTCCTGGAGAACAGGCAATGTGAGGTTCATACACAAGGGTACAGATGAAATCATGTCGCTGCTAATTAATTAAAAAAATATTGAGGCCAGACAGAGTCCGTCATGCGGAATATTTGTGACACTTTTATTGGATTTGTCATATTTGGTACGGGGCTGGCAGCATGGTCTCTGTGGCGCAATCGGTTAGCGCGTTCGGCTGTTAACCGAAAGGTTGGTGGTTCGAGCCCACCCAGGGACGGCAGTTTTTGCTATAAATGTTAGATAGGCACTAAAAGCAAGCCAAACAGCTTTGCGATAACACAGATACGTTCTGTTTGGTTGGGAATTAATTGCTGGCACAAAAGTTGTCTAATGTTGTGTTTTCTCTGAGTTCATCTGATTAACTAAGTAAAACTCTTAGATCATCTAATTTAGCTTTCTGTGAGAATAGCATAAGTAAGTAACAGATCACTACTAATCACTAATTCAAAGCCAGTTCTTGACATAACAGGTTTATCCAGGATTTGATTCTTACAAAGTGAGAACGATACCCCTAGAGTCACAAAGGCCTACCGTAACTTTCAGCTGTCTAAAGAAACGTTCTTAAACATAAGGAAAGTCAAGCATACACAGCGGCTCAGCTGCTCCATTTTCCAATCAAAATGTAAATACATCTTTTTATGTTATACAAATAAACAAATAACAATGTGGGAGAAAATCTAATTATGTCAGCCTCTCCAGAGAGAGGAGCATTTATAGGACCAATATCTTCTAATTAAAGTGATTGAAGATGTTGGGTGATGCACACAGTGTCGTTAACAGATTAGAAACATTCACAGCAGTGCACACGCATACACACACAAATTATTTTTATCCCTGCTCCCTCAAGTCAGCATGCTTCCCGTAAGCTCTCTACATGCTCGCCCTAAATGTGTAGATGACTGCAGCGCAGTGGGTAAAACTATAAATAGAAGATAAACAAAATCCCCCCATGTCTGTTTGCAGCTTGACCCCATTACTGAACATATGCAGGATTTTTTCATATAGTTGTATTATTTACTGCATTATATATAAGCTTCTGCTGAAGGTTTAGTTAGTAGAAGAGAAGCAAATTCCAATAAGTCACGAGTTCAAATTCCTTTGCTGCCTTCTCTCATTTGTGAGTTGGAGGCAGAGACCGGAATGAAGCCAGTCACATGAAGAGTCTTAATGTCTAGATTGCATTGTGATTCTGTTCACTGAGTCGAACAATATTTAGTGTTTGACTCAATGATAATTTATGCATGGTGCAGTATCACACTCATTCTTAGTCTGACTTTATTTGGAATTTAAAAGTGTATTTATCTAATCCCAATATCTTCATCACTCATTCCGAACACCTTGGTGTCCCCTTAGAAGAAGGTCTGCTCATGTTTTCTTACACTGCTACCCCCAAGACCCAGACAAGCGGAAACTAGGAAATTGATTGACTGATTTTTCTTAATTGCATTTCTGCATTAAAACGTAAGTGGAAACATAATTTTGCATGGTTATTTTCTGAAATAGTCAGAAAAATTCTCTCTCTCTCTCTCTCTCTCTCTCTCTCTCTCTCTCTCTCTCTATATATATATATATATATATATATATATATATATATATATATATATATATAAAGCGTTCTAATTTGGACTTATTACTCAATAAGGTCAGATGGTTTTTCGAGTTGGTTTTGAAGTTGGTTCAGTTGAGTAATTTGGCACACCTCAGCCTTATTCTCAGTCTCTCTTCCTTAAAAATGGCATGCCAATCTTTGGCTAACTGCATTTTAGGAATCACCTTGTTGGCACAGCGCTGTTGTTTTATGCTTGTCAAACTGTGCTATTTTTGACATTTACCTTAGATTCAACTAAAGAAACAAAAATTTTTGTTTGTTTTGTTTTTTGTAATTTATTTTGCAACACTTTGTGTTGACTCAACACTGGCTCATTCACTTTCTCTGAAAATTGTCAGGAACAAGGAATGGGCTTAAAATGAGTGAAAAAGCAGTTAATCTTCTGTCCCTTGAAGTGGACAGAAGGTCTAGTTTGATCGCAGTTATAGGATGGTTGAGTGAGACAGAAAGGATTTTCCTCAGAACTGTGGAGGTGGAGCCATGCTTAGAGCTGTTAGGAGATGAGGTGGAGGTGGAGGAAGGTCAGACACAGGACATTCCAGGTTTTGAGGAGCCGGGGAAGAAGCAAATTAATGACCCTCAAACTTCATTATGGATAAGAAGTATTGTGTGAGCCAGGACTCTGAAGTTTAAGGCATTTGGTTTCTCAGCTGCCATACAGGAAGGGAGCCATCGTTCCATGACAGCCTTGTTACACTCTGTTTAAGACAGTTCTCTCTTTCCAGTAGCCTTTATTAAAGTCTATTCAATTCAACTCCTTATTTATATAGAGACAAATCTACACACACACAGTCTCTTCAAGGCACTTTATATAAAACCAGAGCAATCAGACCATCCCCAAGAACAAGCACTTGACAACAGTGGGAAGGAAAAACTTCCTGGGCCTTAGGACATAAATAGAAACAGTTTTCTTCAAAACTACAAGTGCATATTAATTTCTTTTAGGGGTGGGGTTGGAAGAGGTTAAGCCAAGTTGTATTTAGCATTGTCCTTGTTATTCAAGGCTTTTTTGTGATATTGCTGCCTTCTGCTGGACAGTTGGGTGTCCCAATAACTTTCATTCTGAATTAACTTGACTACACAGAAGGTGTCTTTAGTGTACTTCAACTCCTGGAGCGATTGGGGGGGGAGATAATTCATGAGAAATCCACAGATTGTGACAGTGAACCCAGCAACTATAGTTGCTCTACACCACCTTTAAAGATCATCTTTGATTGTACTACACCTTGCTTTGTTGCATCTGCATCGACTGGCACATTTTCTAGCCGCCCATGTGTTGGTTTAAGTTGGCAGTGTTTGAATGCTGATTCTGTTGAGGTAAAAAAAACTAAAGGCCATTGTGTTTGTGTGTGTGTGTGCATAAGTGTGTGTGTTTATGTGCCTTACTGGCCCTTTAAGCCAGCTGTGATTGAAAGGACAGTGTGTGCATGTGTGTTCCTGTCTAGCTATCTTTGTGAAGAGCGAAATCTGCGTTCTACTATACTTGTGAGAACCAACAGTCACTTGTGAGGACACACTCACCGGTCCTCACAAGTTTGAAGGCCTTTTTGAGGCTCAAAATGTGGTTTTAGTGTCAGGGTTACAATTAGGTTATGGCTAGGGTTAGGGTAAGGGGCTAGGGAAATCATTATGTCAATGAAGGTCCTCACTAAGATAGCTGAACAGGCTTGTGTGTGTGTGTGTGTGTGTGTGTGTGTGTGTGTGTGTGTGTGTGTGTATGAGTCAGCTATAGTGCACTATGGTCTGTGCTACGTTTGTCTCTCGTTTGTGGGGAGTGAGGGAGACAGCTGAGAGCTGCAGATAGACCACTCGCTCTCTCAGTTCTGACTCGTGTCTCTTATTCTCATTTCGCCCTCTCTCTTTTACTGCCATGGATCTCTTTTTATTTTAAGGATACGTTTTCTATATTGTCACCCTCATATGGATCACAGTGTGCTTCTTGCTCGGATTTGACAGCTGTGTGTGTGTGAGCCATGCTACGCGTGTTCATTCTGTGTGCAGAGCGGTTGCAAACGCCGGACGATGACATCAGTGATGCCTACTGCAGCGTCACCTATGAAGGTACGGACGGCTTGTTCAGGGGGCCTGAAGGGAAAAAAAACAGCTGAGAAGTTGTTATTTGAAAGTGACCTCTGATTATCTTTCATGGGGTGGGGCAGAGAAAGAAGAGCTTACAGGAAAAAGAGACAGACCTAGAGGAAGAGGGAGAGAGGGGAGATGAGAATGTGAGCAACATGAAGAGTTAAAGCAGTCCAGAAAGTATGCCGACTGTGTTTCCAGTAAAGCACGTCTGTGTCTATAGATACCTGCAGTCTTTCAGCAGAGTTTATCTTATGAGGCGCTTCCTCGCTCGGCTTCAATTGCAGCTTCAGTTTACACTTCAATTTAAAGTAACATCCAGGTTCTTATATTTAGGTGACCTGATAAAAAAAAGAAATCTTGTTAAATGAACTGAGATTTCACACAGTCATGGTCTACATAAAACAAAGAAGTTATTCTTGTACATGACAAATGTCTGACTGTCTCTTTTGTGCTCCCATGAAATTGCCATTTGTGGTTATGAGTGATCTGTCGTGATAGCCGTTGGCCTGATAGTCTTGAAATTTAATCCACTCATTCACTTCCCCCCTTAGGATGAATTATAATAGATCACTGCAACATTTCAAATGTCCAATAAATTGGTTTAATTTATTGAGCAAATTCTAGCTTACCTTCTAACAAGTTTAAAAACTTTGGTAAACATTATACCTACTAAAGGCCTGTATGCTAATGTTGTTACTGTTGGCTGTTATCTTTAAGTAGAGGAACTGAACCCTGAGCCTGAAACCTGAACAGAAATCTGAAACTTCAATTTTAAGTTAAAGTAGAGTGCATTTTACTTCCACAAGCCTCAGGTTTATAACCACATACCAGCAACATTTCGTCCTGTATCGTCTGTAAACGTTGTTTAGTTGTGATTAGCAGATGCTAAGTAGCATGCTAAGGTTTGGAATTGGTAACCATTACCATAATTATTATTCTGTCCTATTATTCTGAAACATTTGTATTATTTGAAAATTAATTAATGTTGATTCAAGATATGTAGAGTTTTCCATAGATCTCTTTTGGATCACACTTTTCTATGTGCCTACAGGTCATTTCAAAGAGCTTGATGTTTAGCTGCAGAGCATTCAGATGTAACCTGACTTCAAATCTGTTAGTGCATTTCTGTACTTTGTGACACAATGGTGTGGAGTACAGAAGTTTCGATCTAATTTCAGGACACTGGAGGCACACTTAAAAATAATAAAACCAGTTCATGAAGGATTAATTTAAAGCCCCAAAAAGCAAATACAAAACTCAAATCCAGAAATAACCAAGGCACAACACACACTTTGACCAAGACTGAAGGGACAGCAGGGCTATTTATACACCGAGGGCTGTTAGGCACTAAAACGATTGTAATGACTGAAGTCCGTATTCACTCCTGTTAACAGGACTGCAACACATAAAACATAGAAATACCAAGGACCACAGCATTGTGTCATTCTGCTCGAGTGTTCAGCAAAAAAAGACTTTTGGACTTTTATGGACAGAAATATTTTATGACTCAGCCGATGTAAAGCTTGGATAACTTGTTACTCTGAGCAAATTTAAAGTATCTGGAACGTTTGTCTATGTTCAAATTAACAGTAAACACGTTGGTACTAATCTTGTATCCCAGCTGAGGAAAGTATTTTATTCATTTATTTGCTTTTATATAACATTTGGTTTGTTTTTTGTTTTGTCTTAAATGTGTCATGAACTCTTGACACTATGACTATGCACAAATGTTTCCCTGTGTGATATAGGCCACACACACACACACACACACACACACACACACACACACACACACACACACACACACACACACACACACAACTTCTGCAAGTCCTCTTTGCAATCTGTTTCAGGACCAACAAGTGTATTAGACTCGCAGTGTGTTATTGTGCATTCTTTTGTTTTAATCATTTCTGCTTGGTTTTTCTAAACAAAGTAAACTTTTTCACTGGAAGCACAAAGATTAATGGGGCCTGTTAACGTTTAACAAAAATTCTTAATATAGTAGTGCTGGTATAATTATTTGTGTTAAGGTTCTAATGTTGGGTTTCGACTTTGATTCTACATATTGTCATATGTGTTTTTAGTGTTTGTGTGGCAAAGAACAGTTTAAAGATTTGGCTAGCAACAGGCCACTTTGATATTAATTTTTCATCCTTAAGTAATGGTCACTCAAAACTATAAAGTTAGTGTAACTTGCCTCTCTTAAGTTGAAGTGAGTTATTTTTTCTTTTGAAGCAGTGAGTTTCCAGTCATCCATCCATCATCTTCTAGTTATCCATAGTTGGATCATGGTGCTTGCCAGATAAACAGGGTATTCCAGACATCAACACTCTCCAGTTCCTTCTAGAGGATCCCAAGGCATTCCTAGGCTTATGGGTTCTTTATTTACAATGGGATATTCCAGCTGCATGTCTGGAAATCACCCTGAACAGATGGATGGGGAACCTCAACCGTCTCCTTTTAACATGGAGGAGCAGTGGTTTCATCATACAAAACTGCAGGCTTCTATGCACACTTAAAAACGTGAGATGCTTGGTTCTATGTCTTTGGCTTGAAAAAAATGAAAATATTCTAATATTCTAATATGGATCACAAAAAAAGAGTTAAATTTTCCAGCATGCAGATAGTTTATCCTGTCTTGAGGTTGGCAACATTTGCAGGTGAAATTCATGTCCAGTTAACCCTTGGAGATGAGAGATTTTGCACTAAATGGTCAATCAGAAATTCATATTTTCTGTAAATGTGGATCTGATGTTGTGCTGTATAAAATGTTGCCTTACATAAAAGCTGCAATATAGTTTTATTGGAGAAAAACAAGTGATGCTCTTAGGATCCTGCAGTTCTTGCACAATCTTTAATGCATCACTGAAATCACTGTCTTTAAAATGTGACCATTTGGCAGATTTAAATGCCTGACTCATAGTAATGGTGAAACAACATAATCAGACTTTGTGTAATTATCAAAATTTGCAATACGATATAGTCTCTGCATGCAAATGAAAAAGTGGTCATTACTGTGGTGGGTTAGGACAAAAACTCTGTGGCTGCTCAGTGAAAACATTGACGAACAGCTGAACACTCGGGTTGTTTTTGAGCTTCTCCTCCTCACTGATACAGTGGAACCCCGACTTACGAAATGAATTCATTCCCGAGGCTCTTTCGTAAGTCAAAAATTTTCGTAAGTCGTAGCACCCATCGCGCCTTTTGAGTGAACGATAGGCTATAGGCTAATTGCTAACTGCAACAACAATACGTCGTTCAAGTGGAACAGCGAAGCGCAAGTATGAAAGCTAGTGATGTGCGGATCGATCCTGAAATATCAATTCCTCCGATACCAGTCATTTATGCTCTAGAATCGATTCTCACATTAAAATATCGATATTTTAGTAATTTAGGGTAAATTTGTAGTTTATCATTAACAGGAACACAGTGGAAAGAAACTATAACATTCGGATTGTCTACATTCAAAGGAACTACTTCCTCTTCCGCCTTTCATAGTCATTTGCGAAATAGGCTGCCTGTGTCGCAGCCCCTTGGCGTGCGCACTCACAACAATGGCTGAGCGTAATTGGAGTCATGTGCGAACCTATTTTACCTCCACAAAAACTGAGACGTGGTTTGCGATACATGTGGCAAAAACGTGAGGTGTTGTGGCCACACTAGGGAGACATTCAAAAAGACTGTTGGGGGGATAAATACATTTTACAGTGTTTATTTATCGGATAAAATACGTTAAATGTCCGGAAACAGCGGGGGTGTCCAAATTCAGAGGCTGCTTCCACCTGAGGACCCGGGCCTTCGCGGTCTAAAGAAAGCCGGGTAGTACGTCACGAGCTCCCTCGTGGAGTGAAACTGCCGTCTGCTCCTTGCTATCTAAAATATAACCGGGCGCTGGCGTAAACTCTCGACCGTCTCACACTTCTGTTTAATCAGTTTTCTGTTTGACGTTTATTCAGCTGTGTGAAAACCCTGAGGAACCCTCCTGAGGGATTAATAAAGCTAAATTTAATTTAATCTAATCTAATAATTTTAATCTCAGCCAAACTGATTTACTCGCGAACAAATAAAACACTGAAAAAGCCAAACAATAACATTTTTAAGTTATCTAAGTGACTTATATATCATGTTTAACCCGAGTAGCGAAAGACCGCAGGGTTTGAAAACAATGTGTTGATCGGCTCAGATATTTGAAGTTTACATGGCTACATTCTCACCTGAAAATATGTTAAAAGTTCTTTTGCGACCCAGAAAGAGAAATAAGTAATATTAAAACTAAGCAGCTGCCGTCATTGTTGGAAACAAGTACTCTGATGTCCTGTAATCATTATGATGCTATAATTTGAGATACAATAAATAAAATAAGTTTTTGTACAAAGTATCGGTATCGGATCAGTATCGTCGATACCACCCTGAATATTACTTGGTATCGGATCGGAAAGGAAATCAGTGGTATCGCACATCACTAATGAAAGCCAAGGGGGTTGTCACTTGATTCGGAAGGCATTGTGGGCATTGTAGGCATTCTGGGCTCAGCCAATCAGAGCCAGTAGATTTTCGTTACGCGGGCATTTTGCCGTAACACGGGCAGAAATATTGCCATTAAGTGCCTTTGTAACTTTAATTTTTCGTTAAATGGGGTATTCGTAAGTCAGGGTTCCACTGTATCTGACACTTGTTCTGCTTTAACTCATCTGCTCCCCCTGATAGCTGAATGCTGTCTCTGCTGCGTCTGCTCCTAAAAACTGCTGCATCATTTCTTTGAATCAGTAAGGCCTCAAATGCTACTGAAGAAGAAAGGATAGTAACAGATACCCTGGTTTGGAAAGTGTAAGCTCATTCGATTATTTTGATCGTTTCTGTCCTAACATCATCTGGTTTCTCTGCAGTGAGTCTAGGATTGTGTAAAGGCAGGAGACTGGACCTCAGAAATGAAAAAAATGCAGTTAGAGACTTTCATCTGGGAATGAAGGGAAATTTTATTGCACTAAATCAGATCCTACAATAACACAAAAATCAACTGACAAGCATACCACATTCACTGTATTGTAAAGTCAGGATGGCTAACATGGTACGAGAGCTAATCACACATCTGGCTGATAAAGAGCATTGTAGTTTAATGGCTCTATAGTGTAGCTGGTTTAGTTCAGCACTTAAACGTGAAACCACAACCTTTGAACCTAATGCAGCAGTGCGGGTTTGATTCCATCATGAGGTCCTTTGTCTTTGTTTTCAGCCAGTTACTTCCAGTTTTAGTTTGATACTTTGTTGTCTCGTGTGCCTTTAGTTTCACTTCCCCTTGTCATCTTGAATAGTTTCAGCTGTCTCATAGTGGAAATACATGAACGTGCCTGTATTCCTTTGTTGTGTCACACTGTGTTCCTCCCATGTTAGTTCAGTTAGTATTTTTTCCCTGCTGGTGTCGGCTGTATTTTTGATCTTCATTATGTTGTATTCTAGGTTATCATCTCCCTTTTTGGTCTCTTTAAGTAGTGATGGTCAAAGGCAGGTCTGAAGCTATTTTGCTGGAATTGTATGAGGTTAATTTTATATACGCATAAAATAAACTGAAACTGTGTTTGAGTTAATCATATAATCAAGTGTAATTAGATCTGCTGACTGCCTCAGAAGAACAAGATGTGTGAGCAGAGGGCAGATGAGAGGATGCTGCAGGAAAAGAGACACAGACTGACATGGCTTAGTTTATCAACACAGTTTACCTACATATGTGAACTTCCTTTAAATTTTATTTAAGATCAGAAAGTTTTCAATTACATTATACTTACGTGTTCAGCTTCCTTACAGTTTGATAATGGTAACAAAGCAGAGTTCAGACAGTTTAATCTATTACTAAATTTACTTTAGATAGTGATATAGAGTGCATACAATTTAAAAAAGCAGACACCAAGTATGAGAATTTGATGTTACTATAGAGAACTATGAGAGGACTATTTTGAGAATATGGGTTCAGATGACTGAAAAGCTGTAGCTGTTTAATGTAGATGTTTAAAGGTGATGATTAGTTACACACACACAAAAACGTTTTGTGTCTGTTTTCTTTGGACAGCTGGGTACATTTGTAGGTACCAAAGTTCATATTTACTCAAGTGCTGGTCTCAAAACTCTCAGTAACATTTTATCTTTGCAGGTTGTTGCAGTTTATTTTCTGGCATGGTTCTGGGTCGCAGTGTTTGTGTTTTGGTCTTATGAATCTTTTTTGGTTATTGTTGTTGATCTCAAAGAATGAGTTACATTTACTAGTTTAGTTTTCTTGTGCTTTTGAGTTTTCTGATTGTACTATCATCTGTTGTGGTTCAGATGATTTTAGGTTGTTTAGTTTCCTTTAGGTTTTCCTTTCCTCATGTCCTGTCCTTAGTGTCTCCTGTGGAATTCAGTCTTGTCTCCATGTTTATTTACATCTCTGTTTCTTTCTCTTTCACTCTCTCTCTTCTTCGTCTCAGTCATGTCTCTGTGTTCTGTCTCGTTACCTGTTCTCATGTTCTTCTCTTGGGTGTTTCATCCTTTTTCTCTTGAGTCGGTCGTGTGTTTGCATGTTTGTTTAACCTCATCTTAGTGTCAAGTTTGCATGTCCTGGTCTGCGTCTTGGTGTTCGTGCTACTTCCTGTTTTATTTTGACAGTTTTTGTCTCTTGTGTGTTATGTTCAGTTTTGCTTCCTCTGTCTCATTACGACCAATTTGTTCCCGCTGTGTTCAAATGTGTTCCCTGATCTTCCTGATCACTCATCAGTGTATATATTGTCTCTCTTTTCCTCTGTTTTTGTCAGTGAGTCTGTTCATCTACAGCTATGATCCTGGTGGGGCAGGGGTCCCAGTGTTTTCCCAGTTCAGTGTTTCTTGATTAGTTCGTCATTCAATCTGTTTTTCTTACTTTTATGCTGTTTTGCCTGTCAGCCTGAATAAACGGCTCGCCTTCTGTTAACTCCAGTCTACACGCATCTGCATTTGGGTCCTCTCGCTGCTCCACTCAATCTGCTGCTGCAGATCATGACACTTTCTTGGGTACATGCTGATAAGTACAGTCTTATTTGTTTGTTTAAATTGAATTTTTCTACTTTCCTAAGAATTCTGTCAAAAAGGCCTAGAGACTGGTTGGCAACCGGCATCAACCACACATCCTTAGGGACAAACAAATTGAATGACCGGTTGGTGTGTGGTTGCTGACAGTTGCTAGGTGGTGATGTCTGCAAAAAGGTTAGCAGATTCACACCCATAATTTTCATTTAAAAACAAAAAAAGTACAATTGTCCTGTAATAGACAGCAATGTCAAGCAAACAATCACCAGTAATTTGGGGAATAGACATTTTCCCTATGGTTGTCAGGGGACCATTGTGTGAACTCTAGGGTCATGTGACTGAAACAAAAGGTTTCATAGCAACCTTAAGCACACGCTTGCAAACCGGTCCGGACATACATATTTTTTTTTGCCTAGTAAGAATTGGCTGATAGGGGTTGCTGACTGGTCTCTAGGCCTTAAGTACAGATAATAAACACACTGGTGTAACTAGCTGCTCTTGAGTAGTTTGTACTTGAACTTATCAACTTTTAAGATTGCGTATAATCAGCTTCAAAGATCCAAAGTTATCTTAAAGGATCAAAGAGAAATTTACTACACATGGGACACACTGAGTCGAGACTGAAGGCAGACAGAGATGCCCCAAAGTAAAAGAAATCACGACTGTTACAATTACAATATAAAGAAGAACTGATGTAAGATGAAAACATTTTGGACATAAAGTATAACATTGATTAAACAGCAGCATGGATACACTCCGGCAATTTTCAACATTTAAGCAGAGGGTGAAATTTTGTAGAAATCAGATGAAACAGCGCAGCTTTCAGTTACTGAATAAGAAGCATACTAACAGCCTACTTCTGTTAGTACTTCTTATGTAGATGACTAGTTCATTTTCTCACCACTTTTCATAAAATACCATTTTAGAAATCAATTATAAATATTGTAAAGCTTGTGTTAAAAACCTTTCATTAAAAAACAATCCCATGAACTAGTTGCACGACAGCTTGTAGGACCCTTTTATTAACAAGTGACTCATAGATTACCAATATTTCTTATTGATTTATTGCTCAACACCTCATATTTTTTTCAAAACATTTCAGTATAATGTTTACATTATGAGGAATAACTTATTGGAAGGTGATTCAGGTTTTCCTGAACCACACTCACTTTATTCCAAATTTTAAAAATTTGGGGTATGTGTGTCCCCCACTTTACATCTGCAGGTGGTGCTATCTCCCTGTGTATCTAGCTGGCACTGGAATTTATGTGTCTTAGAGTTAAGGCTCACAACTCTTCAACTCTGCTGCAGCTAGCCTACATTTTTCTGACAGAATATTTAAATTAACCTTTAATAAATGTTCCACAACTTATCTCAGTGCAACTAAAACCTTTGGATTTTTCGACCTGATTTCGCTGCGAAGGGCACACATAGTCTAGTTGATCATTTCAACCAATTAAGATCGTGTCTTTGTACAAGAAAATGCCAATTTTGAATTGATAAATCTAACTAAACAAAAGCCACTGAAACTCCTGGAATTATATACCAGTTAATTTTCTAGGATTTTGAAGGAAATCCAGAACATTGTTCCAAATTCCATAAGAACTGTTGGTTTTAGCAAAGGTGACGGTTTACTGAAAACATGAGAGAGATGGAAGCAAATAAAGGGATTAAGAGAGTGACTGAAGTGAAAGAGGTGTGCAGGAAAATATTTGGGCAAGACAAGGAAATAACCAGAAGACGAGAGGAAAAGAGCACAGGAAATGTTGAGATTTCCTTTGGTTGTTGGGTTCCTGACATATTTGCTCACTGCCCTCTTTCCCTCCGGGAGTGTTACAGTGAGAAGAAAGAGACATCTCAGACTGAGAAGAAGAGCTTTTATTTTGTAGTTACTGAAAGAGGGAGATGTTGTGAGGCAATGTGGAGAAGCTATCTGAGGATATTTTCCTTTCTGATTTTTCTGGATTTTCATTCATCTTTCTGACTATTTTTCTTTCATGTTTTTGGTCATCAGTTTTTGGCAAATAAGGAAACAAGTTACTGATTTTTAAAAAAAAACCAAAAAAAAAACCTTATCTCTTCTTTTTGGTTTTTACCTTGTAACTTTTTCGCCGTTACTGCTTTGGTTGTTATCATTACAAACTTCCTGTAGTCATGTAATCAGCGGTTCATTCGGCACTGGATCCCCCTTGTATTAACCCTGTGACAGCGGGATTTGATTTTTTCATTTCTGAGCGAGTTTTTACAGCCTTTCAGGATCGTGCTGTGTTCAGCATGTTACGCTGTATTATTCAGCGGGCCAACAACTTGAAACACTCTGACCCTCAGGCCAGTGTCATTTTCAGAGGTAAGAGGATTATGGGACGTTCAGGGCATGCATAAAGTCAGGGAATAATAGGATCAACTTGGAAAGTTGCCTGTTAAAAATGTGTGTGTGTGTGTGTTGTGCTTTTTTTTATTTCATTTGACTTGAAAATTAAGGTGTAATATACGTAATTTGTAAAATTATGTTACTGTAGAAATAACAGACCATTGAGTTCACTGTAGTATTGCTGATGTCCAAGTTGAGTTTCGAATGAAAGACACACAATTCTTGAGTCTGTGTGTCTGGATAAATGAACTAGACATTTCACTGCAGCTATTGTACACAGCTTTTATCCAAGAATATAACTGTGCACATATCTGTGAGAGATATCTAAGAAATGTGGGTTGCAAATGCTGGGAGTTGAGGCGAATACTTTTGAATGGAAAATGTCTTAGCCATTTATGTGCTATTTCTCAATATTTAGCATCACTGAATTAACAATGGGCTGGGAGGTCCCATTCATTCAGCTGTCTTTGATCAGTGGTTGTTGATCAATGGCCATGAGAATTTGCATAATCATGATTTAGAAAATGACCTCCCAGCCCATTGTTCATTCAGTGGTGCTAGTTTCAGTCATTACTGTTTATAAGATTGGGGAAACCTGCAGTCAGCTGAGATTGAAGAAGTTACTTGGATGAGTGACGAAACGTTTCTCCCACTGAAAACGCTACGTCCAGATGAACAGAGTCCACTTTTGGACACTCAAATATAAGTTGCTTGAAATCACCTTTTATTATTTATTCAGGACTTAAAGCCAGAACTGCAGCATCCAGTCTAGACTTTGTGATGGCTTAAAGTCAGAAAATACCTAGGACGCAACAAAGTAAACAAAGTTTTGGATTGTCATGTCATGATCCTGTTGGTTTTTGCCATGATTTCAATATTGGATCAGTGCAGAAGCTCAAAGATTCCCAGTTTATAGAGAGGGAGATGTTGCAACACCTAAAAAGATGGAGAAAACAAACAAAAGAAATCTTTTTCTACTCTTGTACCAGCGCTCATAGATTTCTTTCTGGTTGGCGACACCTATTGTTCAGTAGAATACTGCAGCATGTGGGACACGCCCTCTTCTCCATTATACATGGTGACAGGGCTGTGATGATGTCACAATCAGCGACAATAAATTAGCTCTTAGCTACTTTGCCTCAGCGGCATTCCTGTTTTCCGATCTGATTTCCCTGTAGGCCTACTTTCCATGACTCAGTATCTGACTCCTTTATGAAGAGAGCTCTGCTTTCTACTTCCTGCCTTTGTCCTAACAGTTTTCTCGTGCCATCACACAAATACTTGTATTGTTGTCTTGTCTAATTTTAAATTGAGTGCACAGATCAACAGCCCACTTTTAACAAAGACTAGTGTAAGTCTCTTTCAGGGTTTAATAAGCGACGTGCCAGCAGATGTTTTTCCTATTTTGTTTACTCATGCATATCTCACCCTCCTCATACACTCTTAAATTAAGTGAATTTGGTGCAGTGACTCTGCATCTTTCCTTTTCCAGTAGAGCCAGTCGACTCTGATGTGTAGAAATTGATTCAGTGCAGCAAAGTGAAACTGAAACCACTCTGTTATGTCTCTTTCCTCCCACATCCACATTCATATTATGGCTAAACAGCAGAACTTCTTTCTTATTGTGGGGGGAAAAAAGCTTACTGAACTGTAAAGTGATAAAGCAGTGTTTGTGATGATTATATCATTCATTTTTTATGCTTAAGGTGTCCTTAAGCATAAAAAATGAATGATATAATCCATTTATATACTTAAAAAAGCATGGAAAATAAATGAGTTGGTGGCTTTTTTCCCCACAAAACTGAGTTCCAATAACTTGAAGAATTTAGAGTTCAGAAAGAAAAATGACAGAAAAATTGAAAGAGAATTTCCTCTCCTCAAGAACACAGATACCATGTCCATTTTTAGAAATCAGAGATGTTAGTAGTTGACGCAACTGTTATATGAACTGACTAATCTCAACAGATCCAGAGGGAAGGATATGCATTTTCTGCATTTAATGTATTCAAAACGGTTTGTGGAAATGTATCCCAGAGTTTCCAGAGCAATTCTGACCTATAATAGTGACCAATACAATAGACATTTTTATGGAAACTCTTTCTTAACTCTTTCTGCACAAGGTTATGATGAGTGCTAATGCACAGACAGATGACTGTTTTTTTTTCCTACGGTGTGTTTGTGAGCAATGAGTCTATGGGTGCTGTGATTAAATCTGGCAGTGTGTGCTGGTGTTTGTGTCCTAAAGGCAGGATTTCCGGCCAAAGTGTTGTTATTGTCACAGTGCGTGTTATTCTCAATCAAAACAGAAATAAAAGCTGGCAGCACTGTGCTATTTATAATGTGGATCCCCCATGTGGGTCAGACTCAGCTGCTGGTACTGTTCTCAATTACTCCACACAGACACTCCTTAACCAAACAGGAGGCAACAATACTAAACCCTTAACACTTCAAGTCTACAAACTGTGACATAGTCTCTATTTCAAAAGTCACTTCTTGAAAATAATTAAAACATAGTAACATTTACACATAAATTTTATATTGTTCAGTTTCATATTACTGCTTTAAATTGTCAGTATCAGTCATCAAAGTATCATTGGCTAAAATACAGAACCATGAGTTACTCCTAATGAATGAATGAGAGACCCTGTAAAAGTGCTCAAGCAGAGTGCAAACGCACACAATAAGAACCTAGAAAACACATCAAATACGTAAACTGAGATATTTCATTATTTCTAATCTCTCCAAATATTATTGGTCCAAATATATCAGGCTCTGAAAACTACATGGGCGATTGGTTGTTCATGTAACCATAACTCCTTAAACTTTGAGCTGACTTTAAAAATACATGTCCACACACACAGTGAAGGTCTAAATCTAGGTTTCCTATACGTGTCTGAAAACCCAGAGGGCTGCACTATTCTATTCTCAGCTCATAATAGAAATGTGCCAAGCTGAACCGGGAAGTTAATACTGTGCCACTTCCTCTCTGCAGGTTCCAAACTGTGGCACCAGCACTTGGGAGATTTCTAGAGTTGACACGCACAACACATACACATTCACACATGAATCAAATGTAACCTCTCAACCTTTCTGTGGAAGGGTGGAGATGTTTTTTTTATATCCCACAAGAACGGAGGCACTCTTACGTAGGTAATTTTTGTGTGTGTGTGTGTGCACTTGCTTGGGTGTGTATAGTTGAATTAATGGTTTTATTGCTCTCTGTTTGTGTTTGTGTTCTCAAACTTGGTGATCGCTGTAGGGAAAACAGGAAGGCAAACAACTTTTGTCCGAGTGTGTGTGAATGGAGACAATGTGAGTGTGTGTGTGTGTGTGTGTGTGTGTGTGTGTGCATGTGCATACTGGGAATACATGTATTAAAAATATTAATTGTACTCCAGTTGAAGCCAAAGATATGTGACCAATGACCTTTAGTTTCCAAAGGGTCTGGAAATTTTTAGACAACCAGACTTGCATGTTTAGAGCGCTAAAAAAAAGTGTCCACGCAGAAAGAAATTCGCAGAAACGTGGCGACTAGAGAAATTCAACAACATCAGTGACTTCAGTCTACTATGCTATCAGGGCAATGTGAAGTGGGAAGGTTCCAAATATAGACAGTATGTATAGACGACTGACATAAGTACTGTGACATCACCCACTGGCTTCTGAATTTCTGTTTTGAAGCCTCGAGATGACTGCTTCCACCCTAACCATGTTGGAAAAGCTAAGATGAGACAAAGAAGTGTCATCTGACTGTAAAAGCCAACACTCATTGGCTAATGACTCGTGATTGACAAGTCATAAGCGAGCATGTGGTTTTATAACACAGATAATACCATTTTATAACATTGTATGACCAAGATTGATAAAACAGTACCTCATTTTTAATTTAATATAACCCCTAATAAATGACTGAACCCTTCAACTCAGCAGTTTAGCTATGAGATTCAATTCAATTCAATATTATTTATTTCATGAAAAATCACAACAACAATCACCTCAAGGCTCTTTTTTATTGTAATGCAAAGGCCCTACAATTTTAGAGAGAAACCCCAACTATCAAACCGCCTATAAGCAAGCACTTGGTGACAGTGGAAAAGAAAAACTCCCTTTTAATAGGAAGAAATTTCGGCATAACCTGGCTCAGGGAGGGGCCACCGTCTGCTCCAACCGTTTGGGGGTGAGGGGAAAAGATGTGATGTTATTTTCCCATGTACTGCTATAGGACAACAAGTCTTTGTTCAACTAAAGTTATCACCATAGTGTGGCAGGTTTTTAGGCACAACTGCATTGACTTAATTTTTTTGACCTGGAAGTAGGGCTGCTCAATTAATCGAATTTTAATCTCGATTACGATCTGGGCTTTCAACGATCATTAAAAATGACTGAGCCGATTATTAGCCCCTCCCTCGTGCTTTACTCTCGCGCTGCTCCGTGTGGCAAATCGAGCGCACCTCTCTGCATTTCGAACACGCGTCACAACAATTAAGAGGACCCGAGGGAAGCTCGGAAAGCTAAGCAGAAGTTATTTGGAGAGGAGAGTGACTGCCGTTGGTTGAAAAGAGAGGTAAAAAAAACTTCAGTGGTGTGGAAACATTATGACGTGGATCAAGTAGACATAGTGTGTAAACTATGTCTGCACCACAGAGCAACACTGCAAAGTTCACTAAACATAGATGTTTACATTTTTTTTTGACAATCTTTAAAGTCATTATTCAATACATTGTTATTGTTAAATAAATATCGTCAAATAATCGAGATCTCAATTTCAGTGAAAATAATCGTGATTATCATTTTTGCCATAATCGAGCAGCCCTACCTGGAAGTTATGTCCACGTTTGATACTCCCTGTAGTTCTAAGATAAACTTGTGTCAACTTTGAGTTGGATGATATGGCAGGGTGATGAATCCAGAAGGTTACCAAGGCAAGCTGAGCCTAGAATGTTGTTGGTGACCAAACCTAAGCAACAAATTGGACACCCTTTTACTTTCATTTTTAGCGTCTCCTATCCTCTTATTACATTTTTCTGATTCTCTTTTTTGCACATTTTATGCACCAGTTGTTTAAGTTATTCATTCAGCGTTTTTTATTTACTCATGGTTAAAAATCTGTAATTGGTCATATTTGACTTTTGTAACCCCTGACCTTTCTTGTTTTATTTGCACTTGCCTTTAAAATACACCATCATGTAAAAAGCATGTCTGTAAAAGCTCCTCAAGAATAACTTAAGTAATTTTTAAAATAATCTAATCTAATGGGATTATCAGATAAACAACTGCAGTCAATACATGCAAAACTACCATCATTTGTATCAGCTTCAGCTGTCCTTGGTGACATTTACCAGGAATTAGCATGTCATGGAAATGAAAAGGTAACTTCAAAGATGAAGACAATGGCCATTGACTCTGTTTCCTTTTATCTGGAAGCACCAGTTTAGTCTCTGTCTCAATCAATTCCTGTTTTACCAAAAATAATTGGAAACTGTGATAACTGCCCCCCTGTGTGATAACTCACATTATCACATGTTTGTACACATATTGTTTCATAAGTGGCCTTCAGTATTTGAGTACCTATTCTGGCAGGGTATTAACCTGTCTCACCTCTCACTTCTGGTTAAAGCTGCCCGACGGCGGGCAGGAAATCAGAGCTCCGAACTTCATGTTACAGGAAGCCATGGAAAGATAACACACATATACAAATAAACCTATTGTGTGTCAGTAGTTATTTTAGAGCAGAATATTTATACCACTGTTTATGTGCGAACTTGTTTCTATAGTGCACCTTTTGGAGGAATTACAATAAAATGTATGTCAGTAATCATCACACAAAATGAGCTGACTAGAATTGATATACTTACATTATTTAATCTTTACAACAACTTAAAATACAGATAATAAAAATTACATAGTAAGTTCAATCTCTGCAATAGTCTTAATTTTGTTTACCAAAAATAGTATATATTTCAACTTTAAACTCTGACTTTAGCATTTTTTTATGGCGAAGGGTAATTTATTCCAAAGTTTTAAGGTGCAATGTGTAAAGTTGTTTTTTTTTGTTCTTATGTTTTAACATTCAGAATAACTTCATATCTTTGATTAGCATAACCATGAACGAGGGTAACAAAAGTTTCATGTGATGGAGCAGTTTTTCTTATCATTATACAGGTACATGAGTGGTAAAGATAAACAACCCACCCTTACTGGAACATTTAACTATTTTATTCTACACATTTCATTAAAATGTTTGTCAGTGTGGATAGTGTAGGATAGATAGGGGTGACTGCATAGACTTTGAGTCTTTTCTGAAGGACCTTACTGAGTTATTATTATGCTTATTCAAAGTTGGAGTAGATCAGGGCACAACATTTTCTTTTCTATTGTTAAAAATATTTTTTTTCCACTAATCTGATTTTTAAAATTTGTTTTTTAAGATGGCTATGCTCATAAATGTTGGTCAAAACTTTACTTTGTAAGTAAAGTTTGCACTATTAGTTGAGCTAATAGCAGAGCAAATATATTTGACACACAGGTTTCTAACTTGTTAAGTTGTTGGTTACTGCAAAAAGGAGACTTTCAGTTTTTCCGAGATGGCATTAAAAATTATTTTTCTCATTTCTGACACAACTTAAGGTCAATATCTGTATTGACCTTAAGTTGTTAATATCCTAAGTTGTAGGATTATCTTCATATAGAAAAATTACAAACATTACATTTTCCATTTTCTATATCTGTTTCAGGGTCCAAGAAGAAGACAAAGGTCATCAAAAACAATCCTAACCCTGTGTGGAATGAGGTAAGTCCCCCATTAAGCCACAAATTCATCAAGCCATCATCTGTTAAAGTTCCTAAGTGTGTGATAATGCAATGTCAAATATTAAGTATATTTTAATTATTAATGTGAAAATAAGTTATAACCTAATTTAAAAGTAAGGCATTGCTTGGTCTCTGTAAAGGACTCAAAGTGGAAAATGCAGGATGAGTCCTCCTCTTGCATACAGTCCTGGAGTCCTCATCAAAGTGAAGCAGCCATAGATTCATATAGAAACTCAAAATACAGACAAAAATAACTGAAAACAAAAAAAGATCTAGTAAAGATATAAAGATAATGTTTTATTTGTTAGAATGGCAGCAGCCTTGCAATTTAGGTAAGTCTGTTGTTATGTTACATTAATCTACCATTGGGTCCTAACAATGCTAGTTTTGACTGCTTCTTTATTCATATCTGGTCGCAACATCAGGCCGCTCAAAGTGAGTAAAAAAATTTGCTACCTGAAAGTTAGATCTGACTTGGAAATTTGTAATAATTAACATAACTGCTTAAGATAGAAATTTGCTGTATGTAGTCAGCAATTTGCAATTAACATGAAAGTTAACATTAGCTAACGTTAGTCAGAAAAAAAAACCTGTTTGATTTTACTTACACAAGCCTGTATGAATGATGTTTTGGGAATTGAAATCAACCCTGAATTGGCTTTCCCCTGGGTTAGCTTACCACCTATCTAGCATACCCTAAAACACATTCAGTGCATTTAGTAAGTTTGCAACATTACGAGCTGGTGAAATTGTGACAACATCTCTGTATGGGAGCAAAATAACCAGACCAAAAAATTATTTGCAATACTGCAGTAAAGTTAGAAGTACTTCACAAATATAATGCAATAAAGGTGCAGTAAGGATATTACAAAATATCATCATTAAAATGTTCTGCCTATAAGATCCCATTTTCACTCTTTTTTTAAACATTTCTTTCCTTTGTGTCCGTCAGGGTTTTGAGTGGGATCTGAAGGGGATTCCTCTGGACTCTGGAGCTGAGATTCACTGTGTTGTTAAAGATCATGAGAAAATGGGGAGAAACAGGTACTGTGTGCTATGCTAATTATATGCATTCAGATGTGGCATCAAAACACTGAAGAAATATACAAAATGACCCTGAAAAAACTTCTTTAACTGGTTTTCCTTTTATAGGCAGGCAAGTGTCTCAGACAGATCTTATCATTAGAGATTTCCAAAAAAAGAGGCATAATTGTTTTAAACAAGAAAAATAGATCAAACCCATAAATACAACTGACGAGTAAAAGGGAAAGGTCTGTTTTAAACTCCAAACGGGCTATATTTACTTTTAATCACTCATCACTGGCAGCTGTTTGTAAATCATTTTAAACCTTGTGCTGGCCAACAGACAGATAAAGAGGCGATATGTACAAATCACCCCTGGGATAATAAATTTAGGATTGTCTTACTAAGTTTGAATAGACGGAGCTGCACATTGTCACGGTAGAGATGTGGCCAGAGGACCCCTCAGTAGGTTATTTTTGGATTGTTTCACTCGATCAAGATGTCAGGCCAGTCAGAGTTCTTTCGGAAGGGAAGGGGCAGGAACGAAAGAATCAGGTCTTCCCCTCATTGTGGTATTTATTCTGCCAAATTCCCACCCATTCACTCTCTGTTGTGCTGAAAGATGAATGGATCCATAAATCAGCCACTCAAATTACAGTGGAACTTGACTGTGTCTCAGCTCTCAGCATAAATCCATTATCGTTGTACTAAGTATTTGTTTTCTAAGGAGCTTCAAGAAAAGCGATTGGTCGTCTTTAAGTTTCCTGAAGACGTTTCACCTCTCATCTGAGAAGCTTCTTCAGTTACCCACTACTGATCATGTGCCTCACCACATGAGCCAAAGTGTGAAAAAAGGCATGGGTCATGAGTTTTCCAATGAAACCATTGTGAGACCTTGCTACACCCTATCATGTGACTTATTGAGATCACCTAAAGCAAGATGGGATTGGGGGTTGAGGCGCTTGTGGAAGGGATCTCAAAACCGCGTTGTAGGTGGCAGACCACCTCCTCTAATCAAAGATGGTCATTCACAGTGGGGATAGATAGCCTCTTGAGGGACAACTCCCACTAGAGTTTAAATGCCATTTGGTTTTAGAACTGAAGGAGTTTCTCAGATGAGACATGAAACATCTTCAAGAAACTTAAAGAAGTCAAGTCGCTTTTTGTTTCATAGCTAGATAGAGTACCATGACCTGGATGACTGAGAACTTACACAGCATTTTTTTTGTTTTGTTGTCGGTGATTTTCTATTCACCTGGACTTAATGTGTGAAGTACATATTTGTCATTTTGGGGTGTATTTGCTTTACCATTTTCCTTTGATCTCTCTAGGCGTTACAACTTTGCTTGACAATGTTGTACAGTAACAAAAATAACCACCAAGGTTGGGGAATAAATGTTGTAAGATGTCAGAAAATGACTGTGAATGGGGAAACAGGGAAACTAAGAGTTTATCAGAGACTAGGCACAGGTGCAACACCATTAGCATCATGTGGTAAGAGCTGTAATTCAGTCCTTGAAGTCTATAACAGATGGATATCACCAAATACTGGGTTTCCTTCTTTGAGATGCTTTGCCAGATAATGCATCTCATTATTGGAGACTTTGGCAATGGCATGCATGCCTCCTCAAGAGTGTTCGTGCTTTGGCCAGATGTTGGGAAGAGGTTTTTTTGTTTTGTTTTTTTAACGAAGGAATGAATTTTGGGATCATCAGCTTTTCTTGGTTGTTGCTGAGCTGGTTAGTGCGTTCCTAATTTTTAAGAATTTACCAGTCCTAAAGTTTTCTCTCTCTTTCTGATATGTTTATTTGATTTCTTTCAGCCCAATGGTGGCTGACATATTAATATTGTCATTTCTTTGATTCTCATACTGGGACTTCCAGGGAAAATGTACTTGGGATCAACTCCAGCTGTGTCTTTAAAGATGTTATTTTGTAAATAACACAGTTGTGTTTAAGATCCATCTCTGTGTTTCTGGTGTGTGTCTCTTTCAGGTTTCTGGGGGAGTGTCGGCTAGGTCTTAGAGATGTGCTCAACTCTCCCAATTTCGCCGCCACCTTCACCGTCTCCTTGCTGGACACCAAGAGGAACAACACAGGGGTGAGCACACGGAACTGCACTGACTGATTAATCTGCAGCCTAACTGCGTCACAAGTCGATTATAAATGACTCCAAGTTTCCTCTTTTGAGCTTAAAATAAAGTGAGTAACATTTCTGAATCATAGTTGATTTGTTATTTCCTTCTTTGGGATCCTTAATAAAAAAAAGAAGAATCAGAAACACAAAAATGTCTCTCCATAACAAATAAAATGAACTATAAATAACTGCAGTTGATTTTATTAGATGGGTTTTTTGCTAATCTGCTGACTAAGGCTGATCAGGTCTGTAATGTCAAGAAAAATGGTCGACAGGTGGTTAGTGGGTGGGTCTTGGACTTGATGAGGCACTGATGTGTTCATGTGCTTCAACATGGATTTTCTGTATCACCCTGAATACGTTTATATTTCTTGTACTTTTTTGTTGGAAAATATGAACTCATGAGCTCCAAATTAGGCAAAGGTCTTGCTGGAAGCAAGAGATGTTCTTTATGTTTTTCATCTTTTTCCGTTTGTTCCAAGTATGTGATCAGCACTATTTATCTTATATCAGCAAGGTTATATCAAATTTAATTAACTCTAGTAAGCACTGGTACCACACTGCAAGAAAGTCCTAGCTTGCATGTTCTCTCCGTTCTGCATGTATTCTCTGAGGGTCCTTATGGCAGCTGGGATATTGTATTCTAGGTGGGGTTTTTTTTATTGTTCATTGTTCATTGAAAAGACACCTAGAACACAGTATCTATTACTGGCTAGTATTACTGGAGCCTTTTTCTTTTTTAAAATTTAAAAAAAAAAAAAACACTTCTAATGATGAGAAACCTTCAGCAGCTGATGGTTATTCAGTGATGAAATGCTTGATTTTCTTTTTCCTCTAATTATGCAACATTGCTCTATGGAGACCCACATTGACATAATACAGGTGTAGCCTAGAAAACCAGTCATCACAGCTACAGGTCTAACCCAACACCAACTAAAATAAAATTATTCAGTAGTTTTAGTTTCCAAAAGAGCTCAAACTCAAATTGGTCTTTAAGAAGAAGATGCAGAAGTATAAGATCTGGGCACGCACACACATACACGCACACACATGCACGCACACACCTTGGCAGCCAAACCTACAGTGTTTTATAGCAGCAAATGAAACACTGTTCTCTTCCCCATCCTTGCTTCCTGAAGCCAAAACAAAGTCTTCCTGTCACTGTCAGACTGGACCTGATTGATGCCACATACATGTGCGCACACCCACACCCCCACACACACTGTATGGTATGTACAATGTGTGATTTATCAGGTTTTTTCTTCATTAGTCATAGAAAGCAAACTCTGTTATAAGCAAAAATAAAACTAATATTGTTTCTTCAAAGATTTCTTGATGCATCTGCCCTTACAACTGTTTGCTTCCACAAACAAAATCTTACACAGATTCAGTGAGATAGAGCCAAGAAATCAAGAAAAAACATGTCAAGATATTCACATTCTTAACATCTACTCCATAGAAACTGTAGTCTGACCAGAGTTGGACACGCCAAGTCTGATGAGTTTGTTTACAGAAACATAACAGCTTATCACTTAAGCTGCTTTTTCCTGTTGAAGGAAACAGTAGAAGCCACCCCTGCTACCACAGGGTAACTCATCTTGATTACAGTGTGCAGGAAACAGGTCTTTTCTGGTGGTGGTGGTGGTGGTGGTGAGGTTAAATGCCACTTTGAGTTTGGGTAGAGAACCATAAGTGAAGAACCGTGGGCTCGTCCAGGATTTAAACCAGGAACAACTTGCACTTTAAACTTGAACCAGACCAGTGAAACGGTTCTTTCTGCCAGTGTGCAGAAGTTTAACTACATATTTAATCCCTGAGATATCTTATATACAAAAGTGAAGTACTATTTCAACTGAAGGAAAGTCAGCACAACTCTTTGAGCTTAAACTAAACTACAGAAATCTATAATTGAATTACTTTGGTGAAATACAAATGGCTACAGGGGAGGTCTTTATCAGTAGGAAAAGTTGTAACTTATACAAATAAACTATACAATTACACAATTAAAAGTCCAAATATTATGTTCTCTTTTGCATTTTCCGAAAGCGATCCAGTGTCCCAGACTGGAGTCTTTGCCAGGCCAAGTCATGTTTGACACCCCTGCCCTAGACCGATGAGCCACATGTTTTATGCATAATTTGTGCTGAGGTGTATGATGAAGTGAAATTCTCTAAGTTTAATTAAAACCAACTTGTAGGGCACAAAAAACCCCAAAACAAATAAAACTGCTAAAAAAATAATTGCAGTTCCTCAAAAGGCCTGTAGAGGCACTAAATATAAGTCACAACTTCCTGTCTTAAAAGCTTAAACTTAACAGCATTAATCACAGCCTGGTTTAAATAACTGCTTTGGCCTCGTTGGATAGTTTCCACCATCAAAACAACTGAACATAGAGTGAAATGCTTTTATAACTCAGTCTTGCATCAGTTTTAGTAAATCTGAAGGTAGGGTGGCTAACTCTGTCTCTGCCTAACCCTAATTTAAGGATGATACAGGTGAATAGCATGGGTAGCATAAAGGCCACTGCAGTTAAGTTACTTATTAAGTGCCATCATCTTTTACTGTACTTTCTCCAGAGACGTATACAAGTGTCCTATGCATTCACTTCCTCTTTGCCTTCTTATGTATGATTAGTTCCAGCTGAGTGTGCACCTGTTCGCCATCCTCTCATTATCCTGCCTGGGTATTTAAGTCCTCAGTCCTCAGGCCGCAACAACAAATGGTCCTCTGTTTGTTGTTGTGTCCTCCACATTTGCTGTGTGTTCTTGCGTAAACACCATGTTCTCTAGCCATGTCATGAAATGTCAAGTGCAAGATTTTTAGTTCTAGTTTATCTTTTCTTTGTTTTCTTTCAGCGTTCATATACCTAGTTTTAGTTTGTGTTCTCCAGCAATAAAGCTGCCACCTTTAGTTAAGCATTTTGTCTCCAAGCCCTGCGTTTGGGTCCTACATTCTGCCTGCCACACAGCCAAACATGACAGATCTTCTACAAATTGTGTTTTCTGCCTCCCATAGGCCACGCTGACCCTGCAAGTTTCCTACCTTCCTCCTCCAGGATCGGCTCCGATGTTTCAGCCTCCTCCCCAGCTGGAGCCTCAGCCTCATAACAATCCTAGTGTGGAGCTGGACACAGTCACAAGTAACCTCAGCGTGTCATGTAGTGAAACGATAATTGCAGTGGTGTGAAAAAGTCTTTACCCCTTTCGAGATGCTGTGTTACTTTTACAGCAGATGTAATGACACACACACACACATTTTGGTCAGCTGACCACTCCTGGGGGGGTCACCACTGTTTCAAGTTTTCTCCATTTGTGGGTAATGTCTCTCACTGTGGTTCACTTGAGTCCCAAAGCTATATAAATGCTTTATAACCTTTTCCAGACTGAGAGATCTCAATTACTTTGTTTCCCATTTGTTCCTGAATTTCCTTGGGTTGTGGCTCCATGTCTGGCTTTTCGTCTACACCACTTTGTCAGGCAGGTCCTATTTAAGTGATTTCGTCAATCGCGTTTTCACACAGGTTTTTTCCTCCTTTAATAATAAACACCTTCATTTAGAAACTGAACTGCATTTTGTATTTACTTATTATCTTTATCAAATATTTAAACTTGTCTGATGATCTGACACATTTATGTGTAAAACAAAAACATACAAAGAAACTGGAAGAGTGCAAACACTTTTTCACACCACTGTATGTTTTTTCCCCTTCTTCTGTTTCCATTTGCCCAACCCAGTGTCTCCATTTTGTTAGTTTACCCCAAGATTTATTTCCTGGGACTACTTTCTGTGCAGTGATCTCTCTGGATACTTTGGGCGAGGAGGATACAGAGAGTATGATGATGCTTGAGCCCACAGAGGACCAGGGAGCAGACGATGGACGCTCCATGGTGATAATTGGTCCTCAGGGGCCCCCGGGCCAGGAATCCCCCACTGCCCAGACGCCCAAGCGTTCACCGCCATCCTACCACACCCAAGGAGGGCTGAGGAAGAGGAGGAGAGGAGCCAGCAGTCAGCCCAAACAGCTACCCAACAAACCACAGGATCTACAGGTTAGTTACAATACTTAAAAAAGACACATTAAAGGAATACTTACACTCCATACATGTTGCTGTCCACACGGGGCGATCGTGGCTCAAGAGTTGGGAGTTCACCTTGTAATCGGAAGGTTGCCAGTTTGAGCCCCGGCTTGGACAGTCTCGGTCGTTGTGTCCTTGGGCAAGACACTTCACCCGTTGCCTACTGGTGGTGGTCAGAGGGCCCGGTGGTGCCAGTGTCCGGCAGCCTCGCCTCTGTCAGTGCGCCCCAGGGTGGCTGTGGCTACAATGTAGCTTGCCATCACCAGTGTGTGAATGTGTGTGTGAATGGGTGGATGACTGGTTGTGTAAAGTGCTTTGGGGGTCCTTAGGGACTAGTAAAGCGCTATACAAATACAGGCCATTTACCATTTACATGTCCTTGTCCAGATTCGTTTGCGGGTCATTGAGGGACGACAGTTGCCGGGCATCAACATTAAACCTGTTGTTAAGATAGCAGTTGCCGGGCAGTCCAAGAGGACCCGAATCAGAAAGGGGAACAACCCAGTCTTTGATGAGGTGAGTAAAGTTTTTGCCAGTATGCTTGTCTTGATAACTTTCTTTTTTGCACTCTACTGCTTTTTATTATAACTTTACATGTTACTTTTTACTCAAACTTCAACTTGCATTTATTTCCCTCCACAGACTTTCTTCCTGAACTTCTTCGAGACGCCCTCAGACTTGTTTGACGAACCCATTTTCATCACTGTGAGTGTGACGTTTTTCTCTTTTTTTTATTTGTTTACCTTGAATAAATCAAGCATGTGGGAGAAATTCAACACTATCAGCGTTTCTTATATTTATCAGAGTTATAATCTTTCTCTTTTTCAGGTATGTGACTCTCGTTCACTTAGAACTGACGCCGTGATAGGTGAATTCAAGGTAAACTGCCAGGCTTAGAGCTTTAACTTGAGTCTATGATTTCTATGAATATTGGACTGCGGTGTACTGTGATAAATTAGGAGGGGGGGCACATGTGCTTTGGAAATTAGAAGAACTCAAACATCTGTCTCTGTGTTCTGTTTTCCACAGATGGATGTTGGCACCATCTACAATGAGCACAGTGAGTATATGTTTGTATGATTTAAACATTTTTAGGCGTATTTGCTTGAAAAAAGATTAAACAAAGATCTAAATGCTAAACTGTAAATTATGTCAGATTGATCATCAGTCTGATGACATTTTTCATTTACTTAGCTTTTAGCCATTTAGTCAGGCAGCTAGCATTCTCACCTCACCTCACAGCAAAAGGGTTCCTGGGCTTGTCCCCTGACTTTTTCCCTTGTGATAGCCGGGAAAGGCTCCAGCATCCCTATGACCCTCATTTGGATACGTGGGTATGAAAAAGGATGAGTGAAGAGCTGTTCTCACACATTGGCACTGCTGCTGTTCTACACAACAACCTGGCAAATGAAAACTTGACAAATGTTAAAACGGTCTTTAACCTGCCAGGTCCAAAGACTTTGTGATGTCAGATTGAGTCAGGGTGCAAATGCAGTTAACTGTCCAGTGTATTCAACACTAGCAAGTCAGAGTCTTGTGTGCTGCCTACTGCCTGTGTCCATTTAGCTAAACCACATTAGTATTTCCAGGTATGAAAATGTTTCTGAACCATTAGATGATGTCACCCACCGGTTTTCTGAACCACTTTTTGAACCCTCTGTGGTAATTGTTTTTGCTGCTGCCACGCTGTTTTTTGGACCAGAAATAACGATATCTGGATAAGAAGTTGGAGTGCGAAGTTATCAGCTAAAGCTAGCAAGCTTGGATGGAGAGCTGTATTCATAGACCTCACAAGCTGTAACATCTCACTTTAAAGGGTCCAGCAAACATTTATACAAGTGTTAAGAGAAAAAAAAGCAAAACAAAACATATTTGAATGTATTATCACTGACTGTCAGGGCAGTCAAAATTAAAATATTTGAAGATATATTCATATCAGTGATACTGATGTGTTAAAATCCATTAAGTCTGTCAAACAATGATGCTTACAGCTAAATAGGAATCCAGGGTGATGATTGTATATAATATTTAGAAAATCAAGATCACTTTTTGGTCCATGCCAATCAGAAAGCCATGTTTTTTGTCACATGCCCCACAGGTTGCAGCTTGGTGTCATTATGTCTTGCTTTGTGTGAGAAAGGATAACTGTGAAAAGTTTCTCCAGACGTGTGTCAAAGCTGCTTTTGTTTATCCTGAATTTACAAGCTTCTGGCTTTAAACCTCTCTCTTCCTCCCCTCTTTTCAGGGCACTGCTTCTTGAGGAAGTGGCTTCTGCTTTGTGACCCTGACGACCTCTCTGCTGGGGTCAAAGGCTACCTGAAGGTCAGCTTGTTTGTCTTAGCAGCTGGAGATGAGCCACCGGTGAGTTTCATACTCTTTTACAAGATAGTCCTAGAAGGCTATGAGGTCAATCAAGTAACATGAGTTGTTCTATTTTTACATGGTTGTGCTTTTTCTGTGCAACTCATTATCACAAGTGAGTATTTGTACTTTAATGTGATTGCAGGCTGATAAACGTGAGTGTGTGGAGGATAAAGAGGATGTAGAATCAAACCTGTTGAGGCCTGCAGGTCTGTCTTTGAGAGGAGCCTCGTTCAACCTGAGGATCTTCAGAGCTGAAGACCTGCCACAGAGTGAGTCTCTGTTGTTATTCTATGCACATTTGATAAGCTTGAAAAAAATATATATATGTATAGAGATTCCTAATATGCTTCTCTGTCTGAAGTGGACGATGCCTTCATGGATGGGATGAGGCAGATTCTTGGCTTTGATAGCAACAGGAAGAATCTGGTGGATCCTCTGGTGGAGATTCACTTTGCTGGCAAAACGGTGCATATGACTCTATAGAAGTTCATTACATTGACTAAAATGATTGTTAGTCAACAACCAAATAAAATAAAACTGGAAAGCGAATACGTTTTTAGTTAATAAAAACAAATGTGGATTGTCTTGTTTTTCGTTGTCAGATTTGCACTAAGACTTTGGAAAAGAATGCCAATCCACAGTGGAACCAGCGCCTGGCCATGCCAGTCAGAGTAAGAAATAAAGACAGACAATTCTTGTGCCAAGAAGTTGTATTTTCATTGTCACTAGAAAGTACATGTTTTTTTTTCTTTCTTCTTCCCAGTTTCCTTCCATGTGTGAGAAGATGAGGATCAGAATTCTGGACTGGTGATTTTCAGCTAAAATCTCCCTTTCTCACATTTGTTCATCAAACTTAGCATCATTATCAATATTATTTTGACCTCTTTATAAGATGGGACTGTTGTGGAGACCCACACCAAAAAATAGGGGTGGGCGGTTAATTTTCCACATGAGGAACTGGGACTGTTGTGGAGTGCCACACCAATAAACTGAACTCAGTTGTGCTCAGTATTAACTTTACAGGGAGTGCAGAATTATTAGGCAAATGAGTATTTTGTCCACACCATCCTCTGCATGCATGTTGTCTTACTCCAAGCTGTATAGGCTCGAAAGCCTACTACCAATTAAGCATATTAGGTGATGTGCATCTCTGTAATGAGAAGGGGTGTGGTCTAATGACATCAACACCGTATATCAGGTGTGCATAATTATTAGGCAACGTCCTTTCCTTTGGCAAAATGGGTCAAAAGAAGGACTTGACAGGCTCAGAAAAGTCAAAAATAGTGAGATATCTTGCAGAGGGATGCAGCAATCTCAAAATTGCAAAGCTTCTGAAGCGTGATCATCGAACAATCAAGCGTTTCATTCAAAATAGTCAACAGGGTCGCAAGAAGCGTGTGGAAAAACCAAGGTGCAAAATAACTGCTCATGAACTGAGAAAAGTCAAGCGTGCAGTTGCCAAGATGCCACTTGCCACCAGTTTGGCCATATTTCAGAGCTGCAACATCACTGGAGTGCCCAAAAGCACAAGGTGTGCAATATTCAGAGACATGGCCAAGGTAAGAAAGGCTGAAAGACGACCACCACTGAACAAGACACACAAGCTGAAACGTCAAGACTGGGCCAAGAAATATCTCAAGACTGATTTTTCTAAGGTTTTATGGATGAGAGTGAGTCTTGATGGGCCAGATGGATGGGCCCGTGGCTGGATTGGTAAAGGGCAGAGAGCTCCAGTCCGACTCAGACGCCAGCAAGGTGGAGGTGGAGTACTGGTTTGGGCTGGTATCATCAAAGATGAGCTTGTGGGGCCTTTTCGGGTTGAGGATGGAGTCAAGCTCAACTCCCAGTCCTACTGCCAGTTTCTGGAAGACACCTTCTTCAAGCAGTGGTACAGGAAGAAGTCTGCATCCTTCAAGAAAAACATGATTTTCATGCAGGACAATGCTCCATCACACGCGTCCAAGTACTCCACAGCGTGGCTGGCAAGAAAGGGTATAAAACAAGAAAAACTAATGACATGGCCACCTTGTTCACCTGATCTGAACCCCATTGAGAACCTGTGGTCCATCATCATATGTGAGATTTACAAGGAGGGAAAACAGTACACCTCTCTGAACAGTGTCTGGGAGGCTGTGGTTGCTGCTGCACGCAATGTTGATGGTGAACAGATCAAAACACTGACAGAATCCATGGATGGCAGGCTTTTGAGTGTCCTTGCAAAGAAAGGTGGCTATATTGGTCGCTGATTTGTTTTTGTTTTGTTTTTGAATGTCAGAAATGTATATTTGTGAATGTGGAGATGTTATATTTGTTTCATAGGTAAAAATAAATCATTGAAATGGGTATATGTTTGTTTTTTGTTAAGTTGCCTAATAATTCTGCACAGTAATAGTCACCTGCACACACAGATATCCCCCTAAAATAGCTAAAACTAAAAACAAACTAAAAACTACTTCCAAAAACATTCAGCTTTGATATTAATGAGTTTTGTGGGTTCACTGAGAACATGGTTGTTGTTCAATAATAAAATTATTCCTCAAAAATACAACTTGCCTAATAATTCTGCACTCCCTGTATCTCGCTATAAGCTTTGGTGTGGCCCACCACAACAGTCCTAGTATTTCATGTAGAAATAGAAACATTAATTATCCCACCACGCCCTAGTGTATAAGATACATTTTGACCTATGTCATTTTGACCTATGCGCTTTGCATCCTTCTATGGCTTTCTCATTTTAGGGATAGAGCCAGTCACAACGACGTTATCGGCACCACCCACCTCTGTATGTCCAAGATCTCCGCCCCCGGAGGAGAGATAGATGGTGAGTAACAAGTCGCAACCAGTCTGAACTAGACTCTACCTGACCAGATCAGATTAGGCTGGTTCAGGCTGGATTTAAACTGCACCAGAGTGTTGAAACTTGCCTGGTTTGATTACTGACATCCAGTGATAATCACACTGTTTGAAGTGTTTAACATCACATTCAGCTCTGCCTGAAAGCAGTTAGCATTAGCTTAGGGAAAATGCCCAACCTGTTTTAGAGATATTTTCAGTGAGGTTTCAGCTGATCATACAGGTCAAAATAAGGTTTTTATCAACTTTAACTTCAACTTTCTTCTTGAGCCACAAAACTATAAAAACCTTAGTTCTGTCTTCTATTTATATAAATATGTGTAATTTGACCGGTTTAAACATGAGTGAAACAGCACTGTCTACACTGACAGCCTGCAGCCTGCTTCATTTTGTTTCATGGATTATCCTTGTGCTAGTTATTACCAAACAGACCTACAGTGGTTGCTGCGGTAAAGTTTCTGGGGAGGTGTATGACAGACTACAGTGAAGTTCTACACCCTACAGGGTAAAAGTGAACACAGTACTATAGATCAAACACTGAGCTTTATTCGGTTTATTTTTTTAACACGTCAGCTCAGGAAATGACTCCGTTTGATCGGTGTGGTTGATACTCCCTGCAAACACTTAAGCTATTAACTTAGTACCCTCAGGAGCTGCAGCCTGAATCAGTAGATGCATCTATTAGACTTTAAACAACTTCTGCCATGGTGTGTGTGTTGTTACACCATTTGCTCACACGTTTACTTGAACAATTAGACGTGATAACTGTTTGTCTGAGGTGCTGCTGTCTGTGTTCACAACAGACTTTTCCACTCTCTCTGATGAAATTTTTGCTAACCTTGTTGACTGTGTGCTTCGACAGCAGTTCTACTGGATAAGTTGTTTTTGAATAAGCAAAACCATCCTTACAAGTGGTGCATATTATAGGATTTCCCTTCCCACTTTGTTGTGCACACAACACAATTAGTATTACTGACACTTTTAAAACTGAGATTTTGACTGTGTTGAAGGAATGCCTTCAAGTGTGTGCAGCTTTGAAATACACCACTTTAACTGAATGCATCACTTTATAGTTTATGGCTTTGCTAGTGTGTTAGTTTTCATCAGGATCTATTAAACGTACTGTCTTTACTGTTGTAGTGACTTCCAAATGTGCACATCTTAGTTAATGTCTTTGTTTTAGCGTTTGAAAACTTGAAGTGTAAAGTTTTGAAACACAGAATGAACCCGTGGTTTGTGCATAAAATGCATGGATGTTTCTTCAGTGGCATGCATAAAGACTAACTCTGTAATGTTTGTGTGGGAAACACTGACACTGCTTGAGTTTTCAGTCTTTGATGCCCCCAGCTGCAAAAAAAGAGAAGGTGCATGAGCTTTAGTCACTGCTTGTGGTAAATGTAATTTCTTCTTTGTCTGGAATACGTGAATAACAATGAGCCATTTTAACCAGACCATGATAAGGAAACACCAGAAAAGTAATATAAGATTCCTCACCAACCAGCCTCAATCAGTCCGACTCCCACCTCTCCCCTCCACTGTCACTCAGCATCGGATCACCCCAGGGCTGCATTCTCAGCCCCCTACTATACGCCTTGTACACATGTGACTGTACACCAACCCACCCAACAAACGTCATCATCAAGTATGATGATTACACCACTGTTGGTTGTGCTCATCTCTGAAGGAGATGAGACAGTGTACAGAGCAGAGGTAGAGAACTTGTCCTGCTGAGACTGTATGCTTCTCTGAGCCATGGCCTGAGTAACCTTCATCACTCAGGCAACTCACATACGTATGGACTTTATACTCAGATCAAGTATTTTTGCACTACTTCCAAGCACTTTGCAACATGTTCTCTAAAGTGTTTTATATACATTTCTCTTGTCTTGTATATATCCCCGTATATATTTCTCATCTTTGCTATTAATTCCTGCTGTCTACCATTTATATTTATTATTTAGTGTGGAGCACCCACAATTTCGTTGTACATGTACATTGACAATAAAGGGCTATTATGTTTTATTCTATTTTATTCTATTGTGTCAGTGCAGTAAGCTATGTCACTGTGCCAGAAGTATTGCAGTACTCAAGAAAACTCTATGTTGTATTCTATGGTGCTGCAAAAAAGACCCTTTTTCATCCACTACATCCCTCATTACACCTGGTTTGAAAAAAAAAAAACAAGTTGGCAAGAGCAAAAATGTTTAACTTTAGGCTTCGAAACAGGACTTAACGATCCATGGTGGCTGTGTACATCTTTAATAACCACCCATGGTTAAAAGTGATTCACTCACCTTCATGTTTTTCATCAGCTCTTTTCCTCCTTTCTTTATCTTCTGTTGCCAATAACTGTGAGTGATTTCCTGTTTCATGTTGTAAGGCCATCAACCAGATTTCCCTCCAAATCTGACTCACACATAGTGTTGATGCTGCTTCTGGCAGCAAGGGTCTAACTTATCAGCATTGTTTATGTGGTAAAAATAACAATAATCAGGGACAAAAATATTTAATCTTTCATAGACTTTCTAAAGTTTTTCTAAAAGTATTTTATATTAAGTACCTTTTTCTGCCATTACTCGGTTGCCCACCTTGTTTAAAGTCATGTACTTCAAACAAGCTAAGCTGAAGTGTTTTGCATGTCGTGTTTGGGCTTTAAGTTTGAGTGGCGTTCAAAAGACATCTGTTTCCTCTTGTTCTGTGATTCTGAACCATCCTTCCTCTCTACGCATTCAGATGACTTGACTCCACGGAGCGTCCACTCTGGCAGTACGTCCACCATCCTCTCTGTACTGTAACGCTTTTGTGTGCAAGAGTTGGGCAGTCATTTGCACTGTCTCACTTCACTGTTGTGATGTTCTCTTCTCTAAACTCGAATCTCCTTCAATCATGGCTAAATTTTGGAGAAATCTAGAAAATAACTGATCACTTTAATTGTTTTTAATCATACCTTCTTGATTCTAATCATAGTTCTGCATCTTAACCCCTCCATAATAAAACATTATGTCCTTTTTGTCCCCACAGTGGATGACAGTCTTGGTTTCCTGCCAACGTTTGGTCCATGTTTTGTAAACCTATACGGCAGCCCCAGAGAGTTCACCGCCTTCAATGACCCCCATGAGGCTCTTAACTTGGGAAAAGTAACCTATTTATCTTTGTTAATGAGTTCATGATCTCCATGGCTAGTTTCAAGTCCTTTTGAATTCAATATCATGTTCATTTTGTAAACTATGGACCCATTTGGAGCACAAAAAGGAGAATTAGGCAGGGTGTGCTTTTGGGCAGTCCCAGTCTGTATCAGATGAGCACACAGTGTCCTTTGGTTTTAAAATATCAAGATGTTGTTGGATCAGAACATTCAGCTCAAGGCTTCATTAGGAATGGTATCACATGTTTTACAGTATATTCAGGCTATGGAGGTGTATTTGTTTAAAGGTTATCTATGGTTATCTACACAGACTGGGTTTGTAATGACAAACTGTGACAGTGCCAGCGTCTGTCCCTTTTTTCTGTCCGTCAGGGGGAGGGCGTGGCATACCGAGGCCGGGTTTTACTGGAACTTACCACGAAACTGGTGGACAAGCCGGAGCAAAAAACTGAAGACATACCCTCAGATGATCTTTTGGTGGTGGAGGTGAGAAATTAGGACCTGATTCCAGATAGAAAGATAGATGGATAATTGGACAGATACACTGATCCCTCTTTTCACCGCCCCTCGCCATCATGCAGAAGTTTCTCAGGAAGAGGAAGTTCTCGCTCTTCGTTGCGTTTTACTCGGCCACGCTACTCCAGGACGTCGACGACGCCATCCAGTTTGAAGTCAGCATCGGCAACTACGGCAACAAGTTCGACTATACCTGCCTTCCTCTGGCCTCCACTACTCAGTTTAGCAGGGCAGTGTTTGACGGTGAGTCAGAGGTCAAAGGTCAGGCTGGAACCGGCGTGACATTCAGAAGGATAATATTCAAAATATAACTTTATGTACTAATATAAGAAAATTTAAACATTTTCAAGATCCCAAGGTGTCAAAAAATGGTTGCCAATACAGACACGTACTAAAGCCTGTGGTGATGCACTTGGCACCCCAGGTGAAGCAGTGTAGTTAGCGTATGTCAAAAGTTTTTGCCATCCAGACGAGTGTAATAACTTCACATTTGAAACTTTGTTTTCCTCAGTTTTCACTTGCTGGCTAGGTATAGCCATGAAAAACATCAATGCTAAATATATTACACTTACCCCGTGTGTATAAATATGACACCTTTGCAATCTTCCATATGAGACAGATTAAGATGCCAATACACACCTTATGTTTATCTGTGAGATACCAACAACTCAGAGTATTTGACACTCTGGGAACTAAAAAGGACTGAAATCATGAGCTGCTGGGTAGTTTATGTCTGCTGTACACCTAAATGTGTGTGCAGAAAAACAAGAGAAATGTTCAAATGTAACAAAGTGGTACACAGAGGATGATTGGTGTTCAATGATCAGTATCAGATTTCGATGGATCTGCAGTTCAGATGATTAAAAATGTGTATTTTTATAACGCAGATTAATTTCATGCAGATTGTGATTTAAAAACTGTGATTTAATTGTTTTTACAGCACTGTCTCTATTCTTACTGCCTATGTAAATGTCTGTGTGTGTGTGTGCGTATGTTTCAGGTTGCCACTACTACTACCTCCCATGGGGAAATGTTAAGCCGGTGGTTGTTCTCTCTTCGGAGTGGGAGGACATCAAGCCAAGGATCGAGGCTCTCAACATGTTGCTGGCCATCACAGACAGACTGGTGTGTGCCCGAATGTGTCTTCATCTGTACTTGTTACAACTAAATCGAGTTGAAGATTTAAATACTTTATTTTTTATGCAAATATTTAAACATGAAAATAATGGTTATTTTATGTTATTTTTATCTAAAATGACATAAAAAAAATCTGTGTTAGTAATTTAACTCAAAGCTCCCTGGAGTCGGTTGTTAAATTTATATGCTGAGCTTTAACTGAGTGAACGGGTTTGTCTGTCCAGGAGGCGAACCTGCAGAGGGTGCAGCTGGCAGTAAAGGCTGGCGGTGATCTGGAGGAGGTGGAGCTCACAGTGGTGGAGTTGTTGGATCAGCTTATCAGTGACTGCAGGTAAACTCAGTGTTATTTAAACTTATTGTGATCCACTTATTCCCGAGTGTTCATATGTGCTTCATTGCGGGGAGGGAAATCCAGGGAAGTTTTTTTTTATTTGTTAATGTGTCATTAAGACTTTGCTGGAAAAAATAGTTTCATGACAGATTTTTGCTGGTTAAATTATAGAGTAATTAAAATGATCTCTATCCAGGGAACTGACTCAGTTTAAGTGATCTCTGGAGCATTAAAAGTACATTAATTATTTTTAGTGACAATAATCTTTGTTCTTTGTTTAAAAAAAAGATATTTATCAACCAGCACGTGCTGCACACATCATTAGCCCTGTGACTTCTCACTGGTGAACTCTTCATTTCCTGCCATGTTTGCTTCCCGTCATTTTCGCTCTCTTTTCCCAGTGATGAGCTGCCCTCACTCGATCAGTGGCAGTGTGCAACGCCTCTGGATCGCTCGCTGAGGCACGTTCGTACCCTCCACCTGCAGCAGATCACCGCGGCGGCGCTGGCTCTCAAACACGGCCCGGAGACTGAGCTCTCCACGATGCTGGAGCAGGCTGAGGACTGGGCCAACAGGCTGAGGACCATGACTGAAGAGGTGTGTTTAAATAAACTTCTACAGTTTGAGTCAGAAGCTCTTGATATCTGGTGGGTGAAAGTGAGCACAGGAGACTTCTAGAGCTCCAAAAAGTTTTAAAAATAAATAAACTGAGTCATTTTTAAGCAAACATCATATAAGTTTTCTCCTTTTCTTGGTCTTTCTATAATGAATTCAAGTATTAATTTTAAATGTTATTCAAGGTGATGAGCTTTGAAAAAAACAAGCTGACCAACCATTTCCTCTTTGAAAGTTTATCTGGTCTAGAGATGGATGCATAGACACATTCTCCATAAATTATTATTCATTTAAATTATCCTTTAATGAGAAAACTCGTTACCACTCATTTCTCTCTCTTCCTTTACGTCAATCTTCCAGCCCCAGAACAGCCTTCCAGACATCGTGATATGGATGTTGCAGGGTGACCGCAGGGTAGCGTACCACCGCATCCCAGCACACACCGTCATCTTCTCCCAGCAGCACTGTGGGAAACACTGCGGTCAGCTGCAGACTGTCTTTCTTAAGGTGCACACTCACAGTCGAGTAACATCAGAGGACATTACACCTCTTACTTTAATCAGCTTCTTGACACAAAGTGTGACTCACCGTTTGTATGTGTTTGCTGTGCAGTGTCCACAGGGCAGTGGAGGAGAAGCCAAACTTCCCGGTCAGTTGAGGGTTAAAGTTTGGTTTGGATTGGCTGCTGATGTCAAACACTTCAATGAATACGCTGAAGGAAAACTGTCTGTCTTTGCCGAGGCGGTAAGAAGTCGACAGAACTAGGATGAAGTCTCATAAAGAAGTCTTTAAATATCAGCAATGATCCCAGCCCGCCTCTTTCTCTCTGTCTGTAGTATGAGAACCAGACACGGCTCGCCCTGGTGGGCAGCTGGGGAACTACAGGTTTAACCTACCCCAAGTATAGCGACATCACCGGGAGAGTTAAATTGCCCAAAGAGAGTTTCAAACCCTCGCCCGGCTGGTCCTGGGCTGGAGACTGGTACATCAGCCCCGAGAGGACGTGAGTCTGTGCCTTTAACCTTTCGCACTCTCATTATTCTGTGATTAACAGTTTAAAACTCTGGGCTTTGTTGTGTGCTGAAGCTGTTGGAAAGAACATGGGAATTTTGTGGCTTTAACTGATTTTTTAGAGGCACATTTTTAGGTTTCATTTATCCACTAAGATTAACATATTTGCTCCAGATATCAACAAATGGACAGGCTGGAACCCATCAGTCAGTTTTACACATTAAGATGGAGACACTTATACATGTTAGGAAATATATATATTTAAAACACTTATGGATTTAGTCTGTGGATTTGCTTATTTTCACAGGTGCAGCCCTGAACTTTTCTAGACATTAAGATATAAACGGACTGAACCAGACTATTTCCTGGTGTATGCTACATGTGTGAAAGGAAAGCTACGGCAAATATCTTGATGTGATTCTTTCCAAAATTTTCAGAGGCTCTCTTGTGAAATTTATATAATTATCTTGAATTGAAGCAGGGTCAAAAGTATACATACGGACTCAAATATACGTACAGTTGCCTAAATCTTTGATTAAGTGGAGCTAAAGGTTCTGGCTGAAGGTCTTAACCTGACAACTTCAAGGTCTATTAAATCACGGTTAGTGATTGAGTGGCAACTGGTAGTTTCTCTTGTCAGCATAGAAAGGATTTGTTTGACAGCACTTACTGGATTGATTGATACTTGAAACAATAAGAAAGTCCAAGCAACTCGGATCAAATAAGGAGAACTCTAGATTCCACAAGTTTGGAAGGTCTGTTTCCATTTCTTAACAGCTACAGATTAATAGACTGTCATTTCAAACAATTCAACACAAGTTAATCAGATGTATAATGCCTTTGCTAAGGTGTGGAAGAAGACCCTAACTGTCACAATCAGATGAAAGGAAATTTGTTAGGATGTTTGGGAACAACCCAGAAACGACCAAGGCTCAAGCCTGCCATGAACTGAAAACTTCTGAAACACCAGCATCTCTGTCCACAGTGAAGTGAACTTTACATCATAATGGACTGAGAGGCTGCAGACGAAGAAAGAAGCCCTTGCCCTAAAATCAACACTTTCAAGCTCAACCTGAAATTTGCAGCTGCCAACATGGACAAGCTTAAATACCTCAGGGAGAAAGGTTTTATGATGAGACGAGACAAAAATTGAGCTATTTGGCCACAATGATAAGAGGGATATTGGAGGACTAGAACATTGCATCAGCTGTCAAGCATGGTGGTGGTGCATCATGCTCTGTGGCTGTTTTGCTTCCAGTGGTACTGCTACATTGCACAAAGTGGGTGGAATAATGAAGGGAGAGGACTACCTCCAAATTCTTCAACTTCACCTCAAATCAACAGTTTGTTGGTTGAAACGTGAACACAGTTGGGTGTTCCAACAAACCAGTGATCCCAAACATGCTTCAAAGCTGCATCTGGAATGGATAAAGCAATCTCATGTTAAGCTTCTGGAACTGCCATCCCATAGCCTGACCTCAACCCTATTGAATATTTCTGGAGTGAGCTTAAAAGTTGGGTCCATGTCAGGAAAGCAACCAGTTTAAATGAACTCTACAGTCTACAGTTCAAATATTCAACCAGAATTGTGCCAGAAGCTTGTTGACGGCTAACAAAAACATCCGGTTGTGCTAATGAACATTTAACTAAATATTAGAGTGTGTGGGGGGTAAATGTGTATACTTTTGACCATGTGTAGATTAGAGAAATCCAAAATTAGAAGTCCAAAATTACCCCAACATTCATGCCTATGATGATGGATGTAAGCTTCTGACCACAACTGTAGTTGTTTAGCAGTGAGTTAAATGTGGCAAATGAAAATATTTAAAAATGAAGGTCATTTGTAAATGAATGTGTGTGTATACTTCAGACTCCTGTTTGATGTGGATGCCGGTCACATGACCTTCACAGAGGAAGTGTTTGAAAACCAGATGAGGCTACCAGGTGGCCAGTGGATCGGCATGCAGGAAGGATACACGGATGTGGTATGTATAAGTGCTTATGTAACATATTTTGGCTTCAGTCATCGCAGTAAATCTAAGCAAGTGTGTCTTTGTCAGAACGGGGAGAAGGCAGTGCCAAAGGATGAGATTGAGTGTCCACCAGGTTGGGTATGGGAGGAGGTGGAGTGGAGTGAGGATCTCAACAGGGCTGTGGATGATCAAGGTACACACAGGCACACAATAATACCACTTTCAACAAAAGAAAGTAAATTTAAAACTAATAAGTCCTTTTCTGTGTGTTCAGGCTGGGAGTACGGCATCACCATTCCCCCAGACCGTCGCCCCAAGTCGTGGGTGCCGGCAGAGAAGATGTACCACACCAACCGACGGAGACGATGGATACGGATGAGGCGACGAGACCAGCAGAAGATGGACGCTCTAAGAAAGGTAGCAGAAGAGAAGAAAAATGAGTTTGAACAAAATATACTTCATTCACTGTTTTTTCAGACATATTAAATATCGGCGCTTCAACAAAGCCAAAAGCAGGACAAATGAGTCTGCATTGAACAAAGCGGTGACACTTTATAACAAGGGCATGATAAATACAGTTTCAATGTGTGTATTTGCACAACTTCTGGTGTTTTCAGGAAAAGAGATGCAAAATATACTGTAAGCAGTTTTAAGTTCAGCGTAATTTTATGGTAACTTTGCAACAAACCCAACACAATTTCTCCGTCTGACATCATAAATAAACTGCCCATCGGAGCGTGGGCTGTATTATGTTGATGCACATGATGATGTTCTATTATTCACTCTTAGTCGTGGGCCATATTCTGAAGCATTACCAGCTAATTTTGAGGTGTTGCATGAATGATTGTCAAATAATCCCATAAATAATACATATTGGTCTCTGGAATTCTTAAACCTATTTCTTCATGCTGCATGTTGTAAATTCCTCAAGTGTTTTTTTTTCTTCTTGTTTTCTAGGAAGAAATTAAGAAGAAATTATGTTCTTTATGGACTTTTCTCACTCTGGGATTATGATACATTCTGTAACACAGAAGATATCCTACTTTACATCCCATTGTTTTTAGGTCACGGATCCGTGTATCCCCATCTGCATCATGTCTGCCCATCCTAAGAAATCCGGTGTGAAGAAGGCAACCATGATAATAGTCAGAGGAACATTAAAGTCTTAAAGTTTCCATCAGTTTGATGGCTTATTTTATTCCATACACTATATGTTTTATTTATTTTTTTGTTTATCTTTTGAGAAGATATCTTTGACCAAAATATCATGTCAGTAAGGATTTGCTGGCCTGATTTGATGTATAAAGGAAAGAGCTGATGAAGACAAGTGAAAAAATGATGTTAGCCAAAAATGTGGATTAATAGTTTTTCCTAAATTGAATTTTAAAATAAAAATGAAATTACAAAATTAAGTCATGAACAGCTGATGTTCCCCATAGTAACCACTAGATGGTGGCCAAGCTCCACAAATGAATTTAGGAAAGTTTGCTTTGAGCGTCTCTTCTGCCCTCATGTTTTTATTTTTTGGGGGAAAAGCTGATTTAAGTTTATGTTCGTGTTCACAGCAGCGTCCAGACGAGGCGGAGAGGGAGGGCTGGGAGTACGCCTCGCTTTTTGGCTGGAGGTTCCACCTCAAGCCCAGGAAGACGGACAGCTTTAGGAGGCGCAGGTGGAGGCGCCGCATGGAGCCGCTGGAGAAGACAGGACCGGCAGCCATCTTTGCCCTTGAGTGTTCTCTGGTGAGGAAGTGCCCCAAATTATGTAGACACCTAAACAATATATAACCCAGGTCTTTTGATTTCACATGCTCAAAACTGCTAATCCTCCTCTGAAAAGTCCTACCCTGAATTTTTGATGGCTGCCTGCAGGCATGTGTTGTTTACCACCACAGGAAATATCGGGTGATTTTTGGATGGTCTCACCTGTAGGACTTCTTTCAGGATTTTTCTCATAGGAAAAATGAAGTGTCTGGACTAGGTTCTCCTGAAAACATTTGATTGGTTAAACTCTTTAAGGTCAACCACATAAGTGCCATTTTTAAGAAACAAAGACAACGTCACACAGACCAAATGAGTAGAAACAGACCGATGAGGCGCAGGCTGAGACCTGAAGTAAGCTAGAAAGAAAAAACAAAGTGGCCATCACCCAGACCTGAAGAGCCAATAAAGAATGAGAACTCAACAGGGTCAGAAACAGAAAAAAAAAAGGTAAATACTCGCACAAGACTGGAGATCCAGGGGTCAAACCTCCAGTCTCCTGATTAGCACATGACCTGCTCCACCTCCTGCTGCAAAATCAAGTTCATCCACTCCAAATTCTGGGTAATTTATCCCTTAATTGGCCTTGCTTTGTGCTTTATCACTGGTATTTGGTGACATACTTGAAGATGGGCTTAAGTGGACAAAATCATCAAAAATGGTACAGATAAAATAAAATAAAAGTGATTTGCCCTATCATTATTTGTACAGTAAAAGTAACACAGTCTTTTATTTTGAAGGCCACACAGAAAGAAAGTGCTTGTTGTGCTTGTAAAAGGTTTTGTTTCTGGTCTGCTCCTCTCCTCCGACCCTTCCTCCACAGAGCAGTATAGAGGACAAGAATGAAGACAAGTCAGTTACGACCACGTTTGGAGTCAACAGACCTACCATTTCCTGTTTCTTTGAGTGTAAGGCAGCTTCCTTTTTCCTCCCTTTCTTTCCCGTCCCTGTTTTTGTGTGTATAATGATGTGTGTACATATCTGTGTCTGTGTGTGCATTTGTATATATGCAGGTGGCACTCGATACCATCTGCGCTGCTATCTGTATCAAGCCAGAGACCTGCTGCCCATGGATAAAGACAGCTTCTCAGGTACTGAAGACTGTTGGAACTGCTGCATCATCTGGCAGCCAAAGTTGACCCCATATCATTTTTTCCAGCAGTTTTGATGATTTTACTTTGTTAGACACCTTTAATCTTGCATGTTGTTTTCCCCCTTTATTCCAATCCAGACGCCAAATCTGTGTCATTACCGTATATTCACTGTTTATTACATAAGATGGATTTTCTTCCGTCCCTCCAGGAAGAAATTAGGGTTGTGGTGATTATCGGAGTGTTATGTTTACATATACAGGACAAAAGTTAAAGGCAGTAAAAGTGATGGTGCTTTTAAAAACATACAAAGTGCAAAATAATCCCAAACTGCATTATCTGTAGGATACCTTCATCTTTCTGTGTCTTAGAAATAGATTTTCCTGACTCTGGGTGCATAAACACACAAAGACAGAACATGAGAGCAAAAACTGAGGAGGCCTGCAGCTGCAAATGTAACTACAACATGAAGCAAAACCTGGAACAATGAATCTCCATCTGTGAATAGGATCGAAAGATCAAAACACAAGGATAGTTACAAAATACACAACTAAAGAAAAAAAAAACTAAATTGTGTCCAAGGCCATGACAGGCTCATTGTTGAGGGACGGTGGATTGTTTCCACTCACTTGCTACTTCATATCAAGTAGCAGCCCGTTTCTGCCACTAAAAAAAACAAAACAAGAAGTATCCATAACTCGAAATTTTGAGTTATTTCCTCGAAATTTTTAGTTAAAAAGTCGAAATTTCGAGATCCTTTTTTTTTTTTGTGGCGGAAACGGGCTTCCATACGAAGAGAGCGAATAATAAACTTGCATTTAACATGTCTCTGCTGCCCCCATGTGGCCAAAAACATATGTTCATAAGTTAAAACATCACTATTGACAAGTGTCTTTTCACGCTTTGTCATTGCTAACAATCCTTTGACTTTTCAAATAAATAAATAAAGTCTTTAAATGCACCGCAGCAGGCAAACCTTACGGGACATAAAGAAAAAGAAGCTCTGATATGAAGCACCGAGTTGTGTATGTGCAGCTGGTGTTACTGCACTGCAGAGGGAAGCAGCGCAGAAAACAGGCGCACAGAATGAGAGAGCAAAGCACACGCACAAAACAACATGTTTTTCTTCCATTCAGAGAGGTCACGGTAACTGCGACTGCTGCGAGCCAGTGTTAATCAGAAACCCACCGCAGACTCACATGTAAAAACAGAGCTCTCAGAGAACAGACGAATGGATGGACGGACAGATGGAGGGAGAGAGCGATGATAGATGGGAGGTTGGTTAAAGACAGGGTTAGAGAGAAAGAAGCTCAGAGAGCATTCTGGCCACAGACTGACATGATGAATCGCTATCACTCTCATTCACTCGGTCTCCTTAACACACACACACACACACACACACACACACACACACACACACACACACACACACACACACACACACACACACACAATGTAATGGATGAGAAGAGTTGATGGATGGGCTTCACTTGTGCGTTAATCTGGTGTAACATGGCGTCTGGGCATCCATGATTAAAGACGCTGAGGTCTTTCTTGTTTTCTTTTTCCTTCTGTCTGTTGTCTTTTTCTCTGATTGCCTTTCATCTTTTGTCTGTGTTTCTTTCTGCTTTTCCTGCACATCTGTCTTTTTAAGCTTCTCTTTATAGTTCCCCATTTGCCCTTTGCCGTCTGCCTCTGTTTGTTTGCTTCTTTCAACCTGCTGAAGCAATGATCTTACCAGGGCAAGAAACTGCTTGCTGACAAAGCAACTAGTGGAGCAATCAGCTGATGAAGTGTTTCTTCTCTTTACATGTTTGGTTTACTTCCTGCTTTGATTTAAGCTTTGTGCTCACAAAAGCCACAAAGAGGCGAGACTATTTTCTCTTAATAGTTTAATTTCTTGAGGTTAAAAAAAGCCCTGATGAGCCCTTAAACTGCAGTTCCTCAAATGACCACTTGAAGCTGTATTCAAACGGGAGTCCGTTCTCATGTTAAAATGACGTAACTCTTTCCTCCGTAGAGACAATATTTGATGACTTTGGAATTTAAGAACTTGTTTGATTAGATTCTTGGTAGCCCAAGTAGGCTGTACAGGCCTCACTAACGTCTAATACACCCAGGTACTTTATAGAAAGTGCTATGCACTGTGCTCACCACTATTTCTATCAAGCTGGCTGTACTTTGTTATTTTTTGCGGTCATTCATGGGCATACTGTCCGCAGAAGATGGCGACAAAAGTTAAACATTGCAGGTTTAACTGCCGCGAAGCTCTTTAGTATTTTATTCTGACAGAGTGTCTTTTGTAAGGCTCTATGTTCCCTCAAAAAGCAGAAATAAAGTCATGAAGAATGCTTGTGTGGCTTGATTCCCCTGATTCCCCCTTCTTAAATTTTTTTCATCATTCTTCCTTTAAACTGTATCTAATCTTAGATCAAAATCTCCACATTTAGAGATAATGCTCTTTTCCTCCTGTCCTCTCCTCCCTCCTTTTCTCTTTCTTTCCATCCTCCCTCCTCTCCTCTTTCTCTTTTCCCAGTCTTCGTTTGCTTATGTCCCTCTGTGGCTCCCACTGGGGTCCTGACTACTGCCGCTTCCCCTCTACACAAACATACACACACGCACTCTCACTAAAAACACACAAGCACAGACTTACATAACCCCCCGGGGCTGTTTGTATTGCTGTTTTTATGAGCTAATGGGATGTTGGAAATGGACGGTAATTGAATGGGTCACCATGGGTGGTGTGTCTGTACACTGTGTGCGAGTGTGTGTGTGTCTTAGATATAGGGTTAATTGAGGGCTGGTGGGAAAATGCATCTTAACTTCTGTTTACTCCAATGCTAACGGCTCCACAGAGACTCTTTACCCGGCCTGAAACAACAAACTACTCAGTCTGTGTAACTGTACGTAGGCTACATGTGTTTAATTCAGTGTGTGTGTGTGTGTGTTTAACATGGAGGAGAGCGGTTTTAACCTGGAATAACAAACTTCCCAGAGCGGCGTTCCCAGCCCTCTGTCTCGAGCTTGGCATTCCCAAGCTGCTGATGTCACTGTGCAGGACGCCAGGACAGTTTGGACATAATCGTGCATAAGTTTGTACTGCTATACTTGTGAGGACCGTCTTTAAAAACTCACTCAGCATCTTCAATAATAACCTTGCTCTCTGCTTTGCAAATTATGGCGGCAAAAGCTCGTAAGCAGCTTCCAAAACCTTCGCCCAGAAGATGTTGCAACCATTTAATTTTCCTTTTTTTTTTTTTTGGGACTGACCAAAATGAGACCCAGTGTGAAAAACAGAAACTACCCTTTCTGCTTATACATGTTTGGTCTCTCTGAGAAGTTGCATTATATTTCATTCTTTCTCATTTGCAAGTGACAAATCTTCTCATTAATGCATCACTAAGGGCCGGCTTCTTGAAACTCTTCAATATCCATCAAGCTAGATGTAATAGTTCACCCATCTCCTAAACCCCACTAGTACGACCTCTGTAGACGCATGACCCATGACTGTGGTTGAGGTCACTGAGGTAGCAAGAAAACTCTGTTTCACTGGGCCTGTGGGTTGGATACAATTCACAGGGACTCCTTTAAGGCTCTGGATGTTGAGGGGCTGCCCTGGTTGACACTCCTCTGCAGCATTGCTGAAGTTCTGGGTAGGCCTGTCTGGATTAGCAGATTATAGTGGTGGTGGTGGTAACTTTTTAAAGGAAAAGGACCTGAGGTTATGTTCCAACTCCAGGAGGATAATACTCCTTATCCTCCCTGTGAAGGTCCACAGTGGGAGGAAATGGCTGGAAGAGGGTGCTATGGGCTTCCCTTCTAAAATGGGTATTCTCTTGGACCCAGATAAGTGGATGGATGGAACTGTCATGCAAAAAATCCTTTTAATAATCCAGTCTAATACATCAATAACATTATATCTTCCATAGGTAAAGGAAACCGTATAGGTTGAGTAAACAAATATTGAGCCATTAAAAAATAAATGACCTCACTCTGCCAAACGTCCAGACCTCGAATCATATGTACTCTCACCAAGTTTAAACTAGCGAAAAGAAAGGCTCACAGTGTTTTTCCCTCCCCAGACCCCTACGCGATCGTATCCTTCCTCCACCAATCCCAGAAGACGGTGACGGTGCGAAACACTCTCAATCCCACCTGGGACCAGACGCTCATCTTCTATGAAGTGGAGATTTTTGGCGACTCCGAGGTCACGATGGCCAGCCCCCCCAATATTATAGTGGAACTCTACGATCAGGACACATACGTGAGTGTTTAAATGTCATGAAAGCTATTTAGAGGTCTTTGAACATCTGTCTGTTTTTCTATATTGCTAAAACATGGATGTAACATGTATGTCTATGTTGTGTTTTCATTCTTCAGGGAGCTGATGAGTTCATGGGTCGCTGCGTGTGCCAGCCCTCACTGACTCGGTCGCCACGCCTGGCCTGGTTCCCAATTCGCAGAGGGGACAAGAATGCTGGCGAGCTGCTGGCTGCCTTTGAGCTTATACGCAGAGAAAAGGTCAGAGGTCAACTTGACACTTTCACCTACTGGTCTTTTTCCTTCTTGTCATATTCAAAGTTTTTTAAAAGGCATGTGGTTCTGATATGGATGCTTTAGTCTTTGAGGATGAGTCTTGATTTCACTGTTATTCCAACAGCCGTCACTTCACCATATTCCAGGTCAAGAGGTACGTTTATCTCCATTTTTTTCCCCATTCCTTCTTGAATTTTTGTCTTTTCCATTTAACTTTGAAATATAACTCATGTCGTATCACCTACAGGGAGATTTCCTGACTTCCACCCACATCTTAGATGAGGTAAAACCACACCAAGTATTGTACCGTTTTTCTCTAAATTTAAATGTTTGACAGTAAACATGACTGATATGAGACTATCACACAGTCTAGGAGAGTCAAAGAGTAAATATTAATAAATTTTTTTTTAAATAACTTGTTTTTTTCCCCCACTTTTGATTTTTGTTAGGAAAAGTCTCAAAGTAAGCAAACTGGCTAAATCAGAATAATTTATTATGAAGTCCTTTCTTCAGTTTTTCTTTCTGCTGCTTTCTTCATAAACTGTATGTAAAAGATAGAAGGGGACACAGTGATGTTCTATTTTGAAGCCACAACTTTAACATTTTTTGTCATTCCCTGATCGAGGATCGGATCAAACGTAACTTGTCGGTCACAAAGTTACTACACCATGAACAACACGGTGCTTTATGACCTATTTTACTGTAATTGGGAGCCATAATTGACAAAAGCATCTTGAAACTGGAGATCATAAAATAAGCAAGTGACATCAAAGGCAAATAAAAATTAACGCTAATTTCTGCAGTTCCTCCAGTAGCCAGATTCAGGGCACTTCTGCATTTGTCTTCACTTCAGCTTTATGCGTCTTGTATGCAGTATACAGCTTGTCTTCCAGTCGTATCAAAAACACCCCACATGTTGCAGTATATTTGTGCAGTTACAGCTCTTTTCATTTATTTTTTGTGCTGAATTATTTTCTTTTTTCTTCATTCTGGCTTCTTCAGCTGATGTTTCCAGGATTCCTCTCTGAAAACCTGCAGCAATGGGTACAATATAGAAACACAAAGTCAAATCCATCCATGGTCATCCCATTTGATGTCTCTGTCCATTTACTGCATACGCTAATAATTTTATCTCACGTGCATGTTAAAAGCATCCCCTTTTTCTAAAACTTGAAATGTTTATTTACTCGTTTTTGATCAGCAGTAATCTAACACTGTGTGGTTTTTACACGTGGTTTGTTGTATGTTGTATGCAGATGTGTATGGAAGTCCAAAGACAACATGCATGCAGACTTTAAATTATTTTTACATTTTTTATAGGAGCTCAAGAAAGTTTCACTTTCAGAAGATTCCAGATTAAATTTTATCATTAGTGAGTACAGTTAATTATTTTGTGATCACAGAAAGAAAGAGAACATTATATCATAATCAGATAATGTTTCTGTTAATATAATTACACCTTTTTAGGAAAACATACTGAAGCTCAGAAGGAGAAATATTTACCGATGTTGTCTTTGGTCTTCTACAGATTCTTGTAGGTGCAAAAATATTTTTGCCTCTTATGCATTTTAATCGCATCTTAATTTTACATATATTTGGATTATGTGGTTTATAAATTTACAATGTAGGAAACTTAATGTGATGCATATTTTTATATTTTTCAGTCAAACTTAAAATTGACAAACACAATGAGTTTCAAATACATTCAACGTGTATTACTGTATTACCTTTTACATTACTTTTGTATTCAAAATATTTAATCCAAATAAATGTTAAATTTACATGCTTTAAAATACATAACAGGCTGCTTGTTGTAAAGTACTATTTTATGCTTTTTAAAGTGCTTTTTTTAATGTTAAATGTTATTAGTGTGGTATTAACACTCCAAAACAAAATTGATATACTCATCCTAAACGTTGTCATTTAACATTTCTTCATGTTTGTTTCCATAGAACAATTCACCTGGCAGTAAATAGCACGGCAAGCTGTTTAAATCGTTGTTGTGCATTCATGTGCTGCTCAGATGGTCCCAGTTGTCGACCTGGGAAATTCCTCTTCAGAATTTGATGTGTTCTTAAATTTGAATTTGGAAACAGCAAAAACACTACAGAGATTAAAGACTTGTTATCCAGCTAATAAATGTGTTTTCTGCCTAATCTACATTATTGCTCATGGACTGCATTAAACAGTGACAATGTCATATCACCTTCTTGATTAAACGTTAGCCATATAAATCAATCGATTCAAAGGTTCTTACCTTAAACCAAACCTTTACCAGATTTTTGTGTAATTTCAAGTCACTAAAGTCACCCAGAAAAGGGGATTTTCCTAGTCGGGGAGTCATTTCTCAGATGATTCCAATACTCCATGAATGCGCAAATTCTCATTGGTCCCTTGTTGATGACCTGCTACTTTCCTGCATCCATATTCACAGCCAGAGGAGTCAGACCTTCCCTACCCACCGCCTCAGAGAGAGCCAAATGTCTTCATGATTCCTCAGGGAATCAAACCTGTTCTGCAGAGAACCGCCATCGAGGTATCACTAATTATCTGCTTTAACTTTTCTGTTTCATTATCACCACCTTCCTGGGTGCTGAGAAACAGTGAAAATTATCATAGTCTTCTGATCCCTGGTACTGATTCTCTATTGTGTTATGTGTGTCTTAATTATAGATGACTTTAGCTTTATTAGTTCCCTTTAGCCTTCCCTTGCTGTTCCCTCAGGCTTGTCTTTGTGTTGGTCTTGTCTGTCATGGTCCTTAGTTTAGTTGTGTTACGTTAATCTAATATTGCTGTTCTGCTGTGTCTCTCTTCCTGTTTTATTTTGGTACATGTTGAACTCTGTGTCCTGTGTTGGGTTTGACATCCTGTGTCTTGTTATCCATGATTTGTTTCCACTGTGTCTCCCACCTGTTTGCCTCTCGCCTCATTACCATGTGTATAAATTGCCTTGTCTTGTCCTTTGTTGTATCATCCTGTTTCCTATTTCTTGCCATCCCTGTTTGTAGCGTCACTGTAGTTATTTCTTTAAAGCTGTGTTTCCCATTTTTGGTTTGCCTTAAAGAAAGCTTGGTTTCATTTAATGCTTCTCTATGAGTCTGGATCTGGCGTCCTCTTCAGTCATTATATATGATAAAAATCTCTTCAACTGAGAGTTTTTGTTGTTTTTCAGTATTAATATCTTTAAATATCTTTATAATTTAAACTCAAAGAAACTTAAAGGATCTTCACTTTGTTTTTGTTTTTTTAATTTTGAATATCTATGAGCAGTTTGATAGATTTAATTATTACAAGTCTAAAAATGACAACACCAACACCACTCTTTCTGTGTCATCCTGACAGATTTTAGCATGGGGCGTCCGGAACCTGAAGAGCTTCCAGCTGGCCAGCGTTACCTCCCCCAGCCTGCAGGTGGAGTGTGGAGGCAGCATGGTCCAGAGCTGCGTCATCCGCAGTGTGAAGAAGAAGCCTAACTTTGACATTAATACGCTTCTCCTTGATGTGGTGAGCTATGCTGTACTATACTTAAACACACAGAGTAATCAGTGCCCACAGCTTCCATGTTAAGGACAGCTCTGCTGTGGTTTGTGTTACTCATTTATCTTCATCAGTGAAACCACAATAATGGCAGAATAGAGAACTTCCTTCCCTTTTTCCAAGAAAATTATACGTTTCCTTGTGTGCTGCAGCAGATTTTTAAAAATATATTTTTAGAAAAGTGAATGTTTCTTTAGATAAGAGTTAATTATCTTCCATGGCTATTAGCATAGGCATTACTAATGTACCATAAATGCAGGGTGTATATTTTTACCATGGGTATGGTGGAGGGTATAAATGCTTACTGGATGCTCTTAAAGTGGATGTCACTGTAGTACAAGGTCAATAGTAAGCTGAATTTGATGTTTAGTAAATCAGGGATAATACATTTAACATCGATGTAGTTTTCTTTGGATAAACCAAGTCTTAATTTTTTCCACCACTGAAGAGGCAGCCATTTCCACCTTGTTCAGGGATCCTAGAAATAAATAAAATAGGTAGAAGTTTTATATTTGTTAAGACTTTGTGATTGTGTAATAAAGTTATGGTCACATTTGCACATGATTCTGCAAGTAAGTACATAAAAGGGCACAAATTGCAAACCAGCTGACACTGGTAATATCAGGGGTGTCTCACACACAATGCATTATCTGACATTTAGTTCAGTTATGGGTTATCAGGTTTTACTAATAGGGTCATTCCATCTCAAGTGTTAGCTAGTGGTTATTTGGGTGGTGTTAATTAGCCTCTGCACGGCCTTCTTGTTCTCAGTCTTGGCCCCTGTGTACCAAACGGCCAGCACGCTCTCCACTGAGGAGCAGTAGAAAGCCGGCAGGGAGAAAGTGCAGCCGCTGCTGCTCTTTCTTTACCAGGGCGTTGGTGTTGTGGGTCCAAGTGAGATCAGCGAAGATGTCGGTGCCCAGATACCTGAAGGTGGAGACAGATTCCACCTGTTCTCCATTTATAATGAGAGGGGAGTGGACCTGTCTGTGCCTCCCAAGTCCATTATGAGCTATTTTGTTTTAAGGATGTTCAACGTCAGGTTATTTTCTGAGCACCCGCAGGGCAAGTTCTCTACCTCTGCCCTATATGCTGTCTATCTATATGCATTTTTTTTAAATAAAACTTTATTTGGGCAGTTGTTGTAGTTTGAGAGTTATGTTTGGGGTCTTGTATCAGGCGACCAATGTGAAGACTACAAGACTACTCACATGAAATGGGCTTCTGACATCTTTTTCATCTCTCTTGTTTCACTAAATTTATTTCCATGTATAAGTGGGAGCCAAAAGTGAGCTAAAATGCCTTGTAAGGCTGGGAGGAATTGCAGAGTTGAATATAGTGGGCTATTATGAAAGAACACAAGTTATAGCAGATTAAAAAAAGGGTTGTATGGTCGCTAAAAAACCCAACTGCATGCACGTCGACACCTGCGTTCCTCTCGCTGTCACTCTGCAAAGAGCGTTTTTTAATTCACTCATTTATTTTAATCAGACCAGCCGCAACCTTCAGAGCAGGGAATCGTACCAGTCGTTACTTATCCTTCGAATGTAACACTGTCCTCTGAGAATATGTTTCCACTGAGTTTACATTGGTGCCATTGAATTCCACCTAAGTGTTTTCTTATGAAAACCTAAACTGAAATATGGAAATATTAAACACATTTTTCCTAACAGCGGCTCCAAACAGGCTAGAGAGTTTAACAATATTAAGGTCTGAAGTTGATCACCTCCGTGTTTTATTATGACAGCTATAACTGGCGTATGGAAATATTCACTTTTTTCCCCTTAAATGCAGATCCTTGCGTTGGCTCCTGCAGTTTAATGTTAACAAGATTAAGGTCCTGTTTTGACCACCGCACGAGTGTGACAGCCTCAATCGGACTGTGGAAATGTGCACATTTCTTTTCCCCTTAAATTTAGCCCCTGAACCAATTCCAAGCATTTAATGTTAACAATATTAAGGCCTTAAGATGACTGCGTAAGTGTTTTCGTATGCCACGGGAGCACAAGAAAATGTCATGGGCATAGTTTCCTTAAATATTACTCTTTGAAGTGTCTAACCACCTAATGTTAGCTCTCTCAGTTTATTGTGTGAGTTTAGCATCATCAGCCTCACTTAAGCCTTTCTTAAAGCCAGAGAGCTCAAACAGATTACAGTTGCCAGCCCATTGTTTATTTACCTATGAGTGAGTTTGGATAAATGAGGTTGTATTGGCATATTGTCTTCAGATGTAGCTGCTGTAAATGTTTTGAGGGTTTCATTATGCAGCTGGTTCCTTGAGGTTCTTCTTCTGCTACAGCTCTCTGTAAAAGTCAGAGGGTTTGAGGGAACTCGAGCCAGTTGAATTTTATTTAAGTATATAGCTGTTGCAGAAGCTCTGCCAGCTGCAGCACCTACAGTATCAGCATCAAGCGGGAGACTTTCAACACGCCTGGCAGGTCAAGTGATGGTCTGCTTGTCTTCTAAAGCCTGCAGACGTACAACCCAATGAAGGTTGCAAACTTTAAGGGGGCAGACTTTCTGGACCAAAAGTCAGAGATCTTATACAGGAAATCGCAAGAGAGGATTGTATAGATTTCACAAAATATGTTGCTACATGTCATTTAAATCTAAATTGAATCCTCTTTAATAGAAGATCATGATGACTGTATGAAAACAGGAAGATAAAATGCTCAGTGTTGATCAGATTTGTGGTTGTTTTGTAACTTTCTAATTGTTTTATTGGGCTGTGGCAGATATAAGTTGTTCCTTCTGCTCTAGTTAAGTCAGCTGTGAGTAATTCTGGAAATGTTTGATTCGATTTTTTCCATAAACTCACATGAATAAGGTCCATTCTTGGTTTTTGTTTTTTCTTTGTGGTTATTTGTTTGTTTGTTTAAATAGAATGGTCTTCATACGCTGATATGTGCATAGAACAAAGTAAAAGCACATGGAACAGTGCAGCCATAAAAGACGACAACAATAAAATAACAGGAGAAACACTACTGAGGAGGAAGCCTGAAAAAAAGCACAGCTTCCCAAAGTGTTTGCACAGGAGTACCTTTAGTTTAAAATAAATACATAATTATAATAATAAATAAGAAAGGCTTAGGATGAAATATCATTTCATTGTTTTATTTTACAGAGCAAGCTTTAGTCCTACAACGCAGTAACAGCCTTCATTTTGGACCTTCAGGGTCATCATTCCCAGAAGTTCACAGCAGTCTGTTTTTGCAAAACACTGGTGTGAAAATCTCCAGTGTGCAATTAAGATTAATGGAGCCATATATAATGCAAGGAAGTGACACTTACATGACAGAACAAAATGGCATATACTGAAAAGGACAGAGTTTACCGCAACTTGTATGTTTTTTGTTTTTTTTTGTTTTATCTTTTTTTTGTGTCACTTTACTTGCAAACCTTATATTAAAATCCGTAACTTATATGTTAACTCAAAGTTGATTCTTTTCATCTGGACGTCGTATTGTTAGTGGGAGAAATGTTTCATTACTGTCAGTGACAACTGATCAATGGCCATCAGTACCATTCACAGAGAGTTGGGGAATGGCTGCAATCACAGAATTGTAAGATTGTCAGTGATCAGTAGTCTTTGATCAGTTGTTGTTGATCAATGGTCATGACAATTTGCATATTAATCCAATGATCAAGAAACTGACCTCCCACCCTATTGTTCAATCAGTGGGCTAATTTCAGCATTGTGCAAAGGTACTGTTGAAAGGTTTGGGGGGAACCTGCAGTCAGCTGAGACTAAAGAAGTCACTTGATTATGAGTGACGAAATGTTTCTCCAACTGAAAACGCTACGTCCAGATGAACAGAATCAACTTTTGGGGGATTTCCTTACCTGGATGATTGAGCATGCGTCAAGACACTTTAACTCAAAGTGTTGTATGTACCCTGATTTCCATCACAAAGATCGTATCTGCACCTCTGCAGATTCAGCTATTTCTTCCCTTACATTTGAAAAGGTCCATTTAAGCCTTGATTGGTCATGCCTTGGTGACCAATCAGTTTTAGGCAATCAGAAGCCACAGCCAGTCAACATCACGCAGGCAGGTGGCATAACCAATTAGAAATAGACGTTAAGCAGCCAGACGCTTAAGTCCCTGTGTTTTCATCTTCCTCCATCTCACCACAGAGACTTCCCCAAGAGGAGCTCTACATGCCGCCAATCGTCATCAAAGTCATTGACAATCGGCAGTTTGGGAGGAAGCCGGTGGTTGGGCAGTGCACCATCCGCTCGCTGGAGGAGTACCGCTACAACCAAGAAGATGAACAAGCTGTGGAGTTGGAGGGAGAGGAGGAAGGATGGAGACGTAAGGCACACAGCAGTGGAAAAAATACAGCGAATGATTAACACTGATGATAAATGTTAAGTGTCTTCTTTTCCTGTGTGTGTTGGCACGTGTAGGTGAGGCGCCCCATTTAATTTCTGGGGAGGTTTTTATTGACATCGATGATGAGCAGCCGCTTGTGTCTGACCAGGTAAAAGAGCTTTTTGTATCAGCTAGTTGCCTAAACCTGCTCTGTGTACACAACACTGCACAATTATTGGCTAATTACTCAGTAGGTAATTACTGGTAATTAGTACTTTAAATAATTGCCACAAAACTGCCTTTAAAGCATCAAAAACACTTTTGTGTTCATCTCTAAATTTCCTCTCACTAACATAAGGATTCTCTGGCTGGGCTGTGACTTTCACCTTCCTGCTGAAATCCAAAATCTTTAACAAAAGAAAAGGAAAAAAAGAGCCTAGCCAACAACATCACTCGAATGCAGATAAAATTGTTTATTTAGTAAGGGCTATTTTTCACATTGAGTTAAAACTGCCAAGGATAGTGGTGAGGACGGAACCTATATACAGGACACAGCCCTATTAGGCTCATAGCAACAGGTCCCACTGTCTTACCCTTTCATTTTTTTCCTCTTTCTTCTTCATGTTTGGACAATTCAAACTATTTTTGGAATACCCAAAAAGTTGATTCTGTTCATCTGGATGTAGCATTTTCATCCAAGTGACTTCTTCAGTCTCAGCTAATGGCAGGTTTCTCCAACCGTTTAAAGAGTACATGTGCACAATGACTGAAACTAGCACCACTGACTAACAAAGGGCTGTAAGGTCAGATTCTTGAGCATTAATATGCAAATTTTCATGACTATTCATGAACAGCCACTGATAAAAATATCAAAATGCTACATCCAGATGAACAGGATCAGCTTATTGGGATTTCCTTACCGGATGACTGGTCAAAGATTTTTGACATCACAGTTTGAAGAACACATAAAGTCAATTACTAACAAAATGTAGTCTTTTTAAAGCATTTTTTTAACATCCCCTCTTACCCCCCTCCTGGTCCACAGTCGTAAGTGGTTTCATTGTGTGTATTAGTGAATAGAAGATTGTATAGAATTAGACCGCGACATAATTTGGCTTTATTGGTTTGGCAGACCGCACGAGGTTCCGTTGAAGGGAGCAAACATAAATAATGCAGCGCTATAAATGCTAAACACACACTCGCAGACCGCAGCTATCGTTGTGTAATCATGTTTGAGGACTGAAGGGAGCTGGAAAGTTTCAGGAGGAATGCATTGTCATCAAACTGTGGTCCCCCCAAAAACTGCAAAAACGCAGAGTCGTTATTATGTTTAAGATGTAGTTGTTGTTGTTGTTACATTTTCTAAAAATAGTGTTAGGAGGAGAAGAGTTACCAGAGTGCAGTGTTGGTATAAGACATGGAGAGGGTGACACAGAAGGGAATTGGTAATTATTAATAATGTTGTTGTTTTTAGTATTGATTATGTAATTGTGCTCTCGGCTATGGGTTGACATAACATCCCCTATATCTGTAAGTAGCAGCAACTAAACTTTGAAAAAACTTTGACTCTACATGGAGAAACATGTTTCTTTAAACACACAGTAAGTCCTTATCGTCAGTCTGAATGAGATTTGAAAGACTCTAACAAATCTTCAATTCCACCTAACAAAAACTCCAAACTCAATAGAAACCACCTGGTATTGTTTTCACAGACATTTTGCTTTGAAATGTGTGGTAAGGATGGCGAAATGTTATGTTTCCAATAGAAAGCACAAAATGGATCTGCTGCAGTGCGTATAAAAACACAAAAATGTTTGAAGCTTGGCCCAGTTGGGCCTAAGTAGGCCCAACAATAAGTAAATAAATGTAATAAGTGCTTGCTGGGCTATTGATTATTAAGTTTAATAATAATAATAATGTGGAGGTAAACACAGACGACACGAGAGCTCTCGATTAACACTGCTCGTTTATTGCTCATCACCACACAACTGAACACTTTCCCTCCAAAACACAGCAACAACACTTCCTGAGAACTGGGTGTGAGTGGAGCCCTCCAGTGGTCCACCACACATGCCCCCCCCGAACACCCAGTAGGGTCATCCCCTAGTCCAGAACCCTTGCTTTAATTAAACGCCCAGAACAGCTGAACCGGGGAGGAGGAGAGCTGGCGGAGGGGAAACGAGCCTGAGGGCCAGGCTGGCATGGGCGGTCAGGAAAAACTGAAGATAGGTCGGGCCCCGCCAGGTGGGGGGCGCTCCCAGAGGAAGAAGCAGGGTTGTCCAGTCCAGTGGAAGGTGGGCGGCCACGGCGGGGGGCCTGAGCCGGCACCACCTGGTCATCCAGAAGCACATGTGCTGGTTTAAGTCTGTCAATAGAAACAGCCTCCTGCCGACCCCCAAAATCCAAAAGGAAATGCTTCCGGCCTGGTTGAATAACCCTAAAGGGGCCGTCATACAGTGGACGCAGCGGAGGCCTATGAGCGTCATGCCTGACAAAAACAAACTGCGAAGAGTCCAACGACCTCGGAACAAAGGTGTCGGGCACACAATGGTGCACTGGGCCAGGAAGAGAAAACGAGTCTCTTGGGGGACGGAGAGACAGCACAGAGGGAGCGAAGCACTGGGGTGGGCTCTCAGGCAAGAATTCCCCGGGGACCCGGAGGGGCTGACCAAGGACAAGTTCAGCCGGGGAAACCCCAAGGTCTTCTTTAACCGCGCAGCACAACCCCAGTAAAACCCATAGAAGGCGGTCAACCCAGTTGCCATCTGTGAGAGAAGCACGGAACGCGGCCTTAAGCGACCGGTGGAAACGTTCGCACATCCCATTGGCCTGCGGGTGGTACGCAGTGGTTCGGTGGACCTTGACCCCCAGGCCGTCAGCCATGGCAGACCAAAGCTCGGAAACGAACTGGGGGCCCCTGTCTGAGGTGATGTCGGCGGGGGGACCGAAACGCGAAACCCACGTTGACAAAAATGCCCTGGCCACTGCTGCTGCTGTAGTGGACGCCAGAGGCACTGCCTCAGGCCAGCGGGTTGTGTGGTCCACTACAGTCAAAAGGTGCGTGAAACCTTGTGACTGCGGCAGAGGACCAACCAGATCCACATGCACATGATCAAAACGCCTCCCTGGAACGCGGAAGGATTCGAGGGGCGCCTGTGTGTGCCTATGGATCTTAGCACGTTGGCATGGGATGCACGCGGCTGCCCAGTCTTTCACCGATTTACGAAGGCCCGGCCAAATGAACCTAGAGCTGACCAGCTTGACCGAGGCCCGGACGCCTGGATGAGAGAGGGTGTGTACGGAGTCGAAAACGTGACGACGCCACGAAAGGGGAACTACAGGGCGTGGACGGCTGGTGGAAACATCGCAAAGCAGGCTAGGCCCGCCGTTCCACACGGGTCTGTCCTCCAGTACAAGGCCCGTTTGCGCAGACCGAAGGGCAAGGACGTCCGGGTCGGCCTGTTGGTCAGTGGCCATAGCCTCAAAGTCTATGCCAACATAAACGGGAGAAACCAGCACGCGGGATAGACAGTCAGCCACGCAGTTGGACTTACCAGCCACGTGCTGAATGTCAGTTGTGAACTCGGAAATGGCTGCCAACTGGCGCTGCTGGCGCCCGCTCCACGGATCAGAGACCTTGGACATCGCAAATGTCAAAGGTTTATGATTGACGTACGCGGTGAAGCTCCGACCCTCGAGGAAAAAACGAAAATGCCGTGTCGCGAGGTGTAGGGCCAGCAACTCCCTGTCAAAAACGCTATATTTGCGCTTACTGTCCCTAAGCGTGCGACTAAAAAAAGCGAGCGGTTGCCAGACACCGGAAACCGCTGTTCTAACACTGCGCCCACTGCCACGTCCGACGCGTCGGAGGTCAACGCAATCTCCGCCGACGGAAATGGGTGGGCCAGCAGGGCGGCGTTTGCCAGCGCGGTCTTGGCCCCAGAAAATGCCTGGATGCGTTCAGGGAGCCAATCAATCGGGTCCTTAGCTGTTTTACCCCTCAAGGCAGCATAGAGAGGCTGCAGCAGGTGCGTAGCTCTGGGGAGAAAGCGGTTGTAGAAATTGACCATCCCCAAGAACTCCTGCAGCGCTTTAACGGATGCAGGACGCGGAAAAGCCGAAACGGCCCGGACCTTGTCTGGCAATGGAACCACACCGTCAGCGGAAATGCGGTGGCCCAAGAAATCCAGAACCGGCAAGCCGAACTGGCACTTGGAGGGGTTGACGATCAGGCCGTGTGCCGCCAAGCGCTGGAAAACCTGATGCAGATGGGACGCGTGCTGACTCTCAGAGCAGCTGGCCACCAATATATCGTCAAGGTACACGAAGACGAAAGGCAGCCCGCGCAAAACAGAGTCCATCAACCGCTGAAAAGTCTGGGCGGCGCCTTTCAGGCCGAATGGCATGCGCAAAAATTCAAACAGGCCGAAAGGGGTAATAACGGCAGTTTTGGGGACGTCTTTGGCGCGCACGGGAACCTGGTGATACCTCCGCACCAAGTCAATTTTAGAAAAAATCGAGGTGCCGGCGAGGTGGGCGGAAAAATCCTGGATGTGGGGAATGGGGTAACGGTCGTTCTCCGTGACATTATTCAAATGGCGAAAATCCCCACACGGCCGCCACCGACTGTCAGACTTGGGCACCACGTGTAGCGGAGAAGCCCAGGCACTATTCGAGCGCTGCACTATGCCGAGGCGCTCCATTGCGGCAAACTCTTCCCGAGCGATGGAGAGTTTCGCGGGGTCGAGGCGGCGCGCGCGTGCGAACACCGGGGGACCGACCGTTGGAATATAATGTTCAACCCCATGCTTTGTTGCAGTGTTCGAGAAATTAGGAACAGTCAGTGAAGGGAACTCCATGAGCAAACGCTGAAAAACATTCCCTGAAGTCACTAAATTAGCCCGATTCAGGGGCTCGATGGCGCGAGTGAAACAGGGTATTGAAGAAAAAGACAGTGCATCGATTAAGCGTCTGTTAGCGACGTCGACCAGCAGTCCGTGGGCACAAAGAAAATCGGCGCCCAAAAAAGGTACAGAGCTAGCGGCAACAACAAAGGTCCATTGGAAATCCCGACCATGAAAACAAACAGTCATGGACCTTTCCCCGAACGTTGCGATGGGAGAGCCATTAGCCGCAATAAGCTGCGGTCCGCAGCCCGCTGCCAAACTGTCGGCTCCGGACGGGGGAAGGAGGCTCTTCTGGGAGCCGGAGTCGACCAGGAAACGTCTCCCAGAGCGCGAGTCTTCTATGAAGAGCAGTTTTTCTTTGTCGCCAGCGGTCGCGGCCACTACAGCGCGCTGGCAGGGTCCATGTCCCAGGGTCGGAAAAGCGCAAGGCGGCAGGCAGCGGCGCGCTCCGGCGCCTAAACGCTGATGGTAGAAACAGAGGTCCCGTCCGTGGTGTCGCTGTGCCGCGATCTTTGCCGTCAGCGAAGGATCGGGTACGTCGTGGCAGGTCAGCGGGGAAGTGGAAGGCGCCGCCGGCGAGGCTGGAACTAGGTCGTGATCGTGGAAAGTGCGGGTAGCCAGGAGAATACGATCCGTGTCCTCAGCCAGGGAGCGATAATCCTTCGTGCCCAGAAGCGGAGAGTTGGCGAGGCCGGCTCTCACGGCCGCCGGCAGCTGTCGGAGGAAGATGTGGGTGAAGAGGAATCCCCCGTCGTCCGGTCCGAGAAAGGATAGCATGTGCTCCATCAGTTCGAGAGCCGTACCGCCACCCAGGCCTGAGAGGGAGAGGAGCTTCTCGGCTCGCTCTGCGTCGGAGAGGGCATAGCGCCGAAGAAGCAGCTCCTTAAGGGCGGCGTACTTCCCTCGGGTGGGTGGGTCCCGGAGGAGAGTCAACGCACGACGCCACCACATGGTGATATTTCGTGTCGTCAGCCGAGATGCCACGAAGGGCGAACTAAGCCTCCACGTGCACGAACCACGACGGGGGGATCGTGAAGCCAAAAGTCCGGCAGCTCGAGCGCCACAGCAAACGTAGCTGCAGCCGGAGGCAGAGGGCTGGCGGCTGCTGATGCATCCAGAGCGGAGTCGGTGCCACCATCGGACTGCAGCATGTTCGAGTCAGGGGTCACCAATGTGGAGGTAAACACAGACGACACGAGAGCTCTCGATTAACACTGCTCGTTTATTGCTCATCACCACACAACTGAACACTTTCCCTCCAAAACACAGCAACAACACTTCCTGAGAACTGGGTGTGAGTGGAGCCCTCCAGTGGTCCACCACAATAATAATAATAATAATAATAATAATAACTACTAATAACTACTAATGGTACAAGAACATGTCTGCTTCTGCTTCTGAACCAAACTGTAGTTTATGTCAAAGGTGTTTTTTATATTTGCAGCATGCATAACCACACACAGCCAATATAAACTTTCCATTTTCAAGGTTCACCAGTAGAGTTTTGGTCTCTGACGTGATGGGTTTCTTATTCAGAGTCAGAATCAATTTGATTTGGATGACAAAATCTTAATCTAACTTGGGAGTTACTCGGAGAGGAACTTTGTATTAGTATCTTGCCCAATGATATTTGGCATGACGGGGATTGAACCACCAACCTTCCAGTTAGTACATGACCTGCTCTACCACCAGAGCTACAGCTACCCCATATGTACACAAAAATTGAATTCAGTTGAATTTAATGACTTGAAGCAATGGATGAGGTCTAGCAGACACTGATTGGCTCCAGCTGCCTGCATTGGCACATTTGTCACTCACGCAGGGAGCGATTCACTTGTCATGCATCTCTTCGAAGTTGACCATTGGTCGCCAGCGGACTCCAGTTGCCTAGGTAATCCGCTAATGTATTCACTACCAGGTCATAGGTTTATCTGTGGTATCTGGCACTCTTATTGACAATCACTTCAGTTGCTTGCCTCCAAGTTGAGGAAAGTGTATTTCAGGACTCGCATACTTTGCGTCACCTGTAGCTTGAAGTCAACAAGTGTCATTTCTACGGTGTCTGGTCGCCATGGCACTGTACTGGTTTCTGTGAAGACATAGCTTTATAGTCTATTGAAGAAAACACTATTTTCTTTCCCCTCAAATATGTTTTTTATTTTAACAGTTTAACATAAGACCCTGTTGGGGACTGACAAACTTGTGAAGTCAGCCCTATGTGTCCATTAGAAAAACTGCACTTTTTGGCACTCGTGTTTTGGCTTCATTTTAAAGCCCTGGGTTGTTGTCACTTGGACCACCACACTGGTTAAGCATGTTTGTGGGCACTTTTTAGTGGCATTAAAGGAGTTCTAAAAAGTCTCAACATTTAACTCTGTTTAAACTTAACCATACTTTTACAATAGCATTGTGTCATCAAAAATGGCCAGTCTATTTTTCAGCACTATGATAATTGTATGTTAGGTCAGAGGGTAGGGACAAACAGCCTACATGATCATTAAGGTTAGAAGTCTTGCTCTTACCTTTGGAGATGGTAAAGGTACTGGCACCCTTGTCTACAATCTTTATGCTAAAATACCCATCTGGCAGCCATGATAAGAAAGTAAACACTCATCAAAATATGAAAATATTCCTTTAACATAACTAAAAGAATAGACGGGTTGTCTCTGCTAGTTGGTATTTGCTCTGAACTGTAATTATGCAAAACCAATGGTTGCCTGTTCAGAAATCACTGAAGACAGTGTGGCAGGCCTTGGAAAATGTTCTGCAGTAATGTTTAAGTGTGCAGGATTTGAAGTTAATGGGCTACAACATGGAAAACCACTGGATTGGCCCCTTTGAGAATACTGAAGTAACTTTTGAAGACAGTGAATCTGCAGAGGACTTATGAGTTTTCTGGAAAGAATTCCAAGCTCGTGATTTCTGTCAGCCTCCTCTGTGAGAGTAAAACAATTCAAGACTTCTGTTTTGGAGCCCTGCACCTTCTTGCTGATGTCTATCACTTCTTCTTTTCTTCTCCTCAGTTTCCCCTCTCTGCTGTCATCAGCTGTCATTTATTTTCTTTGCTTTTCAAAACCCTCGGTCTTCCTCCTTTGCTTCTGTCTATTGTTCTCCCTCTTCTTTCTCCTCTGCACAATAAAACGATTATTTGCTTCTTTTCATTCTTTACATTCAGCTTTTCCCCACACTACTTTTTTTTATCACTTCCTGCCACTTTCCTCCTTTGTAAAATATCCAGTGCTGAAAAATGGATGCTTAATTGCCAAAAACTGCAGTTCCTCAAGTAGCCACTTTGGGCTTCCTCGAGAAGTGAACTACCCCTAATGGACTCCCAGGGTAAAATGACCAGCTTAATAGGAGAAATGCCCAGTCATATGAAAAAGAATGATTTTATAGGACTCTATGAAGTCCATAAAGTCTGTACTACCTACACCCTTACTGCTTCCATAGGATTTAAAAGGACACATTACAGACAGATGCTGCTTCTCAAATGCAATTGGTTGATTTGCAAGGGTTGCCAAGACAAAGCCTCTTCCCTCTAAAAAACAAACAAACAAAAAACAACTATTGACATATGGCCTTGCTTTGCCAATTTGCTTCTTGGAACATTGTGTAAAGACATGGCAAAAGTGGTGTCCATAATCCACGGCACCACATTTCAAGAAAACTAAATTCCAGGCACAGCAGTGGAGGCCTGAGCATTGTGGCTTGTTTTGTAGGCACAGGACCTGGGCACCTTGTATTGACTGTGTCGACCATGAACTTCTCTATATACCAAAGTATTCTAGACTTGAATGAGGGGCCATCTGTCCGACAGATAAAACTTGTGCCAAACTGGGGCTTAAAGTTAGGAACACCGCCAGTTTGACTGGTAGATGTGCCAACACAGCTGACTAATAACACTCACTGAACTTGATAACTTAATTGCGTTTGTGCTGTTGCTGCCTTTTAGCATAATGACCATTGGCCCACAAGGTAGTAGCTGATGTCTCAGTGGCCTTTTACCTTCTTTTAGATGCACTCTCGAAATCTGTTTTTTGTTGCTGTCTAACTAACTTCTTCCTTTTATTTATCAGTTGTTGTTCCTTCTTTTCTTCTCACAGTTTCCTGGCTCTTTTTAGCTTTTACCAAATTGTGTTTTTCTTCTGCCTTCCTTCCTTGCTTCTTTTCCTTGTTACATAAAATTTTTACTTAACTCTATTCCCTTTTCTGTCACCCTTTTCCCAGTAAAACCTCCTTTGCTCCATCTCTTCTTCTGTCCTTATTTTCACTCATTATATATCCTTCCATTCCTTACATCCCTCTGCCCTTTCCCTTCTAATTTCCTTCCTACTTTACTATCTCTATTTATCGCCATTCTTGTTATCTTCACTTTAGCCATACTTTCTTTTGCGCAGTTTTCATCTATTCAGTAATCCTTTCATCTCTCCATTTTATTGTTCTCCATCTTTCTGTTTTTCAAGCTTGCTTCACCTCTGTTTTTTATTTTCCCTCTCCAGTCAACCCAGTTTTTCTCACACTCTCTCTCTCCATCCGTCTTTTGCCTTCCCCTCTTTACCCTTTTAATTCATTTTCTCATTCCTTCTTCCCTTCTCTATCGATCAAGCTGGCAGCTGTTTTAATGTGGCAGCTCATTAGGGGGAATCCTCATGTTATCCTCCTCCGTTTCCTCTCTCTCGCTTCATTGTTGTGGTTCATCAGCCAATCATCCCCTCACTGATCCTTTCATCGTCTTGAAATGCCTGCTGGAATTTTTCCCTTTTTTAATTTCTCTGTGCGGCCCTCCTTGGTATCCCTTAACCCACAGGCGCCACAAAAGCTGCGCACACGCGCACACACACACACACACACACACACAAATGTGTGTTTCTGTCACTTAGAGGACATTACATTGACTTTAATTTATCTAAATGATAATTAAACCCTTGACTAAACCTACCAAAACTTCATGTTAAAACTGAATGATCAACATTATGGAGACGTGCTTTATGCATTTACATCATAAGGAAAACACATACACACAAATACGTGCACTATTTAACATAAGGAGACATCATGGGACTGTCTCTAATATACTGCTGTTACCTCATTCTTACGACACTGACCATTTTTCCATTCTCTTGCACTGATGCAAAACCTCAATTGCCTTGTTGTGTTTGAGGGGGGAGGGCAGCGGTAAATGTTTAGTGACATGGGAGTTCAAAAAAATATGTACAACATGAGCTAAATAAGCGAGGTTAATTAGTGCGTCTGCGGGTGTTGAAATCAGTGTACACTCCCTGACATTAACACCCTTATCCAATTAAAATGTGCAGTTCATCATCAGAACAGCTTTGTGTGGGTACAATAACAGTCACGCAACTGGATGATAAATTTGCAGTGACAGCTTAAAAAGAAAAAAGAAAATCTGCACTCTTGTTAACCCAATTTGCAGATTCAGACCGGGCGATGAGTTAGAAGTTGTAAATTAATGGAGCAAAGTGCGACATTTGATCAGCAACAAGCAGCTTTGTTTCAGCGGATTCTTTGTACTGCTGAAATTCTTCGTTGCACTTAAAAAAAATGCAAAAACCCAAACTTGGCGCACAGCTAACTTGCTTAATTAAATTGGTCTTTGATAATCAATCTTTGTGGAGCTTCATCTGTTTCTTCTTAACTTGAAGATTGCAAACTTTTAAAGAATAAAAGTGGGATGGTGATCAGTTCACAGCTTGTGCAAAATAAAATGATTAAACGCTGAGGTTTCTTCATGAAAGTCAAAGTCAGCAGAGACATGTGGCAACCAGTTGTAGTCAAATCAAATCAAGTGTCCAATTGGATACTTGAATATTGGAACTATAGATAACTAATTTATTTATAGTACTACAAGGACATCGCTGTCCACAGTTTAGTGGACAGTGATGTCCACAGCAATTCATAATGACTCCACTCCCTTATGTGACAATTTTGTGTAATTCAAGCTACCAGCACACTCACACCCACCTCTGGATGGGTCGTCAGCTTTTGCGGCAACATCATTGCCAGGGAATTTGTCCACCCACCACAACCAAACTCCTTATTGACTTTCCATTGGCATTGTTTTCCTGGTGCCTTGTGTGCCATCACCACATAATGCATTTTGAGGAGGCTGTGGTCACTTCACATTATTCACTGAGATCAGGTTGCATGTAACCTTGGTTAAACATGGGTTGAAAACCACTTAACTTTGTTCTGATTTTTAAAGAAGTTTAGCATTTAAGAGCTGCATTTTTTTTCCAGCGAATTATTGCTATTAGTTCAGATTGCTCCAACCAAACAAATACTGATACTCTGTTTTCCAATTTGAAATCATTACACATGTTTGAAAATTCACTAGGGTTTACTACTATTACTAGGGCTGGACGATTTTCTCCAATGTCTGGGACACTATCCACTTCCATAATACATACCGTTTCACCAGCAGCAGTAATCCTGGAGACACAAAGAGAGACAGACATAGTCTTCATTTTCCACTTCCATATTTAGTAAAATCTTTTTCTCTTTCGGCCTATAGTTCATCTAAGTTTTTCAGTCTCTCTCTCTACGCTGCTCTTCCCTGTACTCAGCAGTCAATAACTCAACAGTAAAATGACAAACATAAAACCTGGTTAAACAAAAAGGTTGGATCTGTACGTGCACAAGCATCCTTTTTACAAGAGATCACACAGTAGTGAGATAGATTCTCTTTAATAGGAATCGTAAAATAATCAGTTGGGAAACAAGCCAAATATCACTATGATTTGTTAACTTTTGGCAATCATTCTCACCATCGTTGGTTACCTGCATCATCTTCCGTGAGCACAAACCTACTTTCCACCGATTTTGCTACTCAGGCTTTTGGTTATAAAGGCATCAGTATTTACCCCCTTAGACCTGGCAGAGGTGCTCCAAGGACTGTCGAGGAACTGTCAGGACGGGGGGATCTGACTGTGAAAACAAGGTCACTGCATGCTTATTGAGTACTGACATGTAAATAACAAGGTTGGCCCAACCTAACATAAACGATGCTTTCATCCTGATTTATAACTATTATTGGACTATAAAGTAAATTAAATTATAGTAAGAGTTCAGACTAATGTAAGAGGTCATAAAGTCATTAGGAGTTTTTTTCTGAAGGTTCTATTGTTACAAATATCTACAAGTTATGTCCATACATTTTTTTTTTTTATATAAAGTCTACCACTGCAAGGTGATGACGGCACATTCAGATTTTCCCATCCTATCTTTGTTCTATCCTTCTCTGTTCTCAGCTGATCTCTAACTTTGTCTAAACACTTGAGGCCAGATTTACTAATGAGTGGTGCGAATGCAAACTGGCCTTTAAATTCATGTGAGTTGTGTTTATATAGCACTGTACAATTATACAGTGGTGTAAAAGAAAAAATACTGTTTGTTTTTATAAAGACGCTCAAACTGATTTACTAGCATCTGCGACACATAATTTACTGCTAATTATGCATGATATGATGCATGATATGATGCATGGTATGATATTTAATACAGAAAAAAGGTGTGTTTTTTATGTTTGATTTTGAAATTAACTAACTGTGCGATGATAATAAAAACAGCTCAGCTGTTGTAAATCACCCATGTTTAGTAAATCTGGCTCTTTGTCCTCCTAATCTGGGTTCTGTCACAGTCCATCAGAGTAAATTCTCTGAAGTATAAGGCCGTTACTAACCCTAACCCCAGTCTTTCTCTAATGTGTATTTTGGTGGAAGATAAAACAGATTTATTACTTCTGTATTTTACCAATATCATGGAGAAAAAAAAGGCATATTCTGATTGCCTTGGGTTAGAGTTGGGGTTAGGGCTGTGGTCATCTACAGTGATGACTTAGACCTGGGTATCTGCATTTCTTCCATAGTGGGACCTTCCAGGGAAATAACACAATTGCACACTAAGTTCATGTTTAGAACCCACGATGGTGACAGTGATGTTTCTGTGTGTTTGAGTCTTTGATGTCCCTTCAAATGTTAGTAGATAATGTCTAACAGTGTCTAATGTTGTAATTTTCATGTATATTTCTAATATCATGTTCCTCCTTTTTGAGTGATTAACACTTTCAAATTGTCTTTTATGATTCATCATTGAGATGTGTTGCAAATATTGAAGCTAACTCTAACAAACTAACCTGAAAGTGTGTGTTTCTGTGTGTATATATATGTGTTGTAGCTTGCGGATGGAACCAGTTCTGCTATCATTAACCTTTCAACCTCTAGTTCCAGCCTTCATGTAGGTAACAAACTCATCTTGTCATTCATTTCATTCATTGAACAAGAATGTCAGTCATGCTTTGCATTTACTTTTCATTGCACTTGTTTTTTCATCATCCATCCATACATCATACCTTCCAGCCTCCCATTTAATTATCTTTTTTTCACATACTAAAGAGAAAGTGGATACTTACTGCAAATCTGCTCATATTGGCAACAGACTGTCTAGATTTTTTTAAAAAGGTCTACACCAGAGCCAGGAAATGTTTACAGTGGTCGCCAGGCTGAGGATACTAGTGGAAACTGATGTCGCTCTTATATTGAACACAGCATTGAGCCAAATGTTCGGTCTCCCTTCTTATCATTTGGCTCATTTGTGTACCACATGCACCATGAGACAAGTCTGTTACAACTCAAGATGTTAGCGAGGTTGCAACTGTTGATAAAATTCATACAGTGGATGTTGTTAGGAGTCCACAAGGAAAAAGCTGCTGTAAAATGAAAATGGCTGTCAAAAAAAAATTTAATTCAAGTTACTGTATGTAACTCTATTTTATTAATTTGATTCTCTAATGGATATCATCATTTGGCTGTTTTCCACTGCAAAAACAGCAAGGTGTTTTATATTTTCTTACAAAATTGAAGAAGGTCTTTGTCACTCAGCAAAAACTTGTTGAAAAGATGTTTAATATGCTCTCAAAATACAATGCTGGAATTTGGGTAAAAAAAAAAAAAAACCATCTAATGTGAAATGCTGCTCTTTCAGGTCAGTGAAAATATGGAAAAAGGTTTCTCTTTATGTCTGACACCTCGGATTCAAAACCTGAGGGTTTTTTTTGTTTTTTGCAGTGACATTCATTACTTATTACTGCACCAACAAACTATAGTAGCATGTGCCTGCAATAATGAGGCCTTTTCATGTGGAGTTTGCATGTTCCTCCATTGCCTGCGTATTTCTCTGGGTACTCCAGGTTAGGTTCCTACTCACACAGGCTCAGTAACAGCCAGCAAGCACTCACCAACCAGTCAGAGACTAGTTGCCAGGGGATTGCTGACAAGTCCTTATGCCTGTGGCCCAGTGGTTCTTATCTGGCAATAGGTGTGAATGTGAGCCCTCACTTCCAACCAGCTGTTTTTCAGCACTACTTAGAAACACCTACCTGCCTATTATACCCCAAAAACCGGGCTGAAAAGACCCTAGAAATGGATGGGGTCCAAAACAGTCTGTGTGAAATTTTTGCCATCTCTAAGTAAAAAAAACAAACATTAATTAGTAAAAAAGCAGTCAAAATCTAAAACTAATAAACAATGTTGCAGGTGATGCCAGGTCACAGTGTGTAGACAGTAGCACAGTTTTAGTTTTGCTATCTATCAACAAAGTTTATTTGAAGTAAGACACTGTTGAATAACACTGAGTGCAGACAGATGAGGGTCGATCTGGAATGAGATAAAAGTGGGGCTTTTTTTCCCTGCTGCCAGGATGAAACGGGAGACTTGCTGCTTTGCTGGTCTCGTGTCAGAAAAATGCATCCTACTCGAGAAAGCCAGATTTTACAGAGCGACACACCGAGCTGTGCGGTTACACAGGAAATCTAATCCCACATTTGAACTTGGGGCGGGGGGGGGCTCCGCTGCTTGTTACATTCTTCTATTTTATTTATCTAAGCCAGGTTAATTTGAAGACTAAGCATGACCCGGACCAGCCTGAGCGCACAAACATACAAATCCAGTAGTGCTCTTTCCTTTCTTGCTCGAATTTGGGGGGGTGGGGTGGGGGGGGGATTTCTTCCTCTCCAAACAAAGATATTTGTTTTATTAAGGGTCAGATATTTAAAGCAGCCAAATTAAAAGCTCAGTTTTCTGTCTGGCCGTGGCCAAAGTCAACAGAGCTGCTTATAGATCCTCTATACCACAACTCTCTGTGAGCTCTTACTAAAAGACAGAGGAGGGATGGATGAATGAGAGAGGGAGAAAGTGACTAAAAGGGAAGCAGAGAGAATGAAAAGAATCAGAAAAGTTTCAACTAAAGGAGCAAAAAGAGGCGGCTAATATCTCACTGCACCAGAGAAAGAAAGCATGCTCTCTCATGTGCCGTAAATCCTGGCATCCTTAATCTCTGGGTCGAAACCAAAAGAACAGGTCATGCGCGTATGTCTGATGATTACCAGATTACTGCAGCAGAGTGTGCGCTCAGCAGAGCCGCTTCCAAAGCAGATCAGTCAGATTTAGTTTCAGAGTTGGAAAAGTTTAAGAAGATCGGCTGTCAGGAGCGTCATGGCTCCTCAAAGCTCGGAGGCTCCAGCCCCCCTTTCGTGATATCTGAGATCTAACGTCGCTCAGATGGAAAATGAACATTAGATGTCACGTCTCATCGGCAGAATGCGTGCACGATGACAGTATATATCGTGGTTCAAACCAACCTCTGTGTTTTCTCATTTCCATAAGGAAACTGGATTTCAAAAATCTGTCAGGTCACTATAATCTGGTTTTTGTGTCTGCTTTTTCTATCGGTGACGTGCTTTTACATGAATTCTGCTCCTTCTTTAAAAACTGCGATTGTACCTCTGCCATTAATTCTCATTAGAATTATTCCACTTCTTCTCCAAAAAGCAGTCAGTTTTGGTCAAAATCCTGCTCTGAAAATGTTGCAGTTTACCTCAGCTTCCATAAATCCTTCCTGGCTGCTTTGGATCCAGAGAAACTAACTGACATGGCTTTGTGCCAGGCGACTTTGTGGCATTTTTGGGGGTTTGTGAAACACACATTTATGGCCCTATAATGACACTGTAACCAGAAACAAGATGTCAAAATAGCTTAGTAAATCATTATTGTTTTTCTTGTTCTGCTAATTTCAGCCACAGACTGATGTAAGCTGCTGTTCAACTCCAGAATCTGAGCGCTGCACATATTTGTTGCCCAGACCATCATCCAGATGTGTCTGTGCTTTTAAAGATGGCACTGGTGTACTTTTAAGTCTGTCATTAGTCGCAAGTTAGTGTTTGAACTTTCAGATATCAGACAGACTTTCAAAAAGCTGCTGTGAAAACCCTGATTCACCCAACATCTCGCTGACAGTAGAAGGACATTATTTACTGTAGCTGGTGACCATAGCGGACCATTTAGCAGCTAAAGATGCAGACACAGATGCTTCCCACATTATAGAGAGCCTATCAGACTTGGCATCTGAGGCCAACAGTCAACATTTAGGTAGTTAGGGCATCAGGGTTAAGGCTATCTGTTCTTTTTTTTATACTTGTTAACCTTTATTTAACAGGACAGTGGAGAGATACCAGGAAAGCCAGGATGAGGGGTAAGACGCACAGTTACTGGCCTCAGGGCAGATTCGAACCCAGGCCTATATGGGTTACCTTCTCAACCCAGTGAGCTAAATCAGTGTCCATGACTTCCTATTCTGTCAGTTAATGTTTGCTAGTCCTCCATATATGATTCCCAATTGTCTTTGGTGTTACATATAGCATGGACTGTTTACTAGCAGCACAGCTTGCTCAAACAGTCAGTAGAACTCAGATTATGAGAGGACTGCAAATGCAAGAAAGTTTGTTATTTTCAAAACCTGTGTCGCTTTTTGAGGCTTCTGAGGTTATTTTAAATTGGGGAGAATTTGAGTACAAATTGTTTTCTGCATATCAGATTGGCTTTTCAGATAAATGGGCTAGTCGGCGGTATGAGTTTAGAACAGCATATGAAAAAAGCTTTCAGAAACTGGACATGCTGTAGATTGAGTCAGCCCTGTGTAATATCAGTCAATGATAGCAAAGAAGACATTCATTTATGTGCAAATGCCACAGATTTTTACTTGAGGTTTGCTGTTCTGCCTTGAAACCGCAGTGGAGCAAATGACAAATACATGCAAACAGTTGTGCCTAAGAAGCCAACATAGTTTTTCCACTTTCTTCACACTGACCAGTTTATTTTAGAGGTATGGAATGAGGTCAAAGAAAATTTGAGTTTTTGGCAGAATGGCTTGCTGCTTCAGAAAATTCTCCTGTAGACAACCGATCTTTGGGTAGGAAAAGTTTTTGATTCGGGTGCTTTGAAGTCAACGTTGCCGGATTGGTTGAAATGGACCATACGTTTTTGGCATAAAATTAGAGGACACTGCACGCCTTCCCGGGTATGCTGCAGACCACCAAAGTGAGCCAACATATCCAACCAAGCAGCATCTATAGCTGAAAACTAAGCTTAATTAGTGTGAAAGTTCTCAGTCATCCAGGTCATCATCTGGACCGCTAAGTTATCAGCTACTCCAAACAAACTGCTTTCATGAACTGTGCTGGTTCATCAAACACACACACCCACACAGAAATAATTACTACAAAGTAGGAACGCACAACATGTTTTACAGATCAAAACTGAAGCACAAACTTCTTTTTTTTAATGCAGTTATTTGACAAAAGATGTACTAGTTGTACAGTTAGTCTAAGAAATGTGCATTACAGTTTTGATAAGTAACGTTTTAGTTACTTACTTTTGTGTTTCTCAGGACTAATTAGCATGTATTTGGTGCAAAAAGTGCTTGCCAACCGAGCTTGTTAGTGTTAGCAGATCCTTTAGACCTCCACCCTTGTGTCCAAATATGCTCACTTCTGGCTCTAAAAGTAGCAGGTGGTGGTAGTGGCCAAAATGCTAACATTTAGGCAAACCAAGCAATGATGTCATGGTGGCAAAGTCCATCTTTTATTCACAGTCTACGGTTCCACAGAGTAACCTCCACAGATGATTCACCGGGTGAATTGCAGCTTTTTGGGAGGCTCCTGATGTTGTCGATTATGTAAGGTCACAATTCATGCTGTTGGAACTTTGGCATGCTGGAACTTATCACAGATTATAATTCATCTAAAAACACTTTTCTTTTCTTGTTAGAGAGCAGCTCCCTCATGATAAATGTGTATGTTTTTGACATTACAAGGCAACAAAAAGCTCCTAAACGCTCTGTCAGATTTGGCTCTTTATGTGTGTGAAGTTTAAAGGAGGCCTCTTCCAGCCCCACCTGTGACCTCTGACTCTGTTGTGGATGGGGTTTCCCCACAAAAAAGCTTTTATGAAGCAGCTCGGCGCTCTTATGAACTCTTATGTAAATGCAGTCGCTCTGCTCGTAGAGTTCTTGGCAGTGCCAGTCTGGTTTGGTTAGGCTGGCTTTCCCCACAGGGCATAATGATAGGCTGCAAACCACACCGACACCCTGACCAGACCACTACAGGCTCTGTGTGTGTGTGTGTGTGTGTGTGTGTGTGTGTGTGTGTTCGATCTCCAGAGTGTATACTTAGTACACAGTCTGGAACACTCCACCGGCGGCCTTAATCTGTCTGAATCAGGAGTCGTGGACTTGAGTGAACACACACACACACACACACACACACACACACACACACACACACACACACACACACACACACACACACACACACTCACTTTCTGGCGCCCTGGTCATCAATGCTTGGCACCAGCAGCACACAGAGGGCACATAAACACACAGCAGACACTTCACGCCTCAGACACAGGGCACCGTGCATGTGTGTGTGTGTCATGTCCTAGTTAAACGCCACGTGCTGACCTTTTCCATGCCATGCTGCCACTTTGGAAAAATCAGGAATTCCATAGTCCCCCTACTTCTCCTGTGTGCATGTGTGTGTTTCTGTCTCAGAGTTTGTGGGAAGTAGGAGAAAGGGGATTCCACACAAACCCAGTGCCATAAGAGCACTTTTGTTCAACATTTATGCCTTTACATACACAGACATACACACACACAAAGGAAAAAGTGCCGCATGCGTCACAACTGTGTTTCTGGAGTGTTCCTCAGAGAGTTGAAGGTTGCAGGGCGGGGATGAAATGTGTGTTTTTGTATGTGTGTGAAGATACACACTGTAGGTTGATCTGTCCCCACTGTATTCTCCATTTTTGTGGTCGCTGTTTCCTTGTTGTGTCAGGGCCAGCAGCTTGCCATCACACACACACACACACACACACACACACAGTGAGATGGACAGACTTTTCGCTTCTGTGAGAAAATAATCAAAAATGAGCTTTTAAGTAGCTCTGCGGTCAGCGTTGCCAATGTGAGCAGACTTTTAGTAAATTTGATGGATGAGGCAGCTTCACGCTTGAGAAAATGGAAGTCTTGATAAAACGCATGAAACAGGGTTTCTTTCCGAGATGTCACATATTTCCCCAAAAATCACATCGTATAAATCAAAATGAATCCAAACCTCAAAAAGCCATCAGTCAAGATTTCAAAAACAAAGATATATATTTTACCCTCCAAAACAGAACGACATTGTGAGCGCAGGATGACTCATAGCTGTAATAGTAAGGCTTTAACAGCCTTTGATTTAATGCCAGCAGTCATTTTGTAATAGAGGGATATATTTCTTCTTCTACTTTTTTTTTTATTATGGTGTATGTTTCATTTTGGATTGAAACCCCTAATGTGCTATGAGAATAAGTATTAAGAAATGTGTTGAAAAGCTCCTTAAAATGTGTTTAATCCCTCTACTTTAATGCGTGGTTACATTCTGTCAGCATTTGTGCGTCTGCACTGAGTGATCGTGCAGTCTACGGTGAAATTTAATTTCTCTCTGACCTGTCTTTTGTTGTTAACGCTGACACTAGATGTTACAGTGGGTAAGTTTTGGAGCGCACCGACTTATAAAAAATGCCATTCCAAGGGTGTGAGATGGTGTGGTTTTGCCAAAACCACTGAAACCTTTCACACATTATGTACTACCAGTGCATTATAATCCCCCAGCGTCAGATGCTGCTGTTCTTTTGGCATCTGTGCCATGATGCAAAGGGTTATTGATGATTGTAAGGGCCTTTGGTGTCACATTTAAATTGGTAGGCTTTTTTTTTTTTTTTTTTTAGCTGCAGGGTTAATTTTGTCAAACCAAAACACAATCTTTTCCCAAACCCAACCGAGTAGCTTTTGTAAGCCAAACTAACAGCAGAAATTAAAATTAGGTGAAACAAAGCACGAAATACAACACTGTGATTTATTACACCAGTGATTTATTGCACTTAAAAAACATTTAATGTGGACCTTTTAAAAGGGAAACTATATGCCCAACTGCACCCAAAACCCTTGTGCATCATGATGGAGCTCCAGTATCTGACACCCATCTGGTGTGAAATTATGTTGGCAGTGCAATATGTGTAAATGCATCTCATTTTGGTAACTTTTGCACTTGCATACATTTGCCCCATCTGTTAACTCAGGGTGGAAAATTAATTTTCCCAGCAGGCTACACGAGAAACTGGGACTGTTGTGGAGGGCCACACCAATAAGCTTAAAAATGTATATTAAGCAAAAGTGAGATCAGCTTAATTTAGTTCAACAACTCCATTCTGCTTAGTATTAACTTTCTATCTTTATAAAGTGGGACTATTGTGGAGGGCCGCATCAATAGGATGAGCTCAATATTACTCAGTATTTTTATTTCTTTATAAGCTTACTGTTGCGGTTCTTCACAACCATCCCAGTTTCTCACCTCATAAGACCCAGGGACTGTTGTGGAGGACCACACCAATAAACTGAACTCAGTTTTGCTCAATATTCATTTGACCTCTGTGTTATTGGTGCAGCCCTACACAACAGTCCCAGTTTCAGGTGCAGATTGGCTCCAAAAAAGAAAGAAATACTTAGGAAATAATAAAATCAAAGCAATCAATGTTTTCCAGAGACTGACAAGTAATGCGTTTGGAGAAGACAAATTAAGAGACATTTTGCTTCTAAGACTAAAAACCCTTTTTTAGATTATGGTTTTTTTTTTGTCAAAACTTGGTATTAAATTTAAGCAGGGGTATGTTACATTGGATTACAAGTTTGTAATCCAAATTACAAACTTGGATTCCTCTTAGTCTGACCTCTTTCATACTCCCTTAATCACATGAACTACACCAGCCAATCTCTCGGTAGATAACTTCAGTCCAGCCTCAGTGAGTTTGTGTTTTCGGGAAGGTAGTTAACATTTTCACCCCATCTGGCCTCGTCTGATCAGCATAAAACGCCCAAAAAAGACAATGAAAGCACCAAGTATTTTTTATTCCTGAAGAATATTACTAGGTTATAGAGAGAAGTGGTGAAAAAGAGCTTGAAGTAAGGTAGCAGAATAATTAATTTCTTCATGAATAAATATACATTTTTGGACGCTTTTGGCATAACTCGGTTCTTCTTATGTCCATGTTGATTTTTGTCCACTTTGTGCCAGTTCCCATCCCAGTGTTGGCCGTTTCCATTGCCTCAGAACGCCCATATACCATGACCTTAATGCCATGGAGTCACCAGAGACAATTTTTACTTGTGTTGACGTAACTTGGCTAACTCGATGTTGCCATGCGATCATTGGAAAAATCATGAAAAGCGCTGCAGTGCTCTACAAAGTCAAATAGCACTCACTGCAGGACTTTGAACAGGTTTGAAAGGTCAAAGGTTCTTCAGAAGAAGTTCAGATATCAAACAAACACAGCCCATAAACGACACAAAAATCACTTTCAGTAGCCACAGACAATTTGGTGGGATTGGAAATGACCTTTGAAGTATTTATTTATTTATTTTTAGTTTGACTCGTCAGGTAAATGAAGCAGCAAGACAGTAACGCAAACATGAAGTCAAACCAACACAAATATTTTTTTAAATAATATTATGCAAGCCATAAGACTGCATGCAGAGCAAACCTGAATGATTCAAAAGTATCATTTGGGTTTTACCAAACAACACAGCCTTATTTATATTCAGCACCTCCTATTCAACCTTCCAAACTCTGACATCTGATTGTGTGACCAACAGGGAGAAGAGATTATGGACTGGTGGAGTAAGTTCTATGCATCGACTGGAGAGAAAAACAAGTGTGCGACTTATCTGGAGGAAGGCTTTGACACTCTCAAGGTAAGGATGTGTGTTAAGTGCTTGTAGGAAATAAATGTTTTTTTTTTCCTTAACTAAATGTATATATCTTTCAAATGAAGCTTGCAAATAATACATATAATGTTACAATTAGATACAAGATTCTTATTAAGTTTGTCTAGTATGATATGGGAATTCATAATTTCAAACATGCAATTGGCTATATTCTTTAGGCAGCTGTGGCTCAAGTGGTAAGTTAATTTAAAGCATTAATTGTATCCATCTTTTACTGGTCCAGCCCTTTGCAGCAGCCCTACTTTTTCCATTTGATCCATGAGAAAATTAACCACCTAACCCTTTATTAACCTCTTAGCACCCAGGGGTGGACAATTCGTTTTCCCAAGAGAAAATGGGACAGTTGTGGAGGGCTGCTTAATCAGTTAATAAATCTGAAATAACATTAGATTATTCTGACTCACATTTGACAAAATGTAAAACTTCAAAGTTCCAGCTGTCTGGAGCATGAACCAACACCAATAATGTAACAGCTTGTAAGATAGCATTGGTTTAGTACTAAATTTAGTTTAAATGGGGAGGCTGATGGTGAGAGAAGTGTGTCTTCTTTATTCCTACAAGGCATATCTGAAGTTATTTTGAAGCAGATGTATGTAAATGAATTCGTTGAGCCATTGGTCAGCAGAACTCTACCAAATCTGATAAAACCTTTGCACAAGGTTATGGTTTCACTTATGACTCAGTGTGCCAGCATGTTCAGTGTCTTTGGCTCATCCCACCAGAGCACTAAGCAAATCATGTTATGGATACTGCTAAATTAGTACAATTATAAGTGCACTTACCTGAATATTTTTTGTATACACCTGCTGTCACAGAGTTTAAACTTTTTTCTAACCTCTGCTTTGTCAATGCATCAGTGCAACAACACTCCTGTAGCTTTTGGGCAGCTGTGGCTCAGGTGGTAGGTTAATGTAAAGGGTTAACGTGAAGTGCAGGCCATTTATCATCTATGAAGGACTATGGAATACAACATTTTTTCCATATGGGTAAGAGAGATGATCCAAATACAGGACACTGCAGACTGAATATTAAGCAACAGGCAAGCCTTTAATGCAAACTATCAAAGAAAACTATCCTTCAAAGTTAAAAAGTAAAACAATAAATAAGTAAATAACAGGAGATAATCAAAAGTCAAATACAAAATAGCCAAAAACAGTCAAAGGAAAAAAGAACCCAAGGAACATGACAAATTAAAAAATGTAATTGTTTCATTGTTTCTTTGGGGCTGCTTTCATGAGTAAATAATTTTATGCGACATGTGCATCTTGTAAAACTGCACTACATACTATTACTATTTGAGGAAATATGTAAGTTCTTGTGATATCTTTGTATTTCTATAATAGTATGAAATTTATGAACACATTCCCCATTTTTCCCTGTTAAGGCATATGTTAACTCACATTCCACAAAGTTTACTTATTGTATATGGTGTGGTTTCCTGGCCTTCATAAATAAAAGATTAATAGACGCTAAAAGGTAATTGTCAGCTTTGAGCTGAAAGGTTTCCAGCTATTATTTTTATGATTTGTGTAGTTTCAGACCAAAAATAAAGATCATGTTCAATTACAAGAGTTTACCTATTTAATTTACATAGTATTTATTGTGTTTTAATTCTTTTTCATTAGTATTGTAAGTCACATAATAATTGGAAAAGTGTTGTACATTGTTTTGGGGTTTTGTATTTCTTCTGTTGACGCTTTTGTCATAAAAATAACCCTGACGTGCATTGTGGGGGGAAAGACAGTTTTATTCAGTGGTAATCTGACAGTATCTTCCAAAATGCTTATTTAACATCTCCATCAATGTGCATGTACACTGTCACTAAATAAATAGACACTTTTTTTTTGTTTTATTTCTAGGGGAACAGTTTTTTGGCACTGGGAAAGTACCCCTTAATGAACCACCATTATACTTTAGACCCTTGATATTTACTTTGCAGTTTGTGTCTTGCAGACATGAACTGCGAAACTTAATGTAAATGCACAAAGTGGACCTTTCATCTTACAAAGCAACAAATGTATTAGATTGCCTTATTAGATCTTTTTAGAAACAATAAAACATAATTTAGTTGAAATCTGCCAAAACCTGATATTATTTAATATGCAACTAACAAATCATGATTTTATATCCAAATGTGAGCTGGCACACTAGACTTCTCTGAGAAGCTTAACATTCAAGATGCAAGTAAATAACTGCACTTGGGTATTTTAATCAAAAAACATTGATGTGCATTATTAACAATATAATTTTGATGAAAGAGCATTTGTATATTGGTGGATTATTTACTGAAGAAACTTTGTAAAAATGTATTTATTTTAATTATTAGTACTGTTTAGGGCAGCTCTGGCATAAACCTTATTCTGGGTGGTGGTTTAATAAATTTGTTAGCCACTGTATATCAGCTCAACACAGTGGAAGCAAAGGAATATACATTGAAGAAAAGAACGTGTTGGAATTACGTAATTCAATATAGATGTTGGTTGCACACAGATGTTTTTAACTCAATTGTTCAACTTGAACAATTGAGTTAAATTAACACTTAACTTTAAACCATAAAGCAATTGCGTTAAATACACCTAAGATGCTTACATAAATCCAAGAGATGGCCCGTGTCCTTTTTTCAGTGTGTGCGTATATGCTTTTAATTTACCCGAAATAAACAGAGCAATAAAATATTGCATCTTGAGATGTAAAAGTGAAAGACTACACCATTTCTATCTGGGGACACTGGCTTTCGGAAATGTGCTCATAGTTAGCTTGGAGTCCCAACAATTGATGTGTAATTCATGTACCTTGGACTTGTATGGACAGAAATTGACTTTTACCATACCCTTATTTCTGAGAGTATAATAGGGTAAAGGTAACAGTAGCAGAAAGAATAAAAAACTGAGAAAGTAATAAGAAAACATGAAAAAGATGGAGACGCCTTTAGCCTTTGTTCCTTTTTCTTAAAACCCGTTCATAGCCCTAAACCTCACCATTTAAATCATTTATCTGCCCTAATGCCAGTTCCCTCTGTCAGTCTGTCATTCCCCTCCCCCTCTCTTCTCATGCTCCATCATCAAAAGTCTCGGCATCGTGACATTCTGTCTGTTTCCCTAACTTCTTCATCCATGACTCATCCATGTTGAATTTGCTTTGGGAACACCACAGTGGGAGAGATTCAGGGAAAAGGCCGTGCTCTGATGTTGGCGACTCCAAAATGAGCCGTCGTCAATGTTTGTCTGTAGTCTGGTCCTTTAAGAGTCTGCCGCCATCCCAGGAGCAACCCTCGATCGCCCACGCTCTGTTCAACCCTTATCCCGTTTCTCTTGGCCCAAACGGCGACCTTTCCTTCCACCGGGATTCAAAGCACACGTCAGTCTCTTGTCTGATTCCCAAACAAATGACTAATCATGTCAGAATGTTGCCTTTTTTATTACTCTTTAATTAGAGCTCTAACCTCTGCCTTGAAAGCCCTTTCACATCATTACAGCAATAACAACAGGTTTTCTGCATGTACCCTGACATACATGTTGTACAAAGTCAAAATCAAGGACTTAAAAGTAAAATATTTGTAATTAATAGGCTTTTGAATGTATTTATTAATATTATTAAATCACATAGCAACACAGTTGGTCATGAATCTAATGAAAAAACATTTAAAAATAGGTTTTAACATCCAGAGATTTTCCATAAAAGCCATGCTATATATGCTGTAATGTCAAATAATATTTCTTTGCCTCTTTCTTTATATGAAGCCATTAAAGTAGAGCTCAAACTAAATGGCACAGTAGAGAACAATTACATCTTGCCCAATAGTCATTGACCCTTGAAAGACTCTTTCCATTTTTCTAGTGGTTGTATTTTTTTCAGTCAGGAGCCTATTAAATGGTTTCACCCTGGCCGATGGAAACACATCTAAGTCACCTCTGAGTTTTTGCGACATTTCAAAACTTTGCTCAAAATTCAGTTGACAGTTGGATGGAAACTAGTGAAATGACCAGTGAGCCACTGATTCCATCATCACTTTGCCTCACTTTCACCCTTTCACCGACCAGCTCAGTGCCAACACCTCCTTTTGATTTACTCCCCCCCACCCCCCTCCGCTTTTCTCCCACTCTGTTTCCTTTATGTCTTTGACAAGTCCTTTATTCAGATCTGCTACTGTTACAGGGAAATTAGCTGCTGTTTCCAACCTTTTTCAACCTCTTTTTCTGATTTCCTCTGACCTTTCACTGTCTTTGGGTAGCAACTGTCAGCAGACACAGTTTCCAGCCCTTGCTCTGACCTGAGGAAAATTTGCTTACTTTTCTTCTCAGCCTTGGCTTTGTGCTCCCCTCATTTTGTCACCTTTCTTTTTTCTGTTTCCATCTCCGCTGCTGCAAAAACTTTTTCGGTTACATCACCAATTTAGCACACTGGTGTGGCACTCATATGAAGGTGGACAAGAAAATGACGATCGAAAAGGGCTGAATATTTGAGAACAAGGGAAAAGAGAGACTTTGCTAAAAAAAAAAAATAATAATAATAATCTGGCATAAAATGGGAGAATAAAATTAATTGTCTGGAAGAGTAATGCAATCCACTAGAGAATAAGTAAATACCACAAAGATTTTCTTCATCAGAATGAAAGAAAATGTTCACTGCATGTATTATTGTAGGGTCTTTACCTTACAATATGAAGCGCCTTGAGCCAACTGTTGTTGTGATTTGGTGCTATATAAATAACATGGAATTATATTGAACTTCAGTGTGGCCAGTTCCCCGCTATCACTATAAAAAAGTCTAAATTAAAAAGACCATTTTTTTTCTTTTTTAAAATATATGTTTTTATCATCATATTGTACGAGACTCCTCAGACCAGACAATTTCCTTCCAATCTTCTAGTGTCCAGTTTTGACAATAGAAGCTTGTGTGAATTGTAGCTTCCGTTTCCTGTTCTTAGCTAACATAAGTGACACTCGGTATGGTCTTCTGCTACTGTAGCCAATCTTCTTGTGCATTAAGAGATACTATTTTGCAAATCTTCATTTGCAAAATAGAAAAAACCCTGGTGATTATTTGTGTTACAGCTCAAAGCAGTCCAGCTGTTCTCCTCTGACCTCTGGTATCAGTGAGGCATTTTTACCCCTAGAAGTGCCGCTGACTGCATGTTTTCTCTTTTTCCTGACCACTCTCCATTTGGTCATCCTAGTAGATCAGCAGTTTCTGAAATACTCAGACCAGCCTGTCTGTCACCAATTACCATGTGACATTCAAAATCATTTAAATCAGCTTCATTTTGATGATACGTTTGAAGTACAGCTAAATGCATGGGTTTGCTGTCAGACAAAGCGTCCTTTGGCTTTGCCACTATGATGCTTCAGCTGCAACAGTGTTTGAATAAAATAAGTTTGAAAACACCAAAAAGTTCACATAAAACTTACTTTATATTATCGGGCTAAATACATGGTTTAAACATGATGAAGACAAAGGCTGTGTTAGATAGACATAATAGCAATATGCTCTGTCAACACGCAATGATTAGCACAAAGATAATGCTATGCTTTGCTAGCAATGCTAACATCAAAGCTAATATTTCTCCATATACTATTTTACAACTGTAATAATCTGTGTAGAGTTGCATGTATTTTGTGTTTCCTACCATTTTGTAAGATTTATTAGCTCCAGTTTCAGCAACGCAGACATCTTTGAACTTAAACTTAAAAAGGCAGGAGGCATGGCACAGTCAGGACAGTGTTAATGCTCTGGTTTGAAACATGCAAACAAATGACACTAAGGCTACGTGCACACTAATGCGTTTTTGTTTAAAAACGCATCATTTTCTCTCCGTCTTGGCCTCTCGTCCACACCGACGAACTATTCATGATTTCAACAATTTGGTAAACTAAGTCATAAAACAGCTTTGACTGGTGACATTCAGGAACAAGAGCTGTGATTGCCACTGTGGTTTCTAGTGGGTGCTGTTGTCTTACATCAGCCTTTACCTCATCTCCTAATTTTTCCATTTTACCTTCTTTGTACTGTCCTTTTCAATCCACACAGTGATGTTCTCTCAAACCTTGGGCTTACTCCTCTGCTTCCACACTCTGACCACTCATTTCACATCTTTGCTTCTGCCCTGCAACAGACAGCAGAACTGGTTAGTTTTGCTTCTGTCACAAAGACACCGCTGTTACCACCCTTGTTATGACTTCGCCTGTCTCTTGGCGTCTCCTTTCCCACCGCCTTCCATCTCCCTTGGTATTGGGTGCATTTCCAAACTTGTCTTTCTCTGTTGAGAACAAGCCAGCTATTTCTTAGTCAGAACCAATGGCTTTTTGAGTCTCTGCTTCATGGTAGATGTCAGTACAAGTTCAAAGTGTTATTTTGAGCCTTTTTAAAAGAAAGAAAAATAAAATGCAAACTGTTAACTGGTGAATTTGAGAAGGTGACCTTTAACGTTTTGATCGAGAAAGGTTTGCTATTTTCTGTCTTTTTTTTCATGTAAGGTCAATTTAGCTAAACTTTATATCAAAAATGTAATTTTTAAGTACATTTTCTATAAGTGATATGATTTAATCATATCGTGGTTTAATCAGCAAGGTATCTGTTTAGTACCTGTGTGTATCCTATACATTATTAACTGTATATGCTTTGCCAGAGCCTTTTTCTCCACGCTCTGCCTTGCCCTTTTGGGTTTGGTGTTGAAGTACTGAAATGAATCGCTGTTTCCAGACCTTTCATTCATTTACATCACCCCCGTCGTCGGTATGTTTCCACAGTTCCTGCCCCCATTCCTGCTTTTCCAACTCTTTCACCTCTCTCCTTTCACAGCATTAACCGTACACCCTTCATTTCATCCAACACAACCCCCTTGTTTCTCCTCATTTCCTAACAATCCTCTTTCCTCCCCTTCCCAGTTTAATAACAAAGTAAATGGAAAGCATCTCATTGCTTTCACAACCTTTCTCCTCCCTCTTTCAATTCATTTTGAAAAAGTGCTTGCAAGACCACTGTCTTAGTTTCTGCATAACTTGAAAAAACATTTGCAAGAAAGAAACAACAGCCTTTTGTTTAACAACAATCTTCCAATAATGAGATTTGGGAGTGCACATGTTCCCCCAGCAACAGGTTGTTATCACAGGGTCACTGGCTGGTCTGTTGGACTGCGTAAGTGGAGACTTTAGCAAGCATTTCACCAGCAAATCCCATTAACATCCAACAGCCACTCGCAACTGGTTGGGGAATATGTGTTTTTCCCTCACAGATGGTTGCCAGATGGTCACAGATCAGTCTCTGTGCCTGTGTGACTGGAGCTCATTTCAGTCTATCCTACTTTTTCATCGTAATTGTTACAGATGCGAAATTTCAAACACAAAATTGACTGGTGTCACAACCTGTAGCTGGTGACAAATATGAGATTTCAATTGGCTGCCTCTTTCACATACTAGATTGTGACTTTCCAGAACTTGATAAGCTGAAGAAAGTCAATGAATTTGACTGAGTTAGTGAAGTAGAAAATCATCACTAATGAAAACAAATTAATCTAGTCGTGCTTTGGACCCATTGAATTCTCACACATGTATCTAATGTGAAAAAAAAAACTTGATAAACTTGATAATGTCTTAAAAACTGAACATGAATTAGATGTAAACACCACTGTTATTCTTATATATTGATGGGCTCTTTAGCTTTGCATGATTCACAGCTTAAAATAAGCCTTGTGTATCTTTTACTGGACCTCAATTCATCCATGTTTGGTTTCTCCCCATTTTGACCAACTTTATTGTGATTGGCTGCCCCTCATAAAAGGCTTGAACATCAGGTGGTCTCCTCTGTGGACACTTTGCGAGGCAGTGGACTTCAGTGAAGTATAACAGGAATGATTACTCAGCCGTGGTGCCTCCAACTGCCTGTGTCCTTGTCTGCAACAGAGTATAATTGAGGCCTTGGGGATATCCCCTCTCTATGACATCATGCAGATCCAAGACTTGGAAAACCTCAGTCTGAAGGCTGAGCTTTTGGCTCACAGGGATTACTTTTACATACTCTGACCTCATTATTTGAAATTTTAAACATGTTGATTGCGACAGATCCAAAAAGCATTTTCTTTCTCATTCTCTGCGTTTACATTCACAGCCCTTCTACTTCTTTCTCTTTGTCTAGTCACCAATTTTCATTGGCTCTGATGTTTTCATGTTCACTTCTCTAAATAGTAAGCATATGATGTGTCCTCCTTCCATACCCCAAGCGTCTCTTCCTCTTATTCCTTTCTGAGTCTTCTGTAATTTAAAATATGTCTTTCATTCTGTCATCTCCACATCTTGTTGCGCTGTGGACTTTCATCCATCTCTGACCCTCTTTTACACTCTCTTAAATGTCTTTTTTTTTTTTTACTCCTACCTCCTTATTCTGTTTTTCCTCTTTCTCTTTTTTTTTTGCCCCAAACTTATCTATTTCTTTGTAATTTGTGAGTCAGCTATTAAAATAGACCTGTTTTAGGGCTAAATAAACTCCTATCCCGCTCTGCTCTTCCTCCTCAGGTGTATGACCGGGAGCTGGAGAAGATCGAGGATTTTAAAGGGCTCTCTGATTTCTGCCAAACATTCAAACTGTACAGAGGAAAGACTCAAGATGAAGGAGAAGATCCCTCAGTGGTGGGAGAGTTCAAGGTAAATGCAATGTTTAAAAGTTGTTCGGTCGAGTCTCACTATTTGCCATTTTCTTCTAGTTTCCACATTGCAAGTTGTTGCAGCCTGATGTGAAGTTACGTATCACGAACATATCACATGCTAAATTATGCCTAGAGCTTATCTCGATTCATTCATCTTTGTCGGTACTTATTAATTTAAAAGCTTCCTTTACACCACTTGACATCTACTTCTTTAACTCACAATCCCTCCACCCCTCTCTCTTATGAACCAGGGCATGTTTAAGATCTACCCCCTGCCAGATGACCCCGGTGCCCCTGTTCCCCCAAGGCAGTTCAGAAAGCTGCCTCCCAACGGCATCGAGGAGTGCTTGGTCCGAGTCTACATCATCCAGGCTCATGGACTCCAGCCCAAAGACCCCAATGGGAAGGTATAAGGGGAGAAAGGGAGAGAAATGTAGAAGAGGATGGCTAGAAAATGTAACCAGAATTAGGTACTCATGGTTAAGATACTCATTAAGGTCAAGGAAAAGATTTGTACCAAGGAGGGTATAAGTGATACCAAGTAAATGGAAGATGACATGAGTTAACAGAAAGCTTGTTGTTTTCAGTGTGACCCGTATGTGAAGATCACGCTGGGGAAGAAGTCAGTCAACGACCATGAAAACTACATCCCCTGTACACTGGACCCAGTCTTTGGAAAGTATGTACACTAATGCCCCTTTGGTCTGTCCCTCTTTCCCCCCTTTCTGTCTATCTGTGCCTAAAACCAAAAGTCTGGACTTCCCCGATCTTGCCGACTCGGAGGCGATCCACAGACTTTCAGTCTCTGGTCTAGAGGCAGGCTTCCTTAAACTTCACTCCTCTATCCTCTGTTATTCCATGTAAACCAGCACACCCTGGCACATATTTCATATCACTTGACATTTTCAGTGCCAAAAACCACAATGGTTCACGGGGAACTGAATACCTACCCATGGGTTCCTGTTAATTGATGAATTGTTTTATATCGAACGTCTTAATATCAATAAAGTGTTAAAAAACAAAATACAGAATAGAAAATATACCATGAGAAACTATTTATTACACAATTTACACAAAAAGGGGTAGGATGAAGTGTACACATGTTGCACTGTTGTCACGTATCATGTATAAAGGTCCCAATCTGTCCCCAAGTTAAAAGGATGTGGATTCAGCCTGTATCTAACTGTGCCACAAATCTTTGTGTATGTGTAGAGGGATGAAGGTTGTATGTCCCGGCTGATTCCTAGTTTGGAAAAAATAATAATAATTGAGGATGCAGTACAAAGACTAACTTTTAAATGTTATTCTTTAACTAAACTGAAGTTTAAATTTTGCATTTGTTTATATTCTGATTATGCTCATTTCCACATCCTCATGTTTATTCTTGAGCTCTACTAGAGTCGCTTTGCAAACTTCAAATATTTGTTAATCTTATATTAGGACTTGTTCATCTGTCTGTTTACCTCTAGCTGTTTTACTGCCCTTCCTTTTAAGGCCACCTCCTTGTTAAGCTAAATTTCCTGTGATTGGATGTCCTTTACAAACAGAAGGTTTGGGTGGGGCTATTGTGCTCACAGACAGAGCAGGTTCCCTCTAATGACTACATCCACTCTGACACCATACAGAGCCTACGAGCAGACAAAAACTGCCTGAAACCTGAGCATTGTGCTCACAGGGATTACTTATACATATACAGAATGTATTATTTGAACCTTTGCTCATTTGCCATGTTTAATATCAACTTCAACCATCATATACATAAGCATAATTAAAAGTTATTTGAAAAAAAAGTAATCAATTGGTGGTCGATAAAGCAAATAGACTTTTTTTGGAGACTAATAAAACCAGCGGAGTATGAGACATCATCAGCAGGTGGCCTCTTTGCTTAGTTGGTAATCCAGCTCTGGTGATTGCTGCATAAATTTAGCATGAAGCAGTGTTATAGAGAACTTTTGTATAATTTTATTCAAGCTTCTCTCTATCTTTTTTAGAGCTAATAAAATAAAATGACTTTAAAAGAAGCTGACAAAATGAAACTACAGAGGGTACAATAATAAAACATGGATTCTTAAAATTATTAAAAGAAAATCATTTGTAAAATGTTCATAAAACAAAAAAATCTTGATTTAAAAAAACCCAACTAACTATCCTCTAACTATTCTATTCCACTTATCCTTATTCAGTTTCACAGTGGGCAGGAGCCTATCCCACCTACAATAGGGCGAGAGGCGGGGTACACACTGGTCAGGTCGCCAGTCTGACCCAGTTCTAACACAGACCTACAACCATTCAAACCTATGGGCAATGTAGAATAACCATTTAACCTAACCCCACTAAGTGCATGTCTTTGGACTGTGAGAGTACCCAGAGAAACCAGACAGACACAGGGACAGCTCTGCAAACTCATCACAGAAAGGACCCAGCCAAATAACTCAGACCTTCTTCATTGTGTAGCAACAGTGTTAACCACCATGCTGCTGTTCTGATTTTTTTTTTTTTTTTAGAAATCTCTTTATCTGCCTGCTACATGAGCCTTTTTCTTAATGCACTGGAAACTGAAGTCAGGGCAGCTTCAGTGCAGCTTTTCCTTTTCAAATGTATTGTCTTACATGATGATGATGATGATCCAGTCTAAGTGTAAAGTGTGCGTGTTAGTCCCCATAGGGAAATAGTTCCTCTGCATTTAACCCATTCACCCAGTGAAGCAGTGGGCAGCCACCAATGCAGCGCCTGGGGAGCAGTGTGTAGGGACGGTACCTTGCTCAGGGGTACCTCAGGGTAGCCGTTCAGTGGAGTCGAACCCCCGACCTTCTGATCATGGGGCCGCCACTCTACCTACTGAGCTATCCCTGCCCCAGTCTAAATACATGACTCAGAATTATTTCCATCAGCACACATACTGAATTCACTCTATGTCACTCTTTCGTATGCTTGCTACTCTATTTTGTGTCCTTCGCCCTTATGTGTGTTTTCTTGCCAGTAGGGGTCACTACACACAAACCAATCAGAGCACCAGACCACAGTAGAGCAGAAACTTGGTGCACATCAGAGCTCCGACTGCTGGCTGTAAACTGCTCTCAGTCAGTATGACAAGTCAGTGCACACCAGAGTTCTGCTAAAATGTCTTTCCATAGACTCATGAAGACAGCAACAGGGGGATAGGCTTGACAAATGTCCTAGGAGACCAGCACACATTACTCGTCACAGGAGTGAAACTTAAGAAGTTCCTTCAAGTGGACGTGCAGATTTATGCTCCTTTTCCAGGAGGTTTTATCTGACATTGCATGTTAGGACATAATTTTGGCCTTAAAAACCACAAAAATTGTATCTGCATTTCAATCACTTCTACATGCATTTAAAATGCGATCACAATTCCTGTCATTGATGTGGTCACACGAACGCGTGAGAGGCCACTGGAAAGCTCCTAATGCCTGAACCAAAGCTGAAAATCCTTTTCTGCTTTCCTTTTCTACAGGATGTTTGAGCTCACATGTTCTCTCCCACTGGAAAAGGACCTTCGCGTGATGCTGTACGACCACGACATGCTCACCAAAGACGAGAAGATCGGCGAGACGGTGATTGACCTGGAGAACCGCTTCCTGTCCAAATATGGAGCCATGTGTGGCCTGCCACAGTCATATCATGTGTGAGGAGACATTTTTTTCTGTTTATTAAGCTTAAACTGAATTTCAATTAAACTGATAAAATTAGACCCTGAACTGTTCCAGACGTCACCCAACAGAAATGGATGTGAGAACAAAACCTTTTTTTGTGACAATGATTATAGACAGATATAACAAAATAAATAAAAGTTTATTTATATTATTAGACGCTATTTGTCTCTCACCTGTTAGATCTGGAGTAAACCAGTGGCGAGACCAGCTGACACCCACGCAGCTGCTATACAGATTCTGTGAGAGAAGAAATCTGCGGAAGCCAGTCTATGAAGACGAAGCGGTCCGCTTCAAAGGAGAACGATACATCGCTGCCGACCTCGGTGAGTGACCATTCCTCACAATTCAACTGAAGTATATAAACATGTGCAATAATAAATCTATACAGTTCGTTATATTGATACATTTACTGTATATAGATATGAAATACTTGAGCTGTACATTGATCAGGCATAAAGTTTAGAGCACTGTCACTGAATCAGAGCATCTCCAAACCTCCCGCTATTATGGGATGTTGCCAGTCTGCAGTGGTCAGTTTCTATTAGAAGTGGTCCAAGGAAGGAACGGTGGTGGACCAGCAAAAGGGTCATGGTGGCCAAAGCTCACTGATGCACATGGGCAGCAAAGACCGGCCCGTGTGGTCTGATCCAACAGACGAGCTGCTGTAGCTCGAACTGCTAAAAATGTCAATGCTTGTTCTGATAGAAAGGTGTCAGAATACAGAGAGAGTCACAGTTTGTTGTGTTTGTGGCTACATAGCTGCAGGACAGTGAGAGTGCTCATGCTGACTCCTGTCCACCACCGAAAGCACCAACAGTGAATCAGAACGGGACCACAGAACAATGGAAGATGGTGGCCTAGTCTGATGAATCATGTTTTCCGGGTTTGCGTGTTGCTCACTTGGGGAACACCTGGCACCAGGATGCACACAAGCCCACCGAGATAATGTGATGCTCTGTGGAATGTTCTGCTGGCAAACCCTGGATCCTACCATCCATGTGGATGGTGCTTTGTCACATAACACCTACTTAAGCATTGTTGCAGATCATATATTCACCTTGCACAGGGACTCTATTACCACCTCCAAACCCCTTTTTGCCATAGTCCATATTGTTGTTTTTGAGATCTTTTAGCTGACTTCACTTTGTCTAATATAAAAATTTGGTTGATGAAGTATTTAAGTTAAGAAATGAGGACTGGGGCAAATACTGCATAACACAAAGAAGAGCAGTAGTTTACAACCTTACAGCAGTGAGTGGGAGCAGAGGCAGAGCAGAAGACGTGAAGGTCTCACTTTCAGTTTCACTGTCAAATGATGGCTAAATGCCTAAATAAATAAACAAATCAGGGATGCCGTCATGAAAAATGTAAGAAATCTGATTTGAGAACAGTAAAACATTTTTAAATGAGTAAAAGGACTCCACAGATCAGATATTAAATGGCGTTCTACCAGCTTTGGTGGACATGTCTCGGTCTTAGCAGCTGTTATGCTGTTTGTGTTTTGATTAGAGCGTCGCCGGCTCCGCCAAACACAAACACACTTTTCACACAGCTGATTAAGTTGCTTACCAAAAATACAAACCGCAGATTTGTACCGTCCACATATTCACGTATGCTCAGTGCCCCTTAAGTACATTTACAGCAAGTAAATCAGTCTGCACTGTATTCCCACTGCACCCATATCCCCCTCGCTCTCTTCTTTTTCTTCCTTTATTTGTGCTTTTCTTCCTCCTTTCTATTCTCTGCTTTTCTTTCTTTATCTTTTCTGTTCTTCTTTCAGTTTGACCCCATGATTCTGCTCTTCACAGCATCCATCACTCCGTCTACATCGCCCTCATTTTCTGTCTTGTTGTTTTCTTGTTTTTCCCTATCCTTTTACCTCCTTGTCACAGTCCTCTTTTCTTTTCTCTCACTCTCATCATTATCTCAAACTTTCTGGCACCTTAATTTCTTTCTCTGTCTCTGATGTTTTCCTTCTTACGTGTTCTTTTCCACCATCCCCTCTCCATATTTGTTGGGATTTACATTATTCTTGGGTTGATATTGTTCATTTTCTCTTTTCTAGTCTAGTTTCAAAGCACATGTTTCCACATGTGCAGATCAGTTTATAAAAATAAAATTAAACCTGATTGGAGCCATCGCCCGTTTCAGGCTCTCCTCGCTCCTTCAATATCCAAGTCAGACCATTTTACCATGGGCATTCAATTTGAGTAACATTCTGTGCCAAACTGACCCATGTTGTGATCACTGGCAATTTTTTGCATGTTTCATTGGAAAAGTTCAGAGTGTTCAAGCCTGAAGGCATTATAAATGGTAAATGGACTGAATCCTATATTCTGCTTTTCTACTTTGAGCCTCATTCATCCATACAAGCTCTTTTTTTCTACACGTAAGTGCTTTTTATCTGACATTCACACTTCAATGAATACAACCCAGGGTTCAGTATCTTTCCCAAGGCATGCAAACTGGAGCAGCCAAGAATCGAACCACCATCTTTCCAATTAGTAGATAACCTGAGGTACAGTCACCCCCAACAGGCACCAGCAGGTCAGGAGTGAAACCAGGAGCACGTTTATAAGTAAGTAAAGTAAAATTTTATTTATATAGCACCTTTCTAGATAAAAAGATCACAAAGTGCTTCTCACAGGGATGACAAAGTATAAAACAAAAACAGACAAAAGTTAACAAAATGTAATTCTAAAAAGATGTGTTTTTAGTTGTTTTTAAAAAAAAGAACGACTGAGTCCACAGATCTTAAGCTCAGTGGGAGAAAGTCCCACAGTCTCGGGGCCACAGTGGCAAAAGCTCTGTCTCCCTTAGTAGTTTGTAGCTTTATCAGACATCCACAGGGTCAATCACAGCACGCTGTGATTAAGTCTCCCCTCAGGGCTAACAGGGAAGTGTACAGTAGCATCCTGAGGTGTCTAAGGAAGAACTTACCTTAACAGTTACCTGAACTAACACTGTGAGTCAATGTGATCTCAACATTTGGTTTCTTGGAAAAAAAAAAAACTTTCTCAAATGAATCGCACCTTACATTTAATATCATCATCTTTCTTCTCGGTTTTTGCCTTTTATCCTCCTCCCCATCATTTGCTCCCCTTCTATCCTTTCGTACTTTCTCCTTGCTCTTCTACTTCTTTGCTTCCCCCGTTCAATTTTTCCAACATTTCACTCCTTCTACTCACTTTCTTTTGATGCTTTCTCACCCTCATCACCCCCTCCTTCCCTGCCCAATGCCTCAGTTTTACCCTCCTCCTCTGCCACTAAAAAAATGGAGGTGTAGAGAAGAAAAAGGAGGTGGGGGAGTGAAACCGCAGGACCACCTGAAGAGTGGAGTGATGAGATAAATATTCAAGATTCATTATCATCCCTGTGTGCACACAAAGCCGACCCACACATATGTTCCATGCAGGCTGCTACGGTGCGGGGGTCACGCTTGTCGTTTTTTTTTGGGGGGGGGTGATTTATGGTACGTGTGTGTGCGTTCTTGTGTGGACGAGCCAACATCAACATCATGGTCGTCTCTCGGTTGGTGAGGAGCGCTGCCGCAGCGTTTTCTTTCCACAGTTGCCGCGGTTACTGTGCGTCAGCTTGCTGTCCATCAAACGGGGCTGCTAATTGGCCAAAAGGCCACGATCCTCATCCTCCCCTCGTGAGTTTGGCTTTTCTTCACTCTCTCCACCTCTTCGTCACATTCGTTTGTTTTTTCTTTCTTCTCTTTGTTTCTTTTATTCACCTTCTGTCTTGAGTTTCTGCTCTTCTTCCATCCTTTGTGCCTCTCTACTTTTTGCTCTCCATCCTCTTTATTTCGGTTGTATTTTTCTTCCTTTTAGTTTTAATATGAATTGCTTCTCTTGTTCTTTTTTCTGTGGGTTTGTTGTCTCAGAAGTCAAATTAAATATCCTACCTCTTTTAGCTTTTTATCTTTCTTATCCACCTCGTCTCATCCCTCCTCTGTGCTTTTGCCTAGTCTCGTCCTTCTGCTTTGCTCCTCTTTCATTTTCCTCTGCTCTCATCTTCACATCTCCCCTCCTCTCCTCTGCCTCCTCAGTCTTTCCTTCCTCTCCTCTTACAGCCGAGGTGACTCCAAGTTTACAGTCATAAACTTTTGACGTTAGCTTGATATTTTCATTTTGCTTGGAAGCCGTGAAGATTTTCCTCATTTGGTTGTGATGCAGAGAGAACAACCAATGCGTTAGAGTGTGTTAGTGTCTCACTAAGTGTGTATGTGCGTATGAATAATGAATTATTCCTAAGTGACCTGCTTGCTTCCCAGTTTGCCCAGTATTCTGGATTTCCATTCTCCACTCTTGAGTGGCCCGGCCCTGTACTTAAACCCTAATCTCTGCGTGTGTGTGTGTCTGTGTGTGTGTGTGTGTGTGTGTGTGTGTCTGTGTCATGTTTTCAGAGGACAAAAATGTGTCCAAACGTCATCTTGGCCCAATTAAGGAGCGACTGTCCCTTCACATCTTGAGGAAACTGGGATTGGTACCCGAACATGTGGAAACCAGACCACTCTACAGCCCGCTCCAACCTGACATAGAACAGGTAGCACGCACACACACAATCCTGCACTTGTGTGTGTGCTTAAGTTCTTCTCAGTTCCATCCTTTCGCGCTTTTTTTCCCAAAGCATTTTCTTACCTTTTGTTTGCTTGTCGGTGCTCTCTGTCAGGGGCGTCTGATGATGTGGGTTGACCTCTTCCCCAAGTCTCTGGGACCACCTGGACCGCCGTTCAACATCACGCCACGAAAGGCCAAAAAGTAGGAACACAAACACACAAATATGTCAAGAAAGGCAAATCCATTTCCCGTTCTGACAACCAAAACAAGTCAGTCAGTATCTGAGGTAATTGAATCTTTTTTTCAGGTTCTTCCTGCGTTGCATCATCTGGAACACCAGTGATGTCATCCTGGATGATGTCAGCATCAGCGGGGAGAAGATGAGCGACATTTATGTCAAAGGGTAAGAGGAGCAAATTTAACTTCAAAATAAAGCTAAATAAACTGGGTGAGGGTGACAATAACTGATTCTGTCTTTCAGCTGGCTCGACGGACATGAACACAACAAGCAGAAGACAGACGTCCACTACCGCTCTCTGGGAGGAGAGGGGAACTTCAACTACAGATTCCTGTTTCCCTTCAACTACTTACCAGCAGAGCAACTGTGCGTCGTCGACAAAAAGGTAACAACGAGCCCAAATACAGCAAAGGACCCAGTGTTTGGTTTGAATAAATTAGACCCACTGGGACATAAAATCCACTGTGGTGAGGCTGTGATTTCATGTCATCGTCATGATCTTTAAGACTAAATTTAGCAATCACTTGACAATAATTTATTATGCTGCATATGCGGTTTAGAAACCAACGAAGAGACGAGTGTTGAAAAGTTTGAAAGAAAGGTGTTCTGGGAATACTTACACTGGGCTTTGAAAGTTGTGTTTGGACACTGATACAATTAGGCTACCAATCTACATTTTCCCCTTCAATAAGTGGTGAGTAACTAATGCACTTTCTGTGAACTAACCTTTCAAGTAAATGTGAGGATTCCCATTTGGAAATGCCATCTATCCAGCTTGTTGTAACTTCGCCAGGGTATGATTTTAGCATCTCATTTCTCATTTATTTATTTATTTCACACTTGGTACAACAGATCAAACAAACCAACCACACTTTCTATCAATAAAGCACTACAACCATGTGTGAAAAGGAGCAGGAAGAAGAAAATATTCTTATTAAACCCTGCCCCCTATCTACAATCCAACTTATATTACAAGTGGGCACCAAAAATCAGGAAACAAACTAATATTAACATTTCTCTCCGGTCCTAACCCAAACTAAACAACAAATTTACAATACTAATGTCAGCATCTGACCACCAAAGTAAAGGAAATGCAGGGACGAGCTACCCCTCAGTAGTTAAAGCACATGTACGTCATCACCTCTGTCACAGCGCACCACACAAGTAGATTAAAAACCACAGAGAAGTCAGAATATTAGGATACTTTAACTTAAAACCGAGAAAGTTCTGAGTGACCTGATGACATTTTTAAGAGTAGTGTTGTTGCTACTATGCTAACTAATCTATGCTTCAATAACATTTGAAATTAATACTATTCCTGAAAATCATCCTGGAGCACAGATATTCCTGACATGCTTGAAGTTTTGAACATCAAAACACAGGGATAATGAGGTGTTTATAGTTTGTTACAATAATGAAATATTCACAGTCATCAAGGGTTAGGGTTAAGGTGGGACATACAGAAATAATGTGCAAATTATTATAGAAAATGTATTCTATAGAGCAGCGGTCCCAAACCCCCGGCCACAGAGCGGTACCGGTCTGTGAGTCGCATGAGCATGAGCATGCAGCGTTTAAAGCGTGGAAGTACTGAAATTTACAAAATGATTCATAAAAGTTTGCAAATATGCAGAAAATGTATTGTCTGACCTGAAAATATCCTGATGAAGAAACCCCCACCTCCTCACACCCATACTCCAGCCTATGTATTGATAACATTCAGTTCCTGCAAACAGACGCACAATGTAAACTTGTTCAGTTATAATGAAAAAAAACCTCGCTACAAGCCCCTTGCCCAGTCCAAAAAACAGCCTCAAAATTAGTTGAATCTTATCACCAGTTAGTTTCTATGAGCTGGAGACATGTGGCAAAACCATCACACCCAAACATGAGCCAGTGCACAAAGTTCGGTCAGGGGGAATTTCCGAGGCGAGGTCGTCCCTCCAGAGTCCGCTAACGAATCTACTGTGGCCTTCAGTTAACAAAAATAATGATGTGACAATTTAACAAGAAAGAGTTGTGAGTTAAATGTTGTTGAATCTCTGAGACTCAACAATAACACTGAGTGAAGAGCTAAAATAACATCACTCCCGAAAACTGGAATAACAACCCGGCTGTCATTTGCTTTTCTTGGCATGAGCCGGAGGCTCTTTAGCCGCTCGCGGCCGACATGTTTTACGACGGCGTTCTCTCGCTTGCAGCAGCATCTTCAATCAGCGAGCGGCTGAACAGACGAGAGGGAGTTTTAAATGAAAAACTCCGCTGGGCGGAGAGAGCCTCAGCTCGAAAACAGAGCTGCGGCCAGAAACGGAGTTTATGAAGCCAGAAACCTCAGTGGTTGGTGATATAATCACTGAGTCACAGGAACAAATCAGCGGCGCTATCAACACTCTGCAGTCTTGCTGTGTGATGGTCGGATGGGGTGTGTGGAAGGAAAAGTCACACTTGTTGTCTTTTCCAGCTTGTCTCTTCAACCATGTCACCATGACGTCTGTTTTTCTGACTTCAGCCTTAAAATTCAGCCTTCAATTGAAATGTCGATCTATCATTCAGTTTAATGTTTAAAATGTTTAAATATACCTTTTGCGTTCCCTCACAGCGCAGTGTGATATCTGAAGTGTTCTCATTGTTTCTGACCAGAACTCCAACCCACTCAGATTGACTCGCACATAAACCAAAGGACTGAAAGTCAAGTAGTGACGGAGCTGTCAATGCACAATTCAGTGTGGTAACTGGGAATGTGATTTTTAAGCAAATTAATTAAAAAACAAAAACAGATTAGTCATTTTGGGGAGATTTCCCTGAATTTTAAGACTTTGGATCGCCGAAACCTTTGGTGCCTCACCGATCATTTGCATAATGGCAGGACAGCGGATGAAATGTAGCCTCAATAATGCTCTATGATCCAGGTAAAGAAATCCAAGAGATTTGATTCAGTTTGTCTGAACACCACACTTTCAGCAGGAGAAACATTTCCTCACTCATCCATTTGGATGTTCCAATAATATAATTTTGCTGAGTTGATATCTGTTAATAAAATAATGAACAACTAGAGAAACTAGAGACACAGGCATTATTAAGCATCACAGGCCCATTAACATCACTAACAGAGGTCATTAAAATGTTTTCCTAGCAGCAGATCAAGTATATTAGTAAGACAGCATTGCTCGCCAGTGAAAGCAAACAAATTTATCCAAACTGGAATATTCTCCATTTTTCTTCACAATCAGTGGCGTTACCTTGGCCTCCAGTAAGGCTGTGAAGGATGTTGGAATTGTTAACCAGGATATGTCTTTCAATGTCTGCAACAAATATGTGCATTTGTGCAACATCTCTAAAATTAGAGACTTATTGACTCAGAGTGATGCTGAAAAACTAGTTCATTCAGGTTAAAATACTGAAAAACCATCAGCTGATCCAAAATCCTGAAGTGAGAGTACTGACAGGGAGCAGAAAGAGAAAGCACATTGACTTTTTTTGATTGGCTCCACTGGAGACTCTTGAGCTACACCCTGTAGGCACACCAGCAGTTTGAAAATATTACCGCCCTTTGAAGCACGACTGACCAATAACATTGCTCCAGTGCTTTTGTTTTAGGTGTTTCAAATTCTTTAATTAACTATGATTTTGAAATTGATTTCCCGTGCGTACCTTGTTTGCACAGATTTTCCATATCAAACTCTTTGACAGTGTTTAAGACATTTACACACCTGTCAAATTTTGCCACTGTAAGTATAATTGTTTTGTTACTGAAACGTGACAATGCCCAAAGAACAAAGGCACACTAGCTGAATTTATTTATGCTGTATGTAGTTCAGCTCCATCATCAACTCAGGACGATGAGTCAAGGAAGTTGGAGAGAAGACAAAACGAGTTTCTGCACTTAGCACTCTGGCAACAAAATGACAAGCTGATGGCTGCTGATTGCTGCTGCTAGATACTGCAGACAGCAGTTTGACACACACACACACACACACACACACACACATATAGACGTCCCACCCTGACTTGTGACATCTGTGAAGTGATAACTTGGATGGAGTTTGTGGATGAAGTGAGCCAAGGAGCTTACAAAGCTTTAGGAGCGACACACGCACACACAGACGGTGTAGTGTGTTTACTGTAACAGGCTGGCGCTGGCGACTACCTAACCCTGGCACATGTATGTACGGACAGAGTAGAGCTGTGGAGACCTGGCTTCTGTGGTCTTGTTCCACTAACAGTAAATAAAGGTCTGTTGTTCTATTCAACTAACTGGCCTCCAAGTTGTCCCTCCAGATGCTAAGAAAAAATACAGTGGAACCCCAACTTACAAATACCCCATTTAACGTAAAATTCAAGTTACAAAGGCACTGAACAGCAATATTTCTGCCCATGTTACGGCAAAATGCTCGCGTAACGAAATCCGCTGGCTCTGATTGGCTAAGCCTACAATGCCCACAATGCCTTCCGAATCATGTGACAACCCCTTGGCTTTCGTAATTGTGCTTCGCTGTTCCACTTGAACTACGTATTGTTGTTCTAGTTAGCAATTAGCCTATAGCCTATCGTTCAGCATCGCCTCACTCAAAAGGCGCGATCGGTGCTTCGACTTGCAAAAATTTTCGACTTACGTAAGACCCTCGGGAATGAATTCATTTCGTAAGTCGGGGTTCCGCTGTATGTATCACACAACCACTTGGTGAATGGTTGTTGGAGGTTTCCTCTCTGTCGCTGGGAGAATTTGCCACCTAGTGACAGCTACGTCCAAAAAGAGGCGAGGAAGTATACAGTGCCGCACACAGAAAACATGTGTAATTTCTTCTTCTTTCCTACGGGTGACAAAAACTAAATTCAAATGTCTGCTCTCAGCTATAAAAATGTTCACGTAACATAACATGGAGGAGCAAACTATCCAAATGTATTTTTGTTTTTTCTGTAGCACACTGCAAATGTGTTTTGTTTTTGTTGTTTTTTTTATGCTTTTTAGTTCAATATTTTAAAACAACAGTTTCTGGATATGGACTCACTTTGGGAGCCAGCCTCTAGTGTCCACATGAGGAACTACCAGTCCACAAATGTCATCAATTCTGTTATCCAGTCAGTGGGTCAGCATTTCATGGCTTCAGGTCATTTAAAACAATATTCAGCCCCTGAACGAGGGTCTCAGACTAAAACCTGCTGCCCCCTCGACCTGATCGTACTGAGTGGGGGGTATGTCCTGCCTCCATGATGCCACCATGATGGCACCGCAACACCAGCATGAAAAGGAATGAACGATCCTGGGATCATTGCTCCACAGTAACAGACACGAAAGAGTCAGAGGGAGAAAATTGATATTTGCATTCAAAGGTTGCCAAGTGCAACTTTTTGTTTGTGGAAAATCTCCTTGCTATATTAAGTAACAGCAACATGCTGTCGTATTCTGCAAATCACAGAGGGGGGTAATTTTAATTCAGGTGTGAAAAGCCGTACTTTATGTCAGCATAACAAAGTCTCACACGCAGATAAAAAGGACAACTGAGCGAATGGAAAGAGAAAGAGAGGAACTTGATGTGCAGCAGCTGCACAGTGAAGCCCATTAGCACAAAGGTGAGACGGGATCAGTTTCTGTCTGCCAGTGTGGCGTGAATTTACCAGAGGCCATAATAGCTATACTGTAACACACACCACGCACACACACAGATTTCCAGTATGGAAGTGGAGATGCAGTGAGACCTGTGTTGATGGAGTGGCTGCAACATCATTCAGCACAATTTGAGAACATTTAGAAAAGAATGAAGCAGACTTTTAAAGGTAAATCACCTTCTATTATTATTATCCTTTATTGATACAGGTGAAAAGTCTCATTGGGATTTGAAATCTAATTTCCAAGAGAGACCTGGTCAATAGGCAGCAAAAGTTACAACAAATCGCATAACAAGTAGAAACCCAAATATTCAGTACAAACCAGTGAACACGTGTGAATAGGGATGGGTATTGATAAGATTTTCACGATTCCGATTCCATTTTCGATTCTGTTTAACGATTCGATTCTTTATCGATTCTCTTATCGATTCTTTTTAAAAAAGGAGAACACTAAGGTCGAATAGCTTAGAACTTTGTTTTATATCTTCTCTTTGAACAAGATAGAAATTTAGGAGTAACATGGCCTTACAAACCCAACAGTGAGATCTTAAGAGATCCAGCCTATGGCTCTTCAATGGGGTGTCACAGGGTCCCCAGGAAAAAAAATTGTAAATGTAAAATAATAAAATAAATATTCTTCTGTAGCAATAACAAAGTATAACATAAATTATTCTGTAGCAATTACAAAAGAATATCCAGTAATGTCCCTGCCTACAATTAAACACATTCACTTTGACCACAAACTTAGTCACTGCTCGGTGACATTCGTCTATCCTGGCCTGAAAGGAGACGCTACCGGTAGACTGCAGCGAGAACTGCCAGCATCTGAGCCAGCCAGACTCTCTCTCTCATCATGGTCACCTAAATGCACAGTAATGGCAGGTTTTGTAATAAGGCAGATCGCGCTAACATAATATGCACTGTTAGTCGATTATTTACCTGCCGCATTAACGGGAGAGGACGTGCAAACGTTACCGCTGCTGCTGGGTTGAGATTCACGAGTCCGGAGCGGAATTAAAAACACGACATTCATTTAAGGTTATCGCGTGTTTTGTGAGCAAATGCTTTTGCATATTCGTAGTGTTTCCTCCCTTAAATGAAATATCTACTTTGCAAGTTGCCCTGTTGTCATCTGTTCTCGTAAAGTATAACCAAACTTTTGAGCATTTGAGCCGCTTAGGCGCCATGTTTCCTGCCAGGTAAATGACGCTCCGCAACGTGGTGACGTCATTCGGGGCGACTGGAATCGATAAGGGAATCGTTTGCAAAAATGGCAAACAATTCCAAGGAATTGAAACAGTGGGAACCGGTTCACAACACCCATCCCTACGTGTGAATCATATGTAATAGCAGGTCATTAAGAGCGACATTAAAGCCAGTAACACTGACCAAAAGATTTATTCTATCGCTCCTTTAAAATAGATATACAGCTGCTGAGTAGCTGGATAGTGGTGGTAGTGGTAAGACTACACGGATACCAGGACACACTGATGAGAGTTGGCCTACTGGAACAAGAAGACACAAGTGGGCAAGTTATGAGAACACCTCGCTGTGGGAATGTTAGTACATGTGTAACCCCAAATTCAAATTCAAATTTTATTTGTCACATACACAGTCATACACAGTACGATATGCAGTGAAATGCTTAGACAACTGCTCGTGAAAAAAAGACTATGAATAGGATAGGAAATAAATATGAAAATTAAAATGAAGGGTAAATTTAGCTAGGAAGGAATAAAATATAAAAATTAAAGTTAAAAATAAAATAACTGCACAACAAAATACACAATACACAAATACACAATATAGAAATATATAAGAAATTATGAAGAAATATAGAACAATAACAGCAGCTGTACAAGTACTAAATGGTATGAAGAAATATAATGTCCAGGGTTGTGCAAGCGGAAGGGGTTACATGAATAGGATGAAGGACCTATGAAATCTTCAATACCAAACACAAATTCTACAGCAAGGGGAGCCAGGATGACAGGTCAGGGGGGAGATATCATCACCCCCACCCGAGATTAGGTACCAAGCCCCAAGTTCGATGGAAGAAGAAGGGTTGAGTGTGAGAGGAACGGACCTGAAAGACAGTTCATCGGGATATATATATATATATATATATATATAGATATAGATATATAGATAGATATTTTAGTGCTGTCAGCGTTACTCTCGTTAAAATGACGTTAACACCATAACTGCATTAACGCGGCAAATCTCCGTTAACGAGCTTACCCCGCGCGTGGGGCTACACGGCATCAACGCGTTAGCATGGTTAGCTCATGCTAGAAAACAAATATTATATTAAAGGTGCATGGTTTTCTTATTGTGCCCTCAATGCTAAATCTTAAAATTGCATTATGTAAGCTACAAAATGTCAGGTATACAAAACAATGGTGTTGCACATAACTTGCTAGAAATGTGTGGATGCTACACCGATAGCTACTGTAAAAACTTTTGATAGCTATTGTGAAAAAAATAAAGCGCAGATTGGGATTAGATCTTCCCTACACGCATAAAAATCAGTGACACTCACGGATTCCTTTCACCTCTAGTGGACTGGATTCACACAGCAATTACAAAGTGGAGCTCTGTTACAGTTACAGCCACTTCACATTAAAAATGGTTCCTTAAGGTTGGAGTCTTTGACTTTAATGAAATCCCCACCAGTGATGTAGTCAGTGCAGCCATGAGTGGTGACAACCCTCCCAAACTCCATGTGATAAACCTGCTGGTACCTCCAGCATTATGTATATTTTTCTCAGCCTGAAATGGACACAGCTGAGGAGAAATAGGTTTATGATGTTTAGATAAACAAATGTATTCTTAAATCTTTTCATAGAGGCAAAAGTTCTATCTTTTTTCATGCTTTCCATTTCACATCACAATGTATTTGCTCCATATCTCCATATAACCCATTTATAGATGAATTTTTTAAATATATTTTTTTTTAACTGTAATTTTTCCATGTATTGTTTGAGTTCCTTTCTTTCTTTCAACGTTTCTTTCTTTCTCTGAAAACAGCCTTGTCAGCTGGCATGTTTTCCAAGCACCAAGCGGTTGTTTCGGTCTTTAATGGACATAAATGAAAAGGCAGATCTTCTTTCAGGGCTTCTATAACCCAAGTGTTGACCCTGTACCTCTGTACAAGAATAAACAAAATGAATCAGAATTCATGTTTTAAGGATCTATCATTGAAAGAAGGAACCTGGTGTTATGAAATTGCAGCTGTTTCCCATTTTCTGCCTTCTGTTTGTCTGCAGGAACATTTCTGGAGTCTGGATAAAGCCGAGACTAAACTGGCTCCTAAACTGACCATTCAGATCTGGGACAACGACAAGTTCTCCTTTGACGACTACCTAGGTAAAAACCATCACTTTGACTGTCTGTGTTTGTTTTTTCTGGCGTGCCACATTGTGTTTACTGTGAAAAATGAGGTGAGGTCTTTAAAAAAAAATATATCATGATTTATCTCATCCTGCTGTCACAGCTGGTTGGTCCCAGAGATTTTAGACCCATGATGTGTGGTAAAAACCTAATTGGATTTCCTTCACGAAACTTGAGTGAGATCTAAGTCGGAATAAAAGCCATTTCTTCTGTTCGTTGATTTACTGTAAAACGTGTAAATGGATCCGTATTCTCCAGGTCAGAAACACATGTGCTCGACTTTGGATGGTTGAAATGCACTTAACTCATTTGTGTATGACATTTAGACAGATTTCCCCTCATTTCTGGCTCAAGGTTTAGAGGTAAATATATCCAGGGAACCATATGTGCGATGTACGAACAGCTACTGTGATAACATTTATCTTTAGAATTAGCACTCGCCCGTTTCCACTGCGTCTGCACATTTTACAGCAAGGGAGGGGCTGCTTTTTCTGCTTTTATTTTTTTTTTCTCAAGTCTCAAGCTGTCCAAATTCTGCTTTTCCTTCACCCCTAACGCTGCCCCAGCCCATTCCCTTAAAATAACTTACCACCGAGATTCTCCCCTTTCGCTTCCCCTGCATGGGTTCAGCTTCTTTTCTTTATTTTTGCCAAAGAAGGGAGGATGACAGTCTGTGGACGGAGCGTCCCTCTGCGGTGAGAGACAAGGAGGAAGATGAGGAATCCAGATTCTGACCTGTTCCTGTCTGTCACCGTCTCGCTCTGCTGCAGCGTTTTCTCCCGCTCGACTTTATTCACCTCATAGAGTCTGCGGGTGTGTGGCCACCTCAAAGCATTTTTTCCATGCCTGCCTGTCTTCAGCTCGTCGGCTCGGACCGCCGACTGTTAATCTTCCTGCACGGTGTGCGGGTCAGACACGAGCCATTTTCCTGCGGTTGTACTGTCAAACTGAAGCTAACTCTGGAAAAACACTTTCAGTGGATCTCTGGTCTCTCTTCAGCCCACAACTTAATGTCAACAAAGATCAAACCTTTTACTAGCTACCCTTCACCACAGGGTCGCCAATAATTCACTCAGCGCACGCTCGGTAATTAGTCATTCAGAAAAACTGGCTAAACAGACAACTGAATCTGCTGAGTTTTAGAGATCTAAGCCTTGCTTGCCCCAAAATATCCATCTCCTCCAACCCTGCTTTAACAAATACAGAGTTCAGGCTGTAAAATATTTCACTGCACAAAAAGTGCAGTTTATCGGCTAACAGAAAACTCCCGGGAATTGTCGCGGTTGACACAGTTTGGCTTCCTGGCAGATTTATGGATGTTCACCTGGCAGAAAGTTGTTTTTTTTTCCTCCATTGTTTGTGTGATTAGGTCTTTACATCGTCTCATGAGATGTTAAACCTTGAGCCAATCATAGCTTGACATTTTCATAACTAGTACAATGTCATTAGGAAAGAGCTGCAAGGGAAACAAACATGAAGAGAAACAAGAGGATATCATTGGTTAATGTTGTTGCATGAAAAGGTGCCCTATCGAGAGTTTACACTGCATGTTTCCCCAGCTTTTATTATTCTGATCCATCAAGGTGGGACAATGAAGTCATTTTTTGTATTCACAAGTGTAAAGCTAATGCTAACTATCTGTGCACCATCGTCTTAAACTGAGTAGCTAAGTAAACCTTTTTGGGCCTGAGTAACTATATGTGCCATTGTGACATTTTAATTCATAAAAATGTTTCCTAGTGTGAATTTTTGAATTGACCCGTTCTCAAAGAGTATGAAATTAAGCAGCAAATGTATGTGTGAGAGCAGGAGAAATACTTACAAATCAAACACTTTTCATCTCTTTGTGAGGTGGATCGTGGGTAATGAGTTTTCTTCCTGGTGGCTGTTGTGTCATTGTTTAGTTTAATCTGCTTGGTGGCTGGATTTTTTCACATTCTAATAAAGCCCCTTTTCCATTATGTGTGTGGCTGTCGTCATAGCAACACATCTGAGCGTCCCGCAACATAATCAATATGCGACATGAATGCTACAAAATCAATTGATAATCCTGGGGCTGGATAGTTTAGACGTTTTAATGTAGGAAAAAAAAAGGAAAATATCAGACATCAGTATATTCAGCAGGTGTTGTTATCATCATTATTAATTTATTGTGTATATGAGTCTCTGTCTAACTGTAGTGTGCTTGTTTCTTTAGGTCACCTGGTGATGGACCTGAACCACATGTTGCGTCCAGCAAAGTCTCCAGAGAAGTGTACCCTTCAGGTGCTCGACCAGCCACCGGACAAACTGGTGTCTCTGTTTGAACAGAAGACCGTCAAAGGCTGGTGGCCCTGCACCTGCGAGAACAATGGAGAGAAGATCATCGCTGTGAGAGCACAAACACACACACACAACCATTTTCAACAGGGTGCGAAAACATATAAGCCCACTGCCCTTTTTGTTTTTTGCATATTTGTCACACTTAACATGCTTCAGGCTCATGAAACTAATTTTAATGATAGATCAAAGTAAACCAAGTCCAAGCCAAATGCAAGAAAATCTTGAAATATTTGTAATTCATATGCCATACAGTTATTTATTAAACACTGGCACTGAGTATTTTACTTTGGATTGGCATGAAGTTTAAAATCCCTTAATTCCCATAAAGACAAAGTAAAGTAAACATCATTCAGCCTCTGGGCAGTTACCGTTTTACCCACCTGCCAGTCGTGCCTACTTTGTTCTCTGAAGAAAGGATGAGACAAACTGTGTGTTTGCTGCCTCCATTTCAGGGGAAGGTGGAGATGTCTCTGGAGATAGTGACAGAGCAGGAGCAAGAGGAGAGACCAGCCGGCCTCGGCAGAGATGAACCCAACATGAACCCTCACCTGGAGGAGCCTCAGTGAGTCTACACACACACACTAAAAACCACACACACAAATATAGTTTCTCATTCTCGTCTTTTCTTCTCTCAGGCGTCCAGAGACATCCTTCCTGTGGTTCTCCTCCCCTTACAAGACCCTCAAATACATCCTGTGGAGACGGTTCAAGTGGTTCATCATTCTCTTCATTTTCCTCTTCTTCATTATCCTCTTCCTTGGAGTCTTCCTCTACTCCTTCCCGGCAAGTTTTAGTGTGTGTGTGTGTGTGTGTGTGTGTGAAAGAAAGAAAGAAAGAAAGAAAGAAAGAAAGAAAGAAAGAAAGAAAGAAACTGTGACTAAGCAGACTCAGGGAGTTTCATTGCAGCAGAGACAGAGAGGAGGCGGCTCCAGTCACACAGGTTTAGAAACAGGTTGCCAACCATCTGGCAACCTCTAGGTGCTATTGAAAAATGAGTACGCAATCAGCACCAGCCTCCAGCAATCACAGCAACCGACCAGTTGCTGTGATTGCTGGAGGCTGGTGGCAGTTTCAGTGAAATTGATTGCTAAAACCTCAGTAATGCAGGCCTAGAGATCGGTCATTGATAAGCGGTGGTAACCACCGAGGAAGACGGTGGTAATCACCGCTTGCTAGGGAAAAATGCATAATCCCCAACTGGTTGGCAAGTGGTTGCTGGAGATGCTTAACAAGCTGCACCATAACCTTCCTTGCAATTACTTCTAAGATTGCCGTGGCCCCCGGTTTGCATGGAAAACACGGACTTGTCTCCAAAAGCTGTTTGCCAAATGTTTACTGAGCGGGAGTGAAATTGAAATTCGCTTTCATAGGAAAGGTTGTGACTTACCACTGAAGCCAACGCATTCAAAAAGACACAACTTATTTTGGTTTGTATCTCACTTTCTTAAATTTCATGGTTAGTTGTCAAGGGATTGCAGACCGAATGCAAACATCCAGCAACCGCTTGCCAGTCAGTCAGTAAATAACAGTTTTTCCTGAGGGACTAGAAGTTGCCGGGGTGCCACCAACCAGTCTCTAGGTCTGTGTGACTGAAGCCGTACACGGAATAACACTGGGAAAATGAGACACGGAGGCAAAGACAAGGCAAAAGAAGTGTGCTGAAAACTAAAAGAACATTAAGAAATTACAAAATCAATATAAAAAAATAAGAAAATGTAAAAAAACAAATTTTGACTCTTTAAATGACAGTTGAGGGGGAGAAAATGAAGAAGAGAAAGCATTAGCAACAAAAAGAAAGGAACTTCCTGCATTATTTTGTGTTTTTCCTCTCACAGAACTATGCTGCCATGAAGATGGTGGGACCATTTGGACCAGCCAAGGAAACAACTTAAGATGAGGAGCATTTGAAGGAAAAGACAAACAGACGTGAATAAATGGAGACAATGAGAAACCATACCACTGTTCTGAGAATGAAACAAGCACGGATTTTATTAGCCCTTTCTTCTTCTTCTTTTTGAGACTTTTTCTGTTGTCTTCCTGGAGTCATGAGTGATGAAGTCAGCCAAATTGTCAGATCCAGATGTCCTTTGATATAGTCACACCTGATTAGCAGTGGCTGTATGTGCGCTTATGTTTGATATGTGTGCATTTTGTGCCTTTACAGTTAGATTCACTTCTGTACTTCTGTGCTGAAAGCGTTTCCAAAGTTACTATCAGAACTCAGCGTGTGCCGTCTGCCTCGCCGTCATCCCTCAGTCACCGCTTTCATCTCTTTTCCCGCCTCACGCTCTCTCTGCTGCCCTCATGCAGGGGAGGACGAGAAGAAAAGCTCGTCGCTGAGTGAGGCCGCGCTACGAAACGGCAGAAACAGAATTAAAGATCGTGATTTTGATGGTGTTTGATCTTTTTACCTCCCGCTGCTTCCCTGCGAGAGGCATAGTCAGGTCAGGCAGTCAGTTTACCGACTCATGTCAAACTTTATCACTCCAAAAAATTCAATCTGAGGTTAAAGCATGGCGGGAGTTTTCAGCTATCATTCTCTTTGAATCACCTTTTAATGTTGTTGCCCTGCTGCTTTCAAGTGCAATCAGACTTTTATTTTTAAAATGTTCAGATCAGAGTTAAGTTGTTAGAAGTGAAACATAATATCCAGGCTGGGTGTTTTTTTTTCTTTGATTATATTTTTATTACAGCAGGTCACATACGATGCCTTCAGGTTGTGTGGGATTTCCCAGCACTTACTGAATACTGTTAAAAACAAATTTTCGAGCTCCTCTCCTTAACTATCAGTTCTTCTCCTTCTTTTCCCTCATCTTCCTCCGTTTTCCCCCTCCTCCTTCTCTATCCAACCTAATCCCCCTCCTCCTCAGGGTTCAGCAGGTTAAGTCAGGGATTTGCTTTTGAGCCGTATTATTACACAGCATGTTTTAGATAGATGATGTGGGCTGATATGGACACACAAGGACACATTGTGTTGTTGATCCTTAAACCGCTCAAGCTTTAGTGAGCAAAGCCGAACATCGGTGAACGATAAAGAAGAACAGAGTCATGATTTGAAAAATTTTATGTAAAGTCTCATTTTTGCTTATATTTTATATTATCTTCTTTTCTTTGGGTGCAACCACATCCTGGCTTAGTTTGGTTTGCTCCACAGTGGAAAAGTTGACTTGGACCCTTTTAGTTCATTTTAGGTTCACACCAGCTGGTTACAGGTCGAGCAGGCCTCGTAAATAAAAGTCACATCGACTCACAAGCAGCTCATTTAACGTGAACACTTTTGGTAACCTGTCGCCAGCTCAGAGAGGATTTACCTCCAAGCTTCACTACATCAGCATATATCACAGTTTCTGAGAGTAGGTGTTTTTTTGTGTGTGTTCTGTTTGTTTGTTTGTTTTTTACGTTAGCGTATTTCAATGTTCACCTTTAAATGCTGCATTTTTCTCTTTTTTTGTATTTTTTTTTTTTAATCAGAGATTTGATTCAACTAAAAAGGCAAAAAGTCTCACGAAAACCAAATTCAAAAACCTCTGAGGGTAAGGCTTACTAAAGTGCATTTGATTTATGCTGCAGATACATATAAAATGAAATCAAGTGCTTTATGATTATAATTATTTTCCAAGTACTCACAGTATGTTGAGTTTCTGCATAGCATTTAATCTCCCTTTTTGAATGTAGGGAATTAAGTTTTGAACTATGAATTCCATAGTTTCTGTCTTAATTAGCCAAAGTGTGGAGGACCAAAGCTGCCAGAGAAAGACAAAAGTTAACATCAGAAAATGAATGAATGTGGCATTGAATTTAGCAAATTAAAATTATAAATAAATATAAGCATTATTTTCTTTTAAAAGCTTGTGGATGAAATGCATAATAAATATATTTTGAATATTACAAAATTTTCAATTGTTATACATTTTTTATGTACTTATGCACCTTTTGTGTAACTTTCACTTTATTATTTACCATTTATTTTGCTTTTTTTAAAAAATCAGTTTACTCATTTTTAAATGTATTTATTTATATATTAAATGGCAGTGCTATTTTCAGAATGATTAATTAACTTCTTGGACACAAAGCATCCTGGTGTTGATCAACCACGAGGATGATCTTAAAGAAAGTTTCCCAGCATATATTGAACAAATACTAAAAGCCACACCTTGGTGGCCACACTGTTTTTTTTTCATCATGAAACTGAAATGTAAAATAAAAAGGTTTGAGGGGAAAAAAATAAACAAATTTAATGGAAAAATAGGAAAGTAAATAGATTGGTTGTACAGGTAATTAACGATCATTAAATTAAACCAAAAAAAAAAAGAAAAAAAAATCCTACATGGAGTGTATTAGTTGCAATGCGTGTAATGCCATATTTATTTATTAGGTCTTTTGTAAAAAGATAATTTGTTTAAATTTTGACAGTTTTAGTCCTCCACCGTTGACTTCCTAACTTTAATGCACTAAAAAAATTATTTATTATAATTTTAGTTTGTGAGAGAAAAGAAGGATCAGGCTAATAAATTTCAAATTTATTAAAAAAAAAAAAAAACCCCACACACACACTTTACATTTTTATTCTAAAACATTTCCAGCAGACACAGCTGGATCACCAAATACCCCAAATCTGCCTGACTGTGGGATATTTAAAGTGTCTGATAGTTTCAAGTTAGTTATGGGGAAGTATTTCAGGTTACTTCTCACTGGCCTGAGGTTCTTCCAGATGTTTATATTGCAGATATTCTTGGTTCATATACAAGTTTATAATAATAATAATAATGATAATGATGATTATTATTATTATTATAGCTAATAAAAATGATGCAAACAGTATAGTTTAGAATTGTTTGAATTAAAAGCTTAAAAACTTTAGTAGTTCTGCAGGTCCTACAGTAATAATGGATGGATGAATGTCATCTGCAGGTGAACATTTGTGCGTTTAAAAAAGACCATAATGCTAAACAACATGCAAAGTTCCTGTGCTTTGTGTCTTAATGCATCAGATCTCTGTTTAGAGGTGGGCATTACTGTCAATTAAGCAGAAATAGCAGAATATTTCTTCAGCTTTTTTAAGTTTGTAACTTTTGTTTTAGAGTTTTGAAATACCTTATATATTGAAGTTCTGCTGATGTTAACAAGTCTTGAAAGGGTGAAATTTTACTGAGACAGTCCTGCTTACAGTGCCATATACACTGGTTATTTGAAGTCTCGAGAAGCCAAACATTGACTCAGCGCTGTTTTGACCTGACATTATTCTTCTCAGTGAATGCAACGTGCCTTCAAGTCTTTAGCCTTTAGCTTTGCTGCCTTGTCGTATAGCAACACTAGCTAACACCTTCCTCAACAGGAAACGAAAACAAAATCACATGCTTCTGTGACAGTTTAATGCTGCTTATCTCTTCACTGTTATCTGCAGAAACCAGGGGTTGATCTTGTTGTTTGAACCTATTGTTTTACTCTTCTTGTAAACTGCACTGTGCTTCAGTTTTAGACACAAGCAGGGCTCTGCTGCTGGCTGTGATAAACTCCTGCTGCCAAAAAACTGCACTGAAAAATAACACGCGGGGACTTTGTCATGTGAAAGGACAAAGCCCTTAGCTGTTACTGTTTAATGTTTTGTGGGAGATGTGCACTGAATGTTTTCTACACAAGATATGAATTAGACTTCATAGCTGCAGAGAGCAATACTGTGTGCACTGCATTATGTCTGTATTATCAATAAAACTGCACTCTTACCCCTCGACTAGTGAGTTTAATTAGATACATTAGCGAGAAGAAACATTATAAGCCATGTGTACGTCACATGAAAAAACATGTGACCTGAAGTGAAGTTTCATACACAATACAGATGTTTTTAGATTCAGCTTGACTGACACGGTAAGTAGATGTGAGTATATAATTGTTATATCATCGGCTTAGAAATACTAAAACTTACCAGAGTGAGTACTCTTCTCTATAAACAGCTGTCTGTACATTAATGAGAGTATGATAAGCGTGTTTATACAGAGTATGACAAAGGTACCAGAGGTCGTCAGAAATTACAGTGCAACCAAAGTATGCAGAAGAGCATCTCAAGCCCTGAAGAAGATTGGCTATAAATGCAGAAGACCACACCAGGTGAATCGGAAGCTGAGGCTATAATTTTCATAGGTTCACCAAAACTGAACAATAGAAAATTGGAAAAATGTTGCTGCTCTTGATTTCTGCTTCAATATTCAGATGGCAGGGTCAGAAGTAGATATAAACAACATGGAAGCATGGATCCATCCTGCATTTTTATTATCAGTGCAGGCGGGTGTGGGGATAAGTTTCATGGCACACTTTGGCCCCCTTAGTAGCATTCAAGCATGGTTTGAATGCCACAGCCTACCTGAGAAATAGTATATTAATCTTACTATCATAATATATTTTAAACAATCAGTGACTGGATATGTTAACAGCAAAAAAACATTATTGATGATCCAGTACTCTGTGTCTCACCTTACTACACAAGAAGATTACTTCTAACTGGATCACATTCAAACTCACCTGGCCAGTCTACACACACAAAAAAGTTCTGATCGGATCGAATTTCTCCACAATATTTTATTGACCTGAAGTGTCAATACTTTTTATCATATTTTTTGTTCTCGTGCTTCGTTGGGGAACAAAATTGATGAAAACCATTGGACAATGAAATTAACACTGCCTGGAAACCCTCTTAAAGGTGCCATCCACGAAGAACGACAAGAAATATTGATCTGATTATTGCAATAAGGAAATTAAACCAGTGTTTACTCCAGCAACATCTGATTTCCACTGACAACTTTTTGGACACAAAACATCCGCCCAGTGTGAACAGACTGGTATTGCATACCAGAGCCTGTCTGCTCCACTGTAATTAAAACAAAAAGATAAATATACCTTTTTTTCTGACTCTTTGCATTATTTTGAAATCTGGAATCCACTCATGTTCAAATAAACAAGTTCACTCCCATGTAGAAGAAAGTAAATGAGTGTGCTTTGTGGAGGTAAAGACTCACATTTTCCTGAATTAAATGAGTGGAACAAAGTAGATCAGAGAGGCTTTGGTGTCGACTAAGGGATTATTAACCTGCTGGCTCACACTCACAAATGCATATACACACACAGTGGGGCCCGTTAGGCTAGAAAAACAGATGAGGGTTTAAATATTAAAGTACATGCTCACACAGAGTACATACACCAGTCTTGTATGTGGGTATGTCTTGCATTGTGTCCTGTAATAAAATTCCTGTAGTTTTCTTGACTTTTTATCTTTTTTTTTAATGTTGGATTGAACAAATTGCATTAATTAATCCTGTTTTGTGCTGTGAAACTGCCAATTTACTCAATCAGTGCTGAGTGTTCTGCTTATCCAGTCAAGGCAGTGTTTTTGACAAATGCTCATAAAAGCAGCATTTAAAAGCAGCATTTCATTTGACGCTGTGAGGATTTTCCAGAGATAATGAGCCAGTGATGCAGAATACAAAATTTAACAGACCAGAGAAAAGGATATGTCTGTGAAGGTTCTCAGTCATCCAGGTCATTATAGTCTAAGGAAAGAAAAGCTTTTGGACTTCTTTAAGTTGCTTGAAGATGTTTCACTTCTCATCCGAGAAGCTTCTTCAGTTCTAGGGTCAAATGGTGGAGGCTCAGAGGTAACACCAGACCTATATATTGGAGAGACCAAACAGCCTCTTCATAAACGCATGGCACAACATAGAAGAGCCACCTCCACAGGACAAGACTCGGCTGTCTATTTGAATCTAAAGGACAAAGGTCACTTTTTCGAGGATGCCAATGTTCACATTCTTGACAGAGAGGACAGATGGTTTGAAAGAAGAGTGAAAGAAGCCATCTATGTCCACTGTGAGCGACCATCTTTGAACAGAGGTGGTGGTTTACGACACCAACTGTCTGCCATCTATAATCCAGTTCTGAGATCCCTTCCCCAGACGCCTTAACGCCCACTCACATCCTGGGCCATCTGACCTCAGGAAATCACATGATAATGTGCAGCTAGGCTTTACAATGAGCTCACCCAAAACCTTGGCTGATTGTGACCTACACCAATTTTCACACCTTGCTTGTTGATTCGGTAGAGGATCATTAGGGGGTCCATTGTCCCTCTTGAGGGGACACTCCTAAAAGGCTTAAATCTGGGACTCTCCACCATTTGACCTTAGAACTGAAGAAGCTTCTCGGATGAGAGGTGAAATGTCTTCAAGCAACTTAACCTCCTAAGACCCGAACTCTTTCATGGCATGCATTTTTAATTTCTCTTTGCTATTTGTGCTGATTGGGACCTGATGAATGTAAAAACAAAGAATTACGTGATTTTTTTTTCTTTTACCAGATTTTTGTTTCTGACAGAAATGAGATCCACAAATTAGGACATTCACTTCAAATTTTGATAGAACAGTGGCAGTATAATTTCCTCGTAAGTGGATATCAGGCCCTTGTAGAGCAAAATTTAGTATTTTGGTCTAGACAACCCAAAATGTGACGTCCACATATGTGGACGCCGGGTCCTAGGAGGTTAAAGAAGTCCAGGCACTTTTCTTTCCTAGCTCCTTAGACCAGAGGAAAGAATCTTATACTCTACAAACTTCAGTGGTCTCAGAAACTCTTCTTTGGTTCTATAGCAAATTCAGGTGATTTAGGGGCAATTACATGATTAGACAACTAGCAATGAGTCAGAAGAACTTAGGACCACTCTTATTTGGAGAATTGTTTACATTCAGCCACACTGTTGAGTTTTCAAGCACGAATACCCTGTTTAAGATCATGTGAAACCATCTCAATTGGATGGCGGGATGAATTATAGACAACTCAGAGGAGGCCTTGCTCGGTTTTGGACATTTTCCTGCTGCTGAACCTAGGTGTGTCTGACATTCAGAGCATAAACTTAAGGCAGATCTCCTTCAGGATGGTTCCATCATTAACAGGATGTCGTCCTGAAGCAGCCTCAAACTATCACACTACCACCACCATGTTTGACTGTTGGTATGATGTTCTGTTTATGAAATTATGTTTTAAACCAGATGCAATGGGATTCAAACCTTCTAAAAAGTTCAGCTTTTGTCTCATCAGTCAGTCAGTTCAGAATATTTTCCCAAAAGTCATCAATTTAAGTTTTTGGCTTATGTAGTAGTCGAGCCTTTGTGTTCTTCTTGGTTAGCAGTGGTTCTCTCCTTAAACTCTCCTATCGATGCCATTTTTTGCACAGTCTCTTTCTTATTGTTCAATCACGACCTCCGACCTTAACTGAGACAAGTGAGGCCTGCAGCTCTTTAGATGTTGTCCTGGGTTCTCCTGTGCCCTCCTGTATGAGTCATCGATGTGTTGTTGGTAGGCTGCCCACTCCTGGGAAGCTTCACCACTGTTCCGTGTTCTCTCCATTTGTGGATAATGTCTCTCATAGTGGTTCACTGGAGTCCCAAAGCCTAAAAAATAGCTTTTAATCATTTCCAGACTGCTAGATGTTGATGACTTTGTGTCTCAGCTGTTTCTTAGATCATGGAGTGATGTGTTCCTTTTTGAGATCTTTTACACTACTTCAGGTTCTATTTAAGTAATTTCTTGACAAAGCAAGTCTGGCAGTAATCACATCTGGGTGTTGCTACTGACACTGAACTTATATTTCCAAACAACTTTCCAAAAAAATAAATTACTTGATTGAAAATTAACTACAGTTGATACATGATTTAGCAAGCTGGCAGTTATTTTTCCACACAATGCCATGTAGGTTCGGATTGCTTCTTTTCCCTAAATAAATCAAGTCTAATATTGAAATTTGTTTGATGATCTGAAATATGTTAGTATGCCAAATATGCAAAAAGAAAAATATACGAATACTTTTTCACAGCGCTGCAAATACCAACAAGAAACTGTCTTGCATTGAGAAAACGGTTTCTTCTCAAGGGAGTATTACTCATTAAACACTAACCTGTGGAAATATAAAACAGTGTAGTACAACTAACACTCAGTTTTCTACATTTTCCTTACACTATTTTAAAATATGACCTTTAATGGGAAAAAAGCACTACAATTTTAAAAACTGGCCAGTGTGTGGAAAAAAAAAGAGTTTTAGCCTGAAGGGACGGGGCCAATAATACTCATCTCAGCAATTTTTTACTAGTACACACTAAGTAAATGATTGTATTTACAGTCAGATTAATTTCTTCAAGGCTGAATCATTAAATCAATGAGTTGGCGCTGTGACTAGTAACTCTGATTGCAGTAAATTGTATTTCAAGATCTAAAGATCTAAAAGCACACCAGAGACCACAGGTTGATTTACTGTACTTTAACAGTTTTCTTGAAAACAATTTTTTTTTCCCCAAAAAGAAGTTAAAAAAAGAGGTTTTGGGCAGCTTGAAGTTACATCTTTGTGTATGTAATAAGAAAGAGATTGGATGCATATATATGCTGAGGGGGTTTAGTTTGCTGACCTCCGATTGAACCTGCAGCGTCGGCAGAAGTTGAACTGAACTTCTTTTTTTGACCGATTCTTCTCCTGAGCTCCCTCAGCCCTAAATTATTACTTTGCTTTCCCACCTCTCCCTCGTTTCCTCCCTCCATCCCTCCTCGTCCCGTAACCTCTTTCTTTTTTCCTCTCCTTGTCCGTCTCGTGTTCTGGCTTTTGCGATCTTTCTCAGGGGTGTTGTTATGGTCAGCGTGAACTGCAGGTGAACCTCTGACTGCAGCGTGTGTGTGTGTGTGCAGTGTGGGTGGGCTGTCTTCACTCTTCTTTCTCTTTCATTTTCTTTGACTTTCACATCTTCCTCCGTCTCCTCCTCATTACCCTTCTGTGACCTCCCTCGTCGTCCTCCTTCTTCCATTTGAACTCCTTCACAGTTTTTGCTCCTTATCAGTTCCTCTGTCGTGCACATTAGTCCTTCTGTGTTTTTTGGCTGCGTTCGTGCTGCAGCTGAAAACGTCCCACGTGTGATGGCTTTCTGTCGAAGAACGGGTGGTTTCTAATCTGAAAAGCTGCACTGAAAATCTAAATAAAGCCTCAACAGAAGAAAGAAAGTAGTTACAGAATCCATCCATCACAGTCAAAGACTATTTCTGTGAAGTCTGCTGAAAAAATATCTTCTTACCCGTGCAACCTACACAGAATCTAAATGTACTGGAGTTTGATGGGTCAAGAAAATCAGTATGCATCTTAATGTTCTTCTACTTTACTTCCTTTTTTGAGATTACTAATCTGAAATAATATTGATTTAAGCTAAAACTGTGTTTTTAGACCATTCAGAGCCATTATTAAGACATAGAAAGGTCTCACTAGAATTGCTCTTCTATCATAACGAACATGTTAAATTATGGATTCAAGTGTTGCTGAGATAAAGCTGGTCTTATGGTGTGTTTTAGCCTTATTCACTCAGCTGCAATCTCAGCACTGATAAACATGTAAAGCATGAATATGCAAAAAGTTAATATTCGATCCCCAAGCCGCAAAGCTTAGATTCCTTCATTTATACTCTTTTTTTCAGTCATATACAGCAATATAATTACTTTAAACATAATTATAGCCAGCAGGGTCCCTAAAAATCAGTATTTTCCATTTTTGCTTATCAAATACAAAGACTTTTGTAGACTCTTTTAAGAGCAGTGATGCTATCTTCCAGATAACTTGTCATACACAACTCCATAGCAGGTGAGCTGTGCATGATGACGTATCTCAGGAAGAACTTTGCAACCCTAAAAACCTGGGGTAAAACCTGAAGGTACTGCTTGCTATCTGAAACTCAAAATAACACCACTATACATGCCACCTCGGTTCCTGATAAAAATTGGCTGCTCTCATCTATTTGCTGCACTGCTTGGACAAAAAGTACTGGGCAACGTGCATGTTACACCTACAGGAGCTGCTCAGATTTGGTGAAGCTCCCGGTGTAGTTTGTGTGCTGATGTTAATACCAGAGGAAGTTTGGAGCCCTGCAGTCACTCAGTCAGCAGAGCATTGACAACATTTACACACTGAACTTGAAAATTAAGCTTTGCCCAAATATTTTATTCTTTTATAGTGTAGCTACTGTATGTCCAGCATCACTGTTGGCAATGATGTAGGCTTCTCCCACTGGTTGAAAACTGGTTGAGGAACCCTCCTCTATTGCTACTCAAGATACCAACCATATAGCAACAGCTATGTGTGCGCCAGCAATAAGAACTATCCTCCATGCCATCATCCATCGGCTTATCAACCCTGGTGTTTTGAGAATATGATCTTCAGTGAAAATAAAGATGCTGGACGCTCATATGGGTGGTGTTTTATGAGTCACGAGGTAGACCCACCACAAAATATAAATTTAGTGATTTTAATGTCATAATTCACAAAATGAATGACTGCTAGGTCCATGTCTTATTAAATAAGACATGGACCTAGCAGTCAAGAAAAGAAACTACTCAGAAAAGTCTCGGTATAGTATGAATGGCCATAAGGGGAGAGCTTTTCACCAGGAAAAGCTCTAAAACCTATGAAAATTCAGCTAAAATTAAAGTTGCTTGCAATTTAATTCAGTTGATTCAGTTCCTTTCAGTTTTATTTACATAGCACCAAATCACAACAGCAGTTTTGCCTCAAGTCACTTAAAATAACAGAAGAACAATCTCTAGCTTCTTGGTACTTCTTGGCGTATTAATGTTTCTGCTTGTATTTGCATGTTTTCCTCACGATAAAGACTTTTTTTTGTTCTCAAACAAATATGAAATCTCTATGAACCATGAATGAACTATGAACATTAGCTAATGCCTAAGTGTGCTTTATGTCCGATTCAGTTAATAACCCCAAAATCTGAAACAAAAGGTAAAAAGATAAACAGATGCATGATAAAAACCGTGGCAACTGTCATGTTTATTTTACGACACATTAAAATGTAAGAAAATGTAAGTTTAGAATTATCTTCACTTGCTCCAACACAAGCATCCCCCTCCTTTTTTTTGTCCTTTTTATTACCCTACACTCAGTCCTTCTCATCCACCTCTCCATCGTCCGCCCTTCCCTGCGACCTCCCGACTTGCTCTCTCTCCTCGCCCTGTTTCCTCATCTCGCCGCTATGTTAATTAAACTCGCTGAGGAAATAAACGTGATTTCTCCAAAGCAATCTTCTGTTTACAGCCAGGCACAGGGGAGCGCTCGCAGACTATCTCCTGTGTTCTTAGGGCAGCTTTGAACATGCAGGGGTCAAAGTGCACTTCGTTCACCAGACGTGATGGAAAATGACTGGAGGGGAGGCTCGCAAACAGAATTCCAGTTGTTTCATTATCACCTAAAACTCACACACACACACACACAGACGTCGGGGCAAGAAGGCGTATAACATCAAGCACTTGCAGCTAGTAAAACTGTAGTAGCTCCATCTGTACCTGTGAGTCTATCCTTCTCACTGCCAAAGTTCAGAGCAGTGATATCAGCTTACAAACTCTCTCACACATGCAGACATATGATATCAGCTTGCAAACACTCACATGTGTACAGATGTGCGTTAACAGCTTGCGCTGACACCTCCGAGGCCATCCAGAGTGCAAATCCCGGCCTCGATGAAGCTGTCTGTCAGTGAGCGCTGATGTTCACCGTTTGGCTCGAGCTCAGATGATTTCTGGATGAAATTATGGAGAATTTTTTTTGTAGCTGTAGTCAAGACGAGCTGCACTATGTGGAAGATAAAAGTTCTGGAAGTCAGCAGATAAGGGGGATGAACACTGTAATGGCTTAACATCAGCAGCCATAGACTGACATAATAAACCTTGTAACTCTCATATTTCTGGGCTGACCACATGTTACATGCATGTCTGTGCGCAGCCGTTGTGCTTGGGTTTGCCTTGCTGTGACTGCCAGTCTCAGTGTGTCTTCCCTATTGTTTGTTTTCTGTTGTCCGTGTATCAGCAGTGCACGGCTGTAAACTCATTTTACATGCCATGCTCCTCTCATTAGTGCTTGTGTTAACTACTGGTGAGGAATGCAGTTGAACAGCTCAGTGGAAAAAGCAATATAATTTAACAAGATGCTAATCACCAAATTGTTGCGGGGTTTAGTCACCATGTAGCTGCACGCGGTGACGTCTTTGGGAGCTCAGGTAAGGAGAGGGTGGGCTCGCTATTTACTTCATCCTCTGGTTTGTCTCAGGCTTCCGGCTTTAACAGTTGGGTGGATGTGAAGAGTAGACAATGTCTTTTAAATGGAAAAAGAAATCACAGATTTTTTTTCTATCGGGACACTGCACTGACTGGTTGCTGAATTAGGTACACCTGCTCAACTGCTGGTTTTTACAAAGGTGAAGAAGGGTGATTCAATTACTTTAATTGGAGCATGGTTGTTAGTGCCAGACAGGCCGGTGTGACTATTTGATCTGCTGGGATTTTCCCAGAGAATGGTCTGAAAAAGAGAAAATATCCAGTGATCAGATTTCTTATAGAAAAGGCAGCACAAACTCAAAGTGTCATTTGTTACAACCCAGGTATGCAGAAGAGCATTCTGAATATGCAAGAAGGGGTTACAACAGCAGAAGACCACAACAGGTGTGTGGAAAGGACCACAATTCGACACACTGTTTATTTGTCAGTTTTATTTGGTGGCAAAACCGTTTGCTGTTCTTCAGGTTCAGCACCATGTTCCTCAGCTTTTCGGCTTCGCTATATATAAGGGAGAAACCTCATTAGTTAATTCAGTGCACTTGCCTCTCCAACCTCCCTGGCACTTTCCCTTGAGCTCACTGCACCACCCCTCCCCTGCAGCTGAGCAAGGGACCATACCTCCGCCACAAGGTGCCACTCCTGTCAGCTAAGAACAAAAAACTGAGGCCACAATTTCCATGAGCTCATCAAAACTGGTGAACAGAAGATTGGAAAAGGGTTTCTGGTGTGAGTCAAGGCGACACTGCTAGAGTCAGAATTTGTGTACTAACATGAAAGCATGTGTTACAGGTACCGGGTGGCAGCACCTGTAGACAGCTATATATGTGTCCTGTAAACAGGAAAGAAATGATCAGACAGGGAGACGTGGCTTGCCGTTTCCTGAATACTCCGCCATTATTTATTCAAATTCACAATTATGCACTCCTTTTATTACTTTTACAGTATTACAATTGTGTATTTACTTATTCTTAACATAGCTCACACATTCTCCATATGTGTTACCAACTGTTACCAACTAGACTAAAGGGAATTAACACATTCCAATGTTATGAACATGACCAATTTTCTTGTAAGACTTGGTTCAAAATGAATTCCAACAGGACAAATCTATAAATCTCAAATAGTTTGAAAGAATGGTGTAATCAGCACCATCTTGACATGTGCACTGAATTCACGGAAACACTTTATGGCAGAAAACAAGATACTAAAACAATACAGAATAACGGTGGAGCCGATCACTAACATCACAGAGCATAGGAGGTGTGCAACCCAAACTAACATGCTAACCATAGCATGCTGCCAAAGCCGTAAACAAATACTTACAAAAGTCTAATTTACTGTATTACACAATGTTGTACGCTTTCACTTTCCAACCGTAATGGTTAATCTATGCTATATAATGGATGCGATTGCTATTATATTCTATTTCGGGCACGATACGAACCTGTAAACAGGAAAGAAATGATCAGACAGGGAGACGTGGCTTGCCGTTTCCTGAATACTCCGCCATTATGAGAAAACAGCGCGGAGCATGCGCTTCAGGCTGCTAACAACAGGCCAAACCATGGTCTCACACTGCCACCTACTGGTACAAAAATGGAGCGTCCGCTACAAATATCCCAGGGTAGTTACCAAGTTTCCTGTTAAAATTACTGTAGTTATTTAGGGCATTCCCAAATGGAAATATCACTTACATTGAAAGTGAAATTACTTAAATTAATTCACATAAATGTGATCACACATTAGTGGGTATCACACATGGCTCCATCCTACATTGTATCAACGGCTCAGGCTGCTGGTGGGGGTGGTGGTGCAAGACGGTGGGTATGTTTCGTTGCCTCACTCCTTTTATATTTGTTTTATTGTTGATTTCTATGGTCAAAGCCGTTTTTAAAAATATCACCTTTTTTGAGGATCTGAGCATTTTGGATGTCGTCACTGTGGGCTTTCGAAACCAGATGTTGTGAGCTTGACTTTGACACTGAGAAACACCGCTGGCTACTACCATAATTTACAGAATGAATGTCATGTCGTTTGCAATAAGACACGAAGTTGAGGCTTGAGATCGTCAAACTCATCCTGTAAGCATTTACTGGATCACTCATCAAGAAGCCGAGGAGTCATTTTCTCATAGACTCTCATACATATAAATAATGTGTTTGTTTTGCAACATTTAAATTGCTTCCTCAGTGGCTTCGCTTTCAGACATCTTTTACATGCAGCTGATTGTCAATAGTGATATTTTTCACTATTCCACATGAACATTTTTAAATACATTCATGCTTTGCCTGTGAGATCTTGGACATGGTTTATCTAAGGAATGGTGATTAGTTTTTGACTGAGCCTTACACACTGTTCTTAACCTTTACATGTGCTTTTAACCTTTTGCCAAATGAAGTCAGTCTGGATGTGCTTTAACTCAGAGATCACTGCAAATATGTTTTCAGTAAGACACTGCAACATCTGCAGTGGTACCTTTATTTTAACAAGTGCTCAGAAGGGCATGTCCTTATCCTTTTCCTCAGTCAATCCTTCTGTTTTCATGTCTGAAGCTGAATCTCAGTCATGTGACTCCAAACCAGGAAGTTGTTGCTTGTGCCGGCGTGATGAAGATCCAGATCCAGAGGTGCAGGTATCCTCTGCTTATTTGCTTAAATGGATTTGTGAATTCCTTTTGTGACAAGCACCTGTTCAGGATTCATTTCAGAGATGATTCATGACTAAAACACACTGTTGATTCATTTTCATTATTCCCTCAGGAAACAAATATTTTTTTAAGGGGATTTTAAGTTTTATATTTAATTTCTTGTGATTAGAACAACCTTGAGGTGAATGTGGGTGTTTCACATTCATAGTATATTGCATTATTTATATTATAGGTACTTTACCTGTTTGTTACCATTCTTACTGTGATGGAGCAACTGGGAACACATAATTTCCTCTGCCATTTTTTTGTGGTAATTTTGCATTTTAATCGACTACCTTACCAACAGACCACAGTATGAGAGTCTCCGTGACTGTGTGTCCGAGGTTCTCTCACCTTTCCTGTTAAGCCTTTATACTTCAGACTTCTGTTATAATTCAGACGATTACCGTCTACAGAAGTTCTCAGATGATACAGCCATCACTGGACGTGTATCCGACGGGAATGATCAGGAATACAGGGGGGTCATCAGTGACTTTGCTGGCTGGTGTGAGACCAACGTACTCCAAATCAACGCCAGCAAGACAAAGGAGATGGTCATAGACTTCAGGAGGAAGTCACCTCCAACAACACAGGTGAACATCCAAGGGAAAGACATTGAGCTAGTGGACTCTTACAAGTACCTGGGTGTTCACCTCAACAATAAACTGGACTGGACTACAAATACAGACGTCCTGTATAAGAAGAGCCAGTCAGGGACCTGGATCTGAGCGACCCAGGGTCCCTGAGCAGTTATGGACTTGTATTATATTATATGTGTTTTTGGTGTTGTTGTCCTCCCTGGTTGCAGGTATGTGTGTGTGTGTGTATGGGTGTGTCTGGGAGCACCTGTTTCCAGGTGCACTTCAGGCCTGGTGGGTGGGGCCCTGCCAGGTGGTTGGCCACACCTGAAGAGCATCACACAGCTGATCAAGCCTCGTCGGAGGAGCTACTTAAGAGTGTGGTGGAGCGCTCTCTGATGCTCATCATTGTGTGACTTCACATTGGTCTCTCGGCCAGTGAGTACGATTAGTCGGCCGCATTGTAGTGTGTCTAACGGCTGCCTCTTTCCCCAGGAGAAGTGCGGAGACGAGAGGGCAACGAGCACGGGGTGCTCAGACACGGAGAAGTGGGGACAACAAACACTAACACTGGGAAGAGGACGTGTCACGGGAGTTGGGAACGCACATATCTATATTTAGTGTATACGTGTGTGTGTGTGTGTGTGTGTGTGTGTGTGTGTACATGTCTATACATATGAATAGTAGTGGTACAATAATTATGATAAGCTGTATAGTTTATGTCTTGCATATTTCCACAACCATATCCACAATCACATACTGCTACCGTTGTATATAGTGTATTATTTTATTTTTTATTTGTTTGTACTTGCATTTTTCCTTCTGATATCTGTACCTGAGCTGAGGTAACACAAAAATTTCCCCATCGTGGGATCAGTAAAGTCTTATCTTATCTTAAGTCAAATAACTACAATTCCTTTCAGTGTCACTTCAATCAGTCCCCATAGACTTCCATGTTAAAGTATACAACGTTCCCAACAAGTGTCTTTAAAACCTGGGAGCTGGGGCAACTATGGGTACTTTACCTCTTCAGATCAGCTCTTAGGGGATTTAATTTTTTTTTAATCTTTTTTTTAAAATCTGTTTTAATCTTTTTTTTTTTTTTAATCTCATCTTAATAAGAAAAAAATTCAGTTTTAGGCATAGATTGGTGCCCCAACCCTGACTGAGCTGAGGAGTTGAGAGATTTCTCCCAGGCCTCGCCTCCTTATGCTGGACATCTTAACTCTGTGATTACTGTTGGTGCCTTCTGGACCGTTTTTAAAGGATTATTACTGAAATTATGACTTGTTGTGTAAAACAGACATCCCAAAAGCTTTTTTTTACAGGTTTGGTGAGTCTCTTTCACTAATTGGAGATAAAGTATCTGCATTTCAAGAGAGGGACCACACCTCCAAACACGCTCCTTCTGGTTCTTATCTATATATCTTCCCCCTGTTCTACAAGCTGTTCATTCTCATTTACGTGCCCCACCCTCGCTGCCCTTTTCAATTCTTTAACTTCTTCACTTCTCTTTAGTACACGGGGATCTGCCAGGCTCGGGAGCTGTCGCCAGTCCCCTTCGAGGCCTTCCCCAAACCGCAGCACAATTCACGTCCAAGCCTTTCATCTTTATCTACTAAAATGCTGTCAAACCTAAAATGTGGACGTGGGCCCAGCTAGCGAATTAGCAGATATGTGTGTCTATCCTGTGCAGGAGCTGATAACTTCACACTCCTCTCTCCAAATATGGTGACAGGGTGCACATCATTTTTTTTACATTGTCTGTGAATTCTAAGCATTTTACATGTTTAATTTTACATTATTGTGAAATTTAAATATAAACCTTTCAGAAATGACCAGTATTGTCTTTGCAACTGAGATAGTTGAGCTGAAATTGTTAGAAAAATTGGCTCGTTTGTGACGGATTGACCCATATAAACTGTATGGGCCACAGGGGTATGTCCCAGTGCTTCCTAAAGAGGCTCTGCCACTGATCTGACCCTCAATATAATGCCCTCCGTCCCCAGTGCCCATTGTGATTTTTGAAAAGTTCTTTTTCCCATAAAAACTGGCGTCATCCACTCAACATGTCCGCCTGAAGACTCAGGGAAGGGTCACAATGTTTTCCTGTATTTTTCCCAAGATATTCCCAAGTCCTCTGCTTCCACGTCTGGGACGTCCGAGGCATTTAAACCACAGAGCTGAAGTTACGAGTGAGCAGAGCAGGAGGAAGAGGAGCCAAAGGGCGGACGTCCCGACTTATCCTGAAGGGACTTTTTAAGGAAACGACACAGACATCATGACGAACGTTAAACGAAGGTGACTCGACCTCAGGCACCTTCAAGGTCATCGTTGACGGGTGTCACTCACACGGTCGCAGAGAGGCTCCTGTAGAATGCCTGTCCATTTCCTGTGCTGGACAGGAAGCTGACAAAAAACCCCAAAATGCCCTGTTTTTTAGTGTGGGGATGAAAAAAAAAACCAGGCCTCACCTTTATTCCACTGTGGGAACTGTAACTTTGTCCTGTCTCACACACGCACAACAAAGAACCCCCCCAACAAACAACAATGCCCATCTTTGTTTGGCCTCCTATCATTGCGTGCCTGTAAAGCGTGTGGCCTTTTATTGAACGTAGTTTTTAGCTCAGCGGCGGGATGTTATGATTACAAATTAGCATCAGTACTAATAAGATTTCAGGCTTTAAAAAAGAGGGAATTTAAAACAGAAACAAACATTTAATTTATTTATTTATTTGCTCGTTAAGCGCTGCTCTTAACAAGCTCAGAGGCTGACAGTAAAAACAGCAATGAAGTGAAATGAAGTGTGCGTTACTGCTTGAATGGCTTTTGCCATAGACGTTCCCGGCCTCGGCTGTTGTCCTCTCGTGTTTGTTTGTTTGTCTGTTTGTCTTCTGCATTCATGCTTTCAAAGAGTGTGTGTGGGTTTCCAAGCATGCATGTCAGCGTTTATGTGCCTTATTGCACATGTTGGTGTATTACGTTTTAGCCCACACTTCTCCTTTTTTTTGCATTGCTAAGTATATTTGTGTGCCCATTGTTTGTGTGTGTGTTTGCAGCGGTTTCTGGTGGTCACAGTTGCACAATATCCCTCTGTGTTGTTGCGAGCAACAATAGATAGTAAAGTTAGTTTCGTACTGTGATGATTGCTCTATAAATCTAAGTGCACACTGAGTGTGTTTTAGTGCAGCTCATTGTTCTTTGTCTTGTGTGAGAGCCGTGCTGGTTGGTCACCGGGCTCTTCATCACCATCTTCATCATGTCTTAGCCCCTCAGCTGCAGTTTTTAAAAAAGTACGCACACACACACCAAGCTGTGCTGTTTGGCAAAGCAGAGTTAATGCTGGTGACACTTCTGAGGAAATGTCGATTTGTCATAAAGAGCTCGCAGCCAGAGTCCGGACCTCCTCCTGGTCCAGTTCAGAAGAGAGTCCAGGTCAAGACCAACATTTTAATAATGTTGTTAAATCCAACACAATAAATTACGAAATAAAACAACATTTCTGCCCTTTCCAGCATTTTTTGAAAACCAATCCTGTTAATAAACTACTGGTAGATCCATAGTTTTGGATGTCTTCAAAAAGGCCACAATGTGTGTTCATTAGGAACAAAGGCTTTGAGCTCAGATGTTACGGTACATTCCTCTTTAACGAAAGCGTGAACCCCACAAAGCAAACTGTGGTTGAACACAGAGCTTTATAGATTTTTTTTTCTAATTAGATTTTATTTTATAGTTTTTTTGTAGTTGAGTTTAGTTTTCAGTTCGTTTCCACAGCAGAGCTGCTCGTTTCAGTTTTTTTTTTATTGTCTGAAAAATGTTTACGTTCACTTCAGTTTTTATTTGTTTCGCTATTAAATTTAAAAAGTTTAAAAAGTTTTTTTTCGAGTCGCCAACCATCAACCAAGACTCCTACCATGTTGCGTGTTTTGAATACAGATGAAATGAAAGGGTGGAAAGAAACTTCTGCTTTTATACACAAAACGATTCTATTCTATCTTCATCATTTATTTTGTTTATCATTTCAATATATATTTTTGTCAAAAACGGATCATTTGAGCATAAAACTGATTTTGTTCTCCTCTTTTGCTTAATGTAAGTTTGATTGTTTAGCAAAATGAACAAATTAAGTCAAATGTAAGCACAGAGAAGGCCTCTAACTTTCAGGTACAACTATAAAATAACTGTTTAACACTTCAGTTCAACAATAGCTAAAGTGATGTAACCTTGAGGCTCCTCAGGAGCTGCTCAATATTGTCACACAGTAACATGAAAAATGTTTTTTTTTTAACCTGGTTTGCTATATAAGCTTTTTAACCTGCCTCTAAGAGTGCACATAAAGCGCAACTAGCGATGCTCAGTGGACTCATTTGTTTACATTTAGGTCGCGCATCACCATCTGCTAGCATCTCTTCTGTTCTTCATGGTGTTTCCTTGTCAAGTCGTGAAACAAGTTTGATGTTTCCACCTTGAGCTACAAAAAAAGTCTTTTTGCATGCTTTGCAAAGGTTCTGTATTGGTTTCATAAGCTTTATGCTTTGGCTTCTAAAAGTGCGAACAAGCTTATAACTGCATCCAACAATGCATGCGCCTCTTTAGGAGTTTTCTCACACTTGAGGATGGAGTGGCCTGATGGTGGTGTAAGAACTACTTATTGAGGGTTTCTTTTGATTGTATGTTATAGTAGTCACATTTTTTTGCATAACAGATACTGTATGTCACATGTAGTTAACTGGGTGAGTAGATTTCACATCTGTCTAACCAATAGGACACATTGTATTTTTCGTCTTCCCTTCTGTTAGTTACTCGTTTTTTCATTTCCTTGTTCTTTTTCCTTTTTGCTCTTCCAGGCACAGATTTTTCTGACTCATGCAATGAAAATATCTACGACGTTTAGATGTTTTATTTTTTTGACCTATGTAAGAAGTGGTTCTGATTGGATTTTACTGGTCGTAGTTATATGACCTATCACAGGTGATGTAAGTGTCATGATCCGCTAACATTCTTAGTTTTCGTGTTTTTGTATTTTGTTCTTTTATTCCATGGTCCCTAGGTTGTTCTGTTAAGATGTTGCTTATTTGATTTCCCCTCGTGACTTTACCCCCTGTGTATCTGTGAGTCCTCGTTTCCCCTCCTTGCGTTTTATTCCATGTTTTCCCCAGGTCAGATAAGCCAATAAGTATGTTGTATTCAGTTAGCAAATTTTCTTCACGCTCAGACTTGAAACTGTGAAGCTGTAGCAGAAGGCTAGACTCAAAAGGAGACTCGAGTGAGTCAACTGGATTGAGTTCAAAAGCTTCATCTACAACAAGAGTTATAAACAGTCACTAGAGTACTTTCTTTCTGACATCACACACTTCCCTGTACCGACCCGGCACCCAATATTTAACCCTTTCCAGACCTTCCAGTGTCACGACCTTTCTCAGTAGCGCTGCATGCCAGCCACCATGAACCACTGAGACGAGTTCACCCTGCGTGTGCAGATGTTTTAGAATGAATATCCAGCAGGCCTGCTCAGTATATTCTGTGCTATTTATCTATTTATTCTTGGATCTCTAACTCTCTGAGAGGTTTCAGTCTCAGGGAGGAGATGATCCCCAGCTTAATACTTTTATCCCATTATAATATTGCGAGCTTCTCCCAGTGGATGTGAGTGTGTGCCATCTCCTTACCTTATCCTGAAACATTAGAAGGCTGAAGAATGTCGACTGGCTGTGTAAAGAAACTGGAAGCTGGAAAAGCCATTTGCAGTCATTTTTTTTAAACCCAGGTCTTTAAAAAATATATATATTCACTTCAATCTTTCACATTATTCTTTTAGTTTCCTTTTAAAGCAATATAACTCATGTTTTCCTTGTATTCTGCTGTTTTTTTTACTTTCCTGTCTGCTTGCTGTGCTTCTCATTAATTTTATTGCCAATTCTTCCCCCTTTTTCACCGTTGCCTCCATTCGTCTTGCTGTATTTCTTTAAATGAAATGGCCCATTTATGTGTAATTCCTAAAGCCAAGGCTTATAGCGCTATAGTAAAAGTTAAAGCAGTGCAGACTAAACATTTGGACTCGGAATGATGAAAAATGACCAATCAGACAGCTGGGATTCCGGCCAGCTCCATGATGTAACATCCCGTTGGGCTAAATCCTTTTATTTTAGGGTAACTTGGAGCCTTTCATTCTTCCCCTTTGCATCCCCGAGAAGGCGCACATGCAGTCTCATATCCTTTCGCTCACCTCTGTGAATGGGAGCGGGAATAATGGGCTTCAGACGTCAGAGAGGAAACGACCCAAACATTATTCCAATAGGTTTTTATTGCTGCGATTATTAGATTTCATAAAATAAATCCATTTTAACGGAGGTTACCACTTGTTTTCCCAGCCTGTTTCAGGGTTGTCGTGTGTGCATGTGCACAAACCCAAACTTTTAATGTTTTATGCATGTGTGAGCGAGTGTGTGTGTGTTTCTGACATTTAATGACACTGGTGTGTGCTCATATGTGTGTTTGCATGTTCGGAGCTACAATAGAGCTATACATTAGTGTAAGTTTTGTTCCTCAGCTCTGCTCAGTTTCCACTTAACATAAAACTATTTCCCTTATTAGTCTGCTCTAATCGGCTGACCTACTATATGATTGTGTGTAACAGGAGTGTATTAACAGATATTTTCCACATGCAAGTGGGTCAGAGTGCACTTTCCATCATGCTGTCATTGCTTAATTATGTCTCTAAATGTTTGTGGGTATGTTGCATTGCCTTGAATATCCCTAATGTAGTGTATGTTAGTGCTGGGTGATACTGCAAAATTTGTTACCAATCTGATACCGCATACAAAAAACTTTTTTTTTTTTAAATGTTGTGCGCTATATATACTGAACTTTGGGTATGATACCGATACCAGCATTAGTGTCGATGTCGACATCGATAAATATTTGGCTTGATCAGCCGACATCTTTATCTTGTTTGTACAAAAATAGATATCAAAACCCCAGATAATCGTTGATTTACAAATCCACTGAATTTTTTTCACCCAGTAAAAGTTTTTACAGACGTCATGTCAGACAGTCTTTTTCCTATAAACTTCTATGGGTCTGGAAGTCTTTTTGCAACCATGGTTAGCACCATCATCATTCAGGTTTCAGGCACATCCGTATTGTTTACACTGCATTATATTGGCTCTGTTGTTTATAAATGCATGTGATTGGAGGACGTTGCTCAGTGCTGACGTGGGGTCATTATTGTGCTTTTACCAGTTTTGGGACGGTGGGGCTTCAGATGCACAGACAGTACTTGGAAGTCCCTTTATGAAGCTTTCAGTTTTTGTGTTTTTTTTCCACCTCCACTTTGATTTTTTTGGAATTCATGCTTCAAAATTGTGTGATTTACAGAGAACATGACAAACAACATTATGACATTGGCTTCCATTCATTAATATGTGTGTGGAAACAATCGTACCCAGCACAAAAAGAAAGAGGGGTCATTATTGAATCAGACTCATTCTAAATTCCCTCGCTCACTTGCATCTGTAATCTGCATAAATCTGCATACGGCAGAAAATATGGAGATTACTGCACAACACTGATTCAAACAGCCGAGTGACGCCAACAACTCAACTTTTAAATTGAGGAATTCTCAATTAAATCCATCTTATTTTCTTATAAACACATGAAGCAAGATAATTTCTAATTATTTGGCCTTCCAAGCATGCTAAATGTTATCTTTGTATATCTATATGAGCTATACTTTATATGAATATTAGTCACACCCTTTATATTACCTAATATGCATATATAAATAACTTATTAAAATATGATCATCTTAACATCTTCTATATACATGAAAGAAAGAAAATGATGAAGAGGTGGTGGTACTGATGATAATGATGATGATGAGATGATCATGACAGTGGGAAGAAGATAATAATGATGATTGTTATTATAATCACTATTATTTATATATTTTATAATGGATGTTGTTATTGTTATTCATTCTTTTAAAATCATTTTTCTCTAGTCTGTATCTCTCTCGTGCTGGAAATGAACAAAACGCAGTGCAGCATCTCCTTTAACACACTGCACATCACATGCATTCACGTTCCCCATTATTCCTTCTGTCCTAATGTCTTAAACAACGTATCTTCTTTATGCACTGTTTACCTCTGTCTTGTATCTATAATGTCATATATATATGTACACATACATATATGACGTATATGTATATATATATATATATACACACATATATGAATATATATGAAAATTCTATCTATTTTCTGCTGCTTATCCAGGTTTGGGTCAGGGGAGCAGCAGCCCTCTGTGAGTCCTCTGACACATCATAAAAAACATTGAGCTTTTAGATTAAACTCCTTAAAAATATATATACATGATTTATCATTGTTTTTAAGGCCCACACCCACAGGTCCAGCTAGTAAGAAGTGTAGGTGTGCACCCTTCCTTGGAATTTAATAGGTTCTTTGTTTTGGACAGAATAACTTTGATTTTTTTTCTTTAATATAGTGAGTGTGTTGTTTCCATGTACTTAATATGTTAATCGTGGGAATTTACACATTGGGTTAAACACCATACTATCATGTAATATTCAAAAGTGACTAGCAGAATAGCACATTCATGGTTGATAGTGAATGGTGGGAATTGCCAGACAGGCAGTTTCGCCTGATGGTGTGTCTTTTTGTGGTCATGTCTGTCTTTCTTGTTTTTTGTTCATTTACTTTCTTTCAATGTCTCTGTGTAAACCTCTTTGTTGGCTTCATTTTCCAACAGCTGGAAAATGAAGCCAACACAGAGGTGCAAGAAATAGTTCCCAACTTAACAGAAAACATAAACATGATTGCAGCCTGGCACTAAAGCTTGTATAATATGCAACATACTTTATATTGAAATACTAAAAGCACTTGACTTTTAAATGTATATGCCTCTTTGAATCCTGCAAATCTTTTGGGGGTCTTGTTACAATGCACTGTGGTGTGTATCAGTCTGAAGTTGTGTCAGACACCTCGTGGTGCAGCGGTAATTACATTACAGTGCCCATTGTGGCTTTGAGACCTCCTACTGTGAGTATTATGAGTCCAGCACATGTGGCACAAACACACAGGATGTTTCACATACTTCATTAATCTAAGGTTTTATGGTAAATGTACGCTGTAATCCATGTAGCCAGTGGGGCGGTACAACCATGAATGTATGCCAGTGAGTGTTATTAATGTTGACTAAGGTGACCACACACACCCACGCACTCTCTGCCCCCTGCTGTTTTAGGAGCCATGGTTTTGATCGAGCAGACCGAGACCTCTCACTGGTTGCTGGCAGATTTCCAGCAGCCAATCACAAGCCTCCGCCAATTAGAGCTGAAGGTAGAGAGCGCAGAACATTTAATGGAGCTTTTACAGGCTTGTTGGTGTGTGTTTGTATGTGTGTCTGTAACATAATACACGGTATTTCTGTGTGTTTGTAAAGTATATCATGTATATTTTCATGTGTGACAAACTCTTGCGTGTGTGTGTTTTGCAGATTCAGCGGCAGAGTAACCCATTAGGATAACAGCTCTGTTGCACTGCCCAGGCTATTACGGTGCAGTTTCTGTGTGTGTGTGTGTGTGTGTGTGTGTGAGTGTGTGTGTTTTGTGCTTGTGACCTTCATCACAGTCTCACCAGTTGATTTAGCTTTACCCCCCCAAGGTAATGTATGTTTTTTTTGTTTCAAGGCAGCTTCAATAATTAATCAGGACTTTTTAACTCTGTGTGTGTGTGTGTGTGTCTGTGTGTGTGTGTGTGTGTGGGCGGTCAAGAATTTAAAATGCTTCCTCTGCTTCCTCTGCATATTGCGAGAAACCAATAAGGGGAGTGGATATAGTAGGCTTTCCATAGTATCCTGGTGGTAAGGGGGTCAGAGGAACATTCCACATCTTCAGCAGGTATGTCAAGTTTGCAAGTGTTTCCAGGCTGATCTGATGGGACCCAACTTCAAAAGTAAATGAGACTGTAAAGCATTCTTTGGTAAGGACCACCTACATTTTTGTCCTTTGTTTTCTTCAGTTCTTTGCAAATAGATGTCTATTTATTATATACACCTCAAAAAATAAATAAATAAAGGAACACTTTTTAATCAGAGTATAGCATCAAGTCAGTTAAACTTCTGGGATATTGATCTGGTGAAATAAGTAGCAGAGGGAGTTGGTTATCAGTTTCAGCTGATTAGCATGCTTCATGAGTGTTAAGGATATTCCAGGAGACAGATAGTTACTCTAGGAGAGCTGGACAGGGCTGTAGAAGGCCCTTAACCCATCAAACGATGGGAATCTGCTCCTTTGCGCAAGGACCACTAGAGTGAGCACTGCCAGCCACAAAATGACCTCCAGGAGGACACTGGTGTAAATTTCTTTGCCCAACAATCAGAAACTGACTTCATGAGGGTGGGTTGAGGGACCATCATTCTCTAGTGGTTGGCATTTGCCATAGACTACCATTAGGTGTTGAGATAAATTGGCAGTGAAGAAGGCACAACAGCGCCTCTTCTTTCTCAGGAGACTGAAAAGATTCGGCAAGAACCTCCGCATCCTCAGGACCTTCTATCGCTGTGCCATTGAGAGCATCCTCACTGGATGCATCACCACCTGGTATGGCAACAGCACCGCCTACAACCGCAAAACTCTCCAGAGAGTAGTGCGGTGCTCTGAACGGATAATTGGAGGTGAGCTTCCCTCCCTCCAGGACATCTACAGGAAGCGGTGCCTGAGGAAAGCGGGGAGGATCATCAAGGACTCCAGTCACCCCAGCCATAAACTGTTCAGACTACTTCCATCAGGAAGGAGATTCTGCAGCATCCGGTCCCGTACCAGCAGACTGAGAGAAGCTTTTTCCACCAGGCCATCAGACTGCTGAACACGTCATAGACACCTCACCTTCACTACTGGAACTTCAACATTATGCACTCCACACTGTATATAAATGCCACTTATTTTGCACATGTCTAACTACCAACCTCTGTATATTTTATATATTTATTTTATTGTTTACTCTATTTAATTTGTAAAATATGTATATACACACACACACACATATACACACACATAGACATACATATTTAGTATACACATTCAGTAATGTGCATACACTCTTATATTGTATATATATTTATTCATATAATTCTCAGATTTAGCCATTCTTATATTTTGCTTGTTTTATGTTATTGTACTTTGCACACCTCTGTTGCTTGTGAAGCTTGCACACAAGAATTTCACTCACATGTACTGTACCAGTGTACCTGCACACGTGATGTGACAATAAAAGTGATTTGATTTGATTTGAATTCCATGGGTTCACTGTCAGATCCCAAACTGGTGCAGTGAATCCTGTATTGTTCCCACTGTACGACAATGCCCAGCGTCATGTGATGACAAGTATGCAGGGGGTTTCTGAAGGATGAAGGAGTTGATACCACTGACTGACCCCCGATGTTCGCCTGACCTAAACCAAGTAGAACACTTCTGGGACATTATGTTTCAGTCCATCCAATGTCGCCAGGTTACACCTCCGACACTCCAGCACACCATCTGTAGTTTCATTAGGAGTATTCCTTCACATTGTTAAGCTTGCACACAAGCATGTAATAGTGCATACAAACTATTGAGTACCATTTTGAGTTGCTGTAAAGAGATTATAATAAAATGGACCAGATTGGTGCATAATTTTTTCACTTTAGCTTTCAGATTGTCTTTGAATTCAGCCCTCTGTAGGTTGATAATTTTTATTTCCATCGAACAATGTGCATAATTTAATTCCTAACACATTACCCAGTTCATATCAGAATATATATCCAGAATGGCCTTTTGTTCCATTGACATCTGATGTGTTTTCTAAGTGTTCCTTGACGTTTTTTCCAGAAAAAAAAGATCAAGCAAGCATGAGGTGGGAAAAAAATGAGCATCCTTCCCAGAAAACAACCCATTAGCTCATTTTTACAGCTCTCATTTTGTCATTGGGTTTAAAATTTAAGTGCCCTCTGGCAGCAGTATGAATAAACAATTATAAAATGTAAATATAAAAATGTCTGCCCCATCACCTTAAGATGACATCATATTTAAAGTTCTCTCCCAAACATTAAACCCCATACCCTGCTTCAAGCTAACCAAACTGCAGACTACAGCAAGTGGTCCTTCCCAGATAAGACCGAGACCTCTTGGTTTGAAAAATGACAATACGTTAGTGCCAAAACCTTTGGTTCCTGGAATGGCCACTTGTGGCTGACTCAAAAAGCAAGCCAATCCCCATAGATCCCCTTGTTAAAATTCCATAAATTTATATGTGGGAATAAACATCTTTACAGCTTGGTTTGACCCTCTAAAATCAGTGTCATCAGTGAGGACTCAAACCCTAACAAAAGGACTTTTTTTTTTAGAGAAAAATGGGTAAATAGCTTTTGATGTGTTTCAGTTGCATTCATTCTTTGTTCCCTGATTTTTCTTATGTTTTTTAAAAATGATATCTTTTATCATAGACTTAGACCTCACAGGTAGAACAAAAAAAAAAAGAAAAGTAAAGCAAAGACAGTTATTGTCAAACGATTTCCATCTACTTGTTTTCTGCCCCTTATCCAATTTAGGGTCCTGAGAAAGCTTGAGTCTGTCCCAGCTATTCTAGAGCAAGATTGATGGGCACACTCCAAATCACTAATTCACCTAATAGTCATATCTTTGGTCTATTGGAGTATCCAGAGAGAATCCATGGAACATGGAACTTCCACGCAACCCAGGAATAACCTTCTTCCTGTGAGACATATCAGTAAAACTGTACCATTATATATATATGTATATATATATATATATATATATATATATATACATAACAATTATCTATGCCTGTGTAATGCGCCCATACAGTATATTATTAGTCAAATGTAGTCCCTTCTGGTATCTAACCTCCCCCCTCCTCTAAAGATTTGTTGAATTTCACTCACACTTGGCGTTTTCTTTCCCCCCTCTCAGCTAAGTGGTCACATCACTGTTCAAAGGCACTTCAGTAAAGAAAGCAGGAAAGCGGTGTTGTACCCTGCTGCTGATCATTAACCCTGTCTGACCTTTTTCTAAGTTATACAGATTATTCTCAGACGCAATCAAGCATTGCACTGGTTCATATGGCTATTTAATGATGATATCCTTCATGTATTACTCTGTACATGTTCTCTTCCTTCTAATGTTTGATAAATGGACACTCTTTCACTTCACCCTATGAGAAAAAAAAAGAAAATCTTACACACAGAGATACATAAAACCCATAAAAATACAACTTAAATATACAAAACTGATTTTAAACCTTAGACAAATAAACCCAATAAACTCAAACATAAACCTACTACATACACACACACACACACTTGCACACACATGCTCCCAGCAACTGCTAAAGACCATTTGTATAAAAAGGGAGGAAAGAATAAATAAATGTTTTCAGTAGCTGGAAAGTTATCAAGTCTGTAGTGGGAAGGCTACACAGACTAACACCAGTCTAGACCCTCACACAGGGAAACACACACACACAAACACACGATCGAGCACCAACGCAAATAACGGCAGAAAATGTATCACAGACTGCCAAGGCCATGGTCCTCCCTTTTATCACAATAAATCACAGCAAAAAGTTGGAATGGTACGCCTGAGTGTGGATGTGTGCGTACAAGCTCGTGGGCCACTGTCTAAGCATTGCCTTTGTTTTCCATCCCACTTAAAAAGGTCAGAGCTCTCGGGAGTCATTATATCACCCTGATATTAATGCCTGTGAGCCAAGAAGAGTGTGTGTTTGTGTGTGTGAGCCATGTGTTTCTACTAATACAATGGGCCTGAAAAGTAGAGTTCATTATTTTAGTAATGCCTGTTTCTGCCTGTATGTTTGATATCTTTAAATTAATCCATGTCGGTTTGTGTGGTTCCTTCCTGAGTTCAAACAATGAGTAACAGCCGAGTCGCACTCGGTGTTGGCATTTTGTCTTCATTTATACTCATCCACTTCAATGGAGTGCCAGTTTAAATCAGTTCCAGCTTAAATCCGAAAGAAAACCATACAGACAGATCTTTTACCAAGAGCAAAAAAAGTTTATTTTAATGTCTACATGTTATCTGGTTCACTTCCCTGTAGTTTCCATGTTTGCTAAAAGTTTACACGATTATTTAAAGCCGGTTCATTAAACCGAAATATATAAACAATAGATAGAAAAGAAATATGAAAGAGATTACCCACAACGATGAAGCCACAAAGAATCATCACTCAGTGCTTTTAGTTGTATTGTTTTTATATTCCAGGCCTCAGTTTTAAAGTTAGTATCTGAATTGGTTGGGGTGGTGAAGACCAAATATAGAGCTCAAAGGACGGTGATGAAACGGTAGGCAATTATCTGCTAACATTTGTCATTGTAAAATCATAATGTGCATTTTTGTGTATTTATATGTATGTAATTGTGATTTTTTTTTTGTTTATAGCTTGTTCCAAAAACAATCGTAATAATTAGTTTTAAAGCTGTAAAAAAGTAACTTCCCGCTGTAAAATGATTATGAAAGTAATACTTTTTTTTTTTTTTTTACAGTTAGTGACTTTTATTTTCATGCAGACACGTTTCACCTGGAAAATTTTCCTTTGGATTAAAAAAAATGCACCTCAGGTGGTTGGTACAGTTGATGCTCAGTTTCTTACTTTTAGGACTTTTTTTAAAATATTTTTTTCTGCTTTTTCTTCCAGGATCAAACACAGACCCACTACTTCACTGCTAAACTACTCCTACAGGCAACGTAAATGTCGAAGTGGGGTTTTCATTATATTTTAAGAGTCGCCTCTGTTTTCACAGGCCAGGTTGCTACAATATAACCTTTCTCCACAGTAAGTGAATGGGAGCCATATGGAAAACATGGTACTGTACCTGAGCTGCTATTTTGGTCACACAGACAGAGTATTGTACCCATAAAGTTTAAGAGAAAGAAGGGATAGGTTAAGAGACAGATATCCAAAAAAAGAAGGATCGATAAAAATAAAAAAATGAAACAGAAGAAAATGATATCAGAGGAAAAACAAGATCCCGTTTGTGAAAGTCTCTTACTGCAGTCAAAAATGAGGACAGGTCTTCTGTATGCAATTACATGTGGATGTGGACAAGCAGCTGCTACATGCGACCATCAGCTATGAGACGACAAAAACACAAATCATCCCCATTACTTTGTGTCTTGAGAAAATGTTCTGTGAGCCCACAGAGGTTGGATGTAGAGTTTTGTTTGGATGGTCACTCCAAAGTCCTCAAGCATATGGGCATTAGAGGACAGGTGAGGAGAAGGGCCACAAAGAAAGCCACTAGATAGCCAGGCCTGATCTATCCTTGGGCGGCTGTTAATGGAACCAAACCTATTATTAGATTTTGATAGAATTTACTCTGCACAACTTTTACTATAAGGTTATTTTATTCTGACCAGCAAGCTGGGGCTTGATTAGCCCTGCTTGGTTTGGTTGTTGATACGGAGAGACCAGGAACACCCTGTGACTGCAGAAAAATCAAAAGATACATGGGGGGGGATGTTTTCAAAGGTTTTATTATTGAATGCAAAACTTACTTTATTGTTACTGTTTTGCTGTATTTGAGATAATTTATTATTATGGACTCTCAGGCAGAACTAAACTTAAAGGCATCTTTATTGCTGGGTTTAGAGACAAAAAACTGAAAAGACACTATGGACAGAATATGCAGCATTGAGAGAGATCGCAACAGGGAACAGAAGGAAATGCAGACAATAAAAACAAGGGAATCAGGGCAAAGAGGAAGCACCTGGGGAACATGGCTGGATGTAATCTAAACAATGAGACAGAGGATGCAAAACTGAACATGATGCGCAAAGAACAAGTGACTATCAGAATAAAACAGGAAGTGCAAGAAACACACACCGAGATGCAGAATAAGACACACAAATTGATGTGGGAAGACAACAGCACACATGGTAGACGGGCATGACAGAGCTGAAACACAGAGAGAACCAGGGAGCTAGAGAGCAAGGGACAAGAGAGTGAGAGGGAGACAAAGGCAGAGAGACAGCAAAAGAAAAAAGAGAGCAGCACCAAACTTGACATCCATAAACAGATGATATAGACTACACACCATAGACACCAAAACTCAAATTAACCCTTTAAGACCTACCATAGAACCAAGTCCGCCAGAGCTTACTTTATATTTTTACATGCTGTGGAGCCATTTTTGGGAGCATTTCAAGTTGCTATACATCAATAAAACTGTTATAGCCCAAATTTTAATAATATGTATGCATTAAGTCCACAGTAACTACATAAATTGCAAAAAAGTGCAATAAACTACAAAAAAATTGAAAATTGGTTTTGTTTTTTTTTTTTTTACATATATTTCTACTTAGAGAAATTTAAGAGGTTTATCCCTCAAAACTTTAAATACAGAAAAGTTGAAAAAATAGTTTACAACAACATGACATTTATTTTGACTAGTCTTCATAGTTTTATTTTTGAGATACACCAATTTTTATATACTGCAGAAAAAACTAAAAACAATCCTATGATGCAAATTTGCAAAGAAAACAGCATGTGCATCAAAATAAACTATTTAAAGCAGTGCAGTTTGAGTTCTAAGCATCCCAGAAACTATTCAGAAAAGCTTGATGTCAAACATGACTTTTAAAAACACCACTAAGGGTTATAAGGCCTATAAGTATAAAACTACATTTTCTGTGAAAATTACGTCACTTCTGGTTTCGGGTGGGTAATGGCGGACATGCGATCGTTCACGCTGACGTCAATTTCAATGTAGGAAGTGTTATGAACAGCTGATCGGATCGGCAAAGCGTGTTTCTGGAATATTATGTTTTTGTTGCTGCAAGTGCTTTTTATGCAATTTTTGCAAAGCTATATGTGGAAGGAAACTGTGACCTAGGACAAGCTGATGGCACAAGATGTAATTTCAACTCCTCCGGTTTCATATGCAAAAAAATTTATTGCGCTAGCTTACGTGGTTTCGGTTCTACAGGGATTTAAAAATAGTTACGCAAAACGGAGCGTGCCCGACCGACCGGCTATAGAGGCTTAAGCATCTGAATAACCTGAGAGAAATGAGCAAAACACTAAGCAAACTCAAAAACCTGGGTCAAAGACACAGGATCATGACAGTTTATCAGATTCTCAGCAGCTGGACCACACCTTAAATAATCCCCTTCTTCATCTATAAATGCTTACTTGTTCTCGTTACTGCACGACACCCTCCCAGCATTTATTTTTCTGATTGTTGACCTCTGTCAAAGGGATCTGCCAGGCATTTAAGAGAAAACTCTGATCCTCAGTGAGGCCTTTGCCAAACTGCAGCCTCCTAATGGAACATCTAAGCCAGCAATTATATTCTTTTATTTAATTTTGCACACCAGACTTGAAACTGCGCATGAATAGATTTTGTTTTTCCATAGCACTTACGTTCCATCTGTTCCCCCTGAAGAAAATCTTCCTTAACTAGTCACTAATCTGTCTGAAAACTATGGATATTCATTCTGCAAAGCAATCAGATGTTAATTAATATAATAGACACATTTTCTTTCTTTTTTTGGACACACATTAGATAATCTTCTTCCTCACCCTATGTCTAGCACCCTCCTCTATCACACCAACCCTCTCCATGTCCTTATTCACTACATCTATGAACCTTCTCCACATTTAAAGTCCCTACTATCACCTCCACAACACTGTTCACTCTACACGCCTCCCCCCTATCTTCTGCCTTTGTCTTCAGCCAACAGTAGCACAGTTTCCACCAGCACTCTGTTGGCCAACAGCACCTGAGGTGGTCCTTATTAACCCGGGCCCTGACCCATCTGGTATGGAAATCTTGTTCTTTATCATCAGCATGTTTTGAATAATGATAAGTATAACAACAGAAGTGCTATAATAAAGCACTGAGTTTCAAGTGAATATTTTCAACTTAAAAACTGAACACAAATGGGATTAGCACCTGCACTGGTGAAGCTAAAGCAAAACGTATTCTACCAACGCTGCTGCTATCACAGCTCTTTTTATATAACTGTTCTTCTTACAGTTAGAAGTGCTCATGATTTGCATGTTAAGACGTCTTCATTTCACAAACTCACACAAACCTGAGGTAAGGACACGATCAAAGCTTCAGTGCAGAGAGAACCTTGGCAGCAGCAGTCACACTTCATCCAGTCCACCTATCCATCCAAGACTAGGGTCAAGGATTTGGTGAGATCTGTGGTGCAGCTGTGCGACACATGGGATCTAGACCATGAATAACTTAAAACACACAGTGCAAGGGAAACACGAGTAGGAAGAAACTGTAAGAAACGGAAAAGTGTGGGGAATGAAAGGAGGGGAAAGAGTGGAGGTCGAACTCTGTGGCAGCATTTATTCAGAAGAGCAAGGCAAGACGGGCGAGCAATTCTGTCTCTGCATCGATTAGAGCGATTACTAACCAGAGGCTGACGCATGATCGGGTGGGAAGAAACGCAAGTTACCGATGTAAGACTGTAATATTGCCTACGTTAGAGGGAGCTCATAATGGGAACACACACGGCCACTTTATTCAGTGACGCACGTAGTGACACACAAAGATCACATATACACATGATCGTGCACAGTGACGCATGAATGTGTAAATATTTCCTAATGCAAGCATGCACACTCGAGTCCTGAGTGGTACTTGCTGAAACCTACTGGAAGTTGTAAATGAGCGCTAACGTTGTTTTGCTTTTTTTTGAAGTTCATGCATTTGACGACTTTATTGGTTGTCAATCAAAAGAATAAACTACATTTTCTGTCTTTAAGGCTCTAAAATAATAATAATTCCTTTTGTAAAAAGCGTAGCTAAAACATGAACCAACTGTGATTTATGAATGTGGACAGGTGCTATTTTCACGTAGAACCTTCAGCATCATCACAGCTAAATCTACACGCTCATGTGAGTGCCATGAGTGAGTAGGGCTTTGAAGACAATTCACAAATATCTCCATAAAAGAGCTTGTGAAATTACTTCCAAAAAACATTCAATCTCTTAAAACAAATGTTTTTCGCAATATGCATGCACTGTCCACATTGCTTAGTCCACCTTTTTAACTGCTTTCATCATGCAAATATGTATTCAGCCAATAATAAGGCAGCAAATCAGTGCATTTTAACATGTAGAGGTGGTCAGATGCTGGAAAACTGTCAGATAATCAAACTGAAACGTTGGGACTGTGATGGTCACATATATATGTATATATTTCAATGGTGTCAGAAAGTTTTCACATTTGTAATGAATGCTTTGGTTTAAGATGCGTAAAACACAAAGTCTCATATGTGTGTATATATATATATATATATGTATATATATATATATATATATATTTATATATATATATATATACACACATATATATATATATATTTATATATATATATATATACACACATATATATATATATATATATGTCTCTATATATCTCTATATAGATATATATTTATTTCACTTGCATCCTACAATTTTAATGATCCAATTCCCATCTTTTGTCTTTCAGTTATTTCAAATATTTTCAATCTCAATTATTTAAAATCTGTGCAGATAAATTAATCTGTCTAAAGTTCATGACTAAATTGTTCATTTTCACTCCTTTTTCACCACATAAAAACATTTCATTTTGTGAAAGCTTCCTCTCTTATCTAGGTATGCATGTACTTGTTGTATGAAATGGCTAAAATAAAGCCTAAAACATAATGTGTTTCCTGTCAAACAGCCACTCTGAGCTATCCTTTTTCCTGCTGTATATTATCTGACCCAGTCAGTCAGTTTTCCACTGCAGCTGCCTGAATTTAATACACGATACAACATTTCAATAATATATGGCAGAGATCTGTTAGATTCAAGCATGCTAGTTTCTGTCCCATGTGTACTCACATCCCATGTGCCACATGTGTGTGCGTACATGTGTAGAGGTCAGTAGAGTATGATGGAGGAAAGAGGTGGTGGAAAGGAAGGAGGAACAAAGGTATAATTTAACGCCTGTCAGGTTCATGGCCTTAGAGAAGATGATAGGCGAGGGAGATGAGGGAGAGGTGAGAATTTTGAACTGTTCCTCTGAATTCTGCAGCCAATTTCTCTTAAAGAACAAGCTATCAGCTCTGCCAGCAGTTTTTGACTCAAGCAAGTGTGTTGATATCCTGAGGTTCCTGCAAGGTTCATTTGCCTGTTGTTCCCTTTTCTGCTGTTTAGCCTCTGTGTATTTATTAAGACCTCAGTTCTCTTGTCCTTTGTTGTCATGTCTGGTGTCATGTCTTGTCTAGCTGTTTTTATTATGCTAACTTTCCCTGCTTCTCACCAGCCAATGTTGAGTATTGTCATTAACTTTTTGGACTCTGGAGCTTGCATTTGCCACAATAAAGGTTGCCTACTGCCTGCTTGCTACCAATGAATGCTGGCAAGAGCATTACAGGTGACTTGGGGTAAACATTTAAAATTTCACTAAAATATTTAATCAGCACTTTTTTATTCCTGATTTATAGTAAGTGTTAAATTATTCAAAGACATTAAAACATAGTGTGCAGAAAATGTTTTACACACAAATCGTAGTGCATCCATGGGGTACAGAGGGTTAATCTGAACTACAGAAATCATAATCACAAATTGAAAACATTAGTCACTGTTGTACTGATAGTTTAACCAACAGCCCAATTTCAGGTCGTTCGTCAGAAACAGGTCCTTCCCTGCCACAGACTGTCTCTCTAACTGCCTCTGAGAAGCGCAAGGCTGCTGCCACTGTGCTTTGCCATAGAGATGATATCAGCTAGCTGTTGAGTTGTCCCTGGTGTTCATCTTGTCTAGTTCTGAACCTTTTTCACAAACTCTAATGGGGCTCTGTCATAGAGCCTGTTGGTTAACAATGGGGGTGGCAGTTCTTGCTTGGATACGGAGTTTGGCCAGACTGCCAACAGCTGGAAGAATCTTAGTGTTTTCAGACTTCTTTCATTACGTAATTATTTAGACCACTGTGCTCTAAACACATTATGTGCAACAAAGAGTGAAAATGCATGTTAACACTTCCCCTCTGGCCCTGCTCATTTATGTTAGCTTGCTAGCTTGCTTTGTTTATGTTAGCTTCCTTTGATATATTTGCCACCGCATAAAATGACTGCAAGTAATTTTCAAAACCACAGAAACTGAGTAAGTAATTTATTAATTGCCTTCACTTACACTGGTCCAATGAATTTTGTTAAAAACATGCTATGCAGAAATTTTTAATGATTGATCACTAAATGCTAACAATTAGCACTCAAAGAAAACAGTGGGATGAAAATATTCACATTTTTATATAGAGGAGACAGATTGGCCATGAATATGACTACAGATGACTGTTGTTCAACATAGAAACTGATGCCATGCCTCGATTCTTCAAGGCACTGGAAACATTCCTCAGAAATCTGAGAAATGAGAGTACCTGCAGCGCATTAAAGTTGCACATGCAGTTCACTTCCTCCAGTTTTACGAGTATGCAGGACAGTTTGATGGGAAGAGCTGGATAGCACTGTAGAAAGGCATTACCTCAGTACTAGGATGGGTATCTGCTGCTTTGTGCATGGAGGACCGCACAGCCCTACAAAATGACCTCTGACAGGCTACCCATGTGCGTGTTTCTCCAAATTGTCAGCATCCGTCTCTATGACCATGGCATGAGGGACTGACGTCCTTTATTAGGACCTGCCTCAAAACTGTTACAATAACTGAACAGAACAATGAAAAGAAGGTCAATGCTTTCTCCTCTGAGATGCCTTAGAAATATAGCTTTTCTTTTAGGTTTTATAAGTTCTTTTACATTTCAATTAAAAGTTTACTGAAAATTGCATCATTTGGCCCAGAAAAAAAAAAACTTCTTTCCAACTTTTCAAAACAGCAAAATGTTCTGCACATTTTATGACTGCAGCTTTATCATAAATGCTTCTTTGATCCTGATTAGAAAGAAAAATAAATCTATAAACATGGCTCAGAGGGATCTTAGGAGCAAAAGGTGAACCTCTTTTAAATAAGAAGCGAGATCATTTTTGGAAAACATTGGCACGCAAGATAACGATATAGTTTTCAAAGCATGATACGCTTTGAAAATTATACTGCTATCATGTACAAATACTCCAGCAAAATATCCTATTGAACAGTATAAGATGCTAATAGGAAAAAGATTTTGAACTAATGAGAAAAATATATCAACGAGAGATGTTTTCTGTGATGAAAGCAGTGTGTTTTTGTGTTGCCCTGATGTTGAACTGTGGGTCTGTACGTGATTAAGAGAAGAGAGAGAAGAATGCAGTCCACTAACAACACGAGGCCGGTACTGTCCCAGGCTGTAAAACACATTTTGATGCTGTTCATACACACACAAATACACACACTCACCCACGCACACCATAACTGAGATGGACACCCTGCTGCTTTCAAACTCAACAGCTGCCGGAGTGTGAAACCCGATAAAAGTGGAAGAAACTAAAGTGCTGGCCCAGCAGAGGGATCGTCCAACTTTTGATAATAAGGTGATAGTTTATTGATCCAGCAGAGGTCAAAGTTCAGACTTAAGCACTGGCGCAGCACCTCTGGAGCTGGAGGGGATATAGTGACTTTCTGACTTGCGTGCTATTTCTTCATTTTGGTACACAAACAGCAGATCAAAAGGCATATGAAAGACAAAAATACACACATATCTTTTTTTTTAAAACCAACTACAGCTCATAGTTTGTGTTTTTTTGACAACACAGTATACAGTTGTGGTCAGATATTTACATCCACTCATCATGGGCTTTGATTATTTCTTTGAATTGTACAGCATTGACAACTTTAATGCCTTTAACAAACAAAAATTGGGTACACAAGTTTGAATTTGTTTTCAGTTCGTGACAACAGCTGTGTGGAGATCAACAATGGATAATATATCTAGTGCGGGAGAGTGTATGAATGTGCAGCGTTTAAAGCGTGGAAGTACTGACCTTACTTTGAGTTTGACTAGTGTCCGTTGTGCGTGGGAAGAAAACTTTACAGCGAAAAAAACCACCAAGAGCACCCCCTAAACTTCCAAGCAAGCACCGAGTGCGCTACCACGTAATGGGAAATTCACAGTGAAACTCGCGGATTCTTCCACTGACCGCTGCGGCACACCTGCACCAGGGTAAACTTCCACCTAACCCACTCCTGCTTTACAGGTGAAAATAGAGCAACAGGACTGCTAGTCTTTGATTTTATTTATTTTCTGCTGTGTTTCACTTGCATTTTTTTGAAAGAGTGAGTGTAAACACAAAAAAATATTTTATTGAACTCTACCAATTCTGACAAGAGGAGTGGTCAAATATCCAGCCAGAATAATGTAAGAAGTTTGTTGATGATACCAAAAGCATCTGGTTGAGTTGCAACTTGAGAGATCTTTAACCAAATATTAGTGGAGGTGTATGCATATATTTTTAGCATCCATGAAAAAGCCACTCTGGTAACTGTGTTTTGCTACACTCTTTTGTACTAAGAGATTTTTCTGACCCTGTTTACAATGAGGAACCATGATTTGAACATTTTGCATGCAGCTGTTTGGAGATGTCTTTGCTCTGAGTGTTCATCTTTGCACATGGCCCAACCTGCAATAAGCAGCATTACATACTAATTATTCTTAATTGTTCCTGACACAGAGAAATGGTCAGTGTTTTCCTCCCATAGCTGAACTGTCACACAGTCATAGATTTACAGTTATATATTGGTTGTTATACTGTGGCTTTACTTAGACTGAATCATGAGCTCTGTCATTGCTGTCAGGCCATCTTGCATTTTAGTGCCAGTAAAAGTCTGATTTGGCTTTTATTATTTTTGCATCTTCTGATTATTATTTTTTAATTTATCTGTTTTTAAACAGTTATAGAGGGTTAAAGTGTATGCTTCAGTCTGCTGCTTATTTGTGGTTGCATACCCTGGGCATTATAAACACAGCAGTCGCATAAGAAACCACTCACGTCTTGAGCAAAGCATAACATCATTCAGTCTATAAATATGACTGACATTTATCTCTCTGTCAATATACGGCTAAATCCACTAAATTGAATATTCTTATATTACTGGCAACTGTATTCCCTAAACAGGTAATAGAAAATGGGTTTTAAGAGCCCTGTCGCTTTATATCCGGTGACGCCATGAGGAAAATTGTTGCATTGATCACTTTGGGCACCACGGGGCATTAATGGAGGGCTGGGGTCAATCCAGTCTAAGAGTTTGAGTCTGAGAGTCTGAGAGTCTGCGTTTATTATTCAGCATTTGATATTTATGAGATCAATTGATTGCACCGTTCTGGAGGCGGACAGACACAGAAGGAGCCATGAAGCTAATTGGTGCAATTTACACCTCATCAGAGGTCACTGGTGGACCTCAGCATATGATGACATCATAAAGCAGAAATAACAGTGTGCTACAATTAACACTGATGGAGTTCACTATCAAAGACATCTGCAGACAATATGTGTACAATGTAATTCATGTAATAATTGGCTGATATCCTTATTAACAATACAATAAAGTATATTATTAGTATAAAATCAGGTAAATTAATGACTCAGAAGAAATCCAACATTCAGCACATGGCGTGTGTTTTTTTCCAGGGCTGCTGTAATCACATTAAATGATCATATAGGTTTTTGTGAGGAAAAATACATACCAAATTTTACAGTGGACGTCATAGGAACAAAGAGGGTGTAAAAAATACATGTCCCAGTCAAAATTCAAATATTTTATATTTTATTTATTTTATACTACCACTTCATAGCAAGTTATCCAGGGCACAAGAGGCATGACTGTTTTAAAAAGTTGATGCAAAAATTTTTGCAAACTAGTTAGTAAATAGTTATGTCTTTATGTTACACCTATGAAGTCTATGGATGCAATTTATCAAGGACGCAGTAACACAGGCCTTTATACCAATTGGCAATCACCTGTGTATTATTTAAAAAAAAACCCTCCTGATTGCTTTGCTTGCTTATAGTTTGCATAGAAGACACCAACTTGTCTGCACTCCCTGACTACTACCTGAGTAGTAGTTAGAAATGTAGATGCTTTGCCAGAAGTGTATTGCAAACTGAAAAATGAGAACATTTTTTCTTTGAAGCAAAAGTTGCACACAACACAATTTTTATTTTGAAGCTAAACACTCTCCATTTCCAGTTTGTGTGGCACTTTTCACAGTTTCGCTACCACTTGCTGACTAGTTGGTGAGTGTTTGCAGACAAGTCAGCATCTTCCATGCAAACAACAACCACAACAACCTGCTGGCGATCAAAGCAATCCCAAGAAGGTTTTCAGGGCAGCACTATAATAGTCTTTGCAACTAACTTCCCATATCATCGGCCTCCAGCTATTTCAAAATCAATCAAGAAATATCTATTTTTCTTTACAACCAGACAGATTGTTGACTAGCCACTTGGCCTAGAGTGTGTGACTGTGGTCTAACCCAGGTTCCTGGCCTTAACTTCTAGTTCTAAGAAAAGCCCTAATGTGGCAGTGGCCAAAATGCTAACGTTAAGGCTCCAGAGTCCAAAACCAATGGGTGACATCATGCCTATGTCCATCTTTTGTATGCAGTTCATGGAATAAGCCCCAGTAACATTTCCTCTTTATTTCTCTTGGTGCTTTGTGCTGCAAAATGGCTGAGAGGTCACGAGAAGCGTATTTGTTTGGGATGATTTGAAAGTCACAATTAAAGAGTCACATAACATGTGTAGGGTAAAAGTTAAAGACAGGCAGTCGCAATCAAAGCTGAAAAAGCTGAGAGAGACAGACATTCATCAGAGGAGCATGTGGACAGAAAAATGGATAGAGCTGTCAGCTTTTCCAAACTCAAAGATCCCCCATCAGAAAACACACACACGCTCATACACCACAGGGGTCTTGATATACGAGTGTGCAGTCATGTGCTTTGGTTGCGGTAGTCGCCAGTGGCGACTGAATCACAGACCACGATGATGTCATATCTGTCTGGCTTGATACTGTGTGGATCCGTGTGTGTGTGTGTTTTTCTCTGTGAGTTATAAAAAACGACTGACCTCAGCATTACAGTAAATCTCTCCCATTTTCTTGTTGTTGTTCAGTGTTTCACCATAAAGATGAGACCTGATGCCACATGTGCAATTACTGGCAGTGAACTCATGCTGGAGGCTTGATATATGGAGACTTACCCAGGATTACCTCTGCTGCCATTACCGAGGGCACGAGATGAGACAGCGTCATATTTAATAATGGAAATCATGATGTTTTTAAATAAGGGCTTTATAAAAAATTAATGGAACAACCAACATTTATGACCTTCCTTTTAATAAATTGCCATGGCCAGTCAGGACACATTGATAATGTTAAATACACTGTGGGTTATGTGTTTTCGTTTAGTCCTCTAAGCTGGACAAATGACGTCATGAAGGTGGAGAAGTTCTGATCCTTTAATTGCAGAATTTTTACATAAATTAAACCTCACAGGTTGGGTGAGAGAGAAATGGGAGAAAACAAGTATTTTTTTTCTGTAAATGTATTCTTGAATTGATGCAGGATGACAAGGTGGGCTGTTTGCCAGTCCAACAAATAACTGAATCTCACTTCTTGTAATGAATGATTTGCCTCTCCCTTCTTTTCATTCATGCATTTACATGCTTCTAATGTAGGTCATTAACTTTATTGATTTTGGTCTGTCTTTATTTTGCTTTTCTCCATTTACTTTCCCCTCAAAGCTCAACTAGTTGTGGTAGAATGCAACTCCTCCCTTAGACTGGTTCTGTCAGATGCCCCGTGTGTAAAGGGAGTTCTTCCTCTCCGATGTCGCCAAGTGCTTGCTCTTCGGGATTTGTCTGATTATTTAGGTTCTGAAAGGAAAAAGCACCTGCTGTGCTATATAAATAATACTGAATGGAAATATAAGGTGATAAAACATGCTGACTAAATGGAAAGCCTGTATGAGTGCATGGTGAAACCAGACTTCATCACACGGTACTTTCTTCATTAAACCAACCAAACTGCTCACTTTGATGACCATTCTGTGTTTGATCAGGGTTGTCACAAAAATGTAATGTTACCAGGGTAATTCACATTAATAAAACTTGTTCAAGAAAGTTATTGGACCAATTTTATGTCCAAACAATAGTTGGACATATAATTGAACATATAACTAAGAAAGTTATAAATCCAAACTGTTATAAAGTACTGTGCAAATAGCGTAAGCCACCTCTCATTACTTTACATTTTGTTTCAAAGGAAACTGACTTTTTTTTGTAATATTTTAAAGCGGTCTTGAACCTTGGATGTTCATGCTTTCTTTGGAAATTGGCTGCTTTTTCTCTCACTTTTAGTACAATCCTTGTACCTTAATGTTTTTAGATGATTTTTTTTGTTAGTTTGTTTGTTTGTTAAGCCACTTTAAAGATTGACCTATAAGTCATTCAAAGTGTCATGTCTGCACAACACTGCCTTAACAGTGTTAGGCACTTTGTTACTAGCGCTCAGGTGAATCTACTAAAAAATGGCAAAGACACATGTAACTTATGTTTGAAAGTCATAAAATAGTACTAAGAGCTATTAGCTCAAAATGTGCCATATGCACTTTGTGCTGTGTGTTCTTCGAAAACTGGACAAATGTGAAATTACTGGTTCAAATTATCATCACTATGCAGGGAGGAGGTCAGGAGAGAGATACAACAGTGAGTCTCTAAAGCCATCTGTAAAACATGGTGGAGTCTCTGTCATGGTTTGGCGCTGCATTTCGGCCAGTTTTGTTGGAGATCTTGTCAACACTGATGGAATCATGAACACTGAAAAGTACAATCAGATGTTGATCCACCATGTAATGCCATCTGGAGAGTGACTGGCAACAGGTTCATTTTTCAGCTTGTCAGTGATCCCAGACACACTGCCAATGCAGTAAAAGTGTGCCTAAATAAAAAACACACAACACAACACTATCAGTAATTGATTGGTCGCCACAGAGCCTGGAGCTCAATATTATTGAAGCAGCATTGGACCGTCTTTACAGAGCATAGAACAACTACTAGCCAGCACTGAAAAAAGAGCTTTGAATGTCCTTCAAGAAGCCTGAAGAACTATTCCTGAAGACTACTTAAAGAAATTACAAGTTTTGTCTAAGAGAGTTAAGGCTGTGGTGAAGAACACAGGTGGTCACAAAAACTGACATGCAAGCTCACTGCACAATCTCTATTTTTGCCTCCTTTTCTCTGTTTCCATTGTCCAAGCAACATAAAAAGAAATGAACGGTGGCACAAAACTATATGTTAGAACATGAACAGCAATTTTTATCCTGCTTTTTACAGCCAAAACTATTATCACAAGTGTGATATAAGTGGCATATGACTCTATTATAAAATAATTTTTGAAACAGAAGTCTTCATGTCAGGAAGATGAACTTGGCATCAAAATGTAGATTACAAAAATGATATTTTTTTCATCTTTTATAACCTGTTTTCAACAGCCACATACCCCACATTGTAGTATGACCCTTGAAACTGTACCCAAACTGCCCTTTTGAACTCTTCCCCAAAGTGATTAAGCATAGGGCAGGGCTCTAGACTAACTTTTTGCCACGGTTGCACTGGTGCGCACCAGCACAAAGTTTAGGTGCTTCCAAACTTTTAACACCGCAGTTTTACATGTGCACTTTTTTTTTTTTTTTTTGGGGGGGGGGGGGAATTGCTATTATTAAAGACAATATTCATTTGTAAACGATTAATTAACAATCTTGTCAACACAAAGTTCTTTATTTGGAGCACATTTCTACAAAAGAGATAGTTTACTGAAAAAGTGCTTGTGCTGAAAGTGATTTGGCACTCTTTGGCAATATTGTAGACAATGTTAAACTTAATCATCACACAGGCCTCCTCTGAAGACCTGTTTGCTGCTGCCTGCCACTGAAAGGGAGTGGGGAGAGGAGACACTTGGGCAGTGCATTTATCGCAGCATATAATGTGTTTTCTGGACACACTGTGCTTTTTCAGCGTTGAGAGATTGATGGCTCCATGTCAGAGCACTGGCTATGAATTTCAGACGGATCAGGCCTTAATAAAAAATGTATCAACAGTTCTTTTCATCTTTTCTTTTTACCCACAGCTACATCCACTTCTGTCAGACCTAGGCTACTCACTAGGGCTGGGTATCATCACTGATTTATATAATCCATTCGATTCCGATTCACGAGGTCCCGATTCGATTCAATTATGCCTCACATAGTCAGAAATATAAAATTTCTGATCATTTATCAGTACTGATACTGTGAGACTTTATCAGAGGTGTGAGCATCACAGCAGTAACTGAGAATAAAACACAGAAAAACATGAAGGAGATTTTCCTGGCTTGACTTTTTATAGTAGATAACCTTAAAAATATTCTGCAATTTTGCATAATTTTAAAAAGTTTAAATTTCTTCAGTATTAAACAGCAGAAATAAGGTTTTCTTGTCCGAGGTCATTTAAGTAAAAAAAAAAAAAAAGTGATTTTACATTACTACGCTTGTAGATGGTGTAACAATTGCAGTTGCAGTTTTGTAGAGAGCTGAAATATGAGCTTAAAATCTAATGCACTTGTACATGAACTAATAAAGTCTAAAATGTGGAAAAAGGATATGCTCGACGCATAACTCATATCAGGGAGAAAGTGATTAGATATGTTAAAGTTATTGTACAAAATAAGAAATCGTCTTGAATAGTAAGCAGTGCTAAACAACAAATCTGTGTGTGGTTCCTCTCTCAATGCCTTTAGCTTAACCTGAGTTGCCTCAACATAAGGATCAATTTTTTTGCCTTGGAGATATTCACTGTCTGTCGATCTTTCAGCATTTCGGTCGACTTCATCGGTCCATCCTTAAATATCTTACTGCAGGTGGTCCATCCGTAACTGTCTTCCCCAGGTGTCTAAATAAGAAGATGCCGAAAGACGTGTCAGATTCCTAGAGGGATAACGGCTGTTACAGATATTCAAAGACAGATGCACCCCCCGATAGATGTCAGTGAGGCCATTTGCAGGTATTAGGGTCAGGTGCAGCGGACAGATGCGTCATTAACATCACAACTCTCCTCCTTTTAATCAGAGCATCACTCATCCCTGGCACTCATCCTCCTGTTTCTCTCATCCCTCTCTCATTTCACTCCATCTCATGTAATTGCAGAAGGAGAATTATTCTGCTGGATGAATGACCACAATGTAGCTTTTTGTTTGGGGGATTTCTTTGCAGAAATAGAATGTTTGTGAAGAACACACAACAAGAAAGTATTCGGATTAGCTAAAAATCAGAGGTGCAGATATTAAAATAATGATCTTTATTCTGTAGCGCCTTTCAAAACACATGACAAGAAGTGATAAAATGTTTAAAAAGATAAAGGTAAAACTACATTCAGAAGGGGGAGACTGGTAGCACAATGAGATTAAAAGCAAGGAATAAAGAACATTTAAAAACAACATAGAAGAGACAACTAGACGGGACAAGACTCAGCGGTTCATCTCCATCTAAAGAATAAAAGTCACTCTTTTGAGGATGCCAATGTTCACATTTTGAACAGAGAAGATCAATGGTTTGAAAGAGGAGTGAAAGAAGCCATCTATGTCTACTGTGAATGACCATCTTCGAACAGAGGTGGTGGTTTACGACACCAACTGTCTGACATCTATAATCCAGTTCTGAGATCCCTTCCCCAGACTGGGCCATTTGACCTCAGGAAACCACATGATAGGGTGGGGCTAGGTTTCATAGTGGGTTCACCCAAAACCTTGGCTGATTGTGACCTACACCCGTTTTCACACCTTAGCTCGTGTGATTAGGTAGAAGATCATTAGGGGGTCCATGACTCGGGACACTCCCAGAGGGCTTAAAATCTGGAACTCCTCTAGTTGCTCTTAGAACTGAAGAAGCTTCTCGGATAAGAGGCGAAACATCTTTAAGAAACCTAATGAAGTCCAGAAGCTTCTCTTTTCAAACTCCTTACACTATGATGACCTGGATGAATGAGAACGTTCACATAAACATTTAAAAATAAAAAAAACAGGTCAATTAAAAGCATTTTTCCAAATATTAATATAATTTAAAATTATCCCTAAAAAGAGATGATAAAACAATTAGAAAGAGCAACAAAATAACCAGGGCCAAAGAAAAGGTTTGATTCTAAAAATATGTCTTTATGAGGGATTTAAAGGATGACAAGGAGCTTGCAGGTCTGATCTCCTCAGGGATGTTGTTTTTCCAATGAAAGCGTGCCCTGACAGAAAAAGCCTCATTACCCTTTTTGTCAGCTGATATTGTGGGACGGCCAGCAGAGCCTTGGCTAAGGACCCTAGGTTATGACCAGGGGCATACAGTGTCAGTGAGTCATTTCAGATATATATTTTGGTGTAAGCTCAAAGTCTTAAAAGTGAGCATTTAATCAATTAATTAAAGTCACTTCTAAAAAGAGGGGGTGACCATTGAAAAGAAGCTAAAGTAACAGTAATGTGCTCTCTTTCTTTGGTTTTAGTAAGGCCAACTGCTGCATTTTGGACCAGATGTATCTATGGAAACACTGTCGAAGAGGTCCAAGAACATACCCCTGAAGTACACCACAGGTCATCTTTATAGAAAGTGGATGTGACTTGCCAGTGACAATAGTAAAAGACCTACTTTGAACCAGAAATGCAAATTCAGTACTGAAGATGACCCCCCAAAATACTGTAGCGCTCAAATATAATAAAACTAAAACAGAGAATTTGCCATCATCAGCAGCAACTAGCATGTCATTGATCACTGTGAGCAGAGCTGTCTCTGTGCTGTGGTTTGCTCTAAAACCCAGCTGGAATAGTTCAAAGAGTTCATTTCTGTTTTAAAACAGCAATCAACCGTTCAGCAACAATCTTTTCTAAAACCTTGGAGAGAAAGGGAAGTTTGGAAATGGGTCTAAAATGATCCAATTATCCAGGGTTTTTTAGAGATAGAATGTGTGGACTGATAGATTCATTAACTTCCCCACAGGCAGGATATCCAGGGCACATGAAAAGAGCTTAATTTTATTAATCATCTCAGTCAGAGTTTCCATAGATGGAGATGGCGTGAACAGCTTTTTTAGTCATTGTAGAAAAGGCGTGATAGTCCCATTGCTATCAATTTAATTCATGATTAAAAAAATTCTCACATTTCTCCAGGGAGGGGTCTATAGTTATACTTGGTGGAGCCTCTGTGACACGATTAATTACTTTAAAAAGAGTCCTGGAGTTGTTTAGGTTCCTTTCAATGACTTCTGAAAAACATCGTGCTCTGGTATTTTTTTATTTTTTTATTTTAACCTCAGAGTTAAAATTCCTCATAGAGGCTTTTAAAATGTCAAGGTTAGAGTGAGAGCTTGTGTTTTTACTGTAATGTTAATAGATGTCCCCTTTCCCCCTCTTTTCTTTGCTTTTCACCTTTCTCAGTAATTTCTCCTGTTTTCTCCTGGTGTCATTCATCTTTCTGCGCCTTTGTTTGAACTGACTGAGTGAAAGGTAATTTGTTCATTTTTTTCTTTTAAACTCCCTGCCCTCTCTGCTTCATTATCCACCACAGAGCGGTGACACACCGGCATGGCATATGCAGTAATTGCCTTCCTTGTCAGAGCAATTGAACTTTTACAGAAATTTCTTTCAGCACCTTGAACTTTCGCCTGCGGTTTGTTACAACTTGTGTTTTTGGTGTCTCAGTGCAATGAACGCTCGGCCTTTATCATCTTCTACTTTGTGTTTTTCTCTGTTTCTAGTCTTGCATCTGTGGGTCCAGCCAAGAATTCAGAACTGCAAATATATTAGTTTCTATGCTTGTAGAAGATTGACATGACTAGAAAATATAAAACATGTATTATAACTGTAAGGCCATTCAGATTAAAATTGTTAATGTCATTATTTGTGATTGGATCCAAGATGCAAGTGGTTGTGTTGAGATCTTTGTTTTGATCTTTTGAACTCTTAAAAACTCCTGATGAGGCTAATTTACTGAGACTTGGCAGCCATACCCCCATGGAAGTACTCTAGTCACACTTCTTACTGCTCTTTCCATTCTATTGTGTATTTCTCACCATCTGTCCTTGAGATGGATAGTTGCTTGTTCTGTTTTGTCAATTTTCATTCTCTCTTTGCTTCTCCGTCTCTTTTGCATTCCATTCTTTCTCTCTCACTCCATCAACAGAAATGCTTTACTGTGGTTTCTGGTGCTTTGGTGGAGTTCTTCCCTATTACCCCCCGAGCTTAGGCAAATGATGGAATAAGCCACTGATAGTTCCACAACCCTAACCACAAACATACCCCACCTCCTGTGTAGAGTGTGTCTTCTTACACATTTGTGTGCAATTGTGGGAACTGAGACCGCTCTATAACATCTATGGAAATAAGTCTCCTCCCCTTCTGTTAATATGTTGCCATGTGTTTCACAGACACAACATTGTGCAAGGAGAGTCAATTAATATATCACTACTTCAAAGTGACCATTGTTCGGACTTGTTTGGGAAGGGGAAGCCGTTCAAAAATAAGTTCCTGTAGAGGGAAATGAGCTGAAACAACTGGTTTTAGATTGAGGATGAACAGAAAGGATGTACTTACATTAAATAAGGATTGCTGAATTGTGAATTATATGACACTCCTTGAGTAGAGCTTAGTGGTGGAGTGGTTGAGTCTTCAATAACAGTAAGAAGGTTTCTAGTTTCAGCTTTCTGGATGGCTGAGGCCTTCCTGTGTGAAGTCAGCTCCTACAGTCCAAGGACATGCTTGTCAACTTAGGCCTCAGTCAAACAATCCAAGAGACAGGTCTGCAACCTGCTGGAAACCTCTAGTTGTTAGGGAAAAATTTATATTTGTGAGTGGTTGGTGGCTGTTGCTAGTGGAGATCAGTCACAAAGAGGGTGCTGCACCAAAAACTTTCTTGTGATTGCTTTGGTCACCTGTAGTTTGCAGACCAGTTCGCACATTCCATGGAAACACCAAGTACTAAGGTTAAGCTCTCTATTTATGTTTTGTGCCAAACTACCGCTCAACAAGTAATTGGTGAGTGTTTTCAGATGCGTCAGCATGTTCCATGCAAACTATGGACAATTTGATAGCAATCGAAGCAATCAAAAACAGGTTTTTGGTGCAGCACCATTTTTATCTAGCAACCTCCAGAAACCACTTACCAACTGGTTGCAACCTCCAGCAATCTGATGGCAACTCGTTAGCAAATACACATTCAAAGATGCACCAGATGGGTTCATACAAAAAAGTAAGGGGTCACTGACCAGTCTCTAGGCCCGTGTGACTGGGGTCTTAACAGTGATTATAAATTGGCTATAGGTGTGACTGTGGTAGTGATTGTCTTTGTTGCCTCTGATTGACTGGCAGTCTGTCCAGGGTAAGCCCAGCCTCTCGCCCAGTGACAGCTAGGATAAGCTAAAGCTCTCCCGCAGCTTACCATTTGGATAAACAGCTGAGAAAATGGATGGATTTATCTTTAAATCAGCATAATGTATCCACCAAAAAACAATAAGTACAAACATAGAGTATGATAAAACTGAGGCCAGGGCAATATGAATGCAGTCTACTGATTGAAAAGGGTCTTTTGGTTGCAAATGGAATTGGGAGTCATGGGAATGCATTTGAGGGCACACACAAGCATAAATAAAAATTTGAGATGCTTCTCTCTTTCAAACGTGTTTACTGTGAAGCTAAATTCCACATCAACCCCACAGAAATGGATTACATGGTTTCCATTTTGTATATTCTTACACAACAGACATTTGAAGGAGGAGACAGAGAACTTGACAGAAGCACAAAGACAAATGCTTTCCAGTGTGTTTTTGACAAATTTTAGACAACATTCTTTGTTTTGTATGAATTCATTTGGTCCTACGTATCATTTCAAATCCATCTTTTTAATGCATACACACTCCCTGTTCATGCATTCATATATGTGACCCCGTGCACTTAGCAGGGACATGTCTCATTGAGGCTTTGTAGCCGAGGCGCTGAGAGCTCATTTGTGACTTTGTGTGTTGTAAAGGTGTTGAAAGATCAGGCACAGAGTTTGGCAGCACCCTATCATGCTAAGCAATACCAGCTGAGGTACAAGGGCCACATCACATATAGACACACACACACACACAAACACACACACTCCCTATTATCACTTTAACTACATATGCATTACTGCCTTTACAGTGTCTGGAGAATCAAAACCAGTGATTTGTTTTACAATACAAGGGCTTCACCCAAAGTGGACTTTAAATTACACTGTAAAAATGTAATTCCAAGTGTAATTGTAGGAGATTTGCTGCATACGTGCCCCAAACGGGATTGCGATCACTCACCAGGGCTGCTTTTATTAAATAACCAACCTCCCAACAGAAGTAAATTCATTCTGAGGCTTCACTGTACAAGAGAAAGCATGCAGCAACTAAATGTTTTGGCATATCACATGTATTAATGGCTTGTTGTGTTCTTTAATGGTCATCGGTGGATTTTATGCTAATAAATCTGTGCATTTATTTATTTATTTTGGCCCCATAATTTGGAACTGGTGAGCTACAGAATTGTACAAAGGTCTTGTGCCACCCTCACATCTCTGTATTTTGCTTCCAAAGAGTCAGACTTTCCTCTAACTTTTAAAGTGGTCTTAAGCAATTGCTCTTTGGACTGTTTGAACGTTTTTCCAAGTTTTTCTTTTTGGACATTGGCTGCTTTTTCACTCATTTTCAGTCTATTCCTTGTACCTCACCATCTTCATAGTAATTTTGTTTGTTTGTTTGTTTGTTAAGCCATATAACACTGATCAGTGAATCACCAGAGCATACAAAATCCTGGGGTTGAAACTCAACGGATGAACCAGTGTTGTGTCTATTTAAAATGTCACCTTTCTGTACTTTGTTACTGTCAGCATGTTTCAAAAAACACAACTTGTTGTTGTCATAAATCTATGACAAATTCCAAAGATAACACAGTTTGATAGAGATGAAATAGAAAAGTAAAAATGATCCACCAATATTGTCTCAAAAGCATCTGACCAGAAAGTTTGCCTAAGAGAGTTCAGGTTGTGTTGAAGAAAAAAGGTGGACTGACTTTCAAGCTTGTTAGAATTGCACTAACTCTTTGCTTTATATAATGTATTTCTATATATGTTTGCACATTTCAATAAATCCATGCACTTATTTCATATTTTGCCTGCAAATGAAGACAAAGACCTTTACAATGTTAAAAGTGCATGCACATTTTGCATGGATTAAACCTTTACTAAAACATGTCGTGTTTACAGCCAATTATTTCTTTTTCATTCAAAGGTCTGAGAGACATTGTCACCTATGACCTTTCACCTCCTTCTTCCATGTTTCTTGCAATGATGCTGCTGTGGGAGCTGAAGCTTATTCTGCTGTTTCACTCACTGTGAAATGCATAAATGTAAGAACGTCACCAGGCCAGTGAGTGGGTAATGTGATCCTCAAAGTACTGCTCTCTGGGGCTGCATTTGGATTCCCCAGCTCCTGAAATTAAGCTTTTTTTTTTTCCTACTGTTACTGTACAACCATCAGTGAGCATGTATGTGTGCATTTATTTATGCAGGGAAACCTGATTGAAATACCATTTTCTTATTGGATTACAACCAAACAGGGGGGGTTACTCAGAGTTGTTCCAACTTTTCCTAAAGCTCAAGCCAGAAAAACATGAAAGGACTTTTTTTTTCTCGGTCTTGTGGTGGTAGATGCACATGTATGAGCCCAATCAAACCATTTGGTCCTTGAATGTAAATTCCTAAAATTACCTTTCCACATGTCAAAAAAAAATCTTTAAATGTTGACAGTCTTACATGCCTCCTGCTAGCATCCCATGTTTCGCTGAGAATAATTTATTGTGTTTTAGAGGAAGAAAGGAAGGTGGTTTTCTCCCCACAGTAATGAAAAGAAGAGCAAGGCTAGATGGTTCCTTCTAGCCACAAGACTAGTAAAAGCCAGAAGTGGAGTAAAGGTTAGGTTCATGACAGAGTGAGGGTAAAGGTCAGGCATGAAGTAGTGAATGTTAAAGTGACTGTTAGAGTTAAAGACAGAGGACAGAAGAAAGGTCATGTGGTAGCGAGGTAGTGACAGAGTATGACATAATTCGTTTGTGCAAATTAATCCACAGGATTGCTCTCTCTCTGTGTGTGTGTGTGTGTGTGTGTGTGTGAGTGAGCACCACCAACCTCGCTCAGCCAGTAAATCTGACAGAACATTTGTTTGGCCTCTGAACCATGATCACCCCTCAGAGTCCTCTTTCTCTCTCTCTCTTCCTCTGTGTGTGTGTGTGTGTGTGTGTGTGTGTGTGTGTGTGTGTGTGTGTGTGTGTGTGTGTGTGTGTGTGTGTAGGTTATGCAGGCCTCATCAGATATCTTATAAGATATCTGATGAGGCCTGCTTATCCCATCAGCAAAGAAGACAGAAAAGGGGAAAAACAGAGAGAATCAGATAAAAGGAATCGGCATCGATGATGAGTGCTTTTAAGAGTTTCAACAAGACATTTTTTATGCAAAAGATGTAAAAGTGAGGTAAATATTTGTGACTATAATGACAACGTCTTTCAGTGTGCATTGACTTGGATTTGGGCTCCATATACAGTTGTGGTTGGAAGTTTACATCCACTCATCATGGGCATGAATGCTGGTTTTGTAATGATTTCTTTGAACTGTGATTTTTCCAGGGTGGAATGATTGTACAGCACATCTTTAAAGACTTTAAAAAACAAGAGTTGGGTGCACAAGTTTGAATTTATTTTTGAATCTTTTCTTTTCCATACACGCATGCTGAAATATATGCATACACTCACGTAAATCTTTTTGTAAGTTGTGCTAATGATTTCCACAGTGCTTTGCATTTTAACTTCAAAACTGCATAAAAACTGTTTTCTTAATGGATAAATTGAGCTTCTGAAATGGCCTTCCCAAAACCCCGACCCAAATACTGCTGAACATTTACTTAAAATATCAGATGCATATTATCAAATATCTAGTCAGAATTATACCAGAGGCTTGTTAAACTTTTGGTTGAGTTGCAACTTGGTAAGAGAAGGGACATTTTGCCAGATATTAGTGGGGGGTTAATGTAGACATTGTGTGTACAATGTATGGATTGGAGTAATTCCAAAATAAATTTAAACTTGTGTACCCAATTATTGTCTTTTAAAGTTTTTAAAAATGTAAAGTCATTAAAAATAAAAATTACAAAATCAAAATTACCAGCAACTAGCAACATTTGCTAATTGGCAATAAAACTGGATAACATCTTAAACAAAAAAATCATGACATTAGACTCTTAGTCATTATTTTGGCCTGTTGACAAGAGGAGATGAAAAGGTAATAAATTACAAGAGTTAATGCAGTTAATTTTAAAAGTTATTTAGTAAAATAGCTCCAACATCAGCCTGTTTGTGGGAGAAAATTCATAGTATCATAAAAGTTATTAGTCTACATCATCTTGGTAACTCAACTTTTTTTTATTTAAATTCATGATCACTTGATATTGCCATTGCCATTAGGGGTATGTGGTCAACATGGCTAAAAACATCTATTTTTACATTACATTTGGAGATTATGTACATCATACCCATGATGGGGAGTTGCTGCTTATGACTTAATTGATTAAAATGGAAGCTTAACTTACGGTGGATCAAACTAGCTGTGAGGTTACGTTAAGTAATAAGTTTGTTTTCTAGTTCTATTTTCTAAAGTAACAAAAACACAGTAAGCAAGTTTTACAAATTTGTTTTTGTAGTTTGACCAAAGTTTTGCTTCTTTGCCCCTTTTGTTCTTAGCTAGCTCGACTTTGGCCAATGACCTGCACATTGCAGTTTAACTTGCTCCTTATGATTTACTCTTAATACTGCATCGACGTTGCTAGATAACTTTTATGAAAATCTCATTGACATAAAAATTTGCTTGAATGCCAGCTTCCTGTTCTTCTCCCTCATCCCTCGCCCCTCTCGTGATCATCCATAACTCAGTAATGACCATGAATCACACAGCAAAAATACTCAATCAACACAAAAAGATTGTCTGTGTCATTTTCCTTCACCTCCAGGATCGAAGAGGTAGGGGAGATGGAAAAAAGAGATTTAGATATATGGACAGAGAAGCAATGAAGACTAAAAAGGGAGGAGGAGGGCAAGGAAAAAGCACAGTTAGAGAGAAAGAGGAAGGGGGACAGGAGTGAAAAAAGGATGATCCGTTATGGGAGGATTTTAATGACCGTGTTGGGGTCTCAGTAGAAACAGGAGGCCCTCTTTAGAGGGAAAAAAGTATATTTGTGGGTGTGTTAAACACATTGACCCAAGGTTTCCCATCAAGTGGAGAGGGTGATGATGGGAAGAGAAGAGAGGAACAAGAGTGTAGTCAAAATCTGAAAATAATGAGGTAGATTGGGATTTTGCTCATTGATTGCCACTCTTTAGCCAAGCACATCAACAAAGGCAGTTGTTTCTTCGCGCAAATGAATGGAAATGGAGTGAATCAAAGCGAGAAAAGAAAATTAAGTGGGAGGACGGTATAATGGAGGAAAGAGGAAAAAAGAAAAGACTTTGATTCTTCTCTGTGAGGTCAAAAAGAGGGCTACATGCTGGAACCCACTATTAGCTTCTCGCCGAGTTCCTGACCTTCCTGTGCCTGTAACACCAGCCTTATGAACCCTCATCACTACATTACAAACCTTCTCCAACACGCCATGAACTCCCCACGAGCCCATCAAGGACGCTCTTACGAGCCCCCAAGTGCTATTTAACCTACAATTTCCCAGGCAGACCCTCGAAGCAACACAAAGACCCTCCTGTCACCCAAGCTGACACCAAAGCTTCTCCAATCACAGGGAGAATCGTCCTTGTGGTTTGGAGGCTCTGCTGTAACTGCAAGGTCATGGGTTAAGTCTTTGCAGTGGTCAGTCAATAAGACACTACCCTTCATTTGACCCTTTGGATGCCTTTAACCTAATCACTTCCCATAGCAAATGCCAATAATGTAATAAAACAAAATGCAATGAAGCTTGTAATTCAATAAATGACAAAGACTGCAAGAAAATACCAAAATGATAATGCAATGTCATTGTTGCCAGTATTGTTTAAGTAATTTGTTGCAGATTATCCCTATCCCCAGCCAATTTTCAATTTAATAGAACATTTACCCAAAAAATAAATATTTAAGACCACTCATCAACTGTGAAAGGAATAAAACTGTCAAGTAAAACCTACAGAAAAAAGCCTGTTACAAACACTTTTGAGAAGTTACTCTAAAGTTCCTAACTCTGCGCCAAGCCCTGACCTTTGACAGCCCCCTCTGAAATGTCAAAAATGCAGCTGCATTGATGAGAAAAAAGGCCAGGTTTTCCCATTTCCTCAAAAATTGACTCTTCAGAGTCATATAAGGTTTTTGCAGGATACTAATGATTTGTTTTAGCGGTGGGGGGCTCTATGGGAGCATGTTATGAATACCTTGCGGGCCCCTTAGCAGCATCTTACGAGGGCCTTATGAACTGCTTGTGATCCCCGGGTCTTTTCCCAGGCACCTTAAAGTAAACAACACAGAGGCTCCTTGATGGTCGACTTACTTAACAAGACACATTAGCATTGCTCACTGTGGAAACATCCTGGAAAACTTACCTGCCTTTTTATGTGTAAATTGGGGTATTGGGGAGCTTTAAGGGGCATTACCACTGATACTGCCCAATGCATGTGGACATTTTTTCCAACAGCCACATTACTGATTTAGCTCTCTTAACATGCTGCAAATTTTTAGACTGATTTCTGGGTGGCTTAGCACTGATGTCTATTTCACAAACATTACAGAGACCATTACAGAGACAACAAGGACCCTTTATGTAGAACTAATTGAAACACATAGAAATTATTATTTTGAACACAAGAGTGATACTGGAGAATATTACAGATTCTTTTTCCAGAATTTTCAATTTTAAGCTGCAAATCAAGGTCAAAGAAGTGACCAATTTACTGTAAACATTTTCCCCAAAACAGGAAAAACACATATAACCTTCAAAGAATATTTACTTAAGGGCGTTTTTCTTGATTGTCACCAGTGCTGGTAAGGTTACTTTTAAAATGTATTCCACTGCACATTACAGAATACACGGCCCAAAATGTAGTTTGTAATCTATTCTGTTAAGTTACTCAATGACAGTAACATATTCGGAACGCTTTGGATTACTTGATATATTGTCATACTTTTTACAACTACATGAATGTACTATTGCTGTGTGATTTATCACTATTACTGAAGGTTACTCGCCTCCAAGCTAACATTGTTAGGTTAATTATTATTTCATTATTTGCAGCTACCAGGTTGTAATGTAGTCTTCAGTAACAGTAATAAATTACACAGCAATGGTACATTGAAGATACTGAAGTGGTGCATAACCCAGGGAGCTACCACAACTAAAACAAGGTAGTTGCAGCAGGCTAACGTTAGTTTTTTAAAAAGAACTTCCAGATGTTTCTTTAGGTTGGAGTCTTTTGACGCTGAGAGCAGCTTGGTTGCTGGCAAACAGAGTTTGCATTGCACGGTCAGATTTTGCCCATCCCTTCCCTCTTTAAATATGAAGTGGTGTTGGAATTTCCAAATAAGAAATGTATTCCTGCCCGTGTACTACTGGCTCTGTTGTGCTGGCTCCGGGTCCATTGTGGAACTGACGCCACCAACATACACACGATGCTTATGTTAGAGCCGCTTATTGCGTGTTTTGTTTGGGTTTCCGGCAATGCGTTAATTACCAAAATTAGAGAGGGAATAGCCTAATATATGAAACAGGAAAAGACCTCTGTATAATCCATTTATTTCAACAAAGTAACTGTATTCTAATTATTTAAACGGTAACTTTAACAGAATACTGTTACTCATATTTTGTATTTTAAATGCGTAACCCCAGTACATGTATTCCGTTACTCCTCAACACTTTCTGTCACTGCCACTTTTCACAAATCGCACAAATTAAACTGCAGTCCTGTGTAGTCACAGGCAACTGCTTTTTGGTGTTTGATACCTTTCTTTAAAGTTTAAGTTCATGAGCATGTGCATACACCCAAACAGGTTGTGCTATGCCATGGTACTTGATGGACTGGCTTAAAGTGACCACGTTGACAGTTTCAAAAGAAACGCGAGTACATTTTTGTGTCAATATTCAGATAAACTGTAACAGCAATATGCGCAGATCTACTGAAAACTAAATATATTGACATAGATACTGTAAATGCATAACAGAAAGAAAAAATAGCATTATAGCCTTATAAATATTGGTATTCCTTTTTTTTTTCTCCACTTGATGAATAGGACATATGATCAAACATGGGGCCACCATTCCTATACCACAAATTTCACAAATTTCTGGAAGTCCAACACAAACCACACCTATCTCAACCTTTAAAACAACCTTTGAAATCTATAATGCATGACTTTCATCACCTTATCACTGACAGTTTTGATGTTAAGACCAAAAATGTTAAAGTAGGTAGGAGCAAAATACTCAAATTGCCAGAAGAACACTTAATTTTGAAATGTTCCAGGCTCTCCTCATTGGTCAGAGTCAATGTGATTTTTGCTGATTGGCTGGGATAAATTCGTGTGGTTTTACAACGTCACTGTGAACCATGGGGAGGCCAATTTTCATACCCATTCAAGTTACCCCCACCCACTCCTATTGCACAGCTGCATTTCTAATTACAGGTATTATGAAATAGCTGTCACTGTGATTGCTAATTATTATTATTACTACTACACTAACTGGCGCAGGTTTTGTGCGTGGGGTGGAGGGTTTTGCTGGCATTCTGATAAGCTTCTGTATTCCTTCAATGTGCCTGTAGTATTTAATCATAGAGACAGTGGTGGTTTAAATAGCAGCTACATAAATAAGACTGCAGATTCTTCGGCTGAGCAATAACCATCACAGCCCAGCAGAGCAGCTGCAGATGTGAAAATCCATTTTCAAAAGGGTAACAAGCAAGAACTGCGTTGCATTATGTCACATCATCTCTGCTTTGTGTATCATCTGCAGTGTGTGAGTTTTTTCCATTAGGATGCAGTATTTTATAACAGGACTGGACAGGATATCATTCAGAGGGATTGCAAAAGCACATCGAAGAAGCTTAAATTAATTCAGGGGAGACAAAAAAAAATCTGACTGTGACATTTCAGCTGGTCTGTTTTTTCAGTGCTTGTTCCACTTTGTCTGGCTTGCCAATCTGGAAACATTCAGTGCGTTTATCAAAACCTGTTTGCTGGAAACATCAGCCATGTGATGAATGCTGAGTCTGAACCATCTGTCAGAAAACTAAGAGCTAAAAGCTGAGTGGGATAGTAGAGTGCACATGACATGCAGTCATTCTTTTCAGCAGTAATAAGAAGTATAACACCTTAATCTCTAAGCGTAACCTTAAACTCCCTTTTTTTTTTTTTTTTAGATTGCAGCCAAATTGTGCAATACCTACAGTTTATTTGGTAATTAATTTGTCAATTCTGAGGCCAAACATTTGTGGGTCCCAGCTTTTCAAATGTGAGGATAATTAATGATTTGTTGATCTGACTTTGGACCAGGGATCCTGGGAAAAAGTGGTGGGCATTTTTCATTTTTTCATTAATTGAAAAATAAATTGACAGTGAAAGTAACTGGCTTCCATTTAACTATAATCTGCATGCACTCAGTTATTCCCTTGCACCTCCATCATGGCGCCAGGAGTCTTTTTTTTTTCCTTTTTTTTCTGCAGGGCCCTTATTAACATCCTTTGACTGCAGCACCGATTTTCCATGTTACAGGCTAATTAGTTTGTCACAGGACCTGGAGCTGTCTCCTCTGGCTCCCATTCCTTGTTTAATACGCCCTGAGAGCCCTTAACATGCGTGTTCCTTTTACTAACACATCAAGAGGGTGTGAAAGTAAGAAAAGAGAATGTGAAGTCCATGTTAACAGTGTGGGAGACACGACTTTTCCCACTTGTATACTGACAGACTGTCAGGCGTGGGTCAGTGATATACTGTAACATGTGTGTGTGTGTGTGCGCGCGCGTAGGTGTGAGTCAATCAACTAGAGGCCGAACCCTGTGCCAGCTCTCTGTTCTCTGTCACTATTTGAGAGCCGCTCTGAATGAACACGTCATTAAACCTCAATAAAAAGCCTTTATTCACCCCCCCAAAATTATTACAGCAGCATGTGTGAGCCCACTGGCCAAATGTGTGTGAGAGTACAGTATACCAGACAGACGGAGAGGTCACAAAGAGTACTGTAGTCCTCCCATAAAAGCCTTTGTATTTTTTAAATATTTTTGGAAGAAATGTGTGTTTCCTGTGTGTGTGTGTGTGTGTGTGTGTGTGTGTGTGTGTGTGTGTGTGTGTGTGTGTGTGTGAGTTAGTAGTTGGTCCAGTCATATTAATGCAATGGAAAATAATGGATTTTTTGGGTGGGTAAGAAAAAGAGCATGAAGCAAAGACACATTTCTCATCTTCCCCAAAGCATCATAGTTTTAAATTGTATTTAGTTACTTTTATTCAAATATTCAAATTCCAATTGCTTGTTTTTGGTGTTGATGTGATTGGTGAGGGTATCTTAAACTGCCCTCTGTAAAAGTCCCACTTTAGCGTTTCCATTTTTTTTTTTTTTACTTTGGTTATCATGTTTTATATTGTTCATCTCACCCAAAGTTGCAGACAAGTCACTGAATCAACTACAGACTACATACTGAGTGCATCCTCTAATATAAATGAGTGTATATGATTTACTTTATAGTTTGTCAGTTTTATCGAGTTATTTGTACTTTTTCCCTGCATGCTGAAAATTAAAGTTGTGCTCTCTTATTTCATTTAATGATTTGTACGTTTTCTGTTTTTCTAAGTACAGAACACTCCCGCAATGGCAAGCATGGAGACTCACAGGACTGTTAACTTCAGATCATGGAGTTTCCAGTGTTTCTGTGCCAAACACCGGTAATACACTGTTCTTGGCACAAGAACAGCCACCATGACTGAGACTGTTGTACCAATTAATGACTTGTGGTCAGCGTTTTTGTAACTGTGTGGTGTATGGGGCACAGAAAAGTGACAAAAGCTTAGTTCTCTGTCTTTTAACATGTAATCTAAATATTTTTGTACATGAACTTTCAAATGTTCTAGACCTTACACAGTGACATTTTGCCATCATCAATACAAAAATCTATTGTCTGCCTGTTATCCAGGTCTAGATCATGAGGGGCAGCAGTCAAAGCAGAGATGCCCCCAGATTTCCCTCACCCCTCCAGGTCTTCTGGGAGTACACCAAGGAATTCCCAAAGCAGCCAAGAGATGCAATCTCTCCTGCATGTCCTGGGGCCTTCTTGCAGTACGACATGCCCGAAAAACCGCACAGCCCAAACCACCTTAGCTGGCTCCTTTTGATGTGGAGTAACAGTATGACACACTGCTTAATTGTGTGAAATCATCATCAAGGAATGTGGGTTAAACAGAAGCTACAGCTTTATCATTTTTGGTGAATTTAAATATGGCAGTGAATAAAACTGACAAACTGTACTGTAATTAAACACTGAAGCCCAATGCGATCTGAATAGGAATAGCAATTTTTAACAAATAATAATAATGCACATCGGCTCCTTGGATGATAAAAAGCGATATCTCAGCAGACTAATAGATCAGAAGGTTAAAATTCTCTAATAATCTCTAGTGATTTAAGCTACGTTAGCTACCATTTTTTAAACACTGTTTAGAGAGCAAATAAAAATAAGCAGACACTTTATAAGTCACAGCAGCCACGCCTCTGTGTGAGTGCACCGTAACATCATGACATCAACAACACTCGACAGAAAACCTGTTCCATTCTATCCTGTACTGCCGTCAGTAGAAAAGTTAGGAAAATATAACATTTAAGGATAATTCCAGAAAATTTGACTAAAACAACTATTATTTTGCTAATAATAGTTGTTTTTAGCAGTGCATTGATAAACTCGCCTCTGCACACAGTAAGAGCATGTTTGTGTACAGATTTTAGGAACATGCAGCTGTACCAACCAAAAGCCACTGCAGCAGAGCTCTGTGGGATGTGTTCATCTCAGCTACGCACTCACCAAGAAACAATCTGCGTCACAGCTTGTCCTGTAAAACGGACTGGAATTTGACCACGGCCTATGTAAAACGGCTGCCTTGGTGCATACAAAACAGACACACAAACTAACCCAGCAGGGTCCGGGAAGGCCTGGTCCCGAGCCCGAGTTTGTGTTTTGGCTTCCATCCGGTCGTCACTCCTCAGCTCTCCTCAGTGACTGAAAGTTCACCCACAGTCTTCTGCTTATTATGCTTGTGGGACTTTTTTAATGTTTTGCTCCATAGACTTTTGGATGGTCTTGTCTGTAAAGACATGCACCTTCCATGAATCAAATTACGCTAGCTGGGACCACTACTAAATCAGGTCTCCAGTCAGCTAAGATGTAAAGCGAGTCCCAAGTCCTGAGAGGTTAATTTAACGGAACTAACATGAATGCAACAACTATGTAAGACAAATTTAATAGCTACATACAACAAACTTTAGCAAAGGGTTGTTGGAGTTTGCCACTAAAAGTCTAAAAAGTTCAGACTTTTTGGATGCTCTTCCAGTTGTACTCTACAAGGCATATGTATAAATGATCTAATCCAGAGTCTCCATTGCTGCTCATCTGCAGGGATCACCTCCTCCAGGATTGAGCAAGCTGAGGAATCAGTAACATCCAACCAAGTCATACAAGATGGTGCACAACAAACACACTCCCACAAAGAAACACACAAACATACTCTAACGCTTCCATGCAAACTGGCAAACTTTCTCTCTGCGACCCCGAGGCTGTCTCAGTCATGTGGTTGTGGGAATGTCGCTGGGATTTGTGTGTTCAGTGACTGCAATAACAGGGATCAAATGGGAACATGTGGACAGAATTCCAAACCCGGGTCAGAACACAGCAGTGCTTGTTTAAGCTCATTTTGATGTCGCTGCTTTTCATGAGAATTAGTTTTATGGCGTTTTTGTTTATCATTAGAGAGAAAGCAGGGAGGACAGCCGTGGAAAGAAAAAAAACTGCAACAAAGCAACAAAGATCTAAAGCCTGAGCACACCACGTCTCCTCTGCTAACCAAAATATCCATGAAAGCACCAAACTCTAAATGACCTCAATAATCGTTTTTAATGAGTATTTTTTTCACTGCTTTTTAACCCAAAGCTAAGTATTCACAAGTCATTTGTTGGCATTTTCTTTTTTAGGACGGATGACTTCTGTCTAACCTGACAGCCTCTTACTGCTCCAGTTTTGTTTCACATGACAGAGCTTGCTGGCTCCATTAAAGGAGTGTCTGTGTGTGTTTTGGTAGTTGTCATGCAAAGGACAGCTCACAAGATGGCTGGATCTGTGAAATGTTTTATGTATGAAGAGCACTTGTCAGAGAAAGCTGGCATTTCCTGTATTTGTACACACAAGGTCCCCGCTGTCCTTTTGCCCCCATCTTTTTTAAATTTCCTGCATTTAGTGTTTGTGATGGCTGGATGCTTGTTTAGTTTGGTGGGAAGCGTGGAGGATATAGGGCAGTTTTCATAAAGGACATGACTTAAAGAATCCTTCGGGCTGGGTCACGGTGCTCAGCTTTGCTTAAAAAGCACTTCTGGACTTTTTTGCTGTTTTAAATCTGTGACCTCCATGCACCCAGGCAAGCGTTTTACTGTTTTTGAAATGTTTTTGCCTAAATCATACTCGATCTGTTCCTTTCAAACTGCAAGTGAGGGAACTGCAGCTTTTTAAAAACATTTTTGATATCTACAGCATTTGATTGTTGATTTGGTTGCCGTGTGCTGCCTTTAGAGGTCTAACTGTGTTGTTTTTGACTGACAGCAAGAGAGGTTGTTTAGTTTTTTTGTCAAGATATTTTAGCGAGTCTGCAGTAATTAGTCTGGCAGTACGGCAATAGTTGGGATGTTCATTAATAAGACACCAGTTGGGTCAGAAATGGCTTTAAAGTAGGAACTGGGATGGTGGTGGGATGCAAAGCGGCTTGCAGAAGCAGTAGCAGATGTAGATAGGCTAAGGCAGCAGCAGGGTACCAGATGAGCCATGAGCTGATGGTTAATAGATTGCCAATACAAAGCCTCAAACAGAGCTTTTTGAGCCTGAATGTGACGAGCGAGGAGTGGATTTGAATCCCAAACCCAGCGCGCTCATGAGCTCAAGATCAGCTTGTTATTAGCCATTGAGCATACTCAGAGTGAAACACCTTTTTGACTCTTAGAAAGAATGAAAGAAAGAAAAATGGAGCCTCTAAGGTCATCGTTAAACTGTTTATTGAAGTCACAGAGCAGTTGAGGAGAGAGTTGTTTTCCACATAGACCTTATCTAACTGGAAAGCATTTTACAGCCAGAGTTGTCGCCCCCTGTAGGTCATTAAAAATATGTAGGTTTTAGGCACATTGGTACTTTTCAGAACCAGAAGTTTCCTAGTTTTCTATGTTTCCTATCTAACTTGCACAGACTGAACTTTTGTTTAACTCTGTCGAGCTGATATTATCGTCTGTAATGGACAGTGTTGGGACTAACGCGTTATTAAGTAACGCGTTACAGTAACTACGTTATTATTGTGGTAACGAGCACGGTAACTAGTTATTATGCCAAAACCAGGAACGCGTTACTCGTTACTGGGATTTAGATAGGCTCGTTATTCGTTACTTCGTGTGGTGACTATCGCGGAGCTTCCACAGATTCAATAACATTAGCAAGTGGTTGAGGCCAGCAGGTGGATGAAGGAAAAGGGAGGCAAGAGGAGAGACCCGAAGCGGCCGCTGGTCCGAGAGTGTCAGGTGAACTGAACTTCAGGTAAGAAGTTATAACCTGCAGTCTATCTGGGTCAGATATGAACCAAGTTTAGGTGGAGTTTATTTTCGTTATGCTGACTTTTTCGTACCGCGTGCTAGCTAGCATGATGGAGTTTCTATACAGCTGGGTGGTGCTATGTTACTGATGTTGAACTTTATTTTGTTCATAAGGTTAATTATTAGAGTTGCCAACCTTCCCGTAAAAAACGGAATCGTCTCGTATTCAGAGAAATTATTACGGGTTTCGTATTGAGGTGAAAAGGAACAGTTTGTCCCGGACTTCAGCTACAATGAAAAAGACACAAAGCTGGAGTTATTCTGTGTTTACACTGCACAGCTGCCTCTTCTTCTCTCATCCTCTCACCCTCCCTCTCCTGTTTCTACTTCAATCATGAAACTGATCAATGATCAGCTGATCGGCTTTTCTCTCTTGTTTATTTATCGCCCACTTTGCGCCAGAAAGAGGACACCAGCGGATGTCGCGGTAAACAACAGCAGCACTTTTAAGCTTGATCAGCTGTTGTTAGAATTTATTTAATATTAATTTCTAGTATCAGCTGATGTTTGCTGGAGCCACAGCTGTAAACCTGCTGGTCATGATATCGGTTTGGTTATGTGGTGAGAGGGAAACATGAAGATGAAACCAGGAGATGTCCTTACTGAATCATCAGAGCTGTGATGGAGAAACAGGTTTACCTTTTAGGTGACATGAATGAGTTGAAGAGAAGTTATGAACTGTTTCTGAGAGACAAATAACACCAGGATCCTTTTCTAAGTAGCTGACAGCTGGTAACTGTGCAGGGGCGGGTCTAGCAAAGTGTTGCCAGGGGTCCATGTAGGGAATTAAAAGGGAAAGGGGGGCACAAGGAAATACTTTCTTATTCTCATTTAAAATGTCTCACTTTTAAAAAAATAATTATCTGAGTCTTACAACAAACAATTGATAGATTGATACATATATACCATCAGAACAGTGTACATCACTGTCACAACAGTGTTTATTTTCATTCAAAGGCTTTATGATTTTTCCTATAATGGTGGGCCGGTCTCTAGTCAAAATGCCCAGGACGATTTTTTTGTCCCAGTCCAGCTCTGTATGCAGCTCATCTGCAGTCTGGTGTTACCTACATCTTCCTATTCAGAAGGCAGAATTTCCGAGTTCTGAGTACAATCGAAAGCACCACAACTGCAGTTTTTGTGTTGGATGTAAAAAGCAGGCTAGGATAGAATCAGGCGTGGGATTTCTCTCATGGAAGTGTGCACATTATTTTTTCCTTTCTATTGGTAGGTGGCACAGTGCACTTGTGGCAAGTAAGCAAGCTAGAAGACTGGCAATCTTGCTGGGTATCCAGTTACGGAAGCAACACATTAACAAGAGAATTCTGAGTAAAACCAAAGTTACTTTCCCTAGTAACTAGTTACTCTGAAAGTAACGAGTAACTTGAAGTAACTGAGTTACTTTTGATAGAAGTAACTAGTAATGTAACTAAGTTACTAATTTAAAGTAACTTACCCAACACTGGTAATGGAAGAAGTTATTAAATTCATGCGAAGTAGAAGATGTCAGACGTTCTCTCAGACATTTTGGTCTCGCTGTAATACCAGCTCACTGAGCTCCTGACCCGGAGAATCCCATTACTCTTCAGTAAAGGTTCACCGTTGCAAACATGTGGATGTAATGTCAGAGAATCAGATTTACAAACTCTGTGTTTCCCAGCTGTCCCTGACCTCAAACAGGAAAACCAAAATAATCTGCCCCTCTTCACTCCTCCCCTTCATCTTTCTCTCTCTCCCTATCTCATGTTTTTCATTTACTCATTTTATTTCTTTTCCTTTGTGTCTCTGTTGATCTGGTTCTCCATCACCCCTTCATCTCTCTCTGGTGTAGCTTTCTCTGTAATTATGGCAGAAAATAAACATGGCTTTGGACAGGCCACATCAGTCAGGATCGATACACAGGGAGGGACACGCACACACAAATTCACACATGTATTCGCACTTACACACACACCCACACACACAAGTACACGCATGCACGCAGAAGTACATTTTGAGCAACTCACTCATCCAGCAGAGCGTTTTGAGCCAGTAACACCATGGAGGAGTCTTTCTGAGAGAGAAATCATATAAAAAAGTGTTTATTTTTCCCTCTCTGGCTTTTGATGGCCAACTGGATCCATATGGCCCCTCTGCCGCTCTGTTTAGCTGCTAAGATTCAAAACGGTAAACTGTTTTCCACATGGTCAGATGGGGGTCAGCAGTTTGAAGCCTGATTTAAACTCGTTTAAAGGCAACGGCTTTACATGTTTAATCCCAGGCTCTTCCCGTGTCTTCAAATCCTGATTCCTCAATGGTTTGAATTTATCTGTTTTGTGTTTTTTTGCTTTGTTTTGTGCTCTTCATGTGTCCCTTTGTCTCATGTTTCCCCTTAATTTCTCTTCCATATTTTTAACAAATGTTTGGACCAAACCCTTTTTGACGGTCACATGGTGAGTGTTATTTAACTTGTTGGCACATGAAAACTCAAGTTTGTTTTTGATCTCTTATGATTCTCTAAAATCTGAGTACACAATCGCACTTCCTGCACTTTTTGCCAATTTTCTGGAAAAACTGGATCACATTAAAATATATGATTTGTGCTGCATGGACAACTGCACCTTTCTGCGCTCCTTTCTGGCTGAAGAACTGTAAAATATCATTACTGGTATGGCTAAATAAATATCTACTATTATATTACCAAAATGTTTTACTATTAATTGAAAATTACATGTGATGGAGGAACTTTTAAAACCATTCCTTTAAGAAAAGAAGCGATAAGGAATCATGAAAACAACTCAGTACACTTAACTGCATTATAGGACAATTATGCAATACGCATGTGCAAGGATAAGGATAAGGACCAGAGTATGGTGTGCCCATTAAGACAACAGGGACCAACATGAAGCAGTGAGTTGTCTACAGGTATATCAAGACAAAACTCATCTGTTTTAAGTCAATCATTTTAACCAAGACTAAAATGAGAGCTGCCCCCCAGGGTGGTTGAGAATGACAGAGATAAGCTCCTGTGGGACTTCCAGATACAGATGGGCAAGGTGGGGATGGCTAACCATCATGGACATAGTGGTGAAAAAGATGTATAGATGTATAGTGATAGATATAGCTTTACCAAATGACAGCAACATCAGGAAGAAGTAGCACAGGAAGCTCGAGAAGTTCAGAGTGCCTGAGAGAGGAGCTCTAGAAGCCGTAAAGGGTGAAGCCAACAGTGGTCCCAGTGGTAATCGGAGAACTCTGGGTAGTGTCCCCCAAACTGGGCGAGTGGCTTCAGCAGATCTCAGGAACAACATCCGAGATCTCTGACTCCATAAATAAGGATTCGTTTGGGCTGGAATCTTAATACGGAGTCAAAAATGAGCATAAATCGGCCACCTTGGAGAAAATCTGATTTGCACAATGCTTAGAAATGACCTGTGTGTTAAATTTGCTAATATTTAATAGCTGACCGAGTGCAGAACCTTACTTATTTGTCCTCCATTTTACATTTCATAAATACTCTGAAGATGTTTGTTATATTATTGCTAAAAATACAGAAAAACAAATGCCTCAGACATTTGAACCATGGAAACGTGTGTCTCATTAACAAATTCTCCTCCTTTTTCATTTTTTACTATAAAGACCTCACTGATTGAACTGTCAGTATGATACCTGAACAGAAAAGAAACAAAACTATTGGAAAAAAAAGGTTTCTTCATATTGGCTTTTTTGCCTTTGGTTGCAAATGCTTCTGGTAAAGAAAGAAATATTGATGCGTATTTGTTGGTGGAATATCTTTTCAAAAACGCCCATGAGTCTTGTTGGCTGCGGCTTTAAAGAAGACAGTAGACAGAGCAGTGAAATCAGACTTTTGGCAGATTCACAGCATTTTTTATTTTTTTTTGTTTGGGTCAGGAACCGAATGCTCAACCACAGTTTCTGAAATGAACCAAATCCAGCAGTGGATCCATTGAAATTGATTACATTATTTATCAACTTTGACAAACTTCAACCTCTACGTTCCAGCCACCATTAGCAGCTAGCTGCCTGACTTTTCTCCTCGAGGCATTTATTTAATACTGCTTGCACTTATAGCAGGGACTGGAACTGTTTTAGCATATGTTCTCATTCGTGTCATTGACTATTCAGTCATAAGATGCAGAAACTCACAAAGCCGCTGTGAAAACAATACCAGAAATTTGGCACTGAAATTCTGATTGCATTCAGCTTTCCAATGTAAGTTTAGTCTGACTGGTATTCTTAATATTTAGTAATATCATAAACACAAGTGTGGACTGAAGACCAAGAACCAAATTCACATGAATATTGTACTCAAAGTTCAAATGAAGTTTATTCATTGTCACAAAACTGAAAGAAAATGTATTAAAACTGTGTGAAACCCACTTTGTTTTTATGACTCATGATTTGGAAAAGCCCTCCTGAAAACCTTTCAAATGTCACATAAAAAAAGCTATAAAGAAGGGCGGGGCTCAGGTTTATTAGACTCTTAAATGTAATTCATTCAGAAATGTCTGTCTTTGAGTTTACTATAACTGAGTCCTTCTTATTACGTTCTCCAAAAAATGTAGTGAAAAACTGTCACAGGACCCAAGTGCAGACACTGACCACTGACGACTTGACTGCCAATGAACTTTATTGACAGTGGAGACAGAATACATACAAAAAGCAGTAAATGGCAACAAATAAACTGAACAAAATCTAAACTGGGTGCAACTACAAAATAATACAAAGGAACAAAAGCCTGGGACTAGAAACCTGGAACATGAAACATAAAAACCTGAGTCGGGAATCACGAAACAAGAAAACAAGCGACGGGGAATGTGGAACCTGGAACACGGAAAAATACAATGAGTGATACGCAGACAAACCAGCAACAAACTGAGGAACACAGAGGGATTAAATATACAGAAGGACAACGAAGGAATGAGACACACGAGGGGGCAATCACAACTAATGAGACCAGGGGAAGCAAAACTTCAAACACTAAACACAGGACACCAGACTATCAAAGCAAAACAGCAAACATAACCCAGGCACAGAGACACACACTTTACACAGACACAAGGAGATATGACTGACACAAAAGAGAGGCTAGAAAGAGGCTAGAAATTCTAAAATAATAATGAAAGCAAAGACTATAAATAATTAAAAACACAAAGACCTGGGTAACCTTGATAAGACCATCTTTAACATGTAGCTTTAGGCTGAACGTTATATTGTAGCAATAATGATTAGATCCAGCCTGGATTGGTATTGAATGAAAAGGAGTTAGGCCATGTTTTAAAGAGAAGATATGAGTTTAAATGCTAACTAAATAAGTGTATCAGTCCCATATAGGTGTTCCTAAGTGTTTCCAACTACAATAGGAGTCATACTCACTTGAACAGGAAACTGAAAATATAATTTAAAAACATTTCAGTGTTGGCAGTGTTTCCAGGTTAGTATGTTGCTAACCTGGAAAAGAACTAGAAATGAAGATGCTCCATATAGAGAAAAAATCTGTTGATGAGAAATATAGCAATGTTCACATTCACTGGTACATTTATTAGGTACACCTGTTCAACTGCTCATAAATCAGCCAATCGTATGGCAGCAGCACTCTTGACCATGTAGACATGGTCAAGAGTGCATCAGCGTGGGGAAGAAAGGTGATTTTTAGTGACTTTGGCATGTTTGTTGGTGTCAGATGGGCTGGTCTGTGGATGGTGTCTGGGTTGTTGCTGTCAAAACAAAACAGGAACAAAAAAAAACCATTTTTCATAACCAGGAGAGGTTTTTTTTATGCAAAACGTGTTGAACCTTGGAGCAGATGGGCTGCTGCAACAGAAGACTACACTGGGTGCCAGTCCCGTTAGCTAAGAAAAGGAAACAGAGGATACAGTTCATCCAGGCTCACCGAAATTGGACAACACATGTTTTATTTCAGATTGATTGATTTATTGCCAAATCACAACAACACTGGCCACTTGATTTATAAAGAACATGAGAATTCAGAGTAGCTGGTCTGAGCCAGAGGCTTGTCCATTCTTATGCTGCCATGTTAACTTCTCTGATTTTTGGTTTCTGAAGACAAATCAAACATCATTCCTCTAATAGCCAAGACAGACATGGTTGGCTGACATAACACAATCATTCTCATTATCTCCTCTCCTTCCATCTTCATTCTTACTCTCTCTCTCTGTCTCGCCACTTTCTCCTCAGTGATGTGATAAACATCGGCAGATGTTGATTGCGCTGACACACACAGACACACATTCACGCAGAAGGCAAGTAGCAGCCCGATTGTGTGTCATGAAGCTTTATAATCGGTCCATTTATCTTCATGTTAATTTAATGTGGTGGAGTCCATGTAACCTTCACCGGGAGACGATTGGTTACATATGCGAGTCTGGAGCAAAACACACAGTGCGGGTTGAGATGGTCTGATGGCTGCTCATCCTTTCATCACGCTGTCCTCGCCCGCTTCCTCCTTCTGTGCTCATCGGCTTGGAAGATATCTATATTTGTTTTACTTTGTGTTAGTTTTCATAGTGTATACACATTCAATCATGGCATCTTGTCCCATATTAGATGTTAGTAGAAGATGATTTTTGTTGGTCCCAGGAAAAGTTTAGTTGCATATCATCTCATCTGGGATAAAAAAACAAAACCTAAACCTCAAAGTGACCCATATCATTGATTTTTATGTCTTAGACAGGCTTGGAATGGGATGTGTAGTATGTTTTCAACAGATGCTTGATGTGGACGTGCTTGCCAACTAGCTGGCCAATAAGCCAAGATAAACAGCAGCAGGGATGGTTCATTTCACCCCGAGAAAAGACATTTCATGGCAAATTGAATTTTCGCCTCGCAAACATACCAGATTTTTTTTTTTTGTTACTTGTTTAAAAATAATGTGTGAGGGATTACTAGCACTATATTCTTGCTTTGTTGAGGTAAATGATCCGAATCTGTATTTTTTTATGATACAGCATGATTTTTTTCAAATTAATGTAGCATATGTTTGCAGACCTGTCAGCTATGGGTCAAGGACCTCTGTGAGGCCCTGGGCCTCAATTTAAGAACCAGTGGTTTCACCTAATTAATCATATTGCATTATAATTTTTCCCCAGAGTAACTGATCCAGAATCCAGAGATTTTAGTCAAGGAACTCATACTGAATACCTGATTGGCACGTCCCTACGGCAAACAGATCAAAAAGTTTCAAATCAACATTTGGATAATTCTGCAATCACACTGGGAAACAGTGGTTCAAGCCCACGTCATGACCAAAATTACTGCAACTGTGTGCAGTGAACTTGCGATCCCATTATGTGGTTGTTGCAAATGTGCAAATTTGGTGCTAATCACTTTACACAGAAATTCACAGTAAACAAACACCTTGCACTTACTTTCAGAATGCAAGTGTGTCATAGCGCTGAAAGAGAAATTCAGAAATTTCTCCACAAATACTGACATAATTGCTACAGCACAGCAATTTAACTGAAACAATACCAGTTAACCTATAGTCACAATGTAACCAGTTCAGTCAAGTCTTCTTTTGCAAAGAGAAATTTTGCAGATGACTTGTACTCGCTGGTGCAGACTGACACATTGATTGCAATGTGTTGGAAATCCCTCTACGATTATAATTATATCAACAGCAATTATCTGCAAATCTCCTTCAATCTGTGAGTGACTGCAGTCAGTCTGTGTTGGACTGCGATTATTTGGAGACAGGTTGCCTCCAACCAGGCGACTTGTCCAATTGCTTTGTAAGTGAAAGTGGCCACACCTCTGCTTGTGAAATTGGTCACTGCAACTTGCAATCAGTCACAAAATGTGTAAAAAAATAATAATAATATGCAGTCACCAGGCAACCACTGATTATTTTTATTAGTCACAAAGAGGGTAATTGTAATATTTTCCCACCAGCAAGACTGAGCCATTAGGAGTTTTTAAGAGGAGGTTGGGATGGATGGATTTGGAAGGGTCTTCAGGCAACAGTGATCACTACTTTCTTTGACTCATAGAGGTGACTATTTCCTGGCCTTATTTGAAGAATTTTTGTAAATTCACCAAAGTGAAAGCCTACTAGGAGTAAATCTTGAACTCTCTTTTCTGAAATGAGCAGTTTCTGTCATATTTCAGGCGTGCTCAATAACTGGGTGTGCATCAGAAGTTAATGAAAGTGGTCTCTGCCTATGGGCACAGGTGAGGTCATCAAATGTTGTCTTTCTGGTGGAAAGAGTAAAAAAAAATTCTCTAAATCTCTAAAACAACCGTCGCATTTTAAAAACTCCTTTTAAAGATTTAAAACCTTGCTCTGCAGAGTCGTTTCCCAATTCTTATATTTTGTTGTAAAACCTTCCAGGCCAAACATTTTATTGTTGTAGCTGGTCAGCAGAGGAATTATGAAAAATGTCTTGTCAGTTTGAGAAAAAGTTTTAGAAATAGCCCAACATTATCCTCAGAGACCATTTTGCTCCAGACTCGATTCTTCTTTCATCCATCCTTATGATAAACTCCCTCCTTGAACCCTGCATGAAACTCCATGTGCATATCCTTTCCTTTATCTGTCCATCAAAGCAGGTCAGATCTTTTCTCATGTACATTTTTCTCCCCCTCTCTATCACCCTGTCATTTTCCAATTGCTTCTTTTTTTCTGGTTCCAGCTGTCTTTTCCTGCCTTGGTGTTGATGGCAGAGATAAACTCAACATGACTGTGAACCACGGTAACCAACAGAGATAATGAGATGAGATAGTCTTACATGTATGTTTATTCACACAAAGCAGACCATGCATTAATATCAGGGCTCTTTTGCCAGCTGTCTTACATCCATGTCTGCTTCATTACATGTCAAAAACGCACATCAGAACATAAAAACACCCATGACATAAATATGGGGATTACCATAGAATATGATACAGTACTGCTTTGTTGCGTTTTCCCCAAAGTCAGATCTTATCGGGATTATAAAATCATGAAAATAAATGATTTACTGTTGTTTTTTATATAAAAAATAATAAAAGTGGACACAGGCATTACAACCCTGTTCTCTGTGCAGAATCTTAGCTATTCCTATAACTGCACTCAGCTGGACAGATACCTCTGATGTCTGAAATCTGCTGGAGCCGTCCTTCCAGTGTTGGGGTTACAGCTCCTAATGTTCTGTTACCACTGGGACATCTTTGGACTTTACCATCAGTTACTGCTCCAGTTGTTCCTGGTTCTTCTCTGTTTTCTTATGTTACTTCTTCCTGATGTTGCTGTCCACTGGGATTGCCACATCTATCACTACTGTGGTCTTCTGCTCCTTGTCAACCAGACACCACTACGTCTGGTTGATTGGCCACCAGCTGCTTGTCTGTCTGGAATTTGAAGTCCCACAAGACTTTAGCCCCGTTGTTCTCAACCACCTTTGCTGGCATTTCCCATCAGGACTTGGGGACTTCTCCATATGTGGCACAGACATTCCTATACACTATCCCACCCACTAAGATCTGTCTCTCAGTGTAAGCCATCCCAGCTTGTGTTTTACATCCTGCTAGTATGTGTTGACTAGCTTCTGGGCACCTTTGCAATGTCTGCAACTTGGGTTCTGTCCAGTGTGGTAGACTCCTTGCTCTGTGGATCTGTTGTCTGTTCTTGTGCTGCTATGATCAAACCCTCTGTGCTGTTCTTTAAGCTGGCCTTTATTAGCTACTGGTAGGATTTCTTTTCCACTTCCTCTATCTTTCATTGGTACTGTATGGTCATCGATGACAGTTCCTCTTCCTGGTGTCTTCTGGTGTCTGAGCCATTCTTGAAGCAGTACATCTCGGGGGGTATCTTTGTGATGTATTCATGGATGTTCTGTGTTTCATCCATTATTGTGGCTCTGACACCCACCAGTCCTCGCCATCCGCCTTTCCTTTGCTCATAAAGCTTCAGGGTACTTGGACCTCAGGTCTTCGGGAGGCCTGAATGCATTGTGAAAACATATTTCATTTCTGTTTGTGCAAAGATGTGCATTATTACGTGCAGGCGTATGCCAACTAGTTTGTGAGCTGTCATTACCGCTGCTATGTCAACTCACTGAAGTGGGCCTCTTGACCATCTTTGAGTTAATAACACATTTTTAATGTAATTATCTGGCACTTAATTGTACTGACAGCCTATCCACAAGGTTTGTCCTCCAGAAGCGTGAAATGCAGCAGGAGTACAGGAAGACTGGAAAACACTGACACTGCCTGCAGGGAGCTCGTTGTGTTTCACTCTACTGCACAGAATTTATTTGTTTACTTGCACTCTGCCTTTTACAAGACAGTGGGCAAAGCTGAAGCACTAGCAATGGCACGAACACAAAAATGTGTAGCTAGCATTCCTGGCTGTTCCACATGTTTTTGACACAGCCTGCAAGTGGCAGCAGGCAGCTATATCTGCAACACAACAATGTAATACGGAGACGTTAAACTAAGTCCAAGCATTAAGCCTTTGAAGAATCTAAAAGACCGTGTTACATGGGTACTTTCAATTTAAGAACAGGATCTGATGTTTTAAATGTGTATTCGTTTGCCATTTTTAAAAAGGAAACAAGTTTTTATTTTTTCTAATAACTTTTTCAGGACACTCATCTACATGAAATGCCGTATTTTGTCCAAATCAGATGATCAGCTACTGTTTAAGTCTTCCTTCAGTTTCCTGCAATACACAGTCACAAATGCATACAGTACAGGTCTCTGTCAGTGTTTCACTTGGACACAATCCAGCCGGTGGTCCATCCCCACCCAAGGCAATGGGAACCAGGTTTACTGAGAGAGACCATCCGTGTGTGTCCATGTTTGTTTCTGTTTGTGTCTATACGTGTAAGTCTATGTTTAAAGACATTCTGCGGTTGCAGGAAGGAAGAACATTATATATATAGTATATACATTGGGTGAATGTGCAGTAGTAGCAGCAAGCAGGTGAATTCTGTACATTAATAAGAACAGACATCTGACTATTTTACAGAATAGACAATATAAACATATTTAAAATTAAAGGAATTTGAAATGTACATTGTGCCTGGGTTTAGAGTGTCTGGAAGAGAGTCCTGTCTCAGTCAATTATAGATGATGTGAGAGGGCGGGTGTGTGTGTTTAGGGCCCGGATGGCTTGGGGATAGAAGCTCCTCTTTAGTCTCTCTGTCATTTTTTTTTTTCAAGGTAAACAAGAAAAGTGGATAGTCGGAGCGGAGCGGTCAGGAAGGCGTCTGGACGTGGCCGCGCCATCTTTCATCTAAAGATGTCATCAGAGCCCATAAATGAAATGTTAACCATCTCCAACAGTTATTGATAATGAAATACCTCTTCTGTTTTTACTGGTTTCTCTAATTGAGTTTTAACCAAGCAGCAACATCTTGGGTTGCAAGAAAAGAAGTTATGCAGTTTGTTGTGTGTGGCTCTAACAGGTTCGCTGAAACCCTTTATGAGCTTGTGTCTGGTGGCTTGTTAGAATTCTGGATCCTCAGAGTTTAAACGTCATTGAGAGGAGTTTCAAGTGAACTACAGCACTGTGAGATAGTATAATAACATGTATGTGTTAGTCCCCGTAGGGAAATTACTCCTCTGCATTTAACTCATTCACCCAGTGAAGCAGTGGGCAGCCACCAATGCAGCGCCCGGGGAGCAGTGTGTAGGGACGGTACCTTGCTCAGGGGTACCTCAGGGTAGCCGTTCAGTGGAGTTGAACCCCCGACCTTCCGATCATGGGGAAACCACTCTACCTATCTATTATTATTTGTTGATATAAATCCCAAATTAAGTTTTTTAATTATGTTAGCCATTTCTAAGCGTTTGGGACTCCAGCCAACCACAGGGAGAGAAATTATCCACAAATGGATAAAACTTGGAACACTGATAAATATTCCCAGGAGTGAACAGCCAAGAATTACTCCAAAAGTGCATCGATGACTCATCCAAGAGATCACAAAATACCCCAGAACAACATCAAAAACACTGCAGGCCTCACTTGTCTCAATTAAAGGCGTTCAACATTAAGAAAGAGACTGGTCAAAAATGGCAACCATGGCAGAGTTCCAAGGAGAAAACCACTGCTGACCAAAAACACTACAAGGGCTTATCAAACAAATGGTAAACATGGTGGTGGTAGTGTGATGGTCTGGGGCTGCTTTGCTGCTTCAGGACTTGGATGACTTGCTGTAATTGATAGAGACATGAATTTTGCTCTCTACCAGAAAATCACTTCAGGCCCTGAAGCTCAGGAGCACTTGGGTTATGCAGCAAGACAATGATCGGAAACGCACAAACATGTCCACCTTTGAACAGTAAAAAAACCCCCAAAATTTTAAAAACAAAGGTTCTGGAGTGGCCTTGTCAAAGTCCAGACTTAATTCTGCACTTTGATGCTTTAGCTTGACCTTAAACACACCACACATACTTGAAAACCTTCCAGTGTAGCTGAATTAACACAATTCTGCAATGATGACTGGCCCAAAATTCCTTGGTGATTATCACAAATACTTGATTGCTATTGTTGCTGCCAAGGGTGGCACAACCAGTTCTTAGGTTTAGGGGCAATCACTTTTACACACAGGGCATGTAGGTTTGGATAGAATTTTTCCTATAATAATTAAAACCATCATCTAAAAACTACATTTGTTTGATGATCTGAAACATGACAAAAATATTTGACAAAAAAAGACAGAAAAAAGTCTGGAGGGGGGCAAATACTTTTTTGCAGCACTGTACATCCTCTGAGTGTGTTCACTGTGCAGAAGAAAGCATCATGAGAAAAGTTAGACATCCTAGAGCTGATGTTCTCCAAAACTGGGCAAACCACACCAAAACTATCTAGGTGGATTAATAGCACTATAGGCCAAGCATGTACATACATGTGGTTTTAGGGTGAAGAGCAGCTTTAACAGCAGAGCAAAGCAGCAACTCACTCAAATGACTTTAGAAGCAAAATTACAGCTTATGGGTTAAAATCATTTTTGGAGCATTTACACAAAAACCTGAATAAGAGCATTTATTGCCCAGAGGAAATTATACAGCACAGTCTCCAAGCCTTTTATCTTGTACTCAAGTTTCATTTGCTTTTGACAGTTGGGCCCATTGTGTCTATGGATTTCACTGATTACTCTAAGATCCCGCCCTTTGTCTGCGGCCATGTTGTGATTGGCTCGTCACCCAGTGCACGACGGCGACAAACGAAACAGGGCGGTTTCTTTTCATCGTAAACACTGGCTCTGTGCAGGCATACCGCTTCCCCTCTTTTTACCCTCTGAGAGCAAAGAGACGTCTGGAAGCAACATGGCTTCGATGTGTAAACACACTAAATCTATCCTTTGGTTTAGAATGAAAATTGAAGGCTAGATGAAAAACTGGTTGAATAAAAATAAATATACACATGTATATGTATGAAATTAAGATACACTTTTTCCCAGAGGTGAAGCTTATTTCTGTTGGATGATGGTATGTCCTTACTTTTTTCCACATACATTTTTTCCTACTATTTTGCTTGTGGAATTTGGCATAGAAGATCTTCCATACAGAGCAGACTGTAGGCTCCTTCACTCCTGGGTGCCGGTATCTCAGATTTGCCCACCAATATTTCAAGGGTGGAGAATATTCCATCCAAAAATCAACAGGATTTCAGAAGCCAAGGCCCCCAGATGACTCACAACTTTCATAATATCCACCGTTGTGCCACGTTTTCATGCCAGCAGTCTTTTTGGAAGAGTAGGTGTGAAATTTCTCCAGAGTTGGAAATTTCTTATTTTGGATCGTGTTCTCTTCATGTCTTCGCGTGAATAAAAATGATTAACGTAGCACTGAGTTTATTTTTACAACTTTGGACACACACACACAGAAAGAGAGGGAGATTTTTGATGTTTGAATGTCTATTATATTTTAACCTATCTAGAAAACTTTATTGAACAGCGCAGACAAAAAGACACAAGACTCAGGAGACGCAGATAATGCCTGTCGCCTGTTTGTTGACCGTGGTTGGCATAGCAGCTGATCTTGGGGCTATATCGCAAAGCTTGTACGAGTATCAATCACACACACACACACACACACACGAAGTGCTGCTCCACTTTTGCCAAAGAACAGGATTGGCAGAGCTTCATTGAAGTCGCCTTCGAGTGTTTGTTTGAGTTTTATGGCCCCAACGTGAAACAAGCTAACATTATGTTCTTTTGTGTGTGTGTGTGTGTGTGTGTGTGTGTGTGTGTGTGTGTGCAATGGAAACAAATTTATTGGTAGGTATGAAAGCCACCCGTTGATGTCTGGCCAGGACGACTGGATGTGAGAATTGAAGCAAACTGACATCAGACTCCCTTTTCCTTCCTGCCTCTTACTTTCATTTATTTTATTTTCACTCTTTTTCATCCTACAAGATGAGTCTTTTGTTAAAAAGTTAGAGAGGAAGAGGGAGGGACACTACGATGCAGTAATTAAAGGAAGGAATAAAGCCTGAATACAAAGAGGAACCAATAAAAGCAAAGGATGTGTGCAAGAAGACAATGGAGAGTAAGTAAAATGTATTTTGAAAAAAAAATTACAAACAGATAAAAACATATGATAGAAATGGTGAAAAATTCCAGGAAACTTTATCTAAAAAGGTGGTTAGGATGTTAGAAGTAAATGGATGTGGCAATGACAAAGTCTGAGAAAAAAGGGAATGGAAAAACAAAATGAAAAGCAAATTCTGAGAGCGATTAATGGAAGGGCAAGAGCATTTACTTTTGTTGCTGTATTGTCCAAGATAGCGGATTTCACCCTCTATATTACTGCATCAGTGGGGTCTTATAAAACAACAGGTAAACTACGCAAAACTCTAGAGAAAGAGTCAGGTGGGGCTTCCTAAGAAGGCCAAGTCTTTGACTGTCAATACAAACACTGCACATCGTCACTGCAGTAGTTTAAAGTTTATCAGCCCTCTGGGCCTCCACTGGCCTGTGGCCTTGCCTAGTGACGAGCGAAACCACTGAAGGTTGGTGTTGTTAACATTGGGCTGCATGGTGTTGCAGTGGTTTGTACTATTGCTTCACAGGAACAAGGTCCTGGGTTTAAATCTACCACCCAGATGGGCTGAATAGATTGGAGGAAAGAAGTGGATGGCTGTTGGATTACAATAAAAAAAGATTCTGCATATTTGGGCCCATGACTTCCTCTGTGCTGTTAATTGCAGTTGAAATTGGATAACCTTCAAAAAAAAAAAAAAAACTAATGTTGCATTTTTTGTCACTAATTATTTGCCCATCCTGTTCATATTTCCTGTTCCCGCTGAGGAGAGTATCCTGTGTAACTCTTCATGTTATCAAGGCTTTCGGTAAATGAAATGTCCTACCAGCTCTGTATTGCTGGCAATACAGCAACAGTGATGTGTAAACCTTGAATTTACGCTTTTCAATTGAATATATCTCAAAATCAAAGTTTCTTTTATAAATTTGTGCTCATCATGCATGAATCAGTTTTTATTACCTTGTTAATTACAAGGTTTTGTATAATCATGCCTGATTTTATCTTATTAAGACCTCATCGTACCACATTACCCTAACTGAGCACTACTTTCAATATTAGACTTACAATTTTCCTTTTTAATAAAACGTACAATTGGGGCTGGATCAGGTGACCCTGAATCCTCTCTTATTTGCGTTGCATTAGGCCAAGGCTGCTGGGGGATTCCCATTACACACTGACTGTTTCTGTTTCTTCTTTACTTTCTTTTTTCACTCTCTATGTGTTTATACACCACTCTGCATTTAATCATTAGTTATTATTAATGTCTGGCTCCACACCGTATCTTTATTATGTCTTCCACCCCTCACCTCCAAACGGCAGATGGCTGTCCCCCCTGAATCTGGCTCTGCTGGAGGCTTTGTCATGTTAAAAGGGATTTTTTCCCACTGTGACCAAGGGCTTGTTTCACAGGGAGTCGTCTGATTGTTGGGTTTTTGTTTCTATTATCGAAGGGTCTCTACCTTACAGTACCAAGTGCCTTGAGGGTAACTGTTGTTGTGATTTGGTGCTATATACATTTGAACTGAGTTGAATTTATTCTAATTAATTCTCAAATTTTTTGAGCAGTTAGATAATGTCAGATGAATCATCAGGTGACATTGTTGCCTCTCCTTTGATAAAGGATGGCCTGGTGTATCCTTGGCTAAAGGAAGGACTGCAGCACCTTTCATCAGTATATTTAGAGAACTCAACCAGCTCTGGTTATGGCTACTATCCTGGTGCATCCAGGTCAGTTCACCCAGTTAGGAACCTCGCTAAAAAAATATTACTATTTGACCACAACCTTTAAAAAGATTTACACATAGACATGAACAAAAACAACAGAGGCATAGAGGAGACACTGGGGACAAAATACACAGAAACAGTAACCCGTCATCTAAACCTTAACACCCTGTGACTGTACATGGATCGCTTCCTGGGTTTGAGTCCTCGTATCATTGCATTCCGAGAAGATGAAAACAGAAAGCACACGTTCATTCCCACACACAGAGTGAAATGATGATCGTTTTCTCACAGAATGAACAGAGAGTAGAAATGAAAATATACTGACAGTTTCCCACCACAGGTTTCACTTTAACACATCTGGATGAATGTGGAAGCATTTCGAGCAAGGGTGAATGAGCAGGGGAGATGCAACAGGATACAACGAGGAGGTCAACGGACGGAACACGACACCGCCACCTTCGACCGAGAAATCTCACAACAAGTTGAATCGTAAAGCCAACAAGAGAAGCCCGCCTGTCCTCTTCATTCCATTTGAGTTCAGTCCTCATCTTTTCCATCTCTCCATCTGGAAACAGAGATGCACTCCTGTTAACTCTATTACACAACTCCCTGTTGTGTCTTTTGTGCGTGCGTGTGTGAGTGTGTGTGTGTGTGTGTGTGTGCTTGTGTGTGTGTGTGTGTGTGTGTGTGCTTGTGTGTGTGTGTGTTGAGGTCAAACGAACAAATGCATTTGGCAGGTCACTGTGGTCTTGGATGAGGGATAGAAAAACGTCTTAATGAACTTGCCAATTCGCTGCTGGAGAAAATCACAATCTGCTGTGCATCACACACACACACACACACACACACTGTAAACACACGAATATGCAGACATGTTTATTTTGTTCCTGGTGTGCAGTCATATACATATGTTAAAGTTTGTGTGATTACATGGAAGTAGACAGTGAGACATTTCAACGTCGCATCTCTCACATTATTGTTAAAATGTCTTGTTTGTTTACCTGTTGCAGCGTTCCACATGCGATGAGCCACATCAGAGCTGAAGAATTGCCACACAACCATCCCGAGCCGTTTGACTTGACTTTGCCGTTGCACCCTGCGGATGCAACACTTTATGGAACGCATCCCTGCATTCGATTCCACTTTACTTATGACAAACGTAATCCCAAACATGCAGAATTTCAAAGGACAATACGCCAAGAACAAAGACTGATGGCAGCTCTGAAAGAGATCTTTTGAAGAATTCATCAAGCTCAGGTATCATTGAGGGTGGAGCGGGGTTTAGAAACATAAAAGCTCTCTGATTCCATAACTCATGCTGATGATGATATGCTGTAAATCAGAATCTTACTCACACTGGATTCGTTGCATTGTTTTTATCCCCAGGCACAGATGGTAGAGTTTAGTTTAAAATCCATCCCCATCCATCACAAATGAACAGAAAAATTTATTTTGTGGCTCTCAAATTAACTTTAGAGAGCTTTAAAGGATTATCAAGATCAGATGTCATGAATATTTTCTCACTTTTCTGAAATATCAAATAGATCGTAATGTGCTGTGAGAAGATCCCATATTACAAATAGTCTTTTTTCTAAATAAAGAGTAAAAGAGTCAATGAATGATAAACTTTTTTGAGTAGCTTCCTCACTCTGACATACCCAGTAATGCTTATCTAAGTTTGGCAAAATGAATAAAATTGGGTTAATGTTTTTCACAGCGATGGGTTATCAATCTTTGATTGGCCTGATTCCAGAAAGACAACCGCATACAACTCCAGAAAACAGGATGTGAGCATCAATGGGTGGATCTGACTGTAAAACCAATGGCAACTCTAATGCATTCCCAGCTTCCTCAGACTTTTTGACTCTAATAGCGGCCATTATTTGCTAAATAAAAATCATGCTGTGTTCAGTAAGACTTGGAAATAGTGATCAAGACCATAAACTCATCTGGAAAGTGTTTACTGAGGTGACATGGGAAGGGAACCAACTATTAATACTACCCACAACAACCACTACAAAATGTATAGATTCTAAACTCTCTATAGTGAATTTTGTATATAATGGAGTACAGTATTGCTTCAGACTGCTCAAGGTTAGTTGCAATTTGGGCAGCCCTGCTGGTCTCAGTGCCTGCCCACATCAGACAATAGCTCAGCTGATGCTCTTTAGCACTTCCAATCGGCAAATCTTCAGTTGCACCTGCAACCACTTTGCAACCCCACTCCACTCCAGTTCCTCTTTCCATTTGTGTTTCTCACTTAATACGTGTTATTGTTGTGTAACATGCTCTTCTGTACAGGAGTCTTTGCTCTGCACTCCTCACTTCAGGTTTTCAGCGGGTGGAAAGAACACGGATTGATGTGAAAGGGCAAGGAGGTGTGCTCTTTTGTGCCCTGCCACCAAATTTAATGTAGTAATCTTCTCTTGTCTTTAGTGGTCCTGACTTAGTGTGCTTGTTAACAGAAATAAATATATATAATATATCCAAGTGAAGTTAAAAATAAGTTAAACTTGATTTTTTATCTTCACATCCCTATATAAGGTTTTTTTTTTTGGGATTGAAAGTACAAGTGAAGCCCCTGGTGTTTCTTTATAAACACCAGGATATGTGCTGGAGGGAGGGAAAGGCAATTGCAGTTGACGGATTGGAAGCAGGCGGGACTCAAAAAGAGGTCATTTTCATTCATAGCTACATACCAACACACAATAGGAAATAGGGCTGCCACAAACGATTATTTTGATAGTCGACTAGTCACCGATTATTTTTGCGATTAGTCGACTAATCAGATCATCATCCATTGGACGTAAAACGTACAGCTTATTGCACCAGCAGCATCTGCTCTTATATAACTATCATTAGCTTACAGCTTTAAGTGTTTAAGGTATGTGCTAACTAAAAATAAAGACATGATAGTTTATTAAATTTTAATGAAATCTGCAGATTGTTTCGGTGAAGTTTAATAAACTCCTTGCTATCTAAAATATAACAGGACACCGGAGTATATTCTGGAGCATCTCACACTTCTGATGATCAGCTGTCTGGTTTATTCAGCTGTGTAAAAACTATAACTTTAATCTCAGCCAAACCGATTTACTCAGGAACAAATAAAATACTGAAAAAAAGCCAAACAATAACATTTTTAAGTTATCTAAGTGACTTATATATGTTTAACCTGAGTAGCGAAAGACGGCGGTGGGTTTGAAAACGATTTGCCGGGAGTCCGGTGTTCTCACGGGCTCTAGCGAGCCTTGCCCCCGGCTAACTATCGAGCTAGTGGGTAACAGACGTCTCCGAAAACGCCGGAGCGCTTTTGAAAATATGTGGTGTCTTGATCAACTGAGCAGATATTTGAGGTTTACACAGCTACATTCTCGCCTGAAAATATGGTAAACGTTTATTTTGTGACCCAGAAAGAATAATAAGAGTAATATTAAAACTAACTAGCTGCCGCCATTGTTGTAAACTGAGCTGGGCTGCGCTATGAATTCTGGGACACAGCTTCTTCTTCTTCGGGGTTTAACGGCAGCTGGCATCCTTGTACACGCAGTGCTGCCATCTTCTGTTTCAGTCCGTTATTACACTCTTAAATCCTACTACTTAGTCCTGCGTCTTTTGTGATCTTACAAAGCTTCAAACGACGCGTCGACTATTAAATCAGTCGTCGACGATTTTGATAGTCGACGTAATCGTGACTAGTCGACTAATCGTGGCAGCCCTAATAGGAAATATAATAACATAAAAAGCACTGTGATGAAATCATTTCCATTGAAGGAGTTCTTCTTGAACACTTTGATTACTTAATTACTTAATTTGATTACTTCAGTGATAGCTGAGAATCATCAGGTTATGGCACTAAAAACTAACTGATTGGTCAAAACAGAAATATGGATGGTTCAATACAGACGATTTTCATCTAACAGGGTCATAAAAAGCTTATTGCCACTATCCCAAGCCAAAAGCTGTCAAAGAAGCTTGACTAATGTCACAAACATGCACCATGACTTTACTGTTTGGATCTACTGACAAATGACTAATTAATATAAGCTCTAGCCAAAGAAACGGATCACGATTGGAGCTGCTGAGACTCAGCGGTGAATCCATCAGTCTGTAGTAGATTTGACTGACCAGCTCAGATGCTGCCAGCTTTAACAAGCTTGTTCAGTGTCCACATATGGGCTGAATTTCCCCACTCACTGAGGTCTGAAACAAACGAGCAGACTTCTGCTGACTTGTCATTCATGTTTCTTGCACTGTGAACAGGATCACATTCCCTCGCCACCGCTACCTCAGACACTGTTTCTCAGAAAGCACCAGTGCCCTACCAAACCAAAAGCCAGAAGCTCCTCTTCGAGCCATTGTAGCCAAAATAACAGCTAACTGTGCTTGCGTGACATTTTCAGAAATCAGCCAAAGCACGAAATGCTACAAGCCACAACTGTGTGAATACTCCTGCTTCTAATATACCATGTATTCTGTGTTTTGGGCAAGGATTGCACTCGAGCTGACGGTTGACGGTGACTTCTGTTGCAGCTGCATCTGTGTTCCTTGTCCTTGTAAAAAGTACAGCGCAGCAGGACCACTGTGACAGCCTGGAGGTGAGGTGGAGACAGGCAAGGCTGCAGAGCTGCTGTGCCTGTCTGAGAGGCCTCTTGTCTGGGTCTCAGCTCCGCACCAGAACCCCCAACCCCACCCCTGCTCCGCAATCTGCTGGAGCTCAGACATGCAACTTCTTATAAATGCACACAGACACACACACACACATACACACACACACAGAGTACTCACATACCATGTCTGCAGACACGCCAGGCTTTGCCCTGCAGCTACGGGCCCCTAAACTCACAGGTAACTATGGCACGTAGCAGATAGCAGCTGGTTTCAATGTGTGAGGAGCACCGGGGTCAGCCTTAATGGGTTTGTTCATGTCTTCTTCCATCTTTTATTAGCACGCCTTCCATCCCTGCTAGCACATGGACTTAATGGTTTGTTTTAACCTGCTGAGATGACTTATGGGCAAGCTTCACAGAACAGGACATTGCAGTGAAGTTTAATTGAACATAGCGTCTTATTTTTGCTCTTTTTTTCCTTTATGTTCTTTTAATTATTTTAATCACAGCTTAGTTGTTTGCTTTATCACTGTTAGACAGCTGTTACCATAGCAAAAACTCTTACAGACCCACTGTACATAACTCTGAAGCCACAAACAGAAGACACAGTTGGAGACTGGTTAGAGAACATGGTGGAGTATTTAGCAGCTAAAGTGGCAGACTACGCAGCAGGTTCACAAACAAATTATCAGCAACCAGCTAAAACCTCAAAAAGCTGAACTTCCAGAACATCACATCAAGTTTTCAGTAATCGGTTGTAGTGCTAATTTTCTAAGTGAATAGCATTCTATCATTACAGACAGTAATCCAATAATAATAAAATATTCTGGGTGGAACAAAAGCCCAAGGGATGGACTGAGACTAGAGACTGATCATTTTTGTACGGTGGCCCTGAGAGGCCAAACGGACTGCAACTTCAGAAAACACTTGCAAAAAGAAGAATGCTGCAAAAAGAAAAATGCTGCAAAAAGAAAAACACTTGCAAAAAGAAAAATGCTGCAAAAAGAAAAACGCTGCAAAAAGAAAAATGCTGCAAAAAGAAAAACGCTGCAAAAAGAAAAACGCTGCAAAAAGAAAAACGCTGCAAAAGCACACAAAGCACAACGGAAATAGGAAAAAAGACAACGGAAATGTTTCTGGGGAGACAATAACCGGACGGACCAGTTCCAGCTTTGTTTGACAGATATGTAGGAGGACATATTTTGTACATTTGTTTCTACATGAGCTTTGTGTGATTTGATAAGTATCTGAGGCTGAGACCACAGGACTGTAAAACATGATTGTTGGGCTTCATTTCTGTACTGAACAGTCATTTTAAGATTAGCTAGTAAATAACAATTAGCTAATGTTGTTCATGAGACTAAAGTCATCTCACTTTGGTAATGTAAATATAATATGGCCAATATTATATTAATCATTATTAGTTATTACAGCAGTGAACATGAACTCTGTGCCAAACACTGAGCTTCAGTAAAGATTCAAGTTGCATTTATTTATATTTCCTATCACCTTAAATCTTCACTTAAAGACAAGTATCTGTGACAGTGTATATATAGATGTATTATATATAAGAGACAAATATTGTTCTTTTAATATGTTGGCATTACTAAATTTGGCTCAATGCTTACATATATGTGTAAAAAGCAAATGTACGAGCTGTGATAACTGTGTCTGATAGAATGAAGAGTTGACTGATACATTAAATATTCCTTTATTGGGTGAGAAAATCAGACCATGTCATAACTGCTTTAAGTCATACAGAATAGATATCAGAGCCTTAAACAGGCTGACTTCTGCTAAATGGGTCAAACTGGGCAGAAAGTATACAAACACATAACATCCTTATAGAATATGATGTAACACTATAGATCAACTTACCTCAGAATATATAAAGCATATAAACAATTACAGCAATATGATGCAACAAACACAGCAGTACTACTAATCCAAAATACCCAAAGCTTCATAGAACTGAAACAAACATTTATTTTTAGCTCCATTCTGCTGCTGATACATACTTTAGGTTTCTGAACATTAAACTTGTTGCTGCCTTTCATAGTGTGTAACTTGAAGGCCCTGAGTACTTTCTCCCACACTGAAAACACTGGAATGATTAACTTATTTGAACATTACCTAATAAGACTGATTCAGGACAGACAATTAGTTATGTTAAACTTTTCTAGCAGTCCTTCACAAACAGGGAACAGTCTGTCTATTCTCTCCATCTGTCAGCTGCTGCTGGCTCTTCCTCCTCCTCTTCCTCACACACTGCTGAGTTTGTCCTGGTGGATCATCAGGGGTGCAAAGCCTCACAGATGATGTGCAGCAGTGGGTCCCTCAGTCTGTCCTCACTCTGGACACTTGCAGTTGTCACACATGGAAATCAAATGTGTGATAAGCTGCAGGATTCAAACACAAGTGTAACTTATAAACACATGTTCATACTTTTATTCCACAATCAGAGAGAAAGAAACAGAGAGTGCAGGACAGACAGACAGGTGACAGTCTCAGGTATATACACTGCTTCAAAACAGCACAAGAGAAGGAGGATTTAGTCTTTGTGTTATTACGAGTGCTAAACAAGAAGAGTTCCCAGATGGTACAGTGGACACATGTGTGACTCCTGTGATTAAAGCATCTTTCTTTCAGCTTAACGAGTGAACCGTCAGCTCGTTCAAACACACGTTAAAGTCCGTTTGGCTCGACACCACCGAACAGAGGCAGCAATATAACATAGCTAACATTAACAGTGCAGTGAATCCTGCTTGTGCCGTGATATTCAGGACTGCAAACCGAGTAGCATCACTGACTTTCAGCTTGTTGTGTTTGTGGATATATGACTGACTTTAATTATCCATAAAATCATCACATTCTCTGTAAGATTAAGGTCGACTATCTAACGGCGTATAAAGTAAAGGCTTTAAAACAAAGTAAACACTGAAAGTACAAACATCGCTAATGTCACATAACTTTGCCGGCATGTGGCCAACAGTAATGTTTTAATGTTCTTCATTATTAAACATTTGTGACATAATATTCAGAACTTACTTTTGAAAGTTTACTCTTTGGCCGCTCCGCTTCCACTTCTTTGAAGTGTCTCCCAGTCCCAGTGCACTTGTTAGCATGTTTTGGTTCGTGCAACTGGTCCGTCCGGTTATTGTCTCCCCAGAAACATTTCCGTTGTCTTTTTTCCTATTTCCGTTGTGCTTTGTGTGCTTTTGCAGCGTTTTTCTTTTTGCAGCATTTTTCTTTTTGCAAGTGTTTTCTGAAGTTGCAGTCCGTTTGGCCTCTCAGGGCCACCGTATTTTTGGGAAAAAATGACTCAACCAATCAGAGGTAATATTACTTATAATAGTAAAATTGTCATGAAAAGTTATTTAGCCAAAACTTCATTCAACAATGACCAGCGTGCACTCAGTGGTATTTAATTGTTTAATTGTTCCTCCACAATCTTGACTTGATTTCTCAATCATTGTACAGACTACTGCAATTCATTATTATGAGGCTTCTCTAAAAACTCCCCGAAAAGCCTTTAGCTGATACAGAATGCTGTAGCATTAAATTCAAAGTTGATTTTAAAATACATTTCCTCACATTCACATCTTAGGACAAGTTCTATTTACATTATACATGCTTCCCTTAGCCAGTATTAGTGGAAGGCATAGCATACATTTTCACTGCTAACCCACATAGGAAGCAGGTCTGGCCTGGATCTGGTATAAAGCCGGCACTGCTGGCTGAATTCTGGCGTGATAAGATGTATGTCATCCAGATAAGGACCAGACCTGTCATAGATGCCACTGTCTATGTCATGGCAGCCACACCTAGCCCAATTGTGGTTTGGTGTATGTGGCCCAGGCTCATAGAAAACAGGTCTGGCCTGGATCTGGCATCAAGCTGGCACTTCTGACTGACCGGTGTCATGGCAGGGTGTATGTCAACCAGATGTGGGCCAGGTCTGGCAATGATGGCACTATTTATGTTCCTATTTTCCTATTTTAGTTAGAAGACCCAAATGCCATGTTGCAATACTATACTGCTGTGGTAGCCAACGTTTCAAATGCAGGTTTGACAGGTGTGTGAGTGTACACTTTATCCAAAACCTGAGGGTTTACTCATGGTTATTACTGGGTGGCTGTAGCTCAGGAGGTAGAGCAGGTCACCTGCGCTCTGTTCAGTGGTTTGATCCCTGGCTCCTCCAGTCTGCATGGCAAGTGTGTGAATGTGTATTAATGTAGTTAGGAAGCACTCAGTTTAGCGAAAGTGGTTGAAGGTGGCATATTGTGTAGAGCACTTTGAGTAATCCAGGAGAGTAGAAAAGCGCTATATAAGAATCAGTCCATTCACTGTCTGAACAGAGTTTTGTTATGTTACTTTTGCACTATTATGTTCCGGCACATGTTGTTATTACATGGCTTGATTACGGTACACATTAGCCTGACATCTGGGGCCAGTGCTGAAACTGTTCTGGGCCAGCACAGGGCCAGCAGTGTGTCTGCAACTGGCCCGTGCTGGCCTATATGTGGGCCACCTCTGGCAAACCAGATCTGGGCCACCAAAGGGCCGTCATTCTTTGCGGTATGTGGTCCATGTGTAAGCACATTCTGTGGGCCAGATCCGGGCCATATCAATTTTGCTATGTGGGATGCAGATGATACCCAGCTTTATCTATCCATGAAGCCAGATATCACACACCAATTAGTTAAACTGCAGGATGATGCTGAATAACTCATTCTTGCATTACTTCTAGGCTGGACAATTGTAGTTCATTATTATCAGGAGAAAAAAATCCTCCTTGACAAGACTTCAGTTGATCCAAAATGCTACAGCAAGAGTACTGACAAGGACTAGAAGAGAGCGTGTCTCCCTGTTAAAGTCAAAATCAAATTTAAAATGCTTCTCCTCACATTCAAGGTTCAGGGAGGGGCAGCCAGCCGCAACCAACTGGCGATTAGTGGAGGGGAACAGGACAAAAAACACACTGTGGAAGAGAGCCAGAGATTAAAAAAATTACTAAGTTTTGATTTTTGATCACCATTACAATAAAATCGATGATAATGCAGACCCTTTGATTGACTAGTTGCTACGTTTCTCACACAGATCTAACATAAAAATGTTCAACCTGAAGATTCTAAATGGAACTTCACTATCCAATAAGTAGCCACTGAGCTCATCTTTTATATACAGTCTGTGGCCATCATACAGACAAAGCAGTCAGCAGATTGTACGCTGCTGGTAAGACGACCCTTCAGTGCATGTTTGACTGTGTGTGTCACAGAGGTAACTCGGGCAGTTCTTTAATATGTATAGTTAATAGGAAGACTTGGTGTTTAGCATAGACTTTAATGATGAAGGCTTTAATGTGATCCTGCAGCATTCCTGTTAAAACAGGCCCATATTTCTGAAGTCTCAAGTTGAGTTACAGGCCCCCAGATTTCACCAAAAGTCTTTTAAAGTGCATCATTTTTGGCTTAAACCACATCTGTGCGGTATGTGGGTATAATGTAATTATTAGACGTGTGAACGGTGTGTGTGTTTCACTGCAGCCGCTTTTAATACGTGAACATTAAAATGCCTGCAAGCGTGGAGCACAGTGTTGGTCTGCTTCGAGATGGGACCATAAAACATTATAAAAAACACACATAGCAATGAATCACTCTCTTAAATACCACACGGCTGTGTGTTTGTTTTATAAGGCTACAGGCTTGTGTTTGTGTGTGCGCGCGTACATGTGCTCTCACACAGTAGCTGGCTTGTCCTTGCCTCTGTAATGTTTACAGCTCGGCTCTAATCACAGAGAATTATGTTAATTACACACTATTAGGCCCCTACACAAACACAACACACATGCACTCAGTGCTTATTGTGCAGGAGTGAAAAAGGGCAGCAGAATCCAAAAAGCTTTACAATAGCCGCTCAGACATGGATTAAAAGCCTAGATAATCGGTTATCCTGTAAATGGTGCACTTTCAGATCCAGTAAGGTAATCAGAGACCTGGAACACCTTTGTTCCTGGCTTCTCCACTAGAGGGAGCTGGAGGCCAGCCTCCATTTAAGAATTTATGAACAAGGACAGGTTTGAAAATGAAGGTTAAAGCAGGGCGACATGGCAGGGAGGGTGATGTCAGGAAGAAGATGAATCATTTCACTGTGATAACAGAGCTCCATCAGCCTAAATCACTGTCACCAAAGACTCTGGATAGGAAGAGTTTAAATAGCAGATTATAACATTTCTTTACATGGTATTGTACTATTTTTCTTTCTTCTGCAGCAAATTGGGATAATTTATTTTTAGGATAAGAAGCACAATTTTATTTAATGCATGCTATGGCTGAAATGCAGCATTTAAACTGCTTCTTTTAACTATAGTAGATACATAAAATCTAAAACTGAATCCACTGTGTGCAAAATACATGCTGTAACTTTATCTTTAAAATATAACGTTTATGGTAGTTGCCTGATGCCCTACTCTTATGGTGATAAGAAGAGATAAATCACCATCACCTCATTCATCTTCCAAAACTGGCATTAAACTATTAGACTTTCTGTGTCACTGATTACTGTTAATGAGAATTATCGATTGAAAGATGAACTGAAAAACAATCCTCATGTTGGAAAGCAGTGTTCTGCTTGGAAACCTGGGGTCCTGACTTTCAACACTGTTGCACACCTAGCATACTGCTAAAGGCTACAGCATCTGCAGAAGTCTCCATCAGCAGGTAACCACAAAAGGACTTGAAAAAGATGAAAAAGAGCCCAAAGCTTTGACCAGGCATCTGACATCTGCAGATTTCAAACTGGCATATTATTCTTCAGGATGTTCCGATGGACATCTACAGTATATGATTCTGGCTCTGATGTTTTAAGCTTCTGACTGGTGCAAGTTATAGGGGATACTACTGCCATGGTTTAGGATGTAGAGTGAATTGTCTCCTAATCGAAAGGTTGGTCATTTGAGCTCCTCCAGGCTAGTCTGTCAAAGTACCCTTGGGCATGATACTAAATGGACTGGTTCTCAAATTTCGCTTTTTATACTCTAATTGAGCACCTAATTGAGGTCTCATACACCCATTTATACAGCCATTTTATTTTATGGCCTGGGGGCTTTCTAGCTGACATTCACAGATTCCCACTGTGGTGAACACACAGGGAGCAACTTGGTGTTCAATATTTTGCCCAAGGATATTTGGGATAGAGATTGGAGCAGCCAGAGATTCAACTATCAACCTTCCAATTAGTATATGACCTGCTCTGCTTCCTGACCCACATCCACCCCTTCAACTTTTTCACTCCGATTATACACAGACTGATTCAATGTCCTTAAAATTGTCACAGCTGTGTGCCCATTTCAAACACGAGCATCCACTGAGCATTTGACATTTGCATCTCTCTTTCAGTAAAAGAGGAGAAAGCGTGAGCCGGTAGCTTAGGGCTGTGCATTTATTTATTTTTTATCTTATGATTAGCTCAAAATAAGAGTACAGCTAACAGAATATTGGAAGTACTCAAATTAAGTAGAAAGCGATTGAAAGTACCAGACCTTTTAAGTCAGGTTTGCTCAGTTTCCTGCTATGACTCCTGAAACCGGCAGAAGCCAGCGATGAATCCATGTCATTTTCTATTCCAACTGTACTCACTCACTGATGCTGTTTTACAATGCAGCTTCAATCCTCCAACTTTTTTAATTGACTAGCACATTTCCAGTGGTTCCCCTGATTCTAAGTTTTACGGTTTAATTTAAGGTTCTTAAAATCTTACCGACTGATTTGGTTTTTCTATCTCTTCCTTTGGCTGTTAACATGTGTCGCTGGAAGGAGCTCCAGATTTCCTATCTTGAATCATCCCCATCTGTCTAATTGCAGGGGAAGTTCATAGTGGAGAGAGACAGACGGGAACAGAAAGAGGTCGACGCTGCAGCGGAGCCAGGGTTACAGGGTTACAGTCTGATAAGGCCTACAGAGAGTCACAATGTAATGACGGGGCATTACACGCTGCTGATAGCATTGACGAGTGTTAACAGAGGAGAGGAGAAAGGAGGAGGGCAGAGGAGGAGAGGGAATGATAAGGGGAAGGTGGACGAAAGCGAGACTGAGTTGTGAAATTTTGTGACTGACAGATAATAGAAGCCAGCGTGCTCAAAACGAAACAAATAAATAAATGAGAAGGTCTCTGAGTGATGATTACGATATGGTTTTTGGCCAGTGTCAAAATTTCATTACTGCAGAGTTCGTTTGTGTTACAGTGGGAACTCATTCCTGCCTGGATTCTGGGAAGTTAACACCCCCTCTAATCTTACAGAGCTCATGTTGAATTTGGAGAGCACAAAGCGCTCTAAAGTGTTTTGTCTTGTAACAAACTGTTAAGACATGCAGCTTAATGAGATTATATAAGTCGAATCAGAGTCTGATCTGAGAATTCTTCAGCATGTAACGCGAGCATATCGTCATATGTTTGATATATGAGAAGCTGATGCTGGACATTGCATTTGTCTCCTGCAGTAACTTCATCAGTCCATTTACTTAACTACTTTAGGGTTGCAAGGAGCTGGAACATATCCCAGCCATCAGAGGGCAAGAGGCAGGATACATTCCACCACAGGACCAAAGCAGACAGGAAGACAGCTATTCACCATCACACTGAGAATCTCAGTTAAGCTAACAGAGAACCAACAAATGAACAATGGAGAGAACATGCAAACTTCACACAGCAATGTCCCAGCTAGCCGCTGGAGTCAAATCACTGACTGGCTGGAGCAGATACTACATTAAGAGGCTTGCTTGCTTACTTAAGGAGCACCATGCAACGCAGTCAGATGGTGGTAACAGTCAATGAAAACACATTTTTGTTCTTTTTTTTCTTTTTTTTTTGGTGGTGGTGGTGGTGGTGGGGGTGGGGGGGGGTAAATAGATGGTAGACTTAAGTGGAAAAAAGCATACTAAGTATATTTAATTTTAATTTTTTTTTTTTTTTCACAAATCATGGTCACAATACATAATGAAAACGTTGCCATTATACAAAAAACAAAAAAACAAAAAACAAAACAAAACAAACAAAAAATAAATAAATAAATAAAAAATAAAAAAGAAGAGAAACCCCCCCTCCCTCCCCACCCGAGGCTCATGTAAAGAGAAACAAAACAAAACAAACAAAAAATGTATGTCACACATCTGGAAAATACGTTTTTATATAGTCAATAAATGGGTTCCAAGTCGCAGAAAATTTTTGTTGTGATGAGAGAATTCTGTATCTAAGTTTTTCCAGTGGTGAAAATAAAAGCACCTCCTTTAACCATTGTATGTATGAAGGAGCCTTATCAGACTTCCACTGGAATAGAATAAGTCTACGGGCAAGCAATGTAGCAAATGCTATGGCATTTTCCTGAGATTTACTAATTTTGTATTGAGATGGCATAACTCCAAAAATGCCAATGCGGAAATCAAGCACTAAATTCTGCGCACTGATATGAGATAATACTTTAAATATATTTCCCCAGTAATTATCCAGGTTCGGACAAGACCACATCATGTGACCCTCATTTGCTGGATTATGTCCACACCTGGGACAGGCAGGATCGGCTTCTGGGAAAAATTTTGAAAGCCTCTCTCTTGTATAATGAAGATGATGAAGAATTTTAAACTGAATTAAACCATGGCGAATGCAAAGGGAGGAAGTATGTATACGATTCAAACAAGATCTCCACTCATCATCAGATAAATCCACCCCAATGTCTTTTTCCCAATTATTTTTAGTTTTTTCCCAAGTAATAGGCCTTAAGCTCTGTATCAGTTTGTATATGACGGAGATTCTCCTTTTGCCAAAAGGATCCATTTCCAAAATGGTATCCACTTGATTTTTAGGAGGTAGGTAGGGGAAAGAAGGAAACAATGTTTTTGCAAAACTTCGTATTTGCAGGTATCTAAACATATGTGAGGTTGGTACATTGTAATCTCTCATCAGAGCGTCAAAGGTGTTAAAAGTTTCTCCTGAAAATAAATTGTAAAAAAACTTCAAACCATTATTATGCCAAATTTGGAATGCTTTATCTGAAATGGATGGCAAAAAAAAAGGGTTAAAAGCAACAGGGAAAAAATTACTAACCTGTTGCAAACAGAAGTGCCTTCTGAATTGAAGCCATATTTTAATAGATATTCTTACAACTGGATTTGTTATTTTCTGCTTTTGATTTAGAGCTAGGGATTAGGTTAGGAGGGGAAGTGGATTTGACATCAGTTCCATTTTTACCCAAGCCTCACCCTCGCTGTTCTCATAAACATATTTCCAGTGCAATAATTTGGTGATATTAGCCACCCAGTAGTAAAAGATAAAATTTGGCAACCCTAGCCCACCAGCCTCTTTTGGTACTTCCAAATATGTTTTTGCTATTCTGGGATTTGAATTTTTCCAAATAAATGTTGCTATTAATCTGTCTAAATCTTTGAAACTTGATTTGGTTATAAAAACAGGAACCATTTGGAAAACATAGAGAAACTTTGGTAAGACTGCCATTTTAACTATATTTATTCTGCCTGCTAATGAGATTGGAAGTGTTGCCCATTTTTTAAAATCTTGTGATGTTTGTTCTAACAAAGTGTCAAAATTATGAATCCGCAACTCGTTCATTGTACGGGTTATATTTATTCCCAAATATTTAAACGTTTCTTTTTCTAATTTAAAAGGGAAGGCAGAGAAATCTTGCTCTATGTTATTAATAGGGAACAGTAGGCTTTTTGAATAGTTTAATTTGTATCCAGATATGCGTCCGAAGTGGTCTAATACCTTAAGCAATTTAGGGATTGATGCCGTTGGATTAGATATATACAGCAATAAATCGTCTGCATACAATGATACTTTGTGCACTGTCCCGTCCCTAGAGATTCCGGCAACCTGACCGTCCTCCCTAAGAGCGATAGCTAAAGGTTCAATTACTAAATTGAAAAGATAGGGAGATAAACTACAGCCTTGCCTGCAGCCTCTACCAAGCTGAAAAATGTCAGAGGTTACATTATTTGTCCTCACTGCTGCAACTGGAGAGGAATACAGTATTTTAATCCATTTTCGAAACAATGGGCCAAATTCAAATTTATTTAGGACCGCATGAAGATATGGCCATTCTATACGGTCGAAGGCCTTTTCTGCATCAAGAGAAATTATTATTTCTGACTTTTCTTTTGGTTCTGATGCATATAAAATATTAAATAGGCGGCGCATATTATAAAATGACTGTCGCCCTGGTATAAAGCCGGTTTGATCAGGATTAATAATTTTTGGCAGTATAAGATCGATTCTATTAGCTAAGATTTTTGTGAGAATTTTGTAATCACAATTTAAGAGGCTCACCGGTCTGTAGGAGCTGCATTGTGAGGGATCCTTACCCTTTTTGTACAGCACAGAAATTATGGCTTGTTTCATAGTATCTGGTAATTTCTCTTGAAAGAATATTTCCTGGTATACATCTTTGAGTATTGGTGCTAGTTTGTCTATAAACATTTTATATAGTTCAATAGGGAAACCATCAGGTCCTACTTGGACTTACTTCGACAATTTCACTAACGGTTATCTCTCTATCAATTTCTGTTCTGTCATTTACAGATATTTGTGGAATCGGTAATCTATCAAGCATTTCAGCAATCTTTTTTTCATCAACCGGATCTGAAGTATAAAGATTGGAATAGAACATTTTAAACTGGTCATTAATGGTTTTCGGATCGGACGTCTTTTCTCCAGAGGTTTTACAGATTTCAGAAATCGTGTTAGCTGATATGGATTGCTTAATTTGATGTGCCAAAAGTTTTCCGGCTCTTTCCCCATGTTCATAGAACTTTTGCCTTGATTTGAAAAATAAACGTTCTGTTTGCTGAATGGACAGAATTTTGTATTCTGAATTTAGTAATAATTTTCTCTTATAGAGGTCTGATGTTGGATTTTCTGCATATAAGCAATCAATCTCTTTTATACTGTTGGCTAGGTTGTTCATTTGTTGTAAGTATTTCTTTTTTTGAAATGATACATATGAAATTATCTGGCCTCTAAGATAGGCCTTTAATGCCTCCCATACAACAGTCATTTTCATCCCTTGGGTTTGATTTGTCTCTAAGAAAAACTGTATTTGCTCAGAGACCATTTTTTTAAATGAGTCTTTAGTTAGGAGTAAAGGATCAAGTCGCCAGGCCAGTTTTTGACTTGAGCGTTCATAAAAATTAACATCTAATTGTACTGGACTATGGTCTGAGATAACAATAGAGTTGTATTGGCAATCTAAAACCTTGGGAAGAATTCTATTATCTACAACAAAAAAATCTATCCGTGAGTATGACCGGTGCACTGGTGAGAAAAATTAGAATTGTTTAGATGTAGGATTTTTGTTCCTCCAGGGGTCAAAAAAAGCATAAGATTGCATAAAGGATTTTAGAACATTACCCGCTTTTGAAATTTTGCTATCAGGTTTTGGATTTGATCTGTCAAGTTGAGGATTAAGCACGCAGTTAAAGTCACCACCCAGTATCAAATGGGACTCTGTTAAATCTGGCAGGTGTTTTAAAAAGGTACAATAAAAATTTGGGTCATCCCAGTTTGGTCCGTATACATTTGCAAGAATTACTTGTTTCCCATACAACCTGCCCTGTATAATAATATATCTCCCTCTGGTATCCGCCACAGTTGATAGTGGAATAAATGGAATCCCCTTCTTAATTAGAATAGCCACACCCCGTGATCTATCCTCAAATTTTGAGCTAAATATTTGGCTTATCCATATTTTTTTTTGTTTAATTTGTTCACTTGATCGGAGGTGTGTTTCCTGCAGATATACAACATCGGATCTCAATGATTTTAAATGAGTAAAAACCCTTGTGCGTTTAACCGGATTATTTATACCTTTAACATTCCAGCTTATAAAACGAAGAGGCAGATGACTTTGCGAGCTTGCCATTCAGGTACCAAAATGCAGGTGCAGAAAAAATATGTCCCAACCTCTGGAACCCCCCCCCCAAAAAAAAGAGGGGGAGAAGGAGAAGAAAGGAAAAAAAAAAAAAAGAAGGAAAAAAATAAAAAAAATAAAACGAGCCTCAAAACCCCATGCTGATCTACTATTATCCCTGAGATTGCAACCCTCCAGGCTAGGATAGCACAGTGACTAAACATACTGTTAACCCTCAAACAGCCCCTCAACTGGGCAAATATATAACATTTAATAACTAAACAAAACTCCAAAACGTATATTTTCCACTTTCCCCGTGTTTATTCTAATCAAATGCCCCAGAATAACAGCAATATCTCGAACATATCAAAAATCGGAACAAAGTAGGAAGGCAGAGTATTCATAATAAATTAAATCAAAATCATTCTACCGTCCGGCCTTTTATGACTATGGCCCAATTAATTACTTGACTTCTCCCCAACACCGACGTATAACTATGTCCCTTGAGTTCAAACAATCGCACATGTGAAGTCCAACTTATCTCTTCTCACTCGGCTGTACCTCTCATGGCCGTAGTAAGTCTTTTTTGATAAAGTCTATTGCAGCCGCTGGGTCGGTGAAACGATTGTCCTGTCCCGTATTTGAAGTGATGCAGAGAACAGCTGGAAACAAAAGTCCAAACTTAACGCCAGTGCAGCCTCGGAGCAAACGTTTAGCCTCCATAAAAGCAGCTCGTTTCTTTGCCACCATTGCTGTAAAATCAGGAAAAATGCTTATCTTCATGTCCTGCAGCAGCAACGGCTGCGACTTGGCGGCCCTTCGGAACACCTCTTCCTTCTCTTGGTAATAGTGAAACTTCACCACGATTGCCCTGGGGGAGTTTCCCTGTTGACCCAAGCTTCGATGAGCGCGGTCCAGCATCGGAGTAAAGTCGAGGCCCAGTATGTCTTTCAGCATTGTAGCAATAACTGCCGTGGGTTTCCCGGTGTTTTCAAAGCCCTCCTTCACCCCTACAATGCGTGCATTGCACTGGCGTTGTCGCCCCTCGATGTCGTCCAACTTGCTGGTCAACTTAGCAACGTCCGATTTCAGCTTGCTAACCTCGTTTTCCAACTCCACTGTCCGGTCTGAATAAGTATTCAAACCAAACTCAACACTTTCCAAACGGGTCTCTTGCTTCTCCAGATCTTCTTTGATTGTGTCTATTTTATCATTTAAATCTTTCGTGCTTGAATCGATACGGTCCAATATCCTCTTTTCAGAGCTAGCAATCGCTCTCATAATCTCACTCATGTCAGGGGGTGGTGCCTCCGGTCTGTCCTCAGCATGGTCCGAGGCTTTTGCGGCCTGCTCTTTCCCCGATCTAGTTTTGCTCATATTTCGTACAACGTAGCTTTGAAGATGTAAAAAGTGCCTCAGAGCAGCACACGGGCGTGTTATCGTACTGTTGTTAAAAGTTCGTTAGTTTTGGAGCAGTGGAATTATGAAAAAAGTTAGTCCATTGAGGAGCCCTGTACAACACGTCTTCACATGGCTACCACCCTCCCCGGCCCTCCATACTAAGTATATTTAAACCTAGGCATCAACAATCATCTCAGTATTCGAGAAGGCAAAGTAGGCATTAGATATACATGACTCCATATTCTCTGCTGTTTGCAGGTTTCACATTATTTAAGCTACTGTGCAGAGGTTTGGAGAAATAGCTACAAGTATAAAAGTAAATTACAGTCACTTCAAAACGAGGTTTAAACATGGTTTTCATGAGATATACAGAAGAGGAAAATGTTTACATTTCGCTGAATGTCTCTTTTTAGTAAGTTGATACTTAATGCTAGTTACATTTTTACAATTAACTTGGCTTTAATGTGTCCACTTGCAAGGGAGCATTCTGGAGTCATAAAAACAGGACAATATGATAATAATTAGTGTCATAACAACCATAAGGGTGGCAAATCTTTTCTGTAATTTACCCATTCAGTTTTTATTAAGCGCTATATTAGTATTTAATTAAACAAAGTGAACCTGTTGACTGCCTTCCTGCTGCTGATGTCTTTGAAGCAGTTTAAATCAAATTATCTGGCAAATGGTGCGGCCGGCCGCGTGCTGTCAGTTGTCTGCTATTTAAATTTGGTGAATGAGTTTCAAGCATTTTAGCCGTCGGTTATTTAGCACTCCTTAGAAAGTATCTGTGTCTGAGCAGCCATACAGTTTATGGATGCAGCTTACTAACCACGGTCCCGCAAAAAATCAAAGAAAGAAAAACATTGGCAGACATGCAAAGCAGAAACTAGAAACCAATGGCTGGTATCACGCTGCACTCTTCTATCATTTACATACAGTAAAGGTGAAAATGGCATTTTTTTTCTCTCTCCTCTCTTCTCTGCCCTCCTTCTGACTCCTCACTCTTTTTTAACATCCATCTATCTTCCTCAGTCTCTTTGTTTTTCTTTGTCACACCCGCAAACTGTTAAACCTCAATGAGGAGCCCAAGGTCCAGTACGTAATCAGGCTGACACACAAAGAAAAGCCATGTGGAGCAGGTGTCTGCACACACAAACAGAGAGTTTTACATGAATGTTTGCACTGAAAGGTTGGCAATATATCAAGCGGGGTGTGACACACACAGAGTGTTTTTGTAGGGTTAATTTGAGGAAACGGCACAAGGTTGTAGACCGGCTAATGAGAGAACAGAGTCGATCTGTCTGCACACACACAGACACACACACCCTGATATTGTATACCCCACATGCACACACGTACTTTTATCAATCAACTGACTAATGCAGAATAACGCTATTGTACAGCAGGCATCAATTATTAGTTTTAACCCAAATTGTTCGCATAGAAAGTATAAAATTCCTCCCTCCTTTCACTCCCCACGCCTTTTCTTTTGCTTAACCCCTCTTCTCCCCCCCCCCCCCCCCCCCCCGAGGAACATAAAACCCCCTCACTTGTGTCCTATCAGTGAAAGTCCATCCTTCCATCCTCCCTGGAGATGAACGAAGTGAATGAACTGATGGGAGAAAGGATGAGAGGGGGGAATGGTGACGGACAAGAGAAGCTGTGTCATTTCGCCTCATCCAGCCATCTGCTTCGACAGGGGGAGTGTTTGTGTGCTTCAACTTGTGTGTGCGCGCTCGCATAGGTGTGTGCAGGTATGTATTCTTACTCTGTGTGTCCATTTACGCTCCACACATTCTTTCTTACTAACCAGATCCCCGCTCCAGACTGCCAGAGAGGCCCACCTTGTTGCCTGGTTCGTCCCAGGAGAGGTGCTCTGACCGGGGCAAGGGGTGCAGGGACCAGTGTGCTGGGGGGTTGGGTTTAGGTCAGCATGGAGTTTCCCACTCAGTAAAAGTAATAGGAGAGGAAGGTGAAGAAGAGGACACGGTGATTTGCATTGAGACTAGGCAATGACCAATCAAATGCAACAAGCATTACTAAAGCTTCTGTCTTCTTATATATAACTTCTAACATGTTTTTTTATTATTATTATTATTTTAAGCCAAACAATGCAACTTAAAATTCATCACATCCTTTATAAGTTTCACTTGAAGGAGCAGCAGAAATGTTTTTTACAACCATTGACAACCATAGCTTTCAAGGGCTAGTAAACCAGGTATGAGCTTCCTGACTTATGTATGGATCAAGAAACTATCATGGATGGTCTTCCCCTTAGGGATGGTTTTGGTCCCAGTCAAGGAAGAGATATTTAAAGAAATGAAATGAGTGGAAAGCTGGAAGAAAATTTATGCAGTGTTTCACAGTGAGACCATCTCAAATATACATACAGTCCTGTGAAAACCTAAATACATCCAATGATTCTGCAGCTTGTAGAACCACAGTAATTTTGGCCCATTCTTCTTTACAACATTGCTTCAGTTCATAGAGGTTTACAGGCATTCATTTATGCACAGTTCTCTTACCACAGTATTTCAATCAGGTTGGGGTCTGGACTTTGACTGGGACATTACAACACCTCGATTCTTTTTCAGCCATTCTGTTGTCGATTTGCTGCTGTGCTTGGGATCATAGTCCTACATAATTTCAAGAGATGGCCTCACATTTGACTCCGTATTGCCTAAGTATTCAGAGGAGGTCTTGGTCAACTCAGTGGCTGCAAGGTGTCCAAGTCCTGTGGTTGCAAAGGAAGCCCAAATCATCACCCTTCCACTACCGTGCTTGGCAGTCAATATAAGTCAGCGGTCTCCAACCTTTTTTGCGCCACGGACCGGTTTATGCCCGACAATATTTTCACGGACCGGCCTTTAAGGTGTCACGGATAAATACAACAAAATAAAACTAGTACCGGTACCGAAAAAAAGAAGATTTATTCATAACACACGTGAAAAGACCCAGAAAAACCGAGTTAACGATAAAAACGATAACAAAATAACGCTGAAAACCGATAAAAACCCTGAAAACCATACATTTCACACCTGAGCCTCAACTCTCGCGGCCCGGTACCAAACGACTCACGGACCGGTACCGGTCCGAGGCCCGGGGGTTGGGGACCGCTGATATAAGGTGTTTGTGTTGATATGCTGTATTTTGATTTCTGCAAACATGGAGCTGTGCATTATGGCCAAACATCTCCACTTTGGTCTTGTCTGTTCAAAGGACAGTGATCCAGCAGTCTTGTGATTTGTTCAGATGCAACTTTGCAGACCTAACCTCTGCTGTCAGGTTTCTAGAGAGTAGAAGCTTTTTCATGGCACACTTTTGATTGCTCATGACCAGCATACTACTAAAGCCTCTGTTTTTATAGAGCATTCTCACCTGCTGATAATCAGTTAATCAGATCCATTTGATTATCAGCACATTGATTCTATTTGCCATCTTGATTCCTATGCAAGCAGTAAGGGTGTTTTCAGTCTTGTGAAAACTTTATTTTTGACAGGATTATATTTTGTAGGAAACATGACTAACGTCATGTGATTCTGCTGGTCTGTATAAACAATTAAATAAACAATGAAAATATTAGGTTATTGTAGCCACAGACAATTCAAGCTGGAGTCCTGGTGACTGACTGGTTTTGGACTCTACATATTAAAGGCTTAGTGCTGTTAAGCAAGGTATATATGGACCTATCACAATGGCAGAGATGGCGGCTCACTTGTGTCAGAGCAGTAAAATGCTAGAATTTGAATAAATCCAAAACAAAAACTTTTTTAATGATGAATAAAACAAAAAAATCTGTGTAAAAATCAGATTCAGATTTTCTTTTAGACCTGCTCTGACTTCTGGAAATTCTACTACGGACCTGTTGCATAGGGAACAAAGATGTGTTTCAGGATGGCCCAAATTTCATGTGAAAAATCTTAACTGAGAAAAGCTGAGTCACCAGCTACAACTGAGCAGCTTTCACTGTTTTACTCTGAAGCATCCACAGTTTCCAGCCATGAATACAATCCATTAGATGAGAACAGAAGACCATGAGCATGTTCATTACTCTATTCAACATTCAGGGGGGCACTGTAAATGATGCAAAGGTACCCTCCAGGGTGAGAGTATGATCAAGCAGTCCTGTTTTAACTTCCCAAGGTCCCTGAGGAAAAACATCTAAGAAATAATTGGAATTGTGGTGTGTGCCAGCATGCCATCTCCTGCCAGATGCCACAAGATGTTCATTTAAAATAACACCCGGTCCAGTCTGGACTCTCCGCAACTTCATTCACTTCCTGAAAATGAAAATCAAGATGAAGGATAGTCTCTTTGACACACTGGAGAAGATCCTGTGTCCACTCAAGAAGCACAAGCACAAGGAGGGAAAAATGGACTTCCATGGAGTGAGCTCAAAAACATCAGCCAGGCTGATACAGTCCAAAGGTTGAGTGTTAGGTCAAAACTAAAGAAACGTATTCATGTGCACAGGGTTACTTACTTTATAGTTTAATATGTCTTGAATGATTTATGATGATGAAATGTTTGAAAGTGTGCAGCTGAGGTCGAAAGTTCCCTTCTTAAACCCCAATGAATAAAAAAAGGAACATCAAGACAACAAATGAAGCGAAAACCAGGGTTGCCATTCAGAGACTAAATGAAGTGAAGGAAGCAAAGTCCGAGCCAGGAACCGGTTTGGAAAATGAAGAGCAGCAACAGAGCAAATGAAAAATGGAAATCAGGAGGGGAAACCAGGGCAGGAAAGTTCACACATCTTCAGATTCTGCTGTGTACGCTCTGGGAAATTTGAGATTTTTTTCTTTTTTGGTATTTCTTTATGTCTTCCACTGTCATCCCCCCTTCCCCCCTCCCTTCTCTCACTCTTGTCCATGTTGCATCAGGCGGGCCAACCTTCCCCTGAACCCTGAGCGGCCTGTTTCCCATAGACACACAGCTCTACCTGTGGGACAAGCCTGTGTGCGTGTGTGTGTGTGTGTGTGTGTGTGTGTGTGTGTGTGTGCACCAAGCCAAAAGAGCAAAGGAGCCTGACTGACCCCGTCTTGTGAAACTGTGAATGAATGGACGGGTGAAAAACAGAGCAGAAGAAGAGTGGATGATAGGCGTCAGGGGTCTGAGAAACTTGTCTGTCTCTGGCAGGCACACACACACACACACACACACACACACACACACACACACACACACACACACACACACACACACACACACACACACACACACACACACACATTCACACACATACTGGGTCTCCAGCCTCAATTGAGCATCAACAGATAAACCCTCTCTTTCCCTTATCTGGGGGAAAAAAGAGAAAAAGAAGAAGGTATTCTCTTACAGCCAGGAGACAGTTTTTATCTCCTAACCACCCCTCTTTAAGCCTCCTCTCTCCTGTTCGCTCGCTCTCTCGCATATGCCTGCTTCCGTCTCTCTCTCTTTCTCTCAGCATTGTTCTTGGCCTCTCTGGTTACTGTTAAAAGGGCGAAATAAAGGGCAGAGAGAAAAGGAGGGAAGGGAACCATGAGGCGGGACAAAGAGACCACTTAAAATGCCCAAAAGGAGGCTCCGTGTGGAAGCGTGTTTACCTCCTACCTACCCACCTACCTAGTCTTACTCCTGTCACTTGTTTTTTGTCTTCATCGTGCTTTTCTTTCTCTCACTAACTCATCCCCTCTCCATCTTTGTGCTTCTCTGACTGACTATCGACTCTTTGCATTCAAGGACCTTCTTCTTGGAAATGAAAAATATATATATATATTTTCATTTAAAGAAAGGAGAAAAATTTTTTTTCCCAAACTAATATTTTGGCTCTAAAACACTGTTTTATCTTGAAGCCTCATTCAACAAGCTGTTGGAAACGTTCCTCACAGATTTTGGTCCATATTGAGTTGCGTTTCACCAAAGATGCTTTATTGAACTGAGCTCTGTTGACTAGTAGCTATCAGAAGATCGGTCCACTGTGGTCATAAAGTGATGGACATTGTCAGCAACAATACTCGGTACTAAGGAGCCCAAAATGCCCAGAGAAAATATCCCACACATCCTTACACCACACTCTACACCCCAAACTATTGTTACAAGGCAATATCATGTTGTTACACCAAATTCTGACACTACCACCTGAATGCTGCACTGGTAATTTAGACTCATCACACCAGGCAACATTTTTCTAATCTTCTATTGCCCACTTTTGGTGAGCCCGTGTAAACTATAGCCTTAGTTTACTGTTCTTAGCTGAAAGGAGCGGTCACTAAGAACTGGTGTGGTCTTCTGCTGCTGCAGCCTATCTGCTTCAAGGTTCGACATGTGTGTTCAGAGATGCTCTTCTGCATACTTTGGTCATAATGAGCCACCCAAATAGTTAGCATGTCCATGAATTTTACAATATGCAGTTGGCACCCACTACCTTGTCAAATATACTTCTTGCAACTTTGGAACGAGTTATATCTTCAAATTTTTCTTTCTTAAATAAGTGGTGGTCATCTCTGGACCATTATATAATATGTTTACTTGCTAAACTAGATCTGATAGTACTCAACCAAAATGATCATTTGGTCAGAGAGCAGAAGCAATATGCTACTAAATCAATAAATTAGAAAAATAGCTGACTCTGCCTCATATGTGGAGCTGTCAAAGAGTGATGCTTGCCAAACTTGAATTGACTGTACATGGTGAAACACTCAGCTTTGTTATAATGTGTCTGTCTGTCTGCCTCTACCTTTATATTTTAGCTGACTGAGCCGTGTGTGTGTGTGTGTGTGTTCATTTTGTTAAGCGTATTCATGTGAGCTTTGGTGTGTGTGTGTGCAAAAGGTCCCCTACCATGTACAGTAAAGGCAGCTACCCAGAGCCCACTAATGGTCCCCTCAAGGCTTAATGGTGCCAGTTAACACGAACACATGTCTGAGGTCACACACTCACACACTGAACACCCTCGGGGGCACCGGAACACCAAATCCTGCTAATACACATTCCAACATACAGGAACATTCAAAACAGGTCAAAGGTCACAGCCGTTGGCACCTTGTATAGGGTTTTACAATCTCTCTCTCTCACTCATACACACACACACACACACACACACACACACATTTCCTTAATCTGTCTTTTCTATGTATTTCCACCTTTGATATTTTTTTCTATTTTCCACTACTGTTCTGTCACGCTTGGTGCCGACACGCACACACAGACACATACACACACCTGTAAGGTCTGGTTTAATAGCAGTGTGTACTGTCAGTAGTGTGTCCAGACCAGCGTTTTACAGCTCTGTTCCCATGGCTTTACCGTCACAGCACAGACCTGTGGGCCAAATCCAGTGGCTGCCGCGCCACCATGCGATGCCATGGAAAATCACTCCACCACTTCCTCTGAGCTCGAAAAAACAAGTAGCTGGTGGCAGCAGGAGCAGCTCGGGACAAGGTTAAAGGATCACCTGTGTGTGTGTGTGCTTTTTTAAGTTGGTTTTACAGGGCCCTGGTTTAGCTCAGTGCGTTGAGTGGCCGGCCTGGGTTCAAGTCTGGGCCTGGGCCCTTTGCCGCATGCCTTCTCCGCTTTCCTGTCCTCTCTACACTGTGTCTATCTAATAAAGTTGATAAAAAGGTTTGGTTTTACTTCCGATTTCCATTGTGATTACAGCTGGTGTCTTTGCACTGTTAGTGTGGTTATTTTTAATTTGTTTTATCATGGGAATTTATTATTTGATGAGCAGAAGTCTCCTAGAGCAAACATCCACTAATCCTTTAGTTGAAATTGTGCCTTGAGGAAGGGCGAATCTGAGAAGATGAAGGCCTAAGGAAATTTTTTGTTGGATCCATATTCCATATATGAAAAAAAGAAATAGCCATGGACAGAGAGCCTGATGTTTTGGCTTTGGCCATCTTGCTATTTTGAAGCCAGACATGACCATATTTGACAGGATCATGTCTCAGGAGGTAGCGCAGAACACCTACTAATCGGAAGGGCGGTGGTTTGATCCCTGGCTGTTCCAGTCTGCATGCTAAAGTATCCTTGAGTAAGATACTGAACTCTCGGGTTTCATAATTCATGTTGTGACATGATGGTCAGTTTAGGAACACATGAAACGTACCTATTTCAGGACTTACCATTAGCGGCTCAACCTGAATAGAGTTACCCTACAGTGCTCAAGTTTACCAGGGATTAGTCCTCATTACCGAGAGGTCGGTCAAAGAGTAGAGCCTATAATGACAATCAATTCACTCAGTTCCACTTCTGCTTTCCCCTGACATTAGGTTCTTTGATTGATTGTTCAAGCAAGACAGTGCTTCTTAAATGGGGGTCACTGGTGAACTGAAAGTGAATGACGTTCCCAGATCAATGCTGTGGTACAGAATTACAAAGAAGGCGCTATGCTGGAATTTCACAGTCTTGGAAGATGTTGTAACATCCCCTTTGTGAACAATAAAATGATTCAAAATGCCGCTCATGGAGCCACTATTATGATTCATTCATTGTGTGTGTGTGTGTGTGTGTGTGTGTGTGTGTGTGTGTGTGTGTAATTTTTCTTTATAAATCTGTTTACCATGGAAAGTGGCAGGAAGTTTACAAATGCTTGAAAACACATGTACAACCCATATATACATGTGGGTACCCCAGTGTTTGTTATTCAGTATTTTAGTACTTCTGTGGTGCTTTGTGATTTCTCTGGATTGAGCTTGTTCTGGCACGTCCTGTATCTGATAGGGAGGTGGGTGTTTTAAGGTCGTGTCGCTTGAGCCAGCTTACCAGCAGAAAATTGTATTGTAAGGACAGGGCCCAATATTCTTGGTTGGTTTAAACCTTTTAATGGAGCATACAGCAAGGAATAGATCCAAAAACGACTTTTGAGAATGTAACATCAAAAACATCTGACTCAGGAAATCCATCAGTTTTTAAATTCTTATTTTTAAACAGCCTTCTTTGTGCGCTGTGGTTCTTTGAGCTAAATACCAATGTCAGCATGCTAATATGCTTACAGTGATAATCATACCCAGATCATCAACTTAGAGACCCCTAGGCACAAATGCGTGATGGGCCCTAGCTAATTTGATTTTAATGGCCAGGCTATTTTCTTCCTTCTTCAAAAATGAGATATCATATACAGTTCCTATAGCGTACACAGTCATGTGAAAAAGAAAGCACACACTTTTTCAAAAATGAAAAAGCAGTGTGTAGCTTGCAGAGCCATCTTTAGCTACAATGACTTGAAGTAATTGTTTTCTATGACTTCATTGGTCTCTCATGGTGTGGATTGGCTTTTGGCCCACTCTTCTTTACAACGTTGCTTTAATTTGTTGAGGTTAGCAGGCATTAATTTATCCACAGGTCTCTTTGCATACCACCAAAGCATATTAGTCAGGTTGAGTTCTGGATTTTGACTGGGACATTGTGACAGCTTGACTCTTTTCTTTTCAGCCATTCTTATGTAGGTTTGCTGTTGTGCTTGTGATCATTTTCCTTTTTCATGGCATCTTTTCAACCAAGTCATAGCTGTTGGCGAGATAGCCTGACCTTTGACTCTAAGTACTTAAGTATACAGAGGAGTTCAGGGTCGATTCAATAACTGCAAGGTGCCAAGGCAAAAGAAGCCCAAATCATCACACCTCCACCACCATGCTTGACAGTTAGTATGAGATATTTATGCTGCTATCCTGTATTTTTCCCAGTTTTCCCTAGTTGTGGTGCTGTGTATTATGGCTAGGATTAAGAACATTGTTCCAGAAAGAAATCTTGTGGTTTGGTCAGATATAATTTTGCAAACCTAAGCCCTGCGGTTATGTTTTTTTTTTTTTAAAGTGAAGAGGCTTTCTGCTGGCAACCCTTCCAAAAGTTTAGACTTTGTTGTAGTCATGAACATTAACATTTAACAACTGAGACCTATAGAGTCTAACATGTAGCTCTTGGTTTTTTCCCAGTTCTCTAATTATGTTCAATATTGCGTTCAATAAACACAGTCTGAGTACTCACAGCTTTCCCATCGTCAGTCAGCCTTGTGGGGTTTTGAACAGCTGTAACCTCTTTCTTTGTTCTTCGGTAAGCCAGCTCCGATCAGCCAGAACTCTGTTATCATGGTTCCGAATAGGTAGACCTTGTTCAATGTCCTTCTTTGAGAAGTGTCGCTAGGCACACAATGCAACTGACCATCGTATATTAGGCAGTAAATTTCTCTGCAGGACAATCGGGCTCTCCCGAGCCCAGGCTTCTCGTTGAGAATAGGGTGTCAATATCGTTAGGGGACCAGTTGATCAAAACCATAATTCTTTAGGTTTTAGAGAACAAGACTGAGAGACTCTCTAAGGGTTAGAGTTAGATGAGACTAGACAAGGCCATAGAAGCCAAGCATGAAAGATTAGGGAGGAGAGGGTGAAAGATGCGTTCACCTCCGCCGAGAGCCCAGGAAGTCCAATGTCAAAAGAATGCCCGCTCCTGGGAAGGCGACTTCCTTGAATGTCTTTCACTTATGGATAATTTTTTTCATTGCAGAATGAAGGACTTCAGATTGTTCAGAAATGGCCTTATAACCATTTCAGGTTGATGGGCAGCTGCAATTGCTTCTCTTCCACACACCTGAATGCTCGAGAACTGCCAAAACTTCTGCTTTCATCGAGGTGCTTACAGTTGTTGATGATCAGTTAAACAAGTACACTTGAAGAGCACCACATGTGTTATTATTTAACTGATGTTTTATTTACCTACCTTTAAGAAACTGTACCCCAGAGGAAAATGAAAAGTAACCACCAAAGTACAAATTCACTAAAATCTCTAAAAGCATCTGATGCTTTAGATTTGCTGAAGTGAAGCATATTTCATATATAAATCCATTGCCATTATGAGTTGCTGCTAGATTAGCATGCATGTCAAGGTTATCTACTTTTCAACCTTTTCTCATGTTTTCCCTTCATTTACTAAACAAACTTCTTTACTGTAGCCTCATATCTCTGCTACATTTGAAAGATAAGAGCGTGCCTATCATTTGCATAATTTTTGTGATTAAAAATAGATATAAACTTGTCATTTTAGTAATAAATGGTTTCAAGACTACAGTCATTTATGTTCTTTCTTTTTATTTGTAGATGGATGCTAACGTGCTAATGTTCAGCAAATATGCCTGCCATGTTTGCCATCTTCATCATTCTCCTTTACGTATAAGTTGATTCTAAAGGAGCGTCTGCCAATCTGCTATTCCATGTTATTGAAACGTTTTGTAATCACTTGTCTGTACGGAATATTGTATTTGTTTTTTTACTTGTTATATTGCAATGTGTTTTATTAATTGTAATTTTTGCTGCCCTGTTAGCCAGGGCTCTCCTAGAAATGTGATTTAAATGTCAATGATACTTTTAAATAAAAGGTAATCATTTCTTGAAATCTGTTCAGGTAAAGTGGAGGCAAATTGGAAGTATGCAGCTTTAGTTGAAACGTTGAAGATTTTACATAATAATATATTTGAAGTGGCTCCAAACTTAATGCCTTCAGTGAAACAGTTTTAGGAGACTTTGATATTCAGCGTAAAATGCTGCAAAGCACTGTTTTTAAACTATACTATAGTCTTGCTTTTCCCACAGACAGGTGTGAGGTGTGATTCACGTGTCTTCCTCCATCATCCACATGGCCATGAGCAATTTTCCGAACCCCTACAAGGCCGTCTCACTCACTGTAAGTGTCTCTGGATGAAGCACTGAGCACTTGAGGTAGAAATGGAAACGAATATATCGAATCTCTATGTTTTGAGCAGATGTGGTGGCGGCAGTTTCTTTGTATTTTATATCAAAACCCTGGAAGCAGCGACAAACGATGGCCTAGAGATATAAAACTCTTAACGACTATGTCACTGGCTCCTTTTAAGACCAGCAACTTAAAAACATATCGGTCTTTTGCTCTCAGACTAAGCACCATATCTGTAACATCATTTAATGCCTCCCCCCCCTTACAGATACTAGAGATATTAACCCTATTAATTTCACAGATGTTAGCTGTTTCAGCATTAAAGCGGAAAATCTTTAATATCAAACCCTTTGAACTTGGATCAAGCGCTGCAGGTCTATCGCTGAGCCCTGTCATGCGCTGTTAAATAATCAATAAAAAATTATTGGGAGTATTTCAACCCACCTTTCCAATGTCATGATCTCTTTTTTGTGGATGAAAGATTAAAATATATATATATATATATATATATATATATATATATATATATATATATATATATATCAATATCAAAAGCCACAGACCAGGAGAATGGGGAAATCTTGGGCAATAGTGTCCTGAGGTTTGAGCAGCCAACTAGTAGTAGAGCTCTCTTACATGGTTGTTTTTATATATGATCACTAACTTAGAACAGTAATTTGTAGCAGTCCTTATGTTTCAACTATAAGATATGTTCTTCCGGCAGAATAACACCAGTATAATATCTGCCCTCACAGAAGTTCCAATAAAAGCAAAATTTAAAAATCATCAATTTGTCAAGGGACTATTCACTGTATCAAAATATCTTGATAAATCACTTCCCACAAAAAATAACAGTGATCATTAGGTAAAGAATTCTTTTTTGCTTGTAGGCTACTCATTAATTTCACTCCTGTGTTAAAAGTAGAAAAGAATATATGATAAAACTACTCTCTTCACTTCACTTCTAAAGGAAAAACACTATCTCCCTAATCAAACCTCTGTAGCTCTGCTTTGTTTCACTTCAGCACCATCAGTGTTTCCACAGGTAATATCCATGTGTTAATTCATGGTTTTCTTAGTTAGTCTATTGCAGCATATTTTCAAAGGGGCAAAATGCCATAAAAGACAGTAAAAAAATATTTTTTGTTCCATGTTCAGAGAAAGAATATTGATAGGATATTGATAACTCAAATAATCACTTATTACAGGCAAGGTATGCAGAAGAGCACCTCTGAACTTACAACACATCGGATCTTGAAGTAAATGGACTACAGCAGCAGAAGGTGCCACTCCTGTTACCATAGCTGGACTGGCCATCGGGCATACCGGGCATTTGCCCGGTGGGCCGCTGGCGATTTTTTGTTTTTATGGGCCGATCGATTTTTTTTTTTTTTTTTTTTTTGGAAGGGTATAAATAATGAAAGGTGTTGGACTGGCCAATTGGTCATGATCGACTCTGGGCTGGACCAATTACAGGAGGTCGGATGCACCCTCCCCCTTGTTTAGCAATCTTATAGACGAACTAAAGAAAATGGAGAACAAAAAAGGAAAGGAGGTGCAGAAAAAACTAGGGCCAAAAAGAAACAAGCCCTTCAGGCAGACGCTGCCAGATGTGTAAAAATAACTGAATTGTTTGGCGGTAGCTATGGCATAGCTTCCACAGATTTAGCAACATCAGCAAGTGGTGGAGGCCAGCAGGTGGATAAGGGAAAGGGGAGGCAAGAGGAGGAGAGACCCGAGGCGGCTGCCGGTCATAGTGGCAGAGGAACTGAACTTCAGGTAAGAAGTTATGACCTGCTGTCTATCTGTGTCAGATATAAAGATATAAAAAAAAAAAAAAAAAAAAAAAAAAAGATATAAACCAAGTTTAGTTGTAGTTTGTTTTCGTTGTGCTGACTTTTTACAGTCGCTTAGAATAACTGGTACTGCGTACTAGCTAGCATGACGGAGTTTATATACTGCTGGGCGGGTGCTATGAAGTTACTGATAGTAAATTTTATTTTATGCTTAAGGTTAGTTTCTCAAACTCCTCAAAATCTTAACAAATTGTGCCAATCCTTACATGTTGCACCAGGCTGATTTATCATCAAAAGTGGAGAAGTCTGTGACAGAGGAGACAGAAGAGCAGCAGAGAGAAATAAAAGAGCAGGAGAGAGAGATGGAGAGATGACTTTATGTCATCCATGAGGGATGCATTTGACATATGTTTCACATATTATAGCCCAACAAGTTACTTATAGCAATTTAAATACGAGCAATCAGTTTTTGGCAAATACCGGAAATCAGTTTTTGGCAGACAATCACTTTTTGGCACAACACCGGCTATTGCAGTTAATAATACAACAGCTTCTTGCCATTTTTTGTGTTTCTTTTTATCGCTGTGTAACTGAGTTCAATTGAAAGCCTGCATGCGCTAGTACCTCTTGCCACAAGTTCCCAGAATCCTTTGCGGTTTTACCCCTGAATGACGTCACATTTTTGGTGGGCCGGTCTCTAGTCAAAATGGGCCGATTTTTTGTCCCAGTCCAGCCCTGCCTGTTACCTAAAAACAGGAAAATGAGACAATTCACATGAGCTCACCAAAATTGGAAAACATAAGATTGGAAAATGTCTAGTTGATGATTCCTGATTTCTACTGCAAAATGCAGTTGGTAAGATGAGAATTTGGTCTTATCAAATAAACAACATGAAAGCGTAGATTTATCCTGTATCAGTGCTTCAGGCTGTGCTGCTGGTGGTGTAATGGTGTGGGGGATATATTAAAGGCACACTTTGGCTTGGCACACCTTTGTACCAACTGAGCATTGTTGGCATTGTTGGTTTATGACCACAGTGTACCCATTTTCTGATCGCTGCTTCCAGCATGAACATGAAAATTAGGCCATCAAATTAACCAGAGCTCAATCCAGTAGCGCACCTTTGGGACATTGTGGAACGGGAGATTCCCATCACAGATGGGCAGCTGACAAATCAGCAGCAACTGTGTGAGGAAACCTTAACGAATCTATGTTAGGAAGAATTATTGTAGCTCACAATCTAAAAAAAAAAAAAAAAAAAAAAAAAAAACTAGCACGGCGTACCTCACAAACTGGATGGTGAATGTGTACGTGAAATATATTACAGCACATCCACAGAGAGAGAAGTGGATTAGGGATGTTTTTGTGACGTCTGCATTAAAAACATAAAAAAAAGAAAAGAGAAAAAGCTGGACAGGAATTGCCGGCCTGAGCACTGCATAAATGTCCTTAAGCAGGAAAATGAAACCCAGAATGACTATAAATCCCCACTGTCTCCAGAAAAAAATGCTTTCTATGGTTTTGAATACCTGAATGTAGGCCTTTTTTTCGTATTTTCTAAAAGACCTGTCTCGTTAAACGATAAACACAGCTAATGAATATTTGAAATCTTTTTTTTCTTTTCCTCTGACTTACTTCCCTCATCTGACTGCCAATATTTTTAAGTCTGTACTTTCAACACAGAGCTGGTGGTCCACTCTTCATCTGTGATTTATATGCTAGTCAAAAGCCAGAGTGAAAATACCAGTATAATATAGAATTCTTGCTAACAGAGAAATGTGAAGCCAAGGAATCAGACTACTGGCGTCTCAAACAGCGTCCCAAACACGATAAACACCAGTCGTGCGTCGCTGTCTCGCTGGCTGATTTTAACAGCATTTTGGCGCTTCAGATTGCACTTGACATAACCCAGAAGTACAAATGTAGTCGGGTGTGGTGTCACGAGTGAAACCTAAGGCCAGTTTTAGTGTTTGGAGGTATTGCTTTTTTGTAACAGGGCTGTTAGGAAAAATGACTTTCTACCTTCTGAATAACCCTGATATGGACTGGTTTTATCATCAACACAGCAACATTGTGCATGTGCGTACCTCTATGAGAAGAGAGAGAAGGAAAAAGAGAAGAATAGACCACAGAAAGTGGCGAGAGAGCACTGACTGAGAGGCCTAGAAGAAGCCAGAGGGTGTGTACACATGTGTGTGGTTTTGTCATTACTGTTGAAGGGTTATTATGAGTTCCCAGACTAACTGGCCACTGCAGTAATAATGTGCTAATACATGTCTGTCTTTCATTTCTTCTCCTTTAATATGCCTCTCTATAATTCACTTTCTTTTTGAGCATTTGAAGGTACTTCTGTTTGTAAATGCAGCAGATGTGTAAAGGTCTACAATAATGGTGACATTTGTAAAAGTAGGTATGCAATAGGGTAAATCAATGTTGTACTTACGTGGACATGGAATTGTAATAACAGGATGGTTCACATAAATGGTAACTAGCGAGAACTGATCCTGTTTGCAAGTGGTGCATAACAATGCTGCCCTATGATAATGTGAACAGATTTTAGGCCATCCTGCTGAACCAACTAGTGTGTAGACAGGGCTGGACTGGGACAAAAAATCAGCCCGGGCATTTTGACTAGTGACCAGCCCACCATGGTATTATAGGAAAAGCCATAATGCCTTTAAAATAAACTTAAACCTACACCATCCTCCCTATTCCGGTATTCTAAACAGTACTTAGCAAAAATATAAAACAGCCTAATTTATAATTACATATACCTAACTAATAGGGTTGCCAACTCCCAGAAAAAAAAAAGAAAAGAAAAAAAATAAGGAACCACTCCCCCACCCTCTGCCTCAAGATGCTTAATTGACAAAACCGATTTTAATTTAATGCACGTATAAAACAAATGCACAGAAATCTATTATTTTTCTCCAGCAATTAAATAGATTCAACATCTTTCTTCAACAGAATTGCAGACTGCACAGATGGTACCTTCCCAAAGGAAAGAATACTACAACTTACTAGGGTATATACTAACTAGACTTAATATTTACTGAACACAATAATGGATTTCTATACATTTTACATCAGATGAAAACTTTGGTTGTAAGTTTCAGATAATTATTTATTAAAAGCGAGACATTTTAAATAAGAATAAGAAAGAAAAGTATTTCTTTGTGCCCCCCTTTCCCTGTTAATGCCCTACCTGGCCCCCTGGCAAAACTTTGCTAGACCCGCCCCTGCACAGTTACCAGCTGTCAGCTACTTAGAAAAGGATCCTGGTGTTATTTGTCTCTCAGAAACACTTCGTAGTTCTTCCCTTCAACTCATTCATGTCACCTAAAAGGTAAACCTGTTTCTCCATCACCTGTTCAGCTCTGATGATTCAGTAAGGACATCTCCTGGTTTCATCTTCATGTTTCCCTCTCACCACATATCCAAACCGATATCATGACCAGCAGCTTTTACAGCTGTGGCTCCAGCAAACATCAGCTGATACTAGAAATTAATATTAAATAAATTCTAACAACAGCTGATCAAGCTTAAACGTGCTGCTGGCGTTTAGCGCAACATCCGCCGGTTTTCTCTTTCTGGCACAGAGAGAAAAGCCGATCAGCTGATCATTGATGAGTTTCATGATTGAATTAGCAAATTTCTAGCTGAAGAGGAGTGGGACAAATTGCGTTCCTTTTTTTTTTTTTTTTTTTTTTTTTTTTTTTTTTGCCTGTCCCGTTTGGATCTTTAGCCATCAGAATTGTTGTCTGAAGCCCAAGAAAGATGCCAAGTGGATTTACTTTACCAAGTGGATCATCATGGCCTCGCCATATTGGTCCATTTGATTGACCTTTATTATAATTATGTATTTATTTTATTTTCGTTTTTTAAAGACGGGACAGACATGACTGGGGGATAGGACAGGGAGAAAGAATGAAAGAAAGAGAGGGAGAGAAAGAAAATAGAGGGGAGAAGAGATGGTGAGAAAGGGGGGAAGAAGAAAAAAGAAAAACACACAAAACACCTGGATCACCTGTATGGAGATAAAAAACCAGAAGAGAAAACAAACAACAAAGAGCAACATAATAAAAACAACACCATCACAATAAACTAGCTAACAGTAGATAACAGTAGATACTTTTTCAATTTCACCTGTTGAGAATGAAAAAGGAAAACAAGCAGAAGAAAACGAGAGCAATAGAATAAACATCACAATGATATATGGGAATATAATTGTAAATACTAAACATTAAACATTATTGTGCAGCACGTAAGATCGACAGCGCACAGTGTGCTTTGAGGTAGGAGCCAAAAAGGGTGTCGTTTGTGTGTGTGAGCACCCGTGTGTACACCTGTGAGCATGAACGCGCTTGTTTTTAAAAGGTTCCTTCATGTAATGATCTGCTAGAGGGTGTGGGGAGCCACAGCCCCGTCCTCCAGGGCATGAAGCTGGTATGGAGGAAATCAAGACTCCAGACATCTAGAGGCACCCAGAGCACAACAGACTAAGAAAGACCAACAGAGGGGCAGCCCCGCCACTATCCCAGAAAGAGCTGAGGAGAGTCCCAGATGAGGGGTCACTCAGCAGCCGCGGAGCAGAAGCCAGGGGGGGTTGCAGTGACATGCCCGTGAGCTCCGCCAGCAGCCAGCTGTGCCTGAGTGACCAAGCCCCAGGCCAAGAGGCCGAGGGCATCCCACCCCCGAAGTGGCCCGAGCGAGCCCCAGGCTCCAGGCCCCGATAAGCAGCCACCAAGGAGTGAGCCGGTGTGTACCTGGACGCCCATCCCCGGACACAAAGAACCACCAACGCACCGATGTCTGAGGGCATCTGCCACTGGCAGGGGAAGTGGTGGGGGAGATAGGCCTCCATACCTTGGAGGGCCTGAGATGTCCCCAGAGAGGTGGTGTCTGATACCCAACCTGACATATAGACACAGACATACAGGCACACACAGATACAAACATCCATTCCCACCCTCATGCTCTCATATGCAATTACTCAACACTCACCCAACCTGGAGACAGACATAGAGAGACACTGTACACACAATCACACTCCCCAAGCGTACTCTAAGCCCTGGGTCTAGGTACCCTTTCCCCTGGAGGGGGAAACTGCACCCAGACCCAGGTGGTGTTACCCTTTTCCCTGGGGTGGGGAGAAGCAGACCGCACCGACTCCGCAGCAGCAGGGAGGCCCCACATTCCAGACCCCAGTCGGACGGCCAACTCCTCTTCCTAGCCCCCCCCCCGCTCCAGCAGGCCGCAGAGAACGGGGGTGTGGGAAGACTCCAAACCTCCCTCCGCCCGCTCATATGTAGTGTTGATGCATGTGTGTTCTAAGGTGCCTTTAAAACCCAGGAGGGCATGGAGCTACCTGCCAGAGAGCAGCAGGTAAGCGCATAGGCCCTCCTGCTAGTCCTCAATGTCTACGTGTATTTAAAATTGAGAGGTGGGCAATGACGCCAGGGGTGAGGTGTACACCCTGATGGTCTTTTGGATTCCGTGTAGCGTGCCCACCCCCAAGATCCTATATGTATGTGTAATGAGAGTGTGAGTAATGTGAATGTCTAAGTTGTGAGATAAAATTGAGGCACAGGCAGCCAGAAGGGGACAGAGGGGGGGATGCCTCCCCTGCACCCTGGTGACACATCCTTACCCCAAGGCCCGGCATGTGTGGGTGATTGTGGTGGAGTGGGAAGAGGGAGGCAGCTGGAGATGGAGAGGGAAGGAAGGGAGGGGCAAGTGACCCCTCCCTGGGGCCAGCTCCCCCGCTGACCCCAGTAGGCACCCCCATACTCTGCAAGCCGCCAGGGAAAGGGGGACCAGGCCCATCTGGACCGGGGCCCAGTACAGCAGCGCCGCCCGGCCCCACAGAGCCCGGGACAGCCCACCCGACCCCACCTCAGAGAAAACTGCACCCACCCCGTCATCCACTCATCTTCCAGACTACATAAGACAATAGACGCCCAGGCTGAGATCTTCCTCCACCTCTCCTGTATCTCCCCCTCCTGCAGAGAGAGTTCCTGAAGAGAGGAGAGCTCCTGCAATATGTAACAACCTCCCCCACCAGTTGAAGAGCCCCCCAGGTGGCTCGATGCACCGGCGGCACCCTGCGCCAGGACTGGGTCCCCGTACACCCACTCGCCCACAACTCCGGCAACACACCAACCAGGACCCAAGCCCCCGAGGCCCAGCCAGGGCCCCAGCCCAGAGACGGAGCGCCCCCAGAACCTCACGCCCGTCCCGGACCCACCCAGGGGCAGCCAGGCTACCAGAGCCAACAGAGCCCTTAATAGGCCATGACCGCTACCCCGGGTTGAGCCCTCCAAGGAAGATGCTCCTGGGAACCCCCCGACGCCCTAAGCCTGTCCCTACCCCCACTCCAATCACAACAGCGAAGGTGGGACTAAACTATGACCCCCCCACCCCCACTAGGTGATGGAGCTGATAAAAGGAGCCCAGAGCAATTGATCTGATGTGGTGGCAGAGGCTGTATCAAGACTAATGTAATCTAATAGATAATTTCTATATTGGTTAGAATTAAGATTATTTTTATTTTTCCAGTTCATGAGGACTGTTTTCTTGGCTATGCATAGGGCAGTGAAAACCATATGGGCTATATTCTTTTCTGAAGTGACATTATCTAAGCTGCCCAACAAACACACTAAAGGAGAAGTTGGAATGTTACATTTCAGACACTTTGATAAGTCTTCACATATCTCGCGCCAAAACTTCTGAACTGGTGGACAGAACCAAAGAGTGTGGATATAATTGTCCGGTGAATTGGTTTGGCAGTGTGAGCAGTTGTTAGTAGACGTAAAGCCCATCTTGAACATCTGATGACCTGTATAGTGCACTCTATGTAGTATTTTGTATTGAATTAATTGAAGACTGGGATTTCTAATTAGATGAAAGGTTTTTAAGCAAATCTGAGACCAGAAGTTTTGGTCTAAGTTAACTGATAAATCCGCTTCCCATTTTGCAATAGGAAGTGATATTGATTCATCTGTTTTAGAAAGCATTCTGTATATTTTGGAAAGTAATTTGGGGGTTTTGTTGTTCTGTTGGCTAAGAAGTAGTGCTGAAAGTTAGGTAATTCTAATCCTCCTTTATCCTTGGTCTTTTGTAATGTTTTTAAGCTTATACGTGGGGGTTTATTTTTCCAAAGGAATCGCGTTCCTTTTCACCTCAACTCAAAGTTCGACCTCCTCGGCTGTAATTGGTCCAGCCCAGAGTCGATCATGACCAACTGGCCAATCCACTACGATTCATTTATACCGTTAAAAAAAAGAAAAGAAATAAAACCCCATCAGCCCATAAAAATGAAAAATTACGAGTGGCCCACCAGGCAAATGCCCGGTATGCCCGATGGCCAGTCCAGCCCTGTGCGTAGAGGAAACAGTCTCCAAATAATGAAGTACTACTTCTGTTTGAGTACCATGTGCTGCAAACTGCTGTAACTGTTCTATGACGCTTTAACCTATAGTGCAGGTTTTGCATCGTACCTGGTAATGCTTGAAAGACGAGTTACATTCTTGTTCCGGTTGGTTTCAATGGGGAGCACAGCAGAGCAGAGGAGTCATAACCAATTTTACCCACAAACAGCCAGAAACCTCCAGAAGCCAAAAGGAAGCAGTCAGGAAGTTCCCTCAGAAACCAGTGGCTGTATAATGGCTAATATGTCAGACAACTCTCAAACAATGTGCACAAGATGCCACGTGGGAAACCTCGATACAATTACATGTAGTGTAAGTCAGAGTGAGGTGAAGTGGCTGTTCTTTGGCACTGAAGAAGGCAACCATGCCTGGACCGAAATGGACGAGCCAGTATGGAGGTGGGTTGCAAAGTGGCTTGCAGAGGCAGCAGCAAATGCAGACGAACTACCAAAGCATAAACAGTGTGCTATGTATGAGAAAGAGTTCAAGTGGCAAGAACTGAAAATGCCTAAGAAAACATGAAGATATTCTTTTTATTCAGATATCTTTTGATTGTTGGAGAAGGTGTGAGCTGCAGTAAATATTTTAAAGAGGATTTTTTAAAATTCTTATTCTCACTGCAGTAATCATCAAGATTATATCTTGTATATGGGCATGTATATAGGCAAAGCTGCCAGATAAATATAGCGAGTATAAAATATTTAATTGTATAATAAAGTACTATAATTCAGTCTGAAATTAAGTGAGTTAAAATAAAGCAGCAGAAAAGTAAAAATTTCATTGCAAATATGTTTTTTCCACTGCTATCTTTTCACACTGCAGCTCCTCTCTTTCTCCCAATATCTCTTGACTGTCTTTCAGTCTTTTTCTTTTTAAACTCTAAAATCTCTCCAGGTCTCTATCGTCTCTGTGAAACAGATTGTGAAAGGCCACTGGCTCACTATTAAAGGGGAATTGCCAGCTGGAAAGAAGCATTGGAAGATCAAGAAAGTCACATGGAAGGGTCGATGACAGACTGGGCTGAATTATGAAAGAGCAAATAAAATTGTGGGGATAAATAGTCTGCAAATCAGAGGGGAGAAAGAAAAAGGGTACAGAGGGGCAAAAGAGCACTGAAAAGAAAAGGAGAACGAAATAAGGTAAGGGAGGTTAGCAAAAGGGTGAAACCTTTTGAACACAGGAGGGTTTTTGAAGAGAGCTGCAGTGAATCCCATCAGCCAGTAATTTGCACTGATGTGAATTTTATACACATTTCTGAGGCTAGTTCATAGGCCGAGAAAAATGTAGATTTAGAGTGGTCCAAGATTTTATATAATGGGGAGAACAGAATTTCTGTGTGTTTTAGGAGAAAGGGGAGGTGGGGGTCAGAGAGAGGTTCATACACTTGAACTCTGTGTTGGCAAAACCCCGAAACCAGAGTCGGGTGGTTGTAGAGTTCAAGCCGCCATTCGCTGAAACCAATGATTAATGGAAGAGATTTATTTCCCTAAACAGCTGATGTTTGTCCATCAACAGTTCAGCCATGTTTGAGCTGCAAAGTACACCCAGAGTTTACTGGATGAAATTTTTAATTCATATTAAACACCAACCTCAAACGAACTCATTGTAGAAGTTCTTTAAACAGTTGCTTAAGTGCCCACCTGAGGTTGGCTCTAAAAATCAGTCGGTCCATAAACCTGCCATGTTAGAATTCCGAAGTTTTACATATTCACAGTCTGGGGAAAAAAATGTTGGTCTCAGTAACTAATTTTACTCTTTGTGACAAATGCAAAGGTTTTGAATATCTTCTACAGTTTGTCTGTTCCAGTCATGGCAGATGGCTGCCCCTCCCTGAGCCTGGTTCTAATAGAGATTTCTTCCTGTTGGAGGAGGTTTTCCTTCCCACTGTTGCCAACTGTATTATTGTATGATCTTTGTTTTACAATATAATGTGCCTTGAGGTGACTTTTGTTTTTATTTGGTGCTAAGTAGAATTGTTAATTATCACTCAAATGATCTTTATCACTGACAGTTATGTTGCTTCTGCTACTTTGAGTCACTGAACTAGACATTGTTCAGTAATTAGACCTGTCTCTTAGCATGTGGATGTTCTCCCAGTTCTCTCCTATAGTCCAAAGACAATCTTGTTAGATTAACTAGCCATAGATGTGAGCAAAGATGTGGCTGTTCGTCTCTCAAGGATGCCTTTTCTACTTTACTTGAGCCCTCAAAGCGCTGTTTGCACTATGCCTCAATCACACAAGCCTGTTTTCTTCAAAGCTTTTTCTAACTAAGTGTTTTCTGTCTAACATTCACGCTCAGATGGACACATCAAAGAGCAACTTGGGGTTCAGTATCTTGCCAGAGGATAATTTGGCAAGCACAAGGTTCGAATAATCAACCTTCTACCAACCTTCTGATTAGTAGATGACCTGCACCACCTCCTGAGCTACAGTCACCTCCACAACTTTTTGTCTTATGACAGCTCAGATATGCACACTATAGGTCAGATAAAAAACACCTAATGGGTGGATGTACTGGACCTCTTCATGTTTTTTATATAGTGTTGGTGCCTTTTAGAGAATTGGGCACATTGCAGTAATTAACTCGACCATGAACCTGTCTGTGTACTAAAGAATTCTAGAGTCAAATTTGAGACCATTTGTCCAACAGCTAATCAAACTGTGTCATATAACTTTACAATGATCTCAAATACGTCAAGTCATTCAGACCAGTTTGAAATACTGTGGTGGTAACTTAAGAGAACTGTGCAAAACCGAATGCCTGCAAACCTCAATGAACTGAAGCAATGCAAGTAAAAACTAGTGGGCCAGCATTCCTCACAATGATGTGAGAAGCTGATAGACTGAAGTCATACAGAAACCAATTTCATCAAGTTGCTGCTAAAGGTCATTTTAAAAGCAACTAAATCACAATAAGTACTTGGGGTTTTTTTTTTTACATATAGAGTCCTGTGAAAACATCTGTTGTTCTACGTTCAGCAGCAAAGTGTTCAATTAGGACCAGAAATATAATTGATTAAAAATAAAACTTGAACACTCAGTGGATGTGACAATCCCAAATGAGCCTGGCTACTTAAAAAAAAAGCAAGCAGAAGTTGTGAAGCTGTACTAAAGCCAGAACTCTGAAAATGGACAGAAAACAGGCCTCAATAGTTTAAAACCCCAGCAATTAAACAGATCCTTTTGTACAAGCAAGGTAATGTGTTTGCAGCTTTTCTTTCAGACTTTACTACTTGGGGATATTAAGCTTTAGCTCAACAGAAAATACTTTGATGCCTAGTGTATATATATCCAAAAAATGTTCTGCATTTCATAACCTTTAATCTAAGGAAATGGCAGCAGCCTTAAGATAGAAACTAGACATAAAACCCAGTTAAGAACAATAAAGCAAAGAGAGTGAATAAAAAATATTTTCCCTCCTTTAAACAATCCCTTTTCCCCTCAAGGTGCTCTTAAGCAAGGTGTTTAATATTTCCAGTGTTGGTATGTTTAAGAGTGACAGCCTGCAGGTGTGAAATATGTCTCTGAATGGAAGAGAGGAAACCTCGCCTAATGTCCATTCACCATTCTCTCAATAAATGCATTTGTATTTTCTTTCTTTTGAAAGGGTGTGGGGTGGTTTGTTTAACCATAGTTCTTACACTTGAAGCTATTAAAGTCGAATCTTAAGAGAAAATTAAGTTCATCCAGATCTGCAGTTTAAAGGTTAAGAGTTTTAAGAAGTATTTTTGCTTGATGGCTATCCAAGATTTCATAGAGGACGTCCAAAAAGGTCCTCTATGAGATTTTGGCATCCACACGGTGTTAACATTTGTGAGCAATGGCATCCTAAGCCAATAGGGAACCAAACCAAATCTCTCAAAATTGCATGCAAGCTATTCCACTCAGCTGCAGAGGCTGTAGTAAGATTTCAAGAATCAGTACCAGAGCAGATTGGATGGATTCGTGTTTCATTTTGACATAAATTGTATGTCCCCTTGATAGTTTTTAGAATCATGCTGCCAGGTTTTTGAAGAGTGCAACACAGAAATGAAAACCCCATTCTAAAGTTGTGAGTCATCCATAGGTTAAAGAGACCTTCAGTAATAGTGATGGGATTTCCCGCTCTTTTTAGAGAACCGGCTTTTCCGGCTCGGCTCACTAAAAAGAGCCGGCTCTTTCGGCTTCGAACCGGCTCTTTAGGTTGTTTTGTTGCTTTAATTAATTTATTATTAACAATAATATGAAATTATGCACAAAAGGACTTACTAATGTAAAATAAAGTGGTTTTATTTATATATGTTTATATATAAATATATATGGTGGCCCCTAGAGACAAAACACATACAAACTTCAAACGACGTACAAACTCCAAAGCCGGCTCGCGTCGTTCACGTCAAAGATCCCGCTCTAAGAGCCATTTCGTTCGCGACCGACACATCACTAATCAGTTACTCCTGTGCACTCGGTTTTTGTCCACAAAGGAAAGTGTAGTTTAGTGTGCTTTTGGAGAAACAGAGGAAGTTATATTTCCAGTTCAAATTCTGGTCTTCTTGATAATCATATTGAATCTTGAGATCATCAGGAAAAGATGCACATGAGCATGCTTCACTTCCAATCCCAAGCTTTTTTGCTCTTTGAAGCTTCCAGGACTAAACCGATTGAGATCAAACTGATCGGGGCTGTTCGTTGATTACAGTATCACAGCATATGTATTCATTGAAACTTCATGTTGCAGTGCTTTTATCAGTGTGGGGACCTAATCAGTTTCATCCCCAAGTGTAAAGCACATGGCTTGTTTTGTTTCATGTTTTTTTCTTCAAGCTGTTCATGTTTTATGTTCATTATTATCTCTGAGACAGACTTCCTTGACCCTAATTTCGAGAGGAAAAAAAAGCCAAAAGCCATTTTAGAGTCTGTGCAGTGACAAGCTAAGTCATGTTGAGACTGCTGAGATGTTGTGTCTGGGTCCATTTTAACAATGAATCCTGAATCCAATCAAGTCCTTGAAGCTGGCTTCAAAAGCAAGCTAGTACCCATATGCTCCTATGTAAATATGTCCAAATTTACAGTATTAAAAAATATGTTTGCAGCCTGGAAGAGAATAAAGTTTTCACCTAGTGTCTTTTTTCTTAACAACTGTAACGTGGTTGTGGTTCGTTTTTTATAAATCATTCATTTGGATGTGGTTAAGGCTTAAATTTAATAATAACCCTGCTCTGAGTGACAGCAGCTAGCTACCTGCTGAGCCTCACCTCACTAATTGCAGTCACTCAGCTGGGCCTCTCCCCTGTGTCTGTGCTGGTGTTGATGTTTTCGTGCATTTTAAAATTATCTCACAAAAAAAAGTAGTTGCTGTCAGGCACGTCCCGCTGAATTAATAATGAAAGCAGATAACGTAGAACTCCAGCCTTTTACTAAAAATGGTAATTTAGGCTAAAAAAAACCCGGCATGGCAGCGTCCAATACAACTAACGTTACACCCACTACATCCTCTTAGTCAACGGGTAACTAAGCAACAAAAAAAGAGGAAGTATAATATGGTGATAGTGCACTGGGTTTCAAACCAACAGGCGATATTACAGTGTCATATACAGTGTCATATACAGCCATCTGCCCATATATATACATGTTTACTAGTGGCATTGTAGTGTGGTGGGCATTTAGTCATTTACTTGTCAGGGAAAGATTAAAACAAATAGTTAAAAATCACATGGAATAAGCAGCTGGATAGCTAATGCATTTTTTAAAACAGCACACTGGGTGCTGCTCCTGTGAGCTAAGAGCAGGAAACTGAGGTTACAACTCACACAGGCTCACTAAAACTGAACAATGGATAATTTAAAAAAGCATTTCCTGGTCTGATAAGTCTCAGTTTCTTCAGTAACATTCAGATGGTCGGGTCAGAAGGTTTGGCATAAACAACGTGAATCCAGCCTGCCTTCTATTAATAGTTCAGGCTGACTGTGGGGGCGGTGTAATAGTGTGCAGGATATTTTCCTAGCATACTTTGGGTCCCTCAGTACCAATTAAGCATAATTTCCCCAAAACTGGTGGTAGCATCACACCCATCATTCTTTGTAGAGACAAGTGAAAACATCGCTCTAACAGTTTGGTAATTTCCTGACCTATAAATTTGCTTTTACATTTTCATGAGGGATTTTTTTTTTTTTTGCCCAAAGGTTAACAGATGTGTGTAGCACAAAGCAAGATCACAACCATATTAGATGGAAGATTTAATGATGATAAAGGATGACTCAGAAACACGTCTGTTTCTGGTCATTATGCAGTCTATCTGGTGTTATTAAGAGTTCTTCTTGCTGGTGAAATCAAAAACAAACGTGCAATAAAAAAATCAGCCAATATCTTTTTTGTTGTTAAATTGGCATATAAAAGAACATTTAATTTCATTAAAACTGGACCACCACTAAAGCACTGTTGTCCACACCTGCTTTATAAAAACTGCTCTACTCCAGTTTACTAAACCCTATTTCTTGTGTTTACCTTGAATTAACACCATGAAGATCACACCAGTTTACCACAGATACCTCTGTATAGATCCTGGTCGGTCGATTACTTGTGCATATCCAAGTGTTTCCTGTAACTGTTTTTATGTCCTTTTAAATAAGCACTTTTACTGGAAAAATCAGAATTCAATAGCAGGCAAAGCAAATTGGCCTGTAATGGAAGCAGTTGGTGGAAATGCACTGAACTAAAGACATTTTGATAAAAGGGCAGATACTAATAGTGGAAGCTTCTGAGGCTATTGCAGAACACTGTTTAGACTCGGCTAAATGTCATTAAGTAGGAGAACAGACACAGACGTCAGCTGCAACTCTTGAGTCAAACCAAAGTATATTTCGGTCTTCCAGCACATCTTTCCCCAAAACTTCCTGTCTGGATTCAAAATAATATAAATTCACAAGCCATGTACAGGCGCCAGAGCCACTAGGATCATGTTCTGAACTTGTTTAGCTTCAGGTCGCCGTGCTGGCACGTGGTTGGACAAAACGTCTCCAACGACAGATCACTTGTTTAGTGTCCCACAAGCAGCCAAATAAACAATGTGGCAGAGAGAAATAAACCGCTGTCTGTCCTCCTTCCCATTTTGTCAAAGAGACAAAAGGGAAAATGGTGTCAGCATCTGGTTGTTGTGTCTTGCTTGTTTGACCAAACAAAAAAATGTCTGCTTTGGTTTTGTACTTGAATTGGTCTTGAGTCCTGGAACTCACCCTACCTGTCAAGAACGTGTAAACGTTCAGATGAAAGGACCCTTTACTGTAGCAGTGGCAGAAATATTGTGTTTGGTGTACAGTCACAGATGAAGAGATATGCAGTTTGAATCTTTCATTCATTCTGGGATACAGCGGAAAATCTAGATTTATAGTCACAATCCTGGAACCATAATGGTCTGGACAGTTACACATTTTACATTATCCAGACTCATAGCATCAGCACTTTTGGATCTTCATGTACTTTTGATCTCAGCCATTGTAGAAACAGTTTTCCACAAACTGTAACTGAGATTATGATTTAAAATGTATTTTAAAGCAAAAACATGGCAAAACAAAACACTGCTAATATCTGCTAATTAGCATAAAACTCAAGTGATAATAGGCTATTTTATTTGGAGGACACTTAATTAATTAACAGGTGTCTGTGTCTGTGCTGTGCACCAATACAGTTTATGGAAAACCTTGCGTGATAATTTTAGGGAAGACTGTGTATATATATATATATATATATATATGTATATATGTATATATATGTGTGTGTGTGTGTATATATATATATATATATATATATATATATATATATATATATGTGTGTGTGTGTGTGTGTGTATATATATATATATATATGTGCTGGATTGTCTCTGGAGCATCTTTACACAGCCTGCACCTGGGGCCTTGCCTGGTGTGATAGACCCCAGCCTCTATGGATCTTGTACTCAGAGCTTGTTCTTGTGCTGCCATGATTAGTGCCTCTGTGCTGTCTTTCAGTCCAGCTTTGTCCAGCCACTGGTAGGATTTCTGGATGTCAGCCACCTCCTCTATCTGCCGGTGGTACATACCGTGCAGGGCCCTGTCCTTCCATGATGGTTCCTCGTCTCCCTCCTCTTTCTTGGGTTTCTGCTGCCTGAGGTATTCACTGAGCACTCGGTCAGTTGGGGCCATCTTCCCAATGTATTCTTGGATGTTCGTTGTCTCATCCAGCACATAACAGCAGGGTGCAAGATGCTAGCAGGCAAGGCATACATGGAACGCCATAACCAAGTGGCCGGCATAGTGTACAGGAACATCTGTGCCGAGTATAACCTGGAAGTCCCGAGGTCAAAATGGGAGATGCCCCCAAGGGTGGTGGAGAATGACCGAGCTAAGATCCTGTGGGACTTCCAGATACAGACGGACAAAATGGTGGTGGCTAACCAACCAGACATAGTGGTGGTAGACAAACAGAAGAAGACGGCCGTAGTGATCGATGTAGCGGTTCCGAATGACAGCAATATCAGGAAGAAGGAACACGAGAAGCTGGAGAAATACCAAGGGCTCAGAGAAGAGCTCGAGAGGATGTGGAGGGTGAAGGTGACGGTGGTCCCCGTGGTAATCGGAGCACTAGGTGCGGTGACTCCCAAGCTAGGCGAGTGGCTCCAGCAGATCCCGGGAACAACATCGGAGATCTCTGTCCAGAAGAGCGCAGTCCTAGGAACAGCTAAGATACTGTGCAGGACCCTCAAGCTCCCAGGCCTCTGGTAGAGGACCCGAGCTTGAAGGATAAACCACCCGCAGGGGCGAGATGGGTGTTTTTTTTTATATGTATATATGTGTGTGTGTGTGTGTGTATGGGGGAAAATCTGGGGATATTTTTTTTAACAAAATCAAGATAAGGTTTGAAAAGCTGGAATAATTCACAGCAAAGTTGTTGCAGGTTGTGTCTGGATTGGTGCCAAACTGGGTGTCATTAATACCTGATTACCACCACAATATGCAGCATCTCCACTAAGACAAGTTGCTTCCACATGTAGGATAGACAAACATTTAACATTTAGTGGCAGAAGACATGGTCAAACTTTAAAAGCAAGTCCTCATTTACCGCCCCTCCTTACTTCTTTTTCTTCTTCTCCTCTGCCTCACATTTTGTTCCATTTTCCTCTCATTTACCACTTAAATGATTTCTTTATTATCCCATGCTAATTCCAACCACCTCATTTCCTTCTCTCTCATCTATCATTTTCCCCTCTGCTTAATATTTTTCCCTTTCTTTCCTCAACACTTTCTTCATTTTTGAACTTCTTGTCATTCCATCTCGGCACTACCTCAAATTTTTCCTTAGGTTTCTTTTTTTTTAACCTTAATATCTTTCCCCTTCACCGGTAATGCATCTTAATTTCACCTCAAACCTCACGCTTTAATCTCTTTTGCATCTCACCCAAACTGTTTTAATCATACCTTAATGCCACCTTTATTTCCTCTTCTTTGTCACCCAACTTTCCTTCCTGTTACTGTGAAACCTTATCCCCCTCCTCTGTGTAAATCCTGCTTCGTACCTCTCTAATTCTTGGACAGGTTACATTTCAGGGGAAGAGGGCTTACTACTGGTTACTGTGTCAACAAACGGGATGTTTTCCCCGGTAAAAATACGTATATTTGGCACTGTCATGAAGACACTGACTCATGGAAAGTCAACTCTGTGAAGAGAACTTTACCATCAATGACGAAAACCTATGAGTATGTGTAGTAATAGCGTGCCATGCACCACAAAATGTGCTAAATGAAGGTGGAGGACGTTCTAACTCAGCACATCCTCGTCTCTGTGTGGGAAAATACTGCTCGCACACTTGAGAGAGATTTCCCCTTAAATTTCAATAAAAGTATGGAGAAATAGGGGAAATGGGGAGAGAAAGAGAGACATCTGTCCAGCAGATTTTCATAGTTTTTCTGCAGAATTTGACTTTCATCCGTTCTCTTGTTCTCTCCTCTTTGTTCATCTGAAGAGCATCAAGACCTGGTTCATGGAAATGTCAGCGAGAGAGATCCCAGCATTACGAAACCAATTACTACAAGACGTCTAATGTTCTCTTGTAATTTATTATGATCTCCGTAAAGGGTATTTAAACACACAGCAGTCATTATTTAGTCACAATTCCTATTTTCAAAATTCCCACGAAAGACTGCTAGTGCTGTGATGGCCCCAGACATCCAGCTTTAAAGACCAGTCGGTGACCCCCTCATTGAATAGAAAACTGTTTGCCATAAAATAAAACATTTTACCTTAGAAATGTGTTGGTTTGGGTGCCAAGGAGCAGAGATCCTTCTCAGTTTCCTTTAAGAGTTGCACTTTTTTCAATTTCACTACCACTCTCTGGTTATTTGGTGAGCATTCATCAACTCGTCTCTAGGCCTGTAAGTGACTGAACAAAAGTCTTTTTAAAAATCTGTTTTTACCATTGCGTTGGTTTATGTTTTAGCGACGGGTAATTATATTGTCCATGTTGACCTCTTTGCAATAAGACTCTTTAGAAGTTATGTCTTTTATTCAGCTAATTTAAAAGCAAATCGGGTTTAAAGTTGTTCCAGAAACCAGAATCTTGATGTTGGAGGTAAGAATAGAAATCTTTGGTCACGTATTTCAGTTTTTTTTCACCAAAATAGCCAATTTTATAAAAGTTCATGTCACGGCTGGGGCAGCAGTCGTGTGGTTGAATGAATGAGGATCCAAGATGCAGATGGCAGTGGAGATACGAGTGGAGCTTTATTTACAATGGAAAAATAACAAAGGTGAGGGCAGAACTGAACATAAACGTAAACTGGGCAAAACTAACAAACAAACCGGATAACATAATGACACCGGGAGATATACAGAGATGGCAGATGAAGAAGGCTGGGTAGAGAGACGCGGAGAAACACTGAATTAACACGGAGTAACACAGAGGATTCACTGAGAAACACAGACGACGCGACGAGGAGCACAGGCAGACACACACTATAAATACACACACCAGGCAATCAGGAAATGGCACACAGGAGGGGACACAGCTGGAACTAATGGGCATAACGAGACACAGACTGTTTTACAACACAAAACTCGGGGACCCGAACAGAGCACAGAGGACAGACACAGGTAGGGCTGATACAACACTCAAGCACTAAACACAAGAACCAAATCCTAAGAACTAATACGAAAATCAGAATAAACACAAAACACAAGGTGAAACCAAAAGGAAACACAAAACGCCCCTCAAGGGCTGGCTCCCGACAGCCGCAAAACACACCACCAGACCCGGGTGGGCGGTGGGGGGTCCAGGAAGGAGGGCCCGGAACAGAGCAAAACAAGAGCCCCCCAAAATGCACACAGAGGAGCAGAGTCCGAAACATAGGTCAGGTGGCCAGCCTGGGGGCCGATAGCACAGAAGGCCAGGGCGAGACAGTTCAGGGGGCTGGCCACGAGGAAGGCAGTGGCGGCAACAGAAGTCCGGAGGCCGGCCACGCGGGAGGCAGTGGCGGCGTTCAGGAGGTCGTCCACAGTGGCGACGATGCCCAACAAGCGGCCTGACAGATGACCGATGATGTTGAGGTGGCAGTTTGGGACCTGAAGGCGGCGTGGTCCCCGCAGCACCAGACAAGGCCGAGGCTGAGGCCGGACCAGATGAGGGCGTGGATGCAGCTGCTGCTGCAGGTGGCGTGGATGAAGCTGCTGCTGCAGGCGGCGTGGATGAAACTGCTGCTGCAGGCGGCGTGGATGAAGCTGCTGCTGCAGGCGGCGTGGATGAAGCTGCTGCTGAAGGCGGCGTGGATGAAGCTGCTGCTGCAGGCGGCATGGATGAAGCTGCTGCTGCAGGCGGCATGGATGAAGCTGCTGCTGCAGGCGAGGCTGATTTGGGCGGTGATGCTGCAGGCGACGGTGCGAAGGTTGCAGGTGGTGAAGCAGCTGTTGGCTGGACGGGCTCCTCGGGCCCCCCAGCTAAAACAGTCACAGAACCAGCAGGCGCGCGGCCTCTGGCAAACACAGAGCAGACTGCAGCTGCGCGGAGCGCTGACTCTGCTCAGGCAGCGACAGCCGGGTGCAGTCCTCAGCTGGGTTCTTAGCCTCCAGGGGACCAGAGTGGTCTGAGGGCTGAAACTCAAACAAAGCCCCTGAATAAACTTTCCCACAGTCCAACACACAAAAAGAGTCCTTCTCACTCACCACAGCCGGCAGTTCTAAATTCCCAACATCCGGCTGTGGGGTGACGCGCCAGCGGCGTGATCGTCGCTTCCTCCCTGCAGACGGCTCCGACGGGCCGGGCAAAACCACATCCGGCGGGCCGGGCAAAACCTCTGGCAGGGGAAGCTGACACGACTGCTCTGGGGCGGCCGTAGTCCGCTGCTGCTGGACAAAGTCTGTGGATTCCAGAGCTTGCACCACCTCCCGGGCTTTATGCAGGTTGGAAATTAAGTCCGAAACTCCTTTGAGCTGGTGGAGGTAGGGATTCCCTTCCAGAATCGCCTCCATGGCTTTTATCCCCACCACTTTCGCCCTTGCATTGGTGGTGTGGGTTACCCAGTCCATCAGGCATAGGATGCGTGTGAGATCGCGTGTGAGATTCTTGGACAGGTTACATTTCAGGGGAAGAGGGCTTACTACTGGTTACTGTGTCAACAAACGGGATGTTTTCCCCGGTAAAAATACGTATATTTGGCACTGTCATGAAGACACTGACTCATGGAAAGTCAACTCTGTGAAGAGAACTTTACCATCAATGACGAAAACCTATGAGTATGTGTGAAGGCGGAATTACACAAGTACACAAGCTGGGAGGATGTTCTAACTCAGCGCATCCTCGTCTCTGTGTGGGAAAATACTGCTCGCACACTTGAGAGAGATTTCCCCTTAAATTTCAATAAAAGTATGGAGAAATAGGGGAAATGGGGAGAGAAAGAGAGACATCTGTCCAGCAGATTTTCATAGTTTTTCTGCAGAATTTGACTTTCATCCGTTCTCTTGTTCTCTCCTCTTTGTTCATCTGAAGAGCATCAAGACCTGGTTCATGGAAATGTCAGCGAGAGAGATCCCAGCATTACGAAACCAATTACTACAAGACGTCTAATGTTCTCTTGTAATTTATTATGATCTCCGTAAAGGGTATTTAAACACACAGCAGTCATTATTTAGTCACAATTCCTATTTTCAAAATTCCCACGAAAGACTGCTAGTGCTGTGATGGCCCCAGACATCCAGCTTTAAAGACCAGTCGGTGACCCCCTCATTGAATAGAAAACTGTTTGCCATAAAATAAAACATTTTACCTTAGAAATGTGTTGGTTTGGGTGCCAAGGAGCAGAGATCCTTCTCAGTTTCCTTTAAGAGTTGCACTTTTTTCAATTTCACTACCACTCTCTGGTTATTTGGTGAGCATTCATCAACTCGTCTCTAGGCCTGTAAGTGACTGAACAAAAGTCTTTTTAAAAATCTGTTTTTACCATTGCGTTGGTTTATGTTTTAGCGACGGGTAATTATATTGTCCATGTTGACCTCTTTGCAATAAGACTCTTTAGAAGTTATGTCTTTTATTCAGCTAATTTAAAAGCAAATCGGGTTTAAAGTTGTTCCAGAAACCAGAATCTTGATGTTGGAGGTAAGAATAGAAATCTTTGGTCACGTATTTCAGTTTTTTTTAAGTAAGTGATCGTTTGGTGACAGGTTGCCTGTTAGGAGGCAGGCGGTGACCCGGGGGCTGAGGGTGACATGTGCTAAAGGGTCAAAAATAGAAAAAAAAATCGATGTGATCACTAGGTAACCACTGATTTTTTTTTTCTTTTTCAAATTGCAAGTAGGTGACCTCCCTAATTGTATTCCAGTGTCACTAAATCAAAAACAGTGCTGTTTCCACAGTCAGTGTAAGTTTAAATGCAATTCTTTTATATACTTTGTGTTGTATAGTAAGTAAGTAAGTAAGTAAGTTTATTTATTAAGCGCTTTTCATAGACAGGTAGTCACAAAGCGCTGCACACAGAGATTAAAATAAACAGTACGATAAATAGCAAAATGCACAATATACACAATATAGAGTTTAAATGTAAATTAAAAATATAAAAATGTAAAAAGCATTGGTCAACAGAAAGCTTGTTTAAACAGTAAAGTTTTTAACTGTTTTTTAAAGGATTCCACAGAGTCAACCAAACATAGTTGTAGAGGTAGACTGTTCCACAGCCTTGGTGCCACAGACTGAAAGGCTCTGTCCCCTTTCGTCTTCAGACGTGTTCTGGGAGCAACCAACAAACTCTGAGTCTGTGAGCGGAGACAGCGAGCAGTAGTGTATTTTGTGAGAAGCTTGGATAAATAATCTGGGGCTTGGCCATTTAGTGCTCTGTACGTTAAAACAATAATTTTAAAACGAATTCTAAAATCTATTGGGAGCCAATGTAAAGAACATAAAATAGGAGTGATGTGAGCTCGCTTGCTAGAGCGAGTTAGTAGCCTGGCTGCTGCGTTTTGTATAGCTTGGAGGTGAGAAAGGGATGATTTATCCAAGCAGGTAAACAGGGAATTACAATAATCTAAACGCGATGACACAAATGCATGGACAATTTTTTCCAGTTCAGCTAAGGAGACCATATGTCACAATTTAGAAATATTCCTTAAATGAAAGAAACAGGAACGAGACAGAGATTTTACGTGTGAGTCAAGGCCCAGAGAAGAGTCAAGTATTACTCCAAGATTTCGAATATTTGGCTTAGCAGAAGAACAGAAAGGGACAAGAACCTGACTGATTTTAGAATATAGATCAGGAGGAGCTATGATCATGGTCTCTGTCTTGTTCATGTTTAAAACAAGGTAATTGTTAGAAAGCCAGTCAGAAACCTGAGTTAAGCACTGGACTAGGGTGGACAGCCTATCCAGCTGATGAGGCTTAAAGGACATATACAGCTGAATGTCATCGGCATAGAAATGATAAGACAGGTCACTAAAAGACTGAATAATGCCAGCTAGAGGAAGCATATAAAAAGAAAATAATAATGGACCCAATACTGAACCCTGTGGAACCCCGCAGGTTAGGGCAGCAGTGTTAGAGGAGAACCTATCAGTCCTAACAGAAAAAGTCCTGTCTGATAAGTAGGAAGAAAACCAGTCTAAGGCAGTTCCAGATACACCAGCCAGAACCTTCAGCCTGTTGAGTAGGATTTTGTGGTCGATGGTGTCAAAGGCAGCGCTAAGATCAAGCAAAATGATCACGGAACAATTTCCTGCATCAGATGCCATTAGTAGATCATTATAGACCGTTAAGAGAGCGGTCTCCGTAGAGTGCTGCTTTTGAAAGCCAGACTGAAAAGGGTCAAAAATCTGCAATCGGCATAGTAAGGACCTGAACTGATTTTCTACAATCTTTTCTAATAATTTACTTATAAATGGCAATCTTGAAATAGGACGATAACTATTAGGGGAGGTAGGATCTAAATTCTGTTTTTTTAACAGAGGGGTTACCTCAGCATGTTTAAAATAGGACGGAACACAGCCTTGCCTCAGTGAAGTATACTTGTTGTATCCTTTGTGTTTAGCAGGGTACTGCTGAATGATAGACCTCATGGCTTTTGTCAGACAGCAATCTTTGCGTGACTGTTTTAGAACTTCGGTGAACATGATCCAGTAGAAATATTAAAATTTTGTCTTCATTATATTGTGAGGATGCTCACATTGCATTCAAATCATATTCATGTTGACCTGCTCATTTTAAACACCCTCGTCACGTACAAACCAGATTCGGATTTCTGTTCTAAATGTTGTTCCTATCATGTTGAAGATTTATATTTTTCAGGCTGGTGTACAAAATATTCATTCCTGTTAGTAATGGTGGTCCTTCAGCAGAATGTGATTGTATTTTGTGGCCGTACTGTGGTCTGTTTTGAGCTCTGATTTTATTTGAATATGTGCACAAAGCGAGAAAAACAATAAAAAAAAAAGGTTCATGCATATTGATAAATACAATCCAGCTGCTGAATTTCCCTCCTGATTTTCCTTCAAAATAAAAGCATTATGTAGCTCATTTAGGCCTAGTAATGACAACAGAATGGTAAGTTCCTGAGAAAGAGTGAACGAAATGGAAATAATTAACATTCTCCATTACAGTCTTTTGTTGTACTTGTTTTCTTGATTTTTCCTGTAATTCTGTGCATTCTTGGGCTGTTAGGAGAAACAAATTTTATGTGTTGTGTTACTTTTTTTCTTCTTCTTCTAAACAGATGAATTTTCCTTGACCCATGATTAAACCTTATTGGCCAATCAGATGAACTCTAATAACCTCTCTATAAACTCAATTTGTACCAAACAACTTTCAGGTCCAGTCAGAAGAAATCTGATGGTCTCCTGTCAGACGCCATTAGTAATCAGCACACACACATACAAACACACAAGATGGTTCCCTCACAGACACACACAAGCATCCAAAAGTGTTGTTCAAACCTAAGTGAGTATGTGTTTGTCAGCCCATGCACAAACTAAGCTGCTCTTGGGGTGAAATCAGAACATCTGGCTGAACAACAGACAAAAAACCTAGCTCTGCCGCTACGTTACGTTGTTTTACTGGTTTACTGGTAAGAGAAGGCACACATGTACATGAGATTATTTTGATGATTTACTGGTGAGACTTTGGGTCGGTGCTGCTGGAGAAATATTCAACAGCAAATAAACACGTGTTTCATCTACAAAGAATGGCCTGCAGCGGCCTCTGTGTGTGTTACCGCTGTGATGGATCGTCTTTGTTCTTATGCTGTGGAAACATTGTGGCTGCTTTTGAGACATTATCCTCATTAAGTTCCCACATTGTGTCTCCCAAACTTGTCAGATAGATACAATTATTTTGTAATTATCTTATTCTTTTACTCTCTTGCCCAAAATGAATTGGGGTGGATTACACAGGGATGGAAGGTTATTTGTTTTCTTTTTACTTTTTTATACAGAGCTGGGTAGTTAGAGTTTAAAGCCTCAAAGAAAGGCTGTTCATTTACTGCAGTCAGTGTAGAAGTCTGAATGTACTAAACAGTTTTTGTAATTTTCAGAGAAGATCGTTAGGTTGCTTTAAAGCATGTTTTGAATCTCTGTGTGTCACAGAGTTATCTTATTACCTTTTTATCTTGCCAATAAACAACTGCCTTAGAAATAAACATTATCAGTGCACTTCTTGATGCATTCTCAATCATCCAGGTAAGTAAATCTTCAAAAGTTGATTCTGTTCATCAGGACGTAGCGTTTTGTGGGAGAAACGTTTCGTCACTCATCCAAGTGACCGGTGGGGTGGCTGTGGCTCCGGTGGTAGAGCAGATCAGCTACTGATCGGAAGGTTGGTGGTTTGATTCTTGGCTTCCCCAGTCTGCATGCCAAATATCCTTGGGCAAGATACTAACCCCAAGTTGCCCTCCGGTGCGTTCATCGGCGTGTGAATGTAGTTTAGTTTGCACTTGTGTTTAGAAGTGCTTGTATGAGTGGGTGCAAATGGGTGAATGAGGCATGTTGTGTACAGTGCTTTGAGTACTCCGGGAGAGTAGAAAAGCGCTATATAAAAATCAGTCTATTTACCATTCTTCAGTCTCAGCTGACTGCAGGTTTCCCCAATCTTATAAACAGTACATTGCATAATGACTGAAACCAGCTCTGCGCTCAGGGAGGGAGGAGTCAAGAAGACTGACAGGAAGGAACGCTGTTTTGAGCGCTGAGTCAAGGAGGCCATTTACGTGAAAAGGGAAAGATCTCTGAATCGAGGAGGGGGCCTAAGGGTACATCTTTCACCATCTTACAATGCTGTGATTGCAGTCACTCCCCAACTCTCTGTGAATGGTACTCATGGCCATTGATCAGTGGTTGTTGATCAATAGATATGAGAATTTGCATGATTAAGGAACCACATCCCAGCCCATTGTTCCTTCACTGGGCTGGTTTCAGTCATTATGCAAATGTACTGTTTATAAGATTTGGGAAACCTGCAGTCAGCTGAGACTGAAGAAGCCACTTGGATGAGTGACGAAATGTTTCTCCCACAAAAACCTACGTCCAGATGAACAGAATCAACTTTTGGAGATCAGTGCACTCAATTACATCTAAACCCAGATCATGACTGTTGCTTGTCATTAACAGCAATGAAAACATTGCATTTCTTTACTGTTGGTATGTTCTTCCTGGTGGGTTCTCCAGGTTCTGTGGCTTCCTCTCACCAGTCATCGTGATCCCAAATTAGCCGTAGGTGTGAATGCGAGCATGAATGATTGTCTTTCTCTGTTGGACTTGTGACAGACTGTTGATCGGTCCAGGGTGTACACTACCTCTCACCCATTGCCAGTTGGAGTACATTCTGTTAGGATTTAAAATGATTAAATAAAGCTTCTTTTTATGATTTTTATATAAACATCGCATGTGCTCTTTATTGAGTTGGTGCTCCATGTTTTAGAAGGTCCGGAGAAATATTGAGAACTGACGTTGAAGCTCTGAGGGTCTTTTGCTGCATGCTTACACACCACATCAGATAACAGTCAGGATGATATTTTCTAGGCCCAAGGAGTCCAAAAACAAATAAGAATCAGTATCAGGATAATATTAAATAACCAAGGCTAGGCGGGGGGGTGTTTTTCTGTCTCTGTCATTCCAGGAAAAGGAGCACACACAAGGTAGAACGTGGACAGACGTGGAGACTCGAAGTAAGACAACAAGACTGCCACATTGGTTCCAGAAGAAGATGTGGTCATAATATTTATGTGTTTGTTGGGGTATAAAACTTTAAGGCCCGATTCAGCGTCATCCACTTTTTGTGAAGACAGACTCCTGGTTTCACAAAAAGGTCCAGCTCTCTAACTTTCAACTCAACTGCCAAAGCAATTTAAATCTTTTTAAACCACAGATATTTCTCCTGTACTTTCTTCTGAAGCAACTGAACACGACAGTTCCAGACCCTCTTCATTACAAGAGGAAGATAAGCCGTTAATGGAGTGCATGGATGCTTTGCATTATACTAGCAAGAAGACTGAACTGGCTTCAAACTCACTTTAAGCTTGTATTTCTTTTGACTATGGGAAATATGTTATATTACAGGTATGCTAAATATGCTAATGTGCCCATCGCTGGAATGATTAATTGACGTCACACTGAAGAAAATTTTAAAACAAAATGATCCTCGGGTTAATTCTGCCAGTAGAACTTAAAATACTGTATTTCAATGTGACAAAATGGGTTGGAGTGACAGAGGAAAATGATAGGGATACGTGAGATGAAGGCAGATAATTCTCTGTAGTGACCCCTAAATAGAAAAGCTTAAAGACAAAAAAGAAGAACGTGTGAAATCTTGCACTGAATTTATCCAGCACTGAGGCAGGGTGTGGGCTTATCAGGGTAACTTCAGAGTTAACTCTGTGTTTTCAGTATTATGAAAGCCGCTCACCTTGGTAATTTACTGTGATGTGGAACTAAACTGTTCCAACCCAGGTTATGTTTGAGATTAGAGATCAACAGGTTTGAAATCAGTTCTCTGGAAAACAGCATCACCATTCCTTGAAGCTCTCTCAGACCTCTTCACATGCATAGTTGGAACTGTCTGAAGTGTTTTCTTTTCCTGACAAGCATCAGTAAGAAAGATTGGAGAAACTTATTTCTACATTTACATTAAATTTGCAAATAAATATCTCTTATTAATTGCTTTTTGTCTCAAATTGAGTCCTCAAAGCATTTTATAAACATGCTTCATTCATCCATTTAGACAAGCACTTTTTTTTTCACACCTACATGCTTGACATGTATAGTTTACACTCTGATGGATGCATCAAAGACCAACTTCTGCTTCTGCATCTTGCCCGAGGACACTTGTAAACTAGAACAGCCAGGTATCGAACCACCAACTTTCTGATTAGTAGATGATCTCTCGTCCTGCTGAGCTACAGTCAACCCAAAGGCAGAGCTGTCTTTGAATGCTGTTTTTTATACTTATTCCTGGCTCTCATGGTGGTAAATACCACTGAGGCTGAAGCTGAAAGAATAAAAAGTAAAACTATTCATACACATTAAAACATTAATTTAATGGACCAACAATTATAATCCATCAGATTCTCTCATGTCTTAGTGATAGAGGTATGATATTGAGATGTCTGTTAACTGCTCAGTAAACAGTTGTTATTTGAAACCTTTTTTTGATGGCTCTCCTTCCTGTACTCAAATAGGCTAAACTTTATTATTGCAAGCTTACAGCCATTCATTGGGTCTTTTTAATAGTATACTGTATTGCACTGTTCCCTTGGCGCATATTCATATACTGTGTTACTTTAAGCCTGTATTGTATGTTAAACCTCTTCATATTTTTCCTCATTTTATTGTTTTACCTTTCCTTGTAAAATCAGTCGCTCTGCTGCCAGTGCACTCATACATGTATGTGAGTGGCCATAAACCGCTGATATCTAGACTAATAAATCATGGGTGAACTTATCAAGCTGATAGCATCCTTTGTTTCATCGTTGACCCTGATTGCTGATGTCAGGCTAAGTGAAGACAGATAACTGAAAGATATCCTGTGGATACTGAACTTGCCTCTAATTCCAAGACCCAGGTTTCCTCCACGAGAGCCGTTTTCGTCTGCTGTGAAAAACAGATTAATTTAATCCCCCTGTCAGTCACCCGTTTACCAAAGCACTTAAAGAATTAAATGCAGAGAATGACTTTCCTTACTGGAATAAATCCGGTACTTTACCTTGTTCTATCATACCCCTATCTCTCTATTGCTGATGCACATCTGGCATTCGTAAAAAACTGAACAGATGGAAGATTGCTTGGAAATCCAGCAATTTGCGATTATTTTAACTGCGGCGGCACCTCCCATTTTAAAAGACATTCATGCATAATTGCATTTGGCTTCTCCTTAAAAGTATAGCACCTGCACTATGGTACTTAAATCTGTGTTTGCATGGAAGACAGCATCAGAGAAAGATAAGCGTCCTTAGTTTTCTAAAGAAGTAATCATTTTCTTTCTCTAGTTAACTATTTTCACATTTAGGAGTTTTATATGACGTGTTTTATATATGAGGTGAATAAAGTACAAAAAATGTAATTTTGGTAAAGTTTTTATGAGTCTCAGAAAAATAAAGTCTGTGACACATTTTCTCTCGACTTAATCACTGTATGAGGTGGCAGGAAGTTTAGGCAGGAAAAAATGAGTGTGAAAAAAATGGATTCTCTTAAAATGGGAACAAGGCCAATTAGTGAACTTGAACTCCAGAGGTCACAAAGAGAGAGTTCATGACTTTTTAGAAAGGTTACAACCTCACCGTTTACTCTATGAGGAAGAAACACACATATACACACACACACACACCTATTCCGCGGTGTAGAGGTTAAAGTTCATGGGTTAACTAAGGGAACTAACAGCAGCTGGAGGCAGGCAGGGAGAGAGGAGAGAGAGTAGTTTTCTAACCTGCATCTGGCCTCCAGATGGTTTGTGAGTCATCCCTGGGTTACACACACACATGCATGCAACACACCTTTGGAAAATACACACACACACACACACATATAAATACAACACATGACACACCTTCAAACATACAAACATAGAGGAGCAGTTTTGGCTTCCCCCGCTGAGGCTAGATCATTCCCAGGTTGGGTCGATCAGGGGCTAAACTTGACACCTGACTCTTTCCCTTTTTCACTCACACACACACACACACACACACACACACACACACACTCAAGCATTCCCACACTGTTGCAAACAAGCAGCACCGTATTGTAGTGTACATTTTTTAACATATGGCTCCACGCACTTCTGCACCAGTCATACTGTGTGATACTATCATATCACGTACATACGCACATAATGTGGAAAAACACCTGAATCATTTCTGTGCCAGCAGAGAGTTCGCATGCAGGTTGCTTTGTAAGAATAAAGATGAAAAAAGTGATATATGTGCAGAATGGATGACAGATGGAAAATATATGGGGTTAATATAGCAAGTTTTAAAAATAGGGAGGAATAAAACAGCCTGAGTGTAGTAAGCCCATTTTTTCTGACTTTTATTTGGAAGGGGGAAAAAAGGTCTAAAGACCCTTTTTCAGAGGACTGAGAAGAATAGATGCCCTAAGACTCTCATTGCTCTCATAATTATAGATATTAGTGTTCTGGTAAGGTTAAGAATGTGTGCACTAAACAGCAGGACACTTTCTAGATAACCCATATTATGCTGAAAATGTTTAGTGAACAGCAACCCTTGATTTTAATTAAGATAATATTTTAGAAGTCAACTGGTATGTCAGATAGTTTCAAGGGTTTTTTACATAAATTCTGAGTGTAACCTCAAATGTTTGCACATTGAGGCGCTAAACTTCCATGTGTGTTAAAGTTTAACTGGAGTGTGTTGCACAAGAATAGCAAAAGTGTCATAATTTGTGTGACCCTCAGCTCAAATCATCAAATAGGTTTCTTGACTCACATCATTTTTGATTCTATTCTCGGTGTTCATTTTTGCCAGTCAGAGAGGCGCCGTTACAGAGCAATGATGATGAAGGGCAGCATTAGTGGAGACAGACATCAAACCACATGAATCTCATTGCAGACTATTTTCACCATACCTCTACAGCCAGACTTTAAGAACATATATGCTTGTATATTTTTTTTAAATAGATAATTAGAGTAATTTGGGCCACTTCAGTGAATGTGAATGTAACAATATAAGGCACTTGCCAGGCAATGCTGTCACGGTCCGAGCAAGTATCTGGTGTGTGGCGTGTTTTTCCGCTGTATCCAGTTCACTCAAAAAACAAATTCTTGCGTCTTTTCAACAGCTCAAATCACATAATGAGGCAGTCACGTCATTTCAGAGAAACGGGGCATCGTTTATCTTTGTGTCACGTGATATTCTGAAGAATGCTACGGGTCTAGACACAGGCTTTATTTGGACACGCCAGTGTCAGACATGACCTGTGATTCTGCTGGCTCTCTCCTCTGGAAACACCTATAGGTCAGATCTTCCCACCTGCCTCCCCACCTGCTTGCTGCTCACGTCCGGATAACTGAAAAGGTTGGATCACCTAATTGAACACAGTGTCCAACCCTGGACACTCACTCAGCCACCCTCCTCAGGGCTCCAGTTCCCTTTCTTTTGCAAGCAAGTATTCACCGTCCCACAACCCACCACATACAACTTATTCCTTTGAATTAACTCCCCTTTCCCTCTGTTTCCAGTGGATTCAACACCTGAGACTCTCGCTCCAATCACACATCAAATGCTTCCCTGAATTAAAGTTTTTGTTGACCTGCAAACCAGTCTGTCTATGGAGTCTGCTTCTGGGTCCAGCCTTTTAGCCATGTGACAAATGCGAGTGCAAGTTTCCCCTGTGATTACTATGGTACGCAATGGCATCGGTGAGTAGATCTGTCACCTTCAGATCATTGTGATTTTAAACATATTGACAGATGGAAGCAGAACAAACATCCTGTATCAAACTCCAGCATTTAGGAGGAAGAGTATTTAAATGAATCAAACCTCTGAGTTTACAATAGACAATGTCTTGCAAATTCATTAAAGCTATTTAAAAAAAAGCATTATTTTAAGCATTAAAGTCCTCACACGGAATAATGCCCTGTATATGTATATATTTTTTGAAACTTTTATTATCGTAGGAAGTGAATGTTTTTCCCGAGCGTGTCCTGGTCGACACAGGTAGAGTGCCCGTGTCGACCGATAGAAAACAGGAAAAGTGAGTTGGAATAATGCCTGAATCTTGCAATATGATGTTCAGGTATCACTAAATTTTGTTTAGCATTTTGCTAAAAGTGCTTAATTACCCACAGGTGCCTTTGGGTCAGTCATTCCACTGACTCTAATAAATACATGTTGCCTAAAAAATCGTACCAGTGATTTTAACAGTTAATATTATGGAGAACAGCTGCTGCTATTCAATGATCCCACAAAGTCCCCGTTAGTTTCTGACAGAAGACTTCGCTCTTGTATTGGACCATATCAGTTCTCAACTTTTGCCTTGCACTAATTTGTCCTGCTTAGTAAATCGACTAAATGAATGATTAAAAGTTTTAAAAGACTGCACCTAGAACTAAAAGTACTCTGGGTTACCCCAAAATCAAGAAGTTAGTCTACAAAACTGGAGGCAACAGGTGTAACAGATATCGGGGTCATTTTATCCTGGGATTTTTTTTTTCAGTTGATGAGAAAATGATGTACTTTTAAAATTGTTTAAAATCTTATAAATTCTTTAAAAACTACCACATATATGAGGTAATCATATCTTGTTTAATTTACATTCAGCATTTTCTCAAACTTAGCAACCCAACTTGTTCTTACTGTTGTGTATGCTGCTGAAGACAACCCCTAAATGCACAGAGGCGCACATACCAGCGCTACGAACTCAGATTATCTTTGAAGAATGCCGTGGTGATCTGATCCAGATCAGAAAACAGACAACCCTAAAATAAACTTCCAGCACTGACGACAACGTCTTACTGAAGCCTCATAGTAACAAAGCGTCTCTTAACTACATCAAGCTTGTAGACTAAATAAAAAAGATGTTTACTGCTTATAAAACAGATTGTGCCCACTTATATCAGTCAAAGAAATCTGAAACAAACAAGCAGATGGAATCAGTGAAGAACACAAAGCTGTGTTGAAATCCAGACAGTCATTTTGTTTCCTCAGATATTTATGACTGTGACTCTGGTACAAACAAGTGGTTGCCGAGCCCACAAAAGACGTAACAGGTCGCTAACTTCAAAATGGTCTTCGTGCCTTTATGACCCTAAAATGCCCTAAAGATAAATTAAATCAACTTTGAACTGCTGGATTGTGTTATTTGATTACGAGTGAGAGCCTGAGCCAGATCCTCAGTCTGCACTGTTTCAGGTCAATAAAGGACTTATTTGGTGTTTTAGAAAAAGCGCCTATTGCGTACCATGTTGAGGCTGATAGAGACAATCAAATCCATGATACATTTTATATAAAGCTAAAGTTGGGAGACTTGCTCTGTCTGGTGATCTAAAGTCTGCCTACAGGACTTTTTAAAGCTCGGTAATTACCACAGTGTAATCAATACCATTTAAAAGCAGCACGTTGCAGCAGTGTAGTCACAAATCACTTTTGTCATAGACCACCATAACAAAGAGTTGCCTTACATGCCTGGAAAATGTGTTTTCTTTATCACAATTTAAGACCTACAGTAACAAACTTGTGAACAGGGTCAGAAGGTAAACGTTAATAACGTTAATAATTCGAAATGGCATGCAGACCGCAGATGCAAAACTCCCCAAAACCTAGGAGAAATTTTTACTCATGCCAGGTCAAGCAATTTTTTTTAGGATCCCGTTCATATATATATTACTTAACTCTATTTACACTGAAACAATTTTGTCTTTGTGATTTTGTACAATCCAGCAAGCCATTTTCTGCTACTTTACTGGATCCAGGTTGTTGGGGCTGCAGTATTAGTGGAAATACCCAAGCCTCTCTCTCCGCAGCCTCTAGCTATTTTCTGTAGAGGGACGCCAAAGCATTCCCAGGCCAGTGGAGACACAATCCTTCCAGCATGTCCTGTATCCTCTATTAATTACCTCTTTATTATTGTGGAGGATCCCTAGTGGTCCCAGCAGTTGTGTTGTCATGAGCAATTTGCCCTTGGTAGTCCAGAGTCCAGGCAGATCGGTATTGGGTGAGTCGTCACAATCATGGACGAGCCATAAAGGTCTGGTGCATAGTGGGTTGGGTGGCAGTCAAAAGAAGAGTCCTTGGAGGTTTAATTCCCAGCTACTTAAAACTTTGAAACAAATGTATTTCAGCTGGAAGAATTGGGCCTGCGCAACCTTTTTGAGACCAATCTAACCAAACAAGTGGACAAAAATCCAAAAAAGTGTAATTTGGTATATGGCTGTTAATTACAATTAAGTTCCATCACCACGAGGCAACAGACCATCTAAAACATTGCTGAGCATGTGCACTGGACCATGCAATTCAAAAGCAATTTGGGGCATAACAAATTATATCTGTATTTGTGTCATTCTCTTTACAGGAAGCCTGTTTGCTGTCCATTCCTTGGATTCCTTGAATTGAACGTCACATGAGATGATTGTGAGATAAAATCTTAAAATATTGTCTAGTAAATAGTTTTGGCTACTTGTATGTTATACCTCAAGACAACCACAGGTAAAGGTTGCATCACTTCTCTCACCATTTCACAAATTTAGAAGATGCATAAAGTCCATTTCACAGTGTTTAAAGTTCATAAACTGAAGTACTGAAATCTGTGGCGCTCTGGGGCTGTCGGGGTGAAGTAAAGGCCAAAAGGTTGTGGAGACTGAATGTACATGTTGTCACACAGGTGAATCTGCAGCCGTTCACAATAAAACCAGAGTGATAAAAGAGGAGAGATGATATCTGATGATTCTGCACACAGAGGCCAGAGATGGAGGGAGGCGATGGAGGTCATAACCTTTGATGTCTTCCTGGAACTATTGTGAAACCTGAATGTTTTGGTTGTGGCATTGATGGTGTTTTTGGTGCTGATATTCCCGTGGAGCACAAACGTACAAGCACAAGCATGCATGTTTTCCTCTACCTGTGAACACCGTGCACACATACACCATGTCAACAGACTCGAAGTCACTTAGGGGAGGTGTGAGAGGTCACACACGAAGATGTTTTATACCATTTTTTTGTTGGAGATTTAGTTTTTCAGTATTTTTCCTGCCAGGGAATGCAAGTTTTTTGTATTTGTTTGCAAAGTGGGAGGCATCAAGCCTGAGAACGCAGTTTTATAAGTGGATGAGTGTTTATTCACATGCATTTTGATTTATGTACAAACAAAGGTGCGAGGAGAACTCTGTAAAACACACTGTAGATCAAACTATAAGTGAACACTGTGAATACTTTCTGCAAGCCCTGTCTCCTGCTCGGTTTCATTTCCATATGCTTGTCTATTAGCGTGTGAGTGTTTTGTCTTCTGGTTCAGAGTCAGAAAAAAACTCATTAGAGAAATATTCCACTCAAGCCAAGCAAAAGAAAGTACATAGTAAAATTATGTACACTGCATACGCTGCTGGCAGTATAATGTGTAATAGAAGATTTAGCATCATCACGGGGAATCAAGGAAAAGAAACCTTTCAAATTTGGAAAGAAAACCTCATTTTAGTCCCATCTCTAAATCTTCTTTCGCCTTGATCTCGTTTTTTTTCTTCAGTTTTATCGACTTAGCTTACCATTTAACTCGTAGATTTATTCTCTTTGTCACGCTTCTTCTGTCCTTAACCTGTCTTTTACTTTTACTAACTTGTTTCATGCTATTTCCAGACTTGTTAGTGTTTCTACTCTTTCTCTTCCGTAGTTTTAGATCAGGCTTTATTGCTATTCTTTAAAAGTTTTACTGTGCTCATTTTATTTTTGTCTGGTATGAGCAAATGTCTGACCGTGCTTTTTTACCACAGTAAATATGCTGCCTTTATTACCTTCTAACAAACACTTACTGGTACTATGGTCTCTTGCCTAAAAATGGAAATCTGTCCTCTACTTAAAAAGCTACAGTCCTCTCTCTATTTTTGGCCCTTTAAATGTTCTTGGTGCAAATTCCTGTGTTTAATAATAGTGCGCAAAATTCCAGAATTACTTAAAGCAAAAGAGTACGAAGAAACAACTGCTCTGACTTCATGTTTAAAGTATGTGTGCAATGTCTTCAAGAGATATCAACTGAAGGTGAACTGGGCTGTGCTTTCATGCAAGACCAAGATGGCATCACGAGATGAGTCAGTGTAACCATTTTTGTAACTATTAAAGTCATTAAGAGGGCTAAATCTAAAAACCAAAAAAAGATTAAAAAAAAAAAAAAAAGCAGCACACATCCAAAAACATCTCAGCATGTCGTGGATAAGATGCAATAACAGTGGAGATGAAATAAAGCCATGCTTTATCCTTCCATGCTTCGCTTACCTTTCTTCTATTTGCGTGTGAAGAGGCTTGTTTCTTGATGCCTTCGCAGATTTGATGAACCTCATTATGGCTTTATAGGATCGTTGCACACATGTGAACACACACGTTCCTCCTGGTGTTTGTAATGGTGTTCTTTTTGTTTTCTTTTTCTTTTTTTGCTTACCTGATCATGTCCATGTGTCTATAAAACAGCATTGTTTATAAAAATAAGTCTACACATTAACACATTATGCACACTGTAATACACACATAGACACAAAGCTGCCAGCCTGTGTATCCATGCCGGGACCAGTAAATAGCTTTCATGGCTCTGTTTCAAAAGCGCCCTCACCTCACCAAGACATCCTTAAGGAAACACAGGTGGGTGAAATTTTTCAAATGCTTTCCCTGAGAATGTGAACTTGCAAGTTTTTGCCAGTTGAGGAACAATAACAGTCGTTACTGCGAGGTAAGAGAACGGTCAGTGCAGGGCTTTTTAATCTCAGCTGCATGACACATTGACCAACTGGATTTAGCAGAGCAGAGAGATGGAAAATGAGTGGTTTGAGTTTTTCCTCCTGCAGAACTTTACTCCTGATGTTTCAATTAGCATCACATTCACATTGAGTTTGTGTGATTTGAATTACTAAATTTCCAGTAGAGTTGAGTTGTTTTTTACTATTCCTTTTTCTCATATTGTTTCAAACAACCACTGAAAAATCCAGGGTTGGTAACTTATGAGAGTCTTTGTGTTTAGTTTGAAACCCTTGAAATAATTAATTCTGTGCATGTCCTGCATTCACATACCAACTGAACCTAACTAAATGTAGTTAGGTTTGGATGTGAAAAACCTGAAAAGACACCACATATTTAAAGTCTGGCATCCACAGGCTACATCGCCAACACGGTCTAACAGGGAAATGTTTTTTGGACATTATTCCTGTTGTAGAAATGGTCACACACTTAATTGAGCCATTCACTAGAACAGCATTTGATTATCTCAGTTGTAGAATTAATAAAGCACTGGATTCAAGTCATCCTTATTCTTGATCACTGCTGGTTGCCTTTCTCATTGAATCTAAACTAGCCGCTGATCTTCAGCTTGTTTAACGACAAATGAACAGTGTTGTTTTGGGGTCCAGTTTTTGTTAACATGTTTGTCACTTGTTTTAAAACCAGTGTGTGAATGTGTGTGTGAATGGGTGGATGACTGGATGTGTAAAGCGCTTTGGGGTCCTTAGGGACTAGTAAAGCGCTATACAAATACAGGCCATTTACCATTTACCACTTATTTGTTTTAATACACACAACCCCCCCCCCCCTCAGGAAAGATTATATGATGTAAATAGTATTGGTCCCAGCACAGAACCCTGTGGAACTCCATAAATAACTTTAGTGTGTGAAGAAAACTATTAAATAGATATGATTCAAACCACTGCAGCTCAGTTCCTTTAATACCAGCAGTGTGTTCTAATCTCTGCAGTATCAAATAGGGGTCAGCGGTGTTGAATAATGAGGTTTAGCAGGACAAGCACATAGACAGGGCCACAGTCAGAAGGCAAGAGAATCATTTGTAACCTTCACTAGTTGTGTTTCTGTGCCATTATGCACTCTAAAGCCTGACTGAAACTCTTCAAATACGCTATTCCCATAAGTGACCTTTAAGTTTGTTTGCCTTAATCCAGTCAGAGATACTTCACATGTTTATGTTAGACTAAAAATAGTAGCCAGCCATGAGGTAGCAGATTATTACATGTGAACTAGCACAACTTTACTACAGTCCATCACTTGTATTTAGCTTTCCGTTTTTTATTCCATACAGAGTTATAGCAGTGCTGTGTATTTTTGTTTATTTATGAAAGATATTTACATTAAAACACGGATTAAATTCGGCTGATAACTTCAAACTCCCCTTCACCTTGAAAATCCTCTTTTTCACGGAGGCCTCAACATTAACCTTTATTCTAACACTTGCCAGAACAGCCACATTTATCTTCTTCTTGTTTGGGAGTTGAAAAAACTTTTATTTCTCGGTGGAGCCTCAGTTCTTTTTCGCATTTGCCAACTCGATGAGGATTTGAACCTAGAACAGGCTAATGACGAAGCCAGCCAGGAAAATGTATTTCAAATATTCCTTCTCTATTCTTTGACACCACACAGCATTGATATGAAAACAGTCAGAAATTGCCCAGAGTAGCATGGATATTATATTTGATAATGTCATGACAATTGCTAAATAATCACAGTGGATCTGGTGCCTGCACAATTATTATTAAAAACAGTGCCTTGCTAATACATTTTACTCCGCTTTCTCAGAATCTCCTTCAATCCTTAACGGTAAAAAAGACATGCTTTATAAGAGTACATTCATTCATGTAAGATACAATGATTGCATTAACCATTAAAATTAACCAGTACTATAATACCTAATGTCCAAAGGTTAGATTTACATTTACCTTTAATAGCAGGATGGGCTGGCACAAATAAAGCTAACCTCTCAAATCGCCTATTACCTTCCTCACTGTGTCCTGGAAGAGGACATTAAAGCCCCTTCCTTTGCCCATTGACCTCGTGATGAAATTAATCCTGCACCAGACAGACCAGAGGGATACATGGGAAACTAATTCTCTTCTTCATCAAAGTGCTCCACATTCCAGAAAACTACCTTCTGCCAAAATGCAGCTAGTTTAAGACATTAAGCGTATGCATCGTGTGCAAAGGATTGCCTGCTTTTCACCACGAGAAAGAGAAGATGACACAGTGGGTTTGTCTGTGGAGCATCCCTGGTCAGCCTATGTTAGAGATGTTTAAAAAGATGCTACCCAAACACATGCACACAATGAAATGGCCACTGATCACATTAGTTTGTGAAGCATGCAGAATAACTGCAGTTAGCTAATGACATAGAAACGGATGAAAATACATAAAAACACATGCACAAATTCACCAGCATACACACATGAAGGTCTAAAGGTAGAAGCTAGCCATGCTGGGATATCTGTGAAATCTCTGTGGTCTGACTGTCCATTATTAAACTACAGCTGAAACCAATATAAGACCAGAGTGGAGACAGTAACATTAACCACATCATCAGAGGAACCCCAGTCAAGGCTGGGCTGAATATTTGACTGTGTGACTTAAGGTAAAGGTCTTTATTCCCAAAACTGTATTTGTGAAAATGTCGTCTGGTGTGCATTGCTCAGTTTTTAAAGTTACAATTGACTTTCACCTCACAGATGTCAATATTTTGCTTATTTGTAGGAATAATCATGTTTTTTTTCCCCCCATATTTATGAGTTGATAGTAGCTTTTTAATCATTCGCTGATGTGACTTACGTGAAACTGTACTTCATAATGTATCTTTGCCACACTGTGCAGAGAGCCATTAAGATGCACCAGTGTGGTACGGGTAAGGCCACAAAGCTAATAGCCTTTGGGTAGATAGCCCAAATGGATTTATGGTTAACAGCATATATTGATTTCAGTATTAGATTTAGTTTTAAATCTTTTAGTTTCAGTTTAGTTTCAAGAGCACTTTTATCCTCATTTCAGTCTGTTTTATTGTTGTTAGTTTATTTGTTTGTTTTTTACATTTCTTATTACTTTTAGTATTTTTTTTCTGTGTTATGTAATTGCTGTATTGTTTCAGTTAGTTTTTTCCTCTTAAATGCTAGTATTTCTTTTAATTCAGTTAACTAAAGTCCCAGTCAGATGGGCCTAGAGACCAGTTGGTGACCACTGGTCAGCCACTGTTAAGGAAAAATGGTTGGTGAGTGGTTTCTGGTAGTTGCTACTGTGAAACTGGTTGCAAAGAGGTATACAATGCTTGCAACTGCTTTGGTCCTTAGGAAATGAATCACCAAGTGGGAGTGAAATTGTAAAAAACCTAACACACAAACTGGAAAACCCTCCGCTCTCCCCCTTTTACAAATGTGTTGATTGGAATGGTGAGGCCTAGCTTTTACTTTGAAGTGTAACATTTTCCACTTGGCACTCTGTTAGCTGCCAAAGCAATCACAGGTTTTTAGCGCAGTACCCTCCTTGTGACCAATTTCAGGAGACTCCAATACCCACTTCCCCACTTGGTTTTCCCCCTAACAGCTAGAGGTTGAGGTTGCCAGGAAGTCGCCATACTTAGCTTAGTTTTAAGTAACCACATAGGTTACCTAAACTCATCTTGAACAGTTTGTTGAATTATCAAATGAAATCCTCTTGATTTAAGATCCACTAAAGCCACTTTACTTACATCATTGTGTTGACTTAGTGACAGTACTAATGCAGTGGATTTGCTAAATAAGAAACAAGGGCTAGCTTTAATGCTGCAATCTCACTTGGTAAAGTATATACAGTTAGCTAATGTAAGCTAATTTTGGCAAACTTGTGCTGCAGTTTGGTAAATAAATGGTAAATGGCCTGCATTTGTGTAGCGCTTTACTCAGTCCCTAAGGACCCCAAAGCGCTTTACACTACATTCAGTCATTCACCCATTCACACACACACTGGTGATGGCAAGCTACATTGTAGCCGCAGCTGCCCTGGGGCGCACTGACAGAGGCGAGGCTGCCGGACACTGGTGCTACCGGGCCCTCTGACCACCACCAGTAGGCAAACATGGGGTTAGTATCTTTCCCAAGGATATTTGGCATGCAGCCAGGAGGCAGCCTGGGATCAAACCACCGACCTTCTGATTAGTGGCTGACCTGCTCTGCCACCTGAGCTACAGCCACCCCATAAACTGCAGTTTAGCAGTTATGATAATACACTCACTGATTAATAACAAATTAAAAGTTTTTGTGCACAAAAACACTTAAACATTTTGAAGTCAAAGCCTATACACTGTAAAGAATGGAAAAAAAAATCAACCAATTTTTTTATATTTTAACCAGATTTTTTTTTTACCTTATAACTTTACGATTGTTCAGTGTTACTGTGTTTAAGCCTTCTCTAATAACTGGTGCCTGTGGTGGGGTCACAGAAGTTCTGCAGAAGTTACATATGCTTGCTTTAAATCAATAAGATAGATACAAATCTACAAGACAGATTTATTTATCCCAAAGTATCAGATTTACACGATTTTAGCATATAAGCTGGGGCCATGAAGATTTGGCTACCTAGAAATGACAGTCATATGGCTCACAATTTAGAGTTGTCCTCTTGTATGTTGAGGTGTAGCGGGTGATCTATGAGGCGCACATGGATGATTTTTGTGTCTGCAAAATAACTAATGTGCCACTTTCCCCAAAACCTCAGTGTGGCCCTTTGAAGCACAGAATGAAAAACACGGCCATTATAATGGTTTATAATGCAAAAGAGAGCTTTTGTCGAGGGGTCAAGGTCAGGATTAGGTGAGAGGTAAAGGTAATCCAGATCCTCCGTTCTTAAATAAAGACACGCACACAACGACTGTAAAGAAATGTAGTCCCCTTTAGAGTAGTCGGTAAGGTAAAGAGGTGATAACGAGTCTCCTCTGCTCAGTTCTCTCTCACACACGGAGGTCAGGCTGAGGTAATGATGACACTATTGGCGCAGTGTTCACACGTACACACACTACAGCCTATCCATACATACACCCAGACTGAGCTGAGGGTCACAGTGGGCTAAAAGTTAAAGAAGATTTGGTTTTCAGTGGGAGCCCAGAGACTCATAAATATAGACCTGATACACACAGCAGGGGGAACAAGAGTTCTCTCTCACACACACGCGCACACACATGCAGACGTGCATGGTATTAAAAAAGAGAGATAGAGAGAGAGAATTAGGGCTTTTTCTGTAGTTTCTGGGCTGGCGGTAACACTTATGTATTTGTCATCAGGAGTAACAGTTAGGAAAAATGCATATGGTGATTTATCTAGAAGAAAAAGACAGAGAAGTGTTGATGAACAATCCAAATGTAAATCACTCATAAACATTCAAATTTAAAGTAGAAACTAAACAGGAAGTGGTTCAATGCAGTGATGCAAAAATTGCAAAAACGCATTTGTAGCCGGGGACAACTCACACCAAGACAGCCGTTAAAAGGACTGTTTTGGTCAATCTTGGCCTGTTAGAACAATGATTTCTGACTTTTTTGTTTTGGTGATGCTTTGCAGCGAAGAAAGAGCTGCTTGTTACGCTCATCATACCTTCCAATCCTACCAGTCCGTTTTGCCATTTAGTTTCATAGATCTTAAAGCACAGAATATTTGGATGCAACCACCAACAGCAGCACAAGTCACTGGTTCTGGACTCCACCAAGTGTTCTGGAGCCAATAAATGACCATATTAGAATAAATGGACAAACAGATGAGGCATAGAGGATATACTGGACAAAGAATATTAAAGATAAAGCTGCCAGGCTGGAGAAATGAATTTCCAAACAAGGGGTTTCAAATTTTGATTGGTCAGACCACAACAAAGGTCAAATAAATGATCTCAAACTCAAAAGAAGGCATTTCTGTATTCTAACTTGTTTTTATATTCTTATAGATAATCATTAAGTTCATATTGAAGATATTTTTGAAAGATTTTTTTTACACCCAAAGACTGTTTTATACATCACTGTACTGACTGGTTGCCAGGTAATTCAAATGTCCCTCGTGGACTTGCCTTGGACGGCAGAGGAATTCCATTTAGCTCCAAAGTCGTGGAATCTCCACTGTTGGTACAGAACTTCATGGTTGCCCATCTAGTAGTTTTCAAGATGTTTCATAACCTGCCATCTCTAAAAACTGCACCGCAACGTGGCTAAAAACAAAACAAAACAAAAAGTACAGCTTTCACAATAACTCTGGCCTGTAGTTACAGTGTTTGGGTAACTGCTTAGTTTGGAGATAATTACTGGAAAAACAGAGGGTTTGTAGACTGAATATAGGTGTGTGTGTGTGTGTGTGTGTGTGTGTGTGTGTGTGTGTGGCGAGGTGGATGAGAGGGCATCGTTGGGGGCCTAGCAAGGCGGTGGGGTCTAGCAGGATCGAGAGAGTCGTAAATGTAAAATACTGTGCTGCAGTGTGAGAGTGTGGGTGTATGTGTGTGTGTTGGTTCAGCCCAGCAAGAGGTTATCCAAATAAACCACTAGAATGTCAAGTTACGTGCCGACGATTCCTCTGTGTTTTATTGGCTGACTTCACCGAGTTACTCCTAGGTCAGCACACACTCTGTATATGCATGTATGTGTGTAGGACATACTGCTCAATTTTAGTGTTTTAGTTTAGAAGAAATCTGTGTTTTTGCCTCCTGTGTGTTTGCTCGCATGTGTGCATGTGCTGTGACAGTAAGGATGAGGTTACATGGTGAGAGTCCTGAAGAGAGAGGCAAGGGTCAACCTGAAGAACAAGCGGTGTCCAGAGGCCGGCTGTGTGTGTGTGTTTGTGCACATAAAACTTCAGTATTCTTCGACTCCATAAGACCTTTCGCCCTCTTGACTAACATCTGAGAATGTGATAACTGGAGAGAATGTGAGAATATATTGGAGAGCGGACGGTTGTGAATTGGGAGAGAAACCCAACGGATGTTTCGCGAGTGTATGACCTCCCGGTGACCACAGAGGAAGAGGTGGGGTGGGGGGGATAAAAGTTGAAATGAAAGTGATCTGAAGTAAGCACGCTAGCCAAAAAATTCTTGTCTCGAAGAATATTTGGAAGGAAGGCAGATGGAAAACAAGAGCAGAGGCAGAGCAAGGTGTGACCCAGTTTTTCAAGACATATGAAGAGATGCAGCGGCTTGTCCTGCATAAATTGTTTAGAAAATTAAGACATCCAGACGAGGTGAGACACAGACAAACAGTCAAATCATTTCTATTAAAAATATTCCCAGTAAATCAGAAAGAAAGATGTGTTTCATAAAACTATTAAAAACACGATTGAGCCACGGTGCTCTTCTCACACACTTTGTAGTTCATTTTAAGTCAAATATTCAGGAAAGAGTCAGATTTATTAGTCCATGACTGGGTTAAATGGGATAAATTTATTGAGATTATTTAAGGGGTGCTGGGAATCTTTCCCTTGTGCTTGAAAGTTTTTAAGATTTTTTTATATTTTTAACAGTAGATAAGTAACATATATACAAAAATAAAGAAGTGACTGAATAAATAATCGAGTCAAAACAAAATTCTGGTTATATTGTAGAAAGTTCAAACCAACCTTCTCGTGCTGGCTATCACAAAGTCTTCCTGCACGCTTCATAAAGCAATTTCAAGATGTTTCATGATGTAGTGTTTCTGCATCTACTGAGCTTGTCTTTTTTAATGTGCTGCATTGCTTTGATCCCCCCAAAATTTTCAGTTATCAATATTAGGCTTGCAGCCTTTCATCAGCATTGCTTATGTGTAGCCTTAAGCTATAATTCCAAAAACTGTGTGCACTGAAGCTAGTGGCCCAAAGTTTCCCAAACACTAATTCTTCAGAAAAGAATCAGTCATGCTGGCTGCATGTTCAGTGTTTTTACTGTATTTTTAGACTTTTGATAGTGAGTAATCCAGACCAGTAAGCAGCACATTAATAAACAACTTTGTGGGTGGGCTGATCTCACACTCTTTGCTGAAGTTTTGTCTGTTTTTGGTGATCTTCTTCCTGCCAATATGATGACATTTATGTCTGCCCACAAGGGACCTTCAACATAAACGTTTATTGGGAACAATTAAACCCCATGTCCTACATCTTCCATGTGTCAATGCGTTTTCATTTGCTTAGCAATAGCTCTATTGCTAGCCATAAGATTTTAAAAGATTAACTATTCCTTAACCCTCCAAACATGAATAGTATTTAATTATTTAACATCAGCATTTTATTTTTGTTTTTCCTTGTGTACTTCAATCAGAACACAGTAAATCAGTTTTAGATATCAACTATTCAGCAACCTTACAAATTAATTGTAACACTTGGGCTCATACACAATAGTGAAAAGCAATATGGTCCTGACATTTAAAACAAAATCTCTGCCACTCTGACTGGTTTTGAGTATGGAGATTGCACTTAAAGATTCCTAGATTGAAATCTATAGGATAATCCTAGCATTCACATATTGGAGGAAAATGCATTTAAAACCTTTAAACTTATTCTGAGGGAAAGTTACCAGACTTTTTAAAAATAATGCAACTGAAATGTATAAAATCAGTGGTTTGTTTCTTCAGATACTTGTTGTTTTTTTGTCCCTGTGACCACTGAGAATAACTCATTGAGAGGACTTAGAGCGAAATGGCCAAACTACTTCAGAAATCTGTTACACAGATAGCTGCACAGTCCGAAAACGTGCTTCTAGAGGAACTTTGATTGGGGATTAAGTATCAGGGATGGCTGTCCACTTCCTCCCATTGATTCTTGGGTTTTGTCAGCATCAACACTCTACCAATCCATCATTACAGAGATTGTCTGTTGGTCTGCTATTCTTTTCTGACATAGATTAAGGAAGCAGTGTTGAGCAAAGTTATTAAAAAGTCTAAATATACAAGGTTTGGTGTGTGTCTTAAAGTTTTGAAGGATGTCCTGATCAGAGTGTGATATTTCTTTGTGATTTTACCAAGTGACTCACTCACCACAGACGTTTTCCCAAACAGTGAAAGAGTGATTGATTTCAGACGCTGCCTTTGCCCGTGTTCTTGTCTGTTGTGTAACAGCTCTTCTATGAGACATTTTTATGAGGGCAGATCGATTTACTTAGCACAAAAGAAAAGGCAAGATCGGAAGCATTTATGTGTCCTCGCTCATGTCTTTGTACACATCTGTGAGTGTGTGCGAGAGAGGCTACGTACAGGGCACAAGTTCAGCTCTGTGTGAAGTTATGAGAGAGTTAAAATGGAGAGGAGGCGAGGTCAGACCAGCTGAGGTGTGTGCGTGTAGAAAAAGCAAGGGTAACAATGTTTAAAGGTAAGTTTAGGGTTACAGCTGCTAGTGGGGAGGAGGGAAAGGGTGAGATATTTGGGGTTGGACAGAGGGAATAAGGTGAGTTTAATGTCAGAAGGGCAAAACGAGGGGGTGAAAGTAAAGCTCGGTTTACAGGCTTGGACAGACAAGAATGGGGGTTTAGTTGGGCTTGAGGGGCAGAGTGAGAAGTTATTGGGAGGGTTAAGTTTCAGGCCAAAAGGTCCACGTGGAAGCAACGAGGAAAGATTAGCTGGCTGATGGAAAGTCCATTGGTATGGAGATGCCACTAATGGTTTGAGTAATGGACCAGTGTGTTTAAAAGCTTAACTGATGCCCCAAAAAACGTAAAGTAGGTAATACTATGAAACAAAACTTTACAATGCTTTAATTCTCTGTTTTGAGACTGATGAGCAAAACAGTGGAAACCTCCCTGTTCACAATACCAAGAATGCAATCTTGAATTGCTACTCTAGCACACTGTTGGATTGTGCAAGTGAACCTCCATAGTTTAACCTACCTAAATATTACACATAAACAGCTGCATTAGGTATGTCTGAACATGGCCTGTCTGCATCTACATTCTACATTTTGATTAACACTGAAGACCTCTATTTCTAGGAAGGAAACATGTAATCGGCCAATCCAGCTTTCTCTTCCATGGCTGTCTTCATCAAGGTGTTAGCCTGAACCAACTGCTGAAGCACCTTTTTTTCAGATTAATGTGAAATAACCTTTTGCAGTGCAGAATATGTGGGTGAAACACATTTCTTCTTGCTAAAAGGGAGTTTTTCCTTCCTACTGTCATCAGGTGCTTGCTCATATGGGGTTGTTTTTTTTTTTCTAATATTGTGGGTCTTTACCTTAAGGCAACTGTTGTTATGAAATGTCCTCTTTAAATAAAGCTGAACTGAACTGAATCTCAAATTTGAGACATTGAACCAACTGGTGTGGGAGTAAAGTGATATATTTACATATGAGCCTTTGGTAAATTCATTAAGATGGGTACGTGCACAACATCCATGCACAGGAAGTTACACGCCTCATATGTGGACAGGGACTTAAGTTTAATAGTCAACCAGTTTGATGTTATCTTGTAAAAGCTTCCATGAAAAGAACTGTAAGGTCAAAATACTGGTATGAGATTTTTAAATGTCTTAAATGTAGTATCTTGCAAATGTGCTCAATCGGCATTTTACAATCATACATGAAATTTCTGTCTATTTATGTATGTTTGTTTCTTTGGCCACCAACTCCTCCTGCCGAAGGAGCGGCTGTAGCCCTACCTCCTGAGCTACAGCCACTCCATCACTAGAGCAGATTATCTAACCAGAAGGTTCCATGGCTGCTCCAGTCCAAAAACCCTTAGGGCAAGATAGTGACACCAAGTTGCATTGGAGCTGAATGTGTGTGAATGTTTGATAGAAAGCACTTAAACAGAAAAAAAGTGCTCGTATCAGTGGGTGAATGCGGCAAGTTTGTGTAAAGCACTTGGCATGCTCAGGCAGAAAAGCACTATATAAGAACCAGTCCATTTACCATTTCCACAAACAGGAGTAGAGGAATAAAACCTGGTGGACAGGAACACCTCTTCTTATCCATATCAGATGTTATGATACCATCATATCATCATAATTTCAAAACAGTACCAAAATGTCTGCATTAGTGTAACTAAAGTACAACCCTAACCAAATCACCAGAAACCTGGTGGATATTAAGACTTTAAAAAGTCCTACTCAGACCTCAAACGAGGAAAGACCGATTTCTGTCTTTTATTTGTATGAATTTAGGCCAAAAAGGAACATGCACTTTGTGACTATTAGGTTTGGTCCAACTTTGTCAGTGCTTCCAATGACAAACTTTTCTGAATGGAAACAAAACTTCAAGTCTACTCTGACCCCACGTAAGAAGATGCTTTAGAGTTAACCGTGACACGCAAACAGGAAGTGAACGTGCAGCAGTGGCCTTTCTAGTCATTGCAGTGACCTAAAACTGTTCCATCATTTTCTTTTTTTCTCTGTCATTTTGCTTCACTGCAGCTCTCCGTTATCTCTGGCCACCTTGTAGTTATTCTTTCCGTCTCTGTTTATCCATTGGTACATTTTCTTTTCGCTTGCTCTCTCCGTCGTTCCCCCTCACATCCGTTCCAGGGGGTTAAGTAGACTGTTGACATTTTTGTGGCCGTTTTTGTATTATGTTGGGACTATCAGATTTATACTGACACGGTTCACCAGCGTTACACTGACTACCCTTTTGTCTGCATGTGCGTGTTTATGTGTACGCCTGTGTTTTATAGACTTGACCTTGCTAAGAGTGAATGATGTTTGGAAGCAAACCGAGGAATTCCGGCTTCTGAAATTTCCATAATCCTGACTCTAGCTTTCTTTTCTTTGTACGCTGACCACGGAAACAGCAGTGTTGTTCATTCTGGATGCTGCCTCTTATACAAGCACTCTCATTCTCTCTTAAACACCCATACATATGCACATGGGTGAACGGAGAGAAAAAATGCATTTACACAAACACATACATTCACACATCCATCACACACAAACACAAAACATGGCTGTGCAGGCACGTACGCCTGCAAACAGACAGACATTTGGATCCACACGCACTCGTGGAACATTGTGTTCGCCTGCTCTCCAGCTCTCCCAAGTTTCTGATGACATTGTTATGATCATACTGGAACGATTTAAGCACTGTTACACACACACGGGGTCATGCGGGAGTGATTGTACCTAGCAGAGCCAGACCGGGCTCTTAGACTTTGATATAAAAGGCTCCCCTACTGTTTGACCTCCTCTGTGAATAGACACACACATGCGCACCCTTTCAGTGCGAGTTATAAATTGGCAACAAGGTGGCATATAAACGAGCGAGGGTTTGTGAAATATCTTTGAGCTTGCAAGTTTGAGTCTACTATTTTTTTTCCATCCTGCATGTATTTTTTGAATCATATTTTCATTCACTCATCAGGCATATGTCAAAGCACATTTATTAAGAAGCCCAGGAGTGCAGTCAGATTCAAAGAGTGGGGGTTGATGGGGGAACGTTATTTTTGGAAAATATGAATTTTCATGAGGATTAATGGGAAACCATTGTGCTTTTTTTCTTATTTTCTGTCATGTAATAATGTTACAATGTTGAATGCTCACATTACACACTGCCAAAGTTTAAAATAATGAAGTCAGCATATGTACAAGTATTTCCTTTGACCCAAAAACTTACCTTTCACATGCTCGAAATGTTCAGTTTCATACGGTTAACATTAGAGAAAGGGTTACCTGAGAAAGCCAGCTCTTCTGTTAGTAAGTGCCAGCCAATTAGATAAAAAGCTGGCTTAAAAGGAGGAGGAAAGGAGATAAATTGGCTAAATTTCAAGGAACTACCAAGACCCAGTAGGATTAAAGTGCACATGAAACACTACATGTATAAAGGGTAATTTACACCACAGAGCTCTGCTATTAAAAACTAACATAGATGTAACACTGTATGTGAAGCTGAATTTAAGAAAGAAGTCCATAAAGTTTTTAGAACATGTTTAGTGCCATCTTGTGCGAGTACATGATGTCACTGGGCTGGTTGGTTGCAGTTAATAGACATACATTAGCTTATGTTAGCAAACTAGCGACTGAAATGATAACTCAGTGGAAAACAATGGGACTACAACTAAAAAGCAGTGTAAGGGGGTCAGCTTTGTGCTGTCCCTGGCTGCAACAATGAGTTTTATATGTTAAGAAGCCAAGGACATATTGTCCACTTTAAATCTCAGTCTCTTCTTTGTTGTTTGGCTAACTGCACTGAAAATCCAGCTGTTAGCTGTAATGTTCAGGTTTGTGAAGCACTTTATAAAGTGTGTGGAGGAGAGCCTGTTTGAGTCACTAGGCCGACAAGCTAACTCAGAAACTCTGATTTTTCCTTTCTGGCCAGTTTTACTGAGTGGTGCAATCAGCTGATGGGATCAGGGATTTAATGCAATAAAATGTTCTCTCTTTTCCCAACTACATCCAAACACTTTACAACATAACAGGTTCCTACATGCACATCACACCACAAACATACATTTTTTAAAATGTAATTTCATTAACTTTTTTAACACATAAAGACCAGCGATACTTTTATGAAGACCGAGTGTCAGTTTGCCATTTTGAGCCATAATGGCAAAAACTTCACTTGCACAGAGACCGTGTGCCTGTATCATAAAGAGAAGAAAATAAACTGCCTGGAGGTGTCTGCTTTCAGTTACATCTGATAGCAAAAACAGTGTAATGTAGTAGAGCTGACAACTCAACATGAATGACATTGTGCACAGGTCGAAATCTGACTGGTTCAAAAGTGCATTGGAAGACAGAAGTACAACAGCAAATTTAATAGGAATGAAAGATGCAAGAAAAAAGGCATCAAAGATTAAAAAAAATACAACATGAGAAGCACAGACAGCAGACGTAGTGACACTACCTGCTACTCACTCAACTGACATATGGACCTAAAACAGCACAAAAGAGAGAATCCCACAGACCATGAAGGCAGTAACGTTTTTAGTAGCAGGTAATGCCAAATGCAATGTTTCTATCAGCTTAACAAATATGAGCAAACACACAAACTGTTTGTGTCCAGCTCGTCGCACAATGTTTCTGCTAACTGAAGGCCTAGCTGCTATACATTACAGGGAGAGTGCAAGATAACTTCACTTAGAGATGGAGAAAGATGAACAGGAGAGGAAGATGTGTGGTTCTGTTTAATGGTGAGGACTGCACAGTGGTGTTTGATAAAGTGAAAATTTACATGTAAGTCCTAATTTGTTAAATCACATATTGGATGTGTATGCAGCCTATTTTGTGATGTCTTTGTTGTTGTTTTTGTCATATTGTGAAACATATTGCTAAGCACACTGAGCTAGACTAACTTTGTGCAGGGTAGTTTGTCATAATGTGATGGAGTGTGTAAAAAAACAGTGCGTGACGAGTGCACAGTGGCTGCGGTGCTAGTGCTAGTCAGTGTAGAAGTTTGTAAGCAGCCACAGCAACTCATGGCACATCTGTTAAATTCAGGTGTGCAAGAGCACAAAGAGCAGTACACCTCAGAGCAGCAGTAGCCCAGAACAGCTGATCACAGCCTGCACACTAAAAAGAAATCTACTGGCCCTCACAACAGAAAGTGAGTTATGATTGTTTTCCTCCACACGCTGAGCCACTACAACTGATTTGGGGTTTCTCCACTCCACTTGCTGAATCCCACTTTAACCCCTGACTGCACTCATTTTCATGTTTAGGTGTGGAGGCAAAGTCACCCTCTATAATGTAGGCAACAGAAAATAAAGATATTCTTAAAAAAATATTCATCTTTTTCTATTTTCAAGACTGATTCAAGCTAAGTACAAACAAAATTTAGACTTAAATAAAGCTGTCTTAATGTAATCCTATTACATATTTATAGCACGAGGTTCAGTTAGCTTTGCACATAATAGCTGGAAGCTCAGAACACGTACTTTTTAACTTTTTACTTTAAGTACATTTCAGAGCCTGTACTTTTTCACTTTTTCTTGAGTAAAAAAAAATGAATCAGTACTTCAATTTTCACCAGAGTATTTTTAAACAGAAGTATTTGTACTTCTACTTGAGTACAAAGTGTCTGTACTTTTGCCACCTCTGGCTAGATAGAATAATTTTTTGACAAACAGTAGTGGCCTGAATCACTTCTCCCTGCTGCCTATATAAGAATAAATTTAAAAATTTAAAAAAGAAAAAAAAAGAAAAAGAAATAATATACCACTCACATCTCTTTCTTGGCACTGGTAATTGCATTATTGCAGTCACACAATAAAAGTTTTTTGGTAATTTCAGTGAATTTTCTGTTAATACACATACTATATATTTACTTAGTAGGGGATATGGGTTGTACCTAACTTTCCATTAGGTACATAATGAGTAGTAAGTGAAAAGGACAGAGTCACAAAGAAATTTAATTACAACTACAAGTTGCATATTGTGGTACAGATTGCAGTATTCTTCTTTTTTAACCATCTGCTCTCTTTAGGTGTCACCACAGTGGACCATCCGCCTCCACCTCCATCCTTAACATTCTGCTCTTACAGGCCACATCTTATGCAAGTCTTTTATAAGTTTCTTCTATTTCTTTTCCATATGGGATAAGATAAACCTTTATTAGTCCCACATGTGGGAAATGTGTTGGGTCATGGCAGAAAGTGGGCAGTGCCAGGTACAAGCAGCAAAATTAAAAAAAGCAATGGAATAGAATAAGATAAAAAAGAATACAATATTATATACAATAGAATAAAATACTATATACAATAATAATACATCCGTGAGTCTTCTTTGAGGTCCTCCTTTTTGTCCACTATATCCCTCCTCTTCACATGTCTAAACCATGTGAGCCTTACATCTACACCTGAGCTGTCCCTCTAAAGTACTCATTTTTAATACTATCCTTCCAAAAGACTCCGTGCTCTGCTTTTACAAAAGCATTTTTTTTTTATCTTGTTACATTTGCACTAGCAGATTCAGTCTTGAATACTTAACATTATAGACCAATCATGGTGATATTAACATCGAACTGACTTTTATTTCCAGTTGCCCATATTCATGCCAGAGTTTTAGCTATTTCCTCATTTGCTCTGGAAAGATGTGAATCGTAATTCCTAGGAAGCAGTACTTTGTCACTTGGATATGAACCAGGGATATCAATCTTTAAAGATTTGCTGAAAAAAAAGACAATTTATCTTTAAAAGACAACTATTTTTAATTCACTAATTTTTGTTTCTCTCCTCTTATGCTTTTTTCTTTCACCATCAACCCATCCATCAGTGCCCTGGTAGAACCGCTTACAGTACCATCCTCCAATGCAGACCACACAAAATCCTTTTTCCCTTTAATCCTTCCATGTCTGGCTTTTTTTTCATCCTGAGGCAACATACCACAGATAAAATTGCAGCTTTGACTTTCTAGATCAAAGTTAATATAGTTTAATATGTTCTAAATTACACCAGGGAATCATAAAAAACAGCTGCAAAGATCTTCACTGAATATGAGAACTTTAATGGACTTTTTTTTTTAGATACTACTGTCAAAACAATGGCTCTTTTTTTAAAAGGTGGCATTTGCCAATTTATACAAAACTATCCAACACAAAACGTTATTGAATTTTCAATCATTTTAATCACGTATAAAGTTTCATTTCATAAGACAGTGAGAAGAACAAGTTCTTACTCTCCTGGCGTACATCGACTTGAGTCTATTTTTCTCTTTTATTTTCCCTTCATCCATCTACACTTTGCCCTCTGGAACACCTCGGCCCGTCTGTGCTCCAGCCATCCGTTTCTCTCTGCCTAAGTATTCCAGTAATGTGGAAGTATTTATATGCTCGTCTGTCTCACAGTGTGTGTCTGTCCGGCAATATTATTATGGTTGGCAACACCAGATGTCAGCCTGGCATGGAGGGAAGAATTTGCACACCAAAAGATGGGGGTGGACAGGTAGTTGGGATGGGGGGGTACAAAAGCAAATGAATGAAGCCGAAATAGCCAGTATTCTGTTCTTGCAATGAGTTTCCATCTTCAAAGCTAGACAGATAGCTTACACTGTGAACTTTTCCAACAAAAACAAGGTGTAACTTTTCTGGACTTCAGTGACACTTCTCATAAGTAATTGTGCTGTTTTTGTGCAAATAACAAAAAAAGCACAAGACATCATCATGACATGAGTATTAACGTGTCTCTGTTTTATTTACAGCCCAAATTTGTGGTGAAGAATGTAAAGGAATGAATGAATGAATGCTAAATATCAGCTGTTTGGCTTAAACAAAAGTTTATCAAACTCTGAATATCACTCTAATGGTGTTTAAAATGCAATTACTCACAATACACGCGGACAAATCGTTTCCAAGGCAACAACGTAAAAGAATGAGCCACAGCAGAACAAGCTAGTCGCACCATGTGCTCCGTCACGTCTGACTGCAGTTTCTCAGCACCAGAAGGTGGCACTGTGGTTCAGAAAAACCCCTCGGATATGTATATGCTCTCATAATGAGAGCATATGAGGCAGAGAGATGGGGAGAGGTGCTGGGAAGTGACGACAATCCATTCAATCCATTTTTTAAAATTCCCCTTTAATATTTCTTCTTCGTCTTGTTTGGCTTCCCATCCCCTCCATCTCTCCTATAATCTGTGATGATGAATGAAATCAACAAACTTGTAGAAGCCTTTTGGCTCTGATGGTGAGTCATTATGCAATCAGTCACGCTGGCAAAAGTGATGCTCTACTTTCTGCCTTCACTACCAAATGAAGAGCTGAGAAACAATTCCTCTATAAAAGATACCCGCTTACATTTACTCCCTGCCAAAAGCTTAAATAGACATGTGTTCGGGATTATCATGTGACTTCCTCAATTTGTCAGAGCTGCAGTGGTTGCATAAATACCAAAGCAGGGCAGACTGTAATGATTTTAATGTGATGTGTAATTACTGTAATTATAAAGCTTCTTTCTTTAATTTATCTTCGTCTTTGTAGCTTTGTGCTGTTTTCTGTGGTCTTTCTACACTGAATTTCCCAGAAATCACATGTCAGTCAAACTCTGTGTGACTGTGACATCTTGTTCTCAGCGGTTCTGTTCTTTTCTTTGTCTCCTTATGTTCTTTTGTTTCATGTACTGCCTATACATCTTATACAGAGATAGTATATTGATTTTCTTGCCTCTCATTGCTGGTTAAAAAACGTTTTTCTTACTCCTCTCTATAAAGCTGATCTATGTGCTGTTAAAAAAAAAGTCAGCTCAACTAGTGGCAATATTTACTAATAATCATCACACATGAAGTACATCTTATATATAAATAAGTAAAAGCTTATGTTTATTTCATAATTGGTATTACATCTGCTGTTGGAGATGAGTTTAATTCACTGCTGGCTCAATTTTTTGGGAGAGTCTGTTAATAATTGACCTGGAAAGCACATTTCCATGGAGAAGCTGCAAGTTTGGATTGGCCATACTACACACCTCAGTGAACTGATTTCTGATTTTCATAAAACAGGGCTGTGACTAAATGAGCCATCTTTAGTTTTGTATATTTTTCCCAATCAATTGCTTGATTTAATAAGTAGTCCAAATGCTGTAGTGCTTCCTGATAATTTTAGTCTGTGGACGGGCTGACAGATGAGCTCAGGCAGGAGTCTCCATAGACTTTGGTGTTTGCAGATGACACCGTGATCTATAGTGAGTTTAAAAATTACTACATGAGAGGGACAGCTCAGGTTGAGACAAGGTCAGAGACGATGCGAAATGAAAAGAGGATGACCTGAGAGAGGATTTTGTAATTGTAGTGAAGGAGGACATGCAGATGATCCGCTGAGGCAATCTCCAATGGGAGCAGCTGAAAGAAGAAAATTACTCCACCCCAGTAACAGCAGTGGAGAGGGGGGGACAAATGGTTGGACAAATTATTTTAATAACAATCCACCGAATATTTGTTGAGCTCCTTCACCCAAACCCTACAATGTGTTGCTACTTAAAAAATCAAGACATTGTCTTGATAAGTCTTTACTGTTTATCTTGTGAGGACTTTTAATGTGCAAATTTCAAAAATCTGTCCAGCAGACAGTTACAGTAAGACCAAATGTAGTGGATCATCCCACAGCCACGCAAAGGACCACACGGTTAAAGATGACTTTAATTGAAATAAAACTTTGATTTGGGGGGAAAATGTTGCATAACTCCGAAATCTTCCATTCATACATTATTGTGTCAGTAGCTATCATCCTCAATTTTCAGATAAGTTGTAAAGATGACTAAATGATTGACGAATGAGTGACTCTTGGGCAACAAGTTTTCAGATGAAAACTGACAGCAAAGACAGTAAAAAAGAAATGGGAGTTCTCCCATGTATGCTGTCATGCTCAAGAGCCCTTTGGCAGTACAAACACTTAATCAGACCTCTCTAGACCTGGTTTTTCCTTATTCTACTTTATCTGCCTCTTCGTTTTAGACTCACACTTCAAACCAGATGCAGTTGGAAGCTCCAGCCACAACTTTTTATGTCTGTTCGGTACATATTGAACCTGCGAGTTGAAAAGCTTAAATACACTAATAATTTGCACTTGGCGATGAAAGGCGGCCAAACTCCAGAGTACCGTTGGGAATTCTCAGCAAGCATTTCCACCAAAAAAAAAAGAAAAAAAAAAAGTATGAAGGAAGAAGAAGCCAAACTATAAAGAACCACTCTACCCACATTCAGGCTGTGGAGAAGATCTGTTTCTCTCTTTAGCTGAGTCATTAGTAAAGACAGGCCTTTATGACCTGTTTATGACTGAAATACTGAGTCTGGATCTGTGTTTGAATCAGAGAGCAAAAGAGAGAGGTTGAAGGAAGTATGAGTCTGAGTGCGATTGAGTGAAATGTTGTTGGAAGACCATATGTTAAGCATGCGCATACTTACAGGTGAAAAATCCCAAATGCTGGCATGCTTGAGCACTAACAAGAGTATTGTAGGAAACTTGTGTTCTGGTGCAGCAAGCTGTTCGTTTAGTGTAGACAGTGTAGCGTAGCGCTGAATTCACTGATGGATAATTAAAGCAATAACTGGCTCTTCAAAAAGTATTGGCCATATAATCCGTCTTCTGCTTCCCGCTGATTATTATCATGCAGCAGGCTGTGGGATAGATGGACATGAACAACAAAGACAGCAAACTGCAAGAGAGGAAAGAGACGATAATTACTGTTGTTGATTTAATACTGTGCATATCAAAGAATGAAAAAATAAATGAAAATCGTATTTCACTGTTTCACATGAGCCGTTTGTCCCTTGTGGATCTCTCAGGCACGTTTGACTTTTGGAACTTTTGCACACAAAGAAATAAAAAGCAGACAAAAGTGTTTTTTTTGTTTTTTGCTTTTTTTTTTCAAATGTTCGACTTGGTTTCATTTCCCATAATTCCCGCCCTCCTTGTCTCTCCTAAACCCCTGGCTCAAAGTTGATCGCCTCGTTTCAAGAACACACACACATGTGAACACACCCATGTGTATTTGTGCAAGGAAACACACATGCATGAAGAACTAGACACACGCGAACACACGTTTTTGAGCCACGATTCGGGTTCACGTCCGCTGGCCTCCGGTGAGCTTCCAGGATATCTTCAACACCTCAAACTGGCAGTCCTTGTCTACAGACGGACAAAATGAGGGAGAGAGAGAGAAAGGGGAACAGAGGCCGAGGCTGAGAGTTGGATCAAAGATAAATGGGGGGGGGGGGGGGGGGGGGGATTACAGAGAGAATGATGAGAGACATTTGGGCAAGACATTTGGTGAAGAGGTTAAGCGATAGAGACACGAGACAGCGATTTGGAATGCAGAGAGAAGAGGATGGCAAGAGCAAAAAAGCAGCAGAAACAAAGGCAAAAGTTCAGATTTGATGTTATCAATATGCTCAGAAGAAAACAGAGTGAAGATCACGGGCCTGTTATGTCATTTAAAATAACTATTCTTCCTTTATGGTCCTTTTAGTTGCTCTGCACCCTGGCTGTGGAACTCTTTACCTTCTAGTATCAGAAATATTGATTCACCAGCGCTTTTAAAATCTGAGCTCAAAATCCAGACATTTAAAAACTGCTTTTTCCCCTGTGATCATTTATTGTATCCTTGGGTATTTTGATAGGCGTCTAAAAAATAAAGTGTGTTGTTATTATTTAGCTCCAATTGTTCAATAACTTTTAGGTGACAGTGTGGTCCAACACTTAAGCTCATGTCCCCAAATGCAGAAAAAACTGTTGCTGGTTTTTACTCTGGGCGAGTCTAGCTGCATCAACAGCCGCTGATCTGCCGTACACGGGACAGCTTTGTTGTAACATTTGAGCCACATCTGGCCCACAGAACACTTGCTGTAACCTGATTCAGGCCTGTCTCATGACTTCTGGTCCACATCTAGCCTGTGCAATATTTGCTATTTGCTCTAACAGAGCTTTGGCTGTGCCAAAGGTTGCCCAGATCAGGCCCAAATATGGTTGTTATCTGGGCAGTAGTCTAAAAATCTGATTGAATTAGTATTTAGTTTCACTACATCTTTTCCTTGGATCTCACATTCAGGTTGGTTACTTCATATTTGGAATCAGTGAGTATTTTGCTGTATAATAGAGGGTCTTAAACCTTTTTTTCTCTGACATGCTGCTTTTCAGAAGCCAAAACAAGTTCATGGATCCTACAATATTTCATCCGTCATTAACAAGGACAGGGAAAGCAAGTAATAAAAAGGGTCCTGGGTCAAAATCTCATTCTGTTTATACTTCTTGAAGAAGTGCATACAGCTTGGATATTTTGGCCTGGTTGTTTATTTGGGCCACCTCACAGTTCGATAACCACTGTAAAAGCTTTTTTTTTTTAATAGGTTGATGAAATGTATTGATCCAAGTCAGCTTTGTAACATCAGTCCATACTGAGACATTTGAACAACAAGTTTTTCTCATGATGTAACTGAAACACAGGAAGACAATATACAGGGTGGGCCATTTATATGGATACACCGTAATAACATGGGAATGGTTGGTGATATTAAAGTCCTGTCTGTGGCACATTAGTATATGTGAGGGGGCAAACTCCTCAAGATGGGTGGTGACCATGGTGGCCATTTAGAAGTCGGCCATCTTGGGTACAACTTTTGTTTTTTCAATAGGGAGAGGGCCATGTGACACATCAAACTTATTGGTAATGTCACAAGAAAAACAATGGTGTGCTTGGTTTCAACGTAACTTTATTCTTTCATGAGTTATTTACAAGTTTCTCTTTGTTCACAGCCATTGACATGTCAAAGAGGTTAACACGTGAGGAGCGGATCGAAATTGTGTTGATATCTGGTGAACGCAGTAACCGGGTCATTGCAGCAGATTTCAATGCAAGACACCCTACGAGACCACCCATCTCCCATGCTACAGTTAGCAAACTGCTTGCTAAGTTTCGTTAAACTGGTTCAGTGTTGGATTTGCCAAAATGTGGTCGCAAGAAAACTGTCACTAATGAAGAAACATCAGTGGCTGTCCTAGCTTCATTCAGCAAGAGCCCACAGCGTAGCACTCGCCGCATGTCACTGGAGAGTGGCATTAGTCGAACATCCCTTCAGTGGATATTAGCTACTCACAAATGGCACCCTTACAAACTCCAGCTACTGCAGCATGTCAACGAGAATGACCCAGATCGGCGCACAGAATTTGCAGAATGGGCAAAACAAAAATTGGAACAGGACCCTCAGTTCATGCAGAAGATTTTGTTCAGTGATGAGACAAACTTTTATGTGAATGGTGAAGTTAACAAACAAAACCACCGCTATTGGTCTGACACTAACCCACATTGGATGGATCCCTCCAAGACTGTTGGAACAACAAAAGTGATGGTTTGGTGTGGTATATGGGGTACAACGATAGTGGGTCCATTCTTCATCAATGGAAACCTCAAGGCCACTGGTTATTTGAAATTGCTACATGATGATGTGTTTCCCTCTTTATACACTGAAGCTGGCAGGTTCCCTGAGTTTTTCCAGCAAGATGGTGCACCACCACATTATGGCTGCCAGGTCCGAGCATTCCTAGATGAACGGTTTCCTGGAAAGTGGATTGGTCATCGTAGGCCAGTTGAATGAGCCCCAAGGTCTCCCGATCTGACCCCCTTAGACTTTTATCTTTGGGGTCATCTGAAGGCAATTGTCTATGGTGTGAAGATACGAGATGTGCAGCACCTGAAACTACGGATGCCTGTGCTGGCATTTCTCCTGCGGTGTTGCTATCAGTGTGTGAAGAGTGGGAGAAGAGGGTTGCATTGACAATCCAGCACAATGGGCAGCACATTGAACACATTTTATGAGTGGTCAGAAACTTGTAAATAAGTCATGAAAGAATAAAGTTACGTTGAAACCAAGCACACCATTGTTTTTCTTGTGACATTACCAATAAGTGTGATGTGTCACATGGCCCTCTTCCTAGTGAAAAAACAAAAGTTCTATCCAAGATGAGTTTGCCCCCTCACATATACTAATGTGCCACAAACAGGACTTTAATATCACCAGCCATTCCCATTTTATTACGGTGTGTCCATATAAATGGCCCACCCTGTAGATCTGCTGCAAAAAGCAACATTTCAGAGGTCTTTAAACAAATTCAAAAGCTCACTTAGAGTCCTGATGTTAGCCACATTCAGCACCTCTTGGATGGTCTAGAGCTCAGACTGTGAGCCTAATGAGGCCTCATCACCCAACAACATTTAATTTAACTAAATACGGGCTGTAATCTTATGAAAAGCCTCCCTATATAAGTCGAGCCTGTCAAAGCAGCGCTCCAGGTTTTTGATGCAATCAATTTTCAGACATCTACATTGTTCTCATCATAAAGTAGGGGGCAAATTTTTTTCCCTTTTTTAATTTAAAGTTAAAACACTTGAAAAGACACCGCTGATGAGGTGTTTGTAATTTATGCCATCGTTGTTCTCATTTTTTTAGATTTTGCTTTTGCTTTTCCAAGTGGAGTTGGGGATTGTCTGATTTACTTCCCATCCAAATCGCTCTCTACTTCTTCCCTTTGAGCCAAATTCTCACTGGCTGCTGCCAGGATCGCTGACAGATCCCCGCCTTGGTGAGTCTTGGCTACCGTTCGACCGTGTGAGCCCAGCCAGACTGGACCGACCAAATCAAACACCTATAGTACAAGAGGAAGGGGGAAAAAAGCATCTTCTCAGGCTCCGTCAGGTCTGGAGCGGCATGGAGGGTCGATACCTCCCATTTGAATTTATTCAGACCGCATTTGAGTGACTGTTGGGCCAACTTCGTGGTGGTCTGGCTGGATGTTGAACAGGCGTAGGAATGATGTAGGTGCACTTAAAGCCTAATAGACTTGTACTGGACTAAAAGAAACTTTACTAATAAATTATTTTATTTCTTAGATGTTCAGAGTTGTCTTTTTATTTGTGTCCCCTCTTTGTTTATGACACAAATTTTCATTGGAAACGTGTACTTTTCTCATGGATAATGCAAACCAACTCGTCCAGTTAAAATTAAAGTTCTTAAACGATTAAAGTCTTTATAAACAGAAACAAAAGATGGATAGTGGTTTCTTTCCACTCATAGTCTTACTTAAAATGACCAATCAGGCTTGAGCAGGCTTTGGTTTCATTCCTAATTAAATTCCTAAATAAATTTAGATTTTGGTGAAACTGTTGGAATCACAGGCTAGTTATCCAAAGTTACATAAGAAGCCCTAAAAAACTGGTTGGTTCCGACTGGTTCCCAAGTTTGGTTAAAGGAGATTGAGGATGGCACGCTATCAAGTGAATTCCAATCATGAAAAGAAGACATTTTTAGGTAAATGAACATCTGCTCTTCAGCTGGGACCTTCAGTGTCAAATTGCAACCACACAAGGTGGAATATGAAGACTAAATGGAAGTGGCCACTGAAGGCACTAATGCGTCTTTTCCACTAGTTCCTACTCAGCTCAAGTCCACTTGAGTCTACTTGGTTTAGTCATCTTCCATTACAATTGAGTACCACCTCAATATGCATGGGGTCGTCATGACAATGTGTCTGAAAGTCTCTGACGTAATTTGTATATGACAAGTCAATACCTACATTTTAAAACATTCAATTAACAATCAACAAATGTGACTGACTGAAAATAATAAAACAGAGAAATATTTTATAGATGTGCGTTGTTAGCTAGCTATCTATCTAATGTATGATATATTTAGAGTTGTATTATTATTTTTTAAAGCCTACAATGGCCCTTGGACTGCAAGTACGCTGTATATTTTAAAGATACTCGAACAAATGTGATTCTGTAGTTTTAAGGATGTGGTGAATTAACTTTTTTTGATCATAGACAGAAAAAGTTAGAAGTAAGTCACTTTCCAAAATTCAGCAACAGTTCTACACGTTGCCTACAGCTCCACATTTTCTCCCTCTGTACCTGGATGGTGCCTGCCTGCCACACCGAAGAACTCCTTGAGCAACTTTCATCTAGCCCCAGCAGCACCTGTCCCTCTCCTCCTCACCATAAATTCGTCATCATATTCTGTGCTATAATTTACTTTTGTTTGTGTTTGACAAGATTTGTGGTCTTGCCACATGTGTCACAAACCGCTTCTTGGCTGTTTGTGGAGCTGAAATAGCTCCACACAAGACTTCGCTTACAATCATCAACTTAATGAGCGATCACACGTGAGCTGTGATGCATTTAAACAGCCGTATTTTGCATATCACTATGACAGGCGGAAGAAGAAGTAGTACCTACCAATCATTTAGACCAGTGGTTCCCAAACTTTGTTTTACAAGAAAAATCTTCATATTTTCTAGTCTTTGGCTTGGAAGTAAGTTGGTTTGGAAACATATTTGGCGATGCTTCCTCTCCTGCTTTGTGTGGGAGCCCCATCAAAAACCTGTCCATTATGCTGGCAGTGTCCAAGCATTCTTTTTGTTTTTTCTTTCCATACCGCGCCCCCCTGCAATGGCTCTGCACCCTCCCCCCTCCACAGGAGGCAGGCCCCACGCTTTGGGAACCCCTGATTTAGACAATTATGTGACACAGTTACGTTCCCCTGTGGTCCTGTTAATAATAAACTACAAATTTACCCCAAATTACTAAAATATCAATATTTTAATATGAGAATCGATATTCTACAACATAAATATCTGGTTTTGGAAAAATTTATATTTCAACATGTTATTATATTAAAGTAAGTAATTACATTACAGTTTAGTACTGCAGACTTCTTCTTGCAAACTTTTAGTACTCTGTTATTAGGTGATGAACTAATATCTGTGCTTATGCAATGCGCTTTTACAGTTTATGGTAGCGGTAATGCTAAATGAACCTGAGTTATTGAACTGTCCAGTGTACTGTAGAATCAATAAAGCTGTTTTGGAGATTAGAAACAGCATTTTATGACTTCACAGGTTGTGAATGAGTGAAAGGAGCGAGCCAGCCAGAAAGTGGTCTCATTTGTTTTTGGAGGCTGTCTCACAGGCCATTTGGGGACATAAAGACCAGAGGAGGAGGGTCACTGAAGAGTTCCCACTGACTGGCTGCTGGTTTGTATTAATGGGATTCCAGACCTCCCTCACACTGTGACAAGATTCCCTGTTAGTACAGAGTGTGGAGGTAAACAGCAGGGCGGTTTAATTTCCCTCCATTGCTGATAGTTCTGACTCCTCTCCTGCTCTTCCGCCTTTCTTCTACTTCCTTTATCTGCACATCAATCAGTCTTTTCACTGTTTCCATTTGTTTCCTTTCCTCTAGCCTCTCATCTCCTCTAATGTCTTCAGTTTCCTCTTCTCTTATCTCATCTTCACTTCCTCTCCCCTATCTTTTTTGCTTCCTTCTCATCGTCTTTTCCCTTTGTTCCACCTTCACCCTTCTGAACTCCCTCCTCTGTATCATCCTTAATTTCCTTTCCTTCTCTTCTGGTCTCCCCTGCCCTCACTTCTCCCGTTCTGTTTTCACTTGTCTCATCCAATTGAACTTCTGCCATTTCTTTACTTCTCTTTGTCTCCTTGCTCATCCCTCAGTCTCTCATTCTCATTACCTCTCTTTGAATTTCCCTTTGCTTTCTCACGTTTACATAGTTGTTTCTGCTGTTCTGTCCATTTTCTCTCCCCTACTCCTTTCCATGTGTCTCATTTGTCTTTAGATGCTCTCTGTTTCCTCACATCTCCTCGTTCTGTCATCATCATTTTTCTATCCATCTGTTTAACTTTCGTCCCGCATCCACTTCTCTCGCTTCCCTGTTTCTCATCCATGTTTCATTTCTCTGCCCTCTTCTTCTTCTTCTCCTCTCCTCTTTCATCTTGTCTGTACCCCTCTTGACTTCTTCGGCCTGTGTTCACTTCTCTGCTTGCCTCTCTGTCCTCTGTGTGACTCGTCTCTTCATTAACTTTGTTTGGAGACCAGTAAACCAGCTTGCAGCTCACAAACCTCCCAGTGCCCCCATTCAAAGTACGGACAAACAAACAAAAAGCATGGAAGGAGCACACATACACACACACACAAACAAGGACTCAACATAACACCCGCAAAGGCACACACAAACACACACACACACAGTGTTTGTCTGAAGTCCGTGCCCACTAACGTTCAGCTCAATGGTGCGTTTATAGTGTTTGTGACCCCGTGCACTGTGGTGTAACAACCATATTAAAATGCGCACAAGAACAGCAAAGCTCAGCGTCTTTGCGAAACCGCTGTGTTTTGTGTGCAGTTTCATATTTTCGGCCGATTTTATTGATCGCAGCGTTGTTCAGAAAGTTAGTGAGTAAACACAAATAACGAGGGAAAACTGCATATTTCTCTGTGTGTGTGTGTGTGTGTGTATTTTCAGTGCTTCCAGATGTATATTTAGTTTGTTATTGATTAATGGAAGGAGATCAATAAAAAGCAAACAGGAACACAGCCGGAGATAAAGCCAAGAAACAATTGGATGCACCGTTTGTTTATAATCACATTCAAATGTTTTGCCATGCAAAAATTCTCCCTAATATTTTCACTCAGCTGTTAACAGATCAAGGAAAATAATAAACATCCTCTATTGTATTTTATTATCGTTTTTAATAGCAAAAGAAAATACATTATCTGGATAATTGCTTGGCAAGTGGCACAAAGTATGCCTTGCTTTTTCTTTAACCATGTTGTGAATAGGGATGGGTATCGTTTAGGTTTTATCCAATACCGGTGCCAAACCGGTACTTTTGAAATGGTGCCGGTGCTTAAACGGTGCTCAAACCGGTGCTTAAAGAATGGCGAACACAAAATTGGTCCAAAAACCTCTCATGTTCAGCTGTTTTTTTGTAAAAAGATAACAATGTTAGCCTTTTCTGCAGCTATGGGGCATATATGGCATCACTCTTGGCTGGAAGCAGTGCTTAAACAATGGAAAAAACACAAACTTTGTCCAAAAACCTCTCATGTTTAACTGTTTTCCACTTTTTCTTTGGTCATTTTAGCCTTTTTGGCCAGGGTGAAGGGAGTATCTGCCATCAAACAAGAAGACAGTTGCATGTAGCTATGATGATGTTTGCTAGTTCACCTTACATGCATTAATGTAATAACGTGGTTAGCCTACTCAACATAAATTACACACGAACAACATTAAGCTACTCACGCAGAGAAGAACGGCTGCTGCTGCCATCATCATCCGTCATCATTTCTGCTACACTGGCAGGGCTAGGGGCCAGGACTCTCCTCTTCGGGTTTTTGGAGGATGTTGCTAACTCCGGGTCCGATAACAGGCACCAAACCCGCAGTAGATGTGCACGGTGTGAGGTCTCACAGCAAGCTATCAAATACGGCGCATTTCTCGGCTTTTAAAAAAAACGCTATGCGTCACCAGGTGTTTCATCGGATTTGAGGTGTTACCTCCTTTGACAGTATCACAGTATCAGCTTAAAGCACTTGTTGCAGGCTGCTGAGTTTGCATCTTTTGCTGTGAAGTACAGCCAGACTTTTGACCGCTTCGCCTTGGGCATTTTTAATCTGTAGCTCTGCTCTAAAAGAACGTACGTACCTGGCCCCGCCTACTATCCTCGGAAATGTAAAATGATTGGCTAGAATCTAAAGTGTATCACAGCTCAGGAAAAAAAAAGCACCAAAATGTGCGCTGCTTTTCGGTCTGGTTACTACCGTTTATGTCAGAACCGGTACCCATCCCTAGTTGTGAATATAAAATTCACCCATCCAGTCATCTCAGATATCCAATTCAGAATCATGTTTAGTGTTCTGAGTTATTAGATAGAGTTTTTGAGTTTTCTGTGTTTGTATATCGCAGACATTCATGGTTGGTTCTTTCTTGATATCCTATCAGAGAATATTCATAGCTTTAGTTTGACTTTTTAGTCTAGTTCTAGGTTATAGTTTGCTTATATTAAATGGTAAATGGCCTGCATTTGTATAGCGCTTTACACATTCAGTCATCCACCCATTCACACACAGGTGATGGCAAGCTACATTGTAGCCACCCTGGGGCGCACTGACAGAGGCGAGGCTGCCGGACACTGGCGCCACCTCTGACCACCACCAGTGAAGTGTCTTGCCCAAGGACACAACGACCGAGACTGTCCGAGGCGGGGCTCGAACCGGCAACCTTCCGATTACAAGACGAACTGCTAACTCTTCAGCCACGATCGCCTGTTGCTTGTGTGTTTCCCATGTCTTCGTAAGTTTTGTGTCTGTGTTAGGTGTTAGGTTTCAGTTACTTCCTGTTTTATTTTGATAGTTGTGTGTTCTGTGTGCCTTTGTCTTCCCTTGATTACCTCGTGAGTATGTTTGTGTCTTACTATTAGTTTATCTGCCTGTGAGTTTTCTATTATGTATCACCTAAATTTGGGGACTGTCACCTGCTGGATTGCTACTAAATAATGTCAGGGTTTTTTTTGTTTTGCTTTTTTTTCCATAATCTGAGTCTGCATATTGGGTTTAGAAATCAACCATCCAAATTTGGAATAACTTGTTCTTATCATTTGGGTGTAATATATGAACATAGCACTTCTATTCAGAGCTGGAGTTTTTTGTGGACTAGTTACCATTTCTGGTAAAAAGTTAACTCATCAAATAATTTTTGTCTTGTCCCTTTGCTTTTTCACTGGCAGCAGAAGGCTGGTCTTGCTCAGACTACTTCAGGAGAAGGTTTCTTACCATTTGTAACAGAGTGTTTATTCATGTTGTGTCACTGGCCTGTTGGATTTGTCCCTGTAACATTGTGGGTTTGTCAGCTTTTCTTTCTTTTTTTTTTCATTCGGTATCATATGTGGCAGCACAGACGTGCTTCACATCAGTGGAGCCTCTCTGTGTGGAGTTTGCATGTTCTCCCCATGCCTGCATGGCCTCACACCTGGTATAGCCTCTTCCTCCCACAGTCCAAAGACAGCAATAATAAATTTGGCGAAGCTGTGTAATGGAGTGGCAATTGTTGTCTGTCTAAGATTCTCAGTCTACCCAACCCTTTGTTGTGTAACAACCAGTGAGAATAAATTGGATAAGAAAATGTGATGAATGGATTAAATTATCCTCGAAGTTTATCATGTGTGTTGTTGTAACATGATTGCAGTGGTCATCTGTGTTTTGAAGAATTAGGAAACAGTTTACTCTGTTTTCCTTTAGGTTTTTTTCCTCTTTGGCTTTGCTTCAACACCCATTTTTATCAGCTTACGCTTACCTGGAAGCCACAGCAACGTATTTCACAACAAAGTTTCTTGTTCAAGTTTTATAAAAGCCTTACGGCACTGTCAGCCAAGATAGGTTGTGATCCTAATTTGGATAAGAAAATGGATGGATGTGAGCTTTCTTTAACAAAAAAAAAAAAAAGAAACTGTCAGCAGTGCTGTACAGCTTTCTCAGTATTACACTGAGTCTGATTCTCTCTCTGGTTTTAACTGAATGTGCCCTAAAGTTAAAGATACTGACTCCTGCAAGTCAGCCAGTGTGTGTGTCTGTTTCATGTTCAGCCTCTCGGCGTGTTTGCATGTCCCCACAACGAACCAGATCTTGGTCTTGCCGTTCCCCAGCATGCCAAACTGTCTTCAGATGCCACATACACAAAAATGCAACAATTTTTGTGTGATGTTGACATATAACAGACCATGTGTCTGAGTTTCAGTTAATTGAACTGGAGACAGTCTACCAGTTCTGGATTCAGAGCTGTTTAATTCCATTACTCTCATTTTGTTGTTAACACAACAGGCCAAACGTCTCGTTTTACCTCTGCGTGTCGCCCACTCTAAGTTGTTGTTTCAGCGTCTTGTCAGTCTTCTTTCTCACACCCTTTGTCTGTCCTCTGCTTTGTCTGTCCTCTGCTTTGTCTGTTCTCTGCTTTGTCTGTCCTCTGCTTTGTCTGTCCTCTGCTTTGTCTGTCCTCAGCACAAAATGCTTCAAAGTGCCTGTCCTGCAGCTGTATCAGTGATGGGCTTTGGCAGGTCGAGGTTCACAGGGTATGTCTACCTTTGACATCAGGTTTTTTTCCTTTCACTAGCTGGGCCCACGTCCTCATTTTAAGTTTGACAGCATTTTAGTAGGTAAAGGTGAATGCTTGGACATGAATTGAGCTGCGGTTTGGGGAAGGCGATGGCTCCCGGGCCTGGCAGATCCCCATGTACTAAATAGGAGGGAAGAAGTTAAAGAATTGAGAACAAGGAGGGAGGGAGGGAGGGAGGGGCACGTAAACGAGAATGAACAGTTTGCAGAACTGGGGGAACCTATATAGATGACAGCCGGAAGGAGCGTGTTTGGAGGCGTGGTCCCACTCCTGAAATTCCGATACATAATCTTCAAATAAAAGTTTTCTAAACCCAACCACACTACTTAGCTAATCAGTAGTTTTTGTAATCTGTGTATACAAATGGTTGCATGTGGAATCTGCATGCAAGGAACAATAATTCTGGTACCGTAACATTTCTGGTTGTAATTTGTAGCCCACTTCTGTCATGTCTGTGAGGAGCAAAAAAATAAATGAATAGGATTTTACCATATGCAGTCTTTAAGCCATTTTTTCGATGGATTTAGCTTTTTGTTATTTATTTATTTATTTATTTGACCTTTTGTACCTGCATTCATAAACAATGACCAACTAAAATAACTGGAAGTCCGATGTAGCCATCTACTGGAGCCCCGAAAAGTCTGCTTCCCCAAGTGGTTATGTCAAAAGACCAAACAATGGGTTTTTTAGATTGATGTGGAAACATCACATTAATCACATGGCTGCGGAAAATGAGAGAGAAAGAAAACTTGAATAACCGAAAGATATTTTTTCAAACCATCTTGTTTCAGTGTTGTTTTAACTGTGCAGTAACCTCTCGACTTTGTTCATTATTTCATATTTTTCTAATCAGCCATGTTCTAATTGACCATTATAAATTTGATAAACTGCCATCAAGTGCTTTAAGGTGAGGAAACAGTCGTCGTTATAGTTAATTCAGGAAAGGATATGCTGTCTGTAGTGTTGGCCCACCAACCTATCTCGGGTTTCAACAATGTCACGACTGATAATTCAAAAGAGTGCAGAAGTTTTCTTGGTAAATATGGATGCACATTTGAACAACCTCATGTGAGATGAGTCTGTATGTATTATTGTAGGATCTACCTTACAATATAAAGTACCTTGAGGCGACTGTTGTTGTGATACGGTGCTGTATAAATAAAATTGAATTGAACTTCACTTATCTCTAGGTTTTCTTCCGTCTTCTTGCCTTGTTCCTTATTTCTCCTTCTATCTATAAGAAAGAATTCTTCCTTCCATTCCTCCGTTCACTTCTCCTTCTCAATCCATCATTCTGCCTAACATGAACATGGATTTTTAGAGACATGAAAAGAAAAAGATGAGAGCCCAACATGCGGTTCTGTTAATTACAGATGGAGAAAGTGTGTGTATGTGTGTGTGTTGGGGGGGGGCATCAAATCTCTACGGTCTGTTTTCTGTGGTCAGACAGAAGGTTCTGGAAAAGTCGATCATATGCAGCATTTGATGGCTCATTATCTCTTTATGTCTCCAACAACTCACGGACCATTGGAAAAGAAGACACTGTGTGTGTGTGTGTGTGTGTGTGTGTGTGTGTGTGTGTGTGTGTGTGTGTGTGTGTGTGTGTGTGTGTGTGTGTGTGTGTGTGCTCAAGCAAAACTTTGCCTTAGGTGTCAACAAAAGTTCTGTGTGCTCACCAGAAATTTTCTCTGTTGTAGTTTTTGGTTTCTTTGCAAAATTGGGATCAGTGCTCAGGAAGGGAATCTCAGAGGCTGTAGCCTGCAACAACAATCAAAACCAATTGACTGTCAGCGCAGACGAGCAGCAGTCAACTTTCGCTGTGACGATACACTGCAAAACAGCACAGCTATCTTCTGCAGTTTTCTCCAAGAAGATGTCATATGAGTGCCACGAAATGCTCGGTAATGATTGATTTTCTTTTTTCTTTTTCTTTATTATGCTAATAAATATTTTCAAAAAATGAAAGTTGGATTTGATCGCATTGGGGGAGCGCAAGAGAGGGGGAAAGAAAAGAAGTACTAATAAAAGTGAAAGGGAGAAATTCTGGCCTGAAAGAAAAGCTCTGATTTTTGAGGTCTTGTCATCACCTTCTGAGAGGTTTGGATACACCACACACACACGCCCACACACGCACTAATACATGGATCTGGAAAAATGCTTAGTAAGGACCAAAATCTCTGGGTAACTCAAAGACGCCTGAAGGCAGATAGCGCAAGGAAGAAAAAAGAAAAGGGAAACAAGTTTGGAGATACTGAAAATGTTCAGATGTACTGAACATGTGGAGGGTTTTCCATCTATGTGTTCTATTGTTTATGCAACAAAATTCACAATAAAAACGTGTAAAGGAGCCTCAGGAAGAGCAATGGAGCAGGGATCCCTCCTGCTCGACTTCTGACCTGAACAGAAGCAGCAAAGTCGGAGTTCTGGCAGCAGCATAGTTATTTAACTATTTTTATTAGTTAGCAAACAGCTGCTATTAATTTATAAACTACAAGGCCAAATTAATTGAGACAAACTGAATTTCCTTTTGGGAAAAAGAAGCAGGCGTCTCAGTGGTGCAGGGGTTAGCAGTGTTACCTCGCAGAAACTAGGTTCCTGGTTTGAACCCACAAGCTGGCTGGAGCCCTGCTGTGCACAATTTGCATTTGCCTCTGTTGGTTCACTGAGGATGTACCTCTCACACAGTCCAAAGGCACACATGTTAGAATGATTGCTGATTCTTAATTGACCATAGGTATGTTTGAAGTACGTCTGTATTGAATAAGTGATAGAGTTGTCCAAGTACAGCTAGGATAGGCTCCAGCCACCCTGTGATCCTGAACTGGACTAGCAGGTTTATTGGGGAAAGGCAATGAAAATGGCAGCAATTTTTTTTGGTTTATTATTATGGCAGGACTATGGCTTAGGTGGTAGATAGTGTGTGGACTGGTTCTTATATAGCGCTTTTCTGTTCCACCAGGGCACACAAAGTTTATACAACGTGCCGCATTCACTCATTCACATACGCGCTTTTCGTAATGTTCACACACATTCGTACTTCAATGGGTACATCAGAGAGCAATTTGGGGTTAGTATCTTTCCCAAGGATATTTGGCATGCAGACCGGAGCAGCAGGGATCAAACCACCAAGCTTCCATTGAGTAGATGACCTCCTCTAACCCCTTCAGCTTCAGCCACCCCTAGAGTGGATTCATCTCCAGCTACTCCAGTCCATGTGTCGGAGCATCCCTTTTTATCTAATTTTCACCCATCAGGTGCAAGGGTGTTCCCTGAAGATACGCTGACTGTGTCTCTGGGATCAGATCATGCTGGTGATTTAAATGCATTTTTTAATGTTCCGATCACCGCTTAAATTAATGCAGAAGCTCACAGCCTTAGGCTTCAGTCACACAGGCACAGAGACCAGTCAGCATCCTCCTGGCAATCTAGAGTTGGAGGGCAAAAAAGCATCTTCTCAGACTGTTTAGTGAGTGAAGTTGGTGCTGTACTGAAAAAATAAATAACTAAATAAAACTTCCTGTGATTGCTGGTGGATAGCAGATTGCAACAGTTCCTGAGAGTTTTTATGGAAGACACCAAAAATGCTCACCAACTAGTCTGAGCCAGTAATGTCATTGATTTCACAGTGACTGCCAGCAACCTCCATGAACCAGTTGGGAATGCACATTTTTCCTTAGAGACTGATGGTTTCAAAAGAGTTTCCAACCAGTCTCTAGGCTTGCGTGACTGTGGATTTTAGTTTAGACAAGCTCTTTGAGGTAACTTTCCAAGTGGCAAGGTTTGCTTCTAGAAAGACTTCAGTAGGATATGCACTCCGATTTTGCCTTCCAGATTTATTTATAATTTATAATTCACACTACTTACCATAAACTCAGCCAATGATATTATTTCCTCCTCTGAGCATTTGTGTTTCCAAGGCATACTTGGAATGACGACGAAAGCAATGTAATTGTAAATATTGACTGAAGACGTTGGGATGAAACGAAGCTGAATTGCTGAGTAAAAACATAGAGTGCTCCTTGGCAAAAAAACAAAACAGAAACATTGAAATAAAAAGGGGGGATAAGACAGAAATACTGAAGAAAAGAAAGGAAAGAATGTTAAGAGTCATGGTTATGTGAAGAATGTAGATACCGTTTAAAGAAAATTTAAAAAAAAGACCCAAATTGCTTCAGTTACGGGAATCCTGCTGACAACCCCCCCTGTATACGACCGACTGCTGACCAGCTAATTTGAGAATCCCAACCACAGCAGAGAGGAAAAGTCTCTGTGTGTGTATCTGAGGACCAACTATGTTTGCATGACTCTGAGTACTTGGCAGCGATGGAAGGATAAATTTCTCCCCTCATCTTCTTTTTTGGACAGTGTAGCTGATCTGTGTGTGTGTGTGTGTGTGTGTGTGTGTGTGTGTGTGTGTGTGTGTGTAAAGAGGGGATCAAAAAAACAAAGAAAGCTATTCCTTGGATGTGATCCCGTCTAAAAATAAGTGAACAGGTCAAAGATATTTAAGAGTTATCAAAGGTAGACAAGAGGTGCTGTCCATTCGTCTTAATCTCCACGTGTGAACGTAGGAAGGTAAAACGGTGTAGCGAGCCAATTCAGACCCTGGATTTACTGGAACTGAGGCCACCTAAAAAGTCAGAGGAGACCCACACAAACACACACACAGCCTCTTTGTGCCCTGATCTCAAATGAAACACGGCTGTCTAGTAATCCTGTTATCATAAGCTGCGGTCGCTTTATCTGTATCACTTACACTGTATTACAGTTTGCACACAAGAAGAACTAAAGGAATTACAGAGAAAGACAAGAAGAAGTAGAAAGAAGATAATGGTAGTGAAGAAGACAGCCTAAGGTAAAAAGATTTTTTTAAGTAAGAAGAAAAGCTTTCCAAGCGGTTTTCCTTTCCTTAAAATCTAATTTTGAGCCCAGTGCTCTTTCTTCTGATGTGAAGTTTTGCAGCTCTCATCATTTTCTTGCAGTGGGTCTAAAACATTTTGCAGTCATTCTTCCCCCGGCCTGTACACGGACGTAAAGACAGAATTTTAAGTCTGGTTAAAATAACTAAAGATATCGGTGGAGATTTGTGCACAACGCTGAACTTTCAGTCTTTGATTCAATCTTGATAAATTCCTTTTTTTGCATTGAATTTTTTTTTTTAAGAAAAAGCTGTTCAACTGTGTGAGTCAACTCTTTGTCAGAGAGAATAGAAAGCACGGCAGCTATTAGCCTATCGATATGTCCCATCCCTGTATGACCACAGTCTTCTGATGACTGCTTCCAGCAGGCTAACACACCATCTCAGATCATTTCAAACTGGCTTCTTAAACATGACAATGAGTTCACTGTACTCAAATGGCCTCCACAGTCTCCAGATTTCAATGTGGTGGAGCAGGAGATTCACATCAGCTGTGTGAGGCGACCATGTCAGTATGGACCAAAATCTCTGAGCAGTGTTTCCAGGATCTTATTGAATGTGTGTCATGAATTATCAAAGCCTCTCTGAGGCAAACGAGAGTGCAACCCAATACCAGCAAGTTCTATCTAATTAAGTGTTCTCTGAGCGTTGGTATTAAATCTGAATACAAACTTAATTTCAATTGAGGAAAGTACAGACACAAAGTGATTCCTTTTCACAATTTCTTATTTTAACTTGAGGTGTTCCTGGGCCGTGTACTATGAAGTCGGGATTGTATGCAGGTGGCTGGTATTCTCCTCTGTGAACGACTGTCATTGAACAGAGGTTAGCAGTCTTCAGATCCCCTCTCAGGTGCTTCAACACCCACCCACACCTTGCCTTAGGTGACCTCAGTAGCGCACATGATGGGTTTAGGCAAGGTCCCACAGTGGTTTCGTTACAATCTTAACCCAGATGATGACTTTTTTCACACCTTGGCTCATTTTATGACTCGATTTTATATGATTTTATATTGAGCACATGATCAGTGGTACAGTAGGGAACACAACACCTACTAGGGGTTGAACACCTGTGACTCTCCAGCTTTAGTTTTTATAACTGAAGAAACATATTGGAAGAGGGATAAAATGTCTTTGCAAACTCAAATAAGTCATTTTCTTTGTCACGCTATTAAAACTAGTCTTACAAATCTGGTTATCAACTCGTAAAGTTAACCCACGGTTTGCACGGGACAGTGAAAGTGGCGGTTCTAGCAGCATCTGACTAATTATAGCTATTGATAAGTATACTGGCAGCAGAGTGGTCCAACAGCGGAAGATAAAACTACACTGTGGGAAAATTATAAAAAGGTTAAACACATGAAATGGTCTGAAAACAACACAGCTGCTGCAGATAAATCAGCAGAGTGTATATGTGTGAGGGGGGGGGAGCACTGTAAGGTAGTTAAAAGCACAGAATAAGTGTGTGTGGGCTTTAAGAGTAAGACTGGAAAAGAGCTGCTGTATTAATTTGGTTTATCTGAAGCCAGGAAAGAAAGCTGGCAAAAATGCAGACTGCATAAGTTAACAGACGTCTCAATAACACAACTCTGTCATTAAAACGCCCGAGAATCTGATGGATTATAATCATTAAATTAGTGTTTAAAAGACATCTTTCTGTCGGGGTGTTTTTAAGCTTTTCGAAGTTCACTTCTTGTTTGCTCCTTAAGTCTTCTTAGTTTTTCTTGTTGTTTAGGCTTTGATCTCCATTTATTCTTGAGCATTTCAAACCTTTAGTTCTTCTTTTTTAAATACAGTCTTGGTTAGAGTTTAATTTGTTCCCTCACCCTTGCCTCTGTCTGACCTTTTTAGTGTTATTCTTTCTTTCTTTCTTTCTTTCTTTCTTTCTTTTTTTTGTTACTTTGTATGTTGGACTCAGTTTTGTGCCTCTGTTTTGGATTTATTTTTTGGGACTTTTATCAGCCTAAAGTAAACGGCTTGCTCTTTGTTCCCTGGCCTTCTGCCTTGGCGTCTTGCACTTGGGTCCTCACTCTGCAAACTCAACATTATGACACTTTCAGCTGTAGCCTCAGCTGGTTTGAGAGTAAAGAATATAAAAATATAAAAACAAGGTTAGGCTAGGTAAACATGGGTGATCTGATGTAGGATCACACATTAATGGGTATAGAACGGTAAATTACTGTAAAATCCTTTTTGCAGCCAAAAGGAAAAAGTTGATTTATCAGGGAAAGACAAAGACAGTAGAAAAACTTTAGACCCTCCTGTCAATGCACAGAGGAATAATAAATCTTCAAGGCAATTTCTGAATAACTGATGGTCGGTATGTGATGACTTTATACCTCTTGATCTCTAATCAAAAATCTAAACCGCTCCAGAGCAGTACAGTATAAGTTACCATAGCAAGATAGTGTTGAAATCACCTGGATCAGATGGTACAGACCACTTCTTCTTTTACTTGCTTGCTTTAGGGGTTGCTACAATGGATCATCTCCATCCATGAATCTCCTCTGAGATCTTCCTCTTTTCCTCCTGCCTGGCAGCTCCATCTTCAACATCCTTTGCACACCCAAACCATTTTAGCTTTGCCTCTCTAACTTTGTCACCGAACTGATTTCCTCATTCAGTACCCCCTATTCCTCTCAGAGCATCCCATCACTTGCTTTATTTAGAGCCACAAAGACACGGTGAAGCTCCTTCTGACCTTCTCTATACGTACGTCTCCATCAACACTGTCAAAGCAAACATCACATCTTTAGTGCTCTTTCTCAGCATGAAGCCATACTGCCACTCGCTGATCACCTTTTTTTCTCAGCATAACTTCAATAACTCTTTCATAACACTTGTTACAGCCCTCTGATTAAACATGACTGAGTATTTAATATGCGATTTGATCCTAGAGAAGTTCTTTTGCTTCATTTATCTCTGTGACAGAGAGGGCCTGCAGGTAAGCTCACGTTTATAACAGGCTTTCCACCTGTTTTCTTCACTATGTGACCCAAGTTTTACTCAGGAGCTCACCCTGAATAGTTAAATCACATCATGTTCTCTAGCAGAGAAACAAGCAAAAGCTAGAACCGCACAGCTAAAGCTTTAGAGCCAACTTAATGGTTTTGGTTTTTAAGATGTTTACAGAGACGATCCTCTCTGTAAGAAGTAAATTATTACCTTGTTAGGCTTAAGATTTACATGAGTTTTATGTAGCCTTAGAATATGATATATGGGTTTCTTTATTTTCTCTCCATCCTCCACCCATCCATTCAGACATCGTCCTTCACTGTTCCAGTAATGTGTAACTATATATACTAGTCTTCATTCTTCGTGTGTGTGTGTGTGTCTGTGGGCTTCTGTTCCTGGAAGAAACTCTGTCACCCCGGGTCATTATATTTTAACGACCACACACAGAAAACTCCTTCAGTAGCAATGTTATAACTCAAGGTGATGGGATAGCCTGTGATCTTTAAGATTATTCCTCATAATTTGTGTTGCAAAGGCCTGATGTAAGGCCCGATACATCAGCTTAGTGTGCATTTTTTTTCATATATTTAAGTCAGTCATCTAAACTTTGATCTGTAAAGTCAAATTTCCAATATTTTTTGCAGCAAGAGTGAAATTAAAAATGTTTTGTCAGATAATCCTGCCCTTAAGCCATAACTTTTGTTAGATGAAGGATGATATTTTTGAGCATGGCTCCAAATCTAAGGTCCTACATCACACACTGAATGATAAAACTGACTGGCTTTCAATTTGCTCCAAGTTCTAGCAAATGGGAAAATTAGAAAATAGAGTAAATCTTCCTAACATTGGATGTAATGACCACAACTGCTCATAGAAATGAAAAAGCCTATTGCCATTCATTAACCATTGCTATCAATGTGTGATGCTTTTAGCATACAGTGGCAGCAGGATCCCAAACTGTTGGAAAATACCCTTTTTTTTCATTGGAAATCTACCACATCAGATAAAATACCGAGCTCACGCACAGACACTTGAAAACAAATAAAAGGACGATGCTACCAAAATGTATTTCACTGCCTCCTGATTCAAATATCCATCACTTGGATAGCTAACAACTTGGCTTTTAAACTTAAAATAGCAGTTTCAGTATATCTGGTTATGCACAGTGCACTCCAGATTTCTTTTGGGGTTTTTTTTTTTTTTTGGCATATTTGTCAAACTTACATGATTTAGATCACATTTCTATTATTAAAAAATATTTTTTTTAATATTAGACAAATAAATAAGTAAATGCAAAATAAATTTTTAAAGGTCTGTGAAGGTTCTTATTCATCCAGGTCATTGTAGTCTAAGGATCTTGGAAAGAAAAGCGCCTAGACTTCTGTTTCTTTGGACACGTTTCTTTCCACGCTCCTTAGACCATATTTTAAAGGATACTTTCCTTTATTTGGGGGATAAGCGTTCCAAATATACCTGGTCCACAACTGTTGAGTCAAGAAATCCTTTAAATAGAAGCTGTTTGACAAAGTGAAGCAGGCTAAAAGATCTCAAAAAGCAAGACGTCATGCCACGATCTAAAGGAACAGCTGAGAAAGAAAGTCATTGACATCTATCACTCTGGAAAGGCTCTAGGATTCCAGTGAACCACAGTGAGAGCCATTATCCACAAATTAAGAAAACTTGATACAGTGGTGAACCTCTGTAAGAGTGGTCGGCAGACCTAAATTATTCCCAGAGCAAATCAACGGCTCATCCATGAGGTCACAAAAGAGCCCAGAACAACATCCAGATGACTGCAGGCCTCACTTGTCTGTGTTAAGGTCAGAGTTCATGATTCAACAAAAAGAAAGAAAAAATGGCATCCATCTATGCTATTATCCTTTCGCTCCTAACAGGACCAACACTACAGTGTTTAACTGGAACTACTGGCTTGTGTTGATGTGCATTTTATGTTAAATACAAGTTGTAACTAACTTTCATATTCACTAAGTTAAACAAATACTAGAAGCTGGTCCAGTTGCCTGAAGCTGAGTAGCAGGTTTCCACAGGTCAAAGGTTTGTGGGATTGGTTGTAATCTTTGTGGTGGGGATTTCATCTCAGTTAAAGTCTCTGGATATTTTATAACTGGATACAGGAGGCTACCAGATCTACCAGGACAAGGGAGTTTGGTAAGGATTAGACATGATTTAAAAACCTAGCCAAACCTCTAATCAAGACTTCCCTCTGATCTCTTGGACAAATCTGGTGTAAATAATCCAGTAATCCTTTTGTGTGTCCCCAGCCTGACTTCTGTTCATCTTCTATATTCATCTCATCTGTTTGTGATTTTACTTTAAGCAAACAACAGACACTTGCCTTCAAATGCTCTGTTCTTTAGGAGCACTAATTTGAAAAGTGCACGTGTGCAGACACACAAGTTTGCAATCACCTTATAGCTCCACTCCTCCAAGGGTCTTGTTTTGAGAAATGCCGTTCATTCGTTTGAGTGGAGAACTCTTCAAATATGGAGACAGTTTAATAAACCCAAGTGCCCTGTGAACCACATCAGAAAAATTATTGAGGCTTTTTATGTAATTTCTAGAATAGCTAGTTGGCATTCTTAACATCCTGGAAAAATTTGCTGATCACTCATTTGAGGCATGCTGAGGGTGAGTAGGGTTGCATTGGTGTCATGGGAATTCAGCTGCCCATTGTGAAATCTGACTAGTAAAGGCCAAAGCCCACAGGAGCCTGATTTCTTCTCATTAGGTATGTTCCTTCTTTTCTGATTTCCAGTCTCAGTCCTCATTCTTGAGTCCTGTTTTGTACACTGCTGCATAGAAGAAGCTGGCAACAAACTGGGACACAGACTGTGCCTTCACTTTGCTGAGTTTCCTTATTGTTTTGTCCTGTTTGCCCTTGCTTCTGTTTTAATTGTGTGACATTTTAGTAACTCAGTCTCTCATCGACCCTATGCTGAATACAATTGACCGAACTAGAAGCAAGTCTTGACACTCAGTAGCCTATTTTGCAATGATGTAAGCACATAGTTTGCATAGACAAGACCAAGACCCTACAACATTAAGTCTGACTTTCTCAATGCTAAAAAGCATTGTTCCTCCACAGGTCGTACTTTTACTTGACATGTGGAACTTGCACTTCAGTAGCTCATCTCAAAGTCAAGTTTTACTCAGGATTCATCCACTTCACATTGCTAATGGTCATTTTACCTCAGCGTCACAAGTCGTTGAATTTCACTGACAGTCCATGGTTACATCATCGCTAATCTTGTCCCATGCAGAGACCCCTTAAATGTTTATTAAGATTGAGTTTACAAGATGGCAATGAGATCTGCTATGCTAAAAAGAAATGTAGTCGTCGAGCCAAAGCTGCAGGTCAATTGAAGTTCACCGGTTGAGAGGCAGCCAAAGGATATCCCAAAACCACAGGTATGACTGTGTATATATATTTGTTCATGTGCGACTGCCACTTTAACTGTGCAAGGTATGATCACTGGGATGCATTCAAGGTCCCCTAGGAATGTACTGCACTACTCCGTGTGGGACATTTGTTAAAGTTCAGATAGTTAGGTTGACATCATGATTACAGACTGGAAAACACAGAGGCTACTGGGTGAACACACACACACGACCACGCACAAACACACTACCCTCGTTGTCCTCATTCAGTAGAATGAAGCTTTCTTGAACAGACATCCTTCTTCTTTTTCTAACTGATGCACGGGTATGCAGGCAAACACACACGCACACATGCAAACTGGGCGCTGAGTGATAAATTTGTGGTCGTCTATGAATAGCGAGCCGAATAGCAGAGCTGACCAAAAGCATGCAGCATCCTTGGCCGGTGTGTAAATCGGTGTGTGCGTGTTTTCCTTGAGCTCAGTGATACAGATCTTGGCCAAAAGTCACCTCAATGAAATGGAGACATCCAGCCACGTGTGTGTGGGTTAAAGTGGGAACAGAAAAGTGGAAATTTGCAGGTTTATCTGCATCTGTGTCTGGATACTGAGTGTCTGTGCAGCAACAGTAGCCAGGTGCAGGTCTTGAGGAGTTCATGAACAAAGACCTCATCATCATTATAATCATGATGTTTGTCAGCGTGTCTCCATGGGCGTGTATGTACTTATGCTGTCATGGGATTAGCGCACGTGCGTGTTTGTGTGTGTGTGTGTTTGTATGTTTTGATACAGCTGTTGGCCAAAAGTCACTGGTTTACCTCTGCCCCAGCTCCTGGGAGATAGTCAGCTTTGTGTGTGTGTGTAGTATACTGTCAGTAAGTAATGCCCTAATGTCCGAGTGTGCACGGTTACTGTAGAAAGACAGTGTATATAGGACACTGACAAGTGTAACGTGTGTGAGTCCTGGAAAGGTTAGGAGACGGTGTGTGTTCGTGTGTGACAAAGAAGGATGTGGAAAAAGGCAGACAGTGTCACGGTCCTGGGTCTCCTGACCCAGCGTTTTTAGTTCTTTGTGATTTTTGTACTATTGTACTTGTGTGTGTGTGATTTATTCTATGGCTTCTAGTTTTGATCCCTTGCCCTTCAGGTCTCTCTGTGTCCCCTCTGTTCTGTGTAATTGTGTGTCTTTGCATCTTTGAGTTTCTTGTTTTCTGTCACTCTGCATTGTGCATTATGTTCTCATGGTTGGTCTTTTGTTACTCCCTCTAGTCTAGTCTCTTGTGTTCCAAGCTGAGTATTTCCCTCTGTGTATTTTGGTTCTTAAACCTCTGCCTTATGGTTTATGTCTCTGTGTTTCTTAGTTGCTGTCTCCACTGTGTCAAGTTTGCGTCTCTGTGTTATACTTCCTGTTTTACTTTGATGGTCCGTGTCTTATGTGACTGCATCCTGCTTTGCTTGTCTCGTCAGTCCTGATTTCTCCCAGCTGTGCCCTCCTTCTGTGTCTCATTCCCCTCGTTACTTCCCAGTGTATTTAAACCCTGTGTTTCTCTGAGTCAGTGTCACGTTGTCCCTCACGCTGTGTGTGAGTCTCCCCGTGTCTTCTGGTATGTGTTATAATTAGCTTTTCCCAGTTTAGTTTTGTATTGCTTGTGTTCTATTTTCCAGCAATAAAGCTGTGCTTTTGAGTTCAAGTTCTGTCCCCGTGAGTTTGCATTTGGGTCCAATCCCTGCCTGCCACACAGCCGAAACATGACAGACAGAGTAATGGAAAATTAACCTTGAGAAAGTGTGTGTTAGAAGATGAGTCACAGAGGTTGTATAAAATACTGTAACTGATTGCATTTTATTTGCTGTACGCGAGCATGCACTGTATAAATTGTAATACCATGGCCGGGGTAGAATTGAGCCTGAACACATTCCCTATCCTTCAGGGGGTGTTTAATCTCTATGCACCCATTTTCTTTTAAAGTTTTTGGTCTTAATAATTCAAACAATGATTAAAATAAAATGTTTTTATTAAGTTAAGTAACTTCCTGGTATAAGATGTTGAGTAAAACCTGTGTGTAGATATGTATAATCTTTATTAATACCACATTTCCCAGGGTTTCCTTCCCTAAAAATCATCTTGTCCCTTTTTGTCTAACAGTGCAGTGGCTGGGTGGATGGGAGGGTGGAGAAAGAAATGGCTCAGAAAGTGACACAGATTTCTCATTTTTTTGTCATGATATTCTGCTCAAGCAACATAAATACATATATTTTATTACTTGTTATTTAGCTGAATATAAGCCTAGTTCAGATGTGCTAAGCACTTTTATGATCCAGCAGTGGTAGCACGCTGGCAGTCCGTGAATGGCCCTCTACCTGCACAGAGCATTTGTTGTTGATGGAGGTAGTGTACAAAGTGTGCATTACAAGTTGAGTGTGGGCCACTCTTTCTTGTGCTGTTGTTGATTCGTCAGCCAGCCTCGGAGAAAAGCTGAAGTGAAAACAATAAAAAGTCTCGACTGCAGCCCCTGTCTGTGCTTAACATACTTTCATCTTAGAAATAGTAAATTAGCATGGCTTATCACATCAGTTATTACATCATGGTTAGTTACTTTAAATAAAATCCTGTCAGCAGACACACGGCAGCTGTTTGTCGGACTGCCAACCTATAACATTCCCAAGGAATATTATATCCACTGTTATCCTGAATCCCTGACACTCCCATCTTTTTACATTTTAGGGACATCTCAAGTAGTAACGCGTTACATGTAACGCGTTACTGTAATCTGATTACTTTTTTCAGGTAACGAGTAAAGTAAGGGATTACTATTGCAAAAACGGTAATTAGATTACCGTTACTTTCCTGTAGGAACGCTGCGTTACTGCGTTACTAAAACCGTGATTTTTTTTTGCGAGAATGTCTCATGACAATGATGTAAGCGAGTCCGACGTTCGTGACAACAGCTGTGTGCAGATCAACAATGGATAATATATCGAGTGCGGGAGAGAGTATGAGCGTGCAGCGTTTAAAGCGTGGAAGTACTGACCTTAGTTTGAGTTTGATTCCATAAAAAGTGACAAAAACATTAGTGTCCGTTGTGCGTGGGAAGAAAACTTCTTTTTACAGCAAAAAAAAAACCCCTAAACTTCCGAGCAAGCACCGAGTGCGCTACGACGTAATGGGAAACTCACGGATTCTTCAACTGACCGGTGCGGCACACCTGCACCAGGGCACACCTCCGCCTAACCTGTTCCTGCTTTACAGGTGAAAATAGAGCAAAAGGACCGCTAGTCTTTGATGTTATTTATTTTCTGCTGTGTTTTACTTGCATCTATTTGAAAGACTGAGTGTAAACACACAAAAATAAAATAAAATTTATGTGCTGGAATGTGCAGAAAATAAGTTTAAATGTTAAACAAATTTCTTCCAGTCAGAGAATGTTGCATATAATTAAATTTTTGCTTGATGCAAAAGAGACCTTTCCATTTGATTACATTTTGTATGATGGATTATGCAGATAAAGTAGAATTGGGCTGAAAGATCTATCGCTTTATCACCTATACAGGTTGTAAATCGTGTTTTTAAAAAGTAACTAAGTAACTAAGTAATTAATTACTTTTGAAAATAAGTAATCAGTAAAGTAACTGGATTACTTTTTTGGGGAAGTAATTGGTAATTAATTACTGATTACTTTTTTCAAGTAACTTGACCAACACTGGTCACTGGGGTATCTAGGACAGAGTGGTGAATGCTGTGAGTTCTTGGAAAACTCTGGCTTCCTCATGCTGTCCAAAGACTGTGGCTGTAGGTGTGAATGTGTTGGACTGGTGATCTGTGCAGTACATGGTGGTATGATGGTATAGATAGGCTGAAATAGCTAAGTATTTTAGTAAAGGGATGCATGGGTAAAGCTGTCGTTGTATAAGTAAAGGAGCAAGCACGCTGACCAGCTAGCAACAATTTTCAGCTACTGGAAAGCTCAAGTTTATAAAACTAGTGTTCTATTTTGAGGCTGTGCAGCTACGTCCTTCGGGCACTTTGGGACAAGCTCAAAGGAGTGAAAGAAAACTGAAACATAATGCATTTCTCCATGTGGAGGTGTTTGTCAGATGAAAGCTACCTCCTGTGAGCTGGCTTAGTAGACTGTGCTTTGCTCACTAAGGCATCTATGCAGAAAAAATATTGATATTACCCACACTGCACTGGAAATGACAGGCAGCTGAGTCCCTTCAACTTAGCATCACGCTAGCTCCCGTCGTTGGCTAGCGTCTGGTAACCTTTGGCTTGCCTCTTCAGTCAGCTGGTTTATCCAGTTGGCTGAGAGGAGAAACCAAAAGAAATGTCTTCATTTTCTGTCTAATAGCTGTCTCTCTGCCTGCCAACTTCAGCTTCATCTAAACATCGTCCAGATTCCCACTGTTTGTTCCTCATCTTGGCTGTTATTCCAACCCTAATGAATCCTATCATGTGTTAAGCTTTCGGTTAAGTCTTACGAAAATTATTTTAAGCACGCATTCATCCCAGTGCAATTGCACTGCTTCTAAACCCTGTATGACTGTATCTGGGTGTTATTTCAGCTTGTAGCAGCCTGACTCGAGCTGACCTTGGATGTAATGATGTATCTTGACAAATGGGGCCTGGTCAGCTTCCGACCCCCAAACTAACGGAGTCATTTAGAGATACGGTTTCACATAGATTCTGGCATGGCTGTACTGGGATAAATCTGCATCTGCATTGGATAGAAAGCAGACTATTTCACTGTGGTCCTCCATCACAATCTATTTTGGTGAGGAAGAGCTGAAATCAGAGCAATTTTACAAATGAACACTAAACAGGCAGTTAATGATAGCATGGAATACAGGCCCTGGCTTATTGGTTGATTGAATTGTTTAATTGGCTCAACTGCTCTCAGAAGCACTACCTTAAGATTAGCACTCTTTGAGTGAAACTCTGTCGATACCATTTCCATTTCTGCAGCTGCTATTAAAACTTTAAAACACAAGTGAAGTTTTTGGAACAGTATTTTTTCATGGACAGATTTATCCAGAAGTCCATGTCGGTTACAGTGTATTATTGAGCAGCAGAACTTCTTTAATCTATGAGAATGTAATTGCACATTGGCATGGTGTAACTAGAGGATGAAAAAGTGCTACCTTGAGTCTCTAATAGCTGAACCATAGAGAGTAAAGGAGGCACAGCGCAATAAAGCAGAACAGAGCAAGCACGCATTGACCCTCCAATGTCCTCTTTTAGGCAGATGGACAAGTCATTAGAGCAAGTTTTTCATTTCTGTCTATTAGCCTGCCAGTAGTTTCCTTTCAACTGTGGCCAGTGGTATAAACTTTCAAAGGTACAAAAATATTGGTATGTTAAATTTATATTTGTCAATAAGAAAAATAATAACCCACGTCACAGTAAGTCCACAAGGTGAAAGATTATCGTGATGGCATAAATTTGGGTTTCTGTGGCATATGCTGCTCTAACCCTTCCTTGCCCTCTGTCTCACATGGACTAATCATCAGGGACATGGAGACATCTTCATATCTGTGTTTTATAGCCCGTGTCCTAGCCTGCCAATAGTTTCATCTCAACTAAAGCCAGCTTCCCACTGTGTCTTCTGGACGTTCCCCAGCAGCATGGTTTCCACCCCAGGGCCAAACCAGTCCTAACCAGGGCTTAGCTACTCACCATTTATCCCAAGTTACTCCCCTCAAAACAACATTTCTGGGATTCTCTTTGCCTCTGTTTGCCAAGATGTACATTTTGCCAGTTTGGCTTCAGCTTTAAACGACTGATAGTACAGAGTATGCTACATGATCTGCATTCTGCCATTTCAGCGCTTTGAATGTTTGGCAATGACAAGCATTTTGTCAGATTTCCCAATTCCCACTGTAATTTTCCAATAATGTTAGATCCATGTTGTATTTATTAGGTATGTGAGCAAATACATAAGGGGCATTGTAGAAACTTCTCTTCCACCCTTGAATTTGAAAATGATTCATGCATAAAATACTAAAAGTACAGAACCTAGCCCTCAAAATGCCATTTTCCTCTTGTCTCAACTTCTTTATGACCAAATTAGATGTCAGATAAACTGTTATAAATCCTTTTTTTTCACTGATACCACTCTTATAATTGTTAAATCATTTTTTTTATATCAACATATTTTAAAGAACAGCAATTATGCACTGCAACTGATTTTACAACCGAAATCTATTTCACTTGCACATTTAGTCAAGAAAAGGAAGACACAGCTACAGTCTGCAGTCCTCAGATGTTTTAAATCAGCCCCAGTCTAAGGTGGCTCTAAGAGTTCAAGCGTACTGCGACTCAATAAAACACCAGCAAATTTAAAAATGTTGCAAAAGCACACAAAGCACAATGGAAGTCACCTATTCCTCTGGGAAGAGATTTAGACTAAACAAGTCAAAAACCAACAGATTAGAAAACAGGTTCTTGTGAATGGCAGCCAACCCCCCCCCCCACCCCCCTCTCCAACTTAGCGATTGTGTTTGATAGCTCGAAAAGGTTTAACAAATTCTGGAAAAAAAAAAACTTGTAGGGCGGATCACCGAGGTCTTCAAAGTCAACTAAATGATTTATTGGTTTAACATTGACAAAACATCTTTTAACAGTGTGATTCTTACAGGTGTGGTTTGTATTGTCAGCATATAGAAAGCATGAGATAAAGATTTAAAATATCATGTCATATTTGACCTCTGACCTCTCCTTCAAGCTCAGTAAATTGATCTGGAGATCAAAGTGATAATAATGCTATATAGAGATATTTAGAGCTATATGGTAAATGGTAAATGGCCTGCATTTGTATAGCGCTTTTCTAGTCCTTAAGGACCCCAAAGCGCTTTACACTACATTCAGTCATTCACCCATTCACACACACATTCACACACTGGCGATAGCAAGCTACATTGTAGCCACAGCTGCCCTGGGGCGCACTGACAGAGGCGAGGCTGCCGGACACAGGCGCCACCGGGCCCTCCGACCACCACCAGTAGGCAAACATGGGATTTTTATGGTCACTGTTTGTATTGACAACATATAGGCATAAAAAGAATGATATACGGGGATTTTAAATATCACATTATACTTTGCATTCAAATATCGTGTCACCTTTGACCTCTGACCTCCCTTTTACAGTTCACATTTCATTCAGGCTAAAATGAAAATGTGTCGTTCAAACCTTTTAAAGAACATTTAGAAAGAACATAGAAAACATAGAAAATAAAACCGAGTTTATACAAAATAGAATACAAATCCCTTAAAAGTAAATACTGCAGAGAGAGTGCGCTGCCTTGGCGGATGTTTGCGCTCTCAGAGTGCTTCGTGTTCTGTATATACTATCTCACTGTGTTTAGTCTTTCGCCATCAAACATAGAGCTGCTTAATGGTTTTTCATTTTTTGTGAGCAATGACAATAAAAATGTCTTCTTTTCTAATTTACACTGACATGAATCCTTATTTGAGGACAGCCTTTGAAATATCACAAATCTGTGTATCTAATTATTTTTTGTAGTATTTCTCTTGTAGACTGAACAGCTTCTGCACTGAATGCAAATCTGTAATGTACAGATACAAAACTCTACCATATGAAACCGTGTCAACACAACATTTCCTCTGTGGTTGAAAACAGTGAAAAAGTACAACCGTTCTTTCCATACACTGCCAATCTGTTGGAAAACAAAACTCTCTTGCCAGCAGCGTACTTTTGTTTTTTTGCCGCGAAAACCTGAAGCCCACATGCTAAAAAAATGGGCCTTGTTCCAAAGAAAAGTTTATTTTGATGCCATACTCATGTAAAAATGTCACCACAAACCCAGTGAAGCTGAAAAAAGCTCCACAGAAATTTCAGTTCTGAATAAAATAGACATACCTCGAAAGTTTCCGTAGAACAGTGGAAAAGGCCTGGACTTCTCATTGTCCCCCCGTGCCCCTCCCTGATCACCCTTGGTGGAGGCTGTGACCGCCGGGGATTAGCGGCTACCCCTTCTAAATGGGCTTCACAGTCAGAAACACTCCCTAGTCTGGGCCACACTCTGGCTAGACCATTCTGTCCACACTGCCTCCACCTCTTTTTGTTCTCCATGTATTTATCTGTACTTGAATTATATTAAGTATAATAACATTCAAACGACATAATTCAGTGTCTTCAGTATGTCTTTGTGTTTGGTATGAATAGCATTTTGCTGTGGTTGATGCTTCAGAATCTGATGGGCCTGCTGTATATTACTTCCAATCAGTTTGGCTTTAGTTCAGTCATTTTGCAATCTGCCCACAACCTCTGAACTTCAGGTCCTCATCATGACTTGACCGCTTTAAAATATGCAGGAACCGTGAGATGGTATGTTACACTAAAATCTAAAATGTGGCGGCATCATGGTCACTTCCTGATTTGGATTGTTCTCCTTGCTCGCTGGATGACACTGCTGTTGGACTGTGACACCATCACAACCAATCAGTGACTGGAACAATATCAGACAGTCAATCAATTACTGAAACTTATAGGCTCTTGTGATTGGGGCCCGACCAATCACATATTTGGCAAATGTGTCCCGTCTGTATCGCTATCTTGTATACTTCTCCCTTTCCCATTTATAATCAGTCTTCTTTGTTGTTGACATCTCTTTTTCATTCCATACTTTCATCAGCATCCTCACTGTGTTTATCTTTCTTTTGCTGGAAACAAAAAGAAATACCTGTGAAGAGAGAGAGATAGAAGAGGAGATATGAGGACAAATACTGGTCTAGCCTTTGGCTGACCTCCTGAGATTCCAGCACAGAAGTTTAAAGACACCATGGGATTATTATAGCACCCTCTTCCTCTGCACTGATGTCACTGGAAAGGAACACTCTCCCTCCTCTTTAAACATTTCAGTCCTGCACACAAACATACAGAGCTGTACACCTACACTTATCCTCTAAACACTAACTGCATGGCCCCTGTTAGTGTCTCTTCATCTGTCTTGACTCGAGAGCACCTACGGGCCAGGTTGAGGTCACTTGGGCCAGCAGCTTTTTCTGCCAGAAAGAAGTTTAGATATTCCCAAGTGAACTGCTGCACAGGGCTGGTGCATTAGCTTCTTCAAAGAACTGCTGACAACCAAAATTGAGGCAAAATTGCGTTTTGGGTCATTCTCTTTTCACGAAGAATGGTGTAACAATATTTTGTATTGTATAATTTCCATAAACTTGCAATTTTCAGTGTGTACGTTCTCATTGTGCCTGCATAAGTATTCCAACTTCATTCCACAATTCAAAGGCAAGCATAGTATAAACAAACTATGCTTGCACTTTTATCTGCATCTCAGCGCTTTCTAACATTCACACGCTGATGTGACTCCAACAGTCTTCCCTCTCAACCACCTGAGCAACATGATTGAATGATGTTTCCATAGGTATGAATGTAAGTGTGCATGGCTGTCTGTTTCTCTGGTTTAGCCTTGTGATGAATTGGTGATCTGTCCAGGGTGTACCCCACCCTTGACCCCATGATAGTTGGGGAATAGGCTAAAGCCTACTCCATGTATTGGATAATTGGCTAAGTGGATGGATGGACGGCTGAATGGATGGATGGATGGATGGATGAATGACTTGGAGTAAACAGAAAATAGTAATTTGGGTGACCACAGCATTGCATAAACTCTGTACATTTTCAGAGAGTGTTTTTTTTTTTTTAAGATACATTGCAGATAGACTTTGCACCAGTTCTTCTATGGATTAAGCTTTTCTGTCTTGTGTTTCATGAAGGTGTACCATCAGCTAGGGGACTCTGTCAACAGTCATATTAGTGTCTGAAACTATGTGGGCTTTTGAACCAATATTTTAGAGTGTTTCTAATAAAGTCTTTGCTGGGAACCCAACATGATGGATTTCTAGCTTTCAGCTAAGTAATCTAAGACTGACTTTTATTTGGCACTATTCAACTTCATGTTTATGTTTGTTTTAACTTGGTGTTAATTTATCTTTAGCCACAAGGACAACCTTGTTAGGATTAGGAAAAGATTGTTCTTTGGTTTTTAAAAGGAAGCGTTTGCAATGTTAAACACATGTTAGAAAACAACACTTTCTAGGCTTCCCTGTAGGTGTACCTTAACTCTAAAATGAAACTATGTGCAACTTGTACAAACGACCTACTGTTGAGTCTTTTTGGGGGAGAAGGGCAGTCCACTCTAAATGATAGTTCTTGTTTAGGGTCAAGCGCGCCTTATGAATGCTGATTGCTCAATCAGGAAACATATAAACCTTTTGTGCACATTGCATGACATGATGAGATGCCATATGACATGACAGCATCCTCTTTTAGTATGTTTGTCTTTCCATTTACCTTTCAGCCATCAGACTAATCCTTGTTCACTTTGTTATAGTTTGACACTGGTGCAGGAATCCTTCCGGTCTAGAGCCACCCCTATGACCAAAGCAGGATGAATGACAATATTACATACTAAAATGACTGTGCGGAAGGGCAGCCAAAAGTCAGATGTCTTAGTTTACTTTGTGTTTATACAGTGACGTGTCATTGTGCCTCACAGCAAGCCCAAAGCAGACCTGTAATCTGCAGCGTGTCACACACACATGCTGAAAAACACGTAGGCTGAGCGGTGAATGACTACAGCGAACGCAGTGCCAGCAAAAGGTCACTGAAAACACACACACACACAGACAAACATGGGATTTTACCCTGGATTCACACCATTCCCATCCCATAATAGACATGACACTATAACATTTGTGCTGCCATGGTAACAAGGCAAACCTGAGGTCAGTTAGCAGGATGTTTAGCTGGGGTTTCATTGACCACACAATTGCACACTATTGTGTGTGTGTGTGTGTGTGTGTGTGTGTGTGTGTGTGTGTGTGTGTGTGTGTGTGTGTGTGTGTGTGCGCACATGCATTCAAAAGCTCAAAATGAAATCAGGTGTAGTGGACTGAATGACTGAACTAAAGTTTACATGTTCATGTTTGTGTCTGTAGGAGTCATGGCTTGTTCATTTCACTGGTAAAATACACACCAAGACAAAGAAATAACAAACACTTCCAGGGAGCACAGTGATGCGGAACAGGAAAAAAGTCTGCACAACAGGTTTTAAACATCTTTCAGGAAACTTGTGTTAATTCGGAAATACAAAACAGAGAAGGGTTAGGGATAGCGCTTCTTTGAAGTCCAGGTTAGCCTAAACATTTCAGTTGGTTTGGTCCGCATCAACATTCAAGTTTCCTGAAATGACTCATTTGCGCCATCTATTAGAAATGTGACATATCAAAGTCACATTTCCATCAGTGAGTCACTGTGGCACATAAAAGTCATCATTGGAAGACCATCGTGTTCTGAAGCCACACTCAAGGACTCCATCTTGCTGTAACTTGGACATTTCTGTTATGTTTGGTATGAAATAATTAGGAGTCCACGTTTAAAAGAAAGAAGGGTGAAAAAAGTCAAGCCAAAGAAAAGGTTAGAAAATCAAAGATAAAAGGATGAAAACATGTTTTAGACAGACCAGGAAAAGTTTCTTACATTTATTTGAACAGAAATTAATATTTGAAATGACGAAATGTGTCTTCCTCAAAAAACATGAGGAAAATAAGGTTGGGATGAATGAACAAAAATATCTGACATTAATGTACCAGCAACCGCTATTCTTTCTGTTTATTTTCACTCTAAACTCTAATCATATTTGTTCTTCTTAAACATGACCATATCTTGACAAAACAATATAAACTTTTTTAAATCCTCTTTATTTTGGCACTGATAAATTAAGGACAGTACAAATGACAAAATTGCATCACTTTAGCAAAGTTAGCAAGCCACATGCAAAAACTTTGGGACTTTTCTGGACCACATACTGTATGTACTGTCATGTGGAAAATTAAGTAGACGGTTATTGCTTCTATAGGAATTAAGTGTATAAGTAAGTTGCAGCTAGAATCTAGTAATCAAATGCATGTGACTGCAAGTGTAAGAACCTCTGTAAAAGCTAACACAATGCCACAATTTTCCCATGAGTGGGAAATACACTGGAAATACATTCCAAGTTCAGACCAAAAAACACCCAAGAGCAATATCTCAGACTCTGGAGGTCATGACAGTACAATTAAAAAAATACTTAACAAGTAGGGCTTATTTGGATGGAGAAAGTCTCTTCTCTCTACAAAGAACATGGCAACACGCCTTAAGTTTGCAAAGTTACATATGTAGCAACATCAATTCTTCTGCAACAATGGCCTTTGTACAGACAAAATCAAAGCGGAGATGTATCACCATAATGTAGAGCACCACAAACCAAACACAGCATTGAGCACAAACACATCATACCAACTGTCAGCTCAGTGTTGGAAGAGTGATGATTTGGGCTTGTTTTGCAGGACCTGTTATAGTCACTGAGTTGACCATCAACTCGTCTGTATACCAAGGTGTTCTAGAGTCAAATGTGAGGCCATCTGTCTGAAAGCTAAAGCTTGGCCTAAAAAAGAAAACAAAGTGTTGCAATGGCACCGTGTTAAGGTCTAGACCTTAATCTGATTGAAATGCTGTGGATATTAAGAGAGCGGAATATAAATGAATGTCTTCAAATCTCAAAGAAACTGAAGCAACGTTGAAAGGAAGAGGGGCAAAAATCCCTCCACAAAGCTGATAAAATCATAAAGAAAACAATTACTTTAAAGCAATTAATTCAAGTTATTGCTTTTAAAGTTGGCTCTGCAACCTACTGAATAATCCATACAAGCTACTGAGAGGACTGCAGAGTTTCTTTCTTATATGACTGCAAAAAGATGTTGAATTATTATTTCTTTTACTAAAGAAATATATGTTTACTATGTATGCTGTGAATTTTGAATGTCTTAAAACCCTGTGGTGCTAACTCATTCATGTTTTATTGCCAATTTAAAACTAAACTTTTTTATGCAATTGGAAAAAAAAAACTTTTTCAGATGTGAGGATTTGTGTCTCATAGGGGCAAAATGGAAAAATCCTAAACCCTTCAGACTGTGTGGTGATGTTCATTACAGTTGTTGACAGTTATTATATGCTATTGATTGCCTCGTTTCTCAAAGTGTAGTGTATTTTATTAGTCTGTATGGAATATTATTCATTTGTCAGGTTGTAAAAGTGCATAATCATATTGCTAGGCCACTGCAGTGCATGAGTGTGTGTGCTCTTTTAATAAGTGCAAGCTAGTATGCTGGGTTTTATTGGTCTGTGTGGAGTATAACCAATTGTCAGGTTGGTAAAAAAGCAGAAAAACATTCCAATTTGTGGTTTCCCATTATTAATAATGATAGAAGCAGTTGTTATGAATTATATAACGGCACTTCAGATGCCTTTAGGTTTTGGATGAATTCGTGTGTCTGCGGCTCTGATTTGGACATAGAGTTGGTAAACTCCACCTTCCTCTTGCAGCCTTATTTCTCAATAGCGCTCCTACTTTCTCTGATCTACTTTTTGCATCACTCCATCTTTTCTTTCTCTTGGTTTTCACCCTACCTGGATTTTCTATTTGAAATTCCTTTCTTGATTTTTATTGTCCACCTCTTGTCTTAGTAACCTCTGTTTTCCTGGTTGATATTCTATGGTTTTCCTTTCTTGTTGGTGTTTTCATAAACTATCCCACCCTTCTTTTTAAAATGGTTTCTGCCTTGATCCTCTTCCTCGTACTTCTCTCCCTCTCTTTTTCTCCCAGTTTCCATCCTCTTTTCCTCGGCTCCTTTCCTCATCTTCTCTTCATCCTTCTATCCCTCGATGTCTTTCCACAACCCCTGGCCATCAGCAGACTAGACAGACCAAAAACATCATTACTGACATTCATGGAAATCAGCATTGGGAAAAATTACATTCATGATGGCGTTCCCAACATGCCTCCGTTAAATCACAAATTATTCTTGAAATTTCACTTTCCAGAATTCCCTCAGTTAACATGACGTGTTATTTCCTGACGGGAACACATGACGAAACTGACAGATATTTCCAAAACAGCTTTAAGAGCAAGCCTTCTGTGGTCACTGTATTGAAGGACATCAGGACTTTTCGTCCAAGGGGTTAGTGTGACACATAGTCAAGACACAAAAAAATTGGTGTGGTTACATTGGGGATCATTGACTCAGTAAGGAATGTTTAGGAGTGGTCAAAAACAAATACATAAACCTACTTTCTGCCTGTGACTTGGCACCATGAACAACATGAATCAATCAAAACATTTATTTATCTGGGCATGTGAAGGCATTTTGACTTTAAACACTTTTTTTAGTGTATGTAATTTAATGCAATCTTTAATCTGTTTTCTTACAGCACATCTAATACTTGGTTCTAAAGTCCCTCAGCAAGATGCACCTTGATTAAATGCTTTTAGTAGCAGCCATATATAATATAATGGCATCATTCTTAATGGATATTTGATCAGTCTTCTAGGAAGACTTGCTAGAGTTCAGTCATTCCTCGGAGATTCGACTTCCAAGCATAGCTCACATATTTTGAATGGTTTTGTGGTTTAAAAAGGCCATTCCAAAAAGCATGAAAAGCATGTTTATCCACTCCACAACCAGCTTTTAATGGATGTTTGAGGTCATTTGAGGTTAGACGCCTTTCATTAGAACCTAAACTGAGTGGCAGCAGTCCAACCTTATCTCAACTGATCACCTTCCTCCCGATTGCATTTTATTTGTCCTTGAAGACAATTTCACAATTTTAGTCAAGGTTTAAAGTGCTGATTTTGAACCATGGTTTCTATCTTGGTTAGCAGACTTTCAGTCTGTGGTAATGTAAAACGTGCTTGCTTGATAGTAACCAGAAACACTGCAGCAGTGGTGAACTGCTAAAAGACATTTGTAACTTCCAGCAATGTTGAACTTATAATTTAATTCATTACATGTAAAATGCTGACTCTGTCTTGAATTTAGAAAAATCTAAAATAAATTCACAACTGTGAACCTCTTACCTGCCATGCTTTTCTTGGACATTCTTTGTAATATGTGCAGCAGTTTTAAAGGACACGCTGAGGGTGGCAAGTCTGTACAAGAGCTGGTACCAGCAGCAGCTGAGTCAAGTCTAGTCTGTTTGTGTGTATGTTTGAAAACGTCTCAGCAATAAGTGCATAAGTTAGGCAACGAAGTGAGAAAAGAAGAAAATTGGTCAATAACATTATTGAAGTTGGATATAATTAATATAGCCATAAAATCATTCTGTAAAATATAAAAGCAGAAAATCTGAAAATTCGTCTTGTCAGAGAAGTGCCTCCATACGGCTGTTTTCTGGAGGCAGGGGTGCAGAGCCAATATGTTTTGAACTCTCCAATTTTATACGATTTGTTTGTTCATTTTCTAATTACAGTGTATGCTTGGGCGTACCATTTGCTTGAGTTTGACATAATAGATCCCAGTTTCTGTTTCTTTTCTTACCAACAGTTGGTTTGTTGGTTTCTTTTACCCGAGACAGCCAAGTAGTTACAGTTTCCTTAGCCTTTAATGTGGCCTCAACTATTTAGGTGTGTCAGAAAACACTCACACAAGTTGTTTCTGGAACAAGGACATGAATGAAGTCACTGGATTTCAGTCTTCATTATATTATTTATGCATGTTTAAGTCATGCAGTATTATGCAAAACAAATGACTATAGCATCACTTTTCCAATATGGCAGTGATATCAATCCATCTTCTTTGAACTTTGCGAGACAGGTCTCTCAACAGTTTCATGGCCTCTATTCCAATTATGGCCTATGTACTTTGTTTTTCTTCACAAACGGCGAGGCTTATATAACCTCAACCTATATCTGAGCCCTAATATTCAAGCTTTCAAAAGTCACAAACATTTTCTGACATGTTATGTTGATTTAAAATGTGAAGTAATGCACCATGGTGAAGTGTTTCCCCCATAGATGCTACCAAAAGATGAGCCAGGTTTATACACCCACTTTACCACTGGTATGTGGCGGTAGTTGACACACACAAAGAATAATAAGCATGGCCAGAGCTTCTCTGATTCACCATCCCCTCCCTTCCTGCTGCATTACTAGCTGCCACTCATCTTTAGCCCTTCAGTACTGAAGCACATCCAGAACAAGCAATTATTGGCCCGTTCTGTTGCCTTAGCTGCAAAGAACAACTGTTCACCTCTTTTGTTCAAAGATGGGCTTTTGCCCAGTTTAAATTTTGGCTGCATTTTGATTTCATACACTACCTGCTAATGGATGTCAAGTGGATATTAATGACACATTGTGGTCTGGAAACAGAAAAATAACAACTGTGACATGAGTTATGAGGATGGTGAATCATACGTTCTTTCTGTTCTGGTACACCACTTGCAATGGTCTCCACTGCCGACGTGTTCCTGCAGTATTTGTTCTTTGTTGTTTCCGCATCACCAATATTGACAAAAGTAAATTGTAATGTAAAGCAGAACGCACGCTTTGCATTACTTTCTTGGTGAAGCCAACTGGCGTCACTGGATGGAAGATTGTTCCAACACCTGTAATGTTTGGGATGTACTGAAGCTCATCAAGGTTCTTTTTTATGACAGTGTGTAAAAACTACAAAAATAAGAATGCCTGAACTCTTTATAAGAATGAGTTCCAGAGCCATATGTACATTTCAGACTTCTGTCCACTTAAAAATGTATAAAATAATAGCTAGCACTTGAAATCCTGTTTTTTGGTTTGTTTGTTGTTTTTTTAATGTTGTTTTGGATGTTTGTTTTATTTGTTCCTGTATTTCATCCAGCAGTGTTGGGGATATTGTCAAAACTGATGGAATTATGAATGCAGGAAAGCACAGTCAGATTTTTATGCACCATGCGATGCCATTTGGAAACCATGTGATGGCCTGGCAATGATCCCAAACACACTGCCAATGCGGTAACACTACGAGTCATGGATTGGCCTCCCCCGAACCCGGACCTCAGTGTTATTGAAGCAGCATTGGATCAGCTCGGCAGAGAATAGAACAAAAGCACAGCCAGCATCCAAAGAAGAACTTTGAATGTCCTTCAAGAATCCTGGTGAACTAATACTGAAGACTACTTAAAGAAATTACAACAAAGCTTAAAAGTTCAGGCTGTGTTGAAGAGTAAAAGTGGTTGATATTTGGTATGACCAAACTGTTTTTGCCTTATTCACTGTATTTCCATGAACGCTGGATGGTTCAGTAAATTGCTGCACCTATTTCCCATTTCCCTAGCAAAACGTAAAGAAATGAAAGATTGACTCAAGACTTTTGCTCTGTACTGTTCATTTTACTTTGTGGTTCAAAATACCACAAATATTAATGTGACTCTTAAGTGATTATTAGTACAATATTATATATTAGTACAATATAGCCTATAAAAGTAATGAAGATGATGATGACAAAGTTTTAGAAATAATCAGCGTCATTCTCCACTTTTCGTGGGAGCGGTGAGGATCCGAATCTTACAACAGACCAGCTTCCTCCCATTACACACTATGATGTCATTGACTGACACATTACCACTGGTGGATACATGTATATCACACATACCCACACTAACCAGATTTCATAAACACAAGCAAACACAAGAGAATCACAGTCTAAACCACCACATTCCTGATTTAGGGTCAGGGCTGCCTTTGGTGAGGACACACGAAGACTTTGGTCAAAACTCATTCTGGACATTTGCTTGTGTGTGTGTGAGTATGTGTGTGTGTGTATGCGGTGTGTCTGTCCCCAAACTGTATATTTGAAATAGAAACCACTGCATATCCAGAGGACTACATCATTTGTATCTCATACCCACAATGAAAAGTTAACTGAAGTTTAAATGACCACTGTGGCCTCAGACATATGCACACACAACAATAGACAAAATACTGAGCGCTGTTCTTTTTTACACACAGGCGCACAAAAAACATTTTAACTGACATTTTAACATATTTTACAACCAAGAAGTAAAAGAAAGAAAATACAATATGATTTGTGATTCTGAGGAGGGATTTGTATGACTAAAGACACAAACTGAGGCTTTGGCACTCTACGATTTTCGTTCTCTGCAGAATTGTGAAGAAAAAACAGAAACACTGGAAAACATTCCCCTCACTGTAAAATGTAAATTTAATGCCTGTAATGTCTGCAGGGCCTGCATGTGTAATGACATATGCAACAATTATATTCTGTCCCAAGCATTCAATGTGCTGCATTAAATTCAGCTCAGAGTAAAGGCCTTTACACACTTGACGCGTAAAATTCAGACTCACCAATCAATCATCATGGCAAAACATGAAATGGATACGCCAGTCCACCGTGTACATGTCATGCTTTGCCGCTCCAAAACGTGAAATGGACACGCATGCAGAAGTTGCATTACCAGCAGGGGAAGGTAATATATTTAAATTCACACTGTTGGTAGTGAGCAAAAAACGTATAAAGTAAATTCCAGGGTCCTTAATCACCTTAATCGAAAAAATTAAGCTCTAGGCATCTACATGTAAATGCGTTAATAATGTGTGTTTTAACATTTTCTGAAATTATTTCTCTGCCTCCTCAGATGTGGTCCAAAGTCTGCCAACTAGACCTCAAACTGCCACAGAAATATGTGTGAAAGCAGCCGTGATCCCGTGATACAATCTCTTTTTCTTCCTTTTCTTGTATGATAAACATCAGGACCTGATCATCATAGCTTGATGTCTTGATGTTTGAGGACAAATTTTTCACAAAACCACATCATTTCATTGTGTATACTTGACAACATTTTTGGAATTTGGTGTCACGTGCTCAATGTGTAAATGCTTTTAGTCCAAAATGGAGGATATTAACACAGTATACATATAATAGTATATAAAGTATATACAATATATATATATATATATATATATATATATATATATATATATATATATATATATATATATGTATGTATTTATATATGCCATGCTATGCTATCTGAATATTATGTAATAACATGTAACTGTATGTACTTAATATTATATTAATGATACCAAACATGAGATGATTCTCAATTGCATAACAAACTTAGTTTCTGGGGGGATTTTTTTAGCGGTTACTTCATTATGTTATAAAAAAATCAAACGCAGGTTGGTAGAAGCTCCAACTGGAAATCCATCTAAAAAGCCTTCCTATGAGTAAGCATGACAAACTCTGGTGGTCAGTACACATCAGCACAGAAGTGCTAAGACAAATGATAGACTGAACACATTCACACACAGAAAATAAAGGTGTAGTAAAGGCGGGTCATAGAGGGGGATTTTTAGGTCGGTGAATCAGTCATTTGGATACAAGAAACTGGTTTTACGCAGTTTTTCCCATTACCCTGCAACTCTTACTGATGAGTGAAATAAGGGTTTGTCTCGCCCACCTTTTTCTCACTCTGCACTATGGTAAGATTAGAATCTTTAACAAAGAAATAGTTGTTCTTTTAGTTTTCTTTTTCTTCTTCCCTTTTAATTTCACGTAGCGAGAGCAGCGTCAGCAACACACACTGTGCTCTGACACCTGTATAAACGAGGCAGAGGTGCGTCGAGCGTGTGGTTAATCTGTGGCCGTTGTGGCAGACTATGTCAGTGAGGCGAGAGGTTAAGAAAACTACCCGGCTACGTCACAGACTCCAGTGAAGTGAAAAGAAAAGAATAATAGAGGTCAGAAGGGTTTTTTGCTATCCATGTAACCTTGTCGCATGACCTGATATTCTTGTGCTGGTATTGTTCTTACAATATAACTTACATACAAAAAATTTTTTAATCCAGGACCACATCACGTTTTTTATTATTATTTTGATAATAAAGACTTGGATACTTCTGCAATCATTTACTTTGTAGGAGCTGTCAACACAATATGTCTTGAGGTACTGATTATGCTAACTGACAGATGGCTGACAGCAAGTAGTGAGCAAGCTTGGAAGTTTGTAAAGTTATATGTCCCACTTCCTTCCCAGCTGGACCAAGTGGCAGCTTGTCTGGATGCATTCTAGATTTCCTCCAACCCTGAACCTCATAAGCCTAGAGGATGGATGGATGGATGGATGGATTAACTACATTACTAGTAGTAGTAAGTTCTTCTAGGAGTCCTGGTAATGACCCAGGTCAGTTATTTTAGTAGTTATTTTAAAGACAGAGCCTTAAAGATATATTGCAATGATCACAGAGACATCTGTCCACTATAATCTGAATCGCTCATTCCGAGTAAGCAATGACAGACCAGCAGGACTATGTGCACACAGGAGAGAGGAAACAGACAGATAATTTCCCAGTAGGAGATGACTATAAACTAACTGCTATGTATAACAGCAGAAGTGAACAGAATCCCAGCTGTAACAGCAGTGATTTATGATTTAGCCTTAACTAGTATGTAAAATGGTATCAAGTCACAATATTTACCTGGTTCTTTACTTCCTTTAAAAAACGTCATAATGATTTTCTTTTACAAAAAAATCCCTCAATTATTAAATCTGATCTTGTTCAGTGCACATATGAGTTTCATTTTTCCATCTGGCCATAATATTTTGACTTTATAATATACATATTCTTTACTTTTCTCTCCTCTCTCTCTCTCCCACTCACAGAAGCCACCCAGGTCGGCCTGCAGTGAAGTAAAAATCAACAGACAGAATGAGAGATTTTTCCATTTAAAAATTTATGGATGACTCCTGGTCATATATTTCAATCGGTGAGTGGATGAGTAAATGTGTGTTGGGGGTCAGTTAACAGAGTGACCCTGAAAAGTGCTGAGCTATAAATGTAACCCAGCATTTACTGTTTCCTTTTTCAAATTTGGTGTTTCTTTTTCCCTTCTTTTTTTTTTCCTGCCTCACTTTTCTAAGTGTATTTCTCCTTTTCTCTCCCCTGATTTCCTCTATTTTGTTTCTCTTTACCACTTTTTGACACTGACTGGATATGATATACACAAGTCTATATCTTAAAAAAAAACTCTTGAGGAATTAAACACTTGATGGCTTCTAATTAATAATTTAATTAACTGCAAAATGACATTGACACCCAGCAGTCTTGCTTTTATATGTGAATATAACCAACTTGCAACCAGTGAGTCCCTGTGACTGGGACCAATTGCAAGTGAGTTTCACTCATCAGTGGAGACTGCCCCAGATTGCAATATGTTGTCAGTTTTTCAGCCTTTTTGCAAACCTTCACCAATTTATCTAAGACTAATCCCATGCAAGAGAAGTTACATAATTGGCTGTCTACAGACTGCTTCCTATCAAGCAGCTGTTGCAGTGTCTTTCCAATCAACTTGTTGCCCAGAGGCTGAGCTTGATGGATTTGTGCAGCGTCTGCAGTGATTGGATGCTGTACCAGTCTACTGTGGTGAGGAAAGAGCTAAGCATAAATGCAACGGCGTTAAAGTTGCTTACCGGTCAGTTTAGGTTCCTGCTGTTACCTATAGTCAAGCTCTGGGTAATAGCTGAAAGAAATGAGGATTCTCCAAAATCTGGCTGGGCTCAGGCATGGAGACAGGGTGTGATGTTCAGTTATTAAAGAGGGACCGAGAGCAGAGCCACTACTCACACATCAGAAAAAAAAGCCAGTCGAGGTGGCACCCAGAAAGGCCTTTGATCAGATGCCTCCTGGGAGAAGTGTTGTGGACATGTCCAACCAGGCAAAAAGCCCAGAGGTAGACCAGGACATGCCGGAGAGATTATGTCTCAGTTTTCCTCTGGATCAGCGGTCCCCAACCCCCGGGCCTCGGCCCGGTACCGGTCCGTGAGTCGTTTGGTACCCGGCCGCGAGAGTTGAGGCTCAGGTATGAAATGTATGGTTTTCAGGGTTTTTATCGGTTTTCAGCGTTATTTTGTTATCGTTTTTATCGTTAACTCTGTTTTCCTGGGTCTTTTCACGTGTGTTATGAATAAATCTTCTTTTTTTCGGTACCGGTACTAGTTTTATTTTGTTGTATTTATCCGCGACACCTTAAATGCCGGTCCGTGAAAATATTGTCGGGCGCAAACCTGTCCGTGGCACAAAAAAGGTTGGGGACCGCTGCTCTGGATGACCTGAAGGAGGTGGCTGGGGAGAGGGAGGTCTGGGCCTCTCTGCTTAGGCTGCTGCTCCCTGAGGATGTAGAGGATAGATGCATGGAGCTTTACCTTTTTAGCAGATCCAAAAAATAAAAGATAATTTCCTGCCTTCTCACCCTTATTCACATAAATGCAAGAGAAAAAGATAGTGAACCACCCATGTGTTGGGTGTGTGATGCTGTGGATCTATCAACACACTTTAAAGATCAACAAGACATCGCTGGCCATTTATGTTGTCTTCACTGGATTTCTTGCATGAAATAAACTTAATGGATGACTGAATTTCAACAGGCTTATCTTAAAAGTGAACATTCTCTTTTGTCACTTTAAGAAAAAGTCGCTGAACATTGTTTCCAATCCCTCTGACAGCACCACACCTTTGTTTGTAACATGTCGATAAATGTCTGTGTGGTTACCATAGACTCCATGGGAAACTCTTTCTGCACTGTTTGGGCCTGCTTCTGTTCAGAGCTGCCGGGGTCAAGCAGAGAGTAAATGGAGATTTCAGCTTCTGATACAAACACAAACGCACAACGGGGACAAGAGATCCAAAACACATGTGGGAGGAACTGAGAGTGTGCAATAACAAAGGACAACCTGTGCATTCTAGGAGTTACTTAGGAGACAAAAAGAGGGCAAAGACCACTTTCACATCATTAAAATCACATGTATCAAAGTTCTGCTTTTCCTGTACTAACATTTCATCTTTTTTTGTATACAGCTGGATTGAAATCCCTGAATACATACACTCAGAATTCAACTAAATTCACTACACATGCTGATATTGTTGTGCACTGTGACCAATGGCCATCATATAACAGAATTAAGTGATTTCATATGCAGCTGGGACAGAAGCAATATCCACTGCTGTGCAGCTGAGATGGGACACAACACATTAAATGTTAAGTTGCCTGTGTTACAGGAAATTAGGCACCAAAATAATGTGGACATGAAGTTGATGTGTTAATTTATGTCACAAGTTTGGAGATTATGCTCCCATTTTAATGTGGGTAAATTCTTTGCGGTGAGGTTGAAAAACATGCTTTGCCGTATTTTATTACTGTTAGATCATATTTTTCCATGAGTCTAATGCTGCTTCATATGCCTTTTCATTGAATACTTGTAATTTTGTGGTAGATTTTGGCATGAAAAGCATTTGGAGTGGACGTTTAAATTCAAAGATACTGTATTAGATATCGGCTGCTGGTGGCTGTAGGCCAAGAACATCAGTATCGGCCTTCAAAATCCCACAAGAGATCTGCCGAGACAGAGAGAGTAACTGATCTGTGTCTGTTTTCAGGTATTAGCCAAGCCCGAGGCCAAAGGGAATCCTCAGCCAGCTGCTGTGGTTTTGGATAAGGCTATATCCTGGAAAACAACACCGTGATACTGGCTGCAACAAAGCCCAGACAGATTTACATTGAGGGCAGAAAACTATTCTTGTCTTCAAACTGCCCGCATACAGCCACTGTTTTCACCAACATTTTTGTGATTTTTATCCCCCATGCACAGACAGAGTTTCACTATAATATGTTTGGTGACTGGTGGTAATTTCCTCTGCTTTCTTACCCTGACCTGGAAACAGACATCTTTTGTGCACTTTGTCTTCATTGGAACTAAAGAAGCACAGACAAAAAAATGAAGAAAAAAAATGTGAGAAAAAGAGAGGAGCCAAAGGGAATCCTCAGCCAGCTGCTGCGGTTTTTGGAGTAGACTATTTCCTGGAATACAATACAGGGATATTAGCTGTTACAGAGCCCAGAGAGTCTTATACTCAGGGCAGGAAAACAAAACTTTATGCCTTTAGGCAAGCATGAGGACTGCTTTCTAGCAGCCACTTTGATTTTTGCAAAATATAAGATCTTGAGAATTATTATAGGTTGAGATAAGACATTAAGATTTTACAACTGATTGCTGATTGTAATTTCCTCCTCTGAGCTCCATTTGACTGTCTTGTTTTAATAAAACAACACTGGTGGCCGGCTGTGCAAAAGTACCTGATACATGTTTTTATTCCCTGAATTAATCAACATCAAATCTGTAGCGAACTGTCAACAAGTTATGATCTTGGCTAAGTTTGTATTCTGGAATACAGTACAGAAACTTTTCCCACTGAAGCTGCATCATACATTGTGCAGAGAAGTCACTAAACGGATGAGCAGCAAAATTCACCAACACATCTTTATGAATGATTAGTTTTAAGAGCTTGGTGACATAATAATTACTTACAGCTGTGCTAGCAAGGTAGTTGATTAAGATAATCTCTCTAAGATAGCTAGCTCTGTTGCTAACCAGAAAATTAGTTCACAAATTTAATGCAGTAGGTCTCCAGTTACTGGAAGAGTTGATGGTACAGCTTAATTAATAATTAATTAATGTTGATTTTCATCATACCTGAAGGGTAGATGCTTTTATGTTTCAGTTAGTAGCTTTCAGTCTGGTGTTCCTCCAGGGTCTGTTCTAGGTCCACTGCGTTTTACATTTTGCATGTTCCCACCTAGTGCTTACATAAAGAATCACACTATATCCTAACATTCCTATCTGGATGATAGAGAACTGTACCTGTTGTTTTCTTCTCATGATTTAACCACTGTTTAACTACTATCTGTATTAATAACATTAACTGCTGGATGTCTCAAAAGATTTTAGAAATGAATAGAGACAAGACAGAAATATTCGTTGTTGTTCCATAAAGTCAGAGACTGATTGTTCATATATATCATCGTTTCAGATTCAGAAACCTTTGCATCATTTTGGACTGTGATCTTGTTTTTTTAATATCATATTAATAAGGTCACCATAACTGCTTTCAAGCTTTTAAAAAAAAAAACAATAGTTCAAAAAAAATTTATCTCAAACTGACTCTGAGAAATTGGTAAATGCATTTATATGAAGCATGTTGGACAATTGTAACACTCTATTTGAAGGATTATCAAAATCATCCAACAACTTCAGCCTGTTCTGAATGCAGCATCCAGACTGCAGAAATTTGACCATGTAGCCACAGTACTGAAGCCATTTGATTGGCTACCAGTTTACACAGAATTACCTGTAAAATCCTTCCTAATATTTCATAAGGATGACTTCCCCCTGCACCATTTTATCTCTCGGGCTATCAGGTACAGATCAATTATTCCCATGACTAGCTCTGAGTGTGCTAGGGATGCTTTCAGTTACTGTGTACTTGTTTTTTTTTGTTTTTTTTTTAAATTATGTGTAATTATGAGTGTTAGCTCACAAGTGACCAAGTCTTCAGTCAGACAGGCCTAGAAAACATCAGCAACCCCTTGGCAACCTTGGGTTGATAGGGAAGTGATCTGTTCCAGATAACCATAGTTAATCATAACCATGGTCACCAGTAGTTTGCATGGAAGATGCTCTCGCCATCTACTCTCTGAGCTGTAGTGAAACTTGGAAAAATGTGGCACAACCTGGAAACGGAGAACATTTACCTTCTGGGTTAAAGTTGTCCCTTGCTACTGCAACCAACACATTTCTAAACACACAGCTTTTACTTTGAAGGTCAACATTCTCAGTTTTTGGCTCACTCTTCACAGTTTCACTACCAATCAATCGTCATCTTCCGTGCAAACAACTGGCAACCAGGACAACCTCCTAGTGTCATATGAGGGCTGTGGGCAGGCAGCAGTGGTGGTATGGAGGACCCAAAGTGCAGACATTCTCAGGCAAACGTGAACTCAAACTCAGCTTTATTGCTGGATAGCAAGGCAGAACAGAAAACTAAACAAACTAAGAATACAGATAACTAACTGGCAGGCAGATGGACAGACCACACAGCATAGGATGATGGTAGATCGCGACACAGACAGAGGAAAACACAGAGCTTAAATACACAGAGGGAGCAATCAGGGAATTAGAGACAGAAGGGAAACACAGCTGGGACAAATCAGGCCTAACGAGACAAGGGAAGCAAAACCACATACATTAACATAGGACACAGACTTTCAAAGTAAAACAGGAAACATAACACAGAGACGCGGACTTGACAAGGGGATACAGCAGACAGAGGAGACAGAGCAACTAAGCAACACAGACAGAAACCAGAAGGCAGAACTCTAACAAAGAAACCAAAAGACTAGAAATGATAAATAATGGCAAAATCAAAATTACAATAATGAAAACTCAAAACTCTGGGTCGATGACCCAGGTCTCCTAACACGTGATGCAGCACTGTATGCCATGCTGTGACCAATTTTGTGCAAGCCTTCACCAGCCATTCTCATAATACACACTATTCCCTAGCAACCAATGACTGCCACAGGATCCCTGTTCGGTCTCTAGCCTGCGTGAGTAGCATAGATTTCACAACAACTACTAAAGTCAAAGGAGCTTGCAAAGAAAAGCGTCTGGACTTCTTTAAGTTGCTTGAAGACGTTTCACCTCTCATCCGAGAAGCTTCTTCAGTTCTAAGGTCAAATGGTGGGGAGTCCCAGATTTAAACCTAGTGGGAGTATCCCCCCACAGAGGGACAAAAGGACCCCCTGATGATCCTCTAATCGCCTGAGCCAAGGTGTGAAACTGGGTGTGGGTCCCAATCAGCCAGGGTTTGGGGTGAGCTCATTGTGAAACCTGGCCCCACCTTATCATGCGAATTCCTGAGGTCAGATGGCCCAGGATGTGAGTGGGCGTTAAGGCGTCTGGGGAGGGAACTCAAAACTGGATTATAGATGGCAGACAGTTGGTGTCGTAAACCACCGCCTCTGTTCAAAGATGGTCGCTCACAGTGGACATAGATGGCTTCTTTCACTCCTCTTTCAAACCATCTGTCCTCTCTGTCCAAAATGTGAACATTGGCATCCTCGAAAGAGTGTCCTTTATTCTTAAGATGCAGATGGACTGCTGAGTTTTGTCCTGTGGAGGTGGCTCTTCTATGTTGTGCCATGCGCTTGTGAAGTGGCTGTTTGGGCTCTCCAATGTAGAGGTCTGGGCATTCCTCGCTGCACTGTACAGCATACACCACATTGTTAAGTTAGTTGACCTTAGAACTGAAGAAGCTTCTCGGATGAGAGGTGAAACGTCTTCAAGCAACTTAAAGAAGTCCAAACGCTTTTCTTTGCAAGCTCCTTTGACTACGATGACCTGGATGACTGAGAACCTTCACAGACACAACTACTACTAAAAACCACTCGCAACTGGTCAGGGATGACACGTTATTCCCAGATGGTCACCGTGGAGAGGCCGTAGCTCTAAATGTTATCAGCAGTGACCCTGATAACAAGTCAAGTGAATGATTTATTATATACTGGACACAATTACCAAATACTGCAATGAAGTCCAATAATGAAGTCTGCAGAAATTGTAGAGTTCACAATCTTCCCATGTTCCATCTAAAAAACCCATGCCGCTTTCATTGCCATTTCATTTCCAGATCATTCTAGAAATGGGACCTTCCCAGATCATTTTCATTTCTTTGGACACTCTTGAGAGGTCAGTGAGATTTTTGTGAATTTGACACTAAACATTTGGACACACTGGATTCGCGCTCATAAATTCTTGCAGCAATTTAATAGAAACAAATATGCTTCGCTATTTTTTTTTCAGGAACTTACCACCAGGAATGTTATAACATTGAGACCTCAGTTTTCTCACAGAGGTATTTGGCATAATTGTGTAATTGCGTGTTATTTCCTTCGGTACAAAGCTACCAAATGAAACTAATTTGGACCCTTTCATGGAGCTTAGTACTAGTTTGGATGGCTTCTCTGTTAAATGTATTAATGTCACGTTGAAAATGTAAAATAACTGAAAAAAAACAAGCAACAACAAAGACACAGTTGAGAAAGTGGAAATATAATCCTGCCTCTGTAGGTAAAACCTCTTGTCTAATTAAACTACTTGACATCAATTGTTGCTATTAGGGGTAGTAAGGTTTAGTATAAATGATGTATAACAGTCTACATTCTTGAACCGGCTAAAGCACAAAGACAAATTTGCACAGTGGCTCACGGTAATTCCACATCTCCCTCCGGTCGCTGCTCTGTGCTCAGGAACGTCAGAGCAAAGCATCTGCAAGTTACAGATGTGTATTTGATTCCAGGTATTAGTCCCAACTAAATCCTAAGGGTCTACTGTGGGTTTGGATCAGGTTAAATCCCAGAATACAATACATCAATACTAGTGTGACCAACCCCAAAAAGCTGTACTAGTGAAACGTAAGATAATTTGATTTGATCACTGGCTCCAGCTTGAGATAGAGGAGCTGTTGCAGTCATTTGTGATTTGAAGAATGAATAAAATACTGTGGAGGGAGGGTGTGTTTTGGCTCTGTTTTTTTTTTTTTTTGGGGGGGGGGGGGCTGCTTTTCCTTTTGACTCATACGTGTCCATCTCTGTATTTAACAGGTCCTAGATTCATAGGTACAATATGTCACATTGTATACTCGGTCTGACCAAATGTGTATTTTCTCATCGCTCATCGGGGTCAGTGCTGTCCTTGAAATACTCACAGTGAGTGGCAGTTGTTCGACAACTTTGCAAAAGCATTCACATGCTCTTTGCAGGAAATACAAAGTTTGCCTTCAGTCCAAACATCACATCATAATCCATCAGTTTTCTATGCGAGCTAGTGACGTAGCTGCTACCGTTCGCTCTGCAGTTGTGTTTTGTGATTGATGAGCTGCATTGTCACCGTGGTGCCGTTACCTCCCGAGTGTTAATGAAACGTGTGTACGTGTGAGAGAAAGGTGTGTACGCTTGCTTATCTGCATGTCGAGAGCAGTTTCTTCTTCTATAGACTGACATCACTTTGTTTGGGATGATGTTGTGTCTGTACACCCGGTGACCGTTGCTAGGGTCCTCTGCTTTGTCTGCCAGGCTGTGTATGTGAAGGAGATGGAGGGACAAACAGAGCAATATCACGCGTTTGTTAAATTTTGCGAGTAGTGATGCGTTTTTATACAACGCATGGTACAGGAACAGAATTGCGTGATATGTCTTGACGACTGAAAAACATTGCAAATAATTGACGTGCAGAGGTGTAGGGATTAAATTCACTTAAAAGCAGTATTTAAAAATAGCAGCTATGGAAACTTACATTAAAATACTGATAGCAATCCTGTATATATTGGAATGTGCCAATTATGCACATTTATGACATTTACCTTAATAAAAGCTAAAAGAAAAAGTGAAGAGGAGATACATTTAATGTCATAAAAATACTAAAACAGAAAGCATATATAAATAAACAGAAAACTAAATATAGCCGTGAGTCTAGACATTCACAGCTGGTGTGCCCTACACATGAGGGACAGTTTGATTTTAAAAAATTACTACCTTACTCTCACAGTTTTGCACACATATGCAAATATACAGTTACTTTAAACATTAAGTTGACGTCTCTACAGCTCCTCGAAGGGAGATAAGAAAAGCACAAACATGGTGCTTTCCTATGAAGTGCCTGTTGAAATCCTTAATGCTTGTTCAATTCAGCTGCTCTGTTCCAGGTTTCACTCTTTATTTGCTCAGATTCATTTGGCGACGTTTCCACTGGTTCTCCACACATTTCTCATCCACTCTGCCCCAGCTCTCTACCCAATCCACAACTCTTTCAGCCCTGCAGTCATTATGATTTGTTTTAAATCTAACTGCAGTCACCTTTGTATTTAAAGTACTGTGAAAAAGCACTTGCCCACTACCTAATTTCATTTTTGTTTTTACATATTTCCTTACATGTTTCAGATTATCAAACAAATTCCAATATTAATCAAAGATAACCTGAGTAAAGACAAAATGCTGTTTTTAAGTGATGATTATTGGGGGAAAAACTTTCCAAACCTACCTGACTCCTCTTGTTAAATCATAACGTAACTGCGATTGACCATCTCGCATCTAGCTAGCTATGTCTCGTGACATTTGTGCAAACAGGATGTTGTCGCTGGGCAACAAGGTAAGCTGCCATTGTTGCACTATTGTACGTTGATTTCTATGGGGGTTAAAATGAAAGTTCTAGGTATAATGGTCTTCCTGCCCCCCACATCAGAATTCATTCCCTGATGAATAAACCCGTTTTAGTCAAATTCAACTGAGGGATCATTGTGTTTTATTTTAGAATTATTTTAAAAGGGGTCAAAATATCCACCCTCTGTGGTTCTAGTATTGAAGGTGGCTCTGGAAGCTCTTCACCCTCCACGTTTTTCTAGTTTTAGACAGCTAAAACAGCAAGACAACCAAGTTTTTATCTATAAGGTGATTTTAGGGCGATTTGCTCTACTTTTATTCGCCTTTCTCCAATTGCTCTCCATTTTCTGTGTCCTACATAAAGTTGAAAATGTTAAGCTAACTTCTGCTCGGTTGTTCTTTAGCCATATTTGTAGAAACATTTGAAAAGGTTTGCAAGTTTGTGTCTCCATATCTTTGCCTTCACCAATCTGGGTTGTTTTTTTGTTTTTTTTTTGTTATGGCTCTCTGAATGTGTTTTCATGCATTTATGGCTATCTGTTCTTAATTTAAATCATTGCTGTTATACAAATTTTTCCCTGAAGGGATCAAAAAGTTAAAGTGAAATGACAGGACCTAAACTTGTGTGTTTCTACACAGGCATCCGTATGCATTTATGTGTGTATGGGATGTGGGTTGTCTTTGCTAAATGTCGTAGTTGAGTGACAGTGTGATAAAACATCTCTTAGCACAGCATTGATACTTATGACACATAGTCAAGACATCAGTAATCCATTTGTTACACACACACACACACACACACACACACAGATCTACGCACGAGTTTGTCATATTTTTCACATAAATTTTACTCACACAGTGGCACAAATGTATTCGCACAAAGGTCCAAACTTGAGCACATGCACACACTCAAATACATGATGCATTTATTATGCAGGATGCATACACACATACTTTACTCACATGTACACACACACACACACACACACACACACACACACACAGACACTCTTTCTGACCAAAGAATGATAATTTGAAAAATACAAAACCAGAAAATCTTCTCTGCAAGGGGTTGTTCTTTTTTTCTGTCTGTAATCCTCTTTCTTTTTTTTTCTTTCAGTTTTCTCAGCAGTCCTAATTAAAAGCACCTGCATCAGCTTCTTTCCTCTGTCTTTTCTCTCAGCGTTCACTCTCATGCCGTCTACTCCGTTTAAAAGTCCGTCTCGCAAAAAGGATTTGGTCCGCGTGTATTATGAAGCATTACAGTCTCATTTGTATATCAGAATGAAAGAAAAATGGTTTAACTGTGTATGCATAACTGGGGAAATTTTATTTAACATACTCGTCAGTTCTGAATAGAGATTACAGACCGAAAATAAAACCTAAAGATTAGTTTATTAGTTAAACTTTGAGTGAGAAGAATTAAAAAGTGATAAAGAAGAACTAACCCAAACCACACTTTGTGACAAAAGAATCAGAACAGTTTTATTACATGTATTCCAAACCACGCCGTAACATATGAAGGACTAACCTTTTTGTTGTGGATGGATTCTGCTGCCTGAACTTTTTTGTGTTTAGCGTCTTCTTCCTTCTATATTATGACATCTGTTTCTGGCCACTGCGGACCCTCACCTTTTATTGAGACCAATTTAATCCTCACTGTATATCTTCCTTGTGCTAATAAATTTTCATTTGCATAAACTTAAGTCTGTAGCTAGTCACAAGGTAGCGGCCCGTTTTACATAAACAAACCCATTTAAACTAAACCTCCAAACAATGCTGACACTTGGTTTTCTTTTTTCATTTATGTATAAAGTTATAAAGATGCTGTTTCTTTTATAAACACATCAGGCAGAACATATATTACTGTAAGATTTCAACTAGCTTGCTAACGCTAATGCTAGCTTCTAACTCCGCTAAACTGTGCAAAATCCTTTTTTGTTATGGATGTCTGCACGTTATGTTTCATTGTAACACCCAGGAAAACAGCCACACTGATTGTTTTACTGGACATACAATCATTAGGACCATTTTTAAAACTCAACATGTTCTGAAGGAACATTTAGCCCTTGAAAAGGCAAGAGACACCTTAGCATATGGACAGCAGAAACTATCACAAAAGTATCAGTATTTGGCAGTGGACATCAACTATGCAAGATATAGTCACAAAACTCTACTGGCGTGCAGTTCAGAGAGTGACAGGTCAAAATGAAGGTTGTGACTGGACCACATGAGTACTGAAGTAAATAGGGACAGCCCATTCATTTGGTCCTGTCTCACGTTTTTGATTTGTTTGTTAAGTATTCCCAGTTAAGTTTCCCATATTAAGTGTCAAGAAACATAATATTTTTGAAGGGCATACTCAATGAAGTCATTGGCTTTGGAGCTAGTATGAACCTTTGCAGGGGAAGTCTTATCTAATCATGGAATTAAACGGACTGCTAGAGCTTGTTTCTGGCACATGTGTGCAGTTAGCATTTAAATCACCCAAATGGGGTCCAAATAATACAGTGAAGATGGTTAAATAACAACCAATGGATGTATCTGAATTGAAGATTCAAGTCATATTTCAACTGAAAGACCTTAAAAAACTCAGCAGTTTTGTTGTGTTTTTCAAATCACAGCTGAAAAGGTCAACTTGGTGGATTCAACTAAACTCCTGAGTGAAACAATCGGTTCAAGATGTGACTAATACATTGCAATATAGAGTACAGGAGATCAGTTGTTCTATGACTTCATGACCACTCAGGTTAGAATAGAAACTTGCATCATGTCAATATGCACCGACTCATCTGGTAAACTCTTATATAACTTTGTATTGTGCTATTTAGCATCTGGTAACCTTTGGCTGTCCTTCCCAGTCGAGCAGGGGGAATCCAAGTCACCGGAGGCAGAGATGGAAAGTGTGTTATAGATCACAAATGCAACAGGAACAACCTTGTTTACTTCTGCGCTCCCATTAAATCTCGACCTTTCTGGTTCGTGACAAAGGTTTCCTCAGGATACCCAAACACACACAAATGGAGATGGAGGGATGGAGAGAAGGGGGAGTGATTGAGGGGGAAGTCCAGTTTCTGAAGTCGGATGTTGCCCGAGTGAAGGTAGCGTGCCAAGGAAAGAAAAAGAAAGAAAGAAAATTAGAGTGGGTGGAAGACAAATCTTCTGCCTGCCTCTCACTTTTCGATCCTGCTAACTTACGATCCAGCTACAACTCACTGATGTCCGCTTAATTAATCGCCGCTGTTGAACTGACAATCGTACGATCAAAACAAGGATTGACTCTCTGACCTCGGCATGACTCGGGCTCCATCTCTGTGTTTGCACAGCTTTTAGTTCCTGATTGTTTGCGAGGAAACAAAAACTCCTGTTTTCGCTGTGCCATGTTGCATCTGTTTTGCGACCAACTTCAATGTTTGGATGAAGAGACAATTACTTCATTCACTGAATATGTATCCAGCAGTTGGGTGTTCTGTACCTTTCAACATGATCCGTGGAGGCTGATTCATAGTTCAGAGTCATTGCATTCAATTAATTACACAAATAAGACGAACTTTTGATTCCTGGGGGAAACGCAGGGGAAAGCAGAGAATGACATGATGAATGTTATAAATTAGAAGTTAATTGGACAAGAGCATTCAAAGAGGCTGGTGAACTACATAAGGACTGCTTTTCCTAAAGCTAACTTGGGGCCAGTGGTGATTTTACCTGTTTATAAAAAGTTGAAGTGCTCTGAAATCAATTTTAAGCATGTTCTCATTTCACTTCAGTGGATAACAATGAGTGCAACTGATTTGTTTAAATCTTTTGAACAGAGTAGTGTAATTTTCTCCACCATTTCTCCTTGTGATAAACTTTAGTTTTTAGTGGTTTCTGGTATTATTTTCCATCCATGCCTTCTGCTTCTGTCAGTATGTTTCGTGTTAGTCTTTTTAGTGCAACAACTTTTCATTTCTTCTTGCTTTAAATCTGAAGGTTAGTTTTTACACGTGTGTGTGTGTGTATTTGTGTGATTTTACCTCCCAGCTATTGTATGCCACGTTCCTCAGTAGTTTCCCCTGTCTTTGATTGTTTCTACTTTTACAGTCATGGAGTATTACACGGTCTGATCTTGGGCTTAATTTGCTGGGATGCCCACTTCTGGTATTATCAGTAACTCTTGATCATTTTACACCTATGAATATTCGTTCTCACTGTAAAATGAAGGACTTCAAACTGTTTGGAAAAGTGCTTATAATTCAGATTAACAATCAGCAACAGTTGCTCCTCTAAGATCATTGATGACGTCTTTCCCTTTTCTTTGTGTTAACAAACACCTGAATGCTCCAGACCAGAAAAATGCCAAAACCGCTGCTTTTACAGAAGTGCTCACACTTGATGATCAGTCAGTCAAGAGCAGTCAAAACCCTCTTTGTTCCAGTGGAAGCAGCAGTGTTACACTTAGTTTTTCACACACTGCTTCTGCTTTTTGGCTTATTTGTCAAATAAGTAACAACATGATGTGATATATCATATTTTGTTATTCATCTGAGATTGTATTTGTCTATTTCTAAGATTATTTCTGTTCTGTTCTGACACATAAAACCTTTGCACTTAAAGACTGCGCACTTCCTTTTTAGCACGACTGTATGCAGGTAGGTTTCTTCCTCACCTGTGCCTTAAAGCTCAATTTCAGGTCATCCAACTCTGACTGCAGTGTTTGGTCCAGTGCATCTCAACACGCTTATATCACAGCACAGTGCATACATTAAAACTAGCAGATGTGTTCTGATGCGGTAGGGAATGAGCTAATGTGGAATATAGCTGCAGGGCTCATGGGAAAAATGTCAGATTTGTCCATCAACACATGATGATAATGACAATCCATCTGCAAACACTGAAAGGGTTCGAGTTAACCTACACCTGGAAAAGAAATTCATGTATTGATATTCTATATTATATGTCAGCAACCAAATTTGTATTTATAAACCTCCCTGATAGAGAAGCAGTTCTCACTTTAAGCTTAGATTATTATTATATTTATTTATTTATTTATTTATTTTTTAGCTTTAAAGCAGTTAGACATCAGCTGCACTGGTCCTCTCTGCCTCTAAAAGTGCTCTATATTTAGCATGTGTGTGCCATTTATCTATTCTCTGTCCAGTTTGAACAGAGGTATCCTCACCTATTTCTCTGGCTGTCTCATCAGTAATGAGCTCTTTTGAACTATTTCAGAATAAGAGCCTCCCCCTGCTATAATGGAAACCTTAAAAGTGGGAATGTACTTGTTGGCGAGAATTCCCGCTTTCATCTAAACATGAAAGCAAAGAACTTGGGGTTATATGCTTCAGGGAGGCAGTAGCAGGCATATTTTACAGATCTTTCAGACATTTCCAAAGCCACATTTGATTTGTCTTGCAGTGGAGCATTTGCTGGGTCGATCATGGTAGGACCACAAATGGATTTCTATATCTATTAAGGGTATAATTTCTTCTCCATTCTTCACGCAGCTCAGAGAGATGTCCAGCACATGCATCCCTGTGAGGGCTCCTCATCACCAGGCGCACTGTTTATTTAGGAAGGCAGAGCAACTTCTTTAGTTATTTCAAGATATTTCCTTCTGATTAATATTAAATTCTGTCCTCTAATTTGATCTCCCTTAAATCATTGCCACATAAATCAGAGAGAAAAAAAATTCAAGTGTCGACAAGCACTTTTTTTTCCCTTTAAAAAAATTGGTTTTCTAATTGAAAGTTTTAAGGTCTTCGTGGAAAAGCTTGGATGAAAGCATATTCTCTATGTTTTAACTCATCTGAATTACATTTACATGTGTTCTGTTCGGTTTATCTATACGGGTATTTTCACTTTTTACAGACCAGAAGCGTTGAACCATGATCACATCGTTCATCAATATATTGTATTTTATAGAAAGATTAAAAAAAAATCCTCATCTACCACTTGCAACTGCTCTCTGCATACATTAGTAAAATCCTTCATGTATCCTCATCCAACTCCACAGGACTGACCTTGTTGGAATCACATGCTGTTCCACATATGGTTTTCCACCAGTAGCAAACTTCTACTTAGGGTGAGAGTGGAAAATTCCACCAGTAAAGCTCCACCGATAGGAGGAGTTTTCAGTATTCTCGAAGATGGAAGAGCCCAAAAAAATATCAACATTCATCAAATTCGAGACAAAAAAGACAAAAACAAATCCTCAACCACAGATTACACAAATGCATCTTCAAAGACAAATAGTTTATGACCAAGAAGTAAAGTTTATTATTTTTAAAAAGAAGTAAAGAGCTAAATTCTTGATTAAGTGGGTATATTTAGCGGCCTGTAAAAGTTCCCTTTGCTTCCTTTGTCTGTTACCTCTTCATATTAAAGCTGTAATGAGATCAATTTCAAGGGCTTGTCATCTAGATAAGTTACCATTACGAATGTCCATACCTATATATATGCCGTAATCCTAAAGGATCCTACAAGTGCAGTCATTCCAGTCATTGTTCAAATACAGTACAGACTAAGGAATTTGTTGATTCCAGTTCTTTAAACGAGTTTACTCTGAACTGATTTGTTTTTTGACAAAGGAAGAAACATCTCTGAGCTATTCCTAAGTTTCGCTGCAAATATCTCAAAAGTTCACACAGTTTATAAAAACTTAATTATACTATTCTGAGAGTGAATCCACAAGTGCCTACTGTCTCTTGTCTTCCCATGTCGCAATACTTCACCTCACAGCCCTATATTACTCTTAAGTTTGCGTTACACTGCTAGTTGAGGTGTCCATAAATTTAATACAGGGGACATTGTTCAGGTTAGGTGTAGCAGCTCGGTTCATAGACACTGAAAAATAAAAGATGGTTGTATGACAGCCAAGACAGCGAAGCAGGGATTGCTTCACCACTCCAGGAATCTACAGGGACACTGGCTTATGAGCTGCATGGATTTTGTGTCTCCTGACCAGCACATTGCAGTTCCTCTTTTTTTGGGAAATATGTCATGACGTGAATTTCTAGATAGAAACTGAGATGAAAAGTTAAAAGTCAGATGTGACGTCCTTCACTAAAACAAGCTGTTATTTGCGTTGGCACTGGTCGAACCACATGGCGGCCGTGTATGTGTGGCTCGTTTCTTGAACAAGAAGGCCATTCAGTTTCATGGGGTTTTTTTTACATCAGTATTTCTCCACTTGTTGGATATTGATGGGCTGGTTTTGGAGCTGACTCATGGTCAGTCTCATTCTTATTTTTAGTCTATGAATTGACTGTGCTGCCATAGCTCCCGGTTGAGCCGGTGACCCATTTATTCATTTATTCAAGAGTCCCCACTGCAGGGTTTTTGAATTTGAGTCTGCCACAGACAGTTTCTTGTGTGTCATTCTTCCTCATTTTCTCCCTACCTTCCAGTCTGCTGTTAGCGCTATCCAATACAGACAAATGGTCTCATGTTCTAAGAACTCCTCCTGTTCATCACTTCCAAATCTTCTTCTTGAAAACGCATCGTTTTCTCTCCAATTTGTGCTCCCGTCCACGCTGAGACGGCGTTTTTCCCAAGGAAAATCGCAACTTTTGAAAACGCTCTCAAAAACGCATACATTTCAAAACGGAGCTGTCCCGTCGCAGTGTGGACAGTGAAAACAGAGACTTTCTAAAACAATGATGCATTTTAGTCATGTGATGCAGTCATGTGACCAATTAAACTAGATTTCTTAATTTTTTGGCATATTTGTCACGCGTACATGTTCCTGATCATCAAACAAATTTTAATATTTAATTTAACTCAGGAAGGGGGAAAATATGTTTTCGCAGCACTGTAGTGGGAGGACAAAGTGAACGGACACAGAACCTCCACACTTTTATCACCATGTCATAAAAGTGACCCGAACATCAGATGTGTAATGTAAGTGTGTGTGTGTCTGAAGGGATGTTAAAATGTGTTATTTGTTATGTACTTCACAGACAATGAGCCAAAGCCAAACAATCTTTGGTTGAAATAATAAATCACATAATTTTTTCCTTTGGTCAACACTGAAAATGAGTCCCACAGACCCAAACATCACATTTTTGTGTCATTTTGTTTTATCTGAGTTGGTTTGGGTTGGTGTAAACAGCATGTTTTGGATAATGATATGCCAAACCAGCATGAGCTCATCTTGTTAATACTACATAAAAGCACTCTGGTGAGTTCACACTCTGAGAGAGGAGACTAAAAATAGATAATAATAAAAATAAATTGATCTGATAAGCAGCATTAACTTGCTCGGTTTTGAACTGCAATTTGACAAAATAAAAATGCAATTCCTCTTCAGTGAGCTGCCTTGTGTGTGTGTGTGTGTGTGTGTGTGTGTGTGTGTGTGTGTGTGTGTGTGTGTGTGTGTGTGTGTGTGTGTGTGTGTGTGTGTGTGTGTGTGTGAACATTTCAGGTTCTTCTGACCTCCTTTTGTTCTTGGAGTAGTCTAAGTACTTCTTCTCTGTTCATCCCCTATCCCCTCCTTTCACTTTCACTCTGTGATGTATGAAAAGACCCTATTGTGAAATTTGCAGACATATTAATTGCTAATTTCTTTTTGGACAAAAACTGAATGTCCACCTAAGCTTCAGTCTGTTTTAAGGATGCTTCCAGCAGCCTGTGTCTGTTTGTGTACAGTTAAAGCTTTGTATTTATATGTGTCAGTTTGTCTATTCGTGCATTCTTCGTGTGTTTTTCAGGATAGTTTAGCATAATTGTGCAGAGGCCTCAGAAAGCCAGCTTAGTAAAATGGTTGGGAACCTCTCGGCTCCTGGGAGTGTATGTGTGTGTTTGTGTATGACTGAGGCTCTGTTATACAGGAGCTGGAAGCTGAAGCCCATCAGGTGGAGGGGATCGAATATCAGAGTGCTGATTGGAAGTCTGTATGTGTGTGTTTGTGTGAACTTGTGTCTGGAGACAGATCATAATTAGCTTAATAGTGAAATGGCTCAGCTAAATCCTGTTAGTATCCCTGTGAAAATAACAAAATTGAAGGCACACAAATGTGCAGTGATACAAGCTCTACTTTCTAAATAATATCATGCTGTTTCCATTTAAAAATATAATGAGCAAGAGGCCAGTGGACAATCAGCTTTAATCACAGTCATCATCCTCATCATCATTATCTTATGCTTACCTGTTTTATATTTCTCCTTGCCTGCTTGTTACTTCATTCAGCCCCTTCTCTCTTGTTTCACTTAATATTCTGTGTATATGTAGATGCTGCTGTAATGTTTTTGATTATTAATTCCTGATCAAATTCCAAACCATAGTCAGCATAAAAGATGGACGTATTGTAGCCATCATAACGTCACCTACTCATTTAAAGCCTTAAGATGAGTATTTGTGCCATCACCAAGCAAGGACTGTGAAACCACACACTCACTGGCTAGCGAGTTGTCAGGTACAAGTGAATAGCTAATAAGTTTATACTGGATAATCCTCCTTTTTGAAGTTCTTATCGTGAAAAAATTACAAAATTGACTTGTTCCTTTGTTAATTAGGACTTGAAATGAAGGACAAAGGCCATAAGCATACTAAAGATAATCATGGAGTTCCACTGGGTTCCGTGCTGGGACCAATAATATTTACATTTCACAGGCTTTGTTGAATTTTTATTAGAAAGTATCACATACATTTTCCATGCCATGGAGATCATACCCAGCTTTCCAACTAAACCCGTCAGAGGGAGGAAAGAAAAGATGAGATATTGTCTGGGCCATGACAGACTCTGTGTGTGGAAACTCCACCAGTTTGTAATTTTAGTCACATTTTGCACAGCAGAACTTTGTCCTTTGGCTACATGCCAACTTACTCAGATTTACAAAAATTAAAGATGTAAGCATTAAAAGAGATTTTATGCCTTTAGTATTTTTTTTGTAGAAACACTGGACTTTTTTCCAATTGATATTAATTCTTATCTTTATTTCCAGAAATGCATCTGTGGAACATTTCCCATTTAACCTTTTTACACTGTTTTCTTCTCATTGTTTAAATGGGCCTGTGTTCCAACAAATGTGTCATCAGCCTCCTTAAATATTTAACATGCTTCCCTTATATCACACACACACACACACGTACTGTAAACACACACCTCTTAGCAGTTCGCTTTGAACACTCACTCCTCTCTCCGTCATCTTGTAGCAATTAGCGTAAATTGAAAACTTGCATCGTCAGGGTTTGTTGTAGAGCACGGCTTCCAACATTCAGGTCATACCCTCTTCAACACTTTCATTTTCTCCATCTCTGTCATTTTATCCTCCCGTCATTTCATTCCATTCATTTTCCCATGTGCTTTTTTTGGCACAACATGTCTCAACACCAAGTGCTCCTTCTACAAATTGTAAACACATTCAGCTTGAACAAAGGAGCTGCTATTAATGGCATGGTTTCTCTCATCTTTGAGTTGAAAAAATAAAGTCTATGTCATATGTTATTAGTGCATGATGTTCTTAGAGTTCCTTTAGACTTGGACATAGTTTCCACCACCAACCTAGCCATTTCACTTGTGAAGGTAAATAGATACCTGCTCCATGCTTACAGTAGTTTCTGTGAGAATCTGTGAAGGGAGAGACACCAGTTTCATCTTCTTTGAAGCCAGGTTCAAAGAAAAAGAAGATCATTTACACAGAAAAGTAAAAGTTCCAAAATAAATGTGATGTATTTTGTGGTTAGTCTTGCACAACAGTGTCCATTCCACATTAGCTACACCCATGGCAAATGGTTCTTGCATATCAAATGTGTTTTAGGGCATCTTCAAATGGCCGGCTGTTTCCGCATTAAGTCACATCATTCATTGGGACGCAGTAGAGTTTAAAGAAAACTGGAAACAAGCCACTGGATCTGGTCGACAACAAGTTGGCGCCTGTTAAAAGCTTCTCGTCTGAAGGCACCTTAAGAGTGACGGATCACGCTGGCGTTTTGTGTGCGGAACACAGGAGCTCTTCTCTGGAGAAACACTTGCTCAGAAATTTAGTTTAGATGGTCTGACAAAGATAAACTATGGCTGGCACACAGTAAGTCTTCAGATGTTCAGTCAACATCATCATCTTACAACCCTGATTCCAAAAAAAGTGTGATGCTGAGCAAAATGTAAATAGCAGAATATGAGAATTTGCACATCATTTAACCCTCTAAGCCCCAAAGGAATTCTTCTGGAAAGGAGAATCTCATGAACTTACACAGATTTAACTGTAAAACTACAGAAACGTCAAAAATAGGTTAGTATCAGTTGTTGCGTCACTTTAGCTCTCCTTACTTTGAAGAGCTAGTCTTTAAAAATACTTGAGAATAAATATTAGTGAGTTGAGCCATGATGTGTGCAACACAGAGTCTTTCCCCTTCGTAAAGATGGAGCTTCCACAAAAACAGGCAATGCCTCTTTCCAGCCATTGTCAAGTTTAAGGAAAAATAACTTTTGTTTACTGCAAACTTTGAGAGTGCAGGGATCTTCTACAAAGAGTAACAATCTAAAAAAAATGAGATACTGCAAAATAAAAAAATATTTTATGCAAAATTACATCAAATCATTTCACACATCACTAGTTTCCTATTTTTTCTTTTATCTTTAGAGCCCTGAAGCTACATTGCCTTCTGAAATCCTACCAGGGGCATCCAGACAAAGTGGTTTTGGGCAAGGATGATTAAAAGCCCAGGGGACCTAGTTACCCTGCTCATGACAGTGTGGCCCCAGTCAGGTCTGAGTTAGAGGTGTGAGGGCACGTGCCCGGTGGCCGGGCCCTGCCTAGAAGAGACACCCTACCTGCCCTCCTGTAGGAGGGGTCGAAGAACGGGTTAAATCTGTTGTTACTTTGCCCAAGTGGTGTTTCTATCATTGAACGTCTGTGCAAATCATAGTTTTTCCCTAATAAAATACCATTTTAAGTCATAAGGGTGTTCATAAGTGACGCTTAGGCAGGTACTTCTTTAAAGTAAAACAAAAACAGAGACTGGACAATCCTGAAGTAAGCTCTAAACAGATAAGCACCTTGACAGCAAGTCAGTTTTAAAAACAAAAAGCACTTGGTGCACTTTATTTTGTAGAAACCATCTTCAAAACATAAATACTCTCTATTATAGTTCACCCTAAAAATTACACAGTGATTGTTCTTGGTTTCATATCAAGCAGCAAGACTTTGGAAAATTTCTGAATATGCAGTGTTTTTACTGCATATTCAAAATGACAGATTGAAATAAAGCTACTGTTGACTTCAGGTGACCTTTGTGCCGACCACCTCTCAAAACACTTTTAATGCTGTGGTCACTGAAGCAACACTGATGTCATAAAAGCCACACATGGAATTAACTTTTCCTCACTCAAACATTTAAGTTCCCATAAAACTGAGCAGATGGAAGCGCAGTTCTTTTCTCTCATTCTGTCCATCCCTCTTGTTTAGTCTTTGATTGCATCTTTGATTATTGTGGAAAAAGAGCGTTCTCTCTCTCTCTCTTTTTCTCCCACACATACACATGCACACACAGACACACACAAATACACACTCGTCTCTGGGGAAGGGACCACAGCCTTGTTTGTCTCTGCATATGGACGGGGGAGCAAACTGGAACGTACATTGTTTTCAGACCAGCCGCTCCCCACAAATATCTCCCCCTCAGAGCTCAATGGGTGGGAGTTGATGTATTTTAGAATTTGGGGGATGTGTGTGTGTGTGTGTGTGTGTGTGTGTGTGTGTGTGTGTAGTTTCGGGGTCGCTGGGGTGGAGAAGAAGGAGGATCGCTTGGTTTTGGTCACATTGATGGGTTTGCCATCGACTGAAACCAAAGCTCAGCTGCACTGATTCTTGTTTTGTTGTTGGCCTTCTCACTTTCTCTCTTTTTTTTGTTTTCCTCTGTTTCTTCCAGAGATCCTGCTGTTCTTTTCTATCTTCTTTAACCTGTACTACCTCATTAACTATATTTATGCTTTTATTTTGGATATCTTTTTTTCTCTCTGTAATCTTCTTACTTCCTCCCCTCCCTGATTTCTTAGTTTGTTTGCATATTTGTCACACTTCCATGTTTCAGATCATCAAACAAATTTCAATATCGGACAAAAATAACCTGAATGAAATTAAATCATCATTAAAATCCTAAAGGAAAAAGGAAACTCTTCTAAGGAAGTTAATGTTCACATTTTGGACTGATAGTTTGAGAGACGAGTAACAGGGTGATCTAGATCCACTGTGAAGAACCATCACTGAATCATTTAGAGAGAACCTTCACACAACTTGGCCCCTTTGACCCTTAATAACTCACATGTGGGTCAACGACTCTCAGGAGGACCTTTCACTTCTTCAACATAACAGCTATTTATTTAACTATGCCGAGTTAAACACCCAGGGTTCAGTTTCTGGAAATGAAGAAGAATCAGAGATCGGAAGTAAAATGTCTTCTTGAACTAAAAAGAAAGCAAACTTGGTCCATTTTCAGAAGTGAAATATGCTGTATCAATGTATCAATCTAAACCAACAACCCCCAAAAAATGAAAATAAAAAACAAAGGGAGGTGGATGCATATTGCTTTTATTTGATTAATTTGAAATCTTGTTGTGAAAACAGCTACCACGCCTGAATTGAACTCATGCAATTGTGTGGAAAAAAAGGTTAAAATGGTCAGATATCTGCACTGCTGTAAGTCTGCAGTGCTTAAAGAGCTTAAAAACCTACCTGATATCGTGAAAGCACAATGCAAAGTTACTCTCTGCTCTCTGGGAGTCTTTTAGCCTTTGTAACTTGATCTGTCCTCTACTAGTCTTTTTCCTTTTTTGCCCTCTGATTCTTTGCGTCTGTATGAGCGCTCCTTTCTTTACTTTTTTGTGCTTCTTCTATCTTCCTTGTTCACTTCATCTCAGCCACAGTGTGTCATTATTACATCTTCAACTGCACTAATGGCCCAGTAACAGAGCAGCCTCCCTCCTTTCCACATTGCTAATTTGCATTACTGGTCAGCCTGCAGAAAGATCGATGATGTGTGTATAATTGTGTCTGCGTGTGCATCTCTACCATTTCTGCCAGTTTTCCAGCATCTTAAGCCTTCCCCCCCCAGTCCCCTGTGGCATGAGATGAACTTCAGCAGAGGTCTGGGACACAACCCAACATCCCAGTTGCTACATTAAAGATCATCATACCCACTGCTCTCCCCAGCCAACAATCTGACAACAATAATATTTTACCCTCTTGGTTTCTTCTCCAACAATTCATGGAGAAGATTTGGGACTGTAGATTTCTGAAGATGGGGCAGAAATTTAATGACAGCAGGAATAAGAAATTATGAGATTTAAAAGGTTGGCTGAGACCTGTTCAAGCTCAGTTGGTACGTAGTATTTTTTAAAAAGTGAAGACTCTGTGGAATCTGGATCAAGTCTTTCCTGTGTGTCAGTTAGCAGGATTATGCAAGAACTACCAGGCCAGACTTTGTGTAGCTTAGCGGAGTGGAGGATGATGAACTTTATGTTTCATCATCCTCCTTTATGTTATGTTTATGTGCTTCTGTAATTACTTAATGGCATTCCTATTCAGAACAGTTGACACTTTGCTGGTATTGTGGATTTCCAGGACAAAGCAAACCACGCTTGAAGTAAACAGGGAGTTAACTTTAAAAAAATTCACAATGTACTAAAAAAGAGGAGCAAAAAAAGAGTTTTTATAGATTAAATGGATACAAATAAATGCACTGGGCATTTAAATTTGTAGCTGGTGTCTCCAAAATTCACAGACATGGAAAAAAAAAACTCGTGTGGAAAATTATTAGGCTGATTATTTAGAGCAAACAAGTAGCCAGTCCAGTAGCATTCCTGCCTCCTGGAATCAATGTTGGGGAGCGCCTTGGGCAGACCATGGTTCAGCACCCTGGACAGCGGTCATCATATAAACTAAATATTTTGGAAGGTTTGGAAGGATTTCCTACTTTATTTGTCTGCTAAAAGCTGTCCAAGCATCTATGCTTTTACACACACAAACCTGCACAATATATTTAAATACCCTCTACCCTCAGCCGGTCACCGCAGACAGCCGCCTCTCCCTAGAGCCTGGTTCTGCTGGAGGTTTCTTCCTGTTTAAAGGGAGTTTTTCCTTCCCACTGTTGCCAAAGCAATTACTCATAGGGGATCATCTGATTGTTGGGGTATCTCTGTATTATTACAGGGTACTACCTTACAATATAAAGCACCTTGAGGGGACTGTTGTGAGTTGTGATTTAACACTATATAAACAATAGTTTAAATAATTGGAAATGAATTGAAAGAATTGCTTGCCTTAGCACAGGAACAAGATCCACTTGAAACATGAAGATTAATGCTTAAAATGTTAACTAATAAGCTTGTGCCAATGTAGTAGGCCACAGTGTTGTTTGTTTGTTGGGTTGTTGGGTATGCTACACTAAGCTAACCAGATGCTGACTGTCCAGTCTTATTGAACAACGTGAAATACAAAAATGAGAGAGAAGAACTTCATGACTGAACGTGAACGCATCATTAAAATCCTTTAATTGCTGTTATCAACACTACAAGAAAGAAAAAAAAGCCTTACTGTAATAGTTCTGCTAATGGCAGTTAAACATTAGCTAACTACTTCCTTCTCATTACAGAGGCTTCCATTCAAGCTGTCTCTCTGCTCTGTTTGTGTTGGCACGGATGCCCGAGGCAGCACAGATGCAGTGAAATAAATTATGAACATGTACCTCAGTAACAAGCTTTCAGCACTTGGCAGTGTTAAGATCTTGACTGCCTGAAATCTACATCAATGAGAATCGCCAGTTTCATCCATTATAGGGTTCAAATTTTTTTTTTTTTTTTTCTTAAAACTTACTTGGCTTGTTTTAATTTACCTGGGCTGCCCGCCTGGATATTAGCCCTGTATGGGAAGCCCTGGGTTTGTAACTGAACTCTTTAAATGTCAGCACATGACAAGCTTTCATTTGTGAGGGTGAGATTTGTCTTGGCATGAAGTCAGATAAAGTTAAAAGACAAAGACTCTTCTTTTTGTAACAATGACACAGTTTGTAGATTTTTGTAATCTTCTTTAATAACTGGCACAAATTTGAGGTATGATACAAAACTATGGAAAACTACTTGGCACTAAAAGTTAAGTGAAGATGTTTTTAGAAACTTGTACTAGCTTACATCATTATTTGGTATCGCAAGCCTTATCTTTTGAAACAGTCTCCTCAGAGCTTGCCAGATTCCTTCTTGGCAGAGTCACTCACTGTGGTGTTTATACCAGTAATACACTTCCTTGATGTTTCCCTTTTACAATCCTAAACATCTACATTAAATATAGTTGTTGCACAGAAATGTACGTCTTTGAATCAATCTTAATGCCATGTGGGACCTCATCAGGAAAATGACAGTGGTGGTAAATTTTTCACTAGCAGCTGCTGTTTATGTAGGCCACCATTCGCTGTTGTGTGAGTAGGTGTATGTAAAATGTTTGACCTTTTCAAAAAGAAGGCGGTATCGCCAATATGTCAACCAGGAAAGTGAAGGAAAAGCTTTCTGCAGATGGGGGAAGTTTTGCTAAGTAATATATTTTAACTTAAACCATGATATTCTCCTAACCTAAATGAGGAGTTGTGTTGCCCGAATCTAAGTAAACAAAAGCTGAGATTCGCAGTAAACCATCTGGAAAAATCAAGAAAACTGAGGAAAAATAGTGAGCGCTCTATCCTCAAGTCAAATAATAGAAACTCATTGTTTGAGGATGCTGACAAAAACAGAGCAACACTTCAACAGAAAATCTTTGACATAACTTACAGCGTAACTGGAAACTCCTGACGCTGTAACCTTCCATGTAACGTGACGTGCCCCTCCTGAAAAATTCAGCTGGGGGTTTCCAGTTACTGTATAAGTTCCTCCAGAAGTCTAAATCAAGCTTAAGTCTTCATGTGGGTCTGAGATCTGATTATTGTTTAGCGTAACACTAGATATTAAGAAACATTTTGTTTTTTACATTCATGTTTGTCGTAGGGGCAGCACGGTGGCACGGTGGTTACTACGGTGGTACTGTTGCCGCACAGCAAGAAGGTCCTGAGTTCAATTCCACCATCAGGCCGGGGTCTTTCTGTGTGGAGTTGCATGTTCTCCCCGTGTTTGCGTGGGTTCCCTCCCGGTGCTCCGGTTTCCTCCCACCGTCCAAAGACATGCAGTTAGTGGGATAGGTTAATTGGTTAATCCAAATTGCCCATAGGTGTGAATGCGAGCGCGACTGGTTGTCTGTCCCTGTGTGCTAGCCCTGACTCTCCATACTTGGCGTTATTTGGTCAGATAGTCAACATTTACATTTACCTGGCAATGAATGCCATTAAAGAAAGGTCATTCCAGATCAAATATGACAACATTTGGTGAGTGCTAAAAAAATCACAGCTAGAAGATGATCCTGGTAAGAAAGAAATGAGACATTTTAAATGTTATAACTTGTTCTGAGTGCTCTCCTGTCCCACGTGGTGATATGGCTTTTTTCTCCCATAATCACATTTTTCTAGTTTTCTCTAGTGAATTCTCAGGACATAGATAAGCATCCAGAGACTGTGATTCTTCTTTCCATTACTCTGCATTAACTTTATTAACTTTTGATACTGATGCCTACAGTTAGTCATAAAAAAGGCTTTGGAAAAAAAGAGAAAAAAGATTTTGGCTTTAGATTGTGACACGTTGAGTGGGTTTTCAATTGATTTAGTTGCTGGTTTAAAGTAGGGTTAAATGTGGTTTGCAGCCCTTAAAATTTGATTTGGCTATAGCCCCTGTACTTCAGGGTTCACGAGTGCTCAAAAATGTGCCAAATTTCAACCCACCACTATATATTTGAGGGCCTGTTACTTGGCACGGCTTCATTATATATACTAAAGTTATTGTACAAAAAGAGCAGCGGATTTGAAGGGGCTCAGGTGAGAAGTGTTCACTGATTTCTGTGGTATGATCACTTTTTATGCCACTCGTACTTTCCTCCCTTGCAAATCTAGGTTCCTCTTGATTCATTTCAGAAATCGCTTATTAAACATAGGTTTGTTTAATATTCTAAGTCCATGCTATTAACTAAAAGTAGAAAACTCTTCAAGTTCAAACCCTTAACAGTCATAAAACTGAAACTGTGGAATAGTGAGCAGTTAAGATTTTGGCTGAATACTAAGCTCATTGTTAAGATAAATGTGGAACACATGTAAAAAATAAATAAAGTAAAAACTCTGCTGCTAGTCATAGCAGCCAGTTTCTATACATGTTTCCCCTTCCACCATGAAGTGGAAGAATTTACATGGCTGTGTTTCAAAAATTGCCCAATTACCAATTAGCGTTGCTCTTTTTTTAACTTTTAAACACAGTACTACAGCATAAATTCTTAATTACTTCAAAATGCAAGAATTTAATACACAAGTTTGAATTTATTTTAGATTTTCTCGTATCCATACAGGGTCAAAAGTATAAATACAGACTCAAACATATACATACACCCCCTCTTATATTTGGTTAAATATCCTTTAGTCAGTTGCAACTTGACCAAATGCTTTTGGTATCCATCAACAAGCTTCTGGCAGTATTCTGGCTGAATATTTAACCACTTTTCTTGGCAGAATTGGTGGAGTTCTTTTAAATTAGTTGGTTTCCTGGCACGGCCCTGGCTTTACAAATTTTCAGTAGGGTTGAGGTCTGAACTTTGGGAAGTCCATTCCAGAAACTTAGTGGGCCATTTCTAAACAACTGCACATTCTGATGCCATCAGTTCAAATAGTTATTTGAATGTGTCACCACTTTGCCATGGTCTGGAAGAAGACCCAAACTGTCACCCTCAGATGACAGAAAATTGGTTAGAGTGTTCAGAAACCACCAAGGCTTAAGCCTGTCATGAAGTGGAAAGTGCTGGAAAACAGTACTTTCCAGCATCACTGTCCACAGTAAAGCCAGTTTTGCATCATCGTGGACCAAGAGGGTTCCAACCAAGAAAGGAGCCCCTGCCAAAAAATCGACACCTTCAATTTTAAGTGATATTTGTAGCTGCCCACATGGACAAGGCAAATATGGAATATTTAAATATGAAAAAATGTTAAAATCAAGATTAAAGTATTTGGCCACCATCATAAGAAGATAGAACTTCTTATGAACTACTTCAAATTCTTCAACTTCACCTCAAATCATTAGCAAAATGGTTGAAACAATTGGGTGTCCCAGCAAACTTCTGGGATGACTACCATCCCAAAGCCCTGACCTCAACCTCATTGAAAATGTGTTGATTATGTTTGAAACCTGGGTTTGTGTCAGTAAACCAAACAATTTAAATGAACTCTGCTGAGTCTGCCAAGAAGAGTCAAATATTCAGCCACAATTATCCCAGGAGCTTGTTGATGGCTACTAAAAGGGTCTGGACCAGGTGCAACTTGCTAATTTAACCAAATATCAGTATGTACAGTATATACTTGGACCTATATGTATACTTTTGACCCAGTCTGGACTAGAGAAATCTTTTAAAAAATTCAAGTTGTGCACCCAGTTCTTGTTTTGTAAAGTCATTAAAAGAAATGGAAGCAGTTCAGCTACTTTCTGTCATTCTTTTTTTTAGCCATGACAGGACACGTGGCTGTCAAAAAGTGCATTCAATCATTGGGAGTTTGCCCATTTTAGTAATCCTCTTTGTCCTCAGAGGATTACACAGAAATTACTTTTGTAATTTTACTTTTTTCGTAGAACCAAAATAAGATTCTTAATTTATTTTTTTTAAATTGTCTGATTATGTGTGGTTAAATGGGAGAGGAAGAAGAAAACATGAATAAATCTCCTAAAGGTTGCCAAGTTTGTCCAGCTGTCAGGAGGGCAATGTTGCAAGTTCAGACCAGAGCTTGATTCATTCTCCATCCATCATTGTAGTATTTTCTTGTTGGGTAAGACTGAGGTTAAACCGTGTGGGAACCACAAATGAACCGCTCCAAAATTTGTTTATGACTGCACAGAGACCACTTCTTTTAAAGGTTCTTGAAGCACTTGTTTAGGTCCGCACCCAACTCTGAGACAGCAAGACTAAACAATGCTGGTTTAAAAATACCCTTAACCTGGTTGTAGTCCAAACTGTGTCCTTCCCTTTGGGGTCTACGGTAGCATAGTGGCTAATACTAACTCTTGATGTTAATTATTTTGTCAACACAGACAGGTACAGGTGGATCTCAACCATATTTACTGCCCTGTATGTATGCTGGACTATGCATCAGTTGCTCTTCAGCCCTCGAAAAGACAAACTGTGGGAATTATTTTTTTCTTTTTTTTGTCATTTTTCTTCTAATGAACAACAGTGCTGCTCTTCTCCTTTTCTCCCCCTCTGCATTTGTCTTTCTCCCTCCTCCTTCTCCTCATTTTCTATCTCTTTTTTTCTCCCTCTGTGTCTTGTTCTCTTTTCCATAATAATTAGCTCCCCTCCAGCCTGTGGTCGGAAATCTGCATTCCGAGGCTGAGGAAGACGAGAGGAGAAGGAGAGAGTTGGACACAGAGAGAGAGAGAGGGCTGAGGGCTGAAAGAGGCCATTGTTTCTTCATAAAAGCAGATAAGAACCCAGGAACTAGAGGGCAAGTGTAGTCAAAATAGTCCATGTGTGTGCATGATGGCACTGATAAAGAAACTGACTTTTCCTCAACAATTTAGATGTTAATGGGTTGATGTGGAGGTTGCTGACAGGGCCAAGACACAAATTTGATACACACCTCCCGTTTTCTGTATTTTTGGTCATCTTTTCCCTCTTTTTCTTATTATCGTACTCCTGTTTTATTTTTCTTCGTGTCTCTTCTTGCTTTGCCCACATTATTCCCTTTCTTTTGCCAGTTTACACGACTCTTTTTTGCTACTCTAGTTTCCTTCCCTCTTGATTCTATTTTCTCTGGTGTGTATGGACTTATATAAGATATCTGTAGCTGTCATGGCATCAAAAATTGAGTTTGACATTTTGGCCATTGCCAGCATGCAATACGATATTTGGGAGAAAGGTGAAGCCACAGTATCTGTAATCTACAGTGGTATTAATTAGGATGTTAACTACGACTTTCAAAATAGAAGTTTAAAACAAGAGAGACATGGCTCCGACTGAGAAACCAGGGGCACTGAAACATTATAGTAAATCATACCCTACTTTGTCATTTGTTTCACTCTAAATGAGACCACAGTTTAATAAAATGTTTCATGTGCTGTATAAAGGATACATGAAATTTGCTGTTTTAAACCCAAACTATGATCATTCTGTCATTAAGTATCTGATGTTTATGCTCACAGTGGGTATCGACACTTCTTAGAGATAGAGTCACATACTGGATGCTTAAAAGCTTTAAATATTTAACCACAGTAGAATCAATCTCACTCATAACCGTGGTTTGCGTTCACTCTGCAGTTTTCTCCGCCTTCCTTTTTGTACTTTCTTACAACCTGTTTTCTATATCATGCGTCATCATGTGTTCTTTTTATTATCTTGTCATATCCCCTTCTCATCAACCTTCTCTTCTCCCTCTCTTTCATTTCCCTCTTCTCTAAATCCTTCTGTCTCTTCCCTTTTCCCCCTCTCATCTCTTATTTTTGTCATCTTTTGCCGTATTGTTTGCTTCTTCTTGCTTCTTAATTTTCTTTGACGTTTTCTTTTTCTCTCTGTAATTTATAACCAAACTACTGTTCCCCCGGCTTCATCTCTTCTCTCACTCCTCCATAAAAGAATAGTTTATTAAACATTTAATCTATTTTATCTTTAATCTAGGACGCATTTTAAAATTTCAGTGCTTATTTGTTTTACAGCATGTATTACATGATATAGAGTATTAACCAGCAGCTTTCATTGATCGGTGCTACAGTCGCCTCCCTGGTGATATCTTAGTGGTAAAACAATACCAGATTCAGCATTTTATTACCAACTTGCTCTATTGATTATGGATACATTTGACTTCTCTCTCATCCTTTGGGGTTCCAGTAAGACTGTAAAACAAATCGTTAAGAATATTTAGAAAGGGATCATGTTTCTTTTAATGGGTGGCAATCAGTCATCACTCATTATACAGCTATGAACTGAGATCATCCAAAGATTAACTTCTTTATATTCAGTCCATGTCAACCCATATTAAATTGAATTAAAAATGAAAACATCAACACTACCTCCTGCTCTGTCATGAGTATCAAATGGATATCTTGTTTGGTAAATGGTAAATAGCCTGTATTTGTATAGCGCTTTACATAGCGTGCGATGATCATCAGGCAGGCCTCAGGATTTGGAAGGTTTTAAATTAACCTACATATCTTCATGGAGTCAAGGTTTTATGATTAAAGAGGTGACAACCCCTATCCCAGCAACCCGTTTCACCAACCTAGGATTGATTCACCAAGGCCTCCGCCTTTGACTGTTATCCAGTATCCACTGCAGATGCACTCTAGACTCCTATGTGGCTCTTCCTGAGCTTGGCCAAGTCCCATGAGCCAAGGCCTGGATATGAAGTGCTTCCCAGCAAACCCCTTCCTGGTGCCTGACAACACTGATCCAGACCAGGTAACTTGTTATAGCTTTTTGTCAAAGCAGTCTTTTTGTCAGGGTCCTGGGTCATTTGACCCAGCTTTTTGTGTTTATCATTATTATGATATTATGTTCTGGTTTATTCTGATTATGTATTTGGGTTTAGACTTAGAGTTCTTGGGGTTTTGGTTCTGTGCTTCTTTTGTCTGCCCGTGTGTCCCCTCCCTGTTGCTATGTCTGAGGTCTTCTGTCAAGCTCGTGTCTGTGCATACCTGTCGTTGTTTTTCCTGTTTTACTTTGATAGTCTCTGTCCTGTGTGTAGTGTGTCTGGTTTTGCTTCCCCTTGTCTCATCAGCTTTAGTTAGTCCCAGCTGTGCTCTCCTTCTGTGTCTCATGCCCTCGTTATCCCAGTGTGTATTTAAGGCCTGTGTTTCTCTGTGTCAGTGTCGCGTTGTCAACGTCTGCTCACCATCCGCCCTTGTGTGTTCTGTCTGTCTGCCTGCCTGCTAGTTTAGTTTTTGCACAGCAATAAAGCTGTTTAAGTTCACCTTTTGTCTCTGTGTTTTGGAGTCTGCGATTGGGTCCTTTTCTGCCTGCCCACACACAGACCATGACACTTTTTAATCACATTTAGTCTGCCCTCTTGTCCAGGACCAATATGCCAACAATATAGCTACCAGGATGCCAGGAAGCTCCGCCTCAGAACTTTGCAATCCCTTTAAATACTTCCCCTTTACAATAATACCATTTACAGTTGATCCGTCCTCGAGGGAAAAAATGTCACCAACTGACTTGTTATGTGTGCTCTTCAGAATGACCCATCTTTCACAAATGTTTATAAGGACTAGATGCTTGAATTTGCACACCTGTGGCAAAGGTTCAAGGTTAAGATCAGTGTTGGGCAATTAGTTATAGTCAGTGTTGGGAAGGTTACTTTTAAAATGTATTCCACTACACATTACAGATTACATGCCCCAAAATGTATTTTGTAACGTATTCCATTACGTTACTCAATGAGAGTAACGTATTCTGAATACTTTGGATTACTTAATATATTATCATGCTTTTTACAACTACATGAATGTAATATTGCTGTGGGATTTATTACTATTACTGAAGGTTACTCGCCATACCAATACCAACTAGATTTTTAAATATTAATAGAAAATGAGAAACCGTAGGGTGGACATTAGGTAAGGCTGCACTTTTTGCAGCGATCTCGTATAGAAAACAATTCCACGCGTATATAAAACAGGTCCGCGGCTCCGAACCGTAGTAAAGGGACCTCTGGCTAATACGTCGGGTTTGTGTCGGGCTCATAGCCAAAAAATAGCTTTACTTTGGTGTCTGGGTCAACTTTGCTAGTGAGAGACAGAGAGAGGCATTTAAAGGCTGCTCCAACGGAACTTATTGTTTCAGAGGAAAACACGAACACAGTGTACAGTCGAGTCTTAATAGCTTACTTACAACCGGACTACACTGCCCATGAGGCTACATTCTTTAGGGCGATGCCTGTAACACTCTGCCTATTGCCTTCATATTGAATAATTTTTTGAACAATAATTTTTTTAAATATTTCGTCACGTCATTATTCGGGCCGCAAGTAGAGGTGACATGGTCCACGACATTGAGACACAGGCATTAGAGCCTCTTAATGTGTGTTTTGTTTGGGTTTCCACCGGGGTGGAATTATTAAAAATAGAGAGGGGACAGCCTAACATATGAAATAGGAAAATACCGCCGTGTAATCCATTTATTTCAACAAAGTAACTGTATTCTGAATACCACCTTTTTAAAAGGTAACTGTAACGGAATACAGTTACTCATATTTTGTATTTTAGATACGTAACGGCGGTACATGTATTCCATTACTCCCCAACACTGGTTATAGTTACTAGTTACTACTTCAAAAAAAGTAATTGAGTTAGTAACTGAGTTACAATATTATAAAAGTAACTAATTACTAGGAAAAGTAACTAATTTGTTACTTTAAAAAATGTTTAACCCCTTAACCAATCACACCCTTTGACTACTTTTGATTTTACCTCTACACTTCACCCTGTTTATCTTACCTTGTTTGGTATCATTCTTTTCAACACAACTTCACATGTCTGAAGTTATGGTTATTTTTTTCATTTTGACACATCAGACAAAAAAAACATAAAATCAGAGTAGAAGAAAGTTATATTTTTTTACTGTGAAAACCACAAACATTAACAAATCATATTTCATAAGTTGAAATGCAAATATAAATTTTACATTTTAAATACCTATGCACAAGTTTTGCAAACAACAAATTTATATGCAGCTATTTACCTAAAAAGGCAACCAAGGCATTTTTTAAATAAACATTTCAAATTATGTACAGAACAATCAGGCATTCTGCATCAAATGTTTTGTTCCAGTCCAAAAACTAATTTCTGTCCACTATAAGATAAAGGAGCACATCACAAGCCTGATACCTGCAGGCCTTAGTAACTTTTTGGCAGCAACTGCGACCTTCACTATTAGAGTTTTCTTAGAAAACGCAGTTTTTACCATTTCTTTCTGCAGTAAACATGACGATAGGACGATTCAGGAAAAACACTGCATATATTTTTAATCAAAACTCTGGTTTTACGTAGCCTATCAATACAATTTAAACATAGTTAAACATAGTTTGAAGTTGACCCTTTTAACACAAAAATGGAGACTCAGGGTTGTCTTGGGTTGACATAACATCTTGTTGCTATGTCATATTAAATTGGTCATGGGATTGGTTCACCATAACTACTATTCTTCCTCAGCCTAAGGTCCCAGTAAGCTGAAGACAGCTTCAACCGTCTGTGTGTTGAAAAATAAAAACGCACCCTTAACCGCATTTTCTTGTTAGCAAAGGTAATGGCGTTGTAAAGATCGAAACAGTAATTAATTAGATTACTAATTACTGTAAAAAGTACAGGCATTAGTAACGTCATCACTGGTTAAGATGCCTATAAAAAACCTTTTCTCCATATAGTTTATCTATGGATTCACTACACATGAACCTGTAAACAGATATGCATCCATATAGCAGATTTTTTTTCCACTGATCAATAGTGTGATGACATAAAACTTGATACTGACTCCATTACCACCTTCATCAATAATTCATCATCCACTTCGACCAGCACCTCGAGTTTCTTGGTGAAACCATCCATGTGTCTCTTTTTGTCTTGCAGATGTCCAAGATTAATATACAGTAGACTGATGCTTATAAAATAAACTTATTCAGGAGTTCAGGAGTTTTTATCATTATATAAAAGCTGTTTTGGGTTTTTTTGTTTGTTTTGTTTTTTTCTTTCGCCTGTCCCGTTTGGTTCTTTTGCCATCAGAATTCTTGTCTAAAGGCAAAGAAAGATGCCCTTACTTTACCAAGTGGACCATCCCGGCCTTGTTGTATCAGTCCATTTGATTGACCTTTGTTTTTATTGTCTATTTTATTTTATTTTCAGTTGTTACATACGGGACAGACGTGACTGGGGGAAGGGAAAGAGAGGGAGGGAAAGAAAAACAGCAGCGAAGAGGAACGGTGATAAAGGGCACAAAACAAAAAAAGAGGTGGGGGGACAAAAAATACATATATATATCAATCACCTGGATCACCTGTTGAGAAAGAAAAAAGAAGAGAAAGCAAGCAAAAAAGAGAGTGATATAATAAACAACATCATCGCGATAATCTATGTGTATATAACAGTAAATACTAAATATTGAATATTATTGTGCAGCATGTAAGATCAATAGTGCACAGTGTGCTTTGAGGTGTAGTTTGTGTGTGTGAGCACCCGTGTGTACACCTGTGAGCATGAGCGTGCTTGTATTTAAAAGGTTCCTTCATGTAATGATCTGCTAGAGGGTGTGGGGAGCCACAGCCCCGTCCTCCAGGGCATGAAGCAGGTATGGAGGAGATCCAGGCTCCAGACATCCAGAGGCCCTCGGAGCACAAGAGTCCAACACAGGGACCAATGGAGGGGCAGCCGTGCCACTCTCCCGGAAAGAGCTGAGGAGAGTCCCAGATGAGGGGTCACCCAGCAGCCGCAGAGCAGAAGCCAGGGGGGGTTGCAGTGATGTGCCCATGAGCTCCACTGGCATCCAGCTGTGCCAGAGTGGACTGAGCCCCAGGCCCAGAGGCCGAGGGCACCCCAACCCCTGAAGGGGCCCGACCGAGTCACAGGCGCTGGGCCCTGATAAGCAGCCACCGAGAGTGAGCCGGTGCATACCTGAGCGCCCAGCCCCGGACACCAAGAACCACCAATGCACCGATGTCTGAGGGCGTCAGCCACTGGCAGGTGGAGTGGTGTGGGGGGGGAGGCCTCCATACCTTGGAGGGCCTGAGATGTCCCTAGAGAGGTGGCGTCTAATACCTGACCTGACATATAGACACACGGGCAGACAAACGGGCACACACAGATACGGACATCCACCCATGCACACATATGCAAATACTCAGCACTCACCCAACATGGAGACAGACATAAGTAGACACTGTACACACAATCACACTCCTCTGTTTATTTTTTCTGAAGTTTTACATAAAATTTTAGAGTTAGATGGCGCTGTTCATAACATTTTAAAGGAAGCCTGCATTATGTCAGTAGTCTGAAGTGTATTGCCCACTGTGAGATGACGGATCACAGTTGGCTTTCATGTCAGGTCAAAGGGTTTTTTATATGAAAGAGTCATCAAATCTTGAATAGACTTCTGAGCCAAAGTGAATATGCTATATGTGCCGCTGTGTGTGTGTGTGTGTGTGTGTGTGTGTGTGTGTGTGTGTGTGTGTGTGTGTGTGTGTGTGTGTGTGTGTGTGTGTGTGTGTGTGTGCGCGCCTGTGTTTTGCTTCTATCTTTCTGAGGTCCAATTTGTGTTTTAGATCCTTTTCAGACATTTTACCTGCTTTTGTTTTCGAGGATTAAGACTTAGTTTTACAGTGACAGATAGGGATTAGACGTGATGTTTATCTAAGGGGATGTTTTCTATAATCACAGGTCCCCACGAGTGTAGAAAGCCAAAGATAGCTGTGTGCCTGAGCTTGTTCTTTGAACTCAGTTTGACTCTGACACCTGCTGAGCATTAGACGCATCATCACGAGTTCACCTGGAGTGCATGACCCCACACATGTGTACACACCTGCAGTAATCCCCACAGTTTATCTCCCGTTTGATCTTCCCATCAGCACCCACGCCGCTTATCGCATTCTCTTTCACATTTTCTTTTCATTCATTAAATATTTACTTCCTTCTCATTCCTTATTTTCTATTTCTAAATCTATCGCTCCGCTCTGTTATACTTACTGTACCAGTCGATCACGTTATGCAACAATTTCTTCTTTCTGTCATTGTTTTGTTTCTCAATGAGTCACACCTCTTCTCTCACTTTCTTTTTTTCCATGACAGTAAAAAAATATTAATATTAAATAAACAAGGGAATTTACCAGAACCCTACTGTAGTATGTGACCAATGTCAAAGTGAAAGTAGCTTCTTGATGATATGTGTGGCCAGTTTCGACAGACTGGAACTTTCTAGAAGTCAGCGGCCAGGCTTCCTGTGGTCCACTGCAAAATGGCACACAGGAGTATCATTTTAGGAGCCTATGAAAAACAAATGTTATTGTATTGCAGACAGGAATAAAATTGTTGTTTAGTTTAATGTTGACCACACAGAACGTGACTCTCACTGGTCAGTTTCTTTTTTTAATCAACCCACCACAAATATTTGAATGACTAGTGGATGAACTCCCCTGACTTAGTGCAAATTCACTGCTCAGTAAAATTAAGGAACCCTTGACACAGAGTCAATTAAACTTCAGGGATATAAATCTGTCTCTTCAGGAAACATAAATCACAAAAACATCAATTTCAGCTGACATGTCAGCAGGTTCACTCGAGTGGCAACAGCAAGACAAACCTAATAATCAAGATTGCTCTCTTCTTAGCCTGCAGCCCATTCAGACCACTTTTTTGACCAAACTGTCAGAAACAGACTCTATGGGGTCAGCGCAAGATCCCAACATCCTTCACTAGGACCTCTGCTCAAACTCCAGAACTGACTTGTCTGTGATTGGTGCCCATTCTCTTCACAGATGAGAGCAGGTTCACACTGAGCACGTGGACAGATGTCACAGCCACCTGCAGACTCTTTCACCTGTGCGAGTTTCTTCAGTGAAAGTTTGAAACACTATGTCTATGTTGTGTTTTATTCCCATAAAGCCTGAACCATGAAATAATTTTCTCTGTTTATCTTAAACAAACAAAAATATATACAGCAGGTTGGATTAAGGTTCAAAAACACAGATAATTACACTGATGATGTACAGGTATCAGATATTATACACTTGGCATTACAGGCTTGATAATGCATTTAGCATCAATGAAGGGAAAGCATTAAACTCAGTGAATTCAGTCTTTATTATAATTAGTCATATACCTTTTTAAATTCTTTATATTTTAAATAGCTGGCATGAAATGCATCATTTAAATTTGAATACAGTGCATTACTATCAGGACTGAGTCAATATTCCAACATATCCATGGAAATGACTAACCGTCTGAGGTCAAAGTGACAACCCTATTCATTCTTAAGGCTAACCCTAACTCTAACCATAGGCATTGAGAATATGAACTTTTTTTATTGTTATTAACTTGCTCTCCCAATTCTGGGTATTTTGGGAACAAAACTTATGATGACTTAGACATCAGAGGGTTAAAACATTAAGAGGAAAGTGAGGAATTCTACCAAATTTTCTGAAACCATCACATATAAATTGGTGTTTATGGGCGAAGGAACTTGACCTCTATTTTTAAAAGTTTCTTTGATTTAACTTGATTAGAAATTCTCATTACAACCATGGGTATAATCCATATTTTATGCAGTTGAACTGTAAAAGAAAATGAAGTGAGGGAGTTCTGGCCTGTGTACACAGAGCTGATGGATAGAAAAACACTGGGTGCAGCTTTCTCAGATGGGAATTTCTGAAGAAAAAAATTACGCGAATAAACCTGAAAGTACAAGATGTGCAGAATCCCAGGCTGAATAGGGCGAACTGCCAAATAACTTCCTCCTCATTTCCTTCTACATCATTTACAGAAAGAGCTTCACCTTCACGATAAAAACAAAAGGAAAACCGCAACGTATTAAAATCTATAAATAGTCTGATGAGGTACCAGTGTTCAGTTGCAAGAAGCAAGTTTCTCTGGAAGCTCTTCCCACTCCAGCTGGATGTGCAGGACTTGCTGTGCCAGCCCAAACTCTTGGCTCGCTGTGGACAGTTTAAAAAAGAAGTGACAAAGCAGGAGCAGTTCGCACATGTTTGACAGGCCATCACGCAGGGAAACCCCACATTCAAGCAAGGAGGAAAAACTCACACACCTCATACATACCAGAACACATGCCAACTGACAGTTCAGCCTGCCAGGAAATATTGACACTTGTTCAAACGCACGTGCCCGCACAAGCAGAATCACATGCCTAGAATTAAAGAGGCCTGAAGTGTAATTACACCCATAATTTCTTGTTCACCTTATTTTCCACCAAAATGTCATTATTCGCTTTTTGTCACCAACCACCAATTTAATAAAATCTCAGTCACTACAGATGTCAGTATTTGATTAGCTCTTACATTTCCTCTTACCAGCCAGCAGTCCCGTACAAACAAGTCCTGCAGCTTCCAGCTGCAGACTCATTTAGTTTCTAGTGAAAAACCCCTGAAGTTTACTGGAAACATTGCTTGCAAGAAACTGGATAAGCTAAATGTGATTTTTCTTAACCCCCTACAGGATGTGTCACTTTATAAACTTTGACAAGCAGTTTTGCCCTGGGCTGTACCTTCTCACTTGAAGCTGCTGATACCTGCTTAAGCTTATGTGTGTTTCCTGCACATTAACATAGTGATACTAAAGTAATACTCATAGGCTACAATCTCTTTGCTGGGCCACATCAGCTAGTTTATAACCATTGCTGAGCAACATTAAAACATTAAAAATTAACCCATTATCTATTAAAATCAGCCTCCACTTTGCGTAGTTTAACTCTGTGCTCTTCGTCATCCTCCCAACACAACAAAGTGTGTAACAGACATGCCGGTCCACCTTGTCCTTTTAATGCTTTGTGTCTCCAAAGGTGAAATGTACACACATGCAGAAGTTGCAGTAACAACCAAGGCAGATATTTTATTTCAAGCCAACATGAAAATGATCACAGGAAAGTGTTTAAACAGAGTGTTTATTAACACATTTACATCTATATACATATTAGCCACTTAGCTTAATCCAGTGGTTCCCAAACTTCTTTTGCTAGGCCCCCCTTTGTTTTACAAGAAAATCTTCGTACCTTTGTTGTTGTAATTGTTGTTGTTGTTTTGACTGTGTAAGACTATTTAACATTGCTATCACTACATTTTTTTTAAAAAATGCCTCTCTGTGCAAAATGGGTTTAAAAACATAAACAACTGTGGGATACTGTTTGTCCGTGATTTAAACAGGGGGGACAAATTGTGGCAGGATCAGCCTGATATTATTTGTATCCCACTGTAGCTTTGCTGTATAAAGAGCTAACATCGCCAAACTTTCATTATAGGAAGGTGTTTGTGAACTAAAAATCAAGAATGTGGGATACTGTTTCCCCGTGATTTAAACAGCCCAGCGCGTGCTCCTGACGCAGGGGAAACAAATTCTGTCGGGGGATACCTACCTTGGCACCGCCGTTGTGCAGGTGAAGCCAAATGCAAGATATGCTTCGTCATATTTTCTAGTCTTTGGTTTGGATGAAGTTGGTTTGGAAGCATATTTGGCGATAATTCATCTTCTGCTTTGCATTTGTGTGGCAGCCCCGTTCATTATGCTAGCAGTGTTCAAGCATTCTTTTTTTTTAATTCATACCACACCCTCCCTGCAATGGCTCTGCATCACCCACTTTGGGAACCACTGGCTTTAGTCGATTCTGACGAATGTACTTCATACGTTCTTAGTTCACTACTAACTTTGTGGCTTTAAATATATTATCTCCCCCTACTGGAAATGTACACAGTGGACCAGCATGTCTATTACACATTTTGCCATGATACTGGGTTGCATTTGATCTGACAGCCTACACTCATATGATGAACGCCGGTCAGAGCGTCTGAGGACAATTGCAAAATTTCCCAAAATATTTACTTGTCACCTGTCCACTTTTTATTCCAGACGTATTGTGAAGTACTGATATTATTAAAATATGTTCAAATGTAGTATGTAAAAAAATGTTTTCATACATTTTGCATGCAGCAATAGTGGTAGATTAGCTATGGGGAAACCCAAGGCAAATAATACCAAGCTGCTATGGGGTTAAGGTTATGAAAAAGGGGGGTTAAGGTTATGGAAGGAAAATCAGAAGTGGTGTCATGAATGAATACCAAACTGCCTAAATCTGTGTGTAAACTCAGCAAGTTATATTCAGCTTTTTATAATTAAATAATTTTAATTGTGCATAGTCATGCCTCTTTGAACAGGGATTAATAAAGTATTCTGATTCAGAGAAATGGCTGCTCCATCACAATGGAAACTACGATGAAACAAAGGATTCAACTACAAGTCCAGTTCCAACCATACAGTAAGTTATGATCTGTTAAGTTACTTCGCTTTGTCAATCTTTCCATCCACCCCTGCATCATTTCTAAGCAAACTTAATGCTGCTGTATGTATGTTAACTGATGCTCACATCTAAAGGCAAAATAGAACATTTGCAAATTACTACCACAAACCATAAATGATGGGGAGGTCAATATGCATTATTTTTGATCAGAAACAAAAGTAAACATTGAAATGAGCATATGACAGCCCGGCACGAAAAGTCATTCAGTCACAAACTTTGTCTTTATCTTCAACTTTGTTTGTGGATTGTCTTAAAAATCTCATCATCCAACCTACAGAATCAGGATTTGTCTTAAAGTCCTGCGTGAAGTTCATCATTGCTGTTATTCAGTTGTTTTAGCGCATGATCCAGTCTTGACATGGGCGGTCACTCTTTCACTTTCACAGCACTCCCACTCTGTTTACTCAGGCTATGCACTAGCTGGTTGTTGCCCGTTGTTAGTATTTGTGATGATCCATCATACCTGCAGCTAAGGATTCAGCTGTGTGCTGCCACATCCTGTCCACTGGATAATAGCTGAGGTTTAATCCTCAAGAAAAGATGACAGTCACAGCTAAGAGAAGTCTCCCTTTCACCCAGAATTTTCCGTACTCTGCTGTTCCCTCTGTTGCTTTCTCTCCAACTTGCCTTTTAGTTTGCTGTTTCTTTTACCTAGCAAGAGACAGAACAGACATATGTTTTATTCAGGAAACCAGACACAGGGGAGGTGCAGCTGTGTTATTGCAAATCCAACCAAACCAAATCTTTTCCATTGAGGTGTGTAATATCAAAAAATTGCTCATATCATAAGTTTTGATGATTATTAAATTATTTTTAAATGTAATAATAGCTATAAATGTAAAGAAAATATATAATTTCCATCCTGGTTTAGCCCCGTTTTAAAGTATTATTTTTTATTTAAATAAATTTCTTTACACACCAGTCATGGTAATAGTCAGAAAAATTCCCAGCCAGGGGATTGCAGTTTGTGTGCCATTTGGAATTTGTTTGTTTTATTACTTGCTCATTAGGGTTTGCTCACTTTTTACGTTTGGTTTTACAGGCTCGGTGGGTTTAAGCACAAAAACATTCAGTCACAAACTTTGTCTTTATCCAGGATAACCCAGGATTATTGTTGTTTATGGACCATTAGCCTTATACTCGGATTGTACCATAAAGTGGCACAAATGTCCAAAATAAGGCTGTGCCGCAATCATATCATCCATGAAGACACCCATAATAATGTTTGCACAATAGGAAAGTGTCATAGTGTTGCTATAGTAATGCCATGGGTTTGTACACCTCTGCCTCCAGAGCCAAGTTTCAACCTCTGATGAAGATTTAGTTGGCAAAAATGCACCATGCAGTACAATCAGGCTATGTAGGCACATGAGGAGGAGATGAGAGGAGCTCATGATGTGCAGCCCACGAATAAACAAGTGGTTTAACCAGGCATCACTGGAGCATCTGTCACGGACCCGGGACTCGGGGTCTGTGAACAGCATGGACTATTATCGTTGTTGTTGTTGTTATTATTATTATTATTATTATTTGGTGTATATTGCGTATATATGTGTGTGTGTGGTTGTGGCACACACACCGTCAGGCCTGTGGATGACTGGCCACGACCAAGGAGGATGCCACACACCTGCAGCGGATCAGCGTCGGCGGAGGGAGCTACTTAATGGTGTGGTGAAGCCTCCACCAACGCGGGATCATTGCGTGAGACTCCATGTTAGTCTTCCAGTTTAGTTTAGTTAGTGTGTGTATATCCACGGTTGTACGGTGTCCTGACGGCTGCTTCTATTGTTTTCCCCAGTAGAAGTGTGGAGTGCCAGACAGCAGCCAGCACGGGGAGTGCTGAGACACGGAAGCGGGGAGCACAAAGACACGGACTTTTCAGGGAGGACACGACACGGGAGTCAGGGGAGAGCACGGGGATTTATTGTTGTTTTTCCATTCACTGTGAATAAACGCACTGCTGATATTCAGAGCTCCGCGCCTGGGTCCTCCTTCCTCACTTCCCCACGGTTGGCCATCGTCAACTGTGACAGAATCTGGTAGTTAGACTGTGCAACACAGGAAGAGCAAATGATGGATACAAATAAATGATGCAGGTGCATAATGGACAAGCAGGACTTCATGCTTGACCCAAGATATAACACCATGTACTGTGTTTTCTTCTATTTGAAATCAAGATCAGAAAAGTCCAGTTTAAAAATATGTATCTCAAAGTATTTGTCAGATATTTGTACTGAGCCAGTACAACTCCCAAGACGTTCTGAATGGATATTATTGTCATTGGTCGTAGTCATGTTGAAGAGCAGGTGTGCTCGAAACGCCTTACGCTACTCCTCAGTCTCTCAGAACCAATGAGACATGGGGAGTGGTTGCCCCATGATCGGAAGGTTGGGGGGTTGACTCCACTGAATGGGTACCCTGAGGTTCCCCTGTGCAAGATACTGTCCCTACAGCTCCCCAGTCGCTGCATTGGTGGCTGCCCACTGCTTCACTGGGTGAATGGGTTAAATGCAGAGGAGTTATTTCCCTACGGGGACCAACACACACACACACACACCTGCATCCTCGCAGATCCACAAAGTGTAATGCTTCCTTTTGATCTATGTTTTTGCCTCTTTGCACTTTTTAAATCTTAATGTCCCCAGAAATAAATCTTAAAAAGAATATTACCTACAGCTCGCAGCACATGGCGAGCACATCACCCTTCCATGAGCCTTTTTATGCTGGACGTTTCTTTGTGTAAAAAGGGAGTTTTTCCTTCCCACTTTCGCCAAATGCTTACTCATAGGGGGTCGCCTGATTGTTGGGGCTTTTTCTTGGTCTCTACCTTACAATATAAAAAGGCTTGAGGTGACTGATGTTCTGATTTGGTGTTATATGAATAAAACTTAGTTGAACTGATACGACACACAAAACTCATGTGGTTAGGTTCAAAAACAATATTATGGTTTGCACATTCGAAAAATGACGCTGCCCAGTACATTTTAATGGGACGTCACTAGTACCTTGTGTATTACACAAGTCTAGTCACCTTGTGTATTACAGTGCTGATGCCAAAGGACACCTTGTGCGAGACGCGAGGGGTTTTGACACAACAACATGATCTGACGCCTTTTGGAAACTGAAGGAGAATGGCTTCCAGGTGGTGCAGAAGACTGGAGAAAAAGGTTTTGATGTTCACAAGCTGATTTTTTTCTTTTCTTTCTGTTGGAAGCATTTTTCAAAAACACTTTACCTTTTAAGCACCGCATTCACAACACTGTAATGATATAAAGACAATAAAAAGAAAAACAAATACAGATCACAGAACTTTCCTCCATTCATGAAAGCCATCAAATTATGTCCACACAGTCTGACCAACAGGACGCAGGGAAACACAAACACACACACACACACACACACACACTGTTCCCTTGAAGTGGTTCATCTTGGAGTACTTACTGTGGCAAACAGACTCTCCTGGCAGCAAAACTACAAACAAACAGAACCAAACTCCTTGTTCTTCCCACAAGCTGTGTGTGATTTGGTGCGTGTATCCCAACTGTAAAGCCGGTGTTACTTTCAGTCATATTTCATGATGTTTGTGAACATTATCATTTATTTCCAAAACTTCCTCGTACACTTGTGTGTTCTTCTTTGGTGACCATGTAAGTGTGTGTAGCTTGCATCTCTCCAACCCTAATGTCTTTGAAGTGGGTGTAGGTTTTTACATGTGGACTTATTGTACTAGCTTTCTCCTTGTCTTCCTCTCTCTCTCTCTTTTCTGTCTTCCATCAAGATAGAGAAAAACTCTGGTTTCTTCTTGATGCTCACAAACCACTGTGATCTGCTGGCAGGGGAATAAAAACAGATATGGAAGCAGTGAGACGTCACTCAATCACACAATCACACAATCACACAATCACACAATCACAGTGCTGAGACCCTGAACCAGATCACTGTTTTCTGTGTGTTCCCCAACATAACAGTTCTCAGTCCCACTGTTAGGCTCTCTTTGAAGAGTCCAATACTGAAGTTGAATATTCACAACAGAAGACACACAAGAGATTACAAAAAGCTTTACTATTTAATCTAGCGTGCAGTTAAGCATTGCTTCCCTGAGGCTTTTCAAATGAGAGTCAGCTTTTCATGGAGCATGTTTGCACGTACGAGGGAGATCTGACTCTGTTTTCTAGTTCCAGTAACAGTTCCAAGAACAATGTTCAAGGAAAGAGCCACCATTCGTCTCTGCATCAAGAAAGCGAGGCTGCTTAAGGGAACGTTCGAGTAGGGTTTAATCAAGTCTGCGGTCTTTTTAATGTTGAGCGTCATTTATTTATGAAAGCATCCAGCTCGTTGACGATTTGTTACCAACAGTATCGCGTTTCACCCATTAAGCTGCTCATTGCTGCTTTCACAATGCTTACTTAGCTAAAATCAAATTAATCTTTCCTCTAAATAACACTGCGGTCCCATACTACACTCAAATTTGATTTTTATTTAGATCTGACAGATGTGAACACCAAAAAGGTTCCTGATGGAAAGGCTAATCCCCTCTTTCTAATCACTATCACTTATGCTGCCTTCTTCTTTCTGTTTGCCACAGCGGATCATCTGCTTCTGTCTTTCTCTGGCTCTAGCATCTAACTTTGTCACAGCAACCCTTTTGCATGACTTCCTTCACTACATCCATGCTCTAGATATGTCCAAACCATCCCAGCCGTCCCTCTTTGCCTTCGAGCTGCTCAACCTCTGATGTATTCCTGTCCATCGTGGTCACTCCCAATGAAAATCTTCAAACCTGCTACCTTCAGCTCAGCCTCCTGTCTCTCTTCATTACTTTGAATGGTTGGCCCTAGGTATTTAAACTCATCTTTTACTACTGCTACTCCTTGCACCTATACCTTTCCACCTCCCTCCATTTCATTCTTTCTCACTTTAAATCAGTTTTCAAATCTGTTCGATGAACTCAAATAAGTAACAAAGTGTAACAAATATGCTAAAAAGGAAGGGAGGGGGCAAATATCGTTTCCCAGCTCTGTATAAACATTGATAAGGGCGTATTAGACATCCTAAAATGTCTAAGGAATGGTGATGCTTTAGACCACAGAGGCATAAATTCAGGTGTCTCTAATGCCTTGAAAAGATTACCTTTCACTTTTACACACTTGAATGTTAGCCGGAGTTGTATTATGGGAAACAAATGTGTATTAATTAATCAACTAAAATGAACTTAATTATTGATTGATTTGGGGTATTGAGTTTCTTATGCGAATGGTGCAAGGTTTAGCACTGCTTGCCAAAAATAATTTTCCCACGTGGGACAATAAAGTTTTTTTATGGAAGCCCGTTTCCTCCACACAAAAAAAAGGATCTATAACTTGAAATTTTGAGTTACCTTTCTCGAAATTTCAAGTTATTTTCTCAAAATTTAAACTTATTAACACAAAATTTTGACTTTTTAACTCAAATTTTTGAGAAAAGTAACTCAAAATTTCAAGTTAACACTGCCAATCAGTAATCTGCATGAATTACATCATTTCCTTGTTATAAATGCTAAAGCTAAGCTACCAGCATTACAGCCAGTCATGAATGCACAAATTGCTGAGTATTTTCAGCGTGGCTTCACAAATGATGAAATCCTTGTGTTATTAACTGAATCACATGAATCACAGTAACAGGAAAATGACATCATTCATGTAGATTACTGATTGGCAGAGCTAACTCGAAATTTCGAGTTACTTTTTGCAAAATTTCAAGCTAATAAGTCAAAATTTCAAGTTAATAAGTCAAAATTTTGAGAAATTTCTACAAGATTTAGCCAACAAGACAACATCTATGTACATCTGGTGCTTTGGGGGTTGTTTGAACCAATAGAATTAGATCGGGTTAGCTGTTACGCTCACTAAGAAATTACTAGGGAAAACCCAGAGGGATCGGGTGACTTCTTGAGGCCTTGTAAATAATTGCCTTTAAAATCTTAAACCTTCTAACCTAAAAAACTGAACTTTCTGAAATGTGTTTAACATTGTAATAAGGGTGTATTGACAAAGTGAAAATGAAATGGTCTATTAAAATGAAAGTAAATGGCATGGAAAAACAAAGGTCAAAACATAATATGAAACTAAGATAACATGGGAGTTTAACTCTGCTGAGTGAAACTGTTGTATTGATGTATGACACTGCCAGTCCCATAACGTCCTGATGTGAACTTTTGTTGTTCTTTCAAAGGGGAAACAATGACTGGTTTTATTTAAATGACAGAAGCCATCCCAGCAGGTGGGCGTATTTTCAAAAAAGTGTCACTGATGGGATTGTGAGCGTAAAAACAAAACTTAACTCAAAATATAATATGAAACTATGATTACATAAGGGTTGAACTCCAGTGTCATGGGTGAAATTGCTGTACTGACGTGTGACACTGCCACCCCTACAACCTTTTTACATAGACTTATTTTGTGCTTTCAAAGTGGAAACACTCACGGGTTTCTTTTTTAGGGGACAGAAGCCACTGGAGCAGATGGGTGAATATGTCATTCATGGAGCTGGGATTCATCACAGAATCTACTACTATAAATAGTTAACTTAAACTGACAGAGAGCACCTGGTCCTGCTTGTTACCCTTCCGCAAGATTTCCAACCTTTCTGATTTACATGTTCGTGCTTTCAGTACTTCAAGCTTGTTAGCATGCACAATACAGGCTGCCTACCATCTGTCTGACTTGCTTGCTGGCTGCACTTTTGCACATACATTTGTTTTTGTTTGTGTGCCGGTTTCATGTGGCTTCCAAAAAACTAACAAAGTTCTCATGCATGCTCTTCAGAGTCTGGATGTAATTTGGTTATCTAGATTGTCACTGCATTAACACCTTATATAAAGATTTAACTTCATCTGAATACAATACACAGCAATGCTGCATGGCAAAGCTGAGCGGAGGGTAGAAGTTGTTAATGGTTGGCGATCTTTGAATCGGTCAAAAAGCTGGTTCACAGATGTAACCAAGTCTAGGTTTTTTCTTTTCCACACAATTGTTTTAGTTCGGATTTATTTACTTTAGTATTCTGGCTAAGAGGTTAGGGTTATCCCAGCTGTCATGGAGGGTTGGGCGATATGACCTCTAATCACAATAGCAAATAACTGAAGATTTTACCTTGTTTGCTATGCAAGCGCTACCACACACACGCATAACAAATTTATAAGACCACCACCTATTATATTTTAGAAATCTGCCAAAACATGTTTAAGACTAAAAATTTTAAGTTTTTATACCTAAATTTGAGCCAGTACAGTGGACTGCAAACTCAGAAAGTAATAAAGTACAATGTTCAACCATTAAATGTTTTTTTCTCTTCAGGAATGCAAATAAATAACTGTAATTATTTACTTATAAATCTGAAAATTAATGGATAGGGACCAGTGTTGTTCAAGTTATTTGAAAAAAGTCATTAGTTACTTATTACTGATTACTTCTCCAAAAAAGTAACCCTGTTACATTACTGAGTACTTATTTTCAAAAGTAATTAATTACTTATTACTTAGTTACTTTTTAAAAACATGATACACAACCTGAATACTTAATAAAGCAATAGACCTTTCAGCCCAATTCTATTTTTTATGCATAATCTATCATATAAAACTGAATCAAATGGAAAAGTCTCTTTGTAAAATTGTTTTATTAGTTTTAATCTTTTAAATTTATGCACATCAAGCAAAAAAATAAATTATAAGCAACAGTCTTTCATTTGAATACACTTTTTTAACATTTAAACCTATTTTCTGCATATTCCAGCATGTAAAATGAAATTTTTTTTGTGTTTCACTCACTCTTTCAAATAGATGCAAGAAAAACAGAAAAAAATAAACAAAATCAAAGATTTAGCAACACTAAGTCCTGACTCTCTTAAATCTATTTTCACCTGTTTAGCAGGAGTGGGGCAGGTGGAGGTTTGCCCGGTGCCGCAGCGGTCATGTCAGTGGAGGGATCCGGGGATTTCTCTGTCAATTTCACATTCCCGTGGCGGCTTGCTCGGTGCTTGCTCAGATTTGAAGTGTAACTTTTCTTCCCACGTAGAGCGTACAGCGGACGCTAATGTTTCTGTCACTTTTTACGGAATAAAACTTGAAGTAGAGTAAGCACTTCCACGCTTTTAACGCTACATGGTTGTACTCTCTCCCGCACTCCATTATCCATTGTTGATCTACTCGTCTGTTGCTGCCACAGACGTTGCATGCGCTTACATCATTGTCATGAGACACTCTCACAAACAAAATCACGGTTTAGTAACACAGTAACGCAGCATGCTTACAGGAAAGTAGCAGTAATCTAATTGCTTTTTTGCATTAGTAATCCCTTACATTACTCATTACTTGAAAAAAAGGAATCAGATTAACGCGTTACTGCCCATCTCTGATAGGGACAATGATTGTATTTTAGCTTTAAAATATCAAAATTTACTGGGAGAGTAAATACTGTAGGTTGTATTGAGAGAATTTAAAAGCAAAATGTCAGTTCTCATTCATTTAAATTACTGCCCAACCCTACACCTTGATGAGGTTGTCAGGTTAGCATGGGCCTAACACAGAGACCCAGCCAACCATTTACTTGCACAGTCACACCAATTAAGCTAACATGCATGTCTGGACTATGAGGGAATATCGAGTATCCAGAAAGAGCACGTGCAAGGACCAGTGAAGGAGACCCCAGCCAGGACTAAAAACCAGGACCGTCTTGTTGTGAAGGTAACACAGTGCTGTCCAGTAAAAACTGCAGTTTCTCTTTAGATTGCTAGTCAAAAGAAAGAGTGGTCAAAAAATTCACTTTTCAGATATCTTTTTCACTTTATATTTTATTACAGGAGTATATTTAACAATCATAGTAACAAAAAGAAAACAAGGAAAGTAGCACAAGACATTCATATTTAACCTAAATGATTTTTTTTCGTATAAAGAAAGGCAAATATGTACAGAATGACGTAAGACAGGTTCAGAAACCAACAGGTGAGAGAAAAAGGAAGTGTAGTCGCATGGCACTTAAAAAATAAAACATACCTCACAAGTGCTTTTTTGTTTCCCATAATTAATATCAAATAAAATGCAGTGATAATAAGTCTGAATAACAAAACAAATAATAATTATTACAGTAATCAAATCATCAATATTAACATTTTAAACACTGTTTACAATATAATTGAAATACATAACATTCTAAATACATCCAATATTTACCAAAGACCTTCTCATTTAGCCTAAAAACTCTAAATCTGTAATAGAATAAAAAATAGCATTTCAAATATCTTATAACAACAATATTAATTGTACAATAACATTAATATTAGGTTATTAGTTGATGTAAATAGCTGATTTTCCCCCATGGCTTGCTAATGAAAGGAATATTGTACAAATTAATATACACTATAACCTATTAATGCTCTTTCTGCTTTCACAAAATATTTTAATCAGCTAAATCATATATATATATATATATATATATATATATATATATATATATATATGAAGGAAAGAAATAGCAAATCTCACTCGATACAAACTATTGCAATCTAGAACTCTCAATTAGAAAATGTACACAAGAAAAGCAGCAAAAACAAAAACAAAAATATCTACGTTCATATTTTTTCATCATGACGAGATCAGTGGTGTGGTTGGCAGAAAGAGTGAACAACATCTGGCACAGGCAGGATCCATCTGGAATGTTAGTGGACAACAGGATGGTCCAATTAGATATCAAATTTTATTTAAAAATAAACAAAAAAACTCTGAGTGCCACCCTGTCCTCCCCTAAAACCTCATTGGTCCTTCTCTCCCAAGCTCAAAACATAGAACTCTGTCCAAGGAGCTCAGAATGTCCCAAACAAGTCCCAGATTTCCGCTGTTAGAAGCTTTCCATATATGGGGAAAAAGAACTGGATGTTCCTTTCCAATTATGGAACACAAAAATCTCCAAGAGTTCTGATTGTGCAATCACCTCGAGCAATAAATCTCTTTCAGCTCATAAAGTTGCTTAAACCGTGGAATTACTTTTGTTTTTGCATTCTTAGTGTTGATTGGAGGAGCAGCAAGACAGAGCGTCAATTTTTCCGCAGAGCTCAAAATGGCCGCCCCAGGGAGCCACGCAAATAAAAACAGCACACAAATAAACAAACGCAGAATGACAAAGCAACATTCAAGCAGCATGTATGTAGGACTTCTCTCCACCTCCGCCTTACCCTTCTTCTTTTTTTCACTGCTCTCTCTCTCGGAGCAAGTCCTTAAAGTTACTTGTTTCTTTGTTAGCAGGACAAAGTGTCCACCCGAGAGAGAGTACAATCTCAATGCAACTTGGTAGTGTGGTATATAAAAAATCAAATCAAATCAAAGCACAGGTTCAGAGAATTTACAAAGCAGACCTGGACCACGTTACTTTTGACCTGGATTCCATTGCTTTTATCTTGTGTGATGCCGAATGGGAATTCCTGTCGGTTGTTTGTGCTTCCACCAACAAAATTGTTTGCTTTGGGGGATGCAAAATGGTTGCAGAAGGGTAACATGACAAGTAGAAAAAGAATTGCTGTTTGAAGTTGCTCACCCTCACCCCATGATTCATCTTCTTCTTTTTTTCTTCTTTTTGATTTGGGCAGAAAACATCGATCCAGCTCTGAAGTTACGGCAGCGAGTAAGGGATAGTCCTGTTATGTGCAGTCATAGTTAAATATTAAAGAAGACTTATCAGTTCTACACCATAGTGCCTAATCTGCACCTGAGTTTATTCACTTTTTAGATAATTGAGGATTTGTATATATGGGCAAGATTCTGACTTAATGCAGACGGGCAACCTGAAAAACAATCTCAAGGTTCAAAGTGGAATTAAGGAAGTAAGGCTTTCTTTGAGCTTCTCTTGAACTCAGTTCCCATTTTTAGGGCTTTTTAAGTGGAATGTTAGAGCCAGAAAGCACGTTGTCCTTCCAGCATGATTTTATTCTTTCAAGATATATCTCAAAGACTTTGAGGCTCCCTAGTTCCTCTCTTTACTGTGATTGCAGCTGCACTTTGCATTAAAATCCCCCCTCCCTCCTGGATAAAAGCTCTGCAGCTCTTAGCCTTTATGTATGTGTTTCTTTGCGATGCTAGTACTTTGAGAAGCTTATTTTACTTTATGGTGCACGAGTGGAGGTAATATGGAAACTGTTAGAGGCAGATAGGAAAGGCAATGTTGTCATAAGAAACAAATTGCCCATTTACATCACTTCAGTGTGGTTTGAGTACTGCCCCTCAACTTAGCCGTCCAGCGTATCTTCCCCATTAAAATACATTCTTCATTGATACTTGACACTAATTAGCAGTACAAGTTTAAACCACTCAAAAGTATATACTGCATCATCATACAGTTAATGGTATAGAGCTAAAGTGATGCACAACCTGCTACCCAGTGTGCAACGATCCTTTAGGGTGCATCCGAGTGCTAGTAAAGAACTTGAATTGGAAAGAACCCAAAAAAAGCTACCACTACCATACACTAAAAAGACATGGATTAAATTTGGAGGGCACCACTAAGAAGGAAACGAAAAAGACTAAAGGATCATGAAACCTGAAATGTTTAAGTCTATATATCCGTCTCTCTTACCCTGCTATACAACTGAAATGGTTCACTCATTTTTTGATTAAGCACAAGCATAAATGCTAGAATATCATATTTGTTCGTCCTTTACCCTGTTTCATCCATCTCGCCTCCCATTGACAACCATCTTTAACTTTTCTACACTTCATTTCACCAAAAGTACCACCACAACTCTCTTTCTCCCTTTGTGCACTACCCACATTCTTTTTCAAATTATATTACATAGCTTTTTTTTTGTTTTTTGTTTTCTTTTTTTTGTACATACTTTTTGTGTGTATAGTTCTTTGTATAGTATAGAACTCTAGAACTTTTTTTGGCAGCTTCTTTCTTTCTTAAAGGAAAGTCCAAATCATCAGCTGTAGCATAACATTAAGACTTCTCCTTCTTGGCTGAAAAAAAAAAGGCGGAAAGGAAAAGATAACTCTAAAATGTATTCCTTCCTTTCTCAAATCTTCTCCCTTACAAATCTGCTCTCCTCCCCTACCCCCACTCATCAACCCCTCCACCCTTTTAAACTGTCGCTCCCAAGAGCTCTTCGGACTTGGCCATGATCTCATTTTGGTTGGAGTCCAATCCGTAGAACTTAACCTTCAGCCCATCGACCGGGTGGACAACAGGCACCGTGATTACGCGGGGGAAGTTCCGCGTAGCCAGCTCGAAGCGGCTGGTGCAGGCCAGCTCGATCGCCAGGATGCGAAGGAAGAGGGTGGCGAGCTGCTTTCCCAGACAGGACCTGACGCCGCCACCAAAAGGCAGATAGTGGAAGCGTCCTTCTTTGTCTTCACTCCGCTCCTGACTGAAGCGGTCAGGGTCAAAGGCATCCACATCTTTGAAGACGGCAGCAGTGTCATGAGTGTCCCGAATGCTGTACATCACACTCCAGCCTTTGGGAATCTGGACTCCCTGGAGACAAAAAAAAACAGAATTCATAACAATGAACACACATAAAAATAATTGTTCACTTAGCCACCATAAGCACATATGAACAACATATGAAGTAATTGTGAACTTTTCTGGTAATATGTGTTCTTCCATATTCAAACCATCTTTTCTCTGTTCATACCAGAATACAGCAATATGAGAAGCATTTAGGGTCCTTGATCAATCCAGGAACCCATTGGAATAGAATAGAATAGAATAGAATAGAATAGAATAGCCCATTACTGTCATTGTACGTGTACAATGGATGCTGATTTAACATCTGGCTGCAACACCCATTTTTTTCAGGCGTGCAGAGTATCCAGAAGATATGTGGGCTAGGACCTTCTTTTTCTATCCAGTGGTCATTGTTAATGAATGCAAATACATTAGAGAAGCAAATAAAGTCAAAATCATCATAAATAGTTTCACTGCTGAATACATCTGTGATGGTGATCAGGACATTGGAACACTTTTTGTACCAAAATTTGTTTCCATTGCCAGTGGCTCTCTCTTCTTTAAATACAGATAGCTATTTAAAGAGGTCCATCCTTGGTAATTTTCCTCTAAATCTCCCCTTCCCTCCTTTTGTGTGATCAGACTCTTGATACTCTTGTAATGATTCTTGTAGTGTCTGCAGGTTGTGTACCAACACCTACACCATTCATTTGAATGGTAACTCAATGGTTCTTCTAGTTGAGTCTCTGACTTTTTGGGTAGATTTGATATGACAGAGCTACCACTGCACAAAAATATAACGGGAAATGAAAGCTGACATTGAGTAGCATTGATTTAAAAAAGAAAATTCATGTTAAGACAAGCATGCTGCACAACAAGAGGTTCATGGAGATGTGAAGGATGTACTGTTCTAGGGACACTTACGTCCAGTTCGAAGGTCTGCATGGCGGTTCGGTAGGCCCCAGAAACAGGAGTAAAGAGTCTCAGCACCTCCTTGATGACACAGTCCAGGTACTTCAGGCTGATAATGGTGTCGAGCCTCAGCTCTGCTTCTGGGCAGAGGCAGCCGTTGTGAAGGAGACCCCTGGATCTCAGTTCCTCCCTCAGGCGCTCAAGGACTTGAGGGTGGCGGAGGAGCTGCATGATAAGGGAGGTGCTTGCGCTGGCAGTGGTGGCAAAGGCAGCAAAGATCAGCTCAATGGTTGATTCCTGTGGGTCAGCAAACAGATACGATGGCGTATTAGTGCGCTCCTTGGGTCTTGTTTGGTTAACAGTTTTGCAGAAAAACACATTTATCTTGCAACCCCTTGGAGGTCCCGAGCTACCAGGGTATCAGTCGACCCTATACATTTTTCATCTTCTCCCATGGGGGAAAAAGTTTTATGGGTTTATAGAATAGCAAAAAGCTTTGAAAAAGAGTTCCTATCACTATTTACAACAATAACTAGGAAAGTAAAGACTCATTCTTGAATGATCACAAGCATTCATTGAGTACTTGGCAGTACTGAGGGTGTATCAGTTGACTTGTCTTTACTTTGAGAGCAAGCCAACTATAGCCTCATTTCATCTCTGATTGGTTAATTACTTGTTGCTTTAATAAACAGTTTGCAGAGTGGAAATAAAGAAGGCTGAGGGTGAGCATCAGCCAAATGCTCAACCAGTAGTCTTTCATAGTCTTTTTGAGCTAGAAGTAAACCCAGAAACTGCTTGTTTAACAGCGGCATGTAGGAATATTATTCTAAAAAATGTAAAATTGTTCTTTCCACTGAGTAAAAACAGAGCTATGTGCAAACTCAACCATAATTTGGGCACAAATCCATTACCCGACACCTCAAGCTTGCCATTTGTTTTGGAACAATGTTGGACCAAAAGAGAGAGAGAGGAGTCAAAAGTCAATGCATAATAAAAGTATGTTGTTTTTAATTCCTGAAAAGTAGTGTGTTTGGAAATATGAAGGTAACATCCAATAACAAACTCAGTGTGCACTATGCTGGGCCCCTTAAGGCCCTAAGTCAGTGGAATAAATAATAGTTAGGTCCTCCTCGCATCTACCAGCATATATATATATATATATATATATATATATATATATATATATGTGTATATATATATATATATGTGTGTGTGTGTGTGTGTGTGTGTGTGTGTGTGTGTGTGTGTGTGTGTGTGTGTGTGTGTGCTATAAATGCATGCGTCAGAAAGCTGCAGGAGAGAGCTTCAGCCTGGGCCTCTGCGACAGGGCCTCCCCAGTTCACTTTGTGTGTGTATTTAAATATTTGTGTGTGAGTGTGTGCGTACAGGAGGCCTCTTTCAGACCCCTAGCAGGGGGGGAGTGTTGACTTATTTTTGGCCCTGGACTTAACCCAGAAACCACAAAGTCCGAGAGAGAAGCAGAGAGTCGAGTTTCCACAGAATTCCTCTGAATTACTTTAATAGGTAAACAGAGGGTGTGCCTGACCATGAGTGTGTGCGTATGTGTGTGTTATTCTGTTCCTGTCAGCCGATAGGTATTAACGCTATCATATTTCACATTAGGGTGTGTATCATTATCCCCGTTTGGTACTTATGATCACTGGCTGATTTGTCAGAGAATTATGATGGCTGTTTGTGTTTTCAGTCAGCCCAGACTGGTTCCTTTTGGCAGCTCTCTGCTAGGTAAATAGAGATTTCTATGTGTGTTTGCACCCATACGAATTAGTGTGTATCCACGTGCTTCTACATGCGATTGAGTGACTTCTTGTGGTTCTGGCTTCTTTTCAGCGCATGCTTGCACTACCCTACCCTCTTTCCCAGGTGGCTGTTTTTTGTGCTTCGGTATGTTACCTTGAGTTCTTGCATGGTGAGCTCGCTGCCATTCTCTTTGGCACTCTCCATTAGGACATCCAACGCGTCACTGTAATCTTTGCCTTGGGTGCACATGGGCTTCTCCCTGATGGCTTTCTCTATGCTCTTCTGAAGGGTGTCTCGTGCACGGATACCCTGCAACAATGCACAAATTAAGTCCTTTTACCCTTAAAATGTCCTCTTTGATGCAAATTCAGTTTAGCTGAGCAACAAGCACCCCAAAATGCTTTGTATTGTAAGGTAAAGATCTTACAATATTAGAAAGAAACCTAAACAGTTGCACAACGCCCTATGAGCAAACACTTGATGACAGTAGGAAAGAAAAACTCCCTTTTAACAGGAAGTACCGTTGAACAGAACCAGGCTCAGGGAGGTGCAGCCATCTGCAGTGACCAGTTGGGAAAACACTTTTATTTTTGGAGACATTAAGATGTAAAAAGATATACTAAGATCCAAAAATACCAATGAGAAGGAAGTGGTCATATGGTACACTTACCCTTCTGTAGCCACTAAATGGCAGGTCTATGGGCAGACTGAAGAGGTTGTTGACAAAGTCCTGGAAGGTTGAGAACAAATGCTTCATTTCCTCCTCTGTCACCCTGAAGCCCAGCAGCACCCTGACAGCCATGGTGAAGGACAGCCTCTGGCTCTCCCTGCAGAAAAATGACAGATGAATAATATTAATTTAGTAGCCCATTGAAGCAGCCTGTGTTTTTGAACTCTTGTATATTCTGAGTTTCTACCACTGCTGATAACGACTCTGTGTTGTCAGCGATACTCATCATAAATACCTTTCTACCTGCATTCACCTAGGATAGGAGCGCTGTTTTAGTCTTGCTCCCAGATTTTAGCTACATTAACAACTGTCTCCACTGTCCTTCCCTGGCCGTACCTGTAGACGTTGATGGGCTCAGGCGTAGAGCTCCACACTCTGAGACTCTCCTGGATGACCTGCTGGATTTTAGGGAGGTACGACTCCAAGGCCTCATGGCTGAACACTTTGGCAAACACCTGGAGAGACAGAGAAATGAGCAAATAACATCAGTCTCAAATGCAGAATGCAACAGCGCCCAGCTGTTGGAGAAGTGCAAGTCAAAACAGAGGACAAATGTCCACAGATTATATGTTGTAATCCCCTCGGTAAATCCTGACTGACAGGTATGTGAAAAGACAACAGGAAGCACAAGTTTATTCTGCAGTAATGCTGGTATTTACTGGGAATTTATTGGGGTGTTTTGTGTCTGTCTCTTGGTTTGCAGGGCATCTAAAAAATGTGCACTTTACAAGTGAAATTTGGTACAAAGTTCTACAGTTGACCATGAAAGAGACAACTGGTTTTTGGTAAAGGATAAAACATCTGGCTGTATTTTTGTAGCCATTGTCTTGGCCTCTCATATTTCTCTAAATTGTCTAATCATTGATCTCCTTCTCTCTTCTAAATTCTACCTAGGCTGGACTTTCCATCACGTGTTCATTCTTTTTTTCATTTTCTATGATTCCCGTTCCTTATTTATCCCCAAGTTCTCCCTCTCTCTGTCTCTTCTCCCCCCTTATTGCTCTTGCTTGGTCTTTACAGAGACTTATACATTGTGGAGGTTTTTCCCCTGTAGTCAGCAGAACTAGAATGACAGATAGAAAGAGCACGAACAGAAAGAGGGGGAAGAGCTAAGTTCTTTCCTGGCTGCACAGAGTATTTCTTAGTATGAATCAGTCACCAGTCGTCAGTGTTGTTTGGACAAATAATATTCCATCAGATTTAAAGTGCAAAACTGCCCATGAAAGAGTCTTGGGAATGATTTAGAAGTGGAGAACACCGAAGAGGAGAAAAAAGAGAGGGAAATGGACTAGAATAGAGCTTTTATATTAAAATGAATCAGCTACCCATGCTTAGTTTTATTTGAACTAATAAGTTTCTTGTTCCTTTAACGGTCGGACATTTTCCTAATTATGTAGATGAGTGAAGAAGAAAGAACAAAGTTAGAACCAGATGAACTGTAGCTGTTAACAGCCTTCATTATTTTCTCAAAACACTGAGTGAAATCAAATTTTGTAGCTGTGTTTAGGATTTCACCTAAAAAGAATATGCCAGAAGTGAGATGCAGTTCCTTCAGTGGCCACTTGAGGCTGATTCCAAAAGTTGGTGAATGCCCATAGAGCCCCATATTAAAATGCTCCTACTTTACAACAAAAACAAACAGGTTCACAGGCTGCTACAAAAATCTATCTCTTCTTAATAGCTGTACACAGTTACTATTTTTAATATTGTTCCCTAATCTAACCAAGGCATGGCTGACTTGTTGGGCCTTTTTATCCTTTACATCCACTGATGCAGTTAACTAAAGTGGACACTTCAAACATATTTGGAGTATTTTAAAGCAAATATTGTTTGTTTGTCCAACATGTCTGTGCTCTAGTATTTTTATATAGTATAAAAATAATAATAATAAAAAAATGCTACTAATATTAAAAATAATAATGAAACAGTGTTCTGCCTAGTAGTAACTAACTGTGTCTATGCACTCAACAATCACACCTGGCTCCAAAACAAGACAATGATATTAGAATGGTCACACTGAGACTTCAAAAAAAGACTGTCATATTTAATTTGGACCGCCCTCTAATCAATACATCTTATAGGTTTTACTGAATCAGAAATCAAAGCTGAATGAGCTGAGTTTCCATTAGAAGTGGAAAACTTCTAATAAATAGTGGTCATTGAGCCTTACAGTTGTTTTGGAAATGTCTCCAATCCAGCAGACGTAAAGTGGCTTTTTATTATTTTTTAATGGCTTTCGTTTTTATTATCTAAAATACACATACAAACTCCCAACTGCTACTTGTCTGTGGTTTTTCTCTGCTTTATTTAATCACTGTGGTTTCTTTTTATGACTTTCTCCTTTATTAGACCCTGCAGAGAAACTAATCTATGCTAAAAAAAATTCTGTATAGGTATTGTTTCTAATAGCAGCATGTTGTAAAAGAAAATATATGCTTAATCTCTTTGATAATGGCTTTTGTCAGCAATCATCCTTAATTCGTTACCACCTGAAAGCTGATGAGGAGTAACCCTTAAAACCCTTTTCTTAACTGAGTGGTTTCTGTCATATTTCAGGGCTGCTTACATAACAAAATGACTGGTTGTTCATCAAAAGTTGGTGAGGTTGGTCTCTGCTTATGCAGCTATCCTTGGAGAAACCCGGAAACTATTCTAATGGTGGTCAAACCACATCTTTATTGATATTGTGAAGTGTCAAAACTCATCATTAAGGGTACAGGGGAGGCTGTCAAATGTTGTCTGTATGGGGGAAAGAGTTTTGGGTTTTTTTAAGTATAACGGTATATGCTTGTAAAAACTGTATTGTGTCCAGATTCTTTGCTTTACTGAAATATGCACAAACAAAGTGCCTTTATTGTTTATTTTGGAATATATTTCCCATATGTTAACACACCGGAGGAGCCAGTGGAGTGTTTCTGCTTCTCTTCATTGACTTATTGAGAGGGAAGAAAGCAGCTTCTAGTGGGATCTGAACCAAGGCCAGAGAGGGTACATGTGGTTCTTGAGGTTGATGTTTCAGCCACCAAAACATCAGTTGGGCGCTCATACTCTTATTTTGCTCTCTACTTCATTTCCCTCTTATTTTCTCCCGCTCTTCTCATTCCTCCAAAGCCTGCTTCCCTCCCTACGCCCTCCTGAAAATGAATGAACAATAGTCCACTGAGCTGGTGCCGAGTGCACGAGTGCGTGCATGCGTTACATGTGCGCACTGTACGGGTACATACGTATGTGCTGTGCGTTAGGGAGTGGTTAGTGCAGATCACAGAGCCCTCTAAGACCTTAGTAGCACTACATTTCCTCTGCTGCCGCACCCTGGGGCTGCTGGTCACAGATCAGCTTACACGACCTGCTGCCCAACCCCAACCACAGGAGATTACACACAATATCTGAACTCAAAAGAGCCTGAGATACTGAAACACTGACTGCAGTGACGTCTTTTGTTCGTCTGCTACTTTGAGGGCTGTCAATGTTGGATTAATCAGTCATTTGTTTGTCTGTTGCCCAGGAAACAGTGGACACCGCTGATTGGATTTGGATGAAATTCGAAGGATTGCGCATCTTTAAACTGCTTTCCACTCTTTTCATAATGACATCGATTGTCCCGTAAGGGTTGCTGAAGTTGCGTGGTAAAACAGGGTTGCGGATTGCCCCCACCTCTACCTCAGCTTGTTCCCATTCCCATGGTGTCGAGCGCTGCCAAAGTCAAATTTGTCAAAGCTGTCAGTGTCTGAGAGACACTTGGCTCTGGCAGTGCGACGCACCAATCATGGCGATAATGAGACGAGTGTTACGCACGTATCAATGCTTGTTCAAGACAACTCGGTGTCACATTGAGTGCCATGTACCCTGCTTATGTGCGGGGCTGCTGTTGTGAAGGGGCATATTGTCTTACATCTAACAAAGTCCTTTTTGTGCCTAAACCTAACCAATCAGTGAATGAAAACAGAGCAAAACAAATCACAAATCACAAAGCTCCCCAAAGGGATGCAACAGTCTCCTGGCTGGCAGCTTTGTGCCTTAAACTTCCACCAGCCCTCATCATGTCTCATGCTGAGGTTTTGCTTATAAAAACTAGGTTGTTAGTTTTCAGCATGCCTTCAGATAAGAATGTGTTTCAGGTGGTTCAGGCATCTGATTAAGATACCTCCCGGACACCTCCTGGAAAGACGAGGTGTTCCAAGTATGTCCTACCAGGATGAAGCCCCAGGTAGGACCAGGACAAACTAGAGAGATTACATCTCTGAGCTGTCCTGGAAATATCTAAATGTAGAGAAGTATGGATGGATACGACCACAGTTTACAATTTAAACATCACATTGCGCTCAGTCAGTCTGAAAGCTAAAGTCTGAGACCTTAAAGAATATGAAAAGTGTTGACTGGGAGTCGGAGATCAAATAATTTTCCAATAACCTTCAACGCTACCCGAAATCTCTTTGCAACCAGTGGAATCTCCCTCTGCTGGCTGTTCAAAAGAATTCAGGTTTAAGGCACTTTTTAAATCAAGAAGCTCCATTTATCTTTTATATGCAATATCCAGTACATGCAACGCAAATATGTTTGTGAATCATCATGAAAAATCAGCAATAACAACCATGCAAACACACACACACACACACCAAGCAGAGACTGAACGCCAGAAACACTAGTTAGGCCAAATAAGGCTGTGTAACATTGTGAATTTAGCCATTTAACCCGTCTGCACTGGATTATGCATAATTGGTCAATCTGGTTGAGCACTTTGTCTCTTCCAACACACACACGCACACACACACACACTCACACACACACACACACACACACTTTTAAGTACAGACAGAGCAGAAAGGTTGAGCTACTGTAGGACCCGTGAGTCAGGCAGTCAGTGTGTGAGCAGGCAGACGGGAGACTCTGAAAGGTAACTACAGGTCAGACAAACACACACATGTTGAGAAACACACACGCACACACAGTTTCTCTGGCTGCCAATCAAACACAGTTTTTTATGTAGTGTCACTCTGGGACGTTCCAAGTTCCACACAAGACGGGAGTTTGTGTGTGTGTGTGTGTGTTTTAGTGGGGGATTGTTCAATACAACAGTCATTTTGCTGCACCACAAAAACGTGACTGTCTTCTGTAGCCTGCAGCGCAAAGACACATGCTTAAAGACACACTCACTCCTGTGCTCTCTCTCACACACACACACACAGATATAGTCAGACACACACTCGCACACAGACACGGTTGTCCTAATAACGTCCATATGTCTTAAATTATGTGAAAGTGCTGCGAGCTGCTGGTTCCACAGACATGTAAAGACTCCTTTATTCTTTTCTCTGCCCTCCTTTCCCTCCCTCTTTCTCTCTCTCTCTCTGCTCCCACCTCTTCCTGGCTCTCCCTGCCCCTTCATCCATCCTTTTTTTCTAAACCATACTTTTTATTCCTTTTTACTCATTTCTCCTTCTTACAAAAGCAGTCCCTGTGTTTTTCCCTGCTTGTATTGTCACGTTGAATCACAAAGTGATTGCTTTGCTGATGAGGGTTAAGGTCAATATTAAGCTTAATATTTCACCCCGTCATTTACTTTTAGGAGGAAGGCACGTAATAAATGTAACTTTTAATTATTTAACAGAATTTGGAAATATAGAGCGGAAAAACTAACAGCAGTGCACATGTTTAACGTGCAGCAACAACACTGTATTCAGGAACACATCTCTATCTAATTTAGGGTAATGGGGTGGCTGGAGCCCCTCCCAGCTGTCACTGGGTGGAAGTCAGGGTACACGCTGGTTGCACAAAGAGATTCACACCTTCGGCCGATTTAGAATCACAGATGAACCCAACATACACGTCTTGGACTGTGGGTGGAAGCTATCCTGGAGAAACAAGGAGAAAATGCAAACTCCACACAGAAGAAGCTCCTAGACTCAAACCCAGGACCTTCTTGCTGTGTTGCAATAGCTCTAACCATTGTACCACTGTGCTGCTGTGTATTCATGTCAAGTAATAACAAGCTTTAATGCTGGACTGCTGGATTTTTACTTTCTGGGTATTGTTGAGTATTACTTTTCTCAAAACTAAATAATCTTCCTCGCGTGCAGTATTTCTAAGACAGTGTAGTACTGTACTGATTTTAAACTTCCACTGGATCTTTAAAAAATATGTATATATTTCAAAAGTATATACACTTTTGAAATTTTTAAGAGGGCCATGTTGCACCCGATCTGCACTATAAACAGCAGTTTCTTCAGGCAACAAGAGGATAAAGTGTAAATTTGATCTTACCATTGATAAAACCTGGATTTAAAAAAAAGGGCCGCACAGAGTGGGCTTCACCTCAGTCCCACTTTGCAGTGCCCTCTACTGGTGATGAGCAAAAGCACAGGAGGCTGAGACAAACATACAAGGGCTCCATGCAAAGAATCATCACCATCGCAGCACTTTCACAGACATCACATCTCTCTGATTTCATTGTACGCTTATTTAAAGCAAACGTTTATGGAGTTCCTCGAGAAAACCCCGGCAGCAACCGAGAAAAGGTGTCAGATTGAGTCAGATTCTTGTCCATTCTTCTCTCTACATCTCTATCTTTTCTTTGTCCAAGTTGTGTTTTTCCTAAATGTAAGGATCGGGCAACGTTTCCAAAAGAAAGAATAACAAGGGGGGAAGGAAAATGTGGAGAAAAACGGGAAAAGAAAGGGATGGTATGAGGGAATGTGCGGGCGGCTGTGGGCTTAAATTGAAGAAGTGAGAAGTATCTCGTGAAGCTGAAAATAAAAGTAGTGGCTGCCACAGTCAACAGAGTGTTTGCACAGTGTTGTTCCATCACAGAGGGAAACATTTCCACTGAGAGCCAAGTAGGACTCTCTAAAGAAGCATGTTTATAACCGTAGCCTGCTTCTTTAATTTAGCCCCAACCAGCTGCCTCCTTCCCACTGTCACCAAGTTCTTGCTTATAGGGGCGTTACCTGATTGTTGGGGTTTTGTCTGTATTACTGTGCGGTCTTTACTTTACAATATGAAGCACCTTGAGGAAACTGTTGTTATGATTTGGTCAATATAAATAGAACCAAATTTAATTGAATTTAAAACACTGATGAATGCAATGTGTCCAAGAAAAGGGGGAAAGTGGTCAAAGCTAGCAAATTGTGTAGCATCTTCCCTGATGTGACAGTGGAGACCAAAAACAGAGTTACAACCTCTAATTATTGAACTTCAGTGTTTTTTTAAAGCTGGAAATAAAAGAGATATATCTCTAAACTCTGATAATCGAATACCTTTGTGGAGTTTAAGCAGTCTTGCCGTGCCTCTAGTGTTTGCACAGATCTGAAAAAGACATATTTCATTGGAAAGTCTGATGTCTGCATGAGAACAAACACTACACTGAAACCCATCTAGTTGTTCATCCAGCAGGAGCAAAGATCTTAGCCTACACAACTAAAACCCACCAAAATAAAAAAGTCCTTCAGTTCGCAGCAGAAATGCAAACGGTATGTTCGATGTTGTTTTCAGTCAAGGATGATGTGTAAGTCGTGGCTGCCCTTGTTAGGCTCTGATTGGCCCGTAGTGGAAAACCAGTCTACTGTGGTTCTTTGATGGAGTTAGTTTCCTAGCTTAACACGGGGTTATATGGAAACTGGCTGGCTCTGTTGATCCACCAAAAAGGCTAATGTGCTGTGTGCAGATTGTTTTTCCATATGAAAACCACAGACACACACACAGAGGAGACACTCTGGTCCAGCTGGTCAGACAGTAAACCAGTTTCTTATTTTTCTCTCAGCTGATGGTGTTTCGCTTCTTTCTGTTGACTTAGCTTTATTATCGAGAAAAACAGGAGGGAGCCCGCACACACACACACACACACACTTGTTTAAGCTGCTGAAAAATGGCCAGCTGACCTCTGGCTCTCCTTATAATATCATTCATTCTGTCGGCCCTCCTTATATTGAAGTGATGTGTCTGTAAATCCCACAGCAAGCTGAAAGTCAAAGTGTAAACATGCATACATTTGAAGGACCCTGTAAGCCACCCGCCTCTCTGCACCTGCCACAAGCTCAGTCTATTGGTTTTCTGATGGCTCTTTAAACCTACACGTTCACTAATAGCTCTCTTAAAGTCTTTCTAGTTCTGTATCTGCAACAAGGTTTAAACAATCCCATAAAATGTTGTTTTTTTCAGGGGTAGCTGCTAAATGATGACTTAAGTGCTTATATATCCATATATATTTATCTAGCTAGAAAGTGACTAACTTGGCAGCAGTGGTGGGTACTGATCCATGATGGGATTGGTCGGCACTGAAGCTAAGACGATGTACGAGGTGGCGTGGAGGCCCACAAAAATCAAAAGTCTTACCTGAACTTGGCTGATTTTCTAGGGCATGTCATGACAGCTTCCAGGCTGCTTTTAGATCTCTCCCTGAAAGTCCTAAAAGTTTTGACCACTTGTGCTCTGTGATCTTACCACAGGCTCGAAACTTGTGCAGAGAGAGCAAACATTCTCTGCTGTTTCATGTAGAAGAGCATAACCGGTGACCAGAACCGGGTCTGCGGCCACGACTGAAGTTTTTAGCTCATCCCTCAGGATGAGACTGACACTGCAGAGAAAAAAATACTGTCTCACCCCAGAAAAAACACAGCCTGGACTGAGATGCTTGTGTGCCATTTTTTTCCCTCATCACTATGCTCCACATGACTTCATCAACTTGAGGAGACTCAAAAAGGCAAAGGGGAAGGACCATTAAGAGATCTAAACATATCAGTCGTGCTAAATATGATCCAGAACTGCGGGTTTCCCGATCATAAACAGGACAGTAGACAAGTTGAAATCAAGTTAGATACAACAGTCGAACATTCGGGGACAGCTTGGCTGGAGTCGAGGCCATGATAATTCTCCATTTGTTCCCTAAATAAGTTAAAGAAATTGTGGAATTTTGTTGTTTTAATCGTTTTTTCTTCATGATTTATTTCTATCAGAGAAAAGGCTTCAAAGACAAGGATTTTCCTCTTTGCATTCAGGTCAAAATTCTCTCTGAACTCGACAGTTTGACACCACATTAGCTGATCTACTTAGGAAGGATCTCTTTTTTTTTGCCTATTATGGAGGCCAGAGGTCACGAGTTTGAGTTTTGAGTCTTGCTCAGAGGCACTTCAGCTTAAACCTATGAGGCTAAGCAACTTTACTGTGTGTGTATCCATCCAAGGCAGCGTTCAGGTGTGTGTGTGTATGTTGGGCCCCCACAGAAAGCCCCTCTTTGTGCCGTGTCGGAGGCAGCCTTCCTAATCAGGGGTCATTACATGAGGTTAGTGCGGGGGTCTCCAGGGAGAGGAGAGGGGATCAGAGCTCAGATTAGACCCGACCAACCCCTCGCCTGTCCCGGGGCACGGCAGCAAGGAAACCCGACCCCGCCTCCAAACCCCTCCAAAAAAAACCTTAACTGTGTCTGCAGAGAGAAAATGAGAGACTGATTTTCAGGAAAACACAGGGAGCTCTACTTCTTGTTTTTCTCGTTCCGATTCTTGTGCGTGATGTTGCGTGTGCATTAAATGTGTGTGTGTGTGTGTGTGTGTGTGTGTGTGTGTGTGTGTGTGTGTGTGTGTGTGTGTGTGTGTGGAAGAGAGAGAGAGAAAAGAAGGTTTGTGCCCTGGGGATAAGGGGATAATAGGAGGGAGAGGTAAGTGGCTGATTACCTGAAATGGTCTTGGCACAGAAACGAGAGAGCCAGAGAGGAAGCAAGAGACAGAAAAGAAGAGAGAAAGTGCACGAGCGAGCGAGAGATAATAATAATAGTCAGGGGGAGAAATGACAGAAAATTTAAAAAAAAAAAAAAAAAAAAAAAAAAACGGAAACATGAGGGCTGTCTCTCGCTCTCTCACTCACTCTGTCCGAAGGCAGATGAGAGGAGGAGCAGGAGAAGATGGAATGATGGAGGGGTCGTTCTCACGCTTCAGCAGCCAGGATGCTGCTGATAAGAGCGAGCGGACAGGATCAGCTTTACAGCGATACTCTGTCTGTTTGCGCGTCCTGCCTCACCCTTTGTGCAGAGGACTCCGAATGTGTGCACGTCACTGTCTGCCACTTATACCACAGCATGAATATTGATGAGCGTTTCTGCATGCAGTTGCAGCTGCTGCAGGTTGATGTGCACATAGTGTGTAAAGAGATGAAGAAATCAACAGAAAATAGGCTGAAAACTAGTTTGGGACTCGATCAAAGATCCTTGTCACTCCCGAGTCCGATGGTTGCCTTTGCAAACAAAAATAATGTGCACATCCCAATACCCAATTTTTTTTCACTCAATCATTAGGAATTAAAAAGTTGATGTTCCATCTATTAATTGTTTGCATTTAAATTAGGTCTGCTTTTTATTTTCTTCATCGATTAAAGCGCAGTGGTTCCGCCCTCGCTCCAGACTCCCTGTTTTAAGACGTTGTGCTTGATGACGGGTGGATTTTTCACTGTTCTCTGGCAGCTTATAAATGAAATGACTAATAGATTAATATAGAAATCCTATAGGTCTTAATAATTAAGTAATTTTTAGACATGAAATTAAGAGTTCGTTTTTGTTTGCATGTGGAGACAGATCTTCATCTTTGGTAAGTAAGTAAAAGTAAAAGCCGACTATTTAAGATGTCCTGGTGATTTTATATGTTTTTATTGCCTCACATTTCTTTTGCCTCCGAGAAATGTATTCAAGCATTGTCTCAGGGTGAGCATTTGATATCCCCGTGCATGCTGCTGCATGAAGATGCAGTTCATATGATTACATTCAATTCCACACTTCAGCCCCGTGTGTTACAAAAACAAGGTACAAGAGAAAAGCCGGTAAAAGTTGGGACCATTAAACCTCATCAGGCCAAACAAGACAAGAGTTGAATTATCTTTATAACTTGTGTAATTAATCTTATGTCTCTTTTGTGTTGTATTTTGTGTTCTGGGTTTGTATTTGTGAATCCAGGTGGGTTTAGCCGCAGACATTTCGAGGGAGACAGATCCTTTGCAGCATCTTTTCAGGGCTGTTTGAACCGTCCAGCGGTGAGTCTTTCTTTCAGAGTGCTGCTTTTAGTTCATACTGAAGCTTTGTAAGAAAGCTGGTACGCCCTGATACGATAGCAAGCATATGCTTCCTACTTCATTCTTTTCAGTGCTCTCAAGGTTGTCCCCTTAAAGCATCATGTGATGAGATGATCAGTTTCTACCTAACATAACGTAAAAGGGAATAAAGGACCTAACTCAGCGTTTCTGTCGATATTGAGTTAGGGCTGGAGTTTATCGTCAGAGTGCAGTTTTATCATTTGTTGCTAATTATTTCGAGGAACTGTTGACAATGTGTTGCAGGCAGCTAGATTTCTGAAGCCAAATATAAGCCGTACTTACAAAAAAAAACCAAAACAGTTGTGCAGATTCAGGAAACACTTGAAGGTATACTTTCATTTTACTTTTTTTCTATTGTGTCAGGTGAGTACTCTGGTCTCCAGAAAGTTCAAATATTATGCTTCAGTTTAAAACAGTCTTTTTAGCTCCTTCTACTATCATGTTAGAATATCAAAATAAAGTTGGTAGCTGGTGTTAACCTTCTCACACTGAAGGGAGTAGTTAGTTGTATCCAAGTGCAGAGTCGTCAATAATGATTGCATTTAAATTAAATCAGTAGTTGCATTGTTATATTTAAGTCCGTATCTTTCCTCTGCCTAAAGTATTGAAATTATAGTGCTGCTTTTTTTTTGTGCTGCTAAAAATCTAAGACAGAGACTGAGATGTCTTACTAAACACTTTGTATAGTCAAATGGCTTAAAATTAAAATATCTACATCCTGAAAATATTTTACTTTTGATTGGTTTAGGATGTAAATTTTCCTTGGTCAAGTTGAGTCTTTGCAGTTAGCACAAAGTGAAGCATTAAAAGTAAAGATGAACACACAAATACATGCGTTTGGTATCTCTATATAGTTGTGTGTGTTTGCGAACTTAAATTAACACATGTCCTGACCTTCCTCCTCTTGCGGTGGATGTCTCCGATGCTGTTGGCCAGTGAGTTTGGTCCCAGCAGCGTGGACGTGCTCTGAGGCCAGTCCACCGCCACCAGAGTGTGCTCACCCATCAGCACCTTGCGCACGTTCTCTGCGCCTGTAACCCGAATCACAGGACGGCCTAGCAGGTGGGTCTTGAACACGTTGCCGTACTTCTGTCTCCGTGATGCATGAAAGCTCGAGCCCTGGACAAAGGAAAAGAGAGTAAGCACAGAGATCAATCATAGATCTAACTTGTAATGCTGAAGACACAACTCACGAGAGTCGTTTTAAGATATTTTCTACGGTAGAATGAGCGACAGGTCTTTAGTCGTGCTGGAGGATTAATTATATGAGGCAGTATGTCAAAAATCCATATTAAAGAAACTAGTTTTGCTCATAGAAAAATAAACCTGGTGCTTTTCCATTCTTCTTCCTTCAACATCTATAAGAAAGTCGAAATTCTATTAAGAAAGGAAGAAGAGAAAGATGGGTAGTTTTAGAGAACACTGTTGGGACTGAATGCTGGAGTTCCCCTTTGAGAGAAGCAGGTGTGAGGAGACGGTAACAGAAGGAATTCCCCAAACACTCCTCACCCTGTTTCACGGAAATCAGAGGAACCTTTTCAAATCCTGCTAATGGAGATCGCCCCCATCTCCACTTCTAAATCTATATCTTTCTTAATATCTGCACTCAAAGAAATCTTTTATATTGTCAGCAGTTTAAGGGTTAGTGTATTCTTAACATGAAATTCCTTAAAATTTAGTGATTCTAGCCATCATCATCACTGTTACGGAAACATTGTGAGATGAGGTTTTAATCATGCAGAAATCATTTTAAAAATTGATGAAATATTACAGTAGATAGCCAGCAGTTGGTGTCCTCAAACAGAAGATGGTCAGATCCAAAAAGGCTCCTCAAAACAGTGATATCTCACCATACTGATGGGGCCTACTCTGAAAAACGCTCTCCTTGCCCTCGACCACCGTTAACAAAAGATGCTAGTTCGTCATGCTTTTTGCACTTTCTAATAATTTAAAACAGTCTTTAGGATCCAACCTTCACCCCAGCTTTTGATCTTCATCTCTAAAAGGTTTCAGTAAGTACTTTCTACTCTCTCTGTGGCTCGGGGCCCAAACAGACTGGTGAGTTCTCCACATGCTAAAAGTTACTGAGGTTTCTATCATCTCAGCTCTCAGAGAAAAAAGTAAACTTAAACCAACTGAAAGCAGAAGACTGCAGATGTTTAAGGAGCCTGTATACATCAGGTTAATGCAATGAAAACTGATTCAAGTTGCCTTTAGGGCACAGGCAGAGATCAGTTTTAACATCGGCCCACGAGCGGTGAGGTTAAAGGTTCTCAAAACATTTGCAGTTCAGGCTTAAAATACAGTAAATGAAATTTCTCATCCTGATGAAGAAGACTGACAGGAGACTGCTCGAGGATATAAGAAGTTTCAGCCTCAGACTGCTCATTTTTGGCCACTGCCACTTCAAATCTTTTTCTCCTAGTTCATCAACTGAGGTGGAGCTCCAAGTTGTCAGGCCTGGGGAACCCTAGCCCTAAGATGAATGGACTATGCCGGCATCCTCTGATGAATGGTCATGACAATCTACATATTAACAATCATGCAACTGAGCTCATGGCTCATTGTTAGGCAATGTTGCTAGTGTCGGTCATGTTTATAAGGTTAGGGAAACCCGCAGTCACTTGGAAAACTGACGAAATGTTTCGCTAGTTGAAAACGTCCAGATGAACGGGATCAGTTTGCCTGAATTATTGAGGAGGTCCAAACGTCCACAAGATGTAGTTTAACATGTAGCACATTAAACTACATCTTTCTTCACAGGGTTGTCACTATTTAAATCACAGAGGGGATTCCTCCTTCTCAGATTTTTTTATTTGAAGGCAATCAGAGAAAGTGAATTTTCCCTTTTTTCTATAAGAAGCATAGCGCTTGCTTGAATTACAGGTAGAACTTCTGGTTTAACTCGAAAATAGTTCTTAGAAAAAGTGCAAAATATTTTTTTTAGTGACAGGTGTGTGATTTCTTTAAAAAAAAGAGAGATTAAGTGCATGTTTTATTCCTATAAGCATCTAGATAAGCGTTGTTACACCCCATACCTGCAAAACTGGGCAGTTCACACCAAAACAATGTAGGTGCATGAGCAATACTACGAGCCACGGAGAAAAATTCGAATTTCTTGCTGGAGAATAAAAAAATAAACATTTGTCCCTGTTTTATGTTTTGACCCATCACAAGGAGCCACATCGCCACATTTCAGGGCCCCTGTCCCACAGTTTGGACAACCCAGGTTGCAAGCACAACCCCCAGAGGACCGAAGCTGGAGTCAGTTAGCGAGCTGACCTGAGTTCAGCTTTGACGTTGACCTCTAAACGGTCTGGGTCACAGCAGAGTGAGAGGGAGCCGACCCCAGAACTGTAAATGGGCTGTTTGAGTGAAAAGAATATATAGCCGCCTGAGAGGCTGCTTACTGTGTTACACACACAGACACACACACATGTACACGGGACATAAACACTGAGTCTAACAAGGCATTATTCAAATGCAAGTATTAACACACATGTGCATATAGACTTAAAAACACACACTCACTCAAGATTATTAAAACAAAACTATCTTTAAAAACTCAGAAACATGGGAAGCAAACAAACACGTGGAGGCCCAACTGCAAATTGCCGTGACAACACTAACTGGTTTGACCCCGGTTTACTCAAGGGAAAAGAGATATTTATGACTGTGAGGCACACAGACACACACACACAAATATATATGTACACATATATATATTTGTGTGTGTGTAAACATGAAGGCAAAAGGACAGCCTGTAAGGCAGTTTATTCACACATCAACACAAAACAGACAAGGAGAGCATTTTTATTGTGATATTTGTTTAAAAAAAATCAGAATAACTTCAAACCTTCCTGACACAAGCCAACATTAAGATAAGCTGTAACCCCCGACACTACAAAACAGTCGGCATGTGTATGAGTGCAGTTATAGGCAGCTTGTTTGTGTTTGAATGTGGAGCTCAGAAACTAATTTTAGCAAGTAGTTTGTTTCCTGGTCGAGGGCACACCTCTGGCAGCGGCGGCGGTGCTTTTTGTTTGTGTGCGAGGGCTCAAAATGTGTCCGCTCACTGATTCCGGTCAGCGGTGTGATTACTGGCTCACACTCCTACAGTGAAGCCTCGATAGATTTACTAAACTCCCAATCAAAAACACCCCGCTTGGCCAAGAGGTTTTAAAGGTGAGGAGGTGCTTATGGTCTAAATTAGGAGTGACTATAGTATAAAAAAAGTGTGTGTGTCTCTGGTTGGGTGTAAATAAGTGTTTTACATTCGGTGCATAGATGTTTGTAAAGGGGAACTCAGTGGAATTAGTAGTGCATGTTTATAAAGTCACACATTTTAAGAGATTAAATTACCAGAGGCTGAGTAATTCCTGCTTTTAGTCCCTATGAAAGGTTCAGCTCCAAACACACTGGTACATGTTAAAGACATGTCTAATTATCAGAGACATATTGCTCACTTGTGTTTGAGCAGCGTGCGGGGGACAACCACGGGAATAGATAAAGACTTTGAAGGGGGCTAAAAGAGGCAATGGAATAAATGCAATCTCAAAACTTTATATGGTCTTTCACGTATTTAGAAGAATGAGCTGGATAAAACTGAACCCCTCCAAAATTACCATCAACTAATAAGAGGGATATCGGTTTTTAATTACCTGGTGCTATCATCTTGAGGATAACAATATCTAAGTTCTTTTGTATTACCTCTCACAACTAGCAAAAAACTGGTGGACTCCACCTTCAAGCACAAATGAAATATATCTTGAAGGCGGAGACACCAAATCATATTAAACAGCTTGAAGCGAAGGTGGGTAAAATAACCACTGGTGACAAGAAGTGGGTCAATTGATGGAATAGAATTCAAGTGAAGTATGCCGTCGATAGCCATGTGACAGGGTTTGTAAAAATATTAGAGGGTTACCTAGGCAACCAGAAGGTAGAATGTCTCCTGGCTACCAACCATCAGCACCAAAGTGATGCACTTTGTGTATGGAGCCCCTTTGAAAAAAGCAGCTACTGTCAGTTGCTCTGTTATGCTGCTCTATTCCATAGTATGCTGTATTCAGCATGCTTTTGCCAGTACTCCTTGGATTTACATCTTTGCAGGAAAACCCACGACCCTAAACGAACACAGCAGACACGCAGGTGAAGCTCCTACTCCTAAAGACTGGTAACAGACCAGTTTCAATCCCAGTTTCCACCCACGATGAAGTTGCTGCAGTAAAACTGAGTCATTCTTGCAGAAACTAACAGCCATGTCATTTTGACTCCTACAGCTCAGCACGGTGTTAGTTCAGAAAGGCCAAGAAGCTAAGCTGAGCCTTTTACACGATGTCCTTGTACACATCCAGGCGTGCTATGTATCAATGCTCCTTCTGCAAGCCACATTTCAACCCACCTCCACCCCCAGCACCTCCTTTTCATACCACCTCTTACATCTCTGTTGTGTAATTGGTTCCTGCTGCTGCTTTCCATTACCATATCACCAAATATAAGCTGGAAATAAGAGTTGTAATTAAATAGTTTTTTGACATCAGAAAGACAAACAAGACTCAAACAGTTTCTGTGGCAGAGGACAAAGATGCGACGCAAAGCACCTGCTGAACAGCAACCAATGACGATCAAGAGGTGATTGAAGCTTCCTTCTTCCTTCATGACTGCTTATTAATATCAGTCATTCATTTCTTTCTCTCTTCATCGCAACGTAGCTGACATGCTAAGGTTTCTCTGTGTGAAGTCGACCTAAATTGAGCACAGATGCTTTTGCCCTCTCTGTACGTCTGGCTGCTGTTTTCGTGCTGCTTTGAAAACTCTGATTGCCAGACTGCTTTTATAGATGAAAAATCCTGTTAATTAGCATTCAAGCTCCTCACGCCCCACTGTCCTGCCCTGCCGTGTTTCAGAGTGTTCACTCGAACTCGAGGTGCTGGCGTTATTTTATTCACACTGGGTTTTATCCTGCAAAGCTGTCCGACAGCTGCCTGATTCCTGGTCGATGTCGTCCACCTGATAGTCGGCTTAAAACTGTAGAAACCATCCAGTTTCAGTGTAGCTGGGACTGAGTTGTCTTGAAAGAGTCTATTTTTGAAGCCGCATCCATTCATTCATTCATGCACCTTTGCAAATTTTGGGGGTTTCTTTTTCTCTCTGTCGATGTGTCTGGGTACAAACTGTTGGCCCGAGCTGTTTTCACAGCTCCTGTACACTTCCTGTTTTCACTGCAGCACACACACATTAACAAACACACACACCAGGTCGACCGGCTGGCCTCTAGAGCCCTCAGGGTGTGTGTGTGTGTGTGTGTGTGTTTGAGTGTGTAAATGTGTGTGTTAGAGCAGGGTTGTTTTCCAAGCTACATTTTGCTGCCACATGGATGTAGAGTGGTTTAGTATGTCTGCCTGGCAGGCCTGCTGACACACACACACACACAGTCCAATTCAAAGGGAGTTCCTCAGGCAGCCAGACAAGGCTCCCTTTCACCCTCCGAGATACAGCATCAGATTGGGACGATTGTGTACTTTTTTTGTGCGTTCTGTGCGTTATGACTTCTCTTTCCATTTCTCTGTTTTCTTTTTAGAAACTCGCACACATTTTGGCAAATGCTGAAGGTTTTCTTCTGTCAGATTCTCTGCAAGAAAAAAAGTGTGTGTGTGCTTGAGTGTGAGCATGCGCCAGGGGTGTGGTCTGGGTGACATTTAGCTTAAAAGGTGAGAAGTGTACAGCCCCCGTACCCCCACCCCATCCCTCCCTAACCCCACAACCTCCCCACCGCTCTCAAAACTGGCCCAACACACACAGGGAGCAAGCATGGAAAGTTGTGATGTAATGACGCCACAGTTCTTCTGCAGGAGAACACGTACATAACTGTGCACATGCACACACAGATTTGTAAACGTAGCCGTCGCGTCTGCAATCACCCTGATTGGTTCAAACACACTTTCCCTCCAAACTCTGGCGAGGCGAAGCAGCCGTCACTGTAAACACTCACACACACAAAAAACCCCAAACCAAAATTGGTCCCACAACATAACGGCTGATTTTACCATCGAGGTCACAGGCAACAAACTCTGATGTGAGCTGAAAACCATAAAGAGGTTTCTCTTAATGACGGTGGGCATAAAGGTTTTTTTTTTCTTGTTACATAGCAACTGGGGGAAGTACAAGCTGGCTATGGGAGCCGAAAACATCACGAGGAACGCACCTCGGGTTTTATTTAATTTTATTTTTATTTTCCAGCACCGTGCAGTCAGAAGCTGTGAATAACACTGGAATCCAGCCAGAGAGCTCAGGGTGCAATCACACCCCTGACGCCGCTTCACTGTTGAACCGCGGCCGACTTTGTGAAGGTTTTCCAGCACAAGCTGAAAGAAATTCCTGCAATTACCTGCAACGCCGTACGCCAGTTGGATGCTTTATGAAAAAGCAACAAAACTGACGACATGTAGATTTTATTTTGGATCTGCTATAAGTAGCCTGCTGTGATTAGATAACACAGCTAATACCAGCGAGCATGGCCTCGAAAACATTCACAGTTGATTTTAACAAGTATAAATAACCACTGGCCACTTTTTCTTTTTTTTAGGTATTTAAAATAAATTCAGGTCCTTTATTTGACTTCTCACAGATCATTTTAAGTGGGTTAAATTTGTTTCTCTTGGATTAAATTAATTCCTGTTTGAACTTTACTGCATATTAGCTCCATGCATTTAGCAAATGGACAACAAATAAAGGTGCGTGTGTGTGTGTGGCTTCACTTAATTCTGCAAAATGTCTGAAATGCATTCTACTCTGACTCTTAAGAACAAAATAACGGCGCTTTTGCTGTTGTTTGTTGTATATAATAATATGGAATAACCAGCAGCGGTGGGGCCTGGACCCAAACTGGTTCACAGTGTCATTAATAATTCTAATTTATTACTGTTGCCGTGGCGATGCAAGCAGTTTAAAATATTTCTAGACCTTGACAAGCTGTTTGAATCCAAAACTCTCGATATGAAGGTTTTGTGATTTTTGCAATTTGGTGGCAGCAGGCTGATTGCATTTTGTTACAGACATTTATCATGTGGATCGATTATTTCAGGGGAACATCTTTTCTAAAAAAGAAGGGAATCTGGCGGAAGTGTTTTTATCATAATAATCAACAAAATTTTATGCACACTAGTCTGTGTGTGTGGTCAGTGAAATTCCCGTCAATCTTCTCGTTGTAACAACCTGTACACCGACATTTTCAGCCATTCTCCCTGTTCTGGATTTGAAAGGAAGAAGTGGGTTTCCTTCAAAAACAAAACTTTTCTCGACTTAAAAAAATTTAAAAATTGATGCTTTTTTCCACACACTTTTTTCCATCGGTCTCACCCATAAACTCCCCATTCACTTTAAGATAAGAACAAAAACGCTGTCATTGGGTTTAGACAGGCGATCACAGCTTCAAGCTGGACCCTGAGGTGTGGTTAAAGGAGGGTTAGAATAGGAGGGTTAAAGGTTTTATACACACAATGGGTAGGGGACAGACTAAAGGAATGGCCTTGAAAGATTGTCTGTGCGTGACTACAGTCTGGACAGCGTTCTCGTAGCTGCCAGTGTCCGCTTCTCTAGAGTGCTTTTATCAGATTTTTTTCTCAATACAGGAAAGCTACACACTCACATTTCAACAGAATTTCTCACAAAAACCAGCACAATCACAAAAGATGTCATAAAATCTCAGTTTCTCTTCTTTTCTCTCTCTCTTACACACACACACTCACTCACACACACTGTCCCGGCAAACCCTGCTAGCACGCCGGCCGTGCTAAAAATACCCCCGTCTGTTCTGTTGGGGTTGGCCTGGGGGCGAACCTGGGCCCGGGCTTATAAATGTCCTCTTTGTAGTGCAGTGGAAATGTCCAACAAATGAGTCTTTTATTAGGGCAAGACAAAAAAACACAGCTAATTATGTTTACTCAGATCAATCCACGCACACACACACACACTGGCTCGCTGACCAGAGACAGTGAGAGTAAGTGTGTCTGTGTATAAGTGTGTATATTTAGAGAGTCTATAAAATACATATATTGGGGTGATGGTTAGACGGAGTAGAGAAACAGACAGTTGTAGGAAATTCACCAACAAACCCGAGGAAGATTTTTTACCAGCTGCAAAAAAAAATGAGGGAGATGGAAGCTTTACTGTGTAAAGAGATAAAGCAGCTGATATAACAAGAGCAAATATTTCAAATTAACTTCAGGGAGTGAACCCAAACTTGATGTTTTGGGGGATCTATTAAATATATAAATTACATCTATCTTTTTCAAGGCATTCCCAGAGCAGTTGAAGGTTTCCTTGAATGAAAATGTTTGACTTATTAACTCGGTGTAAAGTGCACATGATGCAGTCGACATACACAGACGCTATACTCCGATTTAGACGTGCTCGTAAGAGTGTTGTTTTGTGACATTTCCTGCTAAATTACCAGGAAGAAAGAGTGCATCCTGAAGACTTTTGTCTAAATTCTAGCTTTGCATTTATTTTCTGTGATTTAAACGCATCCGTGTTTTAAAAAAATCTTTACAGTTTCTAAATTAATGGTTAAAAAGTCGTTTTTTCACATCAAACTCCAGTCACTTTACAGCTTTGTGTGAATTAGCAGGCTCACACTTTAAAATGCTTTAAACGTTTTCTTTAATCGAGCTGCGTGCACTAACATTTTACAAGAAAGCCGAGTATGAGCCCCAAAATATTATATTTTACACAGTGACATTGACAGAAAACGTTTTACTTCGGAAAAAACAATTTGTAGTAAAGCAGTACATTTACCAACGCGAGTCGTTATTTTAAACACTTATCAAAAGAAGCTGTTTGGCTTTTGTTTTTAATTTAAAAATGTAAGTTAAATATAATAACTTGAATATTAACCTTACATCTAACAAACATAAGAAAGCTCAGATTGAACTTGTTGACCACATCCGGCTTCAGCCTCGCCTCCTTTTTACCGTATTCTGGTTTTACGGTTGCTCGGTTGTTTTGTTTTATTGATGCTTTTAATCACGGCTCCTTTCAACACATTCAAGGCGGCTGGTTTCCAACAAAGAGTATGTTTGTATGGGACGTGAGAGATGTCAGTAATAATATAGTCAGAAATTTCAGTATCGATATTTCTTAAAAATGAAAGCAAACTGTACATGTTAGGTTTGTCACAGCATCGATCGTGTGATGGACAGAGCTACGATTGTTCTCATTGTCTTCGTGCATTCACGAATTACCGTTTTCTGTCCTTGTAGCTTTTTTTTGTAACCCCAAAATCCCTGTGAAACGTGCATGTGTGTTCACTTTGCTAAAAATGGAGCCAATCGAAATGTAGGACATTGCCTCGGTGGTGTAGGGCTGGGGAGGGTCGGGTCACGCTTTCTGAGGTGCGTGCGTGCTGCTGTCATTGTGTTGGACTCTGTCGGTGGCGTTTCTCGTTAAAATGTAAATGTGTGGTTGTCTTAAGCATTGCGCTTGCATTTATCTGTGCTGTATCTGACACACCGGGAATTTCTGAGAGGAATGGATATCCATCAGACTTTAACTCTTTATTGTCTTTGCACAGACATATTTGTACACAGGTACAGTGAAACTGCAGTACGGTTAGACATCGGTGCTAAAGAGGAAGCAAGCGAAACAAATGTACGAGGAAACAACGAGTTTACTGACTGTTAATTCCCTCTAACTGAAGAAATGACAGGTACTGAGTGCCGGCCTTCACCCTCCTCTTCAAGTCTTTGCAGTTTGTTAAAAGGCAACCTTTAAGACGCAAATGGCAACGTGAAGCGATGTGAGGTAGCTCACGGTTAGCTTGATGCGCTAACGTTACTAGAAGTGAGAAAAAGAGAATTTAAAACCCACAAAAGTCACAGGCGAAGAAGCAAAAACATCCACAAGATCTCTGTCCGTATGATGCTTGACTGATAGGAAGGGGAGAATATATAGTCTGGAAACACACAGACACATACAAAAAACCCACTTTTATCTAAATCAAAGGTTAAAAAATGAAAAGTGAAAATGCTGCGAAAATAACTGTGGAAGTGCGAGGCAGAGGAAACGAGGTCAAAGGCTGCAAGGGAATTCCTTCTCTCTTTTCAACTGTCAATCATTCAGCTGGTGCCAGAGATACCAAGGAGCCAGTGTGTGTGTGCGAGGGGGGGTTTGTGCGTTTGAATGGTGCGATAGGTCCTCAACTTGACAATGAACCCCCGTCCCTTTGCAGTCACGCCACCACATCAGAGAGAGACACCGAGAGGAGGAGGAGGAGAAGAAGGGTTAGGAATGAGGGGAGTGGGGTGGAAGAAAGAAGAGAAGGAAGGAAACTAAGGTAAGAGGAGAGGAGGAAAGATAAAGAATGAAGGTGGGGGGGTTAAAGAAGGAGGGAGAAAGTGTGAAAGGGGACTGAGCGTGGCGGAGGAGGCGGGGAGATCGGGATGGGTGCTCGTTTCAGAAAGGACGGATTAAGGAAAAAAGGGCTATGGATAGTTCAGCCAAAAAACGAGGAGAATAGAGCGAGCGAGCAGGAGAGAGAGGGAGCGGGTGGGAGAGAGAGGGAGAGGCTTGGCCCCTGACCCGGGGACATTATAGAAAGGGAGATTATGGTTGTTTAAAACTCTCTAAGCGCTAACCCCGGGGACCCGAGCTAATACCCTGACACACAGACGCACCCCAACTACAAGCCAACACAGACACCGTGTGAAAGTCCACCAATATCCTTCAGCTGATATTCCCTCTTTTTCCTTCTAAATGACCAAAACCAACAAGGACTTGATCCTCCTAGCAGCTGCCATCTGACACGTCCTGTTCCTCCATTGTTGTCCACAGAGGTAACTCTCATTTCGCTGAGTAATGGAAGCTTTTTACAAGAGGCATCAGGCCACTTTTCTCCTGCGACCTCTGCGACCTCTGAGCCTGAACTTGACTTCGGATGCTGCGACTGGAACCCAAACAGGATCTTGTTTGCACTGCTTCTCTATCTTCTTCTGGAAAGATCTGCTTGACTTGGTCCCATTTACAAGCACCAAATACTCATTATAGCACCAACTGTAGATCAAGCCGCTGCTGAAAATAGTTCCTAACACTTTTAGCATTTGCTACAATGCCGTGCTCGTCTGTTTTTTAGGAGCAACTTCCTGATTTCTTCCGTGACGCTTGACAAAAAGTGGGGAAAGCGTTGTGAAAAATGCAGCAAGCATTGAGCTCTTTGGTGGGAGTTGTGCAGCCAATTTGTTAACAATGAGAAAATAAGAGAATGAAAAAACTTCCTGATCTTTTAAAAACTCGAGCTCTCTGTGACACACACACACACACACGCACACTCATTGAGAAAGGGAGATTAACACTGGCCTCTATACTCGGCCCAGGACAAGAGTGTTGAAGGAGGGAGCAGTGTGTTCTCGGGGTGAAAGAAGGGGCAAGGGACCTGCTGCCAGTACCTCCTGCTAATCTGTACAAGAGGAGGGAGGAGGAGGGCATGGATGGATAGATGGATGGATGGATGGAAAAGTGAGGGGGGAAAAGGAAGAAGAAAAATAGTGATGAAAAATGTCATTATTGATTGGGGGAAAGCAAGAAAATGGCAAGACGTAGAGAAGCAAAGGCTCGAGGAGACAGCAGAGAAAGAGTGGGGAAAAAATTAGGTGAGGCTATTTTTGAAAAACTGAAATCCAGAAAGTTAGAAATGCCTCAGATATTTGAAGAAGATAAAAAAACAGAAGGCTGCAGGGAAGCAGCATTACGGGACTGAAAAGTTGGGGGGAAAAAATTATATCACGAATCACGCAGAGGATCATTAAATGCACTTAAAATGTAAAGTCGACTATATTTACACAAGACGGTGACAGGAGGTTTTTTTTCATTGTTAAATTTAAGAAAATTGAAAAAACAGAGAAAAAAATACAACGAAAAAAACGAAAAACAGAGAGGAGCTTGAACACAGTTTAGCGGGGTGTGAGAAGAAGAAGCGTCCTCGGCGGTTCAAGGGTCCTGCCTTGAATGTTAACACTTTTACCCCCTGTGTCCGCTCAGTGAACTATGTATCTCTTACCCAGTGAACATGCACTTGCCAGCTCCCTGCCACACCACACAAGAAAGACAGAGAGAAAGAGTGGGTTTATGATCTGTGTGTGCTCACACACTGCTGTGCATGTGTGGCCAATTAATTGTGTCTTTGCATGTGTGCTACATCATCGTACTCTATATGTGCGCCTGCTGCATGTTATATGACTTTATGCACACACAGACCAACACAGCAAATGGAAAGACTCTGAGTGTGTGTGTGTGTGTGCGCCTCAGGACTGTGTAACCACAGCTATGCAGCACACAGCGGGCTGGACCGCAGTAATGGAACCTACTATAGATGAAGCCACCAGTCCTCACAATCCCTCCTCTGTCTGAGCTGCTTAAAGGAGCAATTCGGCTAAAAAACAAAAGGCCTCACATGCGCTATGAGGCAGAGGAGCTTCGAGGTGGTCGTCTGCCGTCGGCATGAGAGAATCTTGCGTCGTATACAACTGAATTTTGAGTTTTATGATGACAATTTGTCAAGATCATGAATTGCAAGCTCCTGATTTTGCAGAACGAATCTGTGAATCTCTGTTAAAATTTGTACAATTGTTCCCAATTTTAAAAAAGTTTAGGAAACATTGTTTTTTAACAACAATCTTTTTTTAAGTTTCATTGCATTTGATTTTTTTTAAATCCAGTGTTTTTTCTTGCATGTTGTCCGTCCTCACTTCCAGCTCCTCACATGCTGACGTTCGGTCAGGAGCCAGAAGCTTCACGTATTGCTCCAGCAGACAACATGCCTGGCACAGCCGTGAATAGATAGCATGGTTGCTGGTACAGGACACCGTGAAATGACCACCATGCCGATTAGGCAAATGAAGAATAAGCTTATTGAAGAGGAGATACGTAAGTTTTGTTCAACGCTGAGAAAAGAGGCGTCTAAACCCAAACACTGACCTTTTCCCTAACGCCAGCGACAAAGCAACAAAAGGAGCCGTATTTATATAGTCCTTTTCTGCTCTGTTTGGGATTGGCTGCAGCTCAGGAGGTAAAACCAGTTCATCTGCTAATTGGAAGGTTGGCGGCTCGATCCATGTCTAGATATGCTGAAACACCCTTAAGAAAAAAATGAAAAAAGTGCTTGTACGAATTGGTGAATGAGGCATGTTGTACAAAGGGCTTTGAGTGCTCAGGTAGAACAGAGAAGCACTGCATATGAATCAGTCCATTTACCAAAGCGCTTTCTTACTACAGCCTTCATTCATCCTTTCACACTCACATTCTGATGAATGCATCAGTGGAAACTCAGTATCTTGCCCAATGATGCTTCGTCATGCTGAAGGTTTTCCTCCACATCCACCTCCTACTTCAGACTTCTGTATTTACTTATTTGTCCTCACCAAGCCAAAGGGTATGCTGGCAAGCATCTAAGCACACTGAAAAATGCTGCACAGCGGGCTGCAGTGAGACAATACGGGCCTGACCGAGCATCAGTGTCATCCATGTAGCTTCTTAAGCGCTTATCCAGGTGAGGATTGCCAGACGAAGCCAAAGCGAGATAAACCCCAGATAAGTCGCCAGTCCGTCGCAGGGCCAACATTTAGGACCATTTAGGAATGACCGGTAAACCCAAACGTGCACGTGTTTGGGCTGTGAGGAAGAAACTAAAGTAGCCTTGTTAGTCAAACCTGCCAACTCTGCACGGCTGATGAACACTTCTCAATTTTGGTGGCTTTTGCCTGCATTTATCTGCAAACAAGAATTAAAAGTTGCCTTTAAAGGCTGCTTGGGATGTTGTAAAAGTTGACTATATGAAAAGGTTGGGTTCAAGTCATCAAAGAACACAAACACCTGATGACACCAAATACCATCAACAGAAACAGCCATCACCTGCCGAGGATCTGTAGCCGTACCACCACAGAAGAAGACAACAGTGCAGGTGCAGAAGAAGAAGAAGGAGCAAGCTGTAAAAGGAGGGAGGCTGTCGTCACTGTGAGCCGCGAGAGAGTGTTTGGGCTGCAGGATTGTTATTACTCTGGCCACCGTGATTTACACTTCATCACAGCCGAATAGACAGAAGAAGGCAGGCAGAGGGTACCTCATTAGTGTGTGTGTGTGTGTGTGTGTGTGTGTGTGTGTGAGAGAGTTGATGTAGCTCCATCTGAGCTGCTGGTTGCTATTTTTGACCAATTATGCAAGCCAAAAATGACGACACAAAACATTTGGACCTTCCACTCTGTGTGTGTGAGCCTCATGTTCATTTCTTCTCATCTGACCCAGATTCAGTCCAGCGAGGCTGCTCCACGTCCATGTTTGTGTGGTTTGTTTGTGTGTGTGTGAGAAAGTTATGAGGCTCCGACCCAAAGAAACTGCATGAAAAAAAGAAGAAAGGTTTACCTGGTTACCTAGCAACAGTAGATTTGTTTTGTCAAAGGAGGATAAAAATGTATTTAAAAAACTTCATTGGTTCGACTTATCGGTGTTTCCGATGTTTTTGAATTCACTTCTTAGCTACCAAAATATTTTCTTGGGATCCTTGTGGTGTGGTGACCCCTAGTGGTCGTGGAAGGTAACTGTTAACGAACTTCAACCAAGTAGAAACCCAGCAACATGCGTACAATATTTCAGAAAAAACTTTAAAAGAAGAAATGGGATCATTTGCATCCAGCTAAAATTGTGAGGAGTGGAGTGATTAAAACAAAGTATCCAGATCATCTAACGTGAGACAAAAACGCTACAAGTCTACGGCCGTACAGCTTCACTCAAAAATAAAAGTTTGTTATAAATTATATGTTTAAAGGTAACTCAGAATCAACATGCACTTGTGGTTTTTGTACCATATTTTCTCTTCATATATGTGTGTGCACAGGAAAACATTTATGTCTATGTGCAAACAGATTAGTACATTATTTCTGTGTGCCTGTATGTGTGTTTGTGTGTGTGTGAAGCCTCAGTAGCGCTCCTGCTTGGCACCGTAGCTCCAGAAAGCTCAGGCTCCTAATGAGAGCAGACAGGGCTCTGGCAGAGTGACCACAGAACTATTTCTAACTGCAGATTGCTTTAAAATGGAACCGTCACAGAAATGTGCTGCTGCGTGTGTGCAGGGTAAAAATATACCATGTGTATATGTGTGTATGCGCATAACTTCACTGTTTTTACGCTCTCATAGTGAGAAAAAAAATTCAGCAGCAGACAGGCAGATTTACCAAATGGTGACTGTGTGTGTAGCTAAAGTGTGAGGAGTGGGCAGCGACCGACGACAGAGCTAACACAGAATGCTCAGAACCTCCAAATGCTGCTTCTGCCCTGCATGAGTTGGTTCTTACGATCCCAAGTGATCAAAAAAGAAAGAAAATTGAGTTGTTAAAAAGAAACCATGATGACGCTGCACATAGCTCAGACTCTGATTGGTAGAAAGAAGATGACCACAACAAGTATGGTTGATCTCTAGGAGGAAGAAGAGCAAAAAAAAAAAAAAACTACATCGCAGTCCCCCAAAAATGTTCTGAGTAGCACCAAGTCAACCTCCGCAAGCCAGCTTTATGTCTGATGGCCAGCGGGGGCAAAGTCAGTTTTAATTAAACCTATAGGAAAACAGTGCTAGTGCTTCTTCAGGCCGGGACCTCGCTAAGCGCTTTCCTGGGCAGTTTATGACCTCATTGTTCGCTTCAAATCATCGTCAGTGCAGCCTTTGTTGTGTCATTATGCTCCCATTTAGAGAAAAATATGCCTGGGGCGTGGCTTCCTTAGCGCATGGGTGTGGTGTAGTCTCCTGTGGCTTGGAGACGGGCAAAGTACTCAACCTGAGGCTTCCAGACAGGATTTCACCAGCCAGTGAGTGATGTCACAGACATCCATCTTCTATCTACAGTCTTTGGACTGGACACGGGACACACACAGAGTGTAGTGCATGCACCTTCTTTCTTTTTCTTATAATCAAAAAGATGTCTGTAATGGCTCCTGGTACACTGGCTGCTACTGTAAACACAGGACAAGTATTACTGATACCAGTGCCGATACTACTACTTGATGAAGGCAGCTCACGTAGAGGAGAGCAGCGAGTCATGATTTATGAGATGAATAGTAAAACATTTGCAAATTCCGAACACTTGTTACCAACCAAAAAATCACCCTGATTGTTACTCTCCACAATAATTAGTTAACACAACAAAACACAACTTTCAGCATTTGGTGTTTCTTGAATGTAAATGTGCCTGTCTATGAAGCACTTTGGCTCAACTTCTGTTCTTTAAATGTGCTATAAGCTATAAATGAAACGGGCATGACAGGCAACACAAGAATTATCCTAAACCAATACCAGCATACGATTGATATTAGGACCTCTCCTGACTGCGCTGTTCTAAAACTTCACTTTAAGGTTATAAATCAGGTCTGAGCCCTGCTTGTGGGGACGCGGGGTCCTCATAAGTACAGACAGCCTCTTATTCCTCCTTCTGACTGACATGCCTCCCCCCTCCCCTCACCATAAACTTGGCCGTGGTTCCCGCTTGCATTCCGGGAACGCGTCTCGCTCGGTGTCAGATGTAACGCAGAGGAGCACCGCGAGTTCAAGCCCCGCACGCGGCCAACGTGCCTCCGCTCGTTGAGCCTGGCTTCCCTTTCCCTCCTGTCTCTCTTCTTCTTCTCTCTGTTTTATTAGCTGTCCCCTCAGCTGGCGCGCTCCCGGGAGTCCTCAGTAGCGGCACTCATGTGCACCCTGATCTCCTATCACTCACTGGTCCAAGTGTCTCGTTTTTAGCCTCAAACATTAAGATTATCTGCAAATTTTATTGATAAGGGTGGATGCTGGGGAGGAGGGGGGGGGGGGTTAGACTGTGACACATCTCACCGATTAAGCGAACCTTCGGTAAGCTGGATCAATACTACGCATGGTGCAGGGCTTTCCTTTTTTCTGCAGGAATCTCTGACCAATCTACTGAAAACGCGGCGTGTCGGGAACCTTTCTGAATGCAACCAAGATTTTAAAAAAGAAGAAGAAAGGGAGGAGGAGGAGGAGAGCGTGTCCAGAGACTGCACTTTACCCTCGATTTAACCCTTTTACACAGAACTTCCCTTTTCTCATTCCTTCTCCGAACAATCAGCACAAAACAGAATCTCTTTGTGGACACGAGTGTCCTCCTTCTCCGTCAGAGACATGAGTCCCCACGGCTCAGCCTGGACTCGCCACCGTATCAGATGTGATCAATAGACTGTGACGTCGCGCCGAGACTGGCTGATGCGCTCCTGTGTGAGATAATGAGGGGAAAGAAGAGTCTGTGCGGAGCCACCGCTGGAGTGCGGGGAGAGATATTACAGGGCTGTAAACTAATAAAAGATGAAGCGAAACTCTTTGATTCTCCTCTGTGTGTGCGTGTTCACTGTGCATCCCATTCGTGCAGGATGGAGATGAAGCAGCCGATCAGTTTTGGGGGTTTTTTGTTTTAGAATCTCGATATTTATGAGTTTCTGAGTTAATGTAACATTGTGCATTATGGGATATGGAGTCAAATTAACAAAGGCTATAAAAGAATGAGTGTGAGGCTTTAAAAACAAAAAAAAGTTGCGCTCTGGTGTTTTTTTAAATGAGTTTTCTCCTTTTGCAAACAACAAAAATGTGGCTGGTAAAAAAAAAAGGTGCAGATGTTTGCACAAATTACTAAAGATGTCAATAAAAAGCGCAAAACGATCTTTGGGGAGGAATAAATAATTAGATGAGACTGATATCACCTCACAGACACGGAGACCGGCGCTGACCCAGATTCTGTCTCCCTCCACCAAACTCATCCCCTCTCCCTCCCTCCCTCGCTCCCTGCCCAGAGTGCGCTCTTACCTGCAGGAGCCAGTGGCAGGTCTCGCCGATGAAGGGGAAGCCCATGGATCCTTTCGGCATGGGCAGCTTGCAGTTTTTATCCCGCGTGGCCGTCCACCGCAGCTGCCACAGCTGCTGGGACACGGCGAGGAGCAGGGCCATGGACACCAGGCAAGCGGCCAGAGTGGCCAGAGCGGAGACGATGTCGAAAGTGTCGAACAGCATAGTGATGGAGAGCCCGGTGATCTCTGCGGAACTGGGGTCGACTTTCAGAAACTTTGGACAAAGATGCGCTGAAACTTTTTTTTTGTGCTCCAAAAAGGGGGCAAAGTAAATCTTCGTCAAACTTTCAAAGTTATTTTTTGCGTAAAATAGCGCAGCGCTCTTTTTACGCGCACTGGAGGTGTCAGGAGGCAGCGGCTGCTCTGCTGTGAGAATGAATGAAGTGTGTAAAGTTCCTTTCTGATTTCGTGGGTCTGTGTTTTAAAACAGTCACAAAGTGGCGTCTCTGTGCCTCAGAGGTGCGAATCAGGCTCGGCTGAACTGGGCAGAGACGCTACAGGTGAGCTCCCCGCGTCTTCAGGATCACGCCTCAGTTTATGAAGTGTGGGGGGGAAAGTGAAACTATTAAAACTCGCTTTGTTTTAATGATTGAAACATTTAGGACACGGAATTCTCTTGGCTGGGGTCTGTCCTGATGTTTGAAATATCATTTTTAGTCTCGTTTGTGAATTACTGACTAAAAAGGAAAAAGGGAGATGGAAAAAATTGCTGAAGAAAGAAAAAGAAAAAAATGATCTCTAAGGTGACACGTTTATTTCAAACGCCGGGACTCCCGGGGACACGTGGAAAAAGTGAAGCCGAGCCCTGGAACTGACGAGGGCTTTTTACTTTTTAAAACTTCTCGAGGGATGGAAAGAGTTGGTTTAAGGTGAGAGAGGAAAAAAATAAACGAAAACTCTTCCAGGAATCGCGTCTCCTTCAAATAATTTTTAAAGAGAAAATCAAAAAGCGTCTTTGCATTAAAAAGTCAGGTCTCTGTGGCGCAAACACGAGGAGTAGAAATGTTTAAGATCCGTGAGCGTACAGGGATGCGTGGGTGCGCAGGAGATGCTCAGGAGCTGCCGTCCTCTTTCTCCTTCTCTTACTTTCTGACGTCCACTCTCCTCTCTGTGTACCTTTCTGTTTCTCAGAGCGCTCTCTCTCCTCTCCTCTCTCGCTCTCTGGCTGCCTATACAAATCACCCTCAGTGTGTGTATTGTGCATGCGTGCGCAAGGAGTGTGTGTGCGTCAAGCCAGAGGCACCAATGAGTGTTTATATAGCGTGGAGGCAACTGGAAGGCGAATAGGCGGCCAAGGGCTCCCGTCGCCCCCCTCCAACCCAACTCTACCTCACTCCAGTGTCGGAAGAGAGACTCCCCTGCTCCCTCCCTCTGCTCGGCTCCACCTCTTTCGGGGGCACCCCCTTCTCCATCCTCCCTCCCACTCTCTCTCTCTCCCCTCTCAGGAGAAGGGGTGGTGTAAAGTGAGCAGCAAGCGGCGCAAGAGGAGAAGAGGCTCGGAGCGTGCTGGACCTGGCGGGGTGCCAACGGGAGGAAAAGTGAGAGAGGGGGGAACAAGGCTCGCAGTTCTGACTTGTGTCTCCGTGCAGGACGTGCGCACTATAGTACGAGTCACCTGCATCAGGACTGATGAGACTTCTTTGTGTTTCTACAGAAGCGATAGAGTCCAAACTGTTAACAGATCCTGTCGCGTTTGTTTGAAAACGTGATTCTCAGCTGCGTGTTTACTCTGAGACGCGTCTTTACGCGCAGGCTGTCTGGAGCGAGCTTCTTGTTTCTTTCTGTTGCGCATGTCAAAGCTTGAATCACTGAGCTCTCAGGTGTTTTAGTGTCAAACAGAACTGATGTAAACAGCGTGGATCTGATTTATGCTGACTTTATTTACAGAACATCCCTTTATTCATCCCATATTCTACGCACATCCCGCGCGCTTCATCGGAGTGACAGATTAGGTTCTGTCTGTTTCTTCCCTGATTTTTTTTTTTTATTAAACTCGTTCCCTCACTTTCTCTGATTTCTCTCAGTGTTTGTAAAGAAATGAGTTCAAGTTTAGGACTGGGAATACTGGGAATGTTCGCACTCCAACTAAACCCGCTTCTGCTTATTCTCCTCGCCTCTCTCCCCGTGTTGTGTCCGTTCCTTGCCTCATCTCAGAGTTAAAGTTGCTGCACATCTTCCCAACACGCACCTCGTCTCGTCTCATGTCTCCCGCGTAATAATGATTTAATCCCGCTCACTCAGCTGACCTTTTAAAATTGAGCGCGGGGTGGTTTTGTCTTTCTTGAGCCCCCAGAATACAGTTTCATCAATGACACGCAGGAGCGCGAGGATTGGGGGGCGGGGTGGGTTGCGGGAGCTGCTTCATTCCAAAGAAAATGACTGGCTTCAATTAGGTCCGCAGACATTACCTGTTACATAACACGGAGGCAGAGTGGAGACCCTGACCCGCAGCACGGATGCAAAAGGTCATTCGTACAGTGAGGGGGCGCGTTTTGCTCTGCGGTCTCATTGTTTCAGGTCATTTATCAAACCACATTTAAACTCTGTCTTTGCATCTTTAACCATACTTGTGTCTTTTTTCACGAATCCTCTTTTCTCTTCACCCTTTCCCCTCTTTTCTCCATCTCCGAAACCTGCACTCCAGACCGAGACTCACAGAGCCAAACTCTCATTTCTCCTTTCTTTCATCGGGTCTTTCCCCTCTCGCTCTCAGACAGCGGCTTAATGCTGCCGCCTAGCGGAGGAGAATCACATGACTCGCGAGTAAGACATGGAAAGGGGTGAAGAGCAAATGATAGATAAGAAAAAACTGTGTCAAGTTTTTCCTTTCATCGTGAGAGCATCAAAAGTTTAGTCCTGCATCATTACACATTTGAAACTCACTGCTCAGCACGCACACACGCGGACATGCACTGATATCTCATAAAACATCTGCTGACAACAGGAAACTTCAAACATGTGTGAGAGGACAAAATGAGTCAATCATTTCTTGAAATCCCAATAAAATGCTTACATTCAGGATCTCAGTATTAGCTTGAACTCATATGTAGGGCAGCAGCAGCTTTATGTCATAAACCCAAAGTCACCACAGTGCTGAATCATTTCACACAGAGATCTGATCCAATAAACTCCAGCAAGACAACAATAAAAACAAAAATAAAAGCAGATTTTTGGATTTTATTCTGTTCTTTGCTTCTTCATTTTATTGTGGCGTCAATGTACAGTTTGGAGAGTTTAAATGCAAACCCATCAATCAAGCAGAAGGTTTGCTGATTTGTTACTTCAAATGTCTTGATCACATTGAATGACATTCCTGAGAAGACTCTGTTTGTCCAGTTTGTTTGTTTCTGTAACTGCAGCTATTCAAAGTTTCAGTTTCTGTTAGCAGTTTAATAAGTTTCCCCAATCAGCCAATCACATGGCAGAAAAGCACTTAGGCACAAACCTGGAATCAACATTAAGAATAAAGGTGATTTCAGTGACCTTGAATGTGGCATGGTTGTTGGTGCTGGGATATTCCCACACAACCATCAATAGGGGTTAAAGAGAAAGGGCTGAAAAAGAGAAAATATCTGGTGAGCAGCTTTGTTGATCACATGGTTCAGATGAGAATCAGGCTGCTTCAAGCTCAACATAAATAACCACTTGTTGCAACTAAGGTAAGGAGAAGAGCATCAAACCTTGAAGCAGATGGGCTGCAGCAGCAGAAGACCACGCTGGATGCATTCCTGCCACCTATAAACAGGAAACTGAGGCTACAACTCACACTGGCTCAACAGATGAAGATTTCTAACAACCTTTTGTACTCAAAGGGTCTCCACAGTCACAGCCTCAGATGTGTTCAGCAACTTGTTGAAGCTTAGCCACGAAGAATTAAAGCAGTTCAGGTGGCAAAAGGAGCTCCAACCTGGTACTGGTGACGTGTAACTCATGAGTTTTCACAGCACCTTTGGCAGACGAGCAAAAAACATCATTCTCAGAAGGCAAATTAGATTAGAAAGACAAACGTTAAGGCAAAACAAGTTTAAATGACACGACTATGCAAGATTTCAATTTTAATAAACACACCCTTATAAATAAACATACTATAGAAGCAATAAGTAAAAAATCAAAGCCAGTTAAAGTTGTAATAGAAAATGAAAAGGGGATAAAAACAATATTAAACAAAAAAAGGAAACCAGTTTATACTGAAATAAAGATGAATATACAAGCATAAGGACAAACGTACGCAGTGATATAAACATGCCTCTCTGCGTATCCAACTCTAACAAACATGCCTGAAGGTCTAATCCACACACAGAGTTACAAATGATGCACGTTTATGTATTTGAATATGAAGTTCAGAGGGTTTAAGAAGCTGTTGTGCTGTTACTCTAACACGTATTTCCTATTTTCACTTGTAGATGTTTTTTATTTCGCAGTTGTTTTTCACCTGCCGTCACGCCAATTTCACAACAAAACACCCGAAACCTGACCTCAGACTGAACTCTAGATTAGAACACCCTAACCCGCATACGATTGCCAAACTGCTGAATCAGAGCTGCTTTGAAACTGACTTTAGGCTAAGTAAAGGGAGTGTCAGCACCATGGACAGAGTCGCAGCACTGCAGATTGACAGGATTAAACGCTTCGTGTTACTTAAACAGCACAGAGTTTAAAAAAAATGGAAGGAAAAGTCCAAGCTCACGAGTTTCTAAACAGAAACAGCGAGATCAGCGAACGGCTTTACTTTTAGTCTCGTTGTTATTTCAGCCTGCAGCCAAAACTGGACCGCATGCCATCCATGCTTATTATCTTGGACTGTTTGTTTGTTTCAGTTCAAATTCAGCTTCATATCCCAAGCAGAGATTCCTCACAGTGATTATGGGCACAGTAGTGATGTAATATTCACTGCTGGCAGCACAGAGGAAACCACAATAGCACAGAAAAATGCTCCCAGCACATCGTATATTGTTTGAGACAGATGCATGTGTGCTCAGCAGAATGAATTAAGTTTGTTCCTAATTTCAGATCTTCAGGTTTCCTTCAGGTCTGCAGGTTATATATAACTGATACATAGCTGCTATTTAAATGCAGGTTCTTAAGTCATGTGTAACTATGAAACTATGAAATATTAAACATTAAAAAAAAGTGTTTTTTATAAATAGGGAGTAGCTGTAGCTAGGTTATTTTGGGGAAACCTGCAGTCAGCTGAGACTGAAGACATCACTTGGATGAGTTTCAACTTTCTGGGCGTTTCTCACCTTTAGATGTTCCACCCTTTTTTGTGGGTCTCTCTGTCTTCAGTTTTGTCTTCAGTACCTGATGGGTTGAGAGTTCACTAACAGTTGACTAAATTGGCCGTTGAAGACCATCTCTTTTCTCTGCCTTGAGAAAGTCTTGAGTTGTTGTTTTTGCAGTGTGCTTTGGGTCATCATATGTTTGCATTTTGAAACGCTTTCTGATCACTTCTGCAGAATTTGGCTGAATCTGAGCAGAGAGCATAGCCCAGTACACGACACACTTAATCCTGCTACACCTGTCAGCAGCCACACCGTCAATAACACTAGTGAGTTTTATCATCATTTGTAATGAAATAACAAGGAAACAGGCATCACCTGGCCCTGAAACTGCTTGTCAGTTAATCATGGTATTCTCACCTCCATAGTATTATTGATTTTTATAATTGAGCCATTTGTATATATTAGTGCTATTTCCTTAATGTGTAAACTCTGTAAACATATTGTATTATTTAATACAATATGTTATTTCGCAGTAACTCCTAAACAGCGATTGCAGTACTTTAGTTAAATCCCTTGAATTACAGCTGGAAGTCTGCACTTTCTGAAAGTCTGAACCCACTTAAAACCCACTTTAAAAACCAACTGTGGTGCTGCACAGAGGACAATATGCAAAAATAGGGTCAAACACATGTGGGCCTGACCACATACTGTAGGTGAGACCAGAGACCTTCCAATTCTGGGAAACCTCAGTCATGTGAAACTGGTTTCAGTATCTCAGGGTTTTAAAAAAAAACAGCAACCCTTTCACCTTAAAAGAAAAAAAAAGCAGGAAAACAACAACAATGGTTTCTCCTGTTAGAGTCCTATGTTTTTTAAACCCATCCATCCACCCCAGCCTCCTCCTGGTGTGGATTTTGTGGCTCTAAAATATAATCTGACCTTCTTCTTTGTTGCCGTCACACATGAGTCATCGCTAAGGTGTCTCACTTGACCACAGAGGGTCATTTATGATTAATACATGAGCAAACACACCACACAGTAAATGTCATAATCATTTTTCTTCTGTGATACAAGTTATGCAATGTAATGATGTCACAAATGCAGTATTATTATATTATTACATACACGAAAATTACACATATATGCCAATAAACAGAAAGTATTTTAAATCCAATTGACCATCTTTGTAAAGTTTTGGTTGTTTAAAGGAGTTTTTAGGGGGGGAAGAAAATGAGTAGGAGTGCAGATGAAGTCGCTCTGATTCAAAGCTGATTCACAACTTTGTGGTGCGACTCTGATTGAACCCAGTGAGGCAATGAGTGAGCAACCTTGATTTAAATAGTTCCTGAACAAGTAAATCACTGCCCTCCTGAACATCCTCTGTGGGTGACCTCATTCGCTCGACTGCGAGGTCGGGACCTCTTGTATAATGTTTCAGACTTCCAGTGTTTGATTTGGTGCTGCTTAACCCCGTTAAAGCTGTTATGTGTGTAAGACAGATAATCACCCATTTCATGTGGCTGCAGCGTAAGCGTGTGTGTGTGTCTTTCGTTGTATAAGCACAGAGGCCTTATCTTTACATTCCACAGCTATGTCCATTTAAGCTTTTAACGCTCTACCTAAACACACACAGCCGCTTGCCTCAGTTAGCCCGAGCAGAAACAATGTGAGTGCGCAACATACAGAAAAGTGTGTGTGTAAGTCCTGACGTGTTTCTACTCAACAGCTATTTTCAATTTCCTCTGACCCTGGAACAACCTTTCACAGCCAAGGTGGCTTTAGAGGGCTTAGCGGGGCACAGGGAGTGAACACAAGCGCACACACATGCAGAAAAGCGAAGCGGTGAGCAGAATTTTACTGATGTGTACCTTTATTTTAAAACTGTACACAAAACCCTTCTCGATTTCGAGTCTGTCTCCGGTATCTCCTAGAAGTGTTCACTTCATCATATTCACATGATGAGTCTCTCTTTCCTCATCACATGCACATACAGAGTTGTGCAAAACTCTTGAGCCACAACTCATGTCTTTAAATTTGTGTCCAGTGAGACAGACTTTCTCGGGTTTTTTTTGCTTTTTGAGAGACTTGAAACTGATCTATGAATCATTCAGGAGTAAAAAAAAAAAGGTACCAAACACAAAGGATGAACAAGTGTCATGTCTTTGCAAAGAACTAAATGATGTGTGTTTTTAATTTGTACCTTCAAGCACTTTCTTACCAGCAGCCCATTGTAAAAGCACATTTTTTGTTCCCATTTCTTTAGTTGAATCTATGACATTTGACATTTTTCATAGATTCAAGTATAAAAAATATTGCACAATGTGTTCATTTTTAAGCTTTCCCCCATTTAGATGTTCACTGTACTCTCAATGATGAGTTTTAACACCTCAGAATATATAAATACGTGCGTGCTTTGATGACCATTAGAATACTTTCTGGATTTTTCCAAGTGTGTTGCTATTAAAGTGATCACCTGTGCTAATTTCTGATGTGAACCCAGTCGTTTTGTTCTGCAAACAGGCCTGAAATATCACAGAAACCGCTCAGTAGGCATCCAATGGGAAAAGAGTTAAAGCTTTTGGACCCAAAATAAGCAGCAAAACAATGAATTGCAAGAAAAACAGCAAAGGCTTGATTTGTAAAACTGAACATTGACCCAGTATTTTGAAACAGGGTAGAGGGGAGTAGAGAGTGAGACTGCAAAGACAGTTTGCAATGACCTCATTATCTCACATACAAAAACAGAGATAGTCGTTTCCATCACAGCGTTCGCTTCCTGCTGATTAACTCAGCAATGCTTCCCCTTTTCACAAAGTTGAAGAGTCAGTCGGTCTTTAGGTCACTTTGGTAAATTTTGCATTCAATAGAAACCATTTATCCACTGTATTTAATATGTATAATATATGTATAATGGATGATATAGTGTATTTAGAAAACGATTTGAAGCACTTTTCCATCCAGCTAACTGCAACTTTTTAAAATTTAACTATATCTGACTGAAGTTTTCATTTGCCACTAGCATTTTATTGAATCTCTCCATCTTTACTGGTGACTTATCCAGCATTATATTACATATTTAAATTATTTCTCAGTTGCTTTAAGCTAATGTATTTCCTTTTAACTACCTGATCGAACTTCTTTGTTCCATTTAGTGTTTTTATGAGTCAGCGGGGACATGTTTTTTTTTGTTTTGTTTTGTTTTTTTATTCATTTAATTATTTTTAATTAAATGAATCTATTTAGTGAGGTTTCCTGTAGGGGTGTGGGAATGAGTGATTTAAGTGATTAGGGCTGTTTTTCCCTCCCTGAACAGGAACACAGTCCCCACAAGTAACTGATTCACAGTGCGCTCCCACAACATTGGTTATACAAGTACACACACACACACACACACACACACACACACACACACACACACACACACACACACACACACACACACACACACAGTGCATATTTATCTACAACGGCACCCCGGGTGACCTTACAAGCTGAATACAGTATCCGTTCAGCAAGCCATGACATCACCACTTACTGCCTGCAGACACTCACACAAATCAGATTTACAGTAACCTGCTGATTTACAGGCAGCACCACCAGATTTACAGCCTCTGAGACTTAATAAGGACACAAATAACACCCAGAAACTAACCTGCATTCTTCTGAACATGAGACGTTTGCATGATCAGCTTGTTGTTTGCTGTTGTATTCATTTTATTTATTTTTTTAATATGTGGGTGTTCAAAACAAAATCAGGGGAGGGAATTACCGAAAATCCCAGCCGGTGAGACTGGTCTCAGCCTTAGGCTTGCTATTATCTGCTGATGGAGCACCAGCTATTTTCGAATTAGGGGGAAATTTAGGCAAGTTTGGCATGCAGAAGTGACGATAGTTTGTTGGGTGCCTTGCCAAAAGATGTTGGATAACATTTAACCTCTTCAGTGCTGACAGACTAGTGTAGGAAGGAGTTTACAGAGAATTTACTCTAATAGAAAATCCAATGGTTTTACATTAAATTCTTTATACAGATGGTACTACTTCTGTGTGAAAAATGTAGATTGCACAAAGTTCCCGGGTTGTTCTTTCAGGCTAAAGAGGGCACATGCTTGAAGATGTGAAGAAACTAGCATCAACTTTCCTTTTTGCAACCATTCTGTATTGGATGGCTTAATTATCTCACAGGTATGGGATAGGTGTGTATGGATGTTTAGTTTTGCATGTGCATGGGCTGTGTACATAAAAGATGGGTGTAGCTTCTACATCTGTAAAGTGAGGCCAATCTGGAGGTGTCTAAAATCATATTTTTTTAATGGGCAGCAGGAGATGAACCCTGTAGCTGAAAAACGACTTCTGGTTGTATATAAGCCTTTAATTTTAATTTAAAGCACCACACAAGTGTTTCTATTGGAAAATTCAAGTTTTGAAGGGTTAAACGGGTAAATGAAAAGAACTAAAAGTTAATTTGGGCATTATAACTGTGGAAAAAGATGATCATCGGAAAAGCCTTTATTATATTAATTTTAAATGGGCTAGTAAGCCTTCTGATATGTAATCACAAGCTGTGCCAATTAGCTTTGCACATTTTTTCATCATTTGAACTCTTAGGTAACCTCCATTAACAAAATAAGAGCTGTGTGTAGCACAGCAGGCGGCTGCAGACCTGTGGTAATGGATGAAACAATAAAAGGACCGGGCAGAAGTGGGAAGACAACAACACGGTGGAACAAGCAGAAACAGACAGATTAAATGAACTAAAATTAAAGCTGCTCAGTAGTTACAGATGTGGCTGATGTTCTGTTCTGTTCATTTTAGTGGAGGGACAGAGGTTTTCCACGTGGCACTTTTTGTTTTGGATCTCCATATGAGCGTTGACTCGAATTAATTAGCTATGCTGATAACAAACCATGTCCTCATGTGCCGTTCTCAGTGTTAATAAACACTTGGATGTCACATTAAAGACAGCTGATCCAGACTTTAAAGTTCAGGAGAGGTCAGCAGTCTGCTTTTTATTACCAAGATAATAATCCAATTTATTCACAGCACTTTTCAAAACAACACATTCAGAAAAGTTGTATTCGCGAGTCAAACATATAACCTTCTCGTCATCTGTTATATATTGAGGACCCAAGCCTTTAAAACGGCTGAAGCTGAACACACGACTGATTCTGGAGACGAGTCTCACAAGAAGAAGAAGAGAACTATCTGTGCTGTGTTTGATGCCTGCAGGGTACAGGGTCAGTGACTAAGTGTGGTTAAACAGTCCAAGGTTTTATGTGGATTCCTTGAAGTAATTAAATACAAAGTGCCCTTCCTGCTCCACAAATTTTCTGGATCGGGACTTGTGGAAGACTTCTGAATAAAACTAGGATGTGGGTTTCTAAGCTGCCCCTCAAGGTCGCTGTGTGACAACTTAATTAGAGCTTCAGCTCATCAGAACTCTAAGCTTCTAGTCTTGGCTGCATATTTGTTAGAAGGGAAGATGTAAAAATCTGCTCAATTCACTTATTTAATACTTTTTAAAAAAATGCCTTTTTTTTAAAATCGGAAAACTGTACATTTGAACTCTTACATTTGGCCGAGGGATGTGAGTGCATGATTTTCTGTTTGTTCAGTCTGTCCTGCTGATGAGCTTGTCACTAATTTATTCACAGTCATATTTAGGGTCCTGCTTGACAGTTAAAGTCAGTTCTAAGTTGGCGACTGCAGATAAAACAAGCTAAATACTCCAGTGGGCAGACTGTACGCATGTCCTTCAAAGGAAAATTGTGACATTAACTCAAAATCCTAACCAACAACTCATCCAACCACTCACTCAGGTCCAGGTTGGTTGAATCCTTCTGAATATCGCTGGCCACCTCCTCCACTTCCTCTGGGGCAACACTGAGCCATTCCCAAACCGGCCAGGAGACATAATCTCTCCAGCATGTCTTGAGTGCACCCCTTGTTCTCTTCCCATTTTGATATGCCCAAAAAATGTCACCTAGGAGGTGTTCGGGAAACATCCTGATCAAATGCCCAACTCATCGCAACTGGCTTCTGTTGATGTGGAGAAATGATGAAGCTCCTCGCAGCTCTCTCTTCAACATATCTGTAGATGCAGATGACAGACTCCACACTCACCTCACTCGTGAACAAGAATCTGTTCTGAAGCTTTGTATGTCAGTAGATTGTGAATTTAGTTTTGTCTTTGTTTTGATGTTTTCTTTGTTTTGTTTTTAGAGGGTTTATTTTTATTTTTGAGTTTCAGGTTTATTTATTTACTTGGTTGATGGTTATATTTACCACACAATTTTGGAAATATTGATTGTATTGATCAGTGTGTTGTGTTATACCTTACATATATAGTGCAACAAACCTAAAGGTTTCAACAAAAAAAAAAGTAAAAGTAAAGAAAGAAAAAGTAAAAGTAGATCCCAGCGTTGCAGTACAAAGAAATGTTCATAATGTTGTAAGTCTGCAGTTCACATGGGGGAAAATGACAAAACTTAATGAATGTTTATTAAGTTTATTATGATTGTTGTGATCCATCTGACATCCAGATGTGTGCAGAAGCTGGTCCAGAGGCAAGTTTGGTAACCAGGATCTGTATGTGAATCTATTTTTTTTGTTTGTGACTTAAAAAAAAGATTTTAAAATTGTTTTGAATTATGTTGAGAAGTACACATTTTAAGTCAAGTGAGATGATTGATTCCACCCTCATACCTAACTGTGAAGCTGCAGCCAGCAAACACATGTTTCTAAACAAGGAAATGGCTTGCCTCGGGCCGTTTTCACACATGCACCACAGCTTTGAAGTAGACAGTACCCAGCAGAGCTTTATGTGAAAATGCAGTAGACCAGAAAAAGTTTTTGCTCTGCTAGGTCCCAAGGACAAAGCCCAAAAAATGACCCTCAGGTCCATAGTGCAGGGTGTCTTCATGTCACAGTTCCTTTCACTGAAACCAGGCAGTGCTTTTACTACTCTCACTGTAACTCATGCCTGATATGACAAAGGACTATTGGGGACAAAGTTACAACTCAGTTCTCCCAGCAGTGTATTCTTGAAAAGAGCTTTAGTGAACTTCAGTGAGCTTTGAAATGATTAATTATAGGTGCACATTAACATTTCACAAAACCAGTTTAGCCATTACTCTCTCTCCAGTTTTGTAGCCTTTTTGTGAAGAGATTGGAGAAGAGAACTTTTTTCATGTTGATAAGAGCCAGATGATGTAATCTGGGCATCTGATTAGGATGATTAGGCTCTTGGGCACCTTTTTTTAGGCACACCCAACTTGGAGGACACCCCATGATGGACCCAGGACCTTATAGAGAGATTATACAGCTCTTGTCACCTCAGGAATCCCCTGAAGTACATCTGGAATACTTGACTTCAGATAAGCAGAATGGATTGATGGATGGATGGATCCATTAATTAACTGTAACTCTTGACCAAGTGCTCATTAAGAAGCACCTCTAATCTCTATGTTAAACACATGAGACTCTTTAATCTTTAAGAATCTGACTGAAACCTCTGATTCGTGCAGAAATACAACATCTGTTGTGATGTTTTGCTGTTTTGAGAAGAGCCTCTAACTTTTTTGCCGTCGGGAGCTCCACAGGGAGTCTTTATGCTACTGGTCGGGCAGAGGATGGTTTAAATTAACTCAAAGTCGTCTTGTGTTAGAGTGCGAGTGAGAAACAGACAGACCTTAATCCGCCCTCGTCAGATGCCATGGCGACATCTGATGATGCAACAAAAACAGAGGGATTCATGTATTTCCTTTGAAGTGACAAATAAACCCTCTGATGAAAAGGGAGAAGCCAGAGAAAAGAGTGACGCTGGGAAGCCAGAAAGGGAGCATAAACATATTTTTCTGACAGAATAAGTGATCAATGACAAGCACCAACAAGGCGTGGAGGGGAAAATATGACAACAGTGGTGCCATAGAGGGATCAGAACTGAACATGTACTGGAGGTTTCTCTGGTACAGACCAGACTGAGACCAATGAGCGAAAATTAGAACAAGAAATGCCAGTGTTTAGTCTCTGTCTACCCAGTTTGTCTGGTTTCCTCTAAACTAGTACTTAATCACTCCTCCCTACCATGTTATTTTCTCTTTAAGTCAGCTTTTTTGTGGTGCTTCTCTTTGTATTTTCTTTTCATTTGCATTCCTCCCATGCTGTTTCTTTCCCCATCCTTTCTTCTTTCTCCATCATCTTATCAGCCACTTTCACACAGTCCAGCAAACAGTCTTCCTGCCTCCAGTTTAGAACCCAGTCTCTTTTTAAATAGGTCACGTTTTTCGAAATACGGATGATATGTTTAGTTTCCAAGTACCTCTTCAGTCTGGCACCAAGTTAGCATTAGCTGACTTTGACAGAGGGCACATTCGAGCTGAGGATGTCTGCTGATGCGATAAAACAGGTAGGGTTTGCAGTAGTTTTATCTGACCAGTTTTCTCTGCATTCTTTAGGTAATGGGTCATACTGGTGTTTAGCTGTGGTCTGCTCCAGATAAGAAAGTATTCAACGTTCTCTCTTCTTAAATGTTATCTTCTGTGCTGTGAATCAGTGCCTTTGATGCATCATATCATAATAAAAATCCCTCAATCTGTGCTTATGAGAGCTTTAAAGGTTGTGTCTGTGTTGGTAAATGAGAGCAACATAAATAAGTACAAAGTAATGAGTATAACAAATTATTCACACCATCTTTGCAGCTTTTTTGTATATTGCACTACTGTTGGATAATGTCATCAAATCTAGATCCACAGCAGAACTTGCTTCACAGTGCACGAGTACTAAGTCTGAAACTGATGTTCTGTGCCATAAAAGTGTGGAGCGCCCACTCGGGATGAGGGAGGAGTTGCAGCCCTAGGTGGGGGAGTTTAAGTATCTTGGGAGTTTCCCAAATGAGGCGAAAGTTGAGAGACAGATGAACTGGTGTGGTATCAGCAGTGAGGGGATTCTGTACTTGTCTGTTGGTGTAAGGTGATAACTCACCATAAAAAAACAATCTACCAGTTGATCTACATACCCTCCACCTATGGTCATGATCTGGATAGTGACCAAAAGAATGAGTTCGCAGATACAAGTGGCAGAATTGAGTTTCCTCTGAAGAGTTTCTGGCCTCTCAAAGTAGAAAAGGAGCCAGGTGATGTTGGTCAGGGTGTTTTAAGCATCTCCTACCGGGCGGAGGCTCCATAGACCCAATAGTCATAAAGACTCAGTAGGTAGGAGGTAGGAGGTGAGTCTCTCCTTAGAGTGCTGCCCTTGTGACCCTGACCCACATAGGAGGCAGAAGCTGGATGGATGAATACTAACAAATTAGTATGTTCCAAAAGCAATTATAAAGCTCGGGAATTTTTGGATCATTGTCCTACTGCATAACCAAAGTGAAATCAGGTGTTAGCTTCACACCAAATTTAACCTTATTTTTGTCCATCAATTCACAGAGTATTTTCCCCAAAGTCTTGGGAATCATCAAGATGTTTTTCAGCAAATGTGAGACGAATCTTTGTGTTCTTTTTGGTCAGCAGTGGTTTTCTTCTTGAATTCTCTCATGGATGCCACTTTTGCTCAGTCCCCTTCTTACTGTTCAATCATGAACTCTGACATTAAGTGAGAGAAGTGAGGTCTGCAGGTCTTTAGATGTTGTTCGCCATTCTGCTGTGATCTCCCGGATGAGTCAGCGATGCGCTCTTGGAGTAATTTGGTAGGTCGACTACTCCTGGGAAGGTTCACCACTGTTCCGAGTTCTCTCCATTTGTGGATAATTTCACTGAAGTCCCAAAGCCTTAAAAATGGCTTTGTAACCTTTTCCAAACTGATAAATGTCAATGACTTTGTTTCTCGGTTGTTTTTCTAGGTCGTGGCATGATGTGTTGCTTTTTGAGACCTTTTAGCCTGCTTTACCTTGTCAGACAGGTTCTATTTAAATAATTTCTTGATTGTTAATCAGGCCTGTGTTAAAATAAACTCAGCTTTCCAAAATGTGTGGTTAATCACAGTTAATTCAAGATTTAACAAAGGAGGCAATTATTTTTATACAAGGTCAGGGTTAGATTTTAGATTTTTTTTCATGAAACATTTTAGGGGGACAAAGATGCAAAGCAAAGCAATCAGGACGGGGACACATGCTTTTTCAGAGCACTTTATATGTTTATATCTTGAGTTAGTCAGGTGCTTATCAGCATCAACTTCAGTGGAATAAACAGTGAAGCATCTCCGTGTAATTGTAAATGTTGGCAGAGGTTAGAGCGTTTTGCTCATAGAGATGCGGTGGACATTTACTGTAAAATCAGCCCCTTGCCATTGACTGGAAATTACAACCTGATTTAAACCTGTAAAATCTTTTAACTAAGGTAAGTTGTGGTCATGGCTCTGTTTATGGAAATGCAATAAATTCACCAAAAAAAAACCACAACTTGTTTTCCCAAAATAACTTTTTTATATAAAACTAGCTTTCTCTCACTCTTTCTGGATCCCTCTCTGTCTCTCTCCCTCTTGCTCTGATGGATGGTGTGGATTAGTGTGACAGATCGTCTGACCGCAGACTGGTGTTTTACTGGGCAGCTCCAAAGAGATCGTTACCCCGCTGCTCCACACTGACATATCTGTAAAATGTCTCGGAGTGTCAGATCTCCTGCTGACAGTCGCCCCGCTTGGTGCCAATGAGACGAAACGCACATTGCAAAACTATTAGTCTGCACTGCACAGGGGGTTGCAGTGTGTCCATGTGTGTGTGAGAGAGAGACACTGAGCGTTTGTACAGCCAACAACCCATTTCCCACAAACGTCATGAGTTGCACATGTACACAACACACTCTTTAGTTCTGACACACACTGTTGTTAATCAGCGGTTTATAGATAACACATGTAGCACCAGTTCACCATGATGACATATCGCCGTCAGCTAGAAAACACAGTTCATTAGGTCAGCCTGGTCTGTGAGCATACCATCAGGTGAGTTCATGGTAATGGAAGAGTGCGTTTGTGTGTATGTATGAGTGCATTCAATCGTTCATTAGTGTATTGTGTGTGGTTATGAGATTGTATTTTGGGTTTTATGAGTGTATCTCACTTAAACAGTCATTCTGGGGGGGTTTTAGGTGAAAAGCCGAATCAGGACATCTGGGCTCAATGACTCACTTCTGTGTGCGTTTGGCTGCCTTCTGTAACTTTGTTTCTCCGTGATTGTGTTTTAATGTTTATGTCTCACACTTTTGGTGTATCTCATCATGAGTGGTGGGAAAAGTTGAAGTGGATTCTTTTGATTGCTGTGAAAAAGTACAGAGTTACTGTCAACGGTAACAACAAAAACAGGAAGCTGTTCCCATTTAGAGGAAGGACCAGTTTAAAGAAACCTGTGGGACTTTTCTGAATTTAATCTTGGAATTTTTAGATGTTCACATTAGATTAGGTCAAATTTTCAGATAATCAAATAAACGTATATAAAAAAAGCTCGGGCTCAAAAGCTCGGACTTGAGACTGCTTTATATGCCTTGGTTTCCAATTACTTTCTATGTATCTGACAGATTTCCTTATTAGGTCATTTACTGCAGATTAAGTACAAGCACTGACGCCAGGCTTTACTCATTGCCAGGGTTTAAAATATGTTGTCACTCCCAACCCATCATTTTTCATTCCTAATGAAGGTATTGATATTGAATTGATAGTGTAGTGAATTGAGTTGTCTTAAATACATTTTTTTTTTTAAAATCCACCCTCTTCCGCTTATCCTTGTCAGGGTTTTGGGGGGGGGGGGGGGTACACCCTGGACAGTTCACCAGTCTGTCAAAGTGCTAACACATAGAGAGAGACAACCATTTGCTCTCTTATTCACACTTATGGCCAATTTAGAGTTTCCAATTAATCTATCCCCACTAACTGCATGTCTTTGGACTGTGGGAGGAAGCTGGAGTACCCGGAGAGAACCCACGCAAACGTGGGGAGAACATGCAAACTCCACAGAGAAAGTCCCCAGCCTGATGGTGAAATTGAACTCAGGCCCTTCTTGCTGTGAGGCAACAGTGCTAGGTATATTTTTTCATTTTTTTTAGAAATGAACGAATTAGGGGTGAGACTCGATAAAAAAAAAATTAATTGCAGTTAATCGCACAAGAAAATTTGCCCCAAAGCGCAAATGTTTTTTTTAATTTAAAAGGGTTTTATTGGGCAACAGAATCAAATAATAGACATGGACATGAATATTGTATACTCAAGCACTTTTAATTTCTGGGGGGGGCAGGAGCATTTAACTTGCATTTCAATTCAAAACAGAAAAACAAAAATAATCCCTGGCCAAAATTGGGCAGACTTAAAAATAAAGTGCTATTTTAAGTACTTTAAGTACATTTTCAAAATGGTATTGTCTTTAAATAATAATAATAATGATACAAATTTCAACATAAAGTGCAGTTTTTCTTTAAAAAAAAAACACAAGGCAGAAACATGAAAGGTTATTTGACCAGCTTCACCTTTAAACTCTGAGCAACCTTAGCCCAAATTATTTTGTACATTAGGCTAAACCATCAAACATTTTAGTGCAAAAAATTTCATCTCTACACTGTTCCTGCAGCAGGGCCTCGAGGCTGGTCCAAACCTCTTCTCGCTCTCCCCTTGCAAGACACTTTAAGTTCTTAAAGCGTGCGTCAAGCACAATAGCTATCTTGAGCCACTCATGGTTGAGTGTAGTTACACGTTGGGATAGGTCCTTTGTGAAGGCAGTCTTAAATTTCACCATGTAGTTTGAGTCATCATCGGAGACCTCCATGGTGTGATGCAGGTGGCAGAAAGCAGGTAAAACCACTGAACATGACACATATGTCTCACCTCCAACAAGCTCAGTCACAAACCTGTAGTAGACAGTTCAAGAAAGTAATTATTAATCTACACAATAACTGTAACTATAGAGCTTTTTGGAGAAACAGTAACAATAAGTTAAAATATAGTTTTATTTATCTGCATGGCTCAAGGACACTCGCCAGTGGAGTTTTACCAGCTCTGATGGAGTTAAAATGACTAGCTCGTGCTTTTGTATGTCTAAAGCAGCAAGAACAGCCTCTTGAGAGACAGAGGGTTAGGGTTAGGGTTAGACATGAAACCATACTCAGTGTTGCTGGGGTTTGCAGAGGATGGTTTTAAAAAAGAGAAAATTTGAAAACTGTTGCTGATGCCAGGAGTCAGAGGAGAACAGCTACAGTACTTTAAGCTGTAACTCAAATAATCACTTGTTGCAACCAAGATTTACAAAATAGCATCTCTGAATGCGCAAGAAAATCAGCTACAGCAGCAGAAGACCACACTGGGTGCAACTCCTGTAAACTAAGAACAGGAAGTTAAGGCTACAATTTACAGAGGTTTACTGAAAATTAGGAAATTTGGTCGATCAGATTTTTTCATTACCGAGCAGTTGAAAAAGGTAAAGGTATGTGGTGAGTGTATGTGATTATACCAAAATCCTGGTACAAAGCACTGCAGTTTCAAATTTTGCATTTCAAATTAGACTTGATGTCTGGCTGTATCATAAATTCCTCATGTCCTGGTGGCTAAATGAACAATGAGAGTCAAACAAGAGTTAAATTTAATTCAGGTCCAGGAAGCTACATGAACATCTACAAAGTAATCCAATGTCTTGTGTTTTGCTGACATGTTTCCAAACACAGCTGATGATTCAAAGACCACTAACACACACTCTGCACTTAATTTATCACAATCTAACAATAATAATAAAACACCACAAATTAGCAATAAACACACTTGTTCTGTGTTCACTAAAGCTGCTCATTTCCCAGAAATCATGACGGTAATCAGTTAGTCAGTTTCCCAGCTGGATTGCCGTGTCTCTTTCAAATGTACACACACACACACGTGCACACACACACGTGCACACACACACACACACTCTCACACACACACACGTGCACATACACACGTGCACACACACACACTCACACACACACACACGTGCACATACATTTCCGAAAATTTCCCGAGAGGCCTGTATCGAATCAGATCTAAAACGGCAATTACAGTAATGCCGCCTGACACTTTAATGTTTTTTGCATTCACCGTGAATACCAGGGGAAAAATCCAGCAAGCACATACACACACACACACAGACACACACATATTAAATGTGCTTGCATCTTTACGAGGACCCTGTATTTGATATCATGAGTTTATTTATAACCCTAATTGTAACAAACAATAATATCAATGTGAAAAAATGTCCTCTCAAAATCTGAAAATTCAGACTAGTAGTCCTCATAGAGACATATACACACACACAACATAACAATCCTCAGAAACGCAGAGCGAACAGGACTCTGCTAAGCCCTAATAATGGGCTCCATTATAATTCAGTTTTCTTCATATGTGGTTAGGAAGAAAAAAGGAATGACAACCTGGCAGGACACCGCTCTCTCTCTCTCTCTCACACACACACACACACAGTAGTCATCTTTCAGTGAAGAGGAGAATTTGCTGGTCAAGCCGCAGCTATTTTTGGGGAGGGATATTAGTAAAACACACTGCAAATGTCAGCTAAAAGAGATGATGAGATAGGAGATGAAAAGACAGAGCAGAATGAGGCAGAGGAGGAACAGGATGGAAGAGGAGCTTCAGAGCAGTGGACCACAGGCATCCAGAGAGAGACAGGGAGACGAATAATGTGGTCGCCTTACATCTCAGAGGACATTTCCAATTTTAAATCAAGTTACTTTACAAATATTTTCTGGTGTGGTTGTGTATTGTGTCCAAGTCAGACCAGAATATTTTATCCTCGTTATATTAAACAGGCTAGGCCGGGCAGATTTGAAAAGCAGCGACAAGTAGCGAACTGGATTCAACAGCACCAAGAACACAAGAAGTGTAGAGAAGAAGAGAAGGGCAACTTATTTTAGAAAGATGGTGGGGAAATGATAAAGCTCACAGGAAAGGACTCATCTACCAATTTCGGTCAGAGCCCTCATGTGAAATAACAGCTGCAGATAGTCATGTGGCTCTTCTCCTGAGTCTTTCCTAACTGTATAGATGAAACAAAAAGGTTACGGTTGAGTCAAAATTCAATTCAATTTTATTTATGTAGCGCCAAATCACAACAATAGTCACCTCAAGGTGCTTTATATTGTAAGGTAGACCTGAACAATAATACATACAGAGGAAAACCCAACAATCATATGACCCCCTATGAGCAAGCACTTTGGCGACGACAGTGGGAAGGAAAAACTCCCTTTTAACAGGAAGAAACCTCCAGCAGAACCAGGCTCAGGGAGGGGCGGCCATCTGCTGCGACCGGCTGGGGTGAGAGAAGGAAGAAGGATAAAGACATGCTGTGGAAAAGAGACAGAGATTAATAGCTTCTCCCTCCCATTCTACTTTTAAATACTCTATGAACAACAAGTAAGCCTGCAGTGAAAGTGAGGTGATATGGTACTACAAGGTCATTAAGATAAGATGGGGTCTGATTATTCAAGACCTTGTATTTGAGGAGCAGGATTTTGAATTCAATTCTGGATTTAAGAGCATACCAATGAAGGGAAGCCAGTAACAGTAACTCACAGTAACAGTTCTTGTCTGTTTTTCTGTAATAACCTTTTTTATGTTGTGTGAGAGAAAGACAAAGAATCCTGGGTAAAAATCAGTGTAACAATTATTTAAAAGCAGATATGCCAATTTTTTAATTGGTCTGTGCAATTAAAGAGCCAATCAAAAGCAGAAATTTAAAACGTGGACAGCAAAGACGGTTTCAGGACTTTTACAATAACAAGTACAAATGTACCTATGAGCACATGCCTGAAACTGCCTGATTGTCTGAAACAACAGATTTCTATTTTTTTAAGATAATATTTGTTGGTTTCTAAACAACAGATAGACTTTTCCATTTCCATTCCAGAAAATAGGCTAATGCTAATGCTAACGATGGTTGAAAACTCCATCTTTAGGTAGCTTTTCAATACCTAAAAACTGTTAAAAAAAATAGTGATGCACCTGCAGACTCTTGAATCAACACACATTTAGTAAATGTCATGTTATGCATGAGAAAAGGTACATGATATTATCACTTCAAACCAACTCAATAAATAGATCAGTATGTATGCTCATCCCAACAAAGAGCTAAAAAAAACATGCTAGCTTGGGTGTCACTGCACTGAGTGCTCCGATTGCCACTGGGACCACTGTTACCTTCACCCTACACATTTTCTCAAGCTCTTCTCTGAGTCTCTGGTATTTCTAAAGCTTCTCGTGTTCCTTCTTCCTGATGTTGCTGTCATTCGGAACCGCTACGTCTATCACTACGGCCGTCTTACTCTGCTTGTCCCCCACCATGTCCGGTTGGTTAGCCATCACTAGTTTCTCCATCTGTATCTGGAAGTCCCACAGGATCTTAGCTCGGTTATTCTTGACCACCCTAGGGGGCGTCTCCCATTTTGACCTCGGGACTTCCAGACCATACTCGCCACAGATGTTTCTGTATTCAGAAACATCCCTTTCTTGGATGTCCGCCACTGTAACTATCACCCTGTTAGGGGGGTTACTGTGTCCTGCTCTTAGCTCCACTAGCGACTGAGGATTGCCGTTATCAATTGTGTCCTTCTCCCAGATTCTCTTCCAGTATTGCGCCGTCTGTAGCGTTGGTGGGGCTGTTCATATTCATATTGTCCCCTTGCCATTGAGAGTACACCATGGAAGCTCAGTGGAGTACAGCTTTATCCTCCTGCCTTCTGTCTTTCTGGTATAGCTCTTCAAGCGGCTGGCCAAGGCTGTGACTCTTTACTTGGCACTTTAGTCTGTTTAAATGTACTATTGAAAAAAACTTGACTTGTCTTTAATAGCGGGGGAGGGGCTTAGCAATTAGTGAATGGTTAAACATAAAAATTTGTGGGGTTAAAATATGTAAAATGCAAGATGTAGAACTTGGAAAAAATTAACTGAAAGCAACATAAGAATGATGTCTTAATTAAAGGTTTCTGTTAAGCTTCAAAAACATTCTTGCTTTACTTTTAGCACCTAAAACTTTTGCAGAATGCTATAAATGATTTATAGGTAAACAATGATTGGAACAAAAATGTTCCAGAAAAATAAAAGAGAACATACTAAAAATAAAAAAAACACAGAACTTAAAATCACAGCGACAAAGGAGCAAGAGTGAAAGTTACTCGCACACCTATACACAGATGGTGTTTCCTTAACCTTTGACCCCTCAGGCTCATCAATAACCGGGAGGCCAGGAGAAGTGTGTGTGCTGTCTCATCCATCTTCATTAGGCTTCTGTGTGTTTGTTATAGCGGCACTGATGTGCTAACCTTCACACACAGGATTGATTTATACAGGGACGTACACTGACAAAACAAACTTGCAGCCTTTTCTCTGATTTACCGTAAGTCTGTTGCTTCTTTTAGTTTTTTGGTTATTTTGAAAACTTGATGGAACTAAAATGTAAAACCAGCTGTGCAAGAAACACACAGACACAGAGATCAACCACATATTGTGCCTGTTTTCTCTCCATATCTTCTTTTTATCGCCTCTCTTTGTTTGGAGGAAGGAACATGAACACACTGATGTCTGATTAACTGATTATTTAACTCTGTCTCACACAGGACCCGCAGGATATGCAAACCAGAACCGAAGCAGGAAGAGATGGTGATGCTGAAAGCCGTGTCACCACATGCACATGTGACAAAGACTTCCTCCTTTGTTTTCTTTCCTTACATTCAGTGCATTTGTCTCACCTCAGACTGGGTCTGAATGACTGTGCTGCCCAGATTTTTACATCACAAATTGTAAATACATTAATGAAGAAATTCTGTTCCCGATCACTGGAAACAAATGTTTTTCCACCATGATTCAAAATAAAATTTTGATGTTTTTAATCTAAAAATATGGAGTTATTAACTTAAATTTTGGAGGTAACCTGAAACTTCCACTTTGGTCACAATTTTTCCATTTGTGTTTTTTTTTAAATTAATTTTTTCTTCAGTGACAGAAATAAGCTTCAATTCAAAATTCATTTATTAATTTAAATAAAAAAATAAAAAATAAATTTGTTGGTTTGTTGGTAATTGGTTTGTTTTTGTTTGTTTGTTTTTATTTAAGGAATGATATTGTTTCACTTTTCAGTGTCAAGTTGGAAATAAATAATGAATCATGCAAAATTTTATTAGAACACCAACAGCATCTCCTTCCAGTCATGTTTTTAAGGTAGACTCGTTTTAATTAAAATGACTCTGACTTCTATGTGCAGCTCACTCTGCAGGGATTGAGTTTTTTTTCTTGTTTGTTTTTTTTAGTTTTTTCTTGTTTGTTACCCACCCTCTTATATATTGTTTTCACCTTTTTCTTTTTCTTTTTCTTTTTCTTAATACATCATCGTGGTTCTCTCACTATCCTTATCTTTTCTTGTCTTGACTACGAGATATCTGTCTGGTAAGATACTCACAGTCTCAGGTTTCTTTTCTTCTTTTTTTTTTGCCTGTCCCGTTTGGTTCTTTTGCCATCAGACTTATTGTCTAAAGGCCAAGAATTTACTTTACCAAGTGGACCATCCCGGCCTTGGTCCATTTGATTGACCTTTGTTTTTATTGTTTATTTTATTTTATTTTCAGTTGTTACATACGGGACAGACATGAAGGGAAAGAAAAACAGAGGGGAAGAGGAACGGTGATAAAGGGCACAAAACAAAAAAGAGGTGGGGGGACAAAAACTACATATATATATCAATCACCTGTAGAGAGAGAAAAAAACAGAAGCGAAAACAAGTAAAAAAGAGAGTGATATAATAAACAACATCATCGCGATAATCTATGTGTATATAACAGTAAATACTAAATATTGAATATTATTGTGCAGCATGTAAGATCGATGGTGCACAGTGTGCTTTGAGGTGTAGTTTGTGTGTGTGAGCACCCGTGTGTACACCTGTGAGCATGAGCGCGCTTGTATTCCAAAGATTCCTTCATGTAATGATCTGCTAGAGGGTGTGGGGAGCCACAGCCCCGTCCTCCAGGGCATGAAGCAGGTATGGAGGAGATCCAGGCTCCAGACATCCAGAGACCCTCAGAGCACAAGAGACCAAGGAAGACCAACAGAGGGGCAGCCGTGCCACTCTCCCGGAAAGAGCTGAGGAGAGTCCCAGATGAGGGGTCACTCAGCAGCTGCGGAGCAGAAGCCAGGGGGGGTTGCAGTGATGTGCCCGTGAGCTCCGCTGGCATCCAGCTGTGCCAGAGTGGACCGAGCCCCAGGCCCAGAGGCCGAGGGCACCCCACCCCCTGAAGGGGCCCGACCGAGCCACAGGCGCCGGGCCCTGACAAGCAGCCACCGAGAGTGAGCCGGTGCATACCTGAGCGCCCAGCCCCGGACACCAAGAACCACCAATGCATCGATGTCTCAGGGTGTCAGCCACTGGCAGGGGGAGTGGTGGGGGGAGATAGGCCTCCATACCTTGGAGGGCCTGAGATGTCCCTAGAGAGGTGGCGTCTAATGGCGTCTAGTCTCAGGTTTCTTGATTGAATTCTTGCCTCGGCTTGGAGAGAGCATGACCGACTGACTTAACGCTTCTGTCATCTTTGTGACTGGGAGGGAGTTTTATGATCAAACTGTGTTGTGTGAATAGCATTTCTGTAAAGACATCCCATCATCTAAATTTTCCATGTGACAAACATACAATCTTCATGTCCCTAATTTCCTTCAGGATTAATAAAGTATTCTGATTCTGATTCTGATTCACATTTAAAGTATATAAAGAACGTGGTAGAGCACAGGAATGTTTCTCTACTAAACAAACGCTACCCTTAAACTTGAGTTTGAGAGTAGCGTTTGGGTTTTGTGTTGTTGTTTTCAATGCCCCTGTTGTGAAGCCCTTTGGGATTTATATCTTGAAAGTTGCCATAGAAATAATGTTTTACTTGCTTACTAAGAAGCCTTGTCACGGGATGAGAGGCGGGGTACACTCCCCTGCAACAAGGTACCTGCCCTTTTGCAGTGCTAATGTATAGAGACAAACAACCATTCATGCTCACATTCACACATACAACCACTTTAGACTCACCAGTTAGCCTTCAGTTGCATGCTCAATCATCCAGGTAAGTAAATCCCCAAAAGTTGATTCTGTTCATCTGGACGTAGCGTTTTCAGTAGGAGAAACGTTTCGTCACTCATCCAAGTGACGTCTTCAGTCTCTGACGAAACGTTTCTCCCACTGAAAACGCTACATCCAAATAAACAGAATCAACTTTTGGAGAACTCCATGCAAGTTTTTGGACTGTGGGAGGAAGCTGGGGAGAATGTGCAAACTCTACACACACAAAAAATCCCCACACACCCTAGATTTAAACCCAGGAGAGCTGTCCCACCTGTTCTTTGTATTTTAAATATATTTATTTCTGCTATTGGCGTTTGGCTTATTTTTGGTACCAACCTCAAGTGGCCACCAGAGGAATTGCAGTTCATTGAAGCTGTACACTGGCTTCATGTAAATCTTCTACGCTATCTGGCAAGCGTCCCTGTCCAAAAATCTCCAAAAACTCTGTTTTTTATTGACCTTCACAGATCTGCAGGTACAACAAAATCAGACAAAAAGTGAATCAGATTCAGCTTCAACAGACAGATCGAGGTATAGTGGCGGGGTTTGGTTTAGATTAATGTTCAGCCCTTTTCTACTTCCAAATGGAAAACCTGAAGTCAACATGAACATATGAGACATAATTTGACATGTAACATCTTTTAATTTTATAAAACTCTGTGCATTTAGCATGTGGTTAAAACCCTTCAGCTATCTTTAGATCAGGAGTGTCAAACATAAGGTCTGGGGGCCAGATTCGGCCTGCCAAAGACGCCAATCCAGCCCACTGGACGGCTTTGGAAAATTCAATTCAATTCAGTGATATAGCGCCAAATCACAACAACAGTTGTCTCAATGCCCTTTAGACTGTAAAATAAAGATGCTTCAAAAATGTGACAGAGGGCATATATTTTGGAGGTTTTAGTACTGATAAATACACCCTCGCACTCGACCCCATGCTATTCATACTACACCAAACTAACTTGGTAATAATTGAAAAATTAAAAGACAGACAAGTTCCTGTTTTTTCTACTGTAGAAATTTCTATTTTTTTAGAGAAAAAAAGGTTTCACAGCTTTTCCTGCTCACAAAGACCTCCTCCATAGGCATCCATGCATCACTAAAGTAATTAAATAATAAATAAAATATTAAAATTCAGAAATGTCCTCTTTATTCACAACCAACTACAGAAATGTATGACTTTTACAGTGGAGTCACAGCAAAGAAAAACAAGGGCATATTCTGCCATATAACAAAAAGTTTTATATAACTACGGGACAGGGTCGGCAAAGAACTAGTTTTCGGGTCATAAGCCGCTACTTTTTTCCCACACTGTGAACACTGCGGCTTATACTGACATGCGGCTAATGCATATTTTTTTTCATGCGGCCAAAATTTTGCCTGGTAACAGTAGACCAATAAAATTGATAAGTAGTATATATACAGTATATATTTTTACCGGTTGTTAAGAGACGTTGTAATGTTGTTTGTGCACTGTTCTGTAAAAAAACCCTAAGCAACGTAATTTGTGTGTTACCGATACAAACGTATACTTAAAAGGTAGCCGTGTTACAGGCGCTGTTCGAGGAAAAAAAGCATTTGCAGTATGTATTTTTGTATGTTACCATGTTTATGTTACCTTACGGATTAAATTAAACGTTAAAAATCTTCACTTGTAATATTTCTGTGTAAATATCTCATATTACAAGTGAAACGCATACGGCTTAAAATCCGGTGCGGCCTGTACAAGTACAAAATTGATTTTCTTTCTAAAATTAGAGCATGTGGCTTTTAATCCGGTGCGGCCTGTAGTCCGGGATTTACGGTAATAGAATTTTTTTATATTACAGTTTAAGCCCAAAGTTGTGGTGACAGATTTTTAAAAATTTACTAGAGCATCATTTCATTATTGTGTAGAAAACTGAGACGTGCTGTTTAAACATCTTTATGTTGACAGAAAGGCAGAAACGTTTCACTGACATAAATAAAATATAAATAAAGGAGGGAGGGAAGCAAGACTTCTTCCTCAGGCTTTCCTTCCTCTCCTCTTTCATGCTCCTGGCTGATTTGTGTTTGGGGGAAGTTATTCTAGTTTGTTATAAAATAACTTCCTGTTTCTATATTTAGCTCTCGCCTCTTCCGACTCGGCTTGAGGACACAATTGAACCTGAGCATCACAGACACAATGTGATCTGATAAAAATTAGTGTAAAGATGAACAGATTGTGCAGCGAAGAGTGTTTGAGAGAAACTCTGATAACAGATGCTCTGACCTCGTGTGAACCCCTGCTGTCTGTAGCGCTCAGAGATCTGAAACTGGCGGAGAAATGGTAAAAATAAAGAAAAGGTTGATGAGCTGAAGGAAGGAAGGAAAGATTTAAGTAACAGAGATTCAGAGGCCTGACAGAGGTCTCTTTGAAACAAAATAATAGTAGTGTGCAAGAAATTAATGAATAAGTAGGATGAAGGGGGAAACTTTAAGACTTATGAGACCTCCACTTACAACTGCATTTCAGCGTGTTGTGGATTTCCACCACATCAGGTACAAATGATCCAAACAAGAATACGTTAGCATGTTATGAATGACTGTGTGTCCTTTTAATTGCATTTAGATGCAACTAATCTGCAGTACATTTGGAAGGAAATGTGATTAAGGCCTAACTGTGTCCTCCCACAGTCTCTCAGAGCTTTATTAGTTATCCACAAGTCTCTGTAGGTGTCGATGTAAGCGATCTGTCTCTCTAGATGAGATATTATACACTCCAGCGCGGTGATACATTAGTTTAATCAGGCATGCCATGAGGTGCTAACAGGCCCACCAAAAGTTAATAAATAAGACAGACTGAAGAGGTTCCAGTGTTGTCACAACTAAAATGCAGTTGCAGCTAATGAATGCAGGGAAATGTGTGTTCCTTCTGATATATTGCCTTTGGGTCAGTTAAGTTATGTAGTCTATAAGTAAGTTAAGTATGTCCTAATTTTATCTGTTTAATACTATTTGTTTGTTATAACCAACCCTTGGCTTCCTGTCTTTGTTTTCTTAAAAGAAATCCCTGGGTGAAGCAAGTTCAGTGTCCCTGCACAGGATACGGCAAAGCTGCATAAATGTAAGTTTACATAGTCTGATGGATTTTTTAATAAGACATACATCCTGGTTATGTTAAAAGTGGAAAGGTTTAATCAGAACCACAATCTTTCCCCCTAAAACTACTCAGTTCTCCTCGACCACACAGGGACAGGGCGGGTCATGAAACATGTGGGAGATCAGTTAGGGATGAATATCCTTCCTGATGCCTTGAAGTTTGTGATGCTCTTGACATAATTGTTGTTAAAAAATAATAATAGTTTTGAGAACCACTGTTTCAAGGCCTCATATTAAAGTGCATCTGTTATGCTTTTCCTTATGTTTTTTCATATCACTCCTGTGAAAGAGTATTTGCCCCCTTCCTGATTTTATAGTTTTTTGCATGTTTTAGGTCATCAAACTCATTTTATTATTAGACAGAGATAGCCCGAGTAAATTAAAAATCAATTTTTAAAACAATCATTTTGTTTATTAAGAAAAAAGAAAGCTATCCAAGCTACCTGACCCTTTGTTAAAAGGTAATTGCCCCTAAACCTGGTTGTGCCACTCTGGGCAGTAAGAACTTTAGTTAAGCATTAACTCTCAATGAGTCAAGACTTTTGGCCGACTAATCTTTGCAGAATTGTTTTAATTCAGAAACACTGGAGGGTTTGAGACCATGTTAAGGTATCTCAATCAGATTAAGGTTTGGTCAACACGTCAGCGCGGTTAGCTCGTTAACGCGTTAGCGCCGTGCAGCCCCTCACACGAGATTTGCCGTGTTAATGCGGTTATGGCGTTAACGTCATTTTAACAAGATTAACGCTGACAGCACTATGAAAAATATGAACTTTTAAATTTAAACAAATGGTCAGTTTTAACAACTTTAATTCAGACTAGTATATGTTTGCGTATAGGATTTTTGATGTCATGTTTGTTTTTATAGTCTTTAAATAAGGTGTCCACAGAGATAGATAGTGCTTCCTTTAATGACTCATCATCTGTAAAATGTTTAGTTTGTGCTTTGCTATAAGGTGACTCATACAAAATGATGCCTCTATAGAAGCTTTTAGTATTTCTGCGGACCTAGTAAGCAGCTGCTGTTGTGTCTTTAATCCGACTTTAACTTGGTGACTTTGGCGGAGCGCAGAGCGCTTTTAGGCGGAGGTATCCTTTGAATTTTGGGTGGGCCATAGCATGATGTCATTCCAGGTTGCCTGTTTTTTTCTTCAGCGTAACTGGGTGGAAAGCAGGCACACTGGTCTGTCATTGACTAAAGTGAATCAAAACTCATACTCTCATTCTGACTGAAAGTGGTAGGTTTTAAATTTCTTCCGAACGCCATCTGCCATCTTACGCTGCTACATGGCTTGTAGTTTCAGCCAAATGACCGTCTCTGTATCTTTGCTTGTAAATCAGTACGGTGACCCAATCAAACATCACACATTCAGACATCATGAGCCAATCAGTCATGGGAACGGTAGAGTGACACATTATAAAGTAAACAGATTGGCTATGACCTAACTTCTGATAGGTTAAAATAATATATCAGTATTCTTAAATGCTTTGTGATCTACTTTGACACAAAGAACGTTGGCAACTCCTGTTATAGTGCAATAACAAAAATCTAGAGGTGGAAATGTCCCCTTAAGTATTTGGAATTTATCCTGAATAGAAAAAGACTGAAAAAGCAGCAACACTGCCTCATTGGAGTATATAATGACTGAAATTATGGTATATTTTCTCTCCTAGTAGCAGCTTTGAAAGGATTTTGTACACTGACACATATATCTAATCTTCAGCCAGCTCCTTCCTCCGAGCTTTTGATGTGGTTGGCTCCTCTTAAAACGACAAAAGACAGCAGAGGAAATGTGAAGATTGTTTTATTAGAGCCTGGATGCTCATGTGTGCGTTTGAGGAAAAGATCTGCTTCTTCTCACACTTGCCAGACCACATGAATCTGAGACAAACCACTGTCAGAGGAGTATTAATGAGATAACACACACTCTCACACACACACACTTGAGTTTGCACTATTATCAGACACTCTTGCAAGGTTTAGTGCATGCCCTGCAGAAAAAGACACTGATTGCACAAGCCTGTCCATCTCTTCACTTATTCTGTTTCCTTCTCTTTAAGGCTAATATTTCTTGCCGTTTTTCAAAGCTAAACCCAAACAAAACCCTTTTTTGGATGGATCTTACAATCTGTGAGAAAACATCGTGTTAGCAGGATTACTGAAAAGGTTTTATAGATGGACTGGCACAGGAATTTATTTTACCAGACCGAACTTCAGGAAGCAAGGATTTGTTGGATTTTTTTACAACAGTGGGGCAAAACTAGACATTTATTATTATAGCTTTACAATAACATATGAAATTTAACCAAGTAAATTCAGCAATGCTGTCTTGATAGTCTCAACAAAATACCACACACTAATCCAGTTAAAGATATTCTTCTTAACGTGGAGGCTCAGTTCATCCATTCACATCATTGGGAGATTTTTTAGCCTTAGAAAAGCTATGTAGTCTAAAATTGCTTATATTAGAGATCAGGGTCGTTCACGTTTTCAAACCAAGTGAACCAGGGCTGAAAAAGCTGCAGTTCTTCCAGTGACCGCTTGAGGCTGGCTACGATAGCCATAAAGTCTCCCGTGCTAAAAATGCCCAATTTTGCAGCATTAAACAGCACAAAGAATAAAGAGTTCTGATTAGATTCCCCCTTCATTACAACATTTAGTGGCCACTTTGATTGATAACTGGCAGTCATAGCTAGTCGGCATCACTTCCCCAAGCAGATTGACCTTCGAACTGGACATTCTGACTGTTGGACCATTTCTTGTGGAATTAAATGAGAAATAATTCATTTGCTGTGAAGTGCAGAGTAGGGATGTCACAGTACTGGGAATTTAGTAGTCGCTATCAGTACCAGTAGAGTTACACGATTCCTGATACCAAAATAATGCATGTCCCACATATGTAAACATGAACATCTTCATTAAAAAGTCATTATAAAACACAGAGTATTTAATGTTAGCCATTCAAACGTTTCAGCCTGTGGCTCACAGTTGATTTCCCAACAATTAAACTGCAAAACTAACATTTTACATTCTTATAGCATATTCTTAGTGCTATTAAGTGACCTACTTCCAGCTTGTTCTCCCAGTTGTTCTACTGGAGCTCCTCTTGGACGGCAGGTCTGTGTTTCTGCTACATGATAATAATGTTGAGCAGGGTATTGCAGGAAAAGAGCATCAGTTTTCCTTGAGTGTAGGTAACAATATATATGGACATAATGAAAAATTCCACTGCAAATAATAATAATGATAACTTTCCTGACACTCAAAGCCTTTCTGAATAAAAGAACTGATCTCCAGTAGAGTAGATGCACATTAAGATAAGCCATACAGGTAGACAGGGAGTATGTGTGATGTGCAAATATAACTGGAAGAAGCTTCAAATGAGCACTTTTGCTCATAGCCATCTGTGTTTCAACACTTGGGAACCAAACAGTGACCCAAAGAACGCTGCTACAAGGAACCAGAGAGAGGAACTAAAATCTGGAGAGTCAGCTACTGTGAGCTCATAAAACAAAGGCTGACTGACTCAATGCAAAAATCTGCAAGTTTCATTAGAAAAAACAGAAGCTGCCTCTTTGTTATTTTGGTTAGGAACGGTTAAAAAGTCACAGAGCGGGAAGGATGAAAAGGAGGAACTTTTCGGAAAATACTGTACGTGCAGCTGAGGAGTGTTCAAGAAGTTCATGCTCTGGAAAAATGTGAATAAACACAGAATGCAATGATTTGCAAATGATGTCGAATCTATATTTGATTGAAAACAACACAGAGATGATGTGCTGCTGCACCGCCTGTTAATCTAATAACCAAGCACTTTGGACCTCAGGAGACCAAGCACTGAAGCTGGCTGAAGAAAGTATTTCAGCTGCTCTGTGGTTCACAGGCTCCTGATCTAAAACGTTTTCAGCGAGTGAGCTCAAACTCTTTAACTACACAGACTGCTGGATCAAGTGCAGAATCCGGTTTAGCATAGTCTTCCTGAAATAAGCAAGAACTTCCTGAAAAGGATGCCTGGATGTCAGTAGATGTCAAAAATTACCAATGCCACGTGCACTAATGTGCTGCCACACAGTGACATGTGCTGGCTTTTGAGCTATGTGTTGACTAGCAGATGTTCTGTCTCTTCCCTTTAGCCCGAAATATTGATTGATCAGATCACAGGACAGTTTTCTGCTTCTGCACATCTTAAAACCACAGATGGACTTAAAATACTGAATACACATGCAGCACACATGATCTTAGTGAAGGTTACCAAAAAAAATCATAAAAGCATTTTCAGCATTTTTACAAGTGATGATGGTGATATTTGGAAAGATTTGCATGTGTGCAAGAAAACAGATGCATTTCTCAATCTTGTTTATGTCCGTTATTTTCTTGTTTTGGTCCTATTTAATTCAGTTCAACTCAATTATTTATACAGCAGCAAATCACAACAACAGTTGCCTCAAGCCCTACTATAATACAAAGAATACAGAGAAAACCTCAACAATCATATGACCCACTGTGAGCAAGTGCTTTGGCGACAGTGGGAAGGAAAACCTCCAGCAGAACCATTGCCTTAAAGTAAGTTTTAACTTGTATGTGTAGATACAAAGTTAAACGGTGTGCACTGATCATGATTTACTGAAGTGTTCTTGAGCCCAAGCTGTGATTTTCACCTCAGAGACACATCAGGTTTTAATACAGTGCCGCCTGAGACAGTGCCACTGACAAAAAGACTTGTTAACATGTTAAGATTTTAATTTCGAGTGCCTAGAATGGTCAGGATTAGAAACGAGCACATCAGAGGGACTGCTCAGTTTGACATGGTTCGGACATGTGCAGAAGACGGATAGTGGATGGTGAAGATGGAGCTGCCAGGCAGCAGAGGAAAGCACAGAGGTGGTTCGTGGTTGTGGTGAAGGAGGACATGCAGTGGGTTGGTGTAACCGGAGGATGCCAAAAATAGGTTGATAACTGGCTGCGGTGGGGCCTGAAATTTTGCAACTGTCAGCAGTGCGTTTGTTGTCCTGACCGAGTCGCAATAAGAAATCTATGTCAGTGAGCAATAATTTGTGAGTAATGCATTTCAATAGGAAGTCGTTTTGTATTATAAGCACGTACATTTTTCAGAAAAAGCAGTCACCATCACCATGGCAACCAAGTAAACACGTTTTTAACAGATGTTGCAGCTGTTATATTTTATTTCAACACAGATGTTTTTTTCACCCCTAAATATAATCAAACAACTTAAAATGAAATCGTAATTAATGCTGAAAAATTCAGAAAATGCTGAAGGAGACTGTCCGACCATCAGACCATGCTCTGAAGGTCAGGCTCACTTGGGTTATGCAGCAGCTTTTGGAGGTTGTTTGTTGTTCAGGCATCACTTTAACAGGCCATTCATGCTGAAAAACCTTCCTGTGTGCATGAATTAAAAGAATTCAGCAAAAACAAGCCGTCCGGTTCATCCACAGTGATTTCACTCACCACCAGTGTTGGTCAAGTTACTTAAGAAAGTAATTAGTAACTAATTACTGAGGTCAACAATCAGAAACAGACTGCAAAAATGACATCCATGAGAGAGCTCAAGGAGAACCACTGTTGGCCAAGAAGAACACAAAGTCTCGACTAACATTTAGCAAAAAAACTTTTGGGAAAATATTCAGTGGACTGATGAGACAAAACTGGAACTTTTTGTAAGGTTTGAGACCCGTTACATCTGCAATAAACTAAAACAGCATTTCATAAACAGAACATAAAACCAGCAGTCAAACATGGTGGGATGGTTTGAGGCTGCTTTGCTGCTTCAGGACAACTTGCTGTAATTGATGAAACCATGAATTCTGCTCTCTACCAGAAAATCCTGAAGGAGAATGTCTGACCACCAGTTCACGCTCTAAAGGTCAGGCTCACTTGGGTTATGCATCAGGTTCGGCGTGACCTTTAACAGGCTGTTCATGCTGAAAAACCTCCCTGTGTACGTGAGTTAAAAGAATTCTGCAAAGAGTGGGACGGTTCCTCCACAGTGATGTGAAAGACTCATTGCCAGTTATCGCAAATTGCAGTTCTTACTACCAGGGGTCGCACAACCAGGAACATACAATGAATCAGTAAATGAGAGGTCATGACTATCTCATGAATTCCTGTGGATCTGTTTTGGGATTTTGTGTCTATTCAGCAGTTCTTTTTTCTGGTTTTTGTTCCTTTTTCCTTTTATGAAAATATTTATCGGAATCATTTAACACCATAAACTGTATAATTCTTATATTGTTAATGTTATAATTCACATTGAAATCATCCATGTTAATAACCAGAATTTTGTTTTTTACTGATAATTAAATGTTTCTGAGCAGATGCACACTGGCTAAGACAAATGGTACTGATACAGTGCTTTACCCCATGATTTTGGTCCACTCTTCTTTACAACACCACATCAGTTCATTAAGGTTCATTCATTTATGCACAGCTCTCTGAATGTCCCACCGCAGCATTTCCATCAGGTTTCTTCTTTTTCAGTCACTCTGCTATAGATTTGTTGCTGTGCTTATGCTGTTGCATGACTTAGCTTAGGTTATGCTTTAGCTGTCAGACAGACAGCTTCAAATTTGAGTCTAGAATATTTCAGTATACAGAGGAGTTTATGGTTGACGTAATGACTGCAAGGTGCCAAGCGCCATGGCTGAAAACAAAGTCCAAATCATCACACCTCCACCACCCTGCTTGACAGCTGGTATGAGGTATCTGGTTTTCCTCAAACGTGGTGCTGTGCATGATGGCCAGATATCTGCACTTTGGACTTTGGTGTCATCAGTCCAAATGACATTATTTCAGAAGTCTTGTGGTCTGTTCAGATGAAACTTGGCAGCAGAGCTTAAGATTTGCATTCCTTTTTCAAAAGAGGCTTTGTCCTGGAAGTTCGTCCAAAAAGCCTGTAGAGTCGGAGATTGTTGCATTGCAATACCCCCATCAGCCTTTTTACATCTAAGGGGTAAATGATTATGTAGCTTCAAGCGACAAAAGAAACTTGAGCAAACAAAATCTTCAACAGTTTTTCATTTATTCCATATTCACCTGTTGGCATTTGTCATAATTTTATTAGTATTTTGTTTCATTCATTAGTGGTTTAATACAACAGCGTGTACAGTGTCTCAATAACAACATCTGCTTTACAAAAAAACCAAAAAACAAATTAGCAACAAATTCTGCAGTGAGTGGACTCTGGATACCAATACAGTTTTTAGTAAATTAAAACGGGGACAGTGGCACTAACACAAAAATGTATTTATTATGTCTTAAACAATATAAACTGACCATCATACTTTGATTAGCTAAGCTTGACCTCAGCTAATCTGAATGACTAAACTGCACCTCTCCACGGTGTTTGTGCTTTCTGATGATTTCAATGAAATTATCTGACATATATTATGACCTGCTGTGTGCTGTAACATTTCCTGGAAGTTTGAGTGAAGCCTTTTATTACTCTGTTATTTAGCATTATTTATCTCTTTGTCTAATGCTGGCTAGCATTAGCTGTTAGTTTAGCACTCCGCCTAGTAGCTGGGAAAAAAAGAGCTATGTGACTACAAAAACCCAACATAGCAGCAACTAAAATATTAACGCTTTAAAATGCTTAGTCCAAAATCAAGAGGTGGTACCACAGTGTCAATGTCCATCCTTTACATACAGTCTATTGCAATTACATTAGGAATACTGAGAAATGTTTTGCAGATCTCTTATAGCTGTGAGAAACTCTTTTTTATAATAAAGGTAGTTTTTGTGAATTTAGTAGATGCCCAGCTGTCTTAAATAAAAGAAAATAGCCTTCAGTTGTTTAGAAAATGCAAAGCAGTCTTCACTGTGATCATAATAAACTGTGCAAGTCCAGGGTATTAACATAAAAGCTTCAAAACAGCATCATAAATAATATAGCAGAAAAGAAAGCAGAGCAAACGCAGCCTGGAAAAAAAAGGAAATTTTGCAGATTTTGAGTTAATTTTTTTTTGGTGAAGAATGAAGTGTTTCCAGAGTCCAATCACCACAGCTGAGGACGGCTGCTTTATTGGCAGGAAAAACAACAAAATACAGCAAAAGGCACATTCAATAACGACAGCCTCGTTCCCTTTCTAAAAAAAACAAACAAACAACAACAAAAATACCCCCCCCCCCAAAAAAAAGATGCACAGCTAATAATGAGTCAAAAAACTGAAAAAAACTATTTAAAAAAAAAAGCACAGTGCTGCCATGCACAAGAGAAACAACACACTCATGAGCATGGGAAGGAAGACACTTTTTCCCTTCAGACACCCACCCACACCAGGTTAGCATTCCCTTTATAAATCCCTATTTATAATCCCTATATGATTAACGCACACACACGCACACCTGCTGCAGTTTCTTCCAATGTCATTATTGCACCCGAGTTCAACAAAGAAAAGTTATACAAAGAGTGAAAAGACCCCCGTTAGTTTCAAAGACGATCTAGTGTGAAAGGAATTAAGTATTGTGCTTCAATTATTTAAGCTTGTGTGTAAAAGTAGCCGCACTGCACACACTCACACACAAACCACGTGGCAAGCAAACTACACGTTTTATAGCAAGTTGCAATGTTGAAGCATTACACCCCCCCCCGTTAAGACCTAGTTTTTGTAATACATTACAACAAAGAAAACACCCAAGCCATGTCCCTTCCATTCCAAATCAAGTTTCACTTAAAAGGTAGAGGGAATGGGTTGCCATGTTGGGAGACCTCACCACCATCACTCACACTCACACGCACACACACACACACACACCCCTTTAAAATCTCCCAACATGCACTGTGCTACCAAAGGAAATAAGGTTGCCAAATCAAGTTTCAAGTGTCTGCAGGTTGTATATACTAAGAGGGGAAATGGGTTACCAAGCTGCGCCAATATCCCCCCTTTTGTTAGAAGATAAAGGCAGTAACATTCTGTTCATTTTCACTAATATCTTGTTTTTGTTTTCAGTGCTTTTCCAGCTTTTTCACAACCTTAAAAAAAACAGAAAGACATTCAGCCATGGGAGGCGACCCTCTGTGATGTACATTCAATGCGTTGTTATCACGCCACAGTGATGGAGAGTGATGCGGAAGACATTAAAGGCCGGGTGAGGATGGGTGGCTTAACCGGCCCAGCTCAGTCTGAGAAGGACTGAAGGGGAAAATGGGAATTGAGCACAAAAATACAACCTGCTTCAACGTTTCTTGTACACAATTCCCTCACAAAACTTTTAAGCGAAAATTAACTCTCATTCCCACTAAGCAGACCCACAAATGGATTGATAGCAACCATCCAGCAACTGGAAACGTATTTTTCAAGCTTCAAAGATGACGGAGAGCATTTGATCTGAGAGCAGTGGATAACAGCATGTGTAGAATTATTTGTAATGTTAATTTTTTTTCCTTTTAGCTGCATGATAAAAAAGAAATGATCAATTTCATTATCACTTGTGCTCCTAAAGAGACCAAAGTCAGAATCCTTCCAGGCTGAAGAACATCAGGTCCAGTTAAAGGCAGAAGTTGGTGATGATGTAGATTCTTTCTTGAACATCGTGAGGTTTAAGGCAGAGCCAAAGAAAATACACTAGTTCTCTGTAACTGGGGTTACAGAGCCAGAAATCAAACTTGTGAAGATATCGGTACCAAAACTTTTCTGAAACTGTAAAATCAAAGCTGTCAATTTACTGTTCAGTCTCTATTCCTACCTTCATCTGCTGCCTTGAGCTGTGGAAAATGTCAGAAAGGAGGCGATCATGCAGAAATGAGCTCCCTCCAAAGGCTGTCTGCGCTCTCCCTTAGAGACAGATTGAGGAGCTCGGTCATTCAACTACACTCCTCTACAATGAAAGGAGCCAGTTGAGATGGTTGAGCTATCTGATAGGAGGGAGAGCTTGTCTCTCAGCTTGGGAACACGGAAGTGTCCGCCAAGAAGAGCTGGAGTAGCTGGCTGAGGAGAGGGAGGTCTGGGTGTCTCTGCTTAGACCGCAGCCCACATGACCGATTCTGGATAAGCTGCAGAAAATAGATGGATCGACGTTTTCTGGTTTCTGTTTCTACTGACCAAACAGTCTGAAGACAATTAAGGCTTAATTGTTGGACTGCAAACAATGCCTCGGGCAGAGAACAGGAAGCCTTGGCCCAGATATCGAAGAGCTACAACAGAAGTCCCAAAAACATTAAGCTTGAAGCCAAACTCGTCAGGTAACAGCCGACGGGCTTCTAGATTTCCTCCTCATCAACGAATACCATGAAAGACCAAAACCAACAATCTATTAATCTATCGTTTGGTAACTAAAGACCTCCTGACACCTTTTCTAACTACTGAGACGATCATTGGTGGAAATCAGTGGGAAATATTATTGAACTTTAAAAAACACAAGGCTCAGCAGGTTTCTGCCATTTATTGCAAATGGCTCTAATAGACGAGTAAACAGTGTTAGAAAGATGAGTTTGTTGTTCGTTTTGATCTTTTTCTGTACTAAAGAAAAATATAGCATGGCACCAGACTTCTGTTTATAAGTCGGTAGGACGTGTGGACACGGAATTACATTTTGAGAAGCCTGTATGGTTATCTAACAAGATCCAGATGGCTGGATTAAAACTGAACTTTCAGGATGTACAACATTGTTTTTAAAAGGATGTCATTCCAGCTAACATGCTACTCTGGACAGTTTCTTACATGGTTGTCTTCAGCCAAAATGTAACCACTAACACTAATCAGACTGCAAGCTTATCATCCAGTGTGCTTTTTCCAGTTTTAGACTGCCTAATTTGTTGTTGCTTTTTGAAGGTTTTTTTTTTTTTTTACTTAAGGTGCATACACCAGCCTCGTGGGGTTGTTGGCCAATTGTACGGCTTGCTTTAGGTGTGGTGCTGCGCGATGAGGTTGCGTAGCTGCTTGATGATGGTGTCGATGAGCTTCTGCCTGTCTCTATCGGTCTTCCTGAACTGGGCGAAGACGTTGTTCTTCCTGCTCGTCTCCTTCATCCTGGAGATGGGATTGTGGGTGGGTTGGGGGGAAGGAATAAACAGGGAGGAAAGAAGAGCCAAGCAGAAATAAAAAAGATTTTAAAGAAATCAATCAGGGACAAAAAAGGATCAATATTCACTGGGCTGTTCATTTCATGCAATCAGGAAAACACAAGTTTATGAGCATGCTCAGAACAAGCACACATCCCTGCTAAGGTCACCTATTTGAGAAGAAAAAACCTTCATTGTCACAGGTGTATCTCGGCATGTATTTTTTTTGTATTTTTTAGCTGAACACTGGAGCGTTACGGACCTCCAGGAAGTTCGGGGGCCCAGCAGACCAGACTAACCCCAGTAGGGTGCTTCCTCATGGGCAAAGAGAGACCACCAGGCCTGGCTATCTGAAGAGAAAAGGCTGTCCCTAATTAAGGTGCTCTGCCGCACAATGAATGAGAACATATGACTTTGTGCGTGTGTATGACCATTTTTTTTTTTTTGTTTCTTGCCTCAAGTCTTAAAAGTGTGTATTTACTTTCAGGTTTCTGTGTGAAAGCTTTTAGAGGCGGTGATCCACAAAGTCAGATTATAACTTTTTGAGTTCATGCAGGTTGTGTGTGTGGTTATCTTCCCTATTTTCATATCAGCTCGGGCTCTATGATCAGGCCCTACACTGATGGTACACAGATACAGGATGCGGGTGGTGTTGTAGCGATAACATCCTATGGTTAACAGCCATGGCGATAAACATCAGTATCATCACGACATGAGTTTATGTTCTCAGGATGTGTGAGAGTGAGTAATACGGAAGGTGAGATTGCACACACCCTTTTTTAAAAGGAAGAAGGTAAACAGCTTTAGTAAACCCGAGTACTGGTCTTGGTGTAAGTACATGCCTCAAACAAGCATCTCTCTCTGTCACACACACACACAGATGATACTCACGGCTTAAACAACCTGTCAAGAACATGAAGGAGGACAGGAGACAGAAAAGAGCAGATGGAGGAAAAGGTGGATGAAGTTCAAAAGTTCAAATGAGATTTGATGTAGGAATGCTGCTGGATTTCCACTGATCTGATGTTGGCTTTCTCATTAAAGGAGCTCTGCATAACCCACAAACCCAAAACCCATCCATTAACATACATTGTATTTGCCCACTTCTTCATTTCCAATTTATATTGCATGTTTGTCATACTTGAATATTTCAGGTCATTAGATAAGATAACCACAGTAAATGCAAAATGCAATTTTAAATGATGATTTAGTTTATTAAAGGAAAACGTTATCCAAACCTACATGGGTTGTGAGAAAGTCATTGTTCACCTAAATCTAATAACTGACTAGAGTTGTTGCTGCCAGGGCCAGCACAATCAAGCATTTGTGTTAATTGTCAATGCGTCTCTTCTCTGTGGAGGAATTCTGGTCCACTCTTCATTGCAGAATTGTTTTAATTCAGAAAGATCGAGGGAGTTTGAGTATGAACATCCTGTTTTATGTCACAGCAAAGCATCTAAATCTCACTTAAGTCCAAACTTTGACCGGGCCTCTTCTTCATTTTGTTTGAGCCTTTCAGAGGTGGACTCGCTGATGTGTTTTGGATCCTTGTTCTATTACATAACCCATGCGAGCCTGAGATTCAGGACACAAACTGATGGTTGTACATTCTCCTTCAGGATTTTCTGGTACAGAGCAGACATCATGGTTCCATCAATTACAGCAAAATGTCCTGAAGCAGCAAAGCAGCCCCAGACCTTCACAGTACCACCACCATGTATGACTGCTGGTATGATGGTCTGTTTATGAAATACTGTGTTACACCACATGTAACCGGACTCAAACCTTAGTTTGTCTCGTCAGTCCACAGAATACTTTCTCAAAAGTCTTGTTTTTTGGCAAATGTGTGACGACTCTTTATGTTCTTTGTGGTCAGCAGTGATTTTCTCTTTGGAACTTTCCTCCAGTCTCTTTCTGATTGTTGAATCATGCAGTTCTTTAGACGTTGCTCTGGGTTCTTTTGTGATCTCATGGATGAGTCGTCGTTGTGTTCTTGGGAAGGTTCACCATCATTCCCTGAAATCCCAAAGCCTTGAAGTAGCTTTGTATCCCTTTCCAGACTAACAGACATCAATGACTTTGTTTTTCAGCTGTTTCTTTAGATCGTCATGGCATGATGTGTTGGTGTTTGACATCTTTTAATACAATTCACTTCGTCAGACAAGTTCTATTTAAGTGATTTCTCTATTCAACAGTTCTTGCAGTAATTCGGCGTGGGTGTGTGAAACTAAACTCAGCTTTCCAAAACATGTGGGTACTTAAAGTTGACGTATTCAAACAGGGTCAGGTAGATCTGGATAGAATTTTTTCCTTAGTATATGAAATCATCATTTAAAAACTGCATTTTGTATTTTTGTAATGGGTTATCTTTGCCTAATGTTGACATTTGTTTGATGATCTGAAAAATGGAAGTGTTGCAAAAATGCAAACAAAAACATCCACCTAAGAAATCAGGAAGGGGGCAAAATCAACAGTTTGCCCTTCCAGGTCATCTCCTTGTGCAACTTTCACTGCTGTCTGATCCCATTCCCAACACATGTACATCTGTAACCGGACAAACATCAACTTCTGTGTAAAATCAACCTGACTTTAATACTTGTATATCAAGGACAAGGGCTGGTTGTGAGAACTAGGTTTCACTATGAAATACCACAAATGAATCTCAATGGAAGAGTCCAAAATGTCCAAGCCTGATGTTGGGGGTACAGGGTCAGAAATTATTTTTCTTTCTTTTTAGACACTTTTGGGTTTGCGAACTACAAAAAATAAAAATAAAAATAAATATATAAAATAAACAATTGGATCAGACTGTTGTAGAACATGGAGTTGTCTGAGGCACAATCCAGATTTGGCTCCAAGAAACTTAATCCTCTCCCCTAAAATAAAACTGTGCTGGGACACTGAAGGGGATCCAGCACACATCACAAGCGCTCAAGCTCAGAGTGGGACCTCCACTGATCTACAACTGCAAACATGCTGGATGTGATGCAGACCTTAATAAGGAAATCAGCCAAATTTGAGCCAGGCAGGGTTTAAATTTTTATGTGTGGGGGGGAACTAACCAAAATGTTGACGTTTTATCAATAGAAAGAAGTTTATGAAAATTCATAAAACTTAAAGTGAGGGCTTCAACTTTTTTTGTGAGATTAATTAACATGAAATTAACAGTAGTATAAAGCTGAGAAAACAAGGAAACTCTCACATTTAAGAAGCTGGAATCAGAAACTGTTTGGTCAGTTAATGGCAAAACAAGGATTTGAGTCATCCAAAAAATGAGGCAACAGAACAATAGATTAACAGAAATGTGTGACTCCCAGAATGATGGATCACTACTCACTTCTCCAGCAGTGCCAGTGCAGTGTGTGGGTTGACTCTCAGGTATTTGCAGGTGGGTTTGCCGTAATCAGCCAGGTAGGTTGACCAATCCCACTGGGTGAACAAATCCAGTAACTAGAAAAAAAGTCAGAGGAAGAACGTGAGATTTAGGGAGTGTTTCTGTTTTACTCATAGGAAGATCTCAGATTTTGGAGATGATAAATTATCCATTAAGCAGTGATGAAATAAACACCAGCAGATCACTGATTCACTCACTAACCCACCAACATGTTGTGTAACAGCTGGCGCCCACTTCAAAAACCAGGGAAATATGAACCTGTAGCAGCTTTGAAGATAAATATGTGGTGTTTTATACAACCACGATGTACTCGGATGGATTCAGAGCCAAAAGTTTGTCTTGTGAACAGATGTGTGGCGCTTCCATAACCACATTTATCACAGTTTTTCTGGCCTTCTTTGCTCAGCTTGGCACCCCCACACCACCCCCTCACTCACAGCAGTGATAATCACGTTCATCACGACCTTGCTGTCGCATCTATGCCACTAGGTTAGTATATCAGACATGAGTGATATAAGGTATGCTCAGAAATACAAGATTGGGAGTGTAAGTAATAGAGGTGCAGCTCGATGTAAAAATCACACCAACTGTGCTCTCCTTGAAAAAGGCTGGCAGGTGCGATCCCGTCTCAATCGCAACTTTCAAAAACTTTACAAAGCTCAGAGGTGTCGATTTCATTTAAAGTGGTGGGTTGGACCAGTGAAATTCCCCTTGGTGTCAGTGTAAAGATTACAGATTATTAAGACATATTAAATACCTGGGAAGTGTTAATATATGAAAAAGAAGTGCAGTTTCAACAGTACGCCTCTGTTTTTCTACATAATGTAGAAATGCTGCTCTATGCTGCCCCGACTGTCCTGTAATTATAAAATGTTTTTGTTATATCACAGTAAGTCCTATTGTTATTGAATATTTACTAGAAAACTAATTTCTATAGAAGAAACTATAATTTGAAAACATAAATAATTAAATGTCTTTCATTTAATGATTTATGTATTACCAAATTACTTTGGTGGCATATGAACAGCTATAAGGTGAGGTCTTTATTAGCAGGAAAAGCTGTAAAACTTATGAAAACCGTTTTGAGTACAAAATTTCTGCCTCCTTCACATTTTATATCTCACATTTAGTGAAAAAAATCTACATATGTGACACTAAAAAAGAGCACTGCACACCAACTCCACATTAGCACACTAGACCCTCATCCTGTGATTCCACCATGCTGGTGAAATCATGTTTGGAGCTCTGTTCTGGTTCAACAAAACCTAGAACCCCACAGATGACGGTGAACCCGTTAATCTCGCTGGGTAGTACACCCCTCTGAAGACTGCTCAAAAAACGTGATGAACCGAAGAGACCAACAGAGAAATGGTCAAAAATTCCCGCTGCCGTCCAGCTCCCTTTAGTTGCCACAGGAAACCTCATGATGTTGCTGTTTGCGTCCAGACTGCACTGTGAGTTATTACTCAGTGTGATTAATAAGAACATTAAAAGCACATTTGTTTGTGGGTTACTGCTTTAGTCAGATTATGCTTGCTTACAAGTGCCACTTGTGATGAAGATCAGTCCGCATGTTATATGAGTAACCACTTGTGAAGTCCTGGTAACTCCAAAGGAAATAGTATTAAGTTCTGGCACTTGCAGCTTGTGCCAACTTAATGCGGTTGTTTATGTTTTCAGCACTTAAAAAAATGACCAAATCGTCTCAAGAAACCTTTAAGTTCCCCACATGGAGACATTTTTACATTTAGGTAAATAAAAGCAACAACGCCAAGAAAGTAAACGGCAAACGGGTCAAGGGAAAGGAAAGAAAAGCAACAAGCTGGAGAGGTTGAGTCTTCTTCGGAATGGCCCACATTTCAAACAGTTGCATAACCTGCTGCTGCCCTGCTGAACTCTACCTAACACACACACACACACACACACACACACACACACACACACACACACACACACACACACACACACACACACACACACACACACACACACACACACACACACACACACACAGAGAAACAGGCCCAGGCAGGCAGACCCGTAAGCCTGCAGACATTCACACACGCCGTCTCTCTATCTCTGTCTGTAAAACACACACACATATGAGCAGGAGCCCCAGTGAACTCTGGGTAACACCAAACACAGATCCAGAGAGAGAAACCATATGTGAGCAAGGGATGAGAGAAGAAGAGGAGGAGGTGGAGGAATGGAGTACAGAGGGATGGAGAGCAAAACCACATGTGAGGAAAGGGGGAGAGAAAATGAGGGAGAGTAAAGATGGAAGGAGACACAGATGGAGAGGAATGGATAACAGCGCTTACAGAAAGAGGGAGAGGGTAAAGGAAGGGCAGATGAAGATGGATAGATAAGACTAAGAGAAGGGGATAGACCGGAGTTAGCTGATGAAGGTGCCCCGGCAGGCGACCGGGGAAAACAGAACGGATGACAGAGGACACGAGAGAAATTAAGTGAAGTGAAAAATCTGTGAAAGTCACTGGCTTGTACTGCTGCTTTCTCATCTGTAACTACGGTCCTGACATTTACGAAAACTGTGCTTCACCTCACAGAAACTCCTGCATGGAATCATTAATCATCCAGTTAGTCCCTATTGCACATAGGATTGACTTTTACAAGTTCCCCGGAGGGTCCTTTATCTTTTCTTAATTCTTCTTTATACTCAAGTCAGAGAGACACTATTTATTCAATCCAACACGCATTTTTGTGTTTGTATAATCAGAACGTCGAGCTGTCATGGATGTGCTTTCAGTCTTCCACTGAGTTTAACTCCATTAGATTTCACACACTTAGCAACTTGGTTTTGTACCACTGAACTGTGCGGTGACTTCATATAGCGCTGCTGTTTGTTATTTTTGACATGAACCGCCTAGCTAACCTCTGCTGGAGACTTAGAACCCTTCCCCCCATGCACTCCCCGATGGCAGCAGCCTCCTGCAGCAGGACAGTGGATTTAAGAAAGATATCAAAGAACCCGAGGCTGTCAAACTCTCTGGATCTCTCCAGACTCTGTCCTACAAAAAGCCCTGGAGCAGACCCAAGACGCTGCAGAGATTATGTCTCTGGGCTGGTTTGGGAACGCCTTGGCGTCCAACCAGACAACCAGGAAGAGGTAGGTCTTAGATTCTTGCCCACGCAATCCAAACACACCTAAGTATTGATGGCTGCTGTGGTGCAGCAACGGCACCGTGTCAGACTAGCTAGCAGCTTGTGTTGCTAATATAAACAGTGCTAACAGCAGTAGACTGTGCCTTTCTCCAGGCTAGCATCTCCATGCCTCTGCAGAGCGGGCATAGCTGACATAGCCAACAATCATCAACAATCATCGTCTGTATCAAAGTCCTGCAGAACCACACTGAGCTGCTGACATCTATTTACGTCACCACTCGTTCTTTAACATCGCTGACTGAGAAGGAAAGGGGCGTGGCCCTGGTAAGGGACTGGTGGTGTTGTAACACCTTTGAACCGACAGGTAACTGCTGTTGTACATTAATAAAATAACTCATGTAACTGCAGAGCATTCGTGGTCAGCAACTTCTAAACATTACAACACTCCGACTGACTAGTCTTGGACATGTCTGTACAGTATTTAACACCAGACCAGTCGATGAACTTGCTGACTCAAAAATGTGAGTGGACGATGTAACAAGTTGCTACATCTCTGCGATGTGATAAAACGGCCCAAATGAAACAAGAATTTACTGGGTGTTCAGTTACTTCTTTATCTGGGAACTGAACTCATACAATCAAACCAATAAAGACAAGACCAGCTGAACAGTGCCTGCTTCAGTCAGTAGTAAAATAGATGGCCTTACAGACCACCATAAGCCACGACTCCACATGCATTCATACAGCGCTTTACCTTTGACACACAGACTTGAGACTATCTTGGCCAAGGACACTTCAACATACGGACTGGATTGAATCAGTGATTTTCCAATTACTGGACGAGCCTCTCTGCCTCCTGAGCCACAGCCGCTCATGCTTTAGACACGTGGAAGTTTCCTTTCATAAAGACCAAGAATTTGAAGACTGCTGTGGGATTACTGAGTTATTACAGTGTATTTACTTTCCAATTAAGCATTGCTTTTGTCTTGTTTTGAATTCACGCCACCTTTATTTCCAGAGCAGGTTCAGTTCAGTTTTTATTATTTAAAAACACTTTTTTTTCTCCTTTCGGTTTCATTATTACTTTGTTTTCCTAATTATTTTTAAATGGAGCATATTTTTTTAGAAGTACAGACCAGAAAAGCTGACAGCACTTTATGAAGCTCACAATTGTGTAAACACCTTGAGAGTGAATCAAGAAATACACCAAAACATCATGAGGCGGGCTGTGATGACAAATTTGACCAACCTGACAAACTAAAGCGAAACACATTTGCTTTATTATTATTATTTTTAAATTATAGTGAATTTTGTGAGCACAAATTGAAGTTTTGCTTTAACTTTAACATGCCTGGGTGTGCCACCGAGCTATTAAACTGCTATAAACTAACTGGATCAGGAGGAGATGCCCACCAGCAGGTACCAAGAAGTCATACCAGTCTGAACTAACCACCAAAACTGATTGTTTTAATATAAATATTTATTCTCTCCCACAGCCTGTCAGGTATATGATTTATCTGTTTTATTGATTAGCCTTTCTTTAAGTGTTGCCCTTTATTTTGTGCCATAGAATGTGAGACTTTATCAAAATATGAAGCACTTTGTCACTGTGCTTTGAAAATGCCATAAAAAAAGTTAATAATAATAATAATAATAATAATATTTCACGTCATATGTGTAGTAAGTGAAAGTAGTCCTTGAAGCGGCATCTTTATCTGTATTTTTTTAAAGGTCATGGCTTCTACCTGACTGCACCTCTTCAGAGTTATTCCTGAAAACAGGAAACATCCTAAATATTTTCTCAAATGGTTCAACCTGGCTTCGCAAGACAAGCGATTCCGTTGGACTCCCCCCTTCCTTTCCTCCCTCCTTTGACCCCCTCCCAACGTCTCCTATCGCTGCTTTCTGCTCCTTTTCCTTCCACCCTCTGGCCTTTTCACTTCTGCGCTCAGCTCTCTCTACTTTGTCCCCGAGTTCACCCTTGCACGGCCGAGGTTTGACCTGCTAATCCTCCCATATAAACAAACACACACACACACAAACACAAGTGAGGGCGGTTAAAGCACAAATATTATTTGATGATTAGGTGCCGATACAAGTGTGTGCACAGTGTTCACATAAACTGTCTCAGTATTATATAATATTGTTTGTCAGGATGTTTCCATCTGCTTGTGTGCAGGGAGTTATTTGTGCACACGCACCTTGCTTTGTGTATGTATGTCTGCACTGCTTGCATGTCTGTATTTGTGGGGACCACATGCGCACTATTCTTCACTTTAACACAGATGTTTAAAAGGCTTTTTTTGGGTTCAAAGTTATTGTTGAAGGTGTTGGAGGATGAGCTTTGTGCTCAAAGACACAGCACATCTGTACTTGTTTCTGAGGAACATACAAGGCAAAAGCATGTGGGATAAACACATACTTTAGCTGCCTGTTTACAGGAAGTAACGCCCCCCCCACACACACACACACAGCAAAGAAGACACACGCCACCATGCATCCATAGATGGATAAGCTGCTGGCTGAGATCCGTGAGATTTTCATTTTATCTGACAGCAAATCACTGTCTTCACTCTGCAATCATGCTCTGCGCATCAGTCTTCCTTTATCTCTTGCTTTCTTCTCCCACCCACTTTCTTTTTTGTATCAGAGATAAAAGGAAAATAAACCTGCACAAAATTTCCCGTTAGGCATGAGGATTGCAGAGGACAAGAGAAAGAAAAAAAGCAGTGAGGAGGACAAAGACTAGGAAGGAGAAAAGAACAGGACCACAGACCATACACAAGATCCCACATTGGTTAGCAAAGTCCCTTCAACCCTTCAAACTTTGAGTTCAGGGTTTTTACTGCAGCCACGTTGGTGTGTTTGAAACCTGACATGATGAGGGATCGAACTAAAAGCAATGACACTGTGGGCTAGTTGGCAAATGCATACTGTAAGGTAAAGACCCTCCCCAAGCCGCAGGTTTCTTCCTGTTAAAGGGGAGTTTTTCCTTCCTACTATCGCCAAGTGCTTGCTCATAGGGAGTCATCTTACTGTTGGGGTTTTCTCTCTATTATTTTAGTGTCTTTTTCTTAAAATATAAAGCACCTTGAGGCAACTATAGTTGTTGTTACCTGGTGCTATAAAAGTAAAACTCAATCTTCATTTTTCAGTCTGCTAGTTTTCCACTCGTATTCTTTTAAATGCAACAGGAAAAATTAGTATGGGGAGCGTCACAGAGAAGATGGAAAAAAAAACCTGCTGCAAAAACAAACCTTTAGCTTCATCGTAACATTAACAGCTGTGTCTTTTTTTGGGCAAAACATCTCATGTGAGGAAGGGCAGCATTTGGGTGCACACGTAAAATTACGGCTATTTGTCTTCAACTTTGGTACCTCAGGTGCTGATCTGAGTGAAATTAAGAGCAGCAATGTGGGATAAAAGGGATAAAAATTAAGAAAAGGGAGAAACAGTGCAGCAGGGAAAGTTTTTGAGTGAACCTCAGTTTGGATGACAAACTTTATTTATACGTCACTTTTCTTTGCAAATTTGCACCAAGGGGAAAAAAAAAAAGTCTAACCCAAACATCGATTAGGGGGGTGACACAGGAGCGAGGAGTGGAGGGCACGAACAGTAGGAGAAGTTCAACAAGAAGGGAGGACAGCAGGAGGAGGAGGCAGATAAGACTGATGAAAATGGAAAAGAGACGGAGAAAGAAAAAAAAAAGTGTGTATGGGGGTGGGGGGAGTGTGGGCTGTCAAAAAAACAAAAAAAAACAAAACCCAGCCACACGCGAGCCAGCAGGTCCTTCACACACACACACACCTGACCCTTGATTCACCCTAAACACACACACAGAAAACGGCAGGTCTCTCGCTTCACCTCTAGCTGAACTTCTCTCTCCGTCTCGCTCTCCCTCTCTCACCTCGCTGTGACCTCCCCCACGCTATCGCTGCTGTCTCCTCACACACACACACAGATTATTGCTTCCTCTTATTCTTCTGGGGGGTGGGCAGAATAACAGTGATGTGTTGCCCTCACATTTCTTGTTTGTTTTCTCTCATTTCTTCTCCGCTAATGGGCTTCTTTTACTTCTCGTAATCCCTCACCCACAAACCCCCTTCCCTCCCTCTTTCTCCACCCCTCCCCCTTTCTCTCTCTCTCATCAGTTTCTACAAACTCCATGCCCTCCATCCTTTCTTTCCCTCGTTATCCCTCCTTTTTCGTGTCCTCACCAGCTTTTGTCACTTCCATCTCTTTCATCCTCCTCATTTAACCCAACTTCCATTCTTCACCCACCTTTTTACTCTCCCCATCACTCTCCCTGTGTTCTCCTCCCCTTCTTTCAGCCCTCTCTACCTCCTCAAACTTTTCACTTGCTACTTCAACTTCCTCACATCCATCCCCATCTTTTCCCTTCTCCCTTTCTCCCAAGTTAACTTGACCCATACACTCCCCCCTTTACATCTTTCCTCGATTCCCCTCACCATCCGCAGATTTGTCTACGCTCCCCTCTTCCTCCTCCTCCTCTTCTTCAGTGTTTAGCAGACTTGTTAATGGTTATTCCGGCTGCGGGCAGGATTTATTTGTTTGGGACCGTTGGGGAATTGCCGTGTTCCCGTTGCTAATGGCCAAACGTCAGGGTCACCCAGAATTCATCATGTTTACACTCACACACACACACAGTTAGGTTGTGATTATGTAATGTTTCGGCTATGAAGAAAACTAATTTGTGACCCAGCGGTGTGAACTTAGTATCATTCATCTTTACGCGGGAGAGGAAAATGAATAAAAATGCACCATCTTGGATAATAAGTAACGCTTTCTAACTTTTCATCCCTTGCTCTTTAAGCTCCAGTGCTCTTACTCCCTCTCCCTGTACACTCGTCTCACAGCTCTATTAGCTCTCTGTGCAACTCAAAATTTGACAGGCGAGAGGTCAAAGGTTGCTAAAAGCAGGGAAAGTGCACCAGGCTTTTATCAAGAAAAGCAGCCCTTTTGGCACCGTCCATCTCCACAATCCAAATCTACCGCCTTCATCCGTCATGCGTCAATCACCCAATGTGAGATCACTCTTGTCTTTATTCCCAGTGAAGTGCTGTTAAAAGCAAAAGCGGCACTGTTGAGATCCCTGTTACAGGAATAAAGTGGAATTAGCATCCAGGCTGCACGTACAGTGCTGGGAAAAAGTATTTACTCTCTTCCAGATTTCATATCTCTTTGCATATTTGTCACACGTGTTTCAGATCAAACACATTTTAATAATCTACAAAGATAACCCAAGTAAATACAAGATGCAGTTTTTAAATGATGTTTACATTTATAAAGGAGAAATAGTTATCCAAACCTACTTGCTCTCTAAACCTAATGACTGGTTGTGCCACCCTTGGCAGCAAGAACAGCAATCAAGCATTTGTGATAACTGTTTTTTCCTTCGACTCATCACCGTGAGGAATTTTGGTCCACTCTTCATTCAATTCAGAGACATTGGAGGGTTTTTGAGCATGACTGTGATGTCAAACTTTAGTCTTGGACTAGGCCTCTCCTTCATTTTAATTGTTTGAGCCTTTCAGAGGTGGACTTGCTGGTGTGTTCCTCCTGCATAACCCAAGGTTAAACTATTAGTTTGTGTCTTTGAGCTTCAGGACAAAAACTAATAGTTGAACCTTTTTCTTGAGGATTTTCTGGTGCAGAGCAGAATTCATGGTTTTATCAAATACAGCACGTCATCCTGATTCAACAAAGCAGCCCCAGACCATCACAGTACCACCACCATGTTTGACTGTTGGTATGATGTTCAATCTGTGAAATGCTGCGTTGGTTTTACATTAGAATTAAACTAGATTAGACTCAAATTTTCCAACAACTTGTCCACAGAATATTTGTCCAAAATTCTTTTGGATCATCAAGATGTTTTCTGGCAAATGTGAGATGACCTCTGTGTTCTTTTTAAATAGCAGAGGTTTTCTCCCACGGATGCCATTTTTGCCCAGACTCTTTCTTATTGTTGAATTGTGAATGCTGACCTTATTTTGGTAGGTCAGTCACTTCTGGGAAGGTTCACCACTGTTCCATGTTTTCTCCATTTGTGGATAATTTCTCTCACTGTGGTTCATTGGAGTCCCAAAGCCTTAAAAATGGCTTTTGATTTTTCTAGGTCATGGCATGATGTGTTGCGATCTTTTAGCGTGCTTCACTTTATCAGACAGGCTCTACTTAAGTAATTTCTTGATTCAACAGTTTGGGCAATAAGTAGGCCTGAGTGTGGCTAGTGAAATTAAACTAAGCTTTCCAAAACAATTTGATTATTAACAAACCAATTACGTTTTCACAGCACTATATAATCTCTCTCTCTTATCTGCTTGTGGGAGAAAGTGAAAGATTTTTGTTATCTAACATTTTACTTTCAGCAGATTAAAAGGTCAAAGGTTAGCAAAGCAGAGAAAATGCTTCAAATTGTTCCAAGGCTAAATCGTTTCCTTTGACACCTGTCCATCACCAGCTTCATCGCTAAGTCCTCTTTTCACTTAAAAGTTCAAAGGTCACCATCAGCACACAAAGACCACCCCCACACCTGTCAGTTAGGTCTGTGCGTCCGGAGTATGTTTAAGGTCAGACAGAAGAGAAAAAGGAGGCGCGGACATGCTGGCTATTTGTGCCGGAAAATAATGAGGGAGCATCTCGACACCTGCCCGTCACGGTGGTCGTCCTGTCTGAGAAAGCAGTTTTTAACTTCAGCATGAAAAACAACAGCAGCTGTCTGTCATCCTTCAGCTCCTTGCTTTCTTCCTGACACAATCCATATTTTTTGCTTCCACTCTGCACCAGATTTTAGGGTTAAAGGTGAGAAGTGGAGCAGAATTTGGAAGCGGTCCCACGGACCCCACAATCTGAGATGGTAGCAATGCACATGATCAGAAACCTTTGGGGTGACTGTTGGTGACGCTTGCACCGATCCTCATGTTCAATCTCTGGTTGTCTCTTGTTTTTGTCACTTAAGAAATACTCCCAAGTTAAGTGCCACTGTGTCTCACTCTGAACTGCAGATTGTTATTCATGCATTTATTGTAATCCATCGTTCAAACTCACTAGAACGTTTGCAGGTTATTCAGAGCGTCGCTTCGAGGTTACTCTCATGTCACACTGTTGCTAATTCCACAAGGTCATGTGATCAGATCAGGGTCTGCTGGCCGTGCAGCTACGAGGCTGAGAACTAAAGGAAGCAGAGCTTTTGCAGTAGCAGCCTCCAGACTCTTAAACTTTCTTCCTTTTCTAAATACAAACAAGCTCAAACCTCATCTTCTTAAACTTGCTTTTGTGTATTTTTTGTTATAATGATTTTACATTTAGCATTTTTATTATGAAGCACAATTTTTTATTGTGTCATGTGTGTAACCTTGCCAAGAGGAGAACAAATCCTTGCTTTTAAGTGTTGTATTACTGGAATGTGCTCAAATCGGGACTGATGTCACTCTCAGCTCCGGCATCCGACTTCCGGATATAAAGCAGCATTAACTGCATTAATAGGCCAGTTGTCCCTTTGAAGGTGAGAGTCATCGACCCCACCCTGTAATAACGTTGTGATGGCTGGTGCGACCCACATGGTGTGAATTGAGGTGTGGGTCATTACTGTCACAGGGCCTCAGCAATCTTTAGACATGAAGAAGCCTCCAGAATGAGAGATTAAATTCATGAACCTGAAAGAAGTCCCAGTCCAGGTGCCTTCGTACAAGTGTTTAACTCTTTACACCATGCGCACAACATTTGACGACCTCCCCAGTAACATTAATGACGTGTTTTGAGACCTCTGTATATATCAATAAAGAGATGGTTTGAAGAGCATTAGAATAGTTTCCAGGTTTTTCCAAGGGTACCTGAATAGGCAGAGACCCCCCCTCACCAACGTCTGGCGCAAACCCATTAATTTTATTCTAGGCCTGAAATATGACAGAAACCACTTCAAGGGTTACTCCTAGTAGGCTGTTAAGGGTTAAAACCTTAAGACAACTCTTAGGCTGTTTTGTGAATGGATGGTTCATTAAATGTGAAAATTTTAAAACGTGATTATTTACACTAAAAGAAACATACGTTTAGAGTTGTCATTTGTGCAGTGGGTTTATTAGCTTGGCAGACTTGAAATAAGCCTGCATATGACCCATAGATTGGGAGTCTGGCAGTTCTGCATTACAGCACTAAATGATCACATTTGTGAAGCCAATATGGCTGGAAGCCTTTTTTTTTGTTCTTTTGCTTTAAAGTGAATAATGATCTATCATCACAAACACATAAAAGGTTTTACATTCAAACCATGTAACAACGAACATACAAATATCCTGCCGTGGTTGGGTTTTTTTTAGTCTGGAAATAATATACTTTCATTATCATTTCGGAGAAAAAATGCTTCTTCTGATTCGTCAGAGCCCAGGGTGATGTCCTTCATTTGGTTGTTTTGTCTGAAAAACAATTCTAAAGCCCCCAGAAGATTTCATTAAAATAATTTGAAACAGACAAAAGCAGCTGTGAGAAGCTGCAGGGAGAAAATCTATTGACGATTTTAGCACCAATGTCCCATCCAGTGTGAGAAAGTCCGCTTAGACACCAGCGTGCTCAATCTTATCTACCACAGAGTCCCACTGACAATCTGCAGGAAAACCCTTAAGTCAGCTCTTGACTTCTGTAAGTAAGAAGTCAAAGGTCATATGCAGAGGTTATACTGACTAGCTACTAGCACCTCCACTTCTACTTTTTTAAGTGCCAAACAGAAACTTCTTCCTCTTGGTTTCTTTTTTGTTGTCGTATTCAACCAACATTTGTTTCTAACTTCATGTCAGCATGTGAAAGGCCCTCCATCACTGCTTACACATAACCCCGTACCCTCCAGCTCGAACACTATCACTCAATCTCGAGCTATGAATGGAATGAAGCACACTTGGATGTTTATCGCTTCGCAACAGGGAACTAATTTCACTTTCTTACTGCAGGGCCAGGAGTTAAATTAAAACCAAAAGCTTGTATCTTTGTACATCTGCCTGCTGCTTCGTTTCCACAGCCGCAGCACGCTGCTGCCAGTGACCACAACGCAGAACAACCTCCGCTGTGATACTGCTTCGCTGTGCGCACTGCACTTCATTAATCCACTGCAGGTCGACTGCTCGCCATGTGCACGAAGCAAAGTGCAGATAAAATCCTGATACGTTATCGCTCCCTGAGGGAAGCTATCTTATGCTTCCCCCACACGCACACAGAGACGCCAGAAGTGTGCTAGAGAAGCTTGCTCAAAACCACTTTAATCATGCTAGATGTATGCCATACAGGAGGATTTGAATCTGACTGATATTCAGATAGAATATGGTTTAAATTTGGTCAGTGACCCATTCCTGGCTCTTGCCAGTAAATGAATAATGAACAGAAGCCGCAGGAAATGGATAAAATTGATTTTCTGACCTGCTTATTTTACAGAAGATTGATGTACACAAGTATTTTTTTATCAGCCTGCTCATGTTAGCACACTTACAACACTCATATAAGTAAATGAATGCTTGGACTGGAAGCAGTCGATAACGAGGAATATCAATCCACGAATTTTCCACTTTTCGGACACTAACCAAACTAGCAGTCTAGTGAGAAGCTGCAAGTGGGTTACTATTGGTAACCAGGGTTCTTACAGCTGGAGGCAAAATGAGATTTTTAAAATCTTCTTTTTTCATGTCACTCTGAATGAAATTTAACATCAACTGCACAATAATCGAAATTGAAGGGGAAAAAAAACATCAGTGATTAGGGATTTGGATGCCAACTTCTTGGTTTCGTGGTTTGGTCGAGGCTCCGGATAAACATTAACACAAAGGAATTGTTGTTAACATCAACAACAAGTTGATTTGCAATGTTATGGGCTAATCCGCACTCCCTGATGTAGATCATATCATCCGAAACGCATGCAAATCAGGCTGGGTTCAGTGTCTAAAACTAATCACTGATTGTGATTTGTTTTAAACACTGACATGGAAACGGGTCACAAAGCACGATTGGTGCCTACGGTGAAAGGCAGTAAGCCTGTTCCCTTATTGGAAAGAAATCTCTACAGTTACCTGTCATTTCATGCTGTTTGATGAACAAACATGGATATTTTCTTGAATTAATGAAATTCAACGGGAAAATCTTTATATCAACATTGGAAGGTGCAGGATGTGGGGCACCAGGAATTCCTTGAGGAAAACTCACTTCTTCACATACTACTCCCTGATACTGCTTTTAGTTGGGTGGAACGGCCCTAATCTACATTTTCCCATTTCGTCACTAGGAAGGCAGAAAGGAAACAGTGCATTGGCTCTGGGGATCCCAGTTGCAAAACATAATGAGTGTTGATGGTTCAGCAAACCTGCTTGGTGATATTAATGCCAGGGGCTTTTGGGTAAACTACTCAATTACTTTGAATGTCTCAGAATTTCTCAAGCCTTAAAAAAAGCCTTTGTTTTTTAGGTTAATGAATTCAATGTTTAGGTTTTTCTTTTTTAAGGAGACACAAAAATTATTTTTACAATAATAAAAAAATAAAAGAAACCACATGAATGATGCAACTGCTGTATTTGTGTCAGAGTCACAAGAACTGGGAAAAATGTGACCAGAATTAAATGGTTTTAATTCACCATTAAACACGCTGTTTGTTCAGACAGCCGTTTCTTTTAGACCAGTTTCAGTAATGTTTTATATCCTTATACTCACTACAAAGACAAACACAGCAGTGGGTCATTTCCGGATATGATTTTGGCTCCTAAACATACTCTGATCTGTTGAGGATGACTGTGAAATGCAGTTTTTTGTTTCCTGGTCATGCTACAAGCTGCTTTTTTTACTGCACAAGCCTTTACCAGTGACGAGAACCCTCTGAATGGACTCACTGTGCTTCCACTGCAGGGATAAAGGTCTGCTCAGGGGGATGGTACTTTCTGAAAGTTCAGAAGCATTAAACTCTGGGTGTGTGGCTTGCAATCGAGAACATTTCTTAGTGCTTGCAGCATTTCAGCCACTCACTGAATCATTTCCGTCATTAGCTGGTAAAAATAATGTTTACTTTAAGGTATATTGCACAAATTGTTAACATAAACAACCTTCTAGAATCATTATTGGGTCAGTGAGCCAGCAGGCTGGAGAAGGAGGGCGAGCAGGAGTGGTGGGGTGAGGTAAGGAATGAATGAACAAGAGGGATCTACGTTAGAGGAAACGAGGAATGGATGCATTGGGGGAAGCTTGGGGTTCAGTATCTTGCCCGAAGATACCACAAGAAATCACCAAGATTCAGATTGGTAGACAAACTGCTCTACTTCCTGAGGCTCAGCAGGTTGTGGCTCAGAGTATTAGGCTGATGGTCTTTGTTCTTGGGAGTAAAAGCAAAACCATGGCTGTGGAAAGCCAGCTACTGTTTAAAAAGAAAAACAAACAAAAAAACCTTTCATGCGCAGACAGAAAAGCCAGTCAGTAAAGGGTTGCAGTTCAGACATGTCCTGATGTAATTTCAGACCAGTGAACAGAAAACTGCTGCAAAAGCACACAAAACACAGAAGAAGCTGAATAAAATGCAACAGAAGTGACAGAAATCGAGACAAGCAAAGGATTGCACCGAGACACTGATTATCCCCATGTTGATATTGTTCCTGCATCATCATCATGTTGGTCCAGGATCAACAACCACTGTCCAATCATATTGTTGTGATGTCAGAGTTTCAATGTGGAGGAAAAAGAAAAAAAAAAGACATAAAAACTCTTCTGTAACAAATGGCAAGCATTTGAAGTGTTTATTAATTTATACAATATAATAACTATATTATCAATTTATGTTTGCTGTTAGCCAAAATTGGGCTACTCACAGTTGTTTCCTAGTGGCAATTTTTAAAAGCATTAGCCAAGTTCTTGGATGCTAACTGAATGCTCAGACAACTTGGTCATTTTCAATGCTGATCCTGGACCAGCATTATTAAGATGATGTAGGAAGAACACCAATATAGGGATATCATCGTGCCTGAGACATACTTGAAAGAAGTGTGATAATTCAAGCTAACGCGTGTTCTCTAATGTACATAAATGTTTGCTATTAGTTGTTTGCCGGAGCTGTCCCATCGCGTTATTGTCTCCCCTAAGTCACTTCTGTTGTGTTTTATGAGCTTTTTATGTTTTTTTGAATGTGCTTTCGGTGTTTGACCTACTTCCCTTTTGTTTTACTCAACTTGTGTTGCCTTTTGTGTGCTTTTGCAACTAATAAATTACACTTCTGAACTTGAAGTGCGTTTGACCTCCTCGGGCCACCAAGATGGGCAGGAGAAAGCAGAACTTCTGGAGGAAACCCACTGAAGCACAAGAAGATGTCATGCATCTTCCTGCTTCCTGTAAGGCGACAGTGCTGCAGAGCTTTCTCAAGTTCAACAACACAATATAGCAAGAGGAATGGGAACACGTCTGCCAAATGAATTATGCTTCTGAACTCTGAGCTACCCTAAAAGAACGAGCTTTTCAGGATCCGTCCCCTCCTTCCTCTCATCTTTCATCTTGTCCTTGTCCCCACCTTTTCTCTCACCTATTCATCCTCCCTTGTTCTTCGTCAGGAGTGTTAGAGAAGTTGTGTGACCTGCTTTAAAAAAAAGTGAGGGGACTCGAATGGAATGACTGCTGGAGAAAAGGGAAAAAAAAAAACAAAAATGAGAAAAGAGTGCTGGTGGTTCAACCAGGGGTCTGCGCTGTCAATTAGACACTGCACAGACGGAGAGAGGGCGAGCGAGAGACATACATGGACAGAGACGAAGTGGGGAGAGAGAGCCAGAGAGAGAGAGAGAGAGAGAGAATGAGAGGAGGTAAATGAGAGGGACGAGAGAAAACTCAAAAAGAATGATTGGGGGAATATTACAGGACTGGAGGAGCAAGGGAAAGGAGGGAGAGCAGGAGGTCAGGCGGAGGGTAACTAGATGTTACGGAGGAGGAAGAACGAGTGAGTGAGAAACAGGGAGACGATAAACAAGTGCAGGCTGAAGTCAAGAGGGGCCTGCTGGGAGCTGCTCTGTGCGCTGATAAAGCAAATAAAGACAGAATACTCCAAAACAAACAGGGCTAGAAAAACAGCAGCTTTTAGCTGCACTCTGAGCTCAGTTTAGATTCAGGCACTTTTTCAAAAAGGTCGATTCAAACTCAGCCACTTTCTTAAAGTCAATTTGGGTCCACACACTTATTTTTAGAGGTTAATCCTGGGTCAGGAGTTCATGTGAGGTTTGTCCATTTATTAGACTTTGATAGAGTCTTGATACAACGCTGCACTGCAATTCCTTCACATTTTTCTATGCAGACCGAGTCCCTTTAAATGAATTTAATAACAAATTTTTACCATAGCTGCTCCAAAAGACAGCATGAACCAACTCTGTGTTGTAGCCTGACTAAAACACAGACCCTTAACAGAAGATGGTCCTGGTCTGGTTAAAAGAAAACTTCAGAGAGATTTGCCTATGACAAGAATGTGATCTGCCCTCAATCTGGCCCAAAGACCAGGTGTATGCTGCAGGTTTGAGCTAAACGTCCTGTGTTAAAGTAAAACAATTGGAGTTCCTAGCATGCTACACGTAGATTTACCTGAAATATTAATCAAATAAATATAAATCAATAAATCAAATCACTCAATCAATCCGTTGTTTTTCACTTTACAAGGTGTAGTATCCAGGATAGTGGAGGGGGATGGTGGCGAGACATAGGAGACATCTTGTGTTTAAATAGTGTGATTTTCAATTATGAAGGTGGAATGCAGGTTGAATAGTGGCTATCTGACCAAATTCTCATAGGCTGCACAATTTCCAGAGTTACTGAATTCCACACGTTAGGTTATGGAATAAGGTTTCAACACTGACATGTAATCCACTGCAGCTCATCTACTCTTCCCTTATTGGTGCTTTAGATGTTGCAAATATATCAAATAGTACATTTCAGTATGTTTGGTCTAATAATCATCTCACACGATCCATAGCAGCAGCTACACCCAAGCTGGATGTAACACCTCCTCTCTCATAATAAAGGAAGTTTAAGTTCAAGTGAAATTTTCTTTGGGCTGCTGCAGACATAGTGATTTTATGAATGATGAAATACGATTACAATAAGTCATAAAAAATATCTTCATATCTAACATTTTTGAGAAAGGTTTACTAAATTTAGAAGAGCTCATCATGAAAACTCTTCATTTTAGTCAATTTACTAGATAGTTCTGTTGTTTTTGCTGTTATTCTTTATATTAGTCTCAACATTTCTTCATGTCCATAAAAGTTATTTTAACCCGTTTCAGTTAACTTTAAAGCGTCGTCATTAAGGACTTAGTATCAGGACAAAAGTATCTGGTAACATGGTGTTTTTAGTCTAAAAGTCTAGAAGCAGACAGTTAGTGAGGTAGGAAACAAAATGTTAAAAGTATAAAAATAAATAAATATATAAATCTGAGATATTTTAGTCAGCTGGAGCCGCTTCGCCCAAACTGTGAATAAGGAAACCTAAAGGTAAATCTGAAGATGTCCCGACCTCCAAAAAGCCACAGCTGGGTTAAACTGGAACACGTGACAAAGGCTTGCGAGCATGTGCATGCAATTAGTCAAATTTCGGTGGCCCCCGGACTGGTCTTCAAAAGATGATTTAACTGCTGTGAAAAATCTAATTTGCAGATCCAGGAAAATGAGACTTCACAGCATCACTCTGCAGCTCTCCGAACCCTCCCCCCGAACAACAGGAAGCAGTTGAAAGGTGAGAGCTGTTGGAGGGTTTTTCGGTTTGACCACAGAATGACCGCAGTCGCACTCTCTCACACACAGGAAGGGGTGTAGATGTAGGTCATATTGGAGGAGACTGACGGAGAGGTCGGGACTGATAACGCAGAACAATGACCTGACCGGGTCACAGCGCGGCCACTGTATGTGCATATTAAAAACAAAATATATACAAAAGGCACTTCAGCGTTCTGCGTGTGCGCGTCTGCATCTGTGACTGCGTGCGTGAAGCTATTTATCAAAGTCTGAGAGAGCTCATGGTGTGTTTGCGTTCATCAGAGTTTGAGCCACCTTGACTCACCCCCCCCCAATTTCTGACCGCTACTTGACCATTGGTCGGAAGTAGAGAGCCAGCGCTCCCCACCCCGTCCAATCAGGTCAGTGAATAGCTCCTGCTGCCGTGACCACCGCCTGACCTGCTGTCACGCCGATAAAGCTGGCCACAGACAGGACAGGAAGTTGAGACAGGGGCCGAGAAACACACGCTCATACACATACACACACTTAAGTGACCGTTCCCAGATAAATAACAGCTTACACTCATAAATCCGCAGATATGGACGCACTCGCGTCTGAGCAGCAGCCGCTTTTTGCTGCGTTATCTCGAGCACAACAGGATCACAGGCTGCTTTATTATGGTCTGAACCTGTTGGAAGAGGGGAAGAGCAGAAATGTGTGTGCGTGAAGCAAAGAGGCAGGACAGGTGTATGCGGCAGACTTTCAGTGTTTGTGGAAAAGGAGAGAATCTGTGTGAGAGACAGATCCATTAGATATTAGAATAAGATTGCACTTATTGTGAACCGTGTGAATGCGTGCTTCTGTGTTTGACAGACATCAGCCCCCATGATGCCCAGCAATCACGCTTTAAGGCAGAAATTTAGAGAAAGTGGAGGAAGAGCAGAAGCAGATGAGACCATCAGAGACAGAGAGAGCGAGAGGGAAATTACTCCTCGCAACCGGTGGATAACCTAAAGGTTTGGGCACTAAAGTAGGAAGACTGTAAGCACCAACTCATTTTGCCTTTAACTGCTATCGATATTGCATGCAACATTTTTTTTTTTTAAATCACTCGAAAGTAGAGCTGCAGTCATATTTTGCATTTTCTCTTTTTTTTTCCTTTAGTTGTTTTCATGCCAAAAGTGATTTCATCCCCATAGATTTTGTGTAACCAGAGATCCAGCTTTTACAGAGATCTTCCACCAACCTCCGAAGGTTTTAAGAAAACAAAACAAAAAATGAAGGTTTCAAAAAGGAGTCCAGAACCACAGAATCATGTTTACAGCATTAAAAACCACATAACCTGCTTATCAAGTTAATATTTCACAACAAAAAGTCAGCAGATTAAGTTTTAACTTCATAAGATCAGTGACACAAAACATGGGCGAAACATAGGACAAGGTTTCCGCAAGAAAACCAGGACGAGCTTGCGTGGTTACACGGCAAGTCTCTCAAGCTGTTGGCCATCATCACGGAGGACTATTTGCTGTATTTGAGAGTTTTTAGAGGGCCAACAAAAGCAACGTTTCAGAGCACCCCCCCCGTTTCCACACCCAAGTTTGCACGCATGGATGTCCACTACCAGCAAATGTGTTGCTGCATTTTGTGCAAACTGCTCGCATCCCTGTTTTTGTTTGTGTGTCGGCCTCTGCACGCTCGTTCTTCCAAAAGATCGGCAGGCGAGCATTTAGATGTCCGTCTGCTGCTCATCCTCTCTTCGGCCCCTTTCTTCTCCGCTCATCCCGCTCTTTCACCCCTCTCTACTCCTCTATTCATCCCCCCTTCTGTGACCGGTCAAACGGATGAAGAGAAGTGTCAGCCTCCCGATGAGAGAGAGAGAGGGAGCGAGGTAGAGAGACAGAGGGAGAGACCAGTGGAGAGAGAGACCACCCTGTCCGCCCGTTCGACTCGCCGTATCACTTTCACCTGACTGCACTCTTTCACTTGCAATCCCTCGGTTTTTTGCTCCATTCCGTCAACTTTTTTTTTTTACACATTCATGTCTCGTTTTGTCACTCGGTGAGTTCAGAATCGGGCCAGAATGCTTTCTCTCTTTTCCACTTCCATCTCCTCCCGTCATCTTCCTTTGGACTCATTCATCTCCTCCTCATCGAGTCTTGCGCATCAACTTTCCCCCTCATTTCCGCCTTTCTGTTAAGATTTTTGTACTTTCGCCATCTCTGCCTTTTCTCCCACCACCCCTTACATTCATCTTCCTTACGTGCTCGTCCTCTCCTCTTTCCCCATCAGTCTGAGTCTGGTGAGGAGTTGAAAGGTCAGAGGTGAACCTGTTGCATGTGCGGTCATTGCTGCTCAACCCTAACACACACACACGTGCACGGTTCACCCTGGTCTTGTCAGCAGTCCCTTTCCTGACTCTGACCTGTCTCTCTCTCTCTCTCACACACACACACACACACACACACACACACACACACACTCTTAAAAACACACACACATACGCCCATGTTGCAGCTGTCCCAGCGTGACCACAGTTCTTAGGAATGTGATGGTAGCAGATTTTTCTGTCTCCTTCCACTCCTCTGACCTCGTCTATCTCTTCCTGTCCTCATCCTCACCTCTGTCCTACCCTTCTCTTAATCCTTCACTTTCTCTTTACCTTTTGCCTCACATCGCCCTCCCCGGCATCTTTCTCTTGTGTGAAAAAATCGCAAAGATTGAAGAGAGGTCACCAAATAAGCAAGCCTCAGCATACGACCTGGTAAAACGTTGCAATAAATGGGTAAACAGGGTCAACAGCTCAAAAGGAGTTTGAGCTAGGAAAGCGTTGTGTTCATATGGAGTCTTGCTTTTCAGTTTCCAGCCAATGAAGGTTGTCAAAGCAGTAAGCACAAACATTAAAAAGCAAATGGGAACAAAACGGCAGAACATAAAGCAGCTTCAGGAATGTCTAGTTCCCGTGCACTAGTAGGTCTTTCTTTCCTTTCTGTTTCTGTTTACATAGAATTTACAGCATATAAAATGAACATTTCATATATGATATGTTAAATCTTGTTCCTGACTAAACTAAGTCTTTTTAGTTTCATTCATTATTTTTGTATTTATTTTGTTCTGAATTTGAGTTTCAGTAAGTTTTTATGATTTAAAACTGTCTTTAATTTCTTATCATCAGGATTATTATTGTGATCAACAATATTTTTGCTCTTTATTGCTGTCATTAATTACAATCATCCTTATAACCATTATATCATCATCATCATCATCAGCAGCATCAGGATGAAACAGTGGTCAAAAATTTCCAGAATTACAATCACCAATATTATTATTAGTGGTAGTTGTTTTAGGATTATAAGCACATTTTAACATTACAGAACTATTACAAACAAACAACACTTGGGTAGGTAGTTTAAAGTGACATGAAACAAAAATATTTAATAAAAGATTTCAGCTTGTCCTGCTTTTCTTGTTGCATCTCCAGCTCCTGTCCTGTTGTTGCTTTGCTAAAAATAACATTTAGAAAGTAAAATGGAAAAAACCCCAATTTATTTCAGTTAAATTGTGTTTTTCCTAAATATAAAACTGAACTAAAAACCCTAAGAAAAAAAAAAGAAGAGCATCTACCCACCCATCCATCTACCTGCCTACCTATCCATCTATCTATATATCCACCTTCATTACTATATCTATCTGGCTACTTACCTATCAGCCTACCTACCAATTCACCTACTTAGCGCATAATAATGTAAGAAAACCCCTGCTTTTGCTCTTTCTACCTTACTTGCGCTACCTCAGAACATTTACTTAACCCTCCCTATTTCACCAACATCATGCGCTCCTTTCCTTCTCTCTCATTCCTCCCCATATGGGTGTAGTTTTCAGGTCAACTTGGCTAAAGACAGACTGTGGATCAAACTTCGAGAAATAAATCACACTGACATATTACGGGCTTAGCAGTAGCTAAAATGAAAATCCATTTATCCCCGTCTCGAGGACTGAAGTAAAAACTTTGCCAAAACTAAGGAGAAACCTGATATGATCGACACAAAGTTTCGGGTTAACGATGTGAGCATAAACAAAGTTACTAAGACAATATGGTTGTGAGGGATTATTTCCTGCAGGAGTGTATCACGTTTGAAAGGAAGCGGGGAGCATTAAGTAGCATGTGCACTCCAGTGGGGAACAATGAGTCGACAAACAAACTGTGGTGGAATCAAGTGAAGGCTTCCTGCCGTGTTGATGGACGACCTTGTTCTGTACAAGTTGTTTTTCTTACTGATACAACAAGCCTGAATGAAAGCCAACAGCTTTTCTCCGAGGAAGAAACAAACCCTCGTTTTTTGAAACTTCGTGAAATTTAATCCACTACGTGAGGTTATCGTCATGTTGTCGTGCCATGAATAAAAGCTTAATCAGGGTTATTTTCCAAGTCTCCAACTTCTGATCTGGGATAAACAGTGTATGCATTTATAACGTGAGTCAAGCCAGACTTGGTTTAGTCATCTGTTTTAAAAAAACAAAAACTTAGTTTAGCAAACTTATTGCTTAATTTAAAGTTAAAGCACACATTTAAAGGAAAGGATGCTTTGTTTTTCTTAAATGTGACGTTATTAGACACTTCAAATCCAAACTTTGAAAAAAAGATGGGTAAAAGAAAACAAGACAGAGGAAAGCAAAACCCAAAAAGTAAGATGAATACAAACAGCTTCATGTATCCGAGATATGAGGTCATGAGGTAATGCTGCTGCATTAACGTCATTTGTATTTTGTGTTTTTTTGGAAATGAAAGACTTTCACAGTTAATTGGCCTACACAGTTAATCTTATACTGTTATCATTCGCTATCATCTTTAATGGCTTTAATCTTCAGGAAAGAAACATAATGACAGCAGAAATTACAAGGACTGCCCCGGGGGTATGAGGTGACAGAGTTCCTAAAACTGTTAAGACGATCAAAATAGCAAGTTCAGAAAAATAATACAACTTCTGATACATTCAGCTTGTGTTTTCCATATCTTCGTTTCTTTCCATCACTCCTTCTCTTTTTCCAAACTTCTCTCCCGTCTCCCTCCCACTGCTCTGTCAGTCTGGGTTAGGAGGAGGTGAGATGGAGGTTTCCTCTCCCACTGGGCCTCATTGCCTCCCTTAGCTTGTGTACTGCCTCCACATACACACACAGAGGGGGAGAATCTGCTATCCTGTCACTGGATAATCGCTACTGGCCACGCCAGTCAATCTACACACACACAAAGTTGGGATAAGGGGAGCAGTCGTCATGCTGTGACATGTTGCTTTTGGAGAGTGAGGGGGGAAGCCTCTTGAGGTAATGCTCGGGATGGACGCGAGCGTCAGACACAGGGCAGACGGCACTGAAAGTCTGCACGACTGTGTGTGTGCTTAAAAAGGGAACTGGGTGATATGTTGACCGCTGAAGTCCAGCAGTCCAAATTGGTGAATTGGCGGACGGAGAGACGGAATAATTTAAGGAAGACGGTGACAAATACAACGGAAAGAACTACAAGTTGGGGTAGGAGTGAGAAGGACAGCGACAGGGAATGAAGTTAAAGGGAATGAAAAAGTGCCAGTAAGTGAAGCACAGAGCAGATGAAACAAAGAACATCGAAGTGAGAATTCAAATTTTTAGTTAGTAGTTTTAGTTAGTCGTCTCCTGTGTTGTGTGATTAATGTCAGCTTTTTCTTATTTTGCCCCAGCTGTTTTCTCCGGATTAGTCTCCAGTTTGTTTAAAAACCTTAGTTTGCCCTAATGTTGCACATTTTGCTGTTTTCACCAAATAAAAATTTGTTGTTGTTTATTCACTAACATCCGAGTCTGTATTTTGGGTTTGCATTCCACTTACATGTGAAAATATAATGTTGCAATGTTGGACTCTCATATGAAACATGACCATTGGACCTCTTAACTGGAGAAACCACCTCAGCAGAACATGACTCATCTGCACCTAAAGGTTAAAGGTTACTCGTTCAAGGGTGCCAATGTTCTGGCTCACTGTGAACAACCATCACTGAACAGAGGGGGTGGTACGACACGAACTGTTTGCCACCTACAATCCACTTTTGAGATCCTTTCTCAGGTGCCTTAACCCCCACTCACATTTTGCGTCAGGTGACCTCAATAGGTCGCATAATAAAGTGAGGCAAAGTCAGTTGTTTCACTACGAAACCTCATTTTTTTCGAACGTTGGCTCATGCGATCAGGCACATGATTAATAGTGGGTCAGCTACCTTCTAGGGGACAATCCCCACTAGTGTTTAAATATCCAGGACTCTCCACCTTTTTCTTTTAGAACTGAAGAAGCCTCTTGGATGAAAAGTCTTCACAAAAGTCCAGTCTCCTTTTCCAAACTCTTAAAAACACATTAACAACGTTTCAAATCTCTGTGAGGCAAAACCTTAATAGGGTCACAATCAGGGAAAGCCCACCTCCTTTTAAACGTTTTGGGAGGGGGAGCCAATCAGCAGAAAGCTGACTTAAAAGGAGACAGAGGATGAACTTAAGGCCCAATTATTAAACAAATATGGATTATTTAGAACTGGGAATCATGCAACGCTACATTAGTAGAATCCTAAAATAAAAATATGGAGTTGGTCAACTTTCAACTGCACAGGGCAGATATGCTCATTAGGATTATTGCTAACCCCCCCCTCCCCATCGGCAGCTGAACTGGGTAAGCGGTTAAAAAAAATGGATGGACAGATGGTTTAAAAGAATAAAAAAAAAAAAAAAAAAGGGGAAAGAAATGACATTTTATTTTTTAAGGAGATGAATGGATGGAATTTGACTGTCTGTGGTCAACCGAAGGAATGAAACCAATCACACACACACAGACGGGAGAGGGCTGAAGGTGGAAGAATGCATGCCTGGCGTATGAACGAGTGGAGAAGGGGATGAGTGGAACTCCACTGTTGCAAGCGTTTTTTTGGGGGGACGCCACACCGCAACACAAACACACACCAGAGGGCCAGCCAAAGGTTTGAAGCAACCACAGACTTCTGAATGTTCTAAATATAGGAGGATTGATAGGATCTGTGGAAAAGTACAACCTGGGGATTGAATACACACACCAACACAATCAGCCTCCTACGCTCACCAAATTATTTAGCAATCATAGGGAAGAGGAGAAAGCTGCTGACAACTTAGATAAGCTTGTTGTTACAGTGAATCAGCCTTTTTCTAGACAGCCTTGAGTAGTGTGCCATGAAAATGTGAATTCTGGCTGGTGTGACACTGCCCTTTTTTTCCTTTTCTTTTTTTTTTGGTGATTTTGCAGATAAAAGCATGAATTTGTCTTGTTTGGAGCCTGCAGTGGTTTCACTGTGGGACTCAAAGTTGGCAAATTCTGAATACTAAAAGTGACAGTTTCTTTCTTTGTTTAAGTTAATTTGATGCATAGCTGCTTAAAGAAGGCAATGCACCCAACACAAATCAACCTTATCAACCCAAATCTTTGGGAAAACTCCACCACTGCCTTGTCCCAGGTCCAGGATGAGAGAGTAGGAGGGTTGGGCATGAGACCAACAACCACACTCTATAAACAGCTAACTGCTACAGAAGCATCGATGACAAACTCACAGCGAAGCGCTGGCAGGCAGCAGTCGATGGTCTACGCTCCAAGGGGAGGCTAAGGGCCTAACTAACGTCATTGTGTCCAACTTTCCATGTACACTAGCAGCTACAGGATCACACAAACACATCAGGGTTTTGCCAGAAGCGGGGGGTAGAAATCACCATCTTTGTGGCTGAAATATCAAAGTTTCAAGAGACATCCACAGAGGGCGGATAGTCGATATATTGGGCAAAGGGTGTTGAATATGGAAGAGCCAGGCAAGAGGAAGACCACAGAGAAAATTCATGGATGTAGTGCAGGAAAACATGCAGAGGGTTGGAGTGACCTGGGAGTATAGCAGGGATAGGGAGGGATGCAGTCAGATGACCCGATTTTGTGACCTCTAAAGGGAGCAGCAGGAAGAAGAAGAAGAAAAAGACAAACACGCTTACAGGGGCTTTCAGACATATGAAAATGCACAAAAAACTTTACGATCTATGTAATCCTTTTCTCAAGCTGTCAAATGGGCAGAGTCTTTGCCAGGTCAATTTTGTAACCCTGGGTCTTATGTTTGAATCAATTTGCACTGTATAAAGAATAGAAAAACTTAACTTTTCTCATGTTTCTCTCTTCATTTTGTCACAATAAAAAAAGGATGTATTTCTGACCAAACACAAATAACTCGAGACCTCCTGCCTTCAGGAATCAGTAAGGATACCATTTAATTTTGGGGGGTATTGACTGAAATATGCCTGCAGCACTGACTATTGAAAAATCCCAAATGCTTATTATTGATTGATTTAAAAAAGGGCCAGCTGAAAACACTTGATAGAGCATATAAGATTATTGCTTCCAGCTAAATTTTGACAGTCGACAGCGCCTTGACAGGGATCCTTCTTCTCTGATCGGACAAAAAGTTTATACATGTACGTCTATTATATCTTTACATGGAGACTTGTAAGTCTTTTGTCCCACATGGCCTTTTTTCCCCAATCCTCACAGTGGCTATCTGCTCCAAAATGCAGATACTGAGTTAAAAACAGGCTGTACTTTTAAGAAAATGCTTAATGGTGTTAAAAAAAAAAATGCAGGTATGACATATGTCTGAGCTGCCCGTTTACATCGATTGTACGCGCTCGGTGTGTGTGTGTCCATCCAAGTATCTACAAGTGCATAAGTGTGTGTGTCCTGGGGGAACTCCTGTCTCGGCCCTGTCCCAGGACCCCGGATCCTTCCAGAACACCGGGACCCGACCACCCAACAAACGGACCCGTCAGCGTGATTTATCGGCCATTCAAAAATCAGGTCACACACACGGACATATTGCACAAAGACCCGCACACACTCACAGAGCGCCAACATACGAAAGTCGACACAGGAAAATGAAAAATCGACCCTCGCACAAACACACAAGAAAAGATGCGCTCGGGCAGATGTGTACGCACCGACGTCACGTATGAAAGCTCGTTCGGAGCTTTGGGGGGGGAAAGGAATGCTCTTTCTTTTGATATAAGAAGAATGGTGAGGAAAAACAAAGGAGGAGAGAGATATAAAAGAGCGAAGGAGCTGAATAACGCTAAAAGAGTCAACTGATTTTGATCACTGACAAAGGAGGAGGAGGAGGAGGAGGATGGAGCTGAAGGAAGAGGACGAGGTAGCGGGCAGTGGGAGCAAAATGGGGAAAGAGCGGAGGAGAGAAGAGAGAAGAAGGAGGGGGGGTAGCTGAAGTAAACATCAATGCCGGATGAATGCAATTTTTTCTTTTCTCATTCTCCCCATCTTCCCCCCTTCCTTCTCCTCCTCCGAGCGAGAGGACAAGAGGCACTGCATCATCCCGACAGGCGGAGAAAGAGAAGAGAGGGAGAGAGAAAGAGGGATTGTGACGGAGGGATAAAGGGCTATCCGTCTCTGTCTGTCACCTCATTCATCGTCCCCTGCTCCGTCCTGCCGGCCCATCCGTCATCCGCTGTCACACACACACACACACACAAAAATACAAACACACACTTTCCACCAACTTTCACACACTCAACAACAACAAACACACATCAAAGGCGAGCACAAACTTTGACTCCCTCTCCGCCCTGTTTCACACATTCACTGGACTGACACACACACGCACACACACACTTTCACAGCAACTATGACAAACACGCAGCAGCCAGAAAAGCCACACACAAACTTTTTAGTCGGGCTCTCCGCCCCGTTTCACACATTCAGCGATGACACAGACACACAAACGGCGCTTCAGTTTCACACACTCGGCGGCGACTCGCGAACGCGCCAGAGCCTCGGAAACGGCGACGGCAAACACAAGTTTGCGTGCTCTCGCGCACGTACGTGGGCGCCGGCTTGCCAAATGCTTTTTCGCAAAGTTAATATGTGACATCGACACACACACCCACACACACAACTTCGCCTAGAGTCCTGGATTCTCATCGGGGTTGTCCAGTTCTGTCCCCCGCTCTGTTTTTCCCAGGATCCAAAAACAAGACGCCCACAGCACACAATCGGGCCGCTTCCTGTACTCGACTGTTTCTCAGCATCCGGCTCGCGGACCCACTTTATTGCCACAGGGCGCAATATGAAGGCCGCTTCAGCGACGTGTGTTAGAAAGTCAGAAACTAGGCAAAAGAGACAACACGGGACACGTCACTAATGCTAAAACCAGCCCTAAACACTGGCCTTGATCCTGACAGCTATATTGTGTGTTCCAACTTCTCATATATACAAACTGAGGCTGAAGTTGTTTTTTTGTGGTCTTTCTGGTGCTTTAGGCCTTTTACCGCCTGTGTCTTACCTGCAACAACTGGTTTAAACTGTTATTTCAGCTGCTGCTCTTTCTGATCATTCATTAGTGGGTTTTCAGCAGGGATCTCTATCTGTGAGGTAAACCCAGTCAAAATGTGGGACACTGTCTATAGATGTGGTCGATATAAATATGTAAAAATGCTGCAGATTCCCAGATGAAGCAGAAACCCGTGTCTGCTCCCATTCACTTACACACCGATGACAGCAGATCATAAGTCAGCACCCCTCAGGGGCAGTTCTGGTTGTGGTGAAGTTGAACGCTTTTGTTGCTTTTGCAGCGTAATCAGAGAAATGTTATATGCAACTTCATGCATCAATCAACTACAACACTCAGGTAAGCAGAATAAAGCTCACTATCTTCTTACACTTGTTGCAATGTTCTTCTGAGAGACTGGTGTGAGAAACCAAATCACTTCCAAACTGTTCAAAAGAACACACGAAAAAGGTGTTGGTGATGACTAGACATTCATTCAAGTCCACTGATCCCAATCAGAGCCAGTATGGATAGACGCCGGAGCCACGAAGCTCCCGCCCCACGACACCCAAAGGATGTGTGTGTAAAAGACTTCAGTGCCAAGGACTCCCAGAGGTCCTGAATGCAGCTGAACAATTTAGCAGAACAAAGGAAAACCTACACAATATTAAACAGGTCATTTCAATGTAACTCAGTTTTATTTACATAGCACCAGATCACAGCAACAGTGGGAAGGAAAAACTCTATTTTCACAGGAAGAAACCTCTGGCAGAACCAGGCTTAGGAAGGCAAATCCATCCACCTCGACCAGTTGGGGGTAAGGGGAGAGATTTCATGATGTGTCTGATTTAAATCTTTGGTTGGGGTGGGGTGGGGGAGGGGGGGTTGCAACGGAAGTTTAATTTTTACACTCTACAAAAGTGGGACGAACTTTTAATGTTTTTCTTTTAAAGCAAATCGATGAATAGCAACTCCATCATATTGATGTAGAGAGATCATTACGGGAGATCTTCAAAGAGGTTAAGTTAAAGACCCAAAACAATTAGACAGAAACCCAACAATCCACTGGTCTCCAGTGAGCGAGCATTCGGCGACAGCGGGGACATAAAGAGTAAACAGGAGGAATCTTCAGATCGGGGTCTTTGCAGATAAGATGTTTGAACCTTTCACCACAGTAAAGCATCAGTTGTTCGTTACAACATTCAGGTTTCCCGTTTTTTCTCTCGAAACATCGTCACTTCCTCGCAATGAATGTGTGAGGAATTTGATGAGAGATAAAGCAGCAGTAGAGATATGTTAGATGTTAGAAACTTCCAGATAAACACTGTAAGTAAACAAAAGGGTGGGAAAAGCAAGGACGACTGGGATGTGGGATAAAAAAAGAAAGAAAGAAGAGAAAACGAAGAAGGAATAAAATCAGAAAACCAAATGAAGGGTGAAGATGAAGATGAGGAGGGCTGAGGGGAGTGTGAGGGAGGATGGGAGAAGGATGAAAAGGACAAGGAAGTGGGGGAGGAGGAGGAGGCAGAAAAAAAAAGATAGTGGGGTAAATAAAAAAATAAAGAAAAAAAACACACAGAAAGAGAAAACGAAGGAGAGAGGACCACGAGGGAGACAAAGACCTACTTGTCTCAAGTCACTGAAGGCCAGAAGCAACGTGTCACCCTGGAAGCCTGCGACCGGGCCGGCTCTGGCAAAACCTGTGGGAAAATACAAACCCGCCACCCCCAGTCCACCCCCGGAGAGAGGGAAGAGAGGAGGAGGAGGAAAAAAAATAAGAGGGTGAAAAACAGAATAATAAAAGACCTGGTCGGATTTGCTATGCATCGGGATAGATTGGCAGACAAATGACAGCCTGGGGAGGAGGGGGGAGGAGGGAGGAGAGGAAAGGGGAGGGCAGGGTGTTAGAGTCATGTCGCTAGGTCTTGCTGAAAAAGAGTGTGTGCGTGCCTGTGAAAGTGTGTGTTTGGGGTGATGCAGACTTGGTGAAAGTGAAGGAGATAATGTCAGAGTTTTAAGGCTAGCGCGTGTGTGTGTGTGTGTGTGTGTGTGTGTGCGCGCGCGCATTGCTTGTACAGGGCTTAGCTGTTCGATTTTGAACCCAGACGTGAGGCCTGTGTGTGCGCGTCAGGGTCGTACGGAGTGTGAACTAGGGTCTTGGCGTCAGTTGGCTCCGTAAACAAGCCGAAGCGAGGGAACGAGAGGAGAGGAAAGAGGAGCGCCGTGGTGTAGAGAGGGAGCCAGAGCCAGCCTGTAGCTAATCTCTTTTACCTCAGGACACACACAGAAGCACAAGGCCATACACACTACAGCACTGATTACACGCCCACCATCTTCACTGACCCCAGAGACACACACACACACACAGGTCCTGCACATAAACTTTGAAGCCATTGCCTAAACTAACCTTTTAAACGATTCTTCCACCCAAACTCGGTTCAACTTTCTCTTTATTTCTCCCTCTGCCGTCACTTAACAGGCACTGGTCTTGGCAGCAGCAACAGATCTATTACCACTCGCTCCCTTTTGAATATTTCAAATTAGTGACAAATCAAACCTGTTCTCTATCGCTCTTCAAGGGAAACGAAACAGGAAACCCATCACACCGGCTGTTCCTCCAGGTTTAGTGTTAGCAGACAGCAGTGCTTTGGGTGCGTGGAGGTGCAGCCACTCGAGCAAAGCTTTCACGACTTAAAAAGCCGGCCACAGCCCTGTTTCACACCACCTGTTCAGCGTTTTCCTGCCCAATGCCGCTACACTTTATACAACCAACAGAGTAGCATGTTGGCTTGTTTTGTGCATTCAAACTTCCACACATCTTTTAACTTGCAATCATTGCTGCCAATGGACACGGGTAACATCTCTTTCACTACTAGTGATAACTGGCATGCAGTGCCAGTTGAACTGCCTCAACGAACCCTTTAGGGCACAGCTGTTGAACTCCAGGCCTCGAGGGCCGGTGTCCTGCAGGTTTTATTTGTGTCCTTTATCCAACACAACTGATTTAAATGGTTAAATTACCTCCTCAACATGTCTTGAAGTTCTCTAGAGGCCTGGTAATGAAGTAATCATTTGATTCAGGTGTGTTGACCCAGGGTGATATCTAAAACCTGCAGGACACCGGCCCTCGAGGCCTGGAGTTCGACACCCCTGCTTTAGGGTCTGCTCAAGTCCAAGTGACATAAATTTCATCATCAGATGATGAGCACTAGTGTCCTTGTGGACATTTGCATGCCTACCTGTATTACAGTGCACCAGTTATCCATGCACTCCTGGTGGTGTACCTCAAACGGACTTAAAGGAAGTACAATCTACGCCTAAGTTGGTGCACTTTCACAAGAGAGGGGAGTCACTGTACAACCAACCATCCATGCAGACCTCCACCCTAAGGTGTTTTGTTGTGTCTCAGTGGCTTCCCTGCTCTTTGTTGTTGGGTTCAAGAAATGGTCAGATTCTTGAAAATCCTTGATTCTTGTTGTGGTTTTCTTTTAGCGAGTAGATAGCCATCCTGGAGGTTATAATACATTTATGTTCATCTCAAACATACATTTTTAAATACCTGCTTTGAACACGTAGCACCTTCTACCTTTGATTCTAACTCCCACGCTTCATTTGTTTCCTCCTTTCATCTCTGGATGTATTTCCCTGTAATATTTATATCTTGTCTTCGCTCCCTTCTTCACCTTTGAACACGTCACAGCTACAGCATCATTTGTAGTACAAAAAAATGACTTAGTTCTTTAACCTAGGTGCCGTGGCTTGTGCGCTTTACAAAAATGACTGGCCCTCTACATGTCCATGCGCAAACTGGAAACGAACTAAGGCCGCTTGGTGATGGCTTTCGAGAAACTGACTCTTTCCTAACTTGTTCATTTTTGTAATTTTCACCCAGCATATACAAGATAATGGGAAAGCACAAGCCTGCATCCTCCGCGACACTGTTCCCAAAGCCAGATAAGTGGGGATGGTCGCTTCACTAAGGCCAAATCAAAAACGTGGCTCATAAATCAGGTTTCCATCCTGGATAGTTTTGAGGTCAGGATTACGGATGCCCCGTTTTTCATCCTCGACTTTAATGTTTTTCATTTTATTCTCACTTTATCTATCTCCATGCTCTGCTTCTTTCTCTTAAGCCCCATCCACACATAAAGCAATTCACTCGACGGGATTCACTTTGTAGCTGCCAGCTGGTGGCTGCTGTGGATAAACTCCGGACGCTAGTTTCCCACCCTGTCACACGTCCATCTACAGTACCCGTCCCTCCCATTGGCTTTGCTTCAGGGTAGAAATTAGTTTAACCAGTGTCCGCCCACTCTGTGGCAGCGACAGTCATTGCAACAAGTCACTGACGGCCTCTGGTCAACAGCCGGGTTTGAACGCTTGCTGCCCGCTGTGTCATGCTCGTAGCTTCACACTCTCATCCTCAACTCTTTTTCCTTCTCTCCATCAATGCTCCTCTGCTTCTCTCAGAATCCGACATCTCCTCCCTTTTCCTCCCCACACTCCCCTGGTGATCGCATTCATTCATCTGTACCTTCCTTTTTCTCTTTATCCCTCGCCATCCTGAAATTCCTCCCTTTATTCAAACTCTAATCCCTTTCTTGTGCTCTCTTCCTTCACTTCCTGCTTTTTTATTTAAACCTCACTGTTAATTTTCATTTAATCCCTCCTCTCATCCATGCTTTCTGCTCTTCCCTCTGTCCGTCTCATGTGCCCTTCTGATTTTCATTTGATTAATTTCACTGCTCTTCCATTTAATCCCATTTTCTTTATTCACCTGTCCCTCACCCGAAATCTGTTCTGTCCTTTAATTTTACCCATTTACCCACTCATTATTCCACTTTTTGCTTAAAGTTTTTGGGTTTGAGTTGTTTTCTTCTTGTTGCTCTTGAACACTTAACACTTTCGTTAGTCATATTCCTGTTTTCACCGCACTCGTGCAGTGACTTTTTAAAAAAGACTTTTAAAAAAAAGCTTCAAAAGCTCTAGATTAAGTGTATTTATTTAAACACAATAAAGATCCTTATTTGCCCCCATTTCTTCCACTCAAACTGTCCATGCATCTTAAACTTCTCATTTCATCCCCCTTTCCCGTTCCTCTTCTTCCTTTTTTAGTACTTTCTCCTAATATTTAACCCCCCTTTATTCTGTCTTGCATTTTTACTCTCCCACTTAAATTTTTAACTCATCTTCCACTTTCCTTTTCTTCCATCCATCTACTGTACCATCAGCTCCACTTTTTCCCCAGTTTGACTCCCACCCCTCCCAATCCATTCTGAAAAACTAACTCTGTAACCTGCTAACCCCTCCGCAGCACTGCATGCATGTCACTGCACATCACATCACCCACACGCTCTCAGTGACTCTAAGAACCTTGATCATGTAAAAACCGAGCCAGCGACGTGTCTCGCTCTTTCATTCCCTGCCCGCCTTTATCTGCAAGCTCTGCATCTTTGTGGCTCTGAACCAAGGAGAAGGAGGAGGGAGAGGAAAGAAAGAAATGAGGAGGGGGAGAGGCACGAGGATGATGGGAAGGAGAGAGGAGGCTGGAGACAAGGAGGAGAGTAAGGAGACATTCAAGGAAAAAAAGATGGAAGAGCAAGAAAAATGAAGGATTTTTAGAGAAGGGAGTATCGAAGATGCTTTCCCTCAACCATGCAATTGGTTGTTCCATAGCGCCCCCTGTGCTCTCAGATGCAAAGTGCAAACATGGCCTACTTCCAGCTCATTTCATAAAAGCGGTCTCGTGTGATTAATGTCTTTGTGCGACTCCAAGACTTAATTCAAAGAAAAATGCATTTCATGTTAAGGAGATGTGCCTCCTCACTTTAATTTGGGTTAAAAAGTACATGTGTGCATGTGTGAGTGTGTGAATGAAAAACAAAGTGGAACAAAGAAAAAATGAAAGAAAGAAGAAACTGACAAAGAAGAGAACGCACAGAGGTGAAGAAAACCGTAATCTGACAAAACATTTATCTTCTTAATTCGTGTGTCAACATAAATCAAACGTCCAACCATAAACTTTGTAAAGTTTGCAGAAAAGTAACAAACGATCATTCTCCAGGAAAAAAAACAAAAAGACACAAAACCTTTTCACATATTTCTGTAAAAAAAAAAATGCTTCAACACAAAAACCCACTAATGAAATGCCCAAACATTTGCACTGCGACACTCACTCTCGCACTCCTTCACGTCGGTGTCGAGCTGGTGCAGAGCGCCCATGGAGATCTGTCGGACCTCCGGGTCAAGCAGGAGCTGCATGAGGGACGTGGAGATGTGCTTACAGGACGACATGCACGCAGTCTGCGCTACTTTACCCTGAGAAAGAGAGAGAAGACACAAGGAAAGAAGAAAGGAGTGAAGTGAGGATGCTGCATTTTCTTCTCTTGATTTCTAACCAGAAATGTAAAATGTGTCGTTTTTCACTGCTAAACTGAGCTCTCATATCTCATAACCAAGTGATTGGATGTGCATCAGAAGTTAATGAGGGTGATCTCTGCCTGTGCAGCTACAAAATGTGCCCAAAAACTAAACACAACTCAAAATTTCAGCTTGTTTAGTATCAGTTTGATCCCAGTTTTGTACAGCAGGTGAAACACTTATTTTATTTGTGACTGTATGCAAAAACAGAACTAAGGAAGCTGTGATCCACACTGATGCATGGACATTAACAGACGTATGCACAGTTCAGGTGCTCTTTGTCAGAGGATGTTTTTTAACACACCCACACACACCGACGACAAGGACGTGTGCTGCATTCAGGTGCAGTCAGAATGATGAAGTAGCATAATAAAAGAATAAAGGCAGGGGATAAGGAAGTGCATGACAAAACATTAATATAGAAACAACTTTGACTGGGTTCGATTTTCTGATTGTGTATGTATGTGTGTGTGTGTGTGTGTGTGTGTGTGTGTGGTCTCAGTGACAAGCTGTGGCCTCGTGTTTGACCTCTATGACTCCATACCAACAACATGAAGCAAAGAGATGAAAAGGGGGAAGAAGTGGTAAAGGGTTTTTAAAAAAAAATAAGGTTATGTGAAAGAGCAAAAGTTCAGTGGGAACCGAGAAAGGGGAAATCTAGAGCTTGAGAAGATGATTAGTTTTCTTGTAATCTTTAAATAAACAATTTATATGATTGAATTCCTCTTTCCTGAGTACCATCAACATAGTTTTGACGAGATGTTGGTTTGAGAGAACTACTGAGGGAAAAAAAAGGGAAATCAAGTCTATTAAAAGATCATCTTAACCTTGTAAACTGAGTGAAACGCCGAGCAGAGGAAGTTTCCCTGAAAGGCCTGATTACACATATTAATCCTGACGTGACTTTGATGTGTCCGGCTGACACCAACGCACTTTAGGGGTGATTAATAAGAAACGCAGGGCCTTTCATTTCAAGCCCTGCATATTTAATTACCTTCATTAATCACACAGTGAAGCTAAACACACATGTATACATGCAGCATGTGCAAATACACACACACACACAACATTTATATTTGTGTGAAGCATGAAGGTGCTGGTGTGAACCTAGTGTTTATACAGCTCTAATCACACATGTGACTCTGTTTCCTTGTGTCGTTTGCAAATATTCATACACAGTAAATAAATTGTTGATATCGTCCTGCGATTGTTAGCGTGCATTCAATGTCAAATTAATTGAATTTTAGTCGTTTTAGCTCTTTGCGCTCCGTTTAAAGGAGACTGCAAGTGTTTTCATCTGACCTGCCAATCAAAGGAAAGCAAACCAACACTGTGAGCAGTTATACTCCCACATTAATTTCTTTATATACTGATTAATTCAGAGTAAATTCTCATAGAAGCCATACCATGACATAAAAAGAAGCAAAACTCAGGACATTTACCCCCTGACCTCCCTGAACACATAAAACATTATGCTAAAACATAAGGAATCACAGCTAGCAGATAGACGATGGTATCAAAACCTACTTTGACCAGCCGGCAATCACACTGTGAGCCAAAACACACTGCAAGTTTTCCCCACTGAATTCTCAGAAACCAGATGAAACATCAGGGTACCAATTCCTGTTTCTATTCCTCTACACGCCGTAAACTGTTAACCTTGACCGATATATCAGCGGGGGCCGTTAGCAGCCACATGCTGATAAATCTGTATCTACATTTATAACGGCTTAATTTGTTCCTCCGCTCGTTACCAATACAGATATTTGGTGATTAAAAAATCCCATGTTCCAATATATAGGCTATTTTTTTCCCCCCGCTTGCAGACACACGACAAATAAACCCTTCCCCAGCGCTTGTGACATGAAGGTAAAATTTAGCTGGACTTCACTGCATACGCAAAAGATGCTGCACAAAAAAAAAGGGGAAAATTATTTAATTTAATTCATATGTCAGGAATTATTTAATCAGTAAGGATTTTAATCGGGGCTACATAATCACATTATAACGATAAGTACCTATAAACGGCCCAAATTACACCGACAGAAAATACTTGATCACATCTTTAAAAAAAAAAAAAAAGACAACACGGCAAAAACCTCAAAGACACTATCGAGGGCTGTCCATGGATGTTCCTGCAGCATGATTTTGTAGAGGGAAATTAACTGGCATCGATCCTTAACACATCAGACAACCTGAGGAGCAATTTCAGCAGCAGATCACTTCAGCCTCGCTGTATGACGACACCAGAGGTCGTTCCTTCCTGCTCATCAGACTCTACACATACTGAACTGGACTAACTGCACTCCATCACTTTTTGTACACCACAACGTACATGTGCACCTACAATACCTGTAAAATCCTTTTAGTAACATTAGTGTTAATTTTAACTCTTTATTTATCCCTCCATTTCTACATTTCATTTTATACGGTTGCTTTGTTGTCTGTTTTGGCTGTGTGTACGCTGCTATGACAACTCAATTTCCCTCTAAGATTAATAAAGCTTCTCCGAATGCAAATTTAAGCAGTTCTACATGTGAGGAAGTTACTCCTTTCATTTCGGCTTTTGGATAGTGGTTCATGGAGAAAAAACCCTTTTCTTTTCTCCGACGTTGAAAACAGGAGACACTCACTTTTTAGCTAGTGCTCTTCTTGTGTTAAAGTCCCATCAAGTGGCTTTTGTTTCCTGCAGCGAAGGTAATCACAGAACCAGTTAACCTAACCAGCATGTCTTTGCACCCTGATGCAAACATGAAAACTTGATTCAGAAAGACTCAAATTCAAACACAGGACTCTTGCTGTGAGGGGACAGTGCTAACCACCACTGTGCGAATGCTCTCATTTGTATATATTAAAAAAAAAACAGAAGCATAAACACATTTCTAATCGTAACTTTAATATCAGCGTTGTTTTTCTGCACACTGTCCACGCAATCTGGCGTCTAGACTGGAATGGAAACCTGCAGCGAATGTCCAAGCATTAATGAATGCACGAAACAAGCAGCACAGCACATTAATTATCCTTTCAATTGATCCCCTAGTAAAAATCCTGAGTAATGGCTGAGCTCCCAGACTTTTCCTATGGCTGAAAATACCCTCCCACTGATTCCCAAATACATCCAGGAAATGTGAAATTAAGGAAAAACAAAATAGAATATTAACAGACACATTAGTTAAAATTATTGGCTGTCATTAAGCAACGATTTAATCAAGACATTATTTTTATTTTAATGACACACTTTAATACCATTTCCTCTGTTTTCCAGGCAGCAACTCAACTCACTGCCGCTGTAATAAAACGGTTTCCCCTCAGAGATCCATAAAATTCATCTTATCTTATATAACAAACCCGACAGCAGCAAGAAAGAGAAAAGAAAAAAAAAAAAGATCTAATTGTAGCTGCGCATGAACTGAGGTCCAAGTCAGGAAAGAGTCTGGAGAGCCTTCACCTCACAGGGAAAATCAAATTATACACAAGGCACACACGTGCAAGCACATATGTTCGAGAAACACACACCTACGACTGGCCGGATATCCTCCAATACGACGCTGGCCTCTGAACTCTGCGTGCACACAAACACAGAGATACAGTGTTCGCACAACCTCGGGGGTCAATTATCATCGGGTGAGACCGAGCGTGAAATGAGCTAATTCTATTTACATGTCCTAAGCAAGGAATATCTGACTGACACACACACACACACACACACACACACACACACAGGTAGGTCTTTCTGACAAAAATGGCGTTGCCTTGGACTTCAGTACAGACAACTGGGAACGATTAGCCTGACGCACAGTGGAGAAGAGGAAGGAGAGGAAAGTATAAGATGGTAAAGGAAAGGGGGTGAAAAGAAAAGGTGAGGGAAAGGGTGGACGGTTGGGATTAAAAAAAATAAAAGGAGTGACAATTGAAGGGAAATGTGGGAAAAGGAATGGAAAAGAAAGAAAGGATGAGGAAAGGTAAGGAATGACTAGGAAAGAAAAGATAAAGGCAGGAAAGAGAAGACGAGCACAGGTGACAAGGTAACAAAGGGGGAAGGAAAAAGTTAAAAAGAAAAAGGGTGGGAACAAAAACAGAAGAAAAACAAAAGAAAAGCTGCTGAGAAGTGACAAAAGGAAGAGCAAAGTAAGAAAGGGTGATGAAAAAAGAAGGAAAATAAGAGGAAAGAGAAAAACAAGAACAGCTGAGCTGGGGAAAGGAGGAAAGGAACGATTAGGACAGCTGGAAGATGTAAATTTAAATAGATGTGATCAAAGGAAGAATGAAAAGGAGTACTGGTGAGGAAGGAAATGAAGAAGAAAGGGAAAAGAAAACAAGAAAAATGTGAAAAAGTGAAGAATTGAAAGAAATTAAGGAAAGGAAATGCAGGTAAAGGAAATGCAGGTAGCAAGGTGAAATAAGGCAAGGATGGAAAGAAGGAAAGAAGAGGATGCAAAATATGAGGGGAGGTGAGCAAAGGAAAGGTAAGGTAAGGACAGAGGAATGAAAGGAAAGGATTCAAGAACATAAATATGTAGAGAAGAGGAGGTGGGAGAGAAGTTAGTAAGGAAGGAAGAGAGCCAAGAAAAGGAAACCAGAAAAACAAGTGATGCTTCTCCTCCATCCTCCCACCTCCATCCCTCCTTCTAACTAACGAGAGACGTTCATCAAAGAGCTCATTAAAATCTACTCAGCGCCTAACGGCTGAACAAATAGACAGAAAGAAAGAGAGCAGGCCAGGTGGAGGGAACGAGGTGAGGGGAAAGGATGGGGACGAGACTGGCGGGGTCAGGCGGAGAGACAGACGACGGGTGGTGGTGAGTAATCAAGAAAGAGGAAGGAAGAGGAGGAATGCACAGTTGAAAAAAACCAAACATCTGCTCGTCCCACTGTTCAGGATATGAAAATTCACCTTCAGGTGCTTTCGCACACGCATTAATCTCCGACGTTAATATTTAATCGTTTTTATGTGCGGGAAATCTACAAATCGCTCTACGCTGTGATAAACCTGCTGTTTGCTTCCTTCCAACAACTAACAGCAGAGAAAGTGGAGAAAGGCCTAGTGTTGCTTCACTAGGCCTGTGTGAGGGGAAATGATGGGTATGTGACACATGCTAGTGCCACATTAACAATAACACATCCAACTGTGAGTTTGACCACCTGATATTCAATACTTATGTTCACAGCCTAACTGCTAACAGTTTCCATCTAGTCAGGTAATGTCCACCCTAAATGCTTCCATAGGAATTAAGGGGGTAAATAGCAGCCAGGTCCTGCTAATCAATGCATTTAATTAACTGATCATCAGCAGATGTGAGTACCTCTATAAAAGGTACTCACAGTACACAACGCCGCAATATTCTCAGGAACTAGCCCAAGTACTACATCTCTGACTCTAAAGGGCTCAGTTAGCATGGCAAATGTTAAAGTTTGTGACACTACAATTAAAAAATGCCGGACAAATATGGCTTGTTTGAATGGATTGTCAGCAGAAAGGCCCTGCAGCACGGCTTAGGCTTGCAAAGTTGCATATGAACAAACTACAAGGCTTCTGGAACAATGTCCTTTGGGCAGAAGAGACCAGACTGGAGATGTTGGGCCATAATGCACAACAACACATCTGGAGAAAACCAAACACAGCATATCAGCAGAAACACTTCATACCAACTATCAGCACGGAGGTGGAGGCGTGATGAATTGGACACCTTGCAGTCATTGAGTAGGCCATGAATTTCTCTCTAGAAGAAGTATTCTATAGCAGGAATGTTAGAGTCATTTTACATTGTGAGCCACATACAGAGCCAGACCAGTAAAACTCCCCAATGTCTGTCTGTCACTGTAAATGCATTTAACTACACATTTAATTCCCCAGAAGTGTTAATATGAGGAAAAGAAGTGTGATTTCAACAGCATGTCTCAATTTTTCTACACAAATAAAGGTGTAAAATTACAGAACAAAGTTCTGGCAGCTCATTTGTCTTGACAAATGTTTCTTTATACATTTCTATAGTAGAAAGACTATCTACTACTTCACTTTAGTATAGTATGAATGCCTGCGGAGGAGATCTTTATCAATAGGAAAAGTTGTAAAACCTATGAAAAATGTTCTAATCACTATGTACTTAACTGACAAATGTACATCTGGTGTCAATACTAGAGACACAGTTATTTGATCAGCTGTGAATATAAAATTATATTAAGAGCAAAGCTTTAAAGCCCCTAAAAAAAATCTTAAAGTAGTTTTTTTTTTTTTTTAAATATCTGGCTCATGTTGATTGTCAGCTTCCAGCACAGCAAACTTGAGAAGAAAGTGTTCAGGTTATTCATGGTCTTGCTTTGTGGGGGTAAATAAATGTGTAAGTGTGGCCACATGTATTACTCCAGCAGTGACTGAGGCAGAACAGGTACCTGAATACAGGCCAAATAAACACAATGATTTTCCCTTCATTTAATCTTAGATCGTGTTCAAGCTAAATTTAATCAGTTACTTTTAATAAAAACATTCATGTTTATGAATGTTATGAATGTTACTTTTAATAAAAACTAGAGATGGCACGATACCACTTTTTTATGTCCGATACCGATATCATAAATTTGGATATCTGCTGATACCGATATGAATCCGATATAGTGTTTTTTAATCAACAAAACTGTTTTTTAAATATCTTGCTGCATTTTGTATAAGTTCATACTCAAGTTTAAAACAACAACTACACTAAAGCTATTCTGTTATACCTGTATGCAAAAAAAAATATTTCATAGTTCAGCAATACTGATCAATCTAATAAACTTAAACCTACACCATCCTCCCTATTCTGCTATTTTAAAGAGTACTTAGCGTAAATATTAAGCAACCTAACTAATAGGGTTCCAACTCCCAGCAACAACAAAAATAAATAAATAAAAAATAGGGAACCACCCCTCACGTTCCACCTCATGATGCTTAATCGACGTAATCAACCTTAATTTGATGCAGTGTGAAAAAAAATGCACAGAAATCAATTATTTTTCATGAAATATTAAATAGATTCAACATCTTTCTTCAACAGAATTGCAGACTGCACAGATGGTACCTTCCCAAAGGAAAAAGTACTATAGCTTACTAGGGTATATATATTAGACTTAATAGTTACTATATACAGTAATGGACTTCTATTCATTTTACATCAAATTAAAACTTTGGGTGTCAGATAATTATTTATTAAAAGCTAGACATTTTAAATGAGAATAAGAAAGAAAAGTATGTCTTTGTGCCCCCTTTTCCCTGTTAATGCCCTATCGGCCCCCCTGGCTAAACTTTGCTAGATCCGCCCCTGCACAGTTACCAGCGTCAGCTACGTAGAAAAAGATCCTGGTGTAGAAAGTAATATTAAATAAATTCTAACAACAGCTTATCAAGCTTAAACGTGCTGCTGTTGTTTATCCACTGGTTTCCTCTTTCTGGTGCAAAGTGGGCCAAAAACAAACAAGAGAGACGGACTCGCGACAGAAAAGCCGATCAGCTGATCATTAAGCAGTTTCATGATTGAAGTAGCAGCAAGAAGAGGCAGTCGCTCCATATATCGTTTGTTAAGCTTAACGCAGGAATGTTTTACAAACATTCAGAGATGGACTTACACACTTGCTTTACTTCTCTCGGGGATAACTTTGTCGGAGATGAAATGCCGGGTTGCTAGCGAAGCTCCAAATGCTATCCAGACCACCGACAGGTCCCGCATGCCACAGGCTCTATCACGTGATGCATACTGCTCCGACGTGCTAACGTTCTGTGGCGAGTTACGGCGTGTTGCAAGTTTTGTGAGGTGCTTTCCTGATATTTAATGGATCGATTACATTTTTTATTTTTCTCCGATATCCGATCCAGTAATTTAGGTCAGTATCGGACCGATACTGATACGTAATATCGGATCGGTCCATCTCTAATAAAAACATTCATGTTTATGGATCTGTTAGAAGAACCAGAGCATCACATGTAAAAGCATTCAGCATTATAGACTCATGTGCAACTCCCCCCCTTTTTTTGGACAGAGCTTGTTTTTGAAGTGCTCCCATCTGAATTCAACTGCAGTGTCATAATGCTAAAAGCAGGTTGAGTTATAAACACAACAGCACCGTAAGTCAACGCTTCACAACGCCACAAACGCACTGATTCACAACTCCTGGAACTGATTCGACATGGTGTATAATATGCTCTCCGTCCATCCAGAAACCTGTCAATCATACGAACAGCCACGCAGGGCAGCCAAAAGTCAAGAGGTGGGATCACAGCAAAAAAAATAAAAAATATGACACTGCAGAGCGACACCCGGCTGTAGTGCTTCTTCACCTAAATCTGCGACTGGGGATACGAGATTGAGCGCTCCGGGTAAATCTGAAGGGTTACAGGTGCTTATTCTGATTAATGACCTGAAAAAAAGACTATAAAAGGGGGAATATACTGATGTGTCTGAGACCGTGCAGGGCGCAGGCCCAGGTTAAGGCTTGTGGAACAATCACAGATTTCTGCACCAGGCAGGTATTTGTTCATGTCACTCAAGAAACACCACAAAAATGAAGTCTGGACTTTTGTGCATTTTTGTGAGTGATTTTTTCCTTCTTTTCTTTGACTGTAACCTTGACACACAGACACACAGAACCAATGCAAGCAGCTTTACTTCAAGGACTACAAACCACATTTGATCTGACAGACACCAGGGTTGGAAATTTCTTTTGTCTTTTGAAGCGGCTGGTAAACACATTCTTCACATTGGCCTTTTCCCTTTGTTTCATTAGAGCCTGTTTTAGAAATATGAAGAAAGTGAGTACCAGACATCAGGCTTGGGCGGTATCCATCTTTTCATACCTTCCTGACATCACACAGGGTGTTTTTAAATGGCACACAGTGGCCTTTGTACACCACCACAGTGTATTGTAAATTAAACATAATCAAAATATGTGATTGAAGTGCTGACTTTTAGCTTTAATTCAAAGGGTTTTACAAACATTTTGTATCAACTCTTTGGGAATTACACATTTTTTTCTGCAGTTGGCCATCTTTAGAGGCTCAAACTTAATGTGACAATTGACGGGTGGTTTCATGGCCAGGTGAGATACGTTCTCTTGTGATTTTGTGATAAATGAAGCAGATATGACATCTGAAGTTGATTCTAAATGTCGAGTTTGTATTTATAGCTTTTTACTATGATTTTAAATCTGACCGCCGTTAAGCGAAAAACACCCAAATAAACCAATCAGTGAAAACTTCAAAACTGTAATTCCCTGGACTTTGAACAATCATCTATGCACTGCCTTTAGTAAGTCCAGAATGGGGCAGCTCGTCTTTTAACTGGTATTAAAAGGCATGAACACATCACCTCGGCCTCTCACCCCTTCTTTAGCTCCCTGTCTGTTTTAGAATTGATTTTAAGATTTCATTGCTTACTTTTAAGGTTTTCAACAGACTTGCATGTTTGTATCAGTCTGAGCCATTTCACACTGATAAACCTGTAAACGCTGCAGTTATCTTACCAGTTCCTCTAACGCACGCCTAAAACCAAGAGGTGATTGAGCTTTTACAGCAGCAGCACCAAATCTATGGAATAATCTACCTCTCTGTATCCACACAGCTCAGACAATACACTCATTTAAATCTTTATTCGCCTTGGCATTTGGTTCCAGTGCAACATCCTCAGATTATTGCATTTTGTGTTATAAATTTATTTTATTTTTATCTTATGTTATTCATTGTGTTTTAAATGTTGTGTTTTGTGCTCAGTTGTTCTGGATTTTAGTGCAATGTTTGATGGCGCTATACAATTTTAATGTACAGCACTTTAGTTAACTCTGTTGTTTTAAATATGGTATATAAATAAATTTGACCTTGTGCAGCAGCCAAACGGCTCATTGTTAAAAAGAAATGAAGGCACTGGCCAGCTGAGCTACAGCAAAAGGCCTGAAAGACCAGTAAATACAACTAAAGTGGATCACAGATTTATTTCTGTGGTTAAGAAAATAAACCTGTGTATCACTGTCAAGATCTGCAATCAGGAGACGCTTCCATGAATGTAAATACAGAAGCTGTACAACAAGATGCAAATCACTGGCTACACTAAAGACCACAACGGTCAGATTAGACTTTGCTAGAAAACATCTAAAACATGTTAGACAAATGAATCCAAGATTAACTTGTACCTGAATGATGGGAAGAAAAAATACAGAGGATGACAGAAACAGCTCGTGATGCAAAGCTATACTATGCATCTAACATGGTGAAGGCTGTGTTATGGTGTAAGCGTGTATGGCTGCCAGTGGAACTGTGTCACTAGTGTTTATTGATGATGTAACTGCTGACAGAAGCAGCAGAATGAGTTAGTAAGAAGCGATTCTTTCTGCTCGTATTCTACTAAATGCTGCCAAACTGATTAGACAGAGCTTCACAGCGCAAATGGATAACGAACCAAAGCATAAGCTACCCAAGAGTTTCCAAGGCAAAGAAAAGGACATTCTTCAATGGCCTTTTGTTTTTATGTTCTGGCATTTGTTGTGAAGCAGTTTGCGATAAATATCACACAATTTATTTATTCAAATAGAATAAAATTCAATTACTTGCTCCGGACTAAAAAACAAAAAAAGGAAAATGCTTGAATTTCACTCAGCAAAGCTGACACACACTTCTTGGATTGTCTGTACCACACAGCAAGCCATAACGTTAGTCAGCTAACCCATTGGACAGTGGAAAAGCTGGGTGCTTCAACTGGGAGATAGACCAGGAGAAGGAACACAGCGAGTTTTTCGCAAAGAGATGCTCAGTGCTTAAAACAGAATAGGTTAAGGCGATTAACGAGCATCTTTCACATTACACTCTGACTTTAACAAAATCAACCCAACAGTCAGAAACAACCTTCAGCTGTCTCTCATTGGATGATGATGATTATGATGGGTCTGTGTAGTCACCACCCCAACACTCGTGCATGTAGAAGGACATTGACCTGTGCCCTGGTTATATAAGGAGGTGTGACATTAAATCATTGCTTGACGGATTTATAATGAATCTCGGAATAATATTATCAATTTATTGAGTCAATGAGGAATTTATACAATAACTCTTTGACCATAACTGATCCCTGACATCATTGTCCATGTTTGATCTCCAAGTCTGCGTCCTCAACAGAGTACAAAACAACTTTTTAAAAGCAAGCAATCCGCACAGCTTCTTCCTTTCTGCCTGTTTGGCTGCCTCACTTTTATCAACTGGACTAAACCCCAAAATACTCCCCAGTTACTGGTTACTAACTTGCAATTGACAACTTTCACCGCTCACTGAGCTCAGCTGCTTGTCCACTGACAGAATCTGTCCTCTTTAATACAGGACTGTTGGGGGTTTTTTGGACAAAGTTGAAGGAAATTACATAATTTCCTCAGGACAACAAAAAAGTCATACTGTGCAGATTTGTAAATAGTCTTCTTTACACATCGATACCGCCCAAGCGTACCAGATATGCTCTAGTCAAGATTGGATAACTCTCAGATAGAGAGTTAAATATCAACTGTTTATACACAGTTATAATACATAACAAAGGTTTCATACTATGACTGAACCTACAACAAAATGACAATTTAACCTGCCAAAATATGTGGTTCAGTAGTTGAAACAAACAGAATTGTGCCCCCATTTCCTTCCCTGGTTGGGACAGAGATAACACCGATTCAGGCAAACGTGCATCACTCTCTTTTCATCTTGCATGCTGGTCGATGCGTTCTAGTGAGGAGATTTAAGGTCAAGGTTGAGGGGTTAACAAGGTGAGTCAGGGGTTTGTAAACATCACTCCATCACAACAGCAGCCCAGATACTCACCGGTAAGGTAGCGTGTTCTATGGGTGTTCCCTAAAGCAAGAAACATAAACCAGGATATTTAGCACAGGGCAAAGCATCAGAAGTCATGTGTTCTTAATGGAAGGAAAAAAAAAAAAAAAAAAAGAGTGGAAGGAGTATATAATGGCTGCCTGGAAACAATCCTCCTCAATCAAATCACTGCAAGGACATTGGCAGCTTTTTCTTCCTCAGTGTGTGTATATATTACACACGGGCCCTCGAGATGAAGCTAATCTGGCTTTAACTGGCACTTTGTGCAACGTGCTGAAGCACCACGCAGATCTGGTGGACACAACGGCGGCAGCAGTGGCCAAAACATCTCAGAACACTACAGAAAAATGATCTAAGTGCCCATAAACCATAAAACCGAAGGGTTGTTGGGCCAAAGTTTGCTCTCCAATATTCATGTGACTGTTTTCACTTCAGAGGACTTTTCACGTCGTCCCCCTTCTGCTTTTAAAATTTGAGCCCAATTCGATTATGATCCTTTTTCTAAGTAGACGTAGTATTAGTTTTTGGATAAAGGAAACGCTTTCCTTTCTAGGAACTGAAACTGAGGCATGAGACGAATAAGTGTAATCTTTCCTGTAGCTGTTCAGGAAATATGAGCCAAGTACCTTTAGAGCCTTTACATTTAATACTAATAGGTTTAGAGCTGTTTAAACAGCTGACACAAGCATGTGCAAAAATATAGCGAGCTGATCGCTGCAGGAATGTTTCTGTAACATGCTGCTCCTTCTCTCCATAAATACCGGATTGGGGTTTGTATGTTTGTGCTGTTTTCAATGTCCTTACTGTTGGCTGCATAACATCCAGGACTTTATATTTGGATGCTTTATTTCCTTCCCATTATCGTCCATCAAATCGTCTGCTTCAAAGCTTGGAAATGGTGCAATATATTAGAAAAAAGGATCATTCACAGTATTCCATCAAAGTAAAATCCATGAGTGGAAAGCACTGCGAAGCCCTGAACTTGAGTTCATGAGTTGAAGCTGGTCTTAATTTGGCTGATGATCTAAGGTCATCCAGAAAATTGTGGCTTTGAAAGTGTATGACAGTCAAAGTACAGGAAGTCTGTAATAATCTAATTTAATTAGTTTAACAATTTAATTCAGCTTGGCTTTCAGTACTAATACTAGAAGCCATTAAAAGTGTTTTAGATGTTATTTTGTGGACTTGGAGAAGACATTCAACTGCATCCCTCAGTGAATCCTATGGGGTTTAATAGTTGATTGTACAGTATTGGGTTTCATGTTATGTGCTATTTGGTCCATGTAAAAATACAGGGAAAACTGGCTTCACATTGCCACCAATAAGTTACTCATACTGGGCTCATAACGTCTATGGACAAAATTTCAGGCACAGCTAAAGATCAGAGAACATCCTAAAGATCACGTCTGCTTCCTGCAGATGATGTGGTCGACATGGCTTCATCAAGCAACGACTTCCAATTTGCACCAGGATGGCTTGACTGGGATGCGAATGAGCATCTGCAAGTCTGAGGCCACAGCTGTCAGCCAGAAAAGGGTGAAGTGCTGGTTCAGGGTTGAAGATTCAAGTATCTAGGTGTCTCGTTAATGAATTGGGGAAAGTGGTTAGATAGACCTACAACGATGTGCTGGAAAAGAGCCAGTTGAGCTGGACTGGACCAACTGAGACGCTTCCTTGGTGAGGTTTTTGGGTAGTGTGCAAAAATGACGACACACTCTGGAAAAATCAACAGAAAGCATCTTTTGGCTACATACCTTTGTACCACCCCAGAAGTAGGAGGTTTAGATATCTCTTTTAAATGCTGCTGCTCCCTACTCGCATAGACCCAGACACACAGTAGGACATGAATAAAGGGGCAGTATAAACGTATTTGTTAATTTATGCCCCTATAAACCTGTTTACGCACTTTAGTAGTATCCAATTCATTTCTGTGAAACCTTACTCTTTCACACAATCACCTCTTAATCTAGGAGGTCATACCACCCAGCATCATAGGTTCATAGCATCTGATCTGCTTAGGAGGCCCCACGCTGGGTGTTAACGTGTGTGTGATGGGGTCATGTCCAGGGCTTGTGGGGGTGCAGAAAAAGCCTCTTAGAAATGCTAGAAAACACTTGGCGCATACATGTGTGGGTGCTTATGGCCTTGTGACCCTCTGGGACTAAATCTGCGTGCAAAATCACCTTAAAGCTAATGTGTGTGTGTCCGTGTGTGAGTGTATTTCTGTGTGTGTAGGCTCTCAAATCTGTTTGTGTGCTTAAATGATCAAAACAGCTGATACAAAATCCAATTTCAGGCTTTAAAATTCAGTTTTTGTTTGTCATTGAAAGCTGAGCGGGTTAATCCCACTTTACTTTTTAAATTAACCCAAAACAGTAGATTCAGAGTGGGAACAACATAGCTGGGATATTAAGCTCTGTCCGCTTTTCTGCTCAGCATGCAGTACAATGCCCCTCTATTTTCTTCAGTTCCTTCTGAAGGCTTTGTATAAACGATAAACGTAGCAAACATGATGCCATCCACACATTTTGGCCGTTACCATCCTGTTTATTTGAAACTGGAAAGTGAGCGTATTTGGACAACAGTGCAGTGCTGCGACATTAGCACCGATTTGAGGTTTGGCTAGTGAGAAACAGAGCAGACACTGGACCCGCTGCTTCTACAGCCCTGTCCAGTTAACCTCGAGTAACCGCCCGTCTCCTGGCATCTCCTCTGCACTCTTGAGACTGTGCAGGGAGACACAGCACACCTTCTTACAACAGCACGTAAAGTACTAGAGAAGCTGAATATCTGTGCAACCTGAATGGGCTTCAGGCGAACTCGTGCTACTAGTAGTGAAAAAGCCGCTAACAATAAGGAAAGTTGGAGGGGAAAATGGAAAGAGCAATGATGTGTGGCCACCATCTGCAAACCATTGTCTTTTTTGGAAGGATGTCCTGTCGTTGCCTTTCCAGTCATTGCTGTCACTTTTATTTGCACCAAAGCAACTAAAATGGATTCACAATGGCTTCTGCTTCCTAGTGTGGGACTGGTATGCCTGAACTTTAACCCTACTTAGTGTAGGTTTCACTGTCATGATCAAGCATTCCTTTCATTTTCTTTGAACAGTATAATTATTTCTTTCCACTTTAGAAACACTGTAAAATGTGGAAAATTGCGCTGTGATATCCTGACCTGAAGTGTAATGTCATTAAAGTTGGGCAGCAGCATCACTAGCCTGAGTCTGTATATAATCTAGTGATCCTGACCTAACCAGCTCACCCTTTAATAAGCTTAGCAGACCCCATGTTAACGACCTAACCTGTAACAAGCTGATCCTTTAACGAAGTAAAGCAGATTGTGCTGCCCTGTGATGCGTCATGCTAACACGAAGCGAGACGGACAAATGAACACAACAGCACACTCAGAGCGTGTAGCCGAGAGTAAATACAACACGTGTGAAACACAGTGCTACTAAATCCCCTTTTTTGTAATTTAGAAACATTTTATATTAATCTCACACGGGGGGCGCTGTGAGGCTGTTTTACGATGACCTTAGGACGACCTCATGTCTTGGGCACAGGAAGCGATATTCCTCTCTTCCTAGTGAGATCGATTCTTGTAATGGTGGCCAAATTCATAGCAGAGCCCTAAACGAGTTCAGTTTCATAATCATTAATATGCAAATTGTTGTCACAAATCGATCTGTGGCCATGATTACTGTTCACAGAGAGTTGGGGACGGCTGCAAGCACAACACTGTAAGACGGTGAAAGATGCTCTCTTAAGGCCTCTCTGTGTTGTACCGTCTGCTTAGCAGGTGGTTGTTTCATCTCTCTGATAAACACTTTAATCACCCACATATTGTAAACACTACAACATTCACCATACCTGCTGCTAAACTGAAGCACGCTGTATACACTTAGGATGTCAACTTAGTTAATTCTGGCCAACAACAGCCAAACCTGCCAGAATCCCCAAGTTTTGTACATTTGTTTCTGTAGCAGTTTGATTATATTTGGGATTCATCTTTAAAAACTTTTTAAGAAAGCTTATCAATTTTACTCCTCACTTTCAATTTAAAACTTTACATTCTCCTCCTCTTCTTTTACTTAAATTCATTTTAAGTTATAATTTAATCGCTGTCTGCTGTAGGACAGCACGATAATCGTTGTTAGCACAGTTTCATCACAGAAAGAAGGTCCTGGGTGTCTGAGTGGGTTGTCTCGTGGTACTCTGGTTTCCTCCCACAGTACAAAGACATGCAGTTAGTGAGATTAGGTTCACTGGTGAATCTAAAATGTAATCTTATGTGTGGAATGTGAGTGTGAATGACTGTACGTCTCTCTGTGTTAGCCTGCGACAGACTGGCAACCTGTCAGGGTGTACTGATCTCGCCTGCTCTCGCCCTGTGGCAGCTGGGCTCCAGCCCCACAACCCTGACCTGGATAAACTGGATGGAAAACAGATGGATGGAGCACTGTTATAGTTATTTAGTTCTTTATATTTGCAGGTGAGATTTGCAGATTTCCTTAGTTGTGCTGAATGGCTCGATTCTCTGTTCTGGTGTTCCAGTGCTGTAAAGTCTATAGTGTGTGTGTGTGTGTGTGTGTGTGTGTGTATTCATGTGTTTACTAACAGGCAGATTGGTGAAGACACTGAAGGTGCTCTTAAGAAAAGCAATCAGGTCAATCAGGTAGTCACTGGCAGCCAGATTCTCGCCTCCGGGCACCGCAGCCATCCAGTCGTAATCAGCCAGCTGCAGGAACTGGTCAATCTTTGCATTCAGGCTGGTGTAGATCTCCGCCTCTGCAGCATGACGAGCATCCTGCAAGAGAAGATTGTAACCAACAGAGAATTTAAAAAAAGAAAAAAAGGAAAAGTATCATAGAATTTACAAACTGGAGACACGTGCGTGCCTTCATGTTGCAGACAGACAATGCATGGCACGATAAATAAACTGTGTGGAAAGGAGGAAAAAGAAAAGAAGAATGTGGGAATAAAGAAAAAGTAAAACAGCTGGGGAGAAAAGAGGAGACAGAGGAAGAAAGAGCAGCCTTACCTTAAAGGTGGAGGTGCCGTACAGCTTGGTAGCATTTACTGTGTCAGGAGGAACATTGGTTATGTTTGATATGAACTCCTCCAGGAAGTGGCAGCTCTGCTCCAGGTGAGTGGTGTTAATGATCACCTGCACCAACTACACAAACAGGACAAACATGTAGCCGGTCATCTTTGGATTCTTTCTCCTTTTGTTGCGTAGCCGATAGTTCTTTTTCCTCACATTTTTTTCACAATGTGTCATCTTTTGCAAGTGGAACATATTGAAGAGTTCGACTTTTTTTTTCCAGCGTGTGGGCAATTTTTCGATGAAATGGGCCGAGAGCTCGCCAAAGAGCCAAATATCAAACACACCACCGAATTTAAAAGTATAATGTCTCCTGTGGACCATGTGGGATACGTTTGCCACGTTTACTGATATTTCTTAGGTTAAAAAGTACAAACGTTTACTTGATTTTTGGCTTTAATTGTGAATTTTTATGCATTAATCGAATCCAAACTGCAATACGTGCAATGACAGGAGCAAACGGGTGTGCAAATGCATTCACATTCTGCAACAATCAGTCTAGTGACTTCCTCATGAGCCTTAATTTGAACAACAAATAGAGCTTTGTGATTCTTAGATGAACTTGTTTAATAAAGGATGTAGACGTGCTGAATTTTCCATAACACGTCGTCTTATCATTACATCCTGTCCCCGTGAATTAATGATGTTTGTGCTCTAGTGTAGCCGCTGAGCATGAAAATAAACAGCAACGGAAAGTGGAAAATATTAAATCATTACTTCACATCACATTCTGCAGTGATGGGACAACAATAACAGTGGGCCGAAAAGAGGAAATGTCTGTTTTTGGGAAAGTAAATGAGCTGGAAATGCTGAGAATCGCCATTCCGAGTAAGAGAACTACTCTGAAGTTGTGCAAGCGACTTCAGAGTAACATGTTCACTCTGAGAAGGTTATTACAAATGTCAGGGGTGACAAAAGTTGCACTTGCCAAAGAAAACAACATAATAAAAGATAGAATCAAAAACATAAGACTTCACTTGTTTACTGGCTCACATCACTGCAAAAATCCACCATTCAGAGGCCATTATTGTAACACAAGTCTAATGAGCATTTGTTCAGTAGAGCTCTGTCTCCATCTCTTCATAATTTCACTGTCATTACTGGCAATGTTATTTGTTCTCTCGACTAGAGCAGCTTTGCATGAGTCCCAGCTCAGAATAATCCTTGTTTATCTTTTAGTGGGTTTTGGTGCAGCTCCTCTGTTCATCCTCTGTCTGACACAAGCTGCTTTAGCTCCTCTTACTCTGCAAACAGCAGGGTGGGCCCCACTGCTGGGACCGAAACTATGTTCAGTGAATAGGGTTTTTCGACCCCACTGCACATGCTTCTGACTGCAATTCAACGTCATCCCTGTTTTTGTTGTTAGATACAGAAATAAAAGACAGAAATTGTTGAGGATGAAGTAAGATTTTTTTTTTAAAGTTGTTAAAAGTTTCTTACTATGTGAAAGCCAGCTAGGAGTATTACTTGAAGCTCTGTTCTGAACCTCATTATAGAACAAAATAACTGGGTGTGCATCAGAAGTTAGTGAGGGTCCCCTCTACCTGTGCAGCTACCCTTCAAAAAAAACCCAGAAACTACTGTAATGGTCGTTTCGTTTCTTCTAATTGGCTGCCGGCTCCAAACAGAAAGTATAAACAGCAGGTGGGTGGGGCTTCTGTGCTCACAGTCAGAGTGCCTGGGAAGACCATATAAGGGATATCCATCTCACCAGTGGTTTATTGGGGGGAAGAAAAAAAAAAATATATATATATACATATATAATATGTATATATATATATCCACCCATTTAACACTCTCTCTCTGTCCTTATTTAATACAGCGAGTTTATTTTGTCAATTATAATCCCATTAGAGTAATCTCAGTTTGCCTCTTTTTCCTCTCACCCCTTAAGCTAGTCGCAGCAGACGGCGACTTCCCACTGTTGCCTAGCGTCCCCTCATAGGGGGGTCATATGATTGTTGGAGATTCTTTCTAATATTGTACAGTCTTTACTCTACAATAAAAAGTGCTGTGAGGCGAATGTTGTTGTGATTTGACACTATATAAATAAACGTATTCTCTTGTTTGTCAAATTCAGGTAAAAAACTAAAACAAAAAAAGAGATGGAAAGCGTCAAAACGCTCAACTTATGTCAACTTTAATTCTGCGTCTATGGTTTTTGGTCAGATGAAAATATTAAATCCAAAATAGGAGAAGAGAAACTCCCCACATCTTCCTCAGTTCAGAAAAATGTCTGACCTTTTGGAGTGACCATTGTGGTTTTATCTGTCCACTTTTTTTGGAAAAATACACACACACACACACACACACACACACACACACACACACACACACACACACACACACACATTACCTCTGCCAGTCCGACATTCTTCTTCTTAATGGCGTACTGCAGACAGTGGCTAAGAGTTCTGGTCAACAGCAGATTTGTCGACTTGCGGATCATATCGTCCACCTCTGTGGAGCTGAGAAAAACACATACATAATAAATACATAAGCGAAGAGAAAGGGAGAGAGTCTGTGACTGTGCAGAAGCGATTTCTTCCATTTCTTGCAGAGAGCTGCTACGCCCGAAAGCCAGTACAAACAGTTTAAGTGAATTTCTCTGTCTGCGACTCTCTCCATTTGGGAAAAAGTCTAAATGTCAGCCAACTCTAACAAGTACATTACCATGTTATGAGCTGTCAGGCTCATTAAAACTCTAACGCCATCCTAAATGCCCTGATAAGACTTTAGCTTTAAACTTGCCAACCAAAAACTGGTCATTTAGGACTCATGATTCCTAAATGTATGACCATAGAATATCACAGAAATCAAACTTCTTCCTCCAAATTCTTAAAATTCTTAAAGCTTTAATAGTTGTAAAATTACCAGCTGTGCTCAGCCAGTGGACTTAACTCTGACATGAGCTCAAATTTCCTATTAAAACAAATGTTTGATGGCAGAAAAATCAGACCCACTTAACGAATCTCCGACACGCTATCAGTTTTGTTATGTTTGAAATGCGGGTGATGTTTGGTGAAGAAACCCAGACAATTTTCTGCACAATTTTGGGGGGTCTAGTAAAGTTTTTTTATGGCAGGGTGTCTCTTTCTCTGGCCTCCTGTTTAATAACAACACATTCCTGGAAACAACTACACAAAAAGTCGTGTGACTTCGGGCTCGGTGTGATAGACAAAAGGTTGCGTGTACACACAGAAGAGAGGTCGTAACCCATGATAGACCAGAGGTAAAACACACAGTATTAGAAGATGATGCACGCTCTTGCAGGAAAAGGTCAGGGGAGGTCAAAAACGAGTCGCACAGGCAGAGATAATCACTGTGAATGAAAGCAATCGCTTTCTCCCGCTGAGGGATGATGAACAATCTGTGTTTGTGTGTGTGTTTTATTTTCTGTGTTTGAATCCAGAGCCCTGTGGGCAACAAATACATTCCAACTGAATCAGTAAATTGTCTGTGCCTGGAATTCAACACACATGCACACTGAGTTGCCTGAGGGAGAGCGAAAGCTGGAATTCCAAACTCACTGCTTTTCCAAAAAAGCAGAGGAATCCTAAAAACGTTCCGACAATTCGGAGCAAAGGTTGCGGGGGGTGGTGGAGGAAGACAGAAAAAAAATTCCTGGAGCGGCAGAAGTGCCGAGTGGACAGAAATGGTGGAGAGTGGCAAAAAGTCAATGTATGCTGGTGAACTCACCGAAACACGCGCATACATATACAAATATAGACACACCGCAGATCTGGGATTGAGTTTCATTGTATTTATGCTGCCATCAGTCACAATAAATGCACGGCGGTCTGCGCTGTCAAAGGGAAGCCAGAAGCCTTCAGATGAGGCGTGTTTACAGCACGCCCAGGAGGTATTTTCTAAAAATACACAGGCAGCAGCATCAGCGATGACAACAACGAAAAAAATGAATGCAGTCAGCAGTGAAAACTGCGACGGGCTGAATACACACAAAACACTGTGGACGTTCAAACGTGTGGCAGTAAGTAACTGTGCCACGTAGCACTCCCTACATTTAATAAAAGAATCAACTGTGGTAACCAATTTGCCAGCCAAGTAAACTCTGCTCTCCCTCTGTGTGTGTGTGTGTGTGTGTGTAACTGCCACCAGCGTGCGTCTCGCAAACTACGATGGCAAACTAAAAGCATTCCAGTCGTGCTTGATTCTCGTGCTTCACTGGCTCCCCAGCACAGCTCTCTGGATCATCCGTCACTGAATCAGCAGATTTCATACCACATTACGTCCCTGCAGCTCGCAAAGCAACCGAAAATGATGCTGAGAAACAGAAAAGCTGCTATGATGTCACCGAGAGCAAAAATCAGAAGTGTTTCAGTCAGTCTGATTGTGAACTACAGCTCAGCACACAACACATATGAAAGTCTGATGAGCTTCTCTGCTTATTAGGTCTCTGCGTATTAAAAGTTGCAACTGTCTGCTCAGGGAGTTGCAACTTTTTTGACATCCAGTCTTGCGTTTACAGCTACACTACATAGGTCACATGTTTCTGTTTTACAAAACCAACCAATGTGAACATCAACCAAAACCAGCATTTCCTAATCTTTTCATGCAGCACTTATATATTGATGAGGTATTCTGGTTCATAAATAGAGGGCGTCTATCTGCAGAGGTGCAGGTGCGTTTGACACACAAGGTTTTATGCTCTGTATATCGATCTGTCCATTCAGCAGGCACTGCAGGGGTTTGGTGCCTTGTGCACTAGGCACATGGCCCTGGCAGGCAGAACAGTAGTTGCCAAGAATTTGAAAATTCTACCTTGCTTATATTTTGTATTTATATTCTATGCTTTATCTACTGGTGCACATACCTGCCCAGAGATTGTTGTACTAATAATTTATATGTGCAAACAAAAGAATGAATGACGAGACAAACGATTATTAAAGGTCATGAACTGACTCCACAATATATATAAAGAATGTGCTAACTTTAGATTCTGCCCACAACTCCTTTAAATCAGTCTCATGCTGAGATTTAGGCCAATAACTACTCATAACTAAATCCTAGTTGGGTTACTAACATTGTAACATAAAAAATGTGACATATAAAGTTCCACAGAGAGGCTTAATTCTCCCCCACCTAAAGATAAAAGCCAATTATAGCTTGTAACAGCTTGGACTCAGTAGTTTTCTGACATTCACAGTTAATCGCAAATGAAAATCTGCAGGCTATCTGACGACAGTGTTGGGTAAGTTACATTAAAAAAGTAATTAATCACTAATTACTAATTACTTAATCAATATTGTATTTAACCCTGGAGAACCCATTGGGTCAGATCCGACCCCATTGGTTTACTAGGGAAACCATGGGGTCAAATTTGACCCCATGAGTTCTCCAGGGTTAAAATACTTATGTAATTACTGTGTCTGAAAAGTAACTTAATTACTCAATAAGTAAATCAACTAAATACGTCTTAAAATCCCTATAAACCTTGAGTGGACAAACAATAGAAATTAAACTCTTTAAATAATAAATAATTTTTTTTAAAGACGGAGACTCTACAGTACGCAGCGGTAGCATCTCTTCCACAATGTAGCTTGCAATCATTTTTTAAGCTCACCTTCAGACGCTTTCTGTGCTGCTGAAGTAAAATTAGGTTTTGCCTGCTTAGCAGGAGTTGCCGCGGTGTTATCCATGGATGATGAACAAGGATCACTCAGAAGTGTTCGTCTATGCTCTCGTGTCAGGCGCTTCAGTAGATTACTCCTGCTATTAACAGCAGCTGATAGTTTTTACATATTACTGTAATGTTCTTGTCTGCTTGTTTCAGAAAAGTGAAGAGACGGGAATATGTCCATTTCATAAAACAGCCACTCGCTTCAGCCGAGTCCGACATCTTCCGCTTTAGAATACGACCATGCAGCAAACTGGCGCGAAATGATGTGCAGCTGCACTACAACGATGTTAAAGCGGCAGAGTTTCCTTTAGAAGATAAATTATTGAAATTAAATAATGATATTCAGCCAGTTTAATTATTTTACAATGTAACGCAAGTACATTGTAAGTAACTGTAATTAAAATACCTAAAAATGAGCCTAAAAATGAACAGTAATCAGTTACTCTACTTTTTCAGTGGAAAAGTAATTTAATTACAGTAACGCGTTACTTAATAACGCATTACACCCAACACTGTCTGACGATATATTACAACTGCTTTCTTTATAATTTTTTTAATGTAACAAACAAGATGGATCTTTTCCATGCTGAAATGCTATCTGGCGATTCATCACTAGGAATTACGTCTAGTGTCACTTAGATGAATTTGATTCATTTCTTCTTGCAGACCTCTACAATTCAGAACGATTTCCATATAACACCTCTAATTGTTCTCTAATGCCGTGTTACTTCCCACGATCCATTTCACGGACTTGGTGCAGGTCTATCCAATTGCATCCAGAAACATTGTGTACATTGTCTACATCTGTTGTTAACACCCCCTGGAAATCAAAAATGGGTTGAGGCAATCCAGACTATTTGCATTCACACATTTGTCATGGTAAACTTCCAACTGACCGATGTCAAAGAACTACTCAGCTCTCCCAGTCTCAAACATAAGCAAGTGCTCATGCCTGTTGTTATCGTGCCAGCACTGCTCTGGAAATATTACCACTCTGACGTCCACAGCGGCTTGAAGTGTTTGCAATCAAATACCTGCCTGTGAACAAGACTGACATCTGCAGCTTAATTTTGAATCACTTGATTGTATTTGTGGGGAAAATGTGGCCAATAAGTGTTGACATTTTCATCTACAATCGCCTCTGTTTTCTTTCCAGTCTTTACCTCAAATGGGCTGGCTGAGCATGCATGCCGTTTCTCAGCAACACACTCGTTCATATTCACAGTTTGACAGATTCACACCCACAGTCTTCTTCCACTGGACCGGCTCATGGGCATCTGTGTGGCAGCAGTTCTCATTTTCAACTTCCAGACTGTTCTCCAACTGGTTCATCATGAGCTCCACCATCCTCTGGCTAACAGCTCCCGCTGATCTACCTCTAGGCTACAGGTTGATGTCTTTCGCACATATTTTCATGCCAACATCACCTCATCTCCTTCTCCTCCAAAAACGTCAAACTTGCACAGCCTTCATCACTCAAGCTCCTGCCAGTCCAACACTCAGGTCTTCGTCAGGCCTATAATTATGTCTTAGTTGTCTGCTTTAGCTACCTTGGCACGATAGACTATACAATCATTTCCAAACTGAATATAAATAATAGAATTTCTGAGGTAGTACTGCAATAGTTCAAACAACAGCCTCCTATACACGTATCATCCAAGGGTCTGACATGTTCAATCCAAAGTGTTTTTTGAGTTTGACAGACATCCAGACAAAAAAAAGCCTCTTTGCACCTGATATTACCTGAACAGGCACAATGAACTCATATCTAATAGTGAACACAAAGAACTTTGGATAAACTGATAAATGGGAAGATTAATAACTTGCAGAACTACACCTAAAAAGAACAGCTGCTCCAAATAAATTAGTTCTTAGAGCTTATCATACTTATCTTTGAACACAAATATAATTGTCTTGTGCATGCAAGTCCACTGATACGTGAAAAAATACAGAGTAATGCCAGAGAAAATGCTTTCCAACTTAAGATCTCTTAAACACAGACACCAACTGGGAAGACAGAAAGTAACAAAAAAGAATAGTGACAGAGCTAAGGCCATCATTTTTTTTTAATGAATGCTGCAGTGAACAGATGCTGCAGATGTGGGATGGAAGATATGACGAACTGGGGAGAAGGTGATGCAAGAGCTTGAAAATCAGCACCAGTACGACGTCAGTCTGTATTTGAGTTATTGGAAAGGCAGGTTTGTCTTTTACTAGATGCTTTGATAACACAGATTGAGTAGTTACGATTTACTAGTTAGTTCTAAAGTCAACAGTGCTAGAAAACTCTGCAAAATACTGGCAACAGCAACTAGGACTCCTCACCCTCCTACCAGATGGTATCCTAAGTGACTTTCTTCTCGAGTAATTGCATACACAAGATTTTCAAATGACAAGTGAACTGACCTTAAGGTCAAGGTCACTGAGATTCAAACACAGAGATTTTTAGTAGATATCAATTTGAAACCACCGATATATTTCCACACCTAACACACCGATAAGTTTGACCATATCAGCCAGGGCTTATAGAGAGCTGACTGGTCCATAACAGCTGTGGCTTTCGAACAGTAGGCAACATATTTTCCATCTTGAGGAATCATCAAGATTTGTTTTTGGCAAATGTGAGATGAACCTTTGTATTATTTTTGGTTTGACAGTGGGTTTGTCCTTGAAACTCTTCCATGGATGCCATTTTTGCTTAACTATTTCAATGTACTAATGTGCAATGGTTTTTTTTTTCTTTTACAACGTCCTGGATAAGTCGTCGATGTTTTCTTGGAGTAATTTTGGAAGCCCATTCACTCCTGCGAAGGTTCACAACTGTTCAACTTTTCTCCATTTGTGGATAATTAATTAAAACAAAGCTCAGCTCTCTGCTGAATAATCTAAAACTCTAAGTGTAACAAATATATATTTATTCAGGGGTAAATACTTTTTCACAGCACATGAACATGTTTGAATTCCTGGAATGCATAGATTTTTGAACTAGTAGGTAATGGTTCCCATGCAAGTCAAATAAGTATGTCATGACCTCAATTTGTTAGTCAGAACAGTCGGTATAGCTCAGTTGTCACCTCCAGGTTTTATAAAACATGAAAAAAAAATGATGGTGATTGGCAAAATGTTCAAATTGTAGCTTAAAAGAGGTAGTTTCCATAATAGTGAGTAACATCACAGTGGGTAGATCCAGTTTTTATTTAAAGTCTATTGTGCGGAAATGCAGAACTATTGGGTAAATGTTTCGATATTTGAACTTGGACCAAAGTGGTGGCTTTATCAACCCCAAGGCTAAAAATATCATCCTTATAGCTACTATGCCAGCTTGCCTGAAACACACAAGTCTAGAACAACAGGAGAAGACAAGCACACATGGAGGCACTAAAGTACACTCGCACATATGCCTGCAAGTGTACCCACTTTCCACCAAATTATAAAAGTGAAGGTTACGGTCAGAGGTCGGAGTGTGGGGGGTGCTTGGGATCAGTGACCAAAATCCTGCACCATCATCCCGTTTGCTTCCGGATCTGTGTATCCATGTATATGTCTATTTGAAACAGGCAGGAAGGCATGCCACTGCAGTAACCAGATAGCAGGGTGTGCACGGCCATAAAAAAAAATCCAGCCAGGTCAAACAGTGGAGTCATTACTCTGATTGAGAAGAGCGATTAGTGCTGTCTGGTCAGCAAGAGACCAGAAAGAAACTTTTACTTGAAAAACATCTGTCGGGAACATTTTGACAGGTTCAGACACAAGAGTCCAGACGCGCACACAGAATCATTTCAACTGTCCAATAAATCTGACCAAAGCAGACTGTATTTGTAGGAACGAGTCCTCAACAAATACAGAAGACTACTACTTCTACTATTTGTGCTCCAGTGAATTCTGCTCATGCTTCCAATTTTTAGCATTTCAGAGAGCTCATATGCTCTAGAAAGTGCCAGAGACACAGGCTTCTTCAGCTTGATTCATTTTCACACAGATCTGTGGCAAAGATGGTGTCTGACTAAACTGTCTCTAACACAAACACAAAACTATTCTGCTTTTCTAAACCCATGACTTTAATTAGATGCCTTGGACTTTCTTTTTTCTTTTCCCCCATCCCCAATCATCCCTGCTCCGGCCGTCGTCTCCTTTTTTCCCCCGGTCACGGATCAATGGCACCTCCCCAATTCCCAGCCCCCTGGGAGAATCAACTGATGCACACATACGCACAAGGAGCAACTAAACATTCGTAGAGCTTCGTCTACAGAAGCGGACAAGAGCACAAAAATATTAAAGCTATACGACTCAAAGAGTTACAGGTACAAATAAAAAATGTTATTCATTTGGAACGCACAACGCAAATCGGAACATGACTCTAATAATGTGTTTCAAACTGAAGGACCCAGAGTCCGTGCTATTCTGGAAGTGAATGTTCAGTTCTTTGTTCTGCTTTTTCAAGCTCAAAGTGAGGATCTTTAGCTTTTACATTAAGCGGGAAATTTGTTGTGTGTGTGTTTGTGTTTTGTTTTTGTGTGTGTGTCTGGCTGAGGCCCAGGCCTGCTGAATCCCTCTGGACAGCGGAAGTTGTTTCCTGATTGCTCCTCTTCTCAGTAGAAAAGTAGCTGCATTGTTTTAGTTAATTCTTCCATCAACCATAACCCACACACACGCTTACCATTTAACCTTTTCAGAACAGAAGCTGCATTTGATTGCAGAGTTGTGGTCCTGTGTGTGTGTGTGTGTGTGTGTGTGTGTGTGTGTGTGTGTGTGTGTGTGTGTGTGTGTGTGTGTGTGTGTGCGCGCGTGTGTGTGTGTGCGTGTGTGTGTGCGCGTGTGTGTGTGCGCGTGTGTGTGTGTGCGTGTGTGTGTGCGTGTGTGTGTGTGTGTGTGTGTGTGCGTGCTGTATCCCACTCGAGCCAGATCTAATGAGACAAAAACCCCTGGTCAGAATGGAAAGAACCAATCAACCAAACGGCGTCTGCTGTCTGCTGAGTGTTTGTGTGTGCGTGTCAGTGGGAATGAATGGGAGAAGGTGTGCAGGCATTGAAGTTTGTGGTCAATCTGAATCGTTTGAGCTGCAACAATTGATCCTGACCTGGTGAAAATATTTGCCTGAATAAAAAAAAATATATAAATATGAATAATTGCTCACACAAAAGCCCATTTCAATGACTTTTGAACGATTTTTTTATAAGTACTACAGACTATAGATAGTTACCCAACTAAATGGTAGAGACTGATGAGTCCGCATCAGTGTGCAGTCATTGCAAATGCAGATTTTGTTATTACTAAAGACAGCTAATACAATCAGCTCTCATCTAAATCTTTTACTGTAAATGATTTTTGTGAGGTGATGAGAGACGACATTTTGTAGGTGAAGTGATGAGTTTCTGGACATTTATGCTTCAGCAGGAAATTTGCACAGTAGCTACGCTGTCACCACGATCTCCCCTGAAACACTGGGCTATAAGCTGCACCTTCCTAGAAATGTAACAACTTGGGTCGACGCAGCTCCCAACAATCCCGACTACTTTTTCCCCAGAGTTTTGGAATTTTTCAGTCAGAGAATAACAATCATCTCCTCAACATGAGGAATAAGAATCATAGCATCAATATAAGGACTCACAAACAGCAGCAAATTCCTGGGGTGAGATTTTTGAAACGATCAGAACGGACGTGAGTGAATGTAAAAAGAAGCGGAAAACCTAAATATGATTGCCCCCAGGGAACAAAATAAACCACAGCAAAGAGCAACGAGGGGGGGAGGGGGGGGGGGGGGGGGGGGGGGGAGTCCTAGCATTCTGTTTGTTTCTATTGTTTCTATTCGTCTAAAGTCTGAATCAAGCTCAAATCAGACCTTAGCGACTGAACAGCTTTCATCTATTTTTCCATATATTTTTTGAGCTTCTCTTACAGAGTGAATAATGTGGGGAGTAAACTATTTAAATGAATCACAAAGACCTAATTTGATAAGACAATAAGACTTCTAATTTAAAAAAAATTATTCTTCTTTTGTGCTACCAGGAATGTATAACTATTTGGAATGATGTGGGAGATGATCAGAGCATAACTGGCACTAGTGGATATGAAAATGCTGTGAGCCTGAGGTTTAACACAGAGACCTGCATATTTATCTATTTCATTTGTATTTCCTTTCCTTTTGGGAAGCTTCATTATAGCATCAGATCTATTAGACAATACTGTGCGAAAAAGTCTTGAACAACACCTCATTTCTTTATTTTGTGCCAAACAGGGAAAAACGGCTGCACTATGCCAAATTACACAAGAACATTAGTGGCAACAGGTCTTACAGAGGGATGAATTCAAACTTGGGTCAACATTATTGAAGCAATGCGGGATCATCTTGACAAAGAACAGACCAAAAGTCAGCCAACATCCAAAGAAGAACTTTGAATATCCTTCAAGTAGTCTGGAGAACTACTTAAAGACATCACAAGAAAGCTAAGAGAGTTCAGGCTTTATTGAAGAATAAAAGGTGGCCGTACTAAATATTGACTTTCAAGCTCTTCTCAAATATATACAATTGAGACGTGCGCAAAACTTTTGCACAGTAATGTACATTTAAATGTGTACCAACACAGATTTATTGAAGTGACTCATATCTGGAGCTACAATCCTTTCTGATTCTTGTAAACCACGACTGTCACTGAATGCATTTCACTGTTTGCTTGCTGCCCACAGAAAAATCAGATTCAAGGTGAACAGAACAAATCTATTCACCTTCAGCTGGCTGTCCTTAATCAGTGTTGCCATGCTATTTATAGAAGCATCTGTAAAATCAAAAGCACTAAACTCTGACACCAGGACTGTCAGTGGCAGAGGAGTGTATGCATGCGGCGCATGTACCTGAGATGAAGGTCCTCAGAGTATTTCAGACAAGCGTAGATGAACTCTTTTAGCTGGCAGTAGACTTTTGGTACAAACTCTGAGAAGGGAAGCTTCTTTGGGAAGGGAAGCTGGAGGAAATGGGGCGAAAAATAAGAGATTAAGTGAGATTTTACTCAAACTTTAATTCACATACTGCACAAAAGCTAACTTGAGCAAGTTCAAGCATAGAGGTAGTTTTTTCTTGAGAGTTCCTAAAGGGAAGAAGCTTTTCCATCGAAGAAATTAAACTGACATGACTGCAAGAAGCAACATGCAGCACTTTTCAGGGTATATTTTCTCTTTTTGCACACTTTTATATCGTCTATGTTCTCTACCTTTTCCAGTTCGGGGTCTTGAAAGGGACACTGGGAAGTGTATTGTCTGTACTCCTCCTCCGTTGAGACTGGGATTGGACTGTAGTTGTCCTGGTCTATCACCTGCCTGCAGAGGGCAAAGAAACAAATAAATCAAAGGTAAATAACTTCCCATCTTCTCCAAAGAGGTCAACACACACCCACACCCACAGAGGATACATATAAACAATCATCCCATTGGGGGTCGTTTTAATTCTTGAGGTTTTCTTACCACCCTGCCCTCTTTCACCACCCCCGCGTCTTTTTGGCACTCCAGAGTTCGGACGTTCCAGCGTTCCATGGAGAGGCCGTGAACCGGAGCGCGCTCTCTCCCTCTCCCCAACAATACAACACAAAATTCCTGTGGCTTCCACGATGTGTGTGTGTGTGTGAAAGAGAAAGATGGAGGAAGGAGAGAGGGAGTGTGTGTTTGTTTGTCCGTTCTCACTGCTGCAAGTCCCACTGGTGTCATTGGACAAAAGCAGTGCTGAAACAATGGCACGTTTAGCCCGAATACAAACACGCACTCTCACACTCAGAGTTTTGTAGGGGGTAGTACCCATTGAAGGGCAGAGAATGTTCCGGACTTCCTCCCTCTGGCTGGTTGTAAAACTTCAAAACCAGGACGTTTCCCACAGACATGCGCTGCTGCACAAATATGTGTGTGCGAGCTTCATGACCTTATCGTTAGAGAGGTGAAGGTCAGTGCGGCACACACTGGAGTATTTAGAACCCAGCTACTGAAAAACAGCTATCAGGAGAGCGTGGAAACAAAACGTTCGCTACCTGAAGGTGACATTCCATCTCTTGAGTAAGATTTCTCCGTACTGCTCCCTCATCTCCAGCAGCATGTCAAACAGCTGAGACACAGGGAAACCATAACCCTGCAGAAGGGAAAGAAGAGCAGCTGCATGTGAAACCATGGTAAATGGTCTGGTTTTTATATGGCACTTCTCTGCTCTGAGCACTCAAATGGTTAACACAACTTGCCTCATTCACTCACTCACATCCCTTTACACACTATGTTTTTTAGCATAAGTGCTTCTATCTAACATTCACACACATTCATACTCGGATGGATGCATCAGAGAGCAATTTTGGGGTTAGTATCTTGTCCAAGGATATTTCCACGGAGATTGGAGCAGACAGACAAGCCCAAATATTCATGCCTCCACCACTGTGCTTGACAGCTGGTATGAGGTGTTTATGCTGATATGCTGTGTTTGGGTTTCTCCAGATGTGGCACATGTGGTTTGCTAAGATGCAACTTTGCAAACTTAAGCTGTGCTGTCACGTTCTTTTTAGAGGGAAGTGGCTTTGTTCTGGCAAACCTTCTAAGCAAGCCATACTTGTTTAGTCTTTTTGTAACTGCACTGTTATGAGCTAACTGAGGCTCGTAAAGTCTAAGCTGCAGCTCTTGGGTTTTTTGCAGTTTCTCTGAGCATTGAACGATCTGACCTTGGGGTGTTTTTACTGGGACATGTTCCTGGGAAGATTGTGACAGCACATAGCTGGCTAACAGGGCTGCTGTCTGACAAGACTTCGGTCTAGGAGGACTTTAAGTTGATACAGGTGGATGAGATTAAACACATAATTATTTGATTTTTCAAAACAATATTTTGCATCAAATGTCTGAAATGTCAAAATAAAGACTGATGGAAGGACCAATTAAAATGAGGTTGGAAAACAACATGCCTTCAACATAAGACTGAGAGTGTGGTATAAAGAAAACCCATGGTATAGTTTCCTCTCTGCTGGAAGAAATACAGAAGAATTCCAAAAAATAATAATAAAATAAAACAGAAACGCCCTCAAACATAAACAATGAGTAGAAATTTAGCCATTCAGCAGCACTTCATCTCTGTACATGAATGACTTTTGGACATCGAACCACACATTCATCATTCCCCGCCTTTAATGTGCCTCACTCTTCTCTGAATGTTTCTCCCATCCGGTTTTCACCCACATCCCCTCTATCTCCCCTTCATCCTCTCATACATCACACTCAATCCATCCAGGCTAGTTCATAAATACAGCCAGAAAATAAATGGATGGAGCGCAAACTGACAGCACATGATAAAGGTCCATTTCTAAAAACGGACGAATTAAGACAGAAAGTCTCTTTTTTTAAGAGACTGGCAGCAGTCTGTTTTTTAAAAACTACAAAACATGCTTTGAACAAGAATCACGGGCCTCTGGGGTCAAATATCTTAGGAGACATGTGCCAAGATAACTGAACAAGAAGTACAAAAACACAACAGCATTTCATATAGCGTGATGCGAAAGGGAACGAGAGGATTTCCTTCCTTTCGAAGTGAAATATTAGGAATTAATCACACACATACCTGCAGAGTATCAGCAAACAGGACAATGAGGTTCTTCAGATCCAGCACCAGGTCAGGGTCGTCACAGTATGACTAAGGAAACAGGAGGGAGGGGTGTGTCTGTGTCATTTCAGACTTTTGTGGAAACATGCATTTCGTATTTAATGAGTGTGTGTGATTCGCCTCACAGAGTGCGTCCTCAGGGCAGCGACTATTTTGGACAGCGCCAACTCCCAGAGCTCCTCTACGTATGCTCTGTTGACCAAACCCTGTGTGGTGTGCAGGACGTGATCCTCCACAACAAAGAAGCTGCAAGCGAGGAGAACAGAGAGACAGATGGAATTACTTAGGCAGTTTGGTAAATATACCTAATCACGCTCCTGCCAAAAGTAAGAGGAGGAGAACAATACCACTCCTGCTGGAGCCAGGACATGGTTAGCTTAGCTTTGTATAAATACTGAGTGCCGGGCTATGTCCAAATCCACCTAGCTCACTGAAGCGCACTAATTTGCATGTTATATTACAGTTCAATATGCACAAAAACCAGGAGGTTAGGTGCCAGAGTGTTTCTACCATTACCATCCAAGAAATAGCTTGGCCTGAAACCTCCAGCGCAACAGCAAATTGTCCTTGTTACACTTCAGATTTTGTACAAATTAAATAAATGAGATATAACTTGAAAAATATTTGAGTAGGAGTGTTTCCTGGATTCAAATTGGATTCGTCTTAGGTGCACTTTGGAAAGGATATACGAACAGATTTAAAGGGACAGTCCACCCCTAAATCAGATTCACATATTTGGCAGAATACTGAGCTGCAGTGACATTTATCCTTTAGACTGTTCTGGAGTTGGCTGCCCAGTTTCTGATATATGTGCTGTAGAGAAGTCTGCCTCCTCTTGAATGTTACAGAACTGAATTGTGCTTTCTGTTTAGTCCCCTATGCACCACAAAAAACAAAAAAAAGACCTAAAAGCTTAGCAGCAATGTCACAAATCAAAGCCAGTGATACAAAACCTTCCGTTGTTCTAATCCCTTTTGTGCAGGAGCTACTTTCCTTCTGTTCAACTAGACCTGAAAACCAGTGGAAACGTGCAACTGGCAAAACACTGAAGCAGCTAACGGGAGATGCCACTAATGTTTACGTGCCATTTCTTACAGATTTTGTTGCGGCAAATCAAATATGACAGTTAAAAGAAGTTGACTTGTTACTATTCAGAACAACGTCTTTATAAAGAAGACTAAACATGAAACATGTTCAGCCTGGTCAAGATGCTGCGTCTATGGAGACACAAGATTTTAAATGTCACATGGAGAAAAGTCAGTTTCATCAACTCCCTCCAATTAGGACAAGCTGGTTCATCAGGTGGCAACACATCTCACTGTATGGAAGTCTTCACAATACCTGTTTAATTATTTAGCCAACCAATAAAGGTTACATGGATATTACTGGTGTAAGCTCTAGAGATGTCACCAAAACTCATAATGAAATTCTAGTACTAGTTTCTTTTGATAAGGTATACAGCAATTCTCTTCGGACAGAATACGGCAGCACACGGTGTTCCAGGTTATCCTGTAGACGGCGAAGACAATGACGACGGAAAAAGATGAAGAAGAAAAAAAGAAAGAAACAAGACAAGGACGAGTTAAGCAGCTGGAGACTAAGCAGATAAAAAAAAAGACCAAGAAGACAACAAAGATAAAGAAGAAAGCAAGAAAAAACTACTTGTGGAAGACGGCAACAAGTCCAGCTGTGTGTTAGCTTTACTCAGACTCATTGGTAAGAAAGACCGAGTTGGCTTTGGAACTATTTTGTCTTGGAGGATCGAGTGATACTGATTCTAATACTGCCTCTTGCAAATATAACAGTACTGTCATGTTTTCCGGACCAAGGTTAGAAATACTTTCACATAAGCGAAGCAGTTAAAAGACCAGGATCTAGATTAGGTTTCAGTTTATTAATCCATCTGCTGCTCTTGACAAGAACTGTATTTTCCATCATGTCCAACAGAGAAATGTGAAATCTGGTTTTCATAAAAATAAAGCTGCTGATCTTTTCTATGACAAATGGTTTTCTTTGGTTAATCTTTCTCTTTGTGATCCATTTTTTTTTTCTACAAGATGTTTTTGTGGAAAACAATCCTTAAAATCAGCTGCAAAATGATTTAAAAATAATTAGGCAATAGGAACGCAAATGAAAACATGTTTCTGGACTGCAGAGGAAGGGACTGTTCAGAGATATCCCCAATCTCAAATAAAAGAAAAACACTTGTGTGGCTTATTTTCACCCTGAGATTACTTTGGGATGGTTCGAGTCAATTCTGACAACTTTTCCAGAAGAGCTGCCATGTTTCTCTGATTTAAAATCATTTGCAAGTGCAAATGACAGCCAGGCAAACGGCGCATTCGCCCAGCCAGGCGTGCGAAGATGCTGATATCTGAGCACAGCAACAAATCCGTCAGTCACACGTTGTGCTGCTGTCTTGAAATGATGCCTGTGTGAAACGGATCAAATCGCCTGCAAAGTGACTTTGGTTTACATCCACTGACAACACGTCTAACTCAAACCAGTGCCCACCGAGCATTGCCAGGCCACAATGAGCCGCACTGTGGTCGGATCAGTGGCCCGGCTATGCATGGTTACTTTTCTCTTTGCTATTACTGAAGGGAATAAATATGATGAGATTCACTCTTCAACAGATTTTTACTTTTTCCAGCTTTTTCTTCATGTAAGAAACTAAAAGATTTGTGCACTTTTGTACCACAGCGGAACAAAGCACAAATTTCCCTAGAAAGTCAACTCATTGAGAAAGAATAACTGTAACTTAAAAAATTGTTGATATGTTGATACAGAACAGCTTCACATTTAAGAAGCTTTGGTTTTCATTTGATTTACATATATGTTGGATTTATGCTTTAAAAGCATCAACCAGAAAACACTTTGGTACAAATTCTGATTTTAAATGTACCACATCCATGAAAGTGATTTAACCTGATTTAGACACGCAATTATTAGGTCAATCCAATTTACATATTAAATTTTTTTTATCCCGTCCTATGGACAACTTTCTCCAAGGATCTATCTCTGCAGACTAACATTAACCCAGGGCCAAACTGTTCATACTGAATGAGGTTGCAGGTCGCTTAACATTTGCTATGGTGTCTCCACATCTAACACACATGCTCAGTGTGAACCTATTCGGATCTGTGAAGAGAACCTGCCAATTCTGAAGTTCATCAGTGACCTGCACAGATCCCACTCAATGACTTAAGAACCATCATGGAGTCCAATTATGAAAGTTTGGTGAGACACCTGAACGTGAGTAGCACTGAAGGTTATTCTGCTGTACAGTTGTAAAGTTGTTCCTCCTTCCATGAAGGAGAAGATGATGCTGCAGCTGCTGGTATAAGCCCTTTTAAGCTCTACTCATGTAACTGCCCATCTACTGGTATTTCCTCCACACCTGAGACTGTGCTAGCAGAGACAGCAAACCTGTTGGCATGTAAGCATGTGCAACCTGTATGCCCTCCTGGTAGCAACTCATGGTAGCAGCAGGGAGAAGGACACTAATACCAAACCCAAGATAAGAAGATAAGGACAGTGACTGTCCACCACCTGCAATCCATTTTTTAGAGGATTGTCCTGTTGTTACTTCTCCAGAGCAACTGTGTCACTTTGATTTGCTCCAAAGAAGCAAAAATTGCCTCACCATACTTCAAACTTCTTAACAGGACACACTGATATCGCTGAATTTTAACTGAGTTATTGTTGCACTCTGATGATCGGGTGTTGCATTCATTTTTTTGAACAGCGTACATACGTTTTTATTAGTTGACGCATTTTTTAACTTACAACTGAGTTCATTACATTAATATATATTTCTCTGTTTGCTTATTCATTGGCTCATCAGTGAACGGTATCATTTTCAAATGGATGAGCCGAGCGCCTCTGCTCTCTAATGAGTGTCTCCTGGAGGCAGCCATTTATACTGTGAGAAATCTTCAGTTAGTAAGTTGGAAGACAAACATGGCGTGATGAATGAAACAAATGTAAAACATGATTAATGTAAAAAAATAAAAAGGGTAAAATCAATAAATACAGATTTTTAAAAATAAACTTTGATGTAATTTAATGCATCCATTTAATCTTTTTTTGTTTTTGTTATTTTGGCAGTTTCAGCCCCCATAAGTTTCCTCATATAAACAGACAGTTACTAATTAAACATATATAATAACTCTGGTTTTGTGGGCATGCACAACTATTACATAAAAAACTAAATACAGATATTAAAGGAAGCTTTAGTTGGAGTTATTTTGAAGTGTTTAATGTCAACAGAGAGAGCAGATGAAAGAATATTAGGGTGGGAGACATGGATGAAGAAGCACTAGTGGATAACAGACAAAGGATGGCACTTTCCAGCACTTCAGATGGGAATAACAGACCTGAGGGTGAGTGCATGAGCCTGAGCTGATGTCCAGTGTTTATAGAAGCGTCTGCTCCAGCAAGACAGACAGAAGGAATAACAGCAACACGCCAACCGCCATCACACACACACTATCAATCCTCACTGCTGTGTGCATGTGAGAGAGAAAGAGCGGACGTGTGTGTAGACGCAACATAGAAGTGGGACGGAGTGACGGATGAGAGGACAGTAAAGAAGAGGAGGAGGCTGGGGTGTGAGTGGGAAAAAAAGGGGGCAGGAATAACAGCTGGAGAGGAGGGGAGATGAAAAGATGTCAAATGGTCAAAAGTCACTCAGAAGAAATGAAATGAGGTGCTGTTAAATGCTGAATGTTTGCTTTCACTCAAACGTTCCTCCGCCTCTGCCAAGGTACACAGAAATCTCACAATGAGCGGGCGGATGGTCGGTCGGTGGAAATCTGTTACGAGCCATTTTGAAAATATTTACAAATACTTCTAAACAGACGTTTTCATTCCGACATTTTGGCAAAAGTTCACTTTCAATTAGGGTGAAATTAAAGAAGGAAATTAGAAAAACTTCAAGGGGTAGGAAATAAATAAAAGCGGGTGGACGAACTTACCCAACAATCTGATTGAAGTACCGCCGGTATCCCTCCAGAGTTTCATGCTAGAAATAAATAACAACACAAAGGCCAAACAGAGGGAGAAACAGGGAGGGAGTCCAACAGCAGAGGAAATACATAAAGTTACTAATAATGTGAAAATATACAAATATCAGAATAACAGGAAACAAACTTATACCAGAGAAAATCAAATATATGCATCTAAATTCTTTGTTTTATGCATTAGCAACATCTGTTCATCATTTTCAAGTGACAGAGACATTGACTGTAATTCTATGTGAGGTTGTCGTATTTTTCATCATAACAATTTTGTTTTGGTGCAGGCTTTATAATAGAGTCCTGCAACAGGAGGGTAATTACATTTAATTTCAGTGTATTTAATGTTCGCCTTCAAATAAAAGCTGCAAATCTTGAAACCCTCCGGTTGTAGCAGTAAGGCAAAAGCTTTACTTTGAAGGTGAATGTTCTCAGTTTCTGGTTTGTGTTGCACTTTCTGCAGTTTCATTTCGTTGGGCAAGTATTTGCCTTTTGTTCTTAACACTAAACAAACTCATCAGTCCTCAGTTTATCATGTTTCTGTGATCTTTCTACCTTAAGCCCAATTTTAAGGTGTCCAAAACAATCATGAGAAGGTTTCCTTTGCAGCACCATATACCTTTTTTTTTTTGACCAGTTTAACCAGTAGAGTAGTATTTGACCAGTAGAAAGTCAGCCACCACAGGCCAACATGTTGGGGTATACATTGGTGGTTGCCAGGGGGTCACTAGCCAGTCTAGGCCTGTGTGACTGAGGCCTTGAGAGTGTGTCTGTGTGCAGGGCTAGAGTGGAGTCAGTGTAGTTAGGAGTGTGTGGACATAACAGTGCATCGAATAACACACAAAGTGAGGGTGCGGAGTCATACCATGTTAGAGTGGGGCTGCAGTACGAGACGGGCCTGTTTCCTCCTTTGCTTTCTGTAGTAGTTCTCAAACACATCACGCAAACCCTAAAAACACAAACTGGAGGTAAGAACGGCTGCACGGATGGACTGCAAGTATAGCCTGTGAAGCGCCAACGACAGAAGCATACAACTCAGTGTTTCAGGTTAATCGAGGTTGGTAGACAACAGGGGAAGAACTCATGTAATGAGGTACAAAATCAAAAGGGTAGACCCACATGAGGATGGAGAAGGTCATGTTAGTGCATACGTGAGTAAGAGGGAGATAGGGAAGCTGCCTTTGATGGCTGGCTAGCGTCACCGCTCAGACATCAAACTAAAAAGTACCCACGCAAGAGACACAGAATCGGCTGTCTAAACTTGACCATCTCGTATCTGTTCCTCCCATTACACTGAAGCTCTCTCTCCCTTATCTCTGTTGTGCTAAGATAGACCACAAGTCTCTCTCTCTTTCTCTCACACACACACACACGTATCCAGATCCCACAGTAACCGGTGAGCTCAGAGATAAAGGCCCAGGAGTGGGCAGATAACATGACAAGCTCCCTGAGCTACTGACCAGACCAGCGCACGTATATCTACCCAGCTGACGTTACTGTTGTAGGAGGTCAGATACAGGAATAAAAATACACCACAAACACAAAAACACCACTGTTTTACCAACTTTGACATTTGACAGCTTCAAAAATAAATGAATACACTTTGTCTTTAATTATGACAACACAACTGTTCTGTTGGAAACATAGGGTGCCAGCATTGCTCATGGCAAAAAGCAACAGCATCACCAAGCAGTATAATATGCTCCATCGTAAAATAAAACATGCTCAGGAACAGCTCAGTGAGCACCGACCCAAATGCCACAGAGCATCTATTGGATACCCTGGAACAAGTCCAGTCCTCGAGGCCTAACCCCACTGCCAATCACCTGGTCCCAGAAAACACAGACTGAGTGTGTGCTGTGTTCATGCTAGCCCTCCATCTGGGATCAGACAAACGATGTTGAAGGCGTCCCTCCTCACGGTACAGTTTCTTTTGAGAAATATGAAATTTGTACATTCAGAAATTACATTTATGTTCATGTTCCCTGCAGTCCATTGCCTCAGTTATTTAAAGAGATAGGATTTTAATAATCAATACCATGATTAGCTTCCAATGTTATACTTTAACCAATTCTCTAACGCTGCAGTCACATTAGTTGTGATCTCATCATCTTTGAAACGGCCGCTTTGAAGACAGGTCTGCAACAACTGCCACCTTCAATCCGATTTCGGTGCATCATGACGGCAATGAAATGGCGACAAGAGTCAGTCTGCTGTTAGTTTCTGATTGGATGTGCCACTGCCTTAAAAGTAGCAATTAAAATGGTCGCCACAATTACCTGCGATCAGTCGCCAAATATGAATATAATACGATGGCCGTCATATTTTGACTCTAGTGTCACTGAGCCATAAAGGACAGTTTCCTTTCTCGCTCTCCGTCTGTTGCCCTTTTGTATTTCTAAGGTTTGCAAACAACCTTGTCCTTCATGCTTTATCTGTCCGCGCTCCTTTTCAAAACTTAAATAAAGAAAAAACAATATCAACAAAAAAGTAATTGTTAAAAAAAATTAAGATCTAAAGTGCTGTATGTGAAAAATCGAGTGGATTTTGGCATCATGTTCAGCTACACTCTTTAGTCGTTCCCTTGATTAAACCGTGCCCTTTGAAAACAAAGATACCAACAAACAATGTGGTGAATGGTAGAAATAAAGCTCTCCCTAGTAGTGTGTCAGAACTAGGTTGAGCTTGTTTGGAGGTGACAAAACTGAGTTTTTTAATTCCCAGTTTGACCCTCAGTGGAACAATGTGTATTCAACAAATGAGAGGCATCAAACCGCTGTGAACTCTGCATTATACAGCGCTCGCTGTCCCTGAGAGAGCGTGAGCACGGGGTGAGAAACACGGGGTGAGAAACACGGGCTGAGATCAGTGCGTGCGTTTGTGCGACAATATAACATCACCAGAGAAGGTGAGGAGAGATAAACGAAACAGAGAGGAGCTGAAAGAGAGAAGAACACCAGCAGGCGGAGCCAGCAGAGAATCAAAGAAAGAACGGATCAGACAGCACGAGGATCAGACGTGAATAAATTACAACAACATGAACCCGACCAAAAACCTGCTAACAAAGAAAGACAGAAATGTTTCTAGTAACTGCTCACAGACTATTTATGTCCATGGCACCAGCTTTCTTCTGATTGGCTGCCCCACACAAACAGAGGGTGTGAGGAACTGGTGGGTGGGGCTTGTCTACTCCTGCGCTCTATACTGTCTGAGATGACCATACTGAGAATGTACCTGTTCACACACCAACTTCATTATGTGAATCTTTGTTTTATATGCACATCCACCAATCAGCAGTGTAATTACAACAAAAAAGTATAACAAGCAGGTTCCCCTCATAAATAAACTACTACATTCTCCCACTGGAGTGAGCGTGACTGAGCATAAGTTTTCCACCTTTACTGAAGTAAACACATCTGCTTGCTAAAGGTCAAGAAGTCAGTCTTTCTTCATCTTTTTGATCTCTTTATAGACATTTTCCTCCACTATAGCCCAACATCCCATCACCCTGACCCCTTTATTTGAAACTTCAGCCCATGTTTATTATAAGTATTGTTATGACCCAGGTCATTGTTGCCGTGTGGTGCTGTTAGTTGCCACACCATGCTGTTACTTGCCACACCATGCGGGGGCATTGTTTGTACTCTGTGAGCCTGTTTCCAGGTGGAGGCTAACCATTGGTGGAAGAGGGAATGAGGCCAGCTACAAATTGGGACCTGACTGGGCCGGCAGCCCCTCCTACTACTTCCTGTTTCCAGTGAGCTGCGCGTTTGGGGCCCTTCGTGGCGCGTGACAGAGCTGGGCTGCAGTAAAAACAGTTTAGAGAGTCATATCTGGACATGGTAGCTGTAGGGGTGGGAAGCCGTTTCTTTTTCAACCTTTTTCTCCTGTTTCAGGTAGGGAGACAGGTTAGAGGTTTGTATTTTCTTTTGGGGTTGATTCACTATAGGTAAGTTAGTTCTGATTCATTTCCAGTGTGTTTTGTTTGTTGTTTTGGCCATGCCCACCCTGACGCTCGCTACCTGTCAAGTTAATAAAACGACTAGTCATTGTAAAGCTGTGGCTGTGTGATTTACTTCTTTTTATTATTTTTCTTGTGTTGCACTCCAGCCCCCCCCCAGGCCGGTGTGTAACATAATCCAACAATAAGAGTGTATACATGAAATAGACTTTTCATTTCTTTTTAAGTCTTTGAGAAAACACTGTTTGATTTCTAGTCTCAGTCACTAGTTTTATATCATATTCAATACAAAAAAAATTCATTTAGCAAATGTATAGCTCTTATCACACATTGCCCTCTACGCCCCTGTCTCCCTTTAAGAAAGGTAAAGAAGAACGATTTTGCAACTTTACATCTCTGGCAGGTTTTTCCAAACCGGAGGGGTAAGAAAGAAGGTAATGAAGCTTCAGCAATCTGTGAGAGTGACCGAGGCGGACCGCAATTGTTGGAGAGAGGCTAACTTCCACCATGTGACCTGTGTGATTGCCAATCGAGGCTCAGAGGTTGAAGGCGTTGCATGCTCAACCTCCACAACTATTTGGTGGCACCAGTGTAGCTAGTAGGGCTGAGCATGTGACCCAAATGCTGTGAGGCTATTGCAGAGGCCTGGATATTTTGATGCGTGCAACAGCTTTCCTGTCAACTCAGAACTGTCCTGTCAAAATAAAGGCTAAAAAGTACAGAAAAAAATACTTCAATCTCCAAGCAGCTACATGTTTTTCCTAGTTGCAAAGAGGATGCTCGACTATTTTTACTTTATTTAAGAAAAACAAGCTGAGAAGGAGCAGAAGTAGTTGGTTAGAAGCAAGGGAACTTTCAAAATAAAAGACCTACTAGACGAATTGCCTGTATATGTTAATGCTCTCTAAAAAAAATTTTTTTAAAGACTCAAGGATCTGTTAGAGCAGCTGCTTTGTTCCAGCTGTCGTGCTGTAGCTCAGAGTTCCCAGTCTGACCGGTTTGATGGACTGGCTGCTACCGCCGCTCACCTCGCCTCTCCTTCCCCTCGTCTCTGCCCAACATGCTGGGCTTCAGGCCCGTGTTTACATCCATCGCAGCTCTGCCCACATTTGTCAACGTGCGGTACGTGTGCGAGTGTAACAAAGGAGTATTGTTCGGGCTCGCCGCTGCTCCACAGCGGGTGGAAAATTGTGGGCCTTAAAGGTGGAAAAGGGAAAGAGGGGAGAAGAGTGGATAGTGGAGGGGGGGCAAATGGGATTCCACGTCCAGGTTTGCTAGAAAAATAAATGAAAGTGCTACAAGCGTGTGCCTGTGGAAGTACAAGACATTCTCAAACATTTAACAATCAGACTGTGTGTGTGTGTGTGTGTGTGTGTGTGTGTGTGTGTGTGTGTGTGTGTGTGTGTGTGTGTGTTTGTATTTTCTGATATTAAATCCACATCTCTACCCGACAGCTTGTCATTCAAAGCGCCGCAACACAGCTTATTTTAACACACAAAACAGTTCGAGAGTGTCTGTTTAATCTTGTGTCCTTTCTGCATTTTAATAGAAACGCAAACAAAATATCATCAAATGGCGGCGGCAGCAGCAGCAGCAGGAGGAGAAGGAGGGGGAACATAAATGACTAAGAGTGTGTGACCCCGAAGGTTCAGGGGTCAATCCTTTCAACACCTTCCCGAGCAGCAGCGTGCTCCTTCCCTCCCCCCTTTTTCCTTCATCTCGAGTGCTTCATTCCTCCTCTCTCATCCATCCTCCCCTCTCTTGTCTCGCTGCATTTTCACCCTCGTCTTCCTGTTTTTGCCCTTTTAACCTCCCCGTGACCTCCCTCTGCTCCCTACTCTCTGCAACAGCTTATCTCCAATCAGCTGATTGAGGCCTCAGCAACATACAGCAGGGCTGGTTCAAGTGCTGCTGAGGCTCTAATGACTGAGATTTGTGGAAAATTCTTATTTCCTTCCACTTTTCACTCCTCCTGCTTAGCCTCCACATCTCAATGCTCCCTTCTTCCCTTCCTGTGACCCCTGCTCTTCTCATAACCTTCCTCTCTGATTGCCTCTTCCACATCATTAAGGGTTCAGTTCAGCTTTAAGGGGTCAGTAAGATGAGAAAGATCACCATATGGTAGTTCTCCTCCCTCCCCACGGACCAATAACACCTCACCTGTTACTTGATTCAACCAATCAAATGCCGACCACTCCCTCTAGAAGCAGTATATTTTATTTTGGTTTGGGGAATTTATTGAGCTATTTATGCCACAGATCCACTTTATTGTACTATTCCACCATTATTTATTTTGTTGTATTTTTTGTAACTTTATTTACCTATACTTCCTACATTTGCTGTATTTTCATATTGATTTTACTCATTAAGCATTTTCACTTTATTTGTTAACTGAATTTATTTTACTTACATTGTGTGACTGTCCCTACAACATAAAGCACCTTGACGTGAGCTCTGTTTCAGTTTGCTACGATATAAATTACTTTTGTTTTGTTGTATTCTGTTCTGTTGCCCAGTTCTATTTCATTTAAGCCATTTCGTTGTAGGTTGTGTTTTCATTTTGGCCGCTGTGACACAGCAAATTTCCATCCTCAACTTGGCATCAGATTTTTTTTTTCAAAAGATGGAGATTTTTCTCCAAGTCCTCCTCGTCCCTCAATCTGTAGCATCTTTTGTTGCAACAACTTTCTGCACTCCATCCATGAACCTCCTCTGAGGTCTTAGTCGTTTCATCCTGCCTGGCAGCTCCATCTTCCAATATATACATCATCCTTCTGCCTCTCTAACCCCGTCTCCAAATCCATCAAGTTGTCCTTCAGTTGTACTCATGTCTTGTTCATTCTGGTCACTCGGAGTGAAGATCTTGGCATCTTGACCTCTCATCTTTTTGTCAGTGCCACAGTCTCCAAATCATACATCATAGCAGGAACGATGATACCATCCTGTAAAAAAATAGCAGCAAATCACCCCTTAAACTCTTCTCTACCCATTCCACCCTGCCAGCACTCTCTTCTTCATCTCTCTTGTGGACTGTTCCTTAGTTTGCATGGCTGACCCCAGCTATTTAATCTTAATCTCTTAATCCCCCCCCCCCACCTGGAAAGCTCAGCTCGGTGCCATAAATGAGTGGTTCTTACACCTAGCTCATTCTTCACAGGGTCACTGATATCTTTCATTTTTACTTTATACACAGTTATTCATATTTTTTCCACATGTGGTTACATCATTACAGAAACTGTAGATCTGTAGTACAGCACTTCATGCAAATACACTTTTCCTAACCTTGTCATATACACACCAGGGCCAAAACACACAAATCTGTCCTACACAGTGGCTCGGGCAGTCACTGATGGGTGATGTGATTTAACGTGACGATGAAAAAAAAATTGCTAATTAGGTTTATGCAGCCCTGCAACAAAAAATAAATGACAGATTTATGAACCTATCCAGCTCAAAATACACGAACCAGTCTGTATACATATACATTTTAAAAATGTATGTAGAGTAAAAAAAACCTGCAGCAGTCCACTTGGCTTCCCTATTGTGCTACATTATATATTTTATATATTTTTTCATGGCCTTTCCTTCTTTCCTTCTGCTGCAGGTTTTTCCTTAAAAGGGCCGTAAAAAAAATCAAGTTTTTAGAACTGTAATCTTTTCCTTAAGGGGACATGCAGTGTTTTAAGTTAAATGAGGGAAACCGTTCAGCTTCACACAAACATTTAAAGCCAGAAAATAAAGTGTTTGTGTGTTTATACTTTCTTCACCCACGTCGTCACCTGTTTAAACCTTCTGTAACCTCTCTCTCTTTGTTTCTCCTCCACCATCGCGCCCTGCTTAACCTTTCTTTAACCTCAGCCTTGCTTTTCTACTCCCTCACTCACTCTTTTGCCCGTTCACTTTCTCCTTCCTGTCAGAGTTCATGCACTTCCTGTCCCCCTGTCATACCCCGACCCTCTGGCTGTGCTGGCCTGATAACGTCCCCTACAAAGTCCTAAAAACTCACAAATGCAAACAAACGCACACTCACACAGAGAACCTGAATGCACAGCTAACCCATTCGTGGCACCTCCACCCATGTCACTTTCACTCTAAGTGAGACGAGACATGCGAGTTCTCTCTGCAGTCTGGTTGGAGCGAAGCCAGACTCGAGCTGGAGGCCCCGTCGTACCGAAGTCGTTTACCCCCTCTGTGCCAGGTCACCCTCAGAGCTGGGCACAAGCAGATTCTGACATTTAAGCAAAAGAAGCGGGCCTCCTCATTATCGCTGCCTGTAGTAGGCAATGAAGAGGATGCTGCTGCAAACCACTGAGCAGGGCTGAATGATGTCAACAATCACATCTCATGAATATATGAGAAATACATGAGGCAAACATGATATTTGGAGGCTCTGTCGTGTTTTGGAGCTATGCTTCAGTCAGTGGTGTAAAATATAAAGAAATGAAAGTAGGTTTAATACTTTTGCACAATATGATGAGCTGGACACAGGGTAGGAAAAAAAAGGAGAAAATTCAGCCCCGATCTCATGAGGCCAAGCACTGCTGGTCTGCCTCTGGTGACAGAGTCAAAGCTGACTGTCACATGGCACTGACACTGGGCCACTCTGGAGTCAAAGGCAGCTGCTAATAATCCTTCTCGAGCTTCATCTGCAGAACCTGTGTAGGTTTGACCTCCTTTATGTGGACGCTGTGGACCAAAAGCTTCCTTTTAGTCACCTCAGCTCGAGCTGAACTAAACAGCTAGTAGATTTAAGCTTTTAGGGAACAACGTGAGCCCATTGCTCCAAAGGAAAGGAGTGAACTTTGTAACCAAAGGAGAGCAGCAAAGTATCTTGTTTTCATAAAGCTAATACCATAAATCACCCAGCCCTGATGTAGGCAGAACAAAGTCAGTACAAAGGATGCAACAAACAACATTGTTACTTCAGTCAATCACATGCACAGGGAATACAGGCAGATACACCTTTACGAGCTGATCAGAAAGGAGTTGCGGCTTCACTTAAGCTGGAAAACTGAAGCGCTCATGGATGGAGGAAAGAGAAACAGCTCTGCATCTTTGATTTGAGAAAAAAGAAAAAAAAGAGTACAGAAGAAATAAAACAGAAAATGAGAAAATGAACTCACCAGCACAGTGTAGATATGCAGACAGCGGTAAACTGGAGAGAAATCCACCAAGTCCTGAGCTCCTGGGACCTGCAGGGGGAAACAATTTGCACAGTTCACATGTTCAGTTCATAAACTGCAATCAACCAGCCCGTCTTCAGTTTTCTTTTACAAGTTTTGGCAACACCTGTTTTGGTTAAAGCCAAGCAAAGTAAAACCAAACCTGAGATTCTAACCAGAGAGAGAGCGAGAGACAAAGATGGCAACGAGGGGTAAGACAGAGACAAATGATTGTGTTTGTGAAACAGACGAGGGAAATGTGAACGGCAAGAATAAAACAGGCCGCGTCCCTAATAATGAACAGCCTCCAACCTCAATAAAACTTAAATGGCAGAGCAAAAAAAAGAAGTAGTTACCAGGCTGCAAACACGTTTACTTCTGCTATAAAGCTGTTAATTCTAACAAAGGAGTCAGTGGAGATGATTTTATGGAGCTGGCCTCAAGTGGCCACTAGAGGAACTGCAGGTTTTGGCATGTCTCAACTTTCCAGCCCTGGAGGCTGCAACTTTGCTTTAACAGACACAGTATCGAATTATTTTTCTCACTGTAAGATTAGACAAATTTAGAATATAAGTTTTAGGGGTTTTTATTAATTTCATTTCATTATATTTTCTAAGATATTTTACCTGCACAAAGGGTAAAACAAACTCTTTGAAATAACTTAATGTGGAGGAACATTACAGAAAGATTCAAGGTGGTATCAGTTGTGCTTAAACAAGGATATTTATATTTAAAACAAACAAACAAACAAAACAAAACAGGCACTTCCTGTGAAACAGACTGAATAATTCACAGCCATAAGTTTACAACTGATCTCAGAGCTTGCTGCTCCATTTGCTTGAAGTTCTCTAAACTCTGGACTTTGTTCAGCTGCGCTTCCCCCTGCTGCCATCCATGACTCGTTAAGCCCTGCAGTTTTTATTCATCTTTCATTAAACTACATATTCATCACAACTAGCTAGCTCTGGTTCATCTTATATCAGCCTTCATAACAAAAGACTAATAATGAATAAGCCCATTTTAGGAAAAAGCCATGAAATATGAATTGACACAGTTTCAATTTACCAAAGTCAGATGATTTTTAAAGCAACCCATTTGGCGTTTCTAGTGTTAGTGGCACTGGATACTGAGGTTTTAACTATCATGGAGTGGCTGTGACTGAGGAGATGGTGCAGGTCATAGGCAGGTTGGTGGTTCGATCCTTGGCTGCTACACTCTGCATGCCAAAGCATCCTTGGGCAAGATACTGAACCCAGAGTTTCTTCCAATGCATTCATCAGAGTGTGAATGAGCCATTTTGTTCTACTTTCAGGCAGAAAAGTGCCAAATAAGAACCGGTCCATTTACTACTCACTGACAATCACTGAATTATTCTATTTGTTTTGGTTAGGATGCTTTTAACATCATGCAGATTAGGTTTAATTAACAGAACTGAGACAAAGTATGGGTATAAATACTGGCAGAAACAGATCAACACTCAATTCAAACTTCTCATATGTCACTGCCATCTGAAGTGAACTGAAGCTTTCAGGGAGTCTTCTGTTACGAGTTACTCATACCTCTGTTTCTTAGCATCTATCCCTCGATCTAACCATCATTCCAGTCCCTCCTCCCTGCCCACATCCTCTGTCCCCTGCCCTTTTGCCCTCTGGAAAGTTTGCCTTCTGTAAAAATCACTAGAGGCAAAGCACAATGCCAGCTTTGATGTAACCGCACACAAACAAGGGTCCCAAAACAATAAGAACAAGAACAAAAAAACAAAACCAAAGAGTTGTACCACTTAAAGACAGAGGAAGGAATTAGAGGGGGGGGGGAATACAAACACAGGCAGGTAAAACTTAAAGACAACCAAAAATGACTCAAAAGGCAGAGGTGGAAAGAAAAAGAGGATGAACGGAACCAGTGGAAGCAGATGAAAAACATAAAGGTGAGAAACAAGCCAAAAGAAACAAGAATTAGAAAATAAGGTAAAAGGAGTGAGAAACAAACATGGGGGATGGTTGTAAATGAAGGGAAGTAGAAGAAGTGATGCAGAGGCAGGGTTGGCGTGAGGAGACGTGACGCTGATGGTTGGCATCGCTGCAGCCAGCGGCGCCAACACGGTTGTAACCCTGACGGCCACGGGGTCAGGTCTTTGTTCGAGCCAAGGTCTTCCTGTGAAGAAGGTTGAGTCAAGTTTACAGGACATAAATAAAGCCAAGGGGACGACAGGGACCTTAAAACAGAATGGCAGCACAGGGGTGACAAGTTCAGCTCTATTCTCTCCTTAACCTCATTGTACTTTATTTTCCCCGAGCAAGAACAACAAAAGGCTCCAAAAAGGAACTCTGATCCCGCGAGGGATGACTTGAAGAGTTCAGTGTCAAAATGCTTTGTGCCCGCTTTGCTGCCCTGACACGATTTCCACAAGTTCATAGTATTTGAACATTTTTCTCCAAACTTAACTGTGTGCCGGCGGTTTTTTTGTTGTACGATATGTGGACAGCATGAGGAAGTCAGCAGTTCTCAATGTTTGTAGCTCAAAAATGAAGGTGTATTCCCACCATTCCTATAAGGGCATCTTCACACCTTCACAGCTCATTTACTCCGATCTGAATCAGTTGATGGGTTTGTAAACTTGTAGCCTTTCACTGCGCTTTGTTTTCTTTTCACACACACAGAAAAATCCAAGTGAACCTTAAGCGAACAAAAATGTGTCACTGAAAACAACGTGAGAATGCTCAGTCAGCTTACTGTCCAGATGTGCCTGGACCGGAGCAACAAAAGTGAATACATTCGGATGGTGCTGTGTTCTGGACGTTTGGAGAACATGAATTTCACAGCATCTATCCATCTTTCTTTCTTTCTTTCTTTCTTTCCCCCCACAGACTCAGTGTGGTTGTTTCAGAGTAAGATTCAAATTGGCACAAGTAAACTGCACTAAGGGGGAAAACGAACCAGAGTTTAGTTTAAACCAGGAGTGGGGAACTCCAGGGCCTGCCACGCAGGTTTTAGATCTCACCCTGGGTCAACACACCTGAATCACATGATTAGTTCATTACCTGCCTCTGGAGAACTTCAAGACATGTTGAGGAGGTCATTTAGCCATTTAAATCAGCTGTGTTGGATCAAGGACACATTTAAAACCTTCAGGACACCGGCCTGGAGTTCCCCACAGACTAAGAAAAACCCCCCACACACCTTTACATGTCCCAGCCGACAGAAAAAAATGGAATGCTGAGACATTTTTTCCTCCTTCCTTCTTTGTTGTGTTCATATTTTTTTCCAGCGGCAAACATATTTGTTCCTGACATTTTTCCACTTCGTTGTACATTTTAGTAGTTTCAGAAATCGCCCACCAAGAATTTGCTGTGAGTCCTTACATTGATGCTATGGTTCCTTATATTAAGATGGTAGTTGTTGTTCTATCAAAGATTATTTCAAAAACTGTGTTAAAAACGTAGGTGGAAAAGCACAGCTGTAATCAATGGTACTGAACAGGCTACTCAAAATAGTGGCGAGCTGCATCGACCTGATGTGCAGTTACATTTCTAGGGCGATGCATGTCAGATCATGGTGTAGCTACAGCATAGATTTCCCCCTGAAGCACAAATCTCCAGTCGGTGAGTCCCACCCAATTTTGTTTTGTTCTTTTTGTATAGTAATAAAAATAAATAAATAAAAAAAATAAGAATAAAATATCCAACACCAGTTTTTGTTTCTGTTACTCTGAATCACAGATATTAAACTGGTGGACTAAAACTCTAAACTATGATGTCTCATATATATATCTCATGATTTTAAAGCTCAAAGTTAGTCACAGATAAAAGGGGGAAAAAACAAAAGAAATTTTGGCTTTTGTTTGTGAGACTTTTACTTGGCGTGAACTGCGTGCGTGTGGCTGCAGTTTTAAATAGAAGTTTAACAAGTTTTTTACCCCTGAAAATTTCATATGGCTGTCATTTCTGCAGGAAAAAATATAGAAGTAAAAGAGTCGTATTTTAATCCAACCCTATCTAATTTGGAGCACAGAACAATTTCACAGTCTGACAGTAATATACTGCACAGCTTCACTAAATACACTTAAGCTGTTATACACGACAATCAGGTGATTCTGAGGCAGCCAGATGGGAACTTTTTCAGATTTGCCTCATTTCATAAGGAGTGCCCTCGCTGTGAATTAACATGTCATTTGTTCCGTGCTCGGGTGGGAGGATAAGCTGGAGACATGATCTAGCCTGTCATGGAGCTGCGATGTTATGAAACGGTGTATGTGTGGCAGAAACATAAAAAAGCTTTTCAGACCTTATTTTAGGGCAAAGTCATCTAACTTTTAAAGGTTTGGGGGTTTTTTTTTGGTTTTTTTTTTTAAATCAGATCTGACTGCTGCTTCTATTCAAAAATGCAGTTATGTTTCGCTTCCTCTTCACATAAATAGGTTGCCTGTTCTTGTTAACCTGAAATAAGCGCCTGGAGATGTTGCCAAGATGGCTGCCAAGTGGCGAGACACGCGCCTATGAGGAGACTGTTTCGAGTGTCTGAAGCTGGACACACACTTAATGACTGTTGGGCCAATTACAGATGCAATTTGGGCGCACTGACTGACCGGTCGGACCGGGTCTGCTCCAGGTGGGCTCGGTCACAGTTTACATTCAGATGATAAAGTCATGATGAGTGAGTGTATGTGTGTGTTTGTGTGTAGACTATTCTTAATTCTTAAAGGAGTCACTGCCAGCTGTCAGCATTAAGGTGTTTATTTAGAGCATGTTTAATATTGGCGACACGGTCACAAATGTTCACTGACAGCGTTGATGTGCTCCTTCCTCGGCCGCCTGTCCAGAGCTTTTATTTACAGGCGCTTCAGCAGTTAGGAGTTTATTAGAAGCGTTATTCTTATTCCCTCACCAGATTTAAGAAGCCTTCAGCTGATATACTCCCTTTTCACTTTGTTTTTCTAAACAGGCTTTTTTTTTATCTTCTTTTTAAATATCATGTAACAACTAAATTGTTACCGAGGCTCTCGCCTTTTTAAAAAGGTGCAGCGGTGTCACCTGTTATCTAAACAGACACGAACACCCGCACACAAAAAAAACACACACACAAAAGAAAAAAAAGAAAAAACCACACACACACACACACACACAAAACTATGCAAGCCCGTTTCCGCCACTAAATAAAAACAAAAAAGCTAGTATCCATAACTCGAAATTTCGAGTTACTTTTCTCAAAATTTCGAGTTAGCTCTGCCAATCAAAAATATACGTGAATGAGGTCGCTTTCTTGTTACCCGGAAGCATATGGCGCAGAGGAACGCGCACTCAAAAACGGATCCCAACAAATTGGCGCTTTCGCGAGTACGTTTGCTGATAGTAACACCATGTGATTCAGCTAATAACACAGGGATTTCATCATTTGTGAAGCCAGGCTGAAAACACTCAGCAATCTGTGCATTCACGACTGGATGTAATACCGGTAGCTTAGCTGTAGCATTTGTAGCATTTGTAACTCGAAATTCCGAGTTATTTTCTATAAATTTCGACATATTAACTCGAAATTTCGAGAAAATAACTCGGAATTTCGAGAAAATAACTCGAAATTTTGAGTTATGGATCCTTTTTTTTTTTTTTTTTTAGCGGCGGAAACGGGCTTCCATACAAAACAGCTCTTTAGTGGCACTAGTCCTGTATCAGGATATGCTGTAACATCACTGGCTCTACCTTTAATGAGCTTCCGGAACTGTATGAAGCGAAGGCCCTTGCAAGATCACCCTCCATCATTTGGACCCTCTTCGTCTTTTACATTCCAGAATTCCAGATGCTTCCATCAAGGAGAAGATTTGGTTTTCCTAAATGTAGGACTAACAGATTCAGATATTCATTTGTTCTATCCACTAATGCTCTTTAAACAGTGGATAGAACAAAACCATGACAGCACTTCCGCCGTGTTTTACAGATCAGATCGCTGTAGATTCTCACTGTTGCAACTTTGATCTCATTCAAATATACTAACAGGGATTTGAAACTAAAACTTCAAATTTGAATTCATCAATAAGACATGTTGTCCTTGATTTTCAGTCCAGTTCTTATGCAATTTGGCAAACCTCAGTCTTTTTTCCCTGTTCCACTTCCTTAAGAATTCTTCTTGACAGCCATCCTTCCGTTGAGACCATTCCTGATGAGGTTTCAGGGACCAGCAGACGGATCAACGAAGGGCCAGATGGATCCCTCAGGTCCTGTGTCGGGTCTTTGCTGGATTTTTTCCTGTTTCTTAAGGACATGACTTCCAGATACTGTTCATCTGCTGAAGACATTTCTGAGTACGAATATTTCTTTTCTCCTTCATTTGTCCAGTTTCCTTACATTGTTTTAGGACACACTGCATGCCATGTTGACATATGCCAAGTTTTTAGCTAATTGCTCTTTGGGAATCACCTTGGTGTGCCTGTCAGACTGTTATCTTTGGCATTTTTGTAGATTCAACTAAAAGAATGGGAACAACTGATTTGTTTTTACAACAGGCTGCTAGGAACAAATTGCCGAAATTTAAAATTTAATTTTCCTAAGTTGTCATTTGTGGTTCAACAAACAAAAAGCACATTCCTCTGAAAGTTGTCAGGTACAAAGACTGGACTGAAAACGACTGAAAAAAGTTAAAGGCCACTTTTGCACAACACTGTCTGTATTTATTATGTTGGACTTCTACAAAACAAGCTGCCATGGGGACATTAAAGTTTCACTGTACTGAGGTGTAGAAAGTCTTTAAGCTTACGAAAATTACTTTTGTACACACAGCGCAACACAGATTCTAAATATCAGAACACTCCAGAAAACAATCACTCTCAGGCCAAACAAGACTTCAGTGTCGACATTAACCTTAGGATCACAACTTCCAAACCACGCAGCAGCTCTCCTCAGCCTTGTAAATAAGCCCAGAAGTTACACGTGATTGCAAAAGCTGGGAGAAGCACCACACTGATCATCTTATTGGAGATCAAAGAATTTGAACTATTTTAACTCTCAGTGATCCCTCTGTGTTTGTTTGCCTTTAGGATCTAAAGAAGCATTTGGATTCGGAAATCTCTAAAGGCATTAGACTTAACAAGCGGACCACGAAACATCCAGCTGCATTTTCACAGTAAATGTTGGCTCTTATTATTTATTTGTTGGTTTGCCCACTGGCAGAGAGCCCAGTCATTACTTTATGATCTTTCAGCAAGTTTTTTTTTATAAATTGTTTTTACCGTCAGCTGTTTGATTTGCGCTCCTTTCCCTTTCAAAGACTAGAATTTGCTCCAGACCATGGGAACAGTCTTTTGAATATGTTGAATACTTTGGTACAATGTTTCGAGCAGTAGTTGTATTTGAGCGTGCGCCCAGTATAAGCTGGTTTATGTGGGCTACGTGCTGCAGTGGGATGAATGTTCGCTCTCCGGAAACATCAGAAATGTCACCTGGGCCGGACCTAATGACTTCAGACTACTGGGACTGAAGAAACATTCGCATTCAATGTGGAAGGAAAAGGAAATGAATGGAAAGAAAAAGAAGAAGACAAAAAAAAAAAGAGAAAGAGTCACGTAGAAAAAGCGGCATAAGCCTTGGGCGAGAAGAGGACACATGGAAGAGATGAAAGGACAGAAAGACTAAAAACTGACTAACAACAAAGAAAACGCAGCAGGAAGCAAGTAAAACTGAGGCCACACTGAAGGATAATCAGACTTCAAACGAAATTGGTCCAGCCTGCCAATCTTAGGGGAAACCCACGGTCAGGATTGGCAACAATTATCTGACTGTTTAAGGGGTTATAAAAATGAATGTCAGCTCGCTTGGAAACAAGTCTGAGCTGCCCTGGCGACTCATGTACCCCGCCATGGGGGCGAGATCAGAGACGATTCTGCCAAGGACCAATCTGAGATGAATGAGATGCACTGGATGTACAAACGTATCAGTACAGAGATGTTTGTTTCATCAAATAAGGTGAAGCCAGATAATTGGAGGCTGCGTGTTGTCTTGATTTTGTGTGTGTGTTTGCAGTTTTCTCACTTCATCTTCCTCCTCTTCATCCTCCACATCCAGAATTCCCGTGTCGTGTTCTGACAGCGGGCTGACACCCATTCCAGCCCGAATCGCCGCCGGCGCCGCCTTTCTGCCACGTCGGCCGAGTACGACCCTCGGCTGAGGCGAGACGGAGCTGTCCCGTGAGCGCTGTAGCTGGGCCTGGAGAACAAAACAGAAAAGCAGATGAGAACTCCACGGAGGGTCAACGGATTATTTTAAACCTGCATTGTTTGGTTCATTTCAGTTACTTCCTACATTTCCCAGAATCTCTTTTAAGTCCGACAGACGAGAATTTGCATTTAGGCACTGGCACAACTTCAGAGCAAAACAATGGAAGCTCTTTGATTTTCACGCTCTGACACCAAAACCAGATGTTGTCTGATAACACTCATACTCTGTCTGCAATAAGACTCCTCACGTGCAACAACTTTTATAGGGGACGGAGCAGAAAACAAACCCAGGAAAAATTCAAAAAACACAAACTGCTTTCAGACACTAACGGGGAAATGGTATTAATCCAACTCAGCATGTGAGCAATAAATGCTCGGGTTATTGCTCACAGTACCCCCCTCGTTTTAGAAACATTTCGGGAAAAATGTCAGAAATTGTGGACGGTGTTGTGAGGTCACCGGTTTAGACCTTTTGAGCCACTCCTCGTCCCATTGGAAATGGCCAATAAAAGTGATTTACCAAAGCAGCCTAAGAATACACAGGAGGGAAAATAGCAGGCCAGGAAGGGAAGGACAGGAAGGATGAGGAGTCGATGAAAACAAAGCACGTAAAATTAGTGCTCGAGACATAAAAGTGCAGACAGGGACAGATTACATGTCTGACCTGTGCTTTTGCTCGACAACGCCTTTGATTCAGCTGTTCCTTAAACTCAAGCTTGGAGGACAAAAACTGTCCGAAAAATAAAACAGGAAGGACTCCGAACGCACAAATCTTCTCTGAGCGGTATTTACTTCTAATGAAATAGTATTTCATTTTGCATGTATTCATTTTATTTTCTTTGTTCTCTTTAAATACATGCACAAAATACCAAAAAAAAAACAACCAACCTCCTTGTTACAGGTAATAAGGGATACAAAACTGATATAGAAAATACCCAGTGGCCGGCAGATCTCTCGGCAAAAATGCTTTGTTGATACAGGAAGAGAATGGCCAGATTGTTTTGCGCTGACAGGAACACAAAAGTAACTCAAATAAGCTCTCAGGACAACCAAATACAGAAGAGCATCTCTGAAAGCACACGTCAAACCTTGAAGCTGCGTCTAGCTTTGTGACCTACACACCATGTCACAAAGCTCAGAAACTGGTTTCTTGAACATTACAATGAGTTCACTCTATTCAACATGGCTCCGCAGTCACCAGATCTCACTTCAACAGCGAACCTTTGCAATGTGGTGGAACAGGAGATTCACATTAAGGATGTGCAGCATGATGCTATCACGTCTGTATGGACCAAAATCTCCGTGGAATCTTTCCAGCATCTCGTTGAACCTCTGCCACGAAGAATTAAGGCAGCTCTGAACGCACAACACAAAAACTATACCTAATAAAATGTCCTGTGAGGGTCACATTACTTCTTTTGTCAGTGCAACACAAACACACACGTGTGCAGCATATACAGCTGCATTTGGTTAATGTCCAACTCATCCTGTCATTTAAGTTTCTCAAAAACGTGGTCATTTAAAAGAAGGTGGGGTAAAACAGAGCAGGAAATGGAAAAGTCTACCTGGAAAGATTCCCCTACCAAACAATGCCATGTGTAATGTAATTTCTGATGCTAATTGTGTCCTGCGTCTACATCGCCGTTCGGGGATTACTGTGGGAAGTGATACATTCATCTCCCTGTGCGGCAGTGCTCGATGATGAGCTCTAAAAATAAAAATACCAAAAAACAGGAAGTTTTAGTTAGAAATTAATGGAAGCTGGTCTCCATAACAGAGTGAAAACAGAGCCGCGGTCACTCCAGAGGTGGCCAAGTCTTTGTCAGGACCTCGCTGGTAGGAGATCATCATCTTGCATTTCCACATACAAATAAAACTGATCTGAAGTCTTTAGTCATTTATGTCTACATGGGCCTGATGTGCATTTTGAACTCTTTAACATGACCACCATTCGCCTTTCTTCGAAATCCTCCTGCAGTCGGGCCTCGGGCGCAGCATGGTCGCCAACATTTTTCTGTGGGAAAACCCTCAGAAATGAGGTCAGCATGCCTTTCCATCCACACCCAAATCCGCATCGGGCTACTTTTGAAAAACCTATGCAAACACCTTCCTTGATCACTGGCGCCAACACGTAGGCTGCTTTGTGCGCTTAAATGTGTCGAATGGAACATCAATAAAGACGTCATACACATCAAAATGCTTCGTTTTGGGCTGTTAATGCAAGGTTAATGAGAAAAACTGTTGCGGACACGAGGACAGATGGGCACAAACCCAGAAGGGCACAATATCAGAGATGCTTGGGTATGAACACAATGCCATCTTTGATCTAATGTCCAAACACAAACAAACACGCACACACACACCCACAGAAGACAAGTGAGTCATGGAGGACAATAAGAACAAACTAAATCAGGAAAGTGTCGTTCGGCTGCAGGAGGAGCTTAGGCCTAACGCTGAGGAATGTGCCGAGCTCTGAGTGTTTTCTCTAATTACTTTACATCGAATTAAATCAAAATGCTGAAAGAACAACAGGACGAGAAACTCAAGATGGCGAGAACCGCAGAGTGAAGAGTCCTGTTGCGTCTGCGAGTCATTTCTTTGTAATTGTTCAAATACTCAGAAATGTACAACTTAACATAGCTCGACCACAAAAGACAGCAACCTGTGAATGGCGGAGAAAAGAGAAGAGGTTTTCAGCGACGTCAGCACCTGCGTCAAAGTAACTCGGCGCGGCGGTCAAGTTGGGCTCCAGAATTCTTCAGCAGGTGCATCCATGCCCGCTAACATTACTGTATACACACTCACCCGACCATTCACTCTTAACCGGGAAGCCTTTTTTACCCCGTCTTTTGTTGTGTTTTTTTCTTTGGGGACGGAATTTGGTACGGCGCTTGAAGCACAAGTGTGGGAATGTGCGTCATCTGCGGCGCAAAAAAGCCATGAGAAACTGGGACGCAGTTACAGGAGGGAAACATGGGAGGCATGGGGAGTGGAGCAGATGGAAAACGAACAGTAGGAGTTGGGAAGAAAAGGAAAGAGAAATGGGAAAGGTGGTGAGGAGGAGGACAGGTTTGGAATACATGATGGAGTGAGAAAAAAATAAAAACTGTACAAAAGGAAGGCAGCACAGCATTTGGAATCAGCCACACTATAATGGTTTAAAGTAAAATCACTTTAAATACTTTTTAAATGATCGGAAATTACTCTGTGGAAACGAAAGGAGGGCAGTCCTGACTTAAATATGTGGCTGAGGTGACTCGATGTCTCTGAGTGCATTTGCAACACAAGTGGGCAAACTGAGAAACACTGTAAGTGAAAGAGCAAAGATGCTGTGATGCGTTTGGTGACAAGTGGTTTCAACGGGTTGTTTGTTGTGGGGGTGGGCCGAGGGACATGTGTGTAAAATCTACATTGATTTCTCCCACAAAAAATGTAACCAAAGTGACGGAGCATGTTTGGAAAACATGGTCGTATCTACAAAAAAAAAAAAAAAAAAAAAAAAAAAACAATCACTGAAAATGCAAAAGTAATGCTGTTAACAATAAATGTAAAATTGTTTCCAAGATTGCTCGTTATCCTTTGAAAAATGTGTTTGTGGGATCCAAGAAATCTTTAAAAAGCTCTGAATGAAGCGCTCTCATAGGGAGCATTTAAAGAGCAGCTAATGGAGACACTTTAAACCGACTAATTGTTTGATTGCCTGAACGATCCCTTAGTTACGCAGCTAATAAGGTTTGTAAAATGTGACAGTGTAGAGTCAAGTGAACAAGGCCCCAGTTACTAGAGACCAGTCTGCAACAATCTGGCAACCACTAAAAATATTCACTCCCCAACCGCCTGGAGAGTGGCAGCTGGAGGTTGATTGGAAACAGATTGCTCAGTGACCCCAAAGAAGCCACCAGTGCTAGGGGAGAATCTGCATCCCCCAATCGGATGACAAAAACCTCCTTGTGACTGTTTTACCATGGGCAAGTGTGGCAGCTTGCTTGGTTTGCGTGGAACAAGGCATCTTATCTGCAAACACTCATAAGCTACTCGCCGAGCTGTGGTAACACTTGAAAAGCATGTGGCAAACTGGAAACTGAAACCATTCGCCTTCAAAGTAAAGGCTGTCTCCTTTGAAAAGTGTTGGCTGCGACTCTAAGGCACAACTTTTACTCCAAAGACCAACAGCCACCGATCCCAGTTTCCCACTTTTTCCAAGTTTTACTGCTGCTCAGGTAGCAGTTAGCGAGTATTTGCAGTCAAACTACCATCATCCACATAAACTACAGCTGACCACCGCGAACATAAGGAGGTTTTTGATGCAGCACCTTGATTGCGACCAGCGTTGGGTGCTACGCATTCCTCCTAACATGTTCCCTTTTCCTTGCTGCACAAATGTGATACAATGAGCTGATGTCATTTCGTATGCAGAGGAAGAAAACGGTGCCGTGATCTACATAAGTGGCGATATGGACAAAAGACAAGAGCGCAATAGTAAAGTGTGACATGCATCCTGGACCCAAAAAGCTGCATTACACTGGTAACACAACTTCGGCTCTTTGCAAGCACCTGCACAGATGGCATGCTCTGTGTTAGCATGCTAACACAGAATTAGCCAAGAACCCAGAGCTGAGTGTTCGCCGACACCAGTGATGTTGGCAGTGATGACTAGTCAGTCTCGTAGTCTCTATTTCTACCAGATATATGTGTAGGACATCATACAAAACATCTCTACAGGCTTTCAGTAACAGTTTCTTCTTGAATCCCTCCCCTTTCAACAGGTCACGGCAGATCACTGCCCCTCCCTGAGCCAGGTTCAATTGGAGGTTTGCCCCCCCCGTTGCAGGGCAAGTTCTTCCTCCCCACAGTCACAGAGAGCTGTGCTCACAGGGAACATGATTTCAATATGGAACTAAATTGTTTTAAAGGCTACTGAAATTATGAAAAAATGAATACAAATCTATTCAAAAGGACCTCCAAACCTCACTAAAACCACATTAAACTTGTTTATTTTTATTTGGTTTTGGTGAAGAAAAGCTGGCAGGCTTGCCGCACAGGAGAAAGTCTGAAAATCCAACCTCAAACTTCACAAAATGTACCCATCGAATTAAGTCTAGAGAGAATGAGTAACAAAAGGTTAGCGTTAAAAGGAAAAATTGAGCAAAGATGAGCAGGAAAAGTTGACGCCATGATAATGTTTTCCTAATCCTTTTTTTTTTTTGTATTCATTTGGCATTTTGTTTAGTATTGGAAAAACAATCCTGATAATACTCAAAATAACATACAAGAATCAAATTGGTACTCTGTACAGAAAAATACTCCGTAACAAATGACTCGGATAAGGATCGAAGCTAAAACCTGACTGGGGCATCCCTACTATAGATCACTTTTTGGCAGACAGTCGGCCAGCCAGAAATAATGGTGTCTGATGGCAGTGAACTGTGGTGCATTATTCGGCAGACAACACACACACACAGGGTCCAGACTGGGTGACACAGCAGCCCATAACAGTTTATTTTCGTTCCCCTTGTGATGGTTCAATACACCGACCCAGCGTGCGCCCTCAGCCACCCTCGTTGCACGCACACGCATGTGTGTGTTCAGTAACTAGATACAGGTAATCAATCTTCTTCCACTTCACAGGCCCGGCAATCTGTTTCCCATTAGTGTGTAAGAGTGTGTGTGCGCCTACTGAATACACAGCAGAAGCTCCAGACTCGTCCTCTGTTGAAAGCAAACACAAGAAACAGAAAAACAAGAGGAACAAGAGAATGAAGAAGGGAGGCAGGGAGATGGAAAGATGAGGAGGTGGAAAGAAAGGACGAGAGACAGACATGGAGATTTTGAGGAGGAGGGGTATGATGGGACAGCAAGACAGAAAGAGAGACATGACAAATGACAGGGGAGTTATGGGAGAATGACAAAGGCAGACGATTCTGGCTAATTCCACTCCCTTGGTTCTCTTTCAAAAGGACCTATTATGCTTTACTTATTTTCTGTCATATACATGCTGTTATAGTTCTGATGCTCATATTAAGCTCACAGTCACTACTGTTTTAGAGTTTATAAATACAAATAAAGAATATTCTACTTATAAATATACACTTGTTATTGTGTAGTTAATGCATTCTCATGAACTTAGAATTAATCCATTAACAACTGATCCTGTTAGGAGCAGGTCGAGATGGACATCGCTGTTCCACCTGATCACGCTTTATGTACATGGGTGAAGATCAGCCACAAATATATTATCGATGCTGCCATTATTTATCAGCAGATTAAACATGTGACCCTCATGTCTCCCCATCTCCGCACAACTGACAAAAAAACTAGCTAAAAAAAACAAAACAAAACAAAACAAAAAAATCAAATAAAACCAGCAGCTAGTTATAAGCTATAGTTGTGTCAACTAATGTTAGGCTCATGTCCTAAAAAATAAAATATTTCACTTTACCTCAAATAAACAGTTTGATTACATTATCACATCTTGTGAGTTTGCTCAACAGGTGTCCAAAGTAAACAAGACCTACTTCAAAATAAGTTTCACTAATGCTAGCTATCAGCAACTAACAGAGGCTAACAGCTGAGTGAAGGAGGTGTAGCTACTGTGGTGTGCTTGAAGTAACAGAGCACAGCCTCCTCCTCAGTTAGTGAAGCGGCCATTGTGGTAGGCAGCCAGCTGCTCTCCTCTCTGGTATCGTTGATGGTTAATAAGATTAGCTGCCTGTCTTAGCCTGCGTCAGTGCAAAGGGGTCAATCACAGGATTAGCACCTTGCTTAACAGTTACATCATTTTATTATGGTTTTCTGTTGGCTGGCAGCAGCGCTTGCCAACAGAAAACTTCAGGATACCCTAAACTAGGGGACCCCAACCTTTTTTGCGCCACAGACCGGTTTGTCCGACAACATTTTCACGGACCAGCGTTTAAGGTGTTGCAGATAAATACAACAAAATAAAACCAGTACTGGTACCAAAAAAAAAGATATTTATTCATAACACACGGGAAAAGACCCAGGGAAACACAGTTAACGATAAAAACGATTAAAAAAAAATAACAATTAAAAACCCCGAAAACCATAAATTTCACACCTGAGCCTCAACTCTCGTAACCTGGTACCAAACGACTCATGGACCAGTACCGGGGGTTGGGGACCCCTGCCCTAAACTGTCATCAGACAAAAGCGAGCTTCACTGACTTGTATCGCTTCTCAACTGTCAAACTGACAGCTGAGGTAAATGGTGGACTGAAAGCCCAAACTCACTCCCAGAGATTTTGGAAGTTATTTGAAGGTAAAAGCATAAAGTACAGCAAAAATATTTAATTGTTGCATATCCTTTGTCACATTTGACAAAATTTCAGACTGCTGTACGCACTCATTTTTCCCCACTCCTGATTTTGTATGACATGCGATTGAGAGGGATACACCGTGTAAACCCTCTCTTTACAAGGGCTTCCAGCGAGGGAGAGGAGGGACATATAAGGATTATTTGGAATTGTCAGTCATGCAAAGCTACTCTACAAGATTTAAATCAATCTCTGGTGTAAACAGCGAATGGACTGAATAAGTGTCCTGCTATTTGGTGTGTTTTGACAGCATACGCAGGTTCAAAACTTGAAAAGGCCCATCTTATATTTATAGAACTCCAGGCTTCAGTGAAACGGCTTCACTGAAGGCGTGCTTGTTGTAATGAAATACCAATTTTTTGTCCCATCTTCCTCACACTCTCGTCACCTTCCTGTCATCTTTTTTGGCTCTCAGCATCCTTCTGCTACTCTTTTTCAGATATCTCCCTTACCTCTTCATCTCCTCCTACTAACTTCTACATCTTTTTTCCTGCCCCTCATCCATCATAATCCCTCCTGATAATTCCCCACTTTCCTCTTCTTGTTTCTATACATCTAAACCCCCCCATCCCCCGCAACTTTATTCTTCTTTAACCATCTTCTACTTTTTTCTTTGATCCTCCCTCTTCTTCTTCCTTCCTCTTCCTCCACTTCCATGGGCATGTGGCAGCAGACAATAGCTCCATTGTAGGCCATTTGCACTCCTCAATCTCCTCCACCTCTTCTTTCCCCCCAGATCTATTTATTTTCACATCCTTGGTTGAGGGAGTTGTAACGACGGCCGGGTAGAGAGCTGGAGCTAATTTGGAACAGAGCGCAGCAGAGAGACACACTGTCTGAGGGAGAAAGAGATGGAGTGACAGAAAAAATGGAAGCAGAACAAGAAGAAAGAGTGAAGGAGAGACAGAGGAGGAAAGGAAGGGAAGGAAGGGAAGAACGTATACTTTTCTTGTGCACATTCAGTCCCAAACACACACACACAGTTACGACTGAGGGTGTGTGTGTGTGTGTGTTCTGAGCCAAACATTTGATACAACAACATAATCCCAGTATCAGTATCAGTTCTGCTGGACTGCTGGGGTTTCCATAATCTTCCTTGTAATTAGTGGTTAGGGGAGTAAGTGGTTAGCTTCTTCAGTGACTGCAAGTGCATTTTCTACGGCAGTGACTCTCAAATTGTGGTCCAAGGACCCCCCACCCAAAGGTCACTGAAGGGTTGTTAGCGTGCAGATGTTATAAATGGGGACTGCTTGTGCGTGATCATAATTTCTATTTAATGTCCATCACCTCCTTCCTCAGAGAGAAAATAAATACTTTCTCCCACAAAGATGTGACAAATTGAAGGAAAACTACTATAAAAGGTTCTTTGTGAAGTGCTGGATCAACAGCAACATCTTTCCACAGCGATGGCAGCTGTCTAAAAGGTCACTCTGAAAACTCAAGTGAAGTTCAAATAGTTTGGAAATCCTCAGACCATGCACTGACCCCTGTGACCTGCTCTGGGTGTTTGTTGTTGTTGTTTTCTAGATAGTAACCTTTAAAACTAACTGCCAACCAGAAGCAGCAAGATTATGAAGCGAGATCCTCTAGTGACATCTAGAGGACAAAAAAAGTAAATAATGTATGTTAACTTTTCCCCCCAGAGGGCTTCAAACTACCACCTAATACATGCACAGTAAGGTGTCTGTAAAAAAAATTGAAAATCTGATAGCTTCTTACCTGTAGGAAATGTTTAACAAACTCTCTGAATCTTTTTTTCTTCCCAATAAGAAGCAAATATAGCCTGCCTGAGTGCATGAGTCTTCAAGTAATTTAAAGTCAAATACTTTTTTAACACAACTTTATTCTTCTAGTGATTGTTGTGAAAAAATGATTTCAGCTTCATCTGCTGTTCTTCTCATCCAAGAGGCTTCTTCCCTTCTTAATACACTGACTGCCCCCTGTGCTACCACTCGTCCATTCAGTAGACTCACCTATGGCATCAATTCGTAAAGCTCACTGGTATTCACAGTCTGATTCTTTTGGACACTAGCCACAGGTCGAGGCCATAAAACGTAGATGACATGTTAATCTGCAGCTTTGCTTTGAATTTCAGCTCTCTCTTCACCACAACTGGCTGATAAAGCAAACACTGCACCTTACTTCCCTCACTCCTGAACAAGACCCAGAGATGCTTTAACTATTCCTGTCTTCAGACAGCAAATCATTCCCAACCCAGCTGAGCCAAGCCAAGGGATGTAATCCATCCAGCGTGTCCTGGGTCTACTCTGGACCCAAGTAACCAGCAGAAAACCAAAAGCTGGGTGCCATTGGCTGATCTTTGGTAAAACATGGCATTTATCTTTGAGATCGTAGAGAACTTAGATTTACTATATAATATTACATTTACTGTTGAATTGAAATACATCTGTGGGTATCTGTATTTAAGTTGCAGGTTGATTGAACGGCTGCTGCTTTGGATGGGCCGGCAGAAGAGCGGTGCACCACTGCTGAATGTCCCAAAGCACCAGCACTAATGAGGTAAGTAATTATTAGAATGTAAAACAGAAGCAAATGTGCAGCGCGCTTTATTCTGAGCCTCCATCCACTCGTACATCTGTCGTGAACCACTCCTTCATCAATCCCATCCCTTCCCTTCATCCTGCACTTCCATGGAACAACATTCCCCAAATAATGGAAGCCCGCAAATAAACAAGGAGGCCTTCACTCTGAGCTACGGATACCACAAGAGAACATAAAACACACAGACATATATAACTTCCTTAGCCTTGAAGAAAAAAAAAACAAAACAATGAGGTAAGTGGAGAAAAGCTGCACACAAATCTATGTGTGCATGTGTGCGTGCATGTGTGCGTGCATGTGTGCGTGCATGTTCCTTGACAAGCCACCGTACTTGCTTACTGGCAGTGGAACCACAGAGCAACACGCGCACGCACAGAGGCTGCTTCCAATTATCAGACAGAAAAGATGAACAACAAAAATCAGTTGTAGGATGAAGTCAGTTAGACAGGCAGTAACATACAGTCTTTATCAAAGACACCAAACGATGTTACACACCAGACGCGTAAAATCTGTGAAATGTTAAGAACATTCATATTTTTGGACTTCCCTACCCTTAATGCAGCCGCTCACACCGACCGCATACTGTCACAGGATAAATGTATTTTTTTCCCCATCAAGTTAGATTTTTTCAGATTTTCACGTGTGAATAAAAAGATCTGACCAATCAGATCAGTGCATTTGGCAACAACTGCATTCATAGCATGCAGTGCTGAATGTATGACGACGTGAAAATACTATTTTACCTCAGATACACAGCTAGATGCTGCTGCGGGTCAATCGGCTCTCTGAAATCCTTTCTGTGCCTCCTTAGACGTGATCAGTGTGTATGTAACAAGTTCACATCTAGAAAAACTAGATGTTATTTCTTCACAATATACCCTGTGTGTAAAGGCCTAAACCACATTTTATTCAAATTTCTAGCTGTTTGCACCATGTGAAACTTTTTCAAGGTGAAGACAGGCTGAATGTCCTCACTTTGCCAAAAGATCTTGAAAAGCAGAGTTCTGTCCACTTTTGGCACATTGCTGTGCTCTGTTGTTAGCTCCAATATCTCCTGAGCACCAGATAAAGCCAGAAGATTAAGTTAAGGTTTAAAAAGGGTCCTCAAAAACACACCTGATACAAACCCTAACCTCTGAAAACAATTGTTGAAAGTGTCACCTTTTATATTATGTAACTCGAAAACGGAAGCAGATCTCTAAAATATGATGAATATAGGCAGATTTATTACCCCTGTTTCACTCATTCCAGGGGTAGTCCAAGAACACACACAGCTCCTGTACTCACCTTTACAACATTTATCTGTGTGAATCTTGAACTTTAAGATGTCAAACTGACTGTTCCATCAGTTTAATAATGATAAAAACTCCAATAGGCTTCCAAGAAAGGGTCAATCCATCACAACCCACAGGGCGCTACCATCACAGCAGAGTGAAGGTTTCTGGCACAGTTCAGAACCCACTAACAAAACACATCTAGTTTGTGGCTGTTTGGCTGCTGTAATACAGTTTTCTGCTCTTCTCTCTGTATAAGCAGACGTATCCCTAATATGGTCCTCTCAGTCAAAAGGCCACACCCACCTGTAGTTTAAATCTTTTGTTTGGGAGGGGCAGCCAATCAGAATGAAGTTGGAAAAGAGAAACAGAGCTGAGGATCTGCACCGAGGCCCAGAATGAGATAAATGAGGATTGCTTTGAACTGTAAATCACGCAAAGCTACTCTAACACAGTGCAAGAATAAACACACAGAGCCACATTTAATAAATCTGTCATCTCCTGTGAATGAGAGCATATCAGCTGAACTTTCTCAGCCCAAAGTGTTTCTGGGTGCTTGTGTACCTGTTTCATGGCGGTCTGGCCTATCTTATCCGAGTGTTTCCGAATGCTCTCCAGGAAGTCTCTCAGCTGTGACATGGCCGTGTCGCGGATCTGTATCCTCAGTTTGGGGATGTTTTCAGCCATGATGGAGCAGAACCGGTACTGACCCGCTTTGGGAAGACACGTCTGTTCCAGCTGTTCTAACGTTCGCAGCGCGGGGTAGTACCTACAGAGACAAAGCATTTGGAAAAGTGCAGTCAGCTTGTTTGTTCAATCACTCAGTGAGCTGGTTTGAAAGTTCAGGATGAAGTCTGACTCGTCTCAAGCCAAACTTTGTTTTTTTCAGCTTTCACGCCTGAACGCAGCTAATCTGGTTTCGTTTTGAACATGTTAATTTCCACTTGCAAAACTGACAGACACACAGATGCATGACTAAAAAACACCCAACAACCTAGGAGTGCTCGCACACACAGAGAAATAAACACACTCCGATACACCTCACGGAGATTTGGCAGCACAGAAATCCCCCAGACACTTCAGCCCACTTCACTCCACTGCATCGCTCAAACACACGCTCTCCCTCTCGAGGAGCGTTCGCTTTTGGCTGACCTCCTCCTGCTCTCTGAGAGCCCAGCAGCCGCGGGACAGGGAGACGGGGAAAAATACACAAACAAAATGACAAATTTATGACCAGCCAAGACTCCTATCTAGAGGCAGCCCGAGGACAGAGAAGGGGAAGAAAGAAGCAGAGAAATTGTCTCAGCTGCTCAAGGAAGTGCTCTGGCTCCATCTTGTGGCTGCCAGCAAGCAAACATCTACATGATCCAAGAAGGATGTGAAGTTATACAGATATATACTATACAGTAGTAGCTCTGACAAAACAGCAGTGTTCCCCACAGTTGGAATGAGAACAGCACGATACCTTTAGAAAATATATTCACATCAACAAAGAAAAAGACTCGATGATTACCGTTTGGCCCTCATCTGCTCCTGAAGTCTGCTGTACATCTCAAGAACTGGAAGGAAAGAAGGAAAAAAAACAGTAATTAGTCCGAGAAAGGAAACTCATGCTCAATCACCCCGGGAAGGAAATTGATTGCGTCCATTCAAATGTAGCATCATCCTTACATTCACTCCTGAAAAATAGGTTTCACAACTCCGACAGTAAGGCCACATCAGTGCCAATAACCATGAAGTCATAACTGGAAGTAAAGACTTTGCAGAGTGGTTTTTATTTTTCCAAAAAGAGCTTTCAAACAGTTGCTTACCTCCCTCTACATTTCAACTGTATATCTCTGAGCTTCATTAAAATGGCAGCAAAAACTGACACAATCGTGCACTTGGGGTTACAACTCTGCTGCGGTGCCGGCAGATGTGACATCATTATCACCACACGCTGCCAGTAAGCACGTAAGCAGTGAGAATACTTGCGTTTGTATATGTGCATATGGGAGAAACTTGAAAACACTAGAACAAAACTTCCTGTTGTGCTCAGGGCACGACTCCTGTGTTAAACCAAACTTCATATGTGCACGTGAAACCAAAGCCGGGGAGCTCATCTTTTGTCATTTGTAGCTGGGGCTGCAAAGCCATTTGCTCCCTTGGTTTTGGGTGAGACCTAGAAAACCCACACATTTTCACCCGACCTAATGTATGTGCAGAAATTTCAAGCATGTTTACTGTCTCAAAACGATGATTAATCTTCTAAAACAATAATAAACAGAGCAGATACAATAAAGGGGCATTCACACTGAGTGTTTGGGTGTTACCTGGTAGACAGTGCGTCAGTTTGTCTATCGTGGTGGCGATGTTCCTCTGTTGCACCCGACACTGTCTGAGCTCCTCCATGGAGGTGGTGAGCTAAATAGCAGGAGGAAGAGGTGACGAGAGCAACATCAGTGAGGACGTAAGCAGAAGCCCGCAGGACTTCTCTGTGTGAACCTGTGAGCTTTTACCTCTTTGCCATTTTCCTGAAGATGCCTGTTAGTCTCAGTCACCTGACTCTGAGAGACACAAAGGAGGAAGACATTAATTCAGATGCTTTACAGTCAAGTGCTCGCCATCGTACCTGTGACGCAGACCTCACGGCACGCCTTACCTTCAACTTCTGCGCCTCTCCTCGCACTTTCAGCAGCTCCGTGATGGAGTCCACGAACCCCTGGAAGTGATGGTTGCACATCTTCTCGATCTCTCGGTCATGGTTCCTGATCCGAGCATCCAGCTTCTCCATGAACAGGCCATGCTCCTGACCATCGTACACCGACCTGAAGACGAACAAGAAGAAAAGAAAGAGAAGACTGCTGGTAAGAAGGACCGCAAAATATTCTGTTTATTTATTTTTAAAGTCATTTAAGTCATTTTAAATTCTAAGAGTACTTTTATTTAGGACCAACAGTGACACAAAACTTTTTGTTTTTTTAATAATCCTCCTGCTTCAACCTGCTCCCTGAAGGAGTCACCACAGCAGATCGTCTGCCTCCATCTCACCCTATCCCCACCATCCTCCTGTCACACTAACCCTCTGCATGTCCTCCTTCACTACAGTCATGAATCTTCTATCCAAAGCATAGCTCCACCTCTCTCCACAGAGACTCCTGCCTGACCTCATCTGTCAGACTTTTCATCATCACTGCAAACAAGGAGGAGCTGAGAGCTGATCCCTGATGTAATTGTACCCCCACCTTAAACCCATATAACACACCACTCTATTGTCTCATACATGTCCTGCACCACCCTCACAGTGAAGCTCCTTCTGACCTGCTCTGCACTTCTCCATCAACAACTCACCTTTCTTCTTAACCTAGCTTCAAGAAACCTTTCCTACAGCGTCTGTGGCTCCTCAGTTGATGAGCATTGATATTGTATTAAAATAATTAATAATAAAGTATTAAATGATTCAAAGTTTGTCTATAACGGAAAATGAAATGGGATAGTCAATAGTAAGGGAAAGTCTACTAATACAGATGGAGTTACATAGAATTAAATAGAAATTCACATTTCAGCTAAATTTATTTATCTCTAAATGTATTTTTGGTATTATTCTCAATTAATTTAAATAATTCATTTACCTGATTCTTTATGTTTTGCAGTATTGTCATTCATACATTTTTTGTGGCTTCACTGATCCCAAGAAATCAGGTGCTCAGGTCACGTGATGTTGGAGATCAACTAAACACATCATCCTAGTGTTTATCAGACTCGCCATGAGGGCGCTCACCTACACAGCGCAGTGCTGGCAGCAGAGCAGCTGATTTTACAAAGAAACACAAACCTGATAAAACCTGGAAGAGGTTTTACACACACACACACACACACACACACACACACACACACACACACACACACACACACACACACACACACACACACACGGGCTCTAGAGTGCGACCAATGGTGCGACTAAAAAAAAAAATAAATCCTAGGTCGCACCTGTGTGACCAGCGGCTGTTCGAGTCTCTGTGTGGTCAACAACATTACACCCCTATTGTGGTCTAAACCAATCAGAGATAGTCAGGGGCGGGAACTCTGATTGGCCGTGTTCCAGATATTCCTGTAGTCCTTCGTATACGTTTGAAAGTGCAGGTGGATAGAGAGGTGAGTAGCTTGAATAAAGCGATATCGATTCATTAAATCCTGAATCGACTTTTAAATATAAATGTATTTTGCCAGAAACGCCAGAATCTCAGGTTAAAGCTCACAAAACAACTTCAACAACCACCAAACAGTAAATGAGAGAGCAGGTAAACGGATTCCACACAAAGACGCATCAGAATCAGCTTTCTCTCAGCCCCAACGGCGTGTCCGTAGGGTGAGAAAGATGACAGCTCACTGATTCTGATGCGTCGGGTCCGCTCTGTGTTTACGTCTTTTTTGCGCTACATTCTGAGCTGCAGGTTTTGTCTCTCTCCAACCAAAATTCACTGAACCAGCAGCAAAAGAAGCAGCAAACTACGCTTCACATTTGATAACATCATCATGAATTCCCTCTTACTTTTGCTGTTTTGCTTCCATCACGATAAAAAAAAAAATCGCACTTCCTGCACAGCTCTCTCTCTCTCTCTCTGTGTACATCAAGAACAGTTTCCCGTCTCAAATCTCTGTTTTCCGCATTATTCATTCGCTTATTACCCACCAGTCTACCGTTGTTTACAGTGCTGTCAGCCGCTGTCTATTTTTTTTTTTTATATATACCTCAAATGACCTCTGACATGAAAGCCTGTTCTGCTGTTCAGTACTGAAGAAATTTAAACTTTTTAAAATTATGCAGAATATTTTTAAGGTTATCTGCTATCAAAAGTCAAGCCAGGAAAATCTCCTGTTTATCTCGTGTTTTTCTGTTTTATCCTCAGTTACTTTGACAAAGGCATCTGCTGTGATGATCACACCTCTGATGAAGTCTCACATGTATCAGTACTGATAAGTGATTAGAATTATAATATTTCTGACTATCTGAGGCAAAATTAAATCGAATCAGCAAACAGGTCGTCAGAGGAGGCAGAGATGATGATTAAGTTTAACATCGTCTACAATACTACCACAGAGTGCCAAACCACTTTTTCAGTAACGTATCTTTCTTGTAGAACTTTGCTCCAAATAAAGAACTTTAACAATCTTGTTAACACAATCATTTACAATGATTATCTTTATGGACAGCAATAAATAAAATCCAAAAAGCAGCAAGCATCCTGTTTGAGAATCCCTTATTGAGGCTTAAAATTTATCTTAAATGTGTTTTTAAGAATCTGTTTCTCCCCGATGCTCATCAGGGAAACGCCCTGTTGCCATGAGCAATGCTATTTTTTACATCAATGACCAGATCATTTATATCTCCTAACAAATCCTCCTCCAAAGCAGGTCCAACCAATGAATAACCTTCATAACACGTCGAACCCACAGTTAAATCTGAAGTTAGCTCACTAAGCCTGAAAGCTTCAAGCGTGCACTATTTCTTCCCTCTGTCTCTTTTGATCTGAAAACTAATTAATCCTAAACCTGCCAACCTTTATCGGCTATGATAGCATTCAGGAAAGAATCAAAGCGTTAACCGTGCACAGGTTACTGCTTCTTCTAAAAGTAAAGAAAACAACTGCATCTCCTCTAAATCTCCAGTAGAGGTCGCTTGTAATCCAGCATCATTCACAGCTGGGGTTGACCATAGCAGCTTCCAGTTCACCGCATTGCTCCAGGGCTTATGGGCAGTCTGTGCTGTGATTTTTAGCTCAAACAGTCAAATTACTGATAAATTCTCCTCATATGCATAAAATCTTTTAATCATGTTTTAAAAAAAAAAAAACGACACTAATGTGGGCAGTTTGCTTAATGTACTCACCGAATATATTTCTTCTGTCTTTGGACTGCTGGTCAAACAAAAACAAAACTAATAACTGCATGTTTTCTATTATATTCCCATGTGTGATTGTTGGGAAACTTTGCAGCGTCACTGTGCAAACTGTATATTTTCCATTTAACATACTTGGATATTCACTCTAGAAAAATGACACAGTAACTGTGCCCCTGATTATACTCATTATTAAAGATCACACAGCTATTAAATGGTAACTACTCAGAGTTTTCCTACAGTCAAAGCAGTTCAGCTCAAATGTTGCTTTCAGCTCACTACAAACTAAAGTGGTGCTGGCAGTGACACAGGAGGATTAATAAAGCAAAATACCTCTTATCCACACTTTGTTTTCCCCTGTAAAGGCAGGGCGCACAGCATGGAAGGCTCCAAAGACAAAGAGTTGGGCTGCATGCTGTGATCATTTCTTTAACAACATGAAAATCCTGAAAAGCCATTTTTGCAAGATTTACATGATGACGTACTTATCCTGAAAGTCTGGGACAATGCTGATGTTTAAATCACAGGCTGTAAATAAAAGATGACCATAGCCAGGGGTGCACATAAGTGGTCTGCAGTGCGCATGAGCTGTCAAAATAAAAAAAACGTGCACCAGATAAGAAGTTGCAATGCACGTTTGCGTACATAAGATTTTCTGGAGGAGGACAGACATTTGTTTAGAACTCTAAGATAAGATAAGATAACCTTTATTAGTCCCACACGTGGGAAATTTGTTGTGCAAAAGTTATGAAGCAAAAATTAGAATACAATAAGAATAAATACAGTACACAACTGTACAGAATAGAATAAAATAAAATACTATATACAGTAGAATAAAATAGAATAAAATATACAATAAGATAAAAATAGAATACAAACGCTATATACAACTGAGTAAAAATACAACGATGCCAGAAAAGATTATTGCACTTAGTGTTATTGCACATGTGTGGATGTGTGTGTTTGATCAGTTAAAGTCTTTATTGTGGAGTCTGACAGCAGTGGGGAGGAAAGACATGCGAAATCTCTCCGTCCCACACCGTGGGTGCCGCAGTCTCCCACTGAAGGAGCTGCTCAGTGCTGTCACAGTCTGCTGCATGGGGTGGGAGATGTTGTCCAACAGGGATGACAGCTTAGCCACCATTCTCCTGTCACTCACCACCTCCACTGGGTCCAGAGGGCATCCTAGAACAGAGCTGGCCCTTCGGATCAGCCTCTTGAAGATGTCGAAGAAGCAAGCTCCTTTAAGCAATTACTTTGGACATTTCTTTGGAGGTGGAGGAACACCAAACGAGTCCGAACCGCAAAAGACGCGCGTATTCTCGGAAAAGTGGTTGCATGAGGTGAGCTGGCTTCCAACAAATGATGAACGCACAGAGATGTGGTGCAGAATATGCCGTGAAAATCCCACTCTAGCGGACAACTTCTTATCTGGTGCGCAGTTTTTTTTGACAGCACATGCACAACTGAGGACCACTTATGTAAACCCCAGACCATAGCTCTCAGGTCTTATAAGTGGATGAAATCTACATCCTCTCTAATGGTCAAGAGGGGGCAATTTTTGTTAATGCCCTACCTGGCCCCCTGGCAAAACTTTGCTAGATCCGCCCCTGCACAGTTACCAGCTGTCAGCTACGTAGAAAAGGATCCTGGTGTAGAAAGTAACATTAAATAAATTGTAGCAACAGCTTATCAAGCGTAAACGTGCTGCTGTTGTTCAGTTGCTGGTTTCCTCTTTCTGCCGCAATGTGGGCGATAAACAAACAAAAGAGACGGACTCGCGACAGAAAAGCCGATCAGCTGATCATTGATCAGTTTCATGATTGAAGTAGCAGCAGGAGAGGGAGAGAGAAGAGGCAGTCGCTACATATATCAGTTGTGAAGCTTTACTTCTCTAGGATAAGTTTCTCAGAGATTAAAAGCCGGTTTGGAAGCACGTAGCGAGGCTCCAAATGCTCAACCAGACCGCCGACAGGTCTCGCACGCCACAGCCGCACGCTCTATCACGTGATGCATACTCTTCCGACGTGCTACAGTTATGAGCTGGGTTACACCATGTCTGAAGTTTTGTGAGGTGCTTTTCTGATAGTTAATGTATACGATTTCCGGTCCAGTAATTTAGGTCAGTATCAGACCGATACATAAGATCAGATCGGTCCATCTATAATAAGAACACAAAGTTTCAGTGAGCATCATCATGTCATGAGACACTTTATAAAGCAACCCGTTAGGTATTAAATCGCTGCCATCTATAATTCATCATTAATGTTACGATATATATAAGTTTAATATCTTCTTCATTTTACATGCTTATACTGAACAAAAAACGACATTAACAAATTTGTTATGTTAATTGCAATGCAATTAAAAATAAGAAAAAGTAATTTATTGATCTAACAACAAAAGAGAAGGAATGGAAATTTAGCCATTTCAGAATCAACGAAGTAAAAGAGAATTTTTACAAAAGACACAAAAGGAACTATAAATGTTAAAATGAAAAGTGACTCTGACAGTGAAGAAAGTGAACCTGGCATGTTTGATGGAGATTTAGCGCAGCTGTTCAATTCAGAAACAGAGGATGAGGACTTCAATGGGTTTGATTGATGACGATTACCGGTAAAATAAATGTGAATACCAAACTCAGTTTTGCTCCCGCTCTATTTTTAAATACGCACACTTGTATGCTTGTGTGTGTTGTTGTTGTAAGGCGGACGTAGTAGAGGACACCATGAGAACGTTAAAGGGGGAAGTGTGGGCGTAGATTGTATATAAAACCCGCGCCTTATGTGTGTGTCAAATACAGTAATGGCACACATAACTGAGACTGCACCTTTTAGTAGGGTGCGTCTTATGGTCGTGAAAATACGGTATAAATGTTAAAATGAAAAGAGCAGATGATTACGATCTGTTGTGCAGTATTATATTATAAAAAGTTAATGCATAAGTTATGAAAGACTTCCTCTATCCATCCTTGGGTCAACTGTTAATACAGATTTTTGGCAGATATTTCAATGAGTTTGAGCCAAATAAATAAATAAATAAATAAATAAATAAATAAATAAATAAATAAATAAATAAATAAATACTCAGATTACTGCCAGGAAACCTGTGCCTTTTTTCCCTGTAGGTCAGTCAGTACATGTCTAGCCTACATTTTATACAATCTAACTACAGCCTGCAACAAACCGCACAAAACCATAAAACTGGATTCATAGATTTAAAATGAAGCACACCTCCATTCGCCCGACCTCAAGAGGACAGATGTAGAAAAATCTCATGTTATTTCTGTGTAATAATGAACACAGCACTTCCTGTGTTTTTTCCCCTTCCTGAAGCAGCAAACACAGACACACACACACACACAAACACACACCTGTGTACAGCTAACAATCCCCCTCCTTCCTCCTGCAGACCAGGAAATGCCCAGCATGTACAGCAGGGTCTGACGTCACTAACTGCTTTCTTTAGATGCACTCATACAAACATAATAAAGCCCTGCCTTTGGCAAACACTTAGGCAAACTGCCGCCTGCTAATGAAACCAGAGCAGAAAACAAAGTACAAACAAGGGCAGTGATAAATAAACAGACTGCTGAGGGTAGATGCAGTCGGAAGGGAGGACATTGGTCCACTCCTAGTTTTTCTACCTTGGGGATGAGGAAAATCCCTTCGGTCTTTATCTATAACTCTATAACTCTCTATAACTCACATATTTGTTTTTCCTCAGTGCTTTGGGGGGGAGGCAGTTCACAAGAACTATAACACAAGCCACAGCAGCATGTGCCCTTTTTTTGGTGGCAATAGTGGAAAGTTTTCACTTTATGCTCCTGTGAATTCTCCAAACAATGGCTGGTTTCCTGTGTGTACAAACTAAGATTAGCATGTTAGCACATCTGCAGTGCCTGGTTAGCACATCTGCAGTGCCTGGTAAGAGTCTCTCACTCACTCAGTGCCTGGTGGTGTCTGCTATTGAGCAAGGGGAGAGGACATGCTGCTTATTTTTGCTCCTTGTCAGCTCAAAAATGCACAATAAAAAGTTCCAATATTGGCAATGATAAACCGCCGAAGACACCGGTTTATCAACATCAACAAAAAAGTTAATTTTCTCTGTATTTCTTTGTGTAGAAATATTTGATTTTCACCTCTTTAGGTCCCTTCAGAAAAGGAAAACTGGACACTTCCAACATGATAAGCTTCTAAAACCACTTAAAATACTCAAATACTGGCTACTTTTACATTACATAGTTCTCATAGGACAATTTAAGTGTTCCTTTTTTAATCTACTCTGACCATCACAGTTAACAGCTCAAAACGACACTACCACCATAACCTGTGATGGAGGAAACAAGTACTACTTCATTTTTTGGTGTAATCTGATAGAGCGCAGCACGTCTAACACTTCCCTCTAAATCGTTCGGGACTTGAGTGTATGTATCCACATTACTGTGCATCCTGATATCTTCAGTATTTTCATGTATTTGTGATGACATGACATTAAGATCTTGCGATGGCCAGGCTCCATCTCTGTTACGCCGCTTCCTTTATCTGTGACAGACATCCATAAATGCTCTGATGTAATTCATTTCAGTGCATGAAGGGTCAGAGCTAGTCTTGAGGCTTCCGCAGGTCTGTTAGTGATGTTTCACTACAAAGCAATGTAGTGATTAGAAGCAAGGATTCAATATAATCTATGGTGTGACTGCTCTCTCGCTCTCTCTCTCTCACACACACACACACACACACACACACACACACACACACACACACACACACACACACACACACACACACACACACACACACACACACACACACACACACACACACACACACACACACACACACACACCTGTTTGGGCCACTGACCGTGTTTCCCAAACACACTGGCTGTAATGGACCCTCAATAATGAGTAGCACAGCTCTTTTCACATTAAAAACAACAGAAGTGCTTTTACCGCCCGTGTGGACAGTTTTACTCAGCAACACCACCACATAAATTAGGAGGCCATTTAAAAATAAATAAATAAAATAAATCAGCTGTCTGTGCATTCCTGTGAAAAACATTTCACAGGTTTCTATGCATAAACTGAGTCCATGTTTGCTGCTGTTACAGGAACTAAGAGGGTGCTAATCAGATGTACTTGATTAAGTGATGAGTGTAAGCACCTCTTTAAAGGCTGAAGTTTTGGTATTTTACTGGTTTGGAGCATTCAGCTGTGTTAACAACACTGCAGTCTTCTCAGGAGTGGATTTCATTGGCAATTCAGCCAAAGGCCAGACTGTGCAATGCTCAGAGAGACTGCAACAAACCCAAGAGCTAAGAACAAATAGCTCATACCAGCTGTCAAGCACAGCGGTGGAGGGGTGTTGATTTGGCCTTGTTCTGCAGCCACAGGACCTGAACACCTAGTAGTTACTGAGCTGACCATGAACTCCTCTGTCTAACAAAGTATCCTAGGGTCAAATGTGAGGCTGTTTGTTGTTCATGCAACAGTACAATGACCCCTAAGCACAGCAGCAAATCTACATGAGAACGGCTGAAAAAGAAGAAAGAGCTGTGCATAAATCAATGCCTGCCTGCACAGAGTCCTGTGAAAACTCACTGCACTGTATGCAGATAAAATGCCAGCTGTTTAAAAAAAATTGAGATTTCTTGTAACCTTTGCTGCGACGTGGGCTCTCTCTCTTTCTAACAGCAGTACCTGCAGAATGAAGGGTGTCGTCAGCATGAAGGCAAAACAGCACACCACATTTAGTTATTCAGTTATTAAATGACTTACTAATAGTTTTTAAATACAAATCAACTCATACATTAGTCTACATTCTTCTAAATTAAGCTATAGGGCTCTATTGGCTTAGGGAGCTCAGTGAAGTAAAAATGTTACGTTGAGCCATTGTAAGTGGAAATTGACAATTAAATTAATCCTATAATGTTAAAAATACTGTAACATATCACATGCAGGTTAATATGCATTTGCTGCTGCATCAGAGAAACCATTACCCATTACACTAGGAAGAGATGAGGGCTGCTCATATAGATGCAAATTATAAGAGGCGTACGCAGAGTGAAAACAAGCTCAAAATAAAGACGGGGGAAAGGGAAGCTGTGGTTCCCAAAGCGTAAAAGTTTGGTAGAAGTTCAACAAAGCTGCTCTCAGTTATGACATCATTGTAAACAGCTGCTCTGTGTGTGTGTGTGTGTGTGTGTGTGTGTGTGTGTGTGTGTGTCTGTCTTCTATCCAAGGATCTTTGGAGAGGAGTTTGCTGACTGCTCGACAGCTAGCTAAATAGGATCTTAACCCACTTAAGACGTGCAGCAAACCCCTGATTGTGTGTGTGTGTGTGTTTCAAGTGCAGAATGATGACTCAGCAGGGTGTGTGTGGATTCGTGTGTACATGATCTAACAAGCTTGTGGTGGGTTCCTCCCACTCTTCTCTGACTAGTTGAACCCTTGAGACAGAGACTTTCTCAGAGTGTGTTAGTTTTCAGTGGAAGACGTTAGTGAGGACACAGAAAACAAACAGATGACCAAGAACGTCTCCTCCAGAGAGCTTTCACTCCTTCCCAGTATGAACTACAAGCCACACAATAGTGTTCAGTGCCTCTTTTCCACACACAGCTTTTATTTGGGCGGGCTGCCCAGGTATACTAACACTGGCCCAGGGTTCGTTTGGTGACTCATTTTTCCTTCTTTTTCTCATTTCCCCATCTGCAGTACATTAACTGGTGTTCCTCATATTTAGAAAGCTCAGTTGCTGCAGCTGCAGCTAGCTGTGACCCTCTCTAGAGCACACATGGCCAAAAGACGACCATCTTAATCTGACTTCTGACACCATGAAAGGGTCATTCCATCTTAAATGACCATGGCCTTCTGCTCAACCATCTCAGATGATCTCAGATTAATTATGTTAGTAAATAACACTAAACCTACTTTGTGACAATAAACAACAGTGTGAATATCAGATGCTCGTCCTCCCATGGACAGACTTAAATACCATCAGGGCTTTGTCCAGTGATAATCTGACACAGATGGCTTACAGTATCTGCTGGCATTGTGTTAAATTAATAAGCTGTGTTCCTCTTTGTGAGGAACAGACTGGCAACCATTTATTTTTATGTATACAAGTTTAACATGAGGTTTGACTTAAACACAGTTTTCCTAAATGTTTAAAATAAAACAAAAATGCAAAGAACTTTTATTTTAGTAAAATAATAACTGAGAACAGGACGAAAATAATTAAAAGCATTACTGAAATTCTTCTTCAAAATAAAAGCTGCTGGTGAAGTCAGACCGAAGCTGCTGACAGTTTCCTGTTTGAAACCGGTGCACTGCTGCCAATGAGTGGCCTTGCAAATGAACAGTTTTCATCACAACACCTCGAATGAGCATCACTGCAGATTTTATTTTAGCCCAACACCAACACAGCTGAGCCAAATGTCGTTTGGCGCTGTAGTTTAACATGCGGCTCATGCAGTCTCATGGCTGAACATCCAGCACAATGACTGAGCCTCTCTGTCATATTTGAAATAAACACCTGCAGCCCAATAAGGAAAAAGCATTTTCCATGACTTTACAGTAGGAAAACCACAAAATGAGCACATGCGTAAAGGTTCCCTGTCATTAATGACTAAATCTGACAAACCTCCCCACCGGCATGCTGTTAAACACAGGGTGGAGCTCAGCACACATACACGACTTTTTAAAAGCCTCTTCAGCTCAGGATGAGCTGGACAACTCTCAGATGCACTCAGCTGTTTCTGAAGAAATAAACATGAGCAATGCAACCTCCACGGGCATTGAACACACAAAAAAATCTGCAGAAATCCAAGCTCAATATTCTCAGCTGACGCAGACAGAAACCTAAGACTTAAATTGACTGCTGTGCTATTTAATCTGTTTATATGAGCTCCTGATAATCTGAACAGATTCAATAAGGAACAACAATGAACTTGAACAAACTTTTATGAAAAAACACAAACAAAAGAACAAAAAAGCTGTTATTCAATGTGTGTGTGTGTGTGTGTGTGTGTGTGTGTGTGTGTGTGCGCGCGCGCGCGCGCACGCACGCAATGTCTAATGCAACGGTCATTGCATTAGAGAAGAGGTCTGTCATGATACAGCAGCACTTCTACACAATGTCACTCATTCATTAGCCTCACTTTAACCTTTTCATAGCCAGCGCTGTTCTTGCCCGTCTGTGTTTATGCAAGTTGTAAAGCAAGACTGCATCCCAGCATAACTGCCTTTTAGCAAGGCAGGAAATCCCTCACTGAACAAATGTGCAGTTGGTGCATAAAGCCATTTGCAGACATTTAAATATGGATAAAATTCAGCTGAACATCATTATAGTGTTGATGTCATTTACTGTAAATCTGATACTAATTTAACCAACAGCAATGTAGGGGAAAAAATTCAACACAAGCACAAATTAGATCGGGGAACATTGTTTTTTTAATAAAAATAAATAAATAAATCTATCAATAACTGAAACTTAATCTGGATTTTGGTGACATCTTTAAATCTGTTCTGGCTAACAGACAGACATCAACAGTGAAAGTGATGGAAACGTTCCTCTGTAACAATTACAAAGTCCCTGAGGGGGATGTTTTCACGCATCAGCACAGAGAGTGTCAGCCTAACAGTCACAGAAATCTCTCGGAGTTTCCACCAGCACACAGCAAGCCCCGCAGCGCCAAGCAACTTTCTTTTAAAGCTACACTTGTTTTTAAGCTACAATTTAATGTGAAAATAGTTGGACAGTTCACCAGTGACATCTTTAAAACGTAAACACTCTCTAGGAAAACAGCAAGGTGATATAAGTGCTCTCTACCCTCAAGTATAGCAGGAGAAAGTTCACTGATGTCGGACAAGAGGGTCTGGCTTGGTGTGGGCCCTTCAGGCTTTTCTACACTTAACTCATCACACCGTGCATCTATGGGCGTTGCTCGGTGCACTGGGGCACAGTCATGATAGAACAGGAAATAGACTTTCCCCATATTTTTCCCACAAAGTCAAAAGCAGAGAATTGTTTACGATGTCTTGATTTCCTTTCGCTGGACCTCAGGGGGCCCAGACCCCCACAGCTCTGGTCAAGCAGGTAACCTTCTCCTAACATTTGCCAAACCCAGACTCCTCTGACTACCAGATAGAGGAGAGAGCTTGGTCAAGTCACAGAACACAGGACCACTGCGTTGGAGTCCACTGCCAGCATGTTTTACACTGCTCCACCTTACATTTGGCACCCAGCACCCTGTTTTTGTGCTGATGTTAATGCCAGAGGAGGTTTGGAGCTCTGCAGTTCTTGAGTCAGCAGAGTGTTGATGACACACCCACTCTGAAAGTTGCAGTGGTTCCTAAATGCCTCCACTTTGCAATAATAACACTTACAGCTGTTCATGGAATATCTAGGAGGGAAGAATTTTCACAGACTGACTTGTTGCAACAGTGGCATCTAGGGCCGGGCCATATCATACCGTTCACGGTAATACCGGTATAATGTTGGGCAACAATAAGAAAATGAAATATTGCGATAGAATATGGGTGAAACGCGCATGCGCAGTGCCTTTGTTTTCATACGCACATGGCGGAAAAAGCATGGCGGCGACGGAGAATGAGAAGGGTAAAAGCAGATCGTTGAATGAAACAGATGAACCAGAATTGGTTTCTAAAAATGCTGCAACATCAGTGGTGTGGAACTGGTTTAGCTTTAGAGCATGCTAGCGGGCCGTCGTTATTACCGTCTTTTTTGGAAAATACGGCACACTTAAAATCAATCCTTTGATTTTTCTGAAAATCGACAGTGCCCCTTATAATCCCGTCTTATGTATGAATTCTGGTTGTGTTTACTGACCTCGAAACGATTTTTATGTGGTACACGGCGCTCGAAAATCTGTCAAATGTTTTAGTACGACTTTGCTAAGCTACGAACCCGCACCACTTGATGGATTGTCAGAGCATTACGGCTATCGTAGGTAGGGATGGGTACCGGTATCCAGTGCCATTATGGCACCGGTTCCGACATAAACGGTAGTAACCAGACCGAAAAGCAGCGCACATTTCGGTGCTTTATTTCGGTGCTTTTTTTTCTCCTGAGCTGTGATACACTTTAGATTCTAGCCAATCATTTTACGTTTCCGAGGATAGTAGGCGGGTCCAGGTACGTACGTTCTTTTAGAGCAGAGCTACAGATTAAAAATGCCCAAGGCAAAGCGGTCAAAAGTCTGGCTGTACTTCACAGCAAAAGATGCAAACTCAGCAGCCTGCAACAAGTGCTTTAAGCTGATACTGTGATACTGTCAAAGGAGGTAACTCCTCAAATCTGATGAAACACCTGGCGACGCATAGCGGTTTTTTTAAAGCCGAGAAATGCACCGTATTTGATAGCTTGCTGCGAGACCTTACACCAAGCACATCTACTGCGGGTGTGGTGCCTGTTATCGGACCCGGAGTTAGCAACAACCCCCAAAAACCCGAAGAGGAGAGTCCTGGCCCCTAGCCCTGCCAGTGTAGCAGAAATGATGACGGATGATGGCAGCAGCAGCCGTTCTTCTCTGCGTGAGTAGCTTAATGTTGTTCGTGTGTAATTTACGTTGAGTAGGCTAACCACGTTATTACATTAATGCATGTAAGGTGAACTAGCAAACACCGTCGTAGTTACATGCGGCTGTCTTCTTGTTTGATGGCTGATACTCCCTTCACCCTGGCCAAAAAGGCTAAAATGTCCAAAGAAAAAGTGGGAAACAGCTAAACATGAGAGGTTTTTGGACAAAGTTTGTGTTTTTTCCATTGTTCAAGCACTGCTTCCAGCCAAGAGTGATACCATATATGCCCCATAGCTGCAGAAAAGGCTAACATCTTTTACAAAAAAAACAGCTAAACATGAGAGGTTTTAGCACAAAGTTTGTGTTTTCCATTGTTTAAGCACCGGTTCGAGCACCGTTTAAGCACCGGCACCGTTTCAAAAGTACCGGTTTGGCACCGGTATCGGATAAAACCTTAACAACACCCATCCCTAATCGTAGGCAGGAGCCTCGCGGAGTGATACGTACTGTGCTTCAACATAATATTACCATATTGTGTGTGTATAACCTCTTTAAGTTTTGTGGATATTCTACATGGTTATGCTGAGGGTATGTCAGCCAATTTCCACTGGAAATGCCTTTTGGTTAAACTGTCAGCAAGGAATTTGCATTTGCACTGTTACATTTTTATATAACTTTAATGCACATAAAAAAAAAAAAAGCTGCTTGTTTAAGTGCAATTTCATTGATGGGGTTTTTTGCACTAATAAAGTTGTGGAGTTGTAAAGTATTTGTCTAGTGTCAATTATATCGTCAGTTATATCATTATCGCAAATTTTTAAATGTATATCGTGATAAATATTTTTGGTCATATCGCCCTGCTCTAGTGGCATCCATGCTTAAATTCAGTGAGCCCGTTAGAGCGCCCCACTCTCACTGACATTTGTAAAGGCACACTGCATGGATCTTACTACTTATCTTATACACCTGTGACAATGACACTGAAAACACCTGAATTAAAAGATGAACTAATGTCGCCCAATACCACACTCCATAGAGTTTATATCCACAATACCCAACACTGATAATCAAATCCTGATTTTTTTTATTTTTTTTTTTAAAAAGTGATTAAATACTTTCTGTTCAAGCCATGGGTTAACTTATGTTTCACATTTAAATAGTTCTTTAATAAACACACACCGCCAGTGTTTGACATTGTCTGCAATATTCTGCCCCTTTCTAAACGTTTCCTGTTTTTGTGCGTTTAGACTTGGTCACCAGTTCTCGTCCCATTTCAATGCTTTCATATCACACATTGTGACACAACCTCAGCAAGCTCCCCAAGCATTCAGTAAAGCTGATACTTCATATTTAAAGTAAGGAAAAAAGTTTAAACCCCAAACGCCCTCAAGAAGGAACAAGCCTGAGAGATTTTAAGCCTGGGATGTCATTTACAAGCTGTTTGAGTCCATTGTCCTTCTACGGCTGTCAAAAAATACTTTATATTAAACTGAAAATGATGAGGAAATAAGGAAAAAAAATATCAGCACTAAAAATATGAAGCTGGATATCCACGAGCAAAATTACATCGCTGCTGGGGTGGGATTAATGGAGTGCAATGCACCTGCAACACAGCTTAGTGTTTATGTCAAAGTCAAATGGGTGGAGCGATCACTGACTCAGACACACAATGGGCAGTGTAAGGAGAGACAGAGGGAGAGGTGTGAATGACTTAGCCTGACATAATTAGAGAAAATAAGTGAATGGAGGTCAGCTGAAGGTAAACAGTTGATTTTTTTCTTGTTTGAATTTTCTTTTGTTCTACGAATGTTTTCACATAGTTTTAAATGGGCTAATTATACACATGAGATAATTATCCAACTGTGATCAAAAGTTGATTGCACAGGTCGCCTGATAGGAGGCAACTTTTCTGCAAATCTCTCAGAGAGATTGTCAATGGTTCGTAAATAATTGTGTCAACAATAATAATATCCAACATGCTGCCATCAGTCTGAACGAGTCTGTCAATGAGCACAACTCGAGGGGACTCGACTCAGCTGGCTGCCAACTGGTTATATTTCTATAAAGCGGGAAGGCTGCCAAGCCCCTACGTGAGCTTGACGATTTATCACATTTCATTGCTGTATTGTCAGAAACAGATTGGATCTAATTGCCAACTTGACCCCTTTCAGTAAGCTCTGCCTTATGGCAACATTTATGGCATGTTTTAGTGACAGTGCTGGCGTGCTTGAGAATCTCGTTTTGAAAAAAAAACTGACGTGAAATAAATTTGTGTTATTGTAGAAAACTGATACAGACATAGTTTAACTTTGAGAACATAATTTGCAGTTGAAAAAAGGTGATAAATAGTAATGTGTGTTACTGCAATACTCAGAATATCACAAAATGTAAGAAACTGCAATAACGTCATATTCAACGTGTCTGAGGATTCCCAACTTTAATTTTATAACAGTCCAGTTATGTGTGTTTTGTTTTAGTTTCTTTGCTTTAAAAATAATTTTTCAAAACATTTTTTTGGAATCAATTTTGACAGCACTGCTTTCCCAAACTTCTTTTAACCGCTGGGGGCTCCAAAAATATACTTTGAGAGGCTCAAAGTACATTTTGGGGGAGGGGGTAAAGAAAAGTATTTACTAGAAAAAGCAACAAAGTACTCTGAGAAACAACAAAGAAACAATACTTGGGAGCTTCCTTTTCACGCATCACTCTTTAAGCTTTCACCTTATGGTCAAGGATGCCAGCAGAACCTACTGAAATTTTAATAAAGGCAGCTGAAACACTAAATGAGATTCCTGGCACACAAAGTTGGATTTCTACCATGAATTTTGAGCTTTTGTTCCACTAAACTTTAATAAAATCTTCAAGCTATACAAACAGTTGCTTTAGCTGATGTTGTAATTTATTAACAATATAAACAATCTTCACTGTAATGTCCAGCCCTGTAGTGGCCACAACAACCTCAATGAATATTTTGATTGGACTGTCTGGGCTTCACTAACCCATTAGCATCAAGGTTAAACACCCACCCATCGATCTTTTTAAGAGCTCATCCAGTTCAGGGTCGAGGATGAGCCGGAGCCTATCCCAGCTGTCGCAGAGCAAAAAGCAGATTGAACAGGCCTAAATACGCGCGCGCGCACACACACACACACACACACACACACAATGCCAGTATTTTAGTATTTATCCACATTTCAGTCTTGAGTGAATGTTGTAACCTGAGGGAGTTGGCTGGTTGCTCATGGTTGCTCCAGTCATATTTATGCTGTCAGGGAGGAATTCTGCAGCTAGCCTCGACCTGCACACCAGCGCTACATTCACACACGCATGCACACAGACACACACACTCATGCACACACAGACACACACGCACACACACCTCTCACTGCCAATCTGATTTTTCCAGGCTCTTTCTGGGGACTTTTAGTCCTGGGAAAGTTAAATGGAGGCTGAATAACAGCCAGAAGTTAGAAAAAGTTGCAGAAGATGTAGCTCAATCAAAAGTTTAAGAAGTTTACTTTTCAAAACTGAATTAAGAGATTAAAGTAATGAAGCCCCAACAGATTTGTCGACATAACCGACAGTCCAATAGTTCATTACCAGATGTGGTAGGTAGAGCAGAGCGATATGACCAAAAATATTTATCACGATATACATTTGAAAATTTGCGATAACGATATAACTGACGATATAATTGACACTAGACAAAATGTTTTACAACTCCACAACTTTATTAGTGCAAAAAACCCCATCAATGTATTTTCACTTACACAAGCAGCTTTTTTTTATGTGCATTAAAGTTATATAAAAATTTAACAGTGCAAATTCCTTGCTGACAGTTTAACCAAAAGGCATTTCCAGTGGAAATTGGCTGACATATTCTCAGCATAACCATGTATAATATCCACAAAACTTAAAAAGAGGTTATACACACACAATATGGTAATATTATGTTGAAGCACAGCAGGTATCACTCCGCGAGGCTTCTGCCTACGATAACCGTAATGCTCCGACAATCCATCAAGCGGTGCGGCTTTGTAGCTTAGCAAAGTCGCACTAAAACATTTGACAGATTTTTGAGCACCGTGTACCACATAAAATCGTTTTGAGGTCAGTAAACACAACCAGAATTCATACATAAGGCACACGGGATTATAAGGGGCACTGTCGATTTTCAGAAAAATCAAAGGATTGATTTTAAGTGTGCCATATTTCCCAATAAACACAGTAATAACGACGGCCCGCTAGCATGCTCTGCCAAAAATAGTGATTTGTTGTGTATCTGACGGACGAAAGCTAAACCAGTTCCACACCACTGAAGTTGCAGCACTTTTACAAACCAATTCTGGTTCATCCGTTTCATTTAACGATCCACTTTCGCTCTTCTCATTCTGCGTCACCGCCATGTGCGTATGTAAACAAAGGCACTGCGCATGCGCATTTTACCCATATTCTATGGCGATATCTCATTTTCCTATGTTGCCCAAAATTACACCGGTATTACCGTGAACGGTATGATATAGCCCAGCCCTAGTGGTAAGTATTTTTTACTGTTTTACATCCCTCTTTTTTTTAAATCCCTGTAGAATATCTGCACTTACCAAAAAAAAAAAAAATGCTTCTTTGGAAAGTTTCATTTCCCACTGCATACATGCAAACTTAACAACTTCCTTCCTTTGCAAACAAAACTCCCTTTTTTAGGCGTCTCTGGACTAAATTTAACTCGCAATGAATATGACAGCTCCAAAATTAGACTTTGCCAGTGTATTTTCAGAGTGTTGAGCGCACACAGGGTGAAGGGGAATTACTGAGGAGTCGGACACAGGAGATGAAACGTCACCCACAGGAGGAAAAAAAAAAGAATAATATAAAAAGGCAGACGAACGCGGCAACCGGAGGTGTCGCACAAAGTTGTCAAGTCATTTTAGCAACAGGATCTGGAGAGGACTGATAAACACACATGCTCTTTCTCTCTCTCTCTCATACACACACACAAACAAACAAACACACAGCGGAGGTGCCCTGAATAACAAGTTTAAACAGGACTTATGATGACCAGAAGAGCCCAACGTAGAGGAATAAGAGGGGAAAAACACCTTTGATAAGCCTTTGGTAGCCTGCAGCATTTCCCCTCTTCATTCACTGCCTGTTTCCTCTCTGGACAATCAGGGCAAACACCACTGGTCAGGAACAAAGCTGCTTCACAGAGGCCACTCAAAGGCCACATTTTGTAGAAGATCCCTTTGCTCTTATGTCTATGTCCCTTATGCTCTCGTTGTGTTTTACACCTCTAATCTGAAAGCTGAAGATAAACACGAGTGTGTACCCATTCCAGGTGCAAAATGAAGCATCCTCCTCCATTCCCTGCTAATATGATTGAGCAAACCAAAAAACAAAACAAAAAGGGGAGCAAGGCAATCTTTTAAGTGTAGCTTCCACTAAATTATTGATAAAGACACTAAACGTGCCTCTCTGCTGCTCGGGGAGGGTTTGGACTGAGCCTCTGTCTTCATTCATTGACACATGCAGGGTTTGTCACGGCTGCTACACTTGACACTCCTTGATAAAGCTGCTGCTAACAGCAAAGGGCACAAACACTCGCCCCCTCCATACAGAATAAAGTTTACTAACCCTGCCCTGACAAGTTCACAGAGCCACACGGGTAACACGAACGGTTCGGCCACGGGAAAACAGGCTTGTGCTCCCGTGTGTGCCGAATGTCAATTAATTAGCACAGTTAGCTTAATGTTAGCCAAAGTTGTTGAAATTCCTGTGGACGACTTGCCAAAACTTCTGCGACAAAGCCAAACAACCCGCCTTGAGAAGAAAACGTGAAGCCAGTAAAGACAGCCGGCAGTCAGGACTGTTCAGGCTCACACTCTATATGTTCAAAGTGGAAATTAGCTAGCTTTAATGTTTGCTAAAGTTAGCCGGCTAGCTGTCCGATAATGGAAGCAGACGGGTTAAAGTTTTGAGCAAGCTCCGGGAGTCTCTGGATCAGCGCTAGTCGCAGCCAGCTAGCCGCGGCTCCCGCAAGCTGAGTGACGCTGCTGCTCCCCCAGCCGTGGAGTGGGGACTGACTCACCGGAGTGTCGGTCCGATACAGTTGGTGTCTGTGCTCTCGATTTCCCGCAGGATACGTTCGTGCTCGGCGGCTGTCTCCAAACTCGCCATCCTGCATGTTGCTCCAGACGGTTCCGAGCTGAGCTGAACAGACTCGCCGGGATCTGTGCGTCACGGCAGGAGGAACCACAGGGTTGGCTCGATATTTTAACCGAGCTGCCCGAGTGAGCGGAGCTTTCCTCTTTGTCGGGAAGAAGGGACGTTGTGTTATGAGGAGCGGCGACCTGTAGAGTGTTAATGTTGTTAAAAGAGTTTAAAGAGTGACATTTGCGGTTTTAACTAAAACCACCGATTTAAATCGGTTAAATTGAGCACTGGAATTTTTCAGTCCCCTACTTGGTTTGATAAAATAAACTAGATTTTTACTCCCCTTTTTAAATGTTGTTTTACTTCTGATTCAAGATTGAAGCTAGGGGTGGGTTTTTATAATCGATTTATCGATTAAAATCGATTCTGGCTTGGATAACGTAAAATCGATTCATTAAAATCCTGAATCGATTTTTTAATATAAATTTATTTTGCCCGAAATGCCAGAATCTCTGGTGAAATCTCACAAAATTTCAACAACCACCAAACAGCTAAGACAGTAAATGAGAGCAGGAACACGGATTCTGAATCTGCACAAAGACTTAAACACACAGCGCAACCCGCGGATCAGAATCAGTTAGATGTCGCCTTTCTCACAGTCGGGGCTGAAAGCCGACAGCTCGCTGATTCTGATCTGTCGGCGGGTCCGCGCTTTGTGCTCACGCCCTTTATGCGCTGATTCTAAAGCTGTTAGTTTGATGTCTCTCCAAACAATATTGACCGAACCAGCAGCAAAAGAAGATCCAAACTACGGTTCACATAAACATCGTCATGGATTCCCTCTGACTTTTGCTGTTTTGCTTCGACCACGATGCACAGCTCTCTCTCTCTCTCTCTCTCTCTCTGTACTTCAACAACAGTTTCCCGTCTAAAAATCTGTTTTCTTCATTATTCGCTTGCTTGTTATGCACAAGTCTACCGTTGTTTACAGCGCTGTCGGCCGACGTTTTTTTTCCGTTTTATATACTTCCGAAAAGAAAACCTAATTTCTGCCGTTCAATACTGAACAAATTTAAACTTTTTAAAATTATGCAAAATGCAAAACGCCTAGCCGTGTCTGTAATAAAACCGCTGTAACTTCAGAGGTAATGTTCATATGTTGATTAATGATTTTCTTTCGTTTTTGATGTACTGCAGAATATTTTTATAAAATCCCAGGCCAGGAAAATCGCCTTCATGTTTTTCTGTGTTTTATCTTCAGCTACTTTGACACAAAGGCATCTGCTGTGATGCTCACACCTTTGATAAAGTCTTGCGTGTGTCAGCTTCCTTTTCAGAGATACAAAAATATGTAAATGTACTGATCTGAATTATAATATTTCTGACTGTCAAAATTTCCCAGATTCAAATCGAATTGAATCGAATCGAATCGATTTGAATCGAATCGTGGATCGAATCGATTCGGGACCTTATGAATCGGAATTGAATCGATTCTAGAAATCAGTGAAGATACCCAGCCCTAATTGAAGACTCTTTGTTGTCATTATGTAAACATAACATAGCATAACAATACAATAAATAAAGAATAACAATCACTTTTATTTGTTGGCACCTTTTAAACCCCTCACGGTCATCAACATTAAATAAAATTTAAAATCGAAAAATATGTTTTGAGCATTCATCTCCAGTTTGGCATCTTAATCAAAAATAACAATAATGTGTTGACTGTTTTTTAACTTTTTTGTAAAACAGTCAATTTGCAGGAAATAATAAAAATAACCAAACTTTTACTATTTGACCAAAATGGTCCATTAAAAGGGTGAAAATTGCAGTGAAGCCATTTATTTGAGTATAATGGCTTTAATGTTTGACACCCCTGATCTATAGTAGGACAACATGGCAATAAGATATACTGTATAAGACCTTTCACCTCTAATCCGGGTAGGATCTGAAAATGGCTACCTCCATGAAGTACATCGCGATGTTTTTATGTCATGTGTCGCCTACATCCTGGGAGCATGGGAAGAGGTCGTACCTTGTTTTATTGTTTTACGGTAGGATTAACGTAGCTATGTCAGTTTTAGTCTAAGTGCTTTTTTACATATAGATGAACTGTTGGATTTTCCAGACCAGCAGGTTAAGGGAAGTCGTTTATGGGGCCACACTCTGACCCCCCCCCCCCCCCCCCCCCCCCCCCCCCCCCACACACACACACACACACACACACACACACACAGGCAAGGTACTCTTTGTGTGCATGTAGACGTCATATGTTAATGAACCTATGCATATTCATGTAACCTCAATAAAAGAGCAGTGTTACGGGGGAGCGGACGAGAGCAACTGGGGTCAAGCGAAGGAACGGCGTTTGTCCGGTTCTCTCCCGTGCACGAGAAACATGAAGAACTTTGCCTACTTCGTGTCTTGCTTGCTGTGTAATTATATTGTCTTCAACGTTCCAGCGAATAGGTTCAAGCTACAAACCTATCACTCTTACTGCAAAGCAGCATTGCTTTAGGACGGAGGACAGGCCTTGGGATTACATGGAGAGTGAAGAGTATATTGAAAGGTATGGAAGCAATCCAGTGTGGGCTGACTACAGGAGGAACCACAAAGGAGGCATCCCCCCTCACAAGACTTGTAAGACTTGCATTAGAGGTGACAACATATGTGGAAACCCCTGCTCAATTTGTTGTGATCCAAACATCATCATTCACCATCAGAATGTCAAGTTGTTGCAGCAATTCATTAGTCCCCACACTGGAATGGTGTTGGATTCCACTCGAACTGGTGTGTGTATGAAACAGCAGAAGAAGCTAAATGAGGCAATTAACACAGCACAAGATCACGGCTTACTTCCTTTTCAGATTCCATATGTGGGATATGCCCACAGCATAATTCCCATGATGCTGTGGGCTCCACACCACCACCCCCATCCTTTACTTTAGATGACAATTGGTATAAATGATATGGGGAAATACTTCCTGATGAGAATGAAGTGGCTAAAGTCAAGAAGACATATAAGGCTTAATTAAAGTGATCGAGGCACTGATCATGCTGTCACAAAGAGACCTATTGCAAAACGTATTTGGTTTTTAGCCCCTGAGATGTTTTTTCTACAGGTGTGCACAAAGTTCTACAATAAACCACAATGAAAAATTGAAAAAAAAATACTGTATAAGTTGTAAGTACGCTCACTTTCGTTAACCTAAAAATAATACAACCAAATACAAAAACATTTTAACTTTATCCATTCCTCCTCACACATGAAAATTAATAAATACAACAACAACTACAATAATAATAATAATAATAATAATAACTGATTACAGCCACATTTTATTATGTGGCAGATTCAGACACATGCACATGCATATCTTTTTCAGTGATATCATGTGTTGGCCTCTTACTTCTGTTAATTCTGAAATTTTTTCTTTCTTGCATTTCTATTGTTTGATTGTTTGTTTTTAAAGTTCCTTTATTTCATATTTCGCTTTGTCTAATTTACACAGGAACTTATGTGTGACTTATTTATACTATATGCCTTTATTTCTGAGGGGTTTTACATCTAAGTGACCTCATATGTAATTTCCTAATATGTGTTTGTGCCTGTGAAGCCCTTTGAACATCCATATATGACAATGGCGTATATACAAACGAAACAAACTGAGGTCTGAGGACCCGTGGGGGGATACTGACAGACATTTAAAAAGGTCCAGCTACGTGAACTCCACTCTGTGGCCCAGTATAAGTTTGTAAACTACACAATGAAGACAACATTCACATTTTGAGTCATTTCTTTCTCTTGCAGCATACAACAATAATAGCAGATTCTCTCACGCTGGTTTCACATTCTTCATGATTTCATTTACACAAAAACCCACAGACACACAGGTGGAGCGAGCCAACATCACTCAACTCAAGTTTTAATAATTTTCCCGGAAACAAAAAGGTGGGCGTGACCGCTGTGTCCCTTCTCGTGCTTAAACCGAAACAAGACTTCCTTTGATATTTTCAAAATAAAACCACAAGTATAGTCTGGCCTCGCATCTTTTAGCTCTTTTATTTAATTTCAGTCTAATCTTGCTGTACCTCAAACTTAATGCAGTTTCTAAGCATTTTTTGTACTCCACGGTCTATATGTGTGCTTTTAAAAGGGGGAGCAATGCTTTTATTTTGTAGGCATACTTTCGGATCTGACGCTACTCATTGTGCCTGCTGTCGGAAGAGTGAGGGAGCGAGAAAAGTTAAGATGGAGGTAAAAAAAAAAAAAAAAAAAGAATAATAAAGACAATTTGAAGCGATCTGTTTGAATACGAGTGAAGATTGTCCGGTTGATAATTTGTGTTAACATGAAATGTCAGTGGTTCGCTAGGCTGGATGAGCCCGCAGCACTTTGCACATGGATCAGAGTCCATGCAGCGATAACGCGAACAAGCTGTGAAAACTCAGCATTTTAATTGCGCTGTTGTTGCAAATAAAACTTTAGTTTGTTTTTAGTTTAATTGTGCAGCTTTTGCCAACTTTAATTTAACTCGCGCATACACACAAATACAGGCGGCGTGGATCTGGTTGACTGTGTCTGTGCCACCTGCTGAGGGCAACTCTTGGACTTCAATCATTAAGACATTTGAATGGCATTTCCACAGATTCGCACGCATGCCTCGTTGTGTAACTTGTATGAGGATAAACGGCATCTCAGTTGTGTCTTTTGAGGCTGATCAAAAACACATATTCTATGTGGGGTTTTTTTCCCCCATTTTTATTTTTTATCTCTTTCTATTTCAGCCCCAGAAGAAGTTGATCAACTCAGCAGAGAGTTGCGTGGACGAAGCCCTCCTCGGCCTGGTCAGGGCCTCCGGGGGCCTCTCTCTGCTAAAGGGCCACAGAGTTGTGCTTCGGTCTGACCTTGAAAACCTCAAGGGAAAAGTGGCCCTCCTCTCTGGAGGGGGGTCGGGCCACGAGCCCGCACACGCAGGCAAGACTTTATTCCTTTACACATGAACATGAGATGCTTCTGATTACCTCAGCTCTGATTTCTCCTCCTCGTATCCTCAGGTTATATCGGAGCAGGGATGCTGTCAGCGGCTGTTGCAGGAGGAGTGTTTGCATCGCCGCCTCCTGGCAGTATCCTTGCTGCCATTCTCTCCTTGCACAATGCAGGCAATGTGTCCTTCAGTTTTCCGTGTGTGTGTGTGTGTGTCTGTGAGGGTTGGTAGTGCATATATAATCACTGATCTTATCTGTTTAATAAAACCAGTGCTTGCACAGTGCAGCGTGGTGCAACTCTTTTTAAAAAAAGGCTAACTGTTGATTTGATTTTAAGTTTGACCTTTTACATTTGATCCTTTTGCCAAAATGGTTCACTGATCTCGCCCTGTGACAGTGCTGCACTGTTGCCGTCGTTAACGCTGCACCTTATAAAAATTTGGTGGCCACTTCCTTTCAGTGAGGAAAAATCTGTGTCCATGGTGATTGCATTATTTTTGTAAGTAGTCACAGAGGGTCCAACACCTTCACCCACCTGGTGTGAAGTAACCTGTCTGCAATGGACAGACTCAGACTGTCTTCAGTCAGTCTCACAGTTTGCAAATAAGTGTATGCAGATTGCCAGCATGTTGCAGTAGGGTGGCAGTGGACTCAACTGGATGCCAGCTGGTTATATTTGAGTTATATTCCTGTGCAAAATCAAAGGTTACTGAGCACCTGTGTTAGTCTGCAGATAAATTACTATCCTGCAGCAACTACTGGGAGGCAGAGCCTTCAGCTTTCAGGCCCCTCTTCTGTGGAACCAGCTCTCAGTTTGGATGCAGGAGACAGACTATGGCTGTATCCCAATTCAGGGTCTGCAGCCTTAAAGGCCGCATTTTAAGGCCGATTACGTCACAGCGACGCGACGAAGGCTGTCCCAATTCGAAGGCTGCTCGAAATGCGGCCCTCAAATGCGTCCTTCATTTCCCTGAATTTTAAGGACGTGGCGGTGTAGACTTCGTGGCTCAACATATCCCAGAATGCATAGCGCGGCGGTGGGTGTGGATAATTTTGCCAGAAAAAAACGGCGGATGAGGGGCGCCTGAAGAGTACACTTTAAGTAAGTACTGAATATTATGTCACTTATTTATGTGCAAATGTTTAATAACGAAGAACATTAAAACATTCCTGTTGGCCACATGTCGGCAGAGTGATTAGATTAGATTAGATTAGATTAGATGAAACTTTATTAATCCCTCGGGTGGGTTCCTCTGGGAAATTCAGTTTCCAGTAGCAAAGCACCGAAAGAAGTTGCATGTTACAGATACATTAAGGGGAATGAGAGTAAGGATATAAGCATAAATACACCATATATACACACATACACATATATAGATACAGAATATACAATATGGATAAATAGGATTGCTCATTTGAGTGAGTATATTGCACAGTGATTATTGCACAGTCAAATATAAGAAAAAAGACAAAACAAAAACAAAAAACAAATATTGCACAGTGTAGAGAAGCACCTACAGCTCAGTTGTTCCCGCCCTCCCTTGTTCCCCTGTTTCTCCTCCCTCTCCCCTCCAGTGAGGAGTTAAACAGTCTGATGGCGTGTGGGACAAAGTTATGTGACATTAGTGACGTTTGTACTAACTTGGTTTTAAAGCCTTTACTTTAAAATATACGCCGTTCAATAGCAGACCTTAATCTTACAGAGAATGATCAAAGCTCATGTAGAAACAAACAAACAAATGAACAAAAGATTTTCTCCTTCATTTCTGTCAGACAAAGCTGTATGAAACGTTTCCAGCTGTTAGTATCATGGTTGCTAGGCAACCTGGGCAGCGCAACGGAGGCTAGACCGTCCCATTTCACAAGCCTCGCATTTCCGGCCTCAGCGGTCTTTAAGTACGCGGCCCTTGAGGATCGTTGAGGCTGCGTACTTTAAGGCTGCAGACCCTGAATTGGGATACAGCCACTGTCTCTTCTTTTAAGATTAGGCTTAAAACTTTCCTTTTTGGCAAAACATAGAGTTAGGTTTGCAACAGGTGACCCTGAATCCTTCTCTTAGTTACACTGCAATAAGTGTAGGCTGCTGGCCCCAAAAAGAAGGATAAGGACAACAAAGTGATGTTGGTGAGAACAGATGCTCATCATAACCCCAGATCAGCTACGGCTGTCTCTGGCAGAAGGGAGCAAAGACTGTATATAAAAGACTGAGACACACTTTATACTAATGGTTAGCAAGCTGGAGTTGTGAGTGAGTATCTGACTGAGAAACTGAGGATGCTGTTCATAGGGTAGCGACCCATCAGTCACAAACTAGAGAGTCAAAGCCATAACTAAAAGTGTTTGCTGAGGTCAGAGGGTTCGTTGTGCAGCCAAAGCAGTTGTCCCCTGGTGGCCATTAGAAAGAATGCAGCTTTTAAGATACATAGACCTAAAAGCTATGTCCATCTTTTATATACTGTCTGTGACCTGCTGCAAGTTTTTTTTTTTTTTTTTTTAATATCCAATGAACTAACAACAGTCTTCCCACCCAGGAGCCTCTGGGGTCCTTCTCATTGTGAAGAACTACACAGGTGACCGCCTTAACTTTGGATTGGCTGCAGAGCAAGCTCGTAACCAGGGCGTTGCTGTTGACATGGTGATAGTTGCGGAAGACTGCGCCTTTGACCAACCAAGTAAGGCTGGAAGAAGAGGCTTGTGTGGCACTGTCTTCATACATAAGGTACACAACAACAGCTTAATAGAGGTGTTATTTACTCTGGAAACAGCTCAACTTGGACCAGTACAAGTGTATCCTGAGTTAAAAGGGTTATAATATTATATCACTGTGCTAATTTTTTTTATGGTACAAATACTGTTATAAAGCTACATGAGGCAGATTTGTCCTGTCTGCCGGTTCATACATGCCAACCCTCCCTATTTTTCTGGGAGAATTCTGAATTTCAGTACCCCTCCCGGAGTCACCATTCTCCCGAATTTCTCCTGATTTTCCACCTGGACAACAAAAATGAAAAACCATATCCCGGAATTCATAGCTCAGCCCAGCCAATTCCAGTTTTCAACAATGGTGGCAGCTACTTAGTTTTAATATTACTCTTATTACTCTTTCTGGGTCGCAAAATAACCTTTTAGCATATTTTCAGGCGAGAATGTAGCTGTGTAAACTTCAAATAACTGAGCCGGCGAGAACAGCAAACTCCCGGCACGTTTTCAAGCCCCTGCAGTCTTTCGCTACTCAGGTTAAACATGATATATAAGTCACTTAGAAAACCTAAAAATGTTATTGTTTGACTTTTTTTTCAGTGTTTTATTTGTTCTTGAGTAAATCCGTTTGGCTGAGATTAAAGTTACTAGATTAGATTAGATTAAATTAAATAAAACTTCCTCTGGGGTTTTCACACAGCTGGATAAACGTCAAACACAAAACTGACTAAACAGAAGTGTGAGATGGTCGAGAATTTACGCCAGCATCCAGTTATATTTAGATAGCAAGGAGCAGACGGCAGTTTCACTCCACCGAGAGAGCTCGTGACGTAATTCTGAAGGCTAGACCGTCACAGTTGCTCACTTCCAACCTACCTGGCTTTTGGAGGACCCGGCCGACTTAGACCGTGGATGCAGCCTCTGAATTTGGACAGCCCCAGCTGGGGGACAGTAATAACAGTGACATTTAACTTACTTTAAATAAATAATTTTAAATAAATAAACACTGTAAAATTCAAGTTTTTTGGATATGTATATATAGACTAACCCCCCCCCCCCCTTTTGTCTCCCTAATTCTGAGGTCTCAAGGCTGGTAAGTATGTGCCGGTTACTGATCTTGCAAAAAAGAAACTGTGAAACTGTTCTCTTAATAATAATTTTTTTTAAAAAAGGAAAAGCAAAAACAAATCTTAAAATGTATGGAGGACTGAAACTGCCAACATCAAACATGAATTAAATGTATAATATGCCCTTAAATGTGTCTAATTTAATTAAAAAATAATTAGGCAATAATTCATTCATAAACTCTGGCCTTATTTTTTTTAATTTACCCTGTAATTATTTATTTTTCCCACGTAATTATTTTTTGTAATACATATTTTTTTTAGAACCACAATAATAATGTCACATTTTATTAAACCCTCCATGTTTGTTTCTACTGAATGAAGCTCTTTTGTGTATTTCTCTTTTTATATTATTATTTGTATTTATTTATTTTACCTTCATTGTTGTGAGTCATTTTATGATATTGTATTTTGTTGATCTAGGTTGTTGGAACAGGAAAGTATACATCATCTTATGAACTTAAGCAGAAACCATGAATTTGTATATTTTGCACCATGCAGCCTCGTATCATTGATGCTTTTATTCGATTTTTGTAGTATTTTTCTTGCCTTTAAACATGTGGTCTCTCTCTCTGTTAGCTGGCTGGTGCTTTAGCAGAAGAGGGCTGCTCATTGGATCAGATTGTTTCCAAGGTGACGGAGATTTTAAAGGGGATCGGTGAGTCGCGCTTTCTTTTGGTTTTTTTTTTAATACATTTAATACTTTCTGGGAACACTGGAATACTTTTCTTAATGATGTTTCTGTTTTACTCCAGGCACTCTGGGGGTGAGTCTGTCTCCATGCAGCGTTCCCGGCTGCCTGCCTTCCTTCGATCTACCGCCAGGAGACATGGAGGTCGGGCTGGGTGAGGGATGATTAGAGGAGGATGGAAAAGGTGGAGTTGTGAGAGCAGGAGAAAGAGAGTGGCAGAATATGGAGAGCAGCCTTTTGGGCTGACACCAGTTATCTAGACTTTTATTTCCAGAACTAAACTTCCACCCGAGCTAATGAATACTTTTTACATTGTTTTTTTTTTTGTGACAAATGATTTAAAACCAGATCATCGTTAGAATGGCCAGTCTCCATCTTTGACTTTCTCTGCAGATGTGAGATCATGTTAGTGATATTTTAGAGAAAATGACTGAATTGCACCATCTAGTGGTGCACAAGAGCAGTTAAGAGCAGCAAAATGGTATAAGTGAAGCATAAAATAGTGTTTCCAAAGAATTCATTCAGTCAAATGGCGAGATGGGGATGTCAGAATTTCAGCATGTTCAATGGGTTGGGTGTCTTTAATCTGAGTGGAGTTTTCTATTCAATTCATAAAACTGGGGGAAATTCACTTGTAAAAGCTGAGAAAATGATGGAAACTCTTATTGAACCATTCTAAAGATGCACAGATGGAGAGAGCACAGGAGACGAAAATGAAATAATGGCCAGTGTTTTCTTTCTATTTTCAGGTATCCACGGGGAACCTGGAATAAAGAGGTCAAAGGTGAGTCGGATTTGAACCTTAACAGCCTGAATGTGCTTTTAACATCAAGCTGTATGGCTCAGTTTCTGTTGATCTTCTCCCTCAGGTGGCCTCTGCTGATGAGGTGGTCAAGACCATGATAGACCACATGACCAACCCAAGCAGCCAATCGCATCTGCCGCTGAAATCAGGTTCACTAAATGACATTGATCATGTATCATGCTGACCGTTAGTACGGCTGCTCTCCATGTGTGTGTTTTTCCCCTCTTTCCTACAGGAGACAGTGTGGTTGTGTGCGTGAACAACCTTGGAGCTCTGTCTTGCCTAGAGATGGCTGTGGTGACTAGATCGGCCATCATCTGCCTGGGTAAGTGTGTGTCTGTGTGTGTGTGAGGTAAGCATTTAACCATACTTAGGTGGGTCCTACTGTGCTTCTCTCACATGATCACCATTTTAACTTACGAAAACATTTAAACCTTGATGTTTAATATACAGGAAAATAAATACCTGCATCTCACTACACCCTGTGAGCTAAAATATCATCCATGTAAAACATAACCTTGTCTGTTTTATTTTTCATAGTTTATGAATGGCAGTTTTTGTGAGTAGTTAGACTAACTAAGAGAAACCACAGTGGAACGTTAATAAATGCTATTGAATAAAAAATTTTATTAGCACTTAGCATGAGCTAAGATGTGATTTGATTGGCTGGTTTTGGTGGGTGGGGGAACAGCACGATCATTCGATAATCTGGAATATGATTGGTGTTTTTTATAGAAAGCCGTGGAGTGGTGGTTGCCAGGGTGATGTCTGGGTTGTTCATGACCTCTCTGGAGATGGCAGGAGTGTCGCTGACCCTGATGAGGGCTGACAAGGAAACACTGAGGCTGACAGGTAAGTGTTCAAACACATAGCTTTGTTTTTCTAAACTTGTGAGGGCCTTTGTCATAACATCACAGTGTATTCAGAGCTTCAGAACTTCAAACTTCAGAAGCTTCAAAGTGAATGCTTACATGATCGACATGGCAGCAGCAACCAAAAGAAAAGAAAAGCATCTGGACTTCTTGGAGTTTCCTTGAAGAAGTTTCACTTCTCACCCGAGAGGCTTCTTTGGTTCTAAGAGCACCTGGTGGAGAGTCATAGATTTTAAGCCCTATGGGAGTGTCCCCCGAAGAGGGTCATGGACCCCCTATTGATCCTCTACCTAATCACATGAGGCAAGATGTGAAAACAAGTCTGACCCAGAGGGTCTATCAATCTGTCAATCCTTTCCGTGTCCGGGCCGGGTGAGGTTTCCCGTGTTGAGTCAAATTAAACCACAGGTTCCACTCCTGGTGGTGCGAGAGTGTTCAAGTCTGAAAGTCATATGTCTGAACAATCCCTTATGGAGTGGAGGAGACTAGCAGCAAGTAGAGCGCAGAGACCATGAAATCTCTGTGAAATTCACCAACATGTACCTACTTTCTGCATCTTTGAAGCGAGGAACTACTACTGGGCAGGAAAGATAACCGAGTGATGTATGACACAAGTTGGGATGGTCTCTTGGAGGTGTTTTCAAAAAAACTTCAGATTCAAAGATCATTAGCTGAAGTTATTAGGCTGTGTCACCACTTTGCCAAAGTCTGGAGGAAGACCCACTGTCACCCTCACGAGACTGATTTGGATGTTCAGGAACAACCCAGAAATCATCAAAGCGAGTCATAAACTGGAAACTGCTGGAACACCAGTGTGTTTGTCCACAGTGAAGCGAGTTTTACATCTTCATGGATTGAGAGGGTACAGCCCAAGAAGGAAGATCCTGTGCCAACATTTACATCTTCAAGCTTGACTGAAATGCCTTCTGAAGAAATGCTTTATGATTAGAAGAGGCAAAGATTGAGCTATTTGGCCACAGAGAGATGTTTGGAGGAGTAAAGGTGAGGCTTTCAAAGCTTAAAACACTGTATGACACAATGACATCTCTGAGGGTGTTTTGCTACTGGTGGTACTGGTACATTGCATAAAGTGGATGGAATAATGAAGAAGGAGTACCTCTAAGTTCTTTAACTTCCCTTCAAATTGACAGCTAGGTGGTTGAAACTTGGACACAGTTGGTTTAAAAATTGGTTTAAATGGATAAAGCAGGCTAAAAGTAAGCTTTTGGAGTGAGCTTCCTGAAGCCCCAACCTCAGCCCTGTTGAAAATTTGTGGACTATGCTTGAAAGCTGCGGCCATGTCAGGAAACCAGGAAATTTAAATGAACTCCACCAATTCTACCAAGAAGAATGATCAAATATCATGCTAGAATTATGCCAGAAGCTTGTTGATGGCTACTCTGAGTGTGAAAACCCAAAATACCCAAACCCAACCCAAAAATCACGATGTCATAAGTCACTGGACACTGTGAACATCCACGGTCACCACTTCATGCATAATGGACCTTCCATGTGTATGGACATGTGCAGGTATATATGTATGTATATGTATATGTCTGTGAAGGTTCTCAGTCATCCAGGTCATCGTAGTCAAAGGAGCTTGCAAAGAAAAGCGTCTGGACTTCTTTAAGTTTACTTGAAGACGTTTCACCTCTCATCCGAGAAGCTTCTTCAGTTCTAAGGTCAAATGGTGGAGAGTCCCAGATATAAACCTAGTGGGAGTATCCCCCCACAGAGGGACAAAAGGACCCCCTGATGATCTTCTAATCGCCTGAGCCAAGGTGTGAAACTGGGTGTGGGTCCCAATCAGCCAGAGTTTCGGGTGTGTTCATTGTGAAACCTGGCCCCACCTTATCATGCGAATTCCTGAGGTCAGATGGCCCAGGATGTGAGTGGGCGTTAAGGCGTCTGGGAAGGGATCTCAAAACTGGATTATAGATGGCAGAGAGTTGGTGTCGTAAACCCCCACCTCTGTTCAAAGATGGTCGCTCACAGTGGACATAGATGGCTTCTTTCACTCCTCTTTCAAACCATCTGTCCTCTCTGTCCAAAATGTGAACATTGGCATCCTCGAAAGAGTGTCCTTTATCCTTAAGATGCAGATGGACTGCTGAGTCTTGTCCTGTGGAGGTGGCTCTTCTGTGTTGTGCCATGCGCTTGTGAAGTGGCTGTTTGGTCTCTCCAATGTAGAGGTCTGGGCATTCCTCGCTGCACTGTACAGCATACACCACATTGTTAAGTCTGTGTTTTGGCGTTTTGTCTTTCGGGTGAACCAGTTTTTGTCTGAGCGTGTTGCTGGGTCTGAAATGCACCGGGATGTCATGCTTGGAGAAAACTCTCCTAAGTTTTTCTGATACACCGGCTACATAGGGGATGACAATGTTGTTGCGTCTGTCCTTCTTATCCTCCCTCGTTGGTGTCTGGTCTTCTTTTCTGTGCCTCTTTGCTGACTTTAAGAACGCCCATTTAGGATAGCCGCACGTTTTGAGTGCTTCCTTTACATGTGTGTGTTCCTTCTTATGTATACATATGTATATTTAGTGTGTACATGTGTGTGTGTACATGTCTATACATAGGAATAGTAGTGGTACAATAGTTATGTCAAGCTATATAGTTTATGTCTTGCATATTTCCAACCATATCCATAATCACATACTGTGTATGCTACCATTATATATAGTGTATTATCTTACTTTTTTTCATTGATTGTACTTATTTGTATTTTTGTATTTCCTTCTGATATCTGTACCTGAGCTGAGGTGACGCAAAAATTTCCCCGTTGTGGCATCAATAAAGTCTTATCTTATCTCTCTCTTAAATAAATTTAGACTTTTGCACCCAGTTCTTGATTTCTCATTAGATTTAAATTAAGTTATTAGATTTATGCTGTACAATTATTCTACCCTGGAAAAGGACTGGTTCAAAGTAATCATTAAATCCAAACTTAGCAGGACTTTCATCCCCAAGATGAGTGAATATTAACTTCTGATAGAACCACACAAATAAACACTCTCATATGGGTTCAGAGACACAGATTTATATGATAAATAAATTTGTTACTAATGAAAAACACACACCTCCTTTGTCCCATCAAGATGCTAAGACTACTGCCCCTGCCTGGCCAAACCTCAGCAATGTGTGTTTGAGTGGACGCAGCTACATCACAGAACCACAAACAACCATCAAACGGCCACAAGATGAGAAGCACTCTGAAGGTTTGTTCATGAGCTTTTTGTGTATGTGTATTGCAATCAATTATTGTAATGCATTACTTATTCAAGGCTTATAATTGAACATGTTTAAAACTTGTTTACCTGCATGAAATTGAAACAGGATTAACAAGAGGAAACCAACAAATTGTGACAGACAAACACATCTGTGCATGTAGTGCTAGAAAATCCTTAGTATTGTAATAACAGAAATAGATGAGTTCAATTTTAGTCCTTTTACTATTTAATAAGGGCATCTACGGGCCATTAGTAGAATGTCAGCTAAAATGATGATGTCTTTTCCCTCTTTTAATAGAGGGCTTTATATGTTGTAGAGGTGCTGTCAGAGAGGGCATATTGGACATTCCAGTTAGGACACATAACATCCATTAACTTTTACTCTCTAGCCCAGTATATAATTTCTGATCTATATATTAATATAATAGTTTGGGCTTTTTTAAATGGAAGTTTGTTTTTTTATTCTTGGCAGGACCACTTAGTCCTGTGATGCATAAAGCCTTGGAGAAGATTTGCTCCACTCTGTTGGAAAAGCAGGAGGAACTCAATTCCCTTGATCGTGCTTCCGGGGATGGAGACTGTGGTAATACTCATGCTCAGGCTGCTAGAGGTAAGAAACTGTGATTACTATCTTCAGTAGCTTAAAGAGGAACTTGTAAAAATAGTGAAGATGCTTGTTCAGCCATTCAGGAGTGGCTTCAAGGACATGTGGTCCCCGGTTGCCCCGGGAAGCTGTTATCGGTCGTTGCTGGATTGGTGCAGGAGAAAATAGGCGGGTCTTCAGGAGCGGTGGGTTTATTGATTTAAGTGGTGTTTGATTGCAGTATTCTGTCTTAATCAGCACAAGCACATGTACTAATGCTCAGTTTATTTCAGTTGTACAGTCTGTTCCTCACTGCGGCAGCCGGTCATGTGACCGAGGGGCGGAGCAATGCTGCAGCCTGGGCCACTGCTATGAATGCTGGGACAGAAGCAATGAAAAAGTAAGGGTTGGTAACATTTTCATGTCTGTATTTATTTCAAAGTCCACTTTTCTTTTAGTCTTCTTCATATGGCCATTTAACTGCTGTTCCAGAGTTTTTGATCTTATGATCAGCACTGTTGGTGTGCTGCTCTCCAGTTGGTTTAAAAGAAACTTAGTGATAGGTTTGTAGCTTGAACCTATTCGCTGGAACGTTGAAGACAATATAATTACACAGCAAGCAAGACACGAAGTAGGCAAAGTTCTTCATGTTTCTTCATGTTTCTCGTGCACGGGAGAGAACCGGACAAACGCCGTTCCTTCGCTTGACCCCAGTTGCTCTCGTCCGCTCCCCCGTAACACTGCTCTTTTATTGAGGTTACATGAATATGCATAGGTTCATTAACATATGACGTCTACATACAAACAAAGAGTACCTTGCCTGTGTGTGTGTGTGGGGGGTCAGAGTGTGACCCCATAAACGACTTCCCTAAACCTGCTGGTCTGGAAGTCCAGCAGTTCATCTAAACAAAAGGCACTTAGCCTAAAACAGATATAGATACGTTTATCCTACCATAAAACAATAAGACAAGGTACGACCTCTTCCCATGCTCCCAGGACGTAGGTGTGCACACAAAGTTTGGTAGAGGTTTGATCCTTAGTAGTCTGCAATCTAAAACTAATTATAAAACTCTAAGCATATATGAGTAGATATTTCTAAGCATAAATGACAATCAACAATACAAAACCTAACACTTAGTTTATTCATTACTACAGTCGCATCATCAGCAAATGCTATACTTGCCTTCCAGTCTGAAAGCTCTGGAATATCCTTACATTTAACTTTTGAATTAATGCTCTCAGGTCCCATATTATTTGCCAACCTGGCAGGTGTGTGGTAGCCTATGTCACCATTTTCAGTGTCATGCTCCTCCAAAAGTCCAACACTGAGTTGACTTCATCAGGTCTTTCGCCTGATGAAGCTTTAAGTTACAACATTCAGAACATAGTTAATATTAGCAGGGAATTTCACTACATCTCCTGGTTTATAACACAATGCAAAAATACCAAGTTCAGTTCTGGATTCATGTAAGTCACTTTATCTTGTATCCTCTGCAAAAATCCAGTATTCTTCCCTGTCAGATTTGGACAGCCATTGTCTACAACAACTGCAAGTTTCTTCCTTTTCAGACCCAGCTTATCGCAGCATACAGTTAGGTCCTTGAACAAATGACTAGCTGTCATAGTCCATTTTTGCATTGCTGCTAGTTCCTCTGTAATCTCAAAAGTACAAAGACGAGTAAGTGGGCTGTTAGTGTATGTCACAACTCAAGGAGAAAAAAGTCAAGGAAGAGAAAAGTGCAAATTGTCTGCATTGTTTTTCAACCGAACCTCCAGATTTCTGTGCAATGGCCAGGTCGGACTTAAATGTTGACTTTCTTGCAGATATGGTGGTGCCGCCCCTGGAGACAGAACGATGGTAAGATCTCATTTAATCTGAATTACCTAATTTATGAAGAGTGTCTTTAGCAGTGAAGTTTCTTTGTTTCTCTTACCTTGTAGCTGGATGCTTTGTGCCCTGCAGTTGATGAACTGATTAAGCTGGCCACAGCTCCATCTGGTGGACACATGGCTGTACTGCAAAGTGCTGTGAAGGTATGGTGCCACCTGGTGTTGATGTGGTTGCACTGCTCACTCAGCAGATTTTTCTACATAATGTTCCTTTTGCTTTGGTCTCCACAGAAAGCTGCTTCAGGAGCGGAGGCAACTCGTGACCTTAAAGCAAGGGCTGGGAGAGCCAGCTACATCTCACCCAACCTGGTCAGCCTGCCAGACCCTGGTGCTGTAGCTGTGGCAACCATCTTGAAAGCTATTCTGGAGGTGCTTGAGGGGCGAAAGTGATGCAGCCACCAGGATAAGAGTAGAGGGCTAATGCTACCTAAACAAAACTGTGATGCAAGAGTGATTATCATTTAAAATATTTTGATTTTGTGATGCATATTTTACATTTTTGGAAGCTATTTTTCACACTATACACAAAGTAAGTCATTACAAGCTGTTAAACTGAGTTTACGAAAACAAAAGGATGTAAAAACTTATGGCAGCAGTGCAAAGATGTATAGCAAAAATTAAGAAAAATAACTTGGGTATTGTCTCTAAAACATATTCCATTGAAAACTGAATCATATGAACAGCAGGAGACTTTTGTAGCAGAAGGGAATATTCATAGTTTCTACTAATAAAGGAAAAATCTATTAATAGATTGGTGTTAGTGATTTTGGTATTTGTTATTAAAAAAGCAAGATCCATTTATCCATTTTTCTAGTACTGATCTGGGATCACAGGGATTACTGCCATTCCAGAGAAGCCAGAGTCCATCTCTTGAAAGGCCAAACTCTTCACTCTGTCTCTAAGGGAGAGCCCAGCTTTTTTCACTTTGTGATCAGATGCTCCATCACCGTTTCTTCCTGCTGCAGCGATGATCTTGACTTTATGAAGGGTTTGTGTGATTGATATCAGTATGATTCTGATAATTAGTGAAGATAAATGTTTGGGAAATTCTTTTGTTGCATTTCCTGCTATATAATGTGCAGTAAAGATAATCCTAAAGACTGCAATACAGCAGCTTTTAAAGTGAGGCCACAACTCATGCACACTGAGATGATCGCTTTCATGCAGCACATAATCTGTTGCCAGGTCTGTAGACCTTTTTTTTTATTGTTCAGATACATGTTTGTTCTTCACACAACACAACTTTTATAGCAGCAGCATTCATAGTTCATTGGTGGGTTTAACACCTCCTATGGTTAAAGGTTCAGAAGGTTCAGGATGTGATGATATGAAAGGAAAATATTATTAACATGAAGATGATCTGCATTCATCTGTGCATGCATTCATGCAAACATCCATCATCCATGCATGCATGCAGTCATCTACCCATACAATATCCATCCATGCATCTCCATAGTAATCCATGTATCCAACCATGTATGCATTGTTCATCCATCCATCCATTCATCCTTCCATGCATGCATGTATCCAACCATGTATGCATCATCCATCCATCCATCCATCTACACATCTATCCATGATTCATGCATGCATCATCTGTCTACCTATCTATCCATGCATCCATCAAAGTATCCATCTACCCTTTGATGTCTGTCAGTCTGTTCATCTGTCCGTACGGTGTTATCTTCATATTCAACTCTGGGTCCTGAAGGGAGTTGGAGCAGCTGCTTCTTTTATATATTTTTAATTTTAAATATGAAGGTCTTTTATCTTTCTTGTTCCACTGTGTGGCCTAATACAGATTAAATGTAGTTTAGATTCCAGTGCAGTAGGACAGTCCTGATATAATAAAATAAGACATATTATGTGTACATATAGGTATAATGTGTGCTTTAACAGCACACACCCACTCCCTGTCCTCTTCCACACAGTGAAAATGAGTGGACATGGTTCAACAACCGTCTCGTGATTCTCAGTCTGTAAAGATTTTTCTCTTTGATGATTAAAACGTGCAGATAAAGTCTTTTTCTTGTCTTCCTTGCTTCCTTTCAAACTTCGTTTCACACTGTATCAAAGAAAAAAACAAAACAAAAAAAACCCAGCTCTGCACCGACTTCCTGACACACATGCACAAAGTGTTGCTGTTTAGACTTTGAACACGCCCACACTCTCACACATATTAGAAACATGCTTCATGAAACGCTTTCAGTTTGAGCGACACCGCTGCACTCAGACCGCTGCAAAGGTATTTCTTTTCCTATTGTATTGTGTGTGTGTGTATCCACGATAAAACGATTGTTACAGCTTTTATTTTCAGGCGTGAGTCGTGTATTTTTAATTTAGCTAACTTTTGATTAAATGTTTTGGACTAAAGTTTCCAAATGTGATATTCATCTGCTTTATCCACTTTTCAAAATTGAATCTATGTACAAGTATGTATAAAGAATTCATTTACTAACAGATACAACAGATGAGATTCATTTGTCGTTCAGGAAAACAGATAATTGTTCATGGCACAGATTCATGAAGATGCTGGAATCTTCATGAATCTATGATGTGAATCTCCTGTTCCACTACATCTCAAAGGTGCTCTATTGTTCTCACATATGGTGACTTTGGAGGCCTCTTGGGTGCAATGAACTCACTGTAATCTTCAAGAAACCAGTTTAAGATTATCCTGATCTTTGTGACATGGTGTATTATTCTGCACCTTGCACCTTTAGGCAAGTGTAGTTGTGATTTGGTGTTATATAAATAAAATAAAATTGACTTGAAAAATCGAATTGTCCTGGACACAGGCATCAGAAGAGAGGTGCAGTGTGGTCATAAAATGATAGGCATGGCCAGGAATAACACAACTTTTGACTGCCATTTGAATTTTGCCACAGAAATCAAGACTCATCAGACCAGGCAACATTTTTCCAATGTCTTATTGTCTGTTTTTGGCGCTATATAAATAACATTGAATTAAACCTGCTTCAAGGTTCCTTGTTAATTCAGAAATGCTCTTCTGCATACTTTGGTTGTAATGAGTGTTTATTTGAGGTACCATTGTCTCTGGTCATTCTTCCCTGACCTCTGACATCAACAAGGCCCAGAGAACTGCTACTCACTTTATATTTTCCCTTTCAGAGTATTCTCTGTAAACCACACAGATCACTGTGCAGTAAAATACCAGCAGATTAGCAGTTTCTGCAATACTTAGACCACCCTGTCCAGCACAAATAATCATGCAACATTCAAAGTTTCTCAAATCACCTTTCTTCTTCATTCAGATGCAGTTTAGCAGCTTTACTGAATTAAACTGGGTGACAGGTGTATCCCACCAGAGGCCCTTTTTATGAAAGGCTAGAAAGTAGTTCAGGTACCCAACTGATGCAAACCTTGAACCTAACCTGCAAACGCTGCAGAAACTCTGCTGCACATGTGTAAAGTATGCAGCTTAACTTGTTTGGTCCCGGTTGCCAAGATCGACCTATTTATAGAGCAACCTGGAGTGATTTAGAGAGCTGATAACCTCTGAGCATAACCGAGGCTGTGAGGTTTAGGGAAGCAAAAACAAGGAAATGATATCCCGGACATGCCCAACTTGCTGTGTGAAAATGCAAATAAGCTCCTTAAGTAATTTAAGTGAGAGCATTTGCTTATGTTGACTCATTAATACTTTTTGGCTTCATACTGAGCAGCACAGAGGTGCCGACCTCTGTCTTTTCTATTTTATTTGCTGTGTGTGTGTCACAGGAATAGAGAAAACGCTGTCTTACTTGCTGTGCATTCTTGACTTTCTGAGTCAGGAGTATTTGTAAAACAAAGCTTGTATAAAGTGGAGAAAAGCGTCAGACTTTGGTGTGTTATTTTAAGTTGTTGCTTACGTTATCTTCCTTTAATTATAGCAAGCTCAAAATAAGTGTAGCTCGACCCTCTTGGGTTGATGTGACTTTTTTTTGAAGCAATGAGTTTGCATAAGTAGAGCTAATGTTGTGGTTCAGCCCGCTCTTGTTTCAAAATGGCTTTCAGCGAAAACTCAGTATGTTTCTAATCCAAATGCTGTCAGAACAAAATGCTCCAGAGATCTTCAGGATTTTCTCCCTACAATCTAAAAAAAAACCCCTTTAAATCTCTGTGATGGTGAGAAATGTTTTTAGAGTAATTCATAGTAAAATGCAAAATTTCTTTTTTAAAGTAAAGCTTGTGTGGTTCGTTTTAGATTACTTACGTTTGAATCTTTTTTTGAGAGCAAATCTTGCTCTTAAAAATGATACCTAAGCTTACCTTCAGTTTTTTTTGATGATCATGAACTATAAGCTCACCATGACACAGTAAAAACCTTTCCTTTCAGAATCTTTTTGAGTCCCTCTGCTCTTAAAATGTACCTGGTTAAAGTTCCATCTGAAAAAAGCAAACAAAAAAAAAAACAGCCAGAAAAAAGACACCTTTAATATAAAGCAGCTTTAATTAAAAAAAAAAAAAAAAAAAAAAAAAACTACTCTAAGGGGAATTCATGCTTAGATGAGGATTTCTGGTTGTCATCAGTGCAGATAGCTGCTGTCTTGATAAACTGAACGTCTGCTTCGTGAATAAATTTGGAGGAAACATGGTTCAAAACAGTTCACAACATAGAGCTGTGAAAATATGAAGAACACAGAAAACTTGTGAACTTTTAAAATTTCTACTCTTCATGTGCTGAAATTAGACACAACAACAGTATGGCTAGCAGCTGCTATACACTAAAAACAGTTTTTACTTTTAAGTCTTACAAAACTTTCCTTTTTAAACTTTTCCAAAGAAATTTTTGAAAATAAACTGACTGACGTCGTCATTTTCATTTTCTGGGTGTAACATGGGGTGCACAATCTAAGGATCATGAACTTTTAATGATAAAAAAAATAGAAATTGCGCACATTTTTATTGTGAAACAAGAAAGAAGGAAATGTTCTCAAAAATTTGTCTGAAAACATAAATTACCATATTTATCTGACCAATCACTCTGAGTATCCACAGAGTCATCCTCAGTTTTTCCTTTTTGCTTTAGTTAAGGTCCACGTAGAAGAAATTTAGCTGGTCACTAAAGTACACGTCAAAAACCATTTCTCAAGGCATCTTTGTTAATCAGCAGCAGGATAGTGCAGTCATATCAGGGCAGGGCGGTGCAGCGGTTTGGCTGTCGGCTCACAGGAAGCCTTTCTGTGTGGAGCTTGCATGTTTTCTCTGTGGCTTCTCGTTGGTTTCCTTCAGGTGCTCCTTCCTCCTCCCACAGTCCAAACACATGCATGTTAGGTGCTTTTTGAGTTTTTTGCTTTAAAATAATGTGTAGGTTTTTATTTTATAGGCTTTTGAGATCATTTTGGAGTCACATTAGAGCTGTTTGGGGGTTTTGGTTGGGGGTGTGAGATTATGGTTTGACCCCTTTAACAGTCATTAGTCTGTAGCCTGCTCTGTGACTGCCACCATGCTCTGATTCAAAACAATCTAAATCTGGTTAATAATTTAACAGTTCTCAGAACTTTAAACCCTGTCACTTCCTTCACGTTGACCTCAATGGCATTGGCTCTGTGCTCTTGTTTCAGTGTCTGCAGCCATACTTCAACCAAACAAACCAAACCTGAAGAAAAATGCAACTTTTATTCCTTCTTCACATTCAAGAAGCCATTACTTCTCATGTTTTCTCATTTCTTCCCTGTTCTTATAACAGGAAGTGTTTTACTGAGGCACCTGTTAACAAGAAAAATAACCAAACCAAAGGAACAGCTGCTGTGGTGACAACGCACTGACAATGCCAGGAAGCTCGTCTACCATAATCATGAAGCTGATATGTCAGCTTTTCTTTGTCCCCATTATCTGATTCATTTGTCTCTTAAAGATAAAAACCCAAAGAGATTGTGGGTCTTTTAAATGGTGTCGCAATCAATTTAAATAAATATCTGTGTGTTGCAGATGGAGTTTGCTTGCAGCCATGTTGTTTGCAACTGGAGTCCAGATGGACCAGGTGAGTTTCTTAAAGTGTATCTTCGCCAATGTGACAAATAATGCTCATGCTTGCTATAGTTAGAACCTTTCAAGTACATTAAGCCGGTGAAATGTTGACATCTTTGACCCCGAGTTGCAGAACAGTCTGCGTCTGTTTGTACTAAGTGCCACCAAAAAGGAAGAGAGCGTGCATAACTGCTTAAACCTGTTATAACGAAGGGTTTTTCCTCCAACTACAGGCGTTTTTCCTATGGGGCCCGAGTATGACAACATAGTGCCAGTAAAACAACAAGAAGGTAATTTTCTCACTCATGCACTTGCAAAAAATGTGCACAAGCATGCAGCTCTCATGACACTGATGGTGATGAACCGTTGCTTTTTTCTGGCCAGAGCGTTGATTAAATTCTCAAGAGCATTGCAGTGAAATAACAGGAAAGCATATTAAGTAGTAATGTGTGTGCGTGCGTGTGTGTGTGTGTGGGCATGCTTGCAAATGCAAGACAGACAAAGAGACGAACTGTGTAGGAGATGTAAAGATAGAGGTTCAACAAGGGAAAGTCCACACAGAGAAAAAGATGTCAGATAGCTCTAATTACCAAGATGTTAGAAGAGTGTGACAGTTAATGCTGATAAAACTAAAAAATCAGTCCAAATCAGTCTGGCTCCACCCCCATTGCCAGTAAAATTGAATTTCTCACCAACACAAATCAATTTCAGTGAAATTAATGTAAGAAATAAAGTAAATATTCCACATATCAAGTATTAACAAGTATTAACGCAGATCATAAAAAAAAATCAAGATTTGTATTATTTGTTCTGCAGATAGATAGTAAATGGTTGGATAAGCACAACAGAATGGATGGATGGTGACAGATGGCCTGTAGAATTTTTTCTGAGTTCCTCAGGCCTTAAAATGTTGTTGGTTGAAGTTCAATCAGAAAAATCTAACAAAAAGACAGCATTTATTATAAAACAGCTTTCATATTTGCAGCTAGATAGATAGATGGATGGATGGATATTAGGTCTCACAGTGAACGCTTTTATGACTTTTTGGCATTGATGTCACATGACTGTCAATGGTTCGGATCGTTTTGCAATGGTTTATGTGGTTCTTATGGTCCAGTGTGGTCCAGTATGGTCCAGTGTGGTCGCAGCCATTCCCCATGTGATGGCCACTGATGACAATTTGCATATTGACGACTGCCAAATCGAGGCCACGGCCTATTGTTAGTGGTGCTAGGTTCAGATCATTTTGCAACGGTTTATGTGGTTCCATCTCAGCATCTGAGAAGGATGCAGTCACTTGGATCAGTGAAGAAATGCTGAGGCGAACAGAATAAACTTTCTGGGATTTCCTTGTCTGGATTATTGAGCATGCATTAAGACATTATTACTTTGGATTGTTTTCAGACTTCATGTTGCATTACTTCTAGGATTAATTCTGATTTCACTCCCAGTTTAGTTTCACTTTCACTTAGTCTTTGGTTAGGTAAGGGAACCAACATTAAATGATTCGATTGGGGAAAAGGTCCCCTCTACTTCAGCAGACTGAAAATCAGCAGCATGAAGTTTAAACTTTTTGGTTCAAATTTACATCAATAGGTATGGATAAGGTACAACACTGAGTGTTTCTTGTCTTATGTTTCTACGGTGTATTGACAGACATACAGGCTTTTTGTGCTGGGGTGTTTTTTTCTGTTCTCAAACTGTTCTCCCATTAGCAGCTCAGTCTGAGTGGAGTTTTTTTCCCTCTTCCTCTCACCTCATGTTATGAATTTTGTTGTTTTTTCCTATCAGCCTACCTCTCGGACATGTCTTCCCAATGTGATGTTTGTGTAAAGTTTGGTCAGAGGGCTCCTTTGTAAGTGTGCATGCGCCATTAGCGTGCTGCCTGCTGTAACCTATAATTTCCTTCGGGATTAATAAAGTATTTCTGATTTAGATTCTGATTTAAAATCTGTAAGACAGGGTGGAGGCTCTGTCATGGTTTGTGGCTGTATATCAACCAGAGGTGTTAAGCTCATTTTCATGCAGAAAAAAATGAAGCCGCTGCATGTCAGATGCTATCCAGAATGTACTGCATGTGCATCTTGACAGACAACAGAGCAAAAGTGAGCCAATATCCAATGTTCTTCAGGAAGACTAGAGAACTATTCCAGAAGAAATGACAAGAAAGCTCAGAGAGTTCACACTGTGTTGAAGAATAAAGGTGGCCACACAAAATAGTGACTTTCAAGCTTGTTGTACACTTTGCACAAACCCTATTTTTGCCTTACATCAACAGGAATAAATCATGGCTTCTGTTTCTGTTTGTTCAATTAAAGATAAAGGAAATAGTACTGAAATTAGTAAGATTACGGTCAGCTGATTAAAAAGCTCCTGGGTTTCCTAAAAAGGCCTTACATTCATGCTAATATATAGCTGACAGTTAGTATACAAGGAATAAACAATACAGAGTAGAAATGTGATAACTAAACTAAAGGGCCAGTGTGACCACCTGACTAATGTAATATTTTTTTTGTTTGTTTGCTTGTTTTTAAGGAGAGTGAATTTTAAATTTACAAATCAAAATTTAAAGAGACAAAATCAGCTGTTAATTTTCACAATCTTTGATCGGATCAGCTGTAGCCATTTCCTTTAGTTTTAGTTTTATTCTGATAGACTTTTAATGTTTTAAGACTAGTTTTGAAAGAAGATTTTAAAAGGATCTCACATATGCACATCAGATAATGACTGCAGTGAGGTAATAAAGCCATAGCCTGGACTCTGCATGTCCTAGAGAACGCGTCACTTGATACGTTTTGCTTTTGTAGGCCACTTATTCAGTGTTTCCTTGTTACTTCAGATGAGGTTCCTCCACCGCTGCCCCCTCGTCGACTGAGGAAACCTCGGCCTACTTCTCTTCCTCTTTACAACAATTCCTCCTTCGAGCCTCCGTCTGCTCCGACCTCCCTCCCTCCTCCTGTTCCTCCCAGACGTGAGTTTGATTTGCCTGTCTTTCCTTATGTTTTATATTTGATATTTAATCTTTCTCTCTCTCTCATTTCCTTTTCACGTTTCATCAGTTGACAAGCTGGAAGGATTAACCAGGTTGAAGGCCAACGTCAACGTTGTCTCACTCAATGTTGGAAAACTGGTTGACACCAGTCAAGGTCAGGGGGCACACACATGCAAACACACTTCCTTCCAAGTTTTTTTGGGCTTTTATTAATCTCTTTTCTTTCTTTGCTTATCAGACTCAGGCATGGAGACTTTTCAAAGGCCAGTGATTTGTGGGAAATGTAGTGCTGCTTTGTCATGTCTCAGTTCGTTACAGAAGAACGTGAGTGGTAATTTAATTCCCGAATTTTTTATTTCTTTGGACTCAACCAATTGATTAACTGGTTTCCACTGGACAAAGGTAGTTGAAACAAACAAAAGCAAATCCTCTTCTTCTTGTGCAGGTTTGGCGATGTGAGTTCTGTGGATATGAAAACAGCGTAGACGAAAGTTTAGCTGCTTTGTGCATTGGCCAGCGAGCCGGTGTGCGCAGTGATGACCTTTACCTGCCCAGACAGAGTGAAGACGACTATCAGAACTTAGAGGACACGCTAGTTGTTTTCTGCGTGGACACTTCTGGCAGCATGAGCGTTACTACAGAGGTGTGTGGATTGCATTATTCAAACACACTGCGGGTAAAATTCCTGCAGTCATTGTTTATCAAAAGCTGGAGGCGACCCTTGTGGTTGCAAAAAGAGTTCTTGCATGATTCAAAAGCTTGTAGGATCGCCTTGAGCATAAAATAACTTGAAGTAAATGCATTTCTGTATGATTTTATCAGTCGTCAAGTCCTCAGTGAAGAATCTTATTCCACTCTCATTTAAGTGTGTTGCTTTAGTTGATTGAGTTTTGTAGGCATCAATTTATGGACAGCTCTCTTAAGGTCCTGCCACAGAACAGGACGTGCCACAGCGTTTCAGTGAGTTTGAGGTCTGGACTCTGAATTGGATCATCTGGATTCTTTTCTTTTTTAGACATTCAGTTGTAGATTTTGTGTGTTCTTGCCCTGTTGTATGATATAATTTGGACCAAGCTTTAGCTGTCGGACAGATGGGCTTACATTTGATTCTAAAATAAAGAATGGTATGCAGAGGAGTTGTTGGTTGACTCAATGACTACAAGGTGCCCAGGTCCTGTAGCTGCAAAACAATCCCAAATTACAGGTGTTTGATGATGATATGCTGTGTTTGAGTTTTGCTCTACATTGTGGCCAAACCTCCCACTTTGATCGCGTCTGTGCAGTCTTGTCTCTGTCAAGTCTTGTGTTTTGCTCAGATGCAAGTTTATTTACTTTTTATTTATTTATTTATTTTAGACAGAGAGAGAGAGAAAAGGGTTTCTTCTGGCAATCCTTCCAAACAAGCCATACTTGTTCAGTCTTTTTCTAATGGCACTGTCAAGATTTTTTACATTTAACATGCTAACTCAGTCTGAGATGCACCTCTCGAGTTTCTTGCAGCTTATGTAAGCACTGCACAATCTGTTCTTCGGGTGAATTGTGGCATTGTGGTAACATATAGCTAAATACCAAAATGTCTGCTGTCATCGAGGTGCCTACACTCACTTGTTATCAGTTAAACAAGTGTAATTAATTAGCAGCACCTGGCTGCTACTTACCTTCTGAATACCTGTAGTAGCAGTAAAGAGACATTCAGTTTTCCACAGTTGAAACCTCTTTTCCACATGATTGTAGGTTAATTAAATCACAATAAAAGTCCATTTGAAATGTTCAGTCTTATCATGTTTGCTCTGCTTTAGGTTCCATCAAGCAATGGCTCTGTAACATACGTATCCAGACTAGAGGTGAGAGGATAATTTGTTGTGGTTTGATTGGCTGAGCTGCATTAACATAATCATTTTGTTTTAAAGTTTGTGCTGTTTTGGTATGTCTTCACAGGGTATGCAGGACGCCCTCTACAGGGCACTATTCACCATAAAGCAACGGTCCCCTCATCGGAGGGTGGCTCTGGTGACATTTAACGATGAGGTAGGAGATGTAGCAGTAGTAGTAATAATAATAATAATGGATTGGATTTATATAGCGCTTTTCAAGGCACCCAAAGCGCTTTACAATGCCATTATTCATTCACTCTCACATTCATACACTGGTGGAGGCAAGCTACGGTTGTAGCCACAGCTGCCCTGGGGCAGACTGATAGTAGTAGTAGTATTGATTATAACACTGATTCTTGTATGCTGCTTTTTTGAATCTTTCTTTTTTTGTGACCATTTAAATACAAATATAAGTGTTATCCCATCCAACTAGCATGTAGTAAAAGATTGTAAAAGGTGTTTAGTATTCATTATGTCTTTGGACTCCAGAAATCACAATGAGAACAAATCATTATGGTTGATTCAGACTGAACCTCGGGTCCTTATCAGGAGTGGGGATGCTAAAGCTTTAGGTATTTTGCTGTCGATATTGGTACTTAAAACAACAACAACAAAAACTAATTTTTTTTTTACCTTTTACTCTACTGTTACATATTTGTTTTTAGTTCCATGTGATCTTTCTCATCTTTTGAGTAGAATAGAATAGAAAAGCCCTTTATTGTCTTTCCTATGTTTTTGTCTTTTTTTGGCCAATTTTAATCTATATGAATATATAATCGTGTCACTCAGGATACAATGAGTATTTAGTTGCATTGCTCTATGTTGCTATAACTAAGTACATTGCTCCAGTTTTACCTCAATGTTGTAAAATAGAAAAATCAGTGGAGCAGATCATAAGACGTCCTTGTTCATAGAACCAGACTTATAAAGTCCATTGAATCCCTTATTTATCACTACATGAGAGAATTTTAAATGTTTTCCTGTTTTTGTCCCCTTTGGACATTGCATAATTGACAGTTATGTAGCCTGCCCCACAAAAACAAAAGGACTTCCTGTTTACCATGATGAACTGTCATGCTCTGTAGAAGATGGCTCTTCAGCAGACAGAAGGGAGAAGCAATCTGCCCTCATCTGCCAGAGAATTTGTTTTTTTGTCAAAATTTGAATTAAATGTTGAAGACATTAAATGAAGAAGACCTTATAAATCTTCCGCCCCTGGAGTACTCTAACTACATTCTGCTGGTTTCACAGGTTGTAATATATGGTGATGGTACTAGTGCTCCTATCACACTCAGGGATTGGGCGCTAGTTGACTACGACCATATATGGGAAAAGGGTGTGACTTACCACATCCCACACTGTATCGCTGAGACCTACAACCACCTAATACAGAGGGTCAAAGAGTAAGTGCTAGAAGTGTTTTAGAAACATGGAAGAATGCTCTGTACAGTCTGAAACACTCTTTGTTTTCTCCACATCTCTGACTCTAGACTCAGGGAACATGGAGCCACGTGTCTCGGACCCGCAGCATTAGCCTCCGTTGCTATGGCTTCAAGGTACCCCGGGTCAAAAGTGAGTAAATGTGAAAGTCTCTAAATGAGTGGCCAGATATTTTACTACGGTGTGATTGGGACGACTGAGTGCTGTGACTGTCACCACTATTAACAAGAACCTTGCGGCTGTTGTGATTTACAGGTCATTTTATGTACTGATGGCAAAGCAAACATTGGACTGGGAGAGATGGAGCAAGCTCCCTCTCTGACTCCTTCTGCCTTTACTCCATATTTCTATACTCAGCTGGCTCTAGATGCGGTACAGAAGGGGTAAGGGCTCACATGCATGCACAAAGTTGTTGAGCATTTGTCAATGTTTAATTGCGTTAACCATGTCTCTGGTGAACAATCATTTACCTGCCACACAAGAGTCTGCCTCAAAGTCAGACAGGCACCACCTCTGCTCCTAAACACAGCAGCTTATAAGAATAGTCCTGTTTTGCTTTGCAGATTTAAGTGTAAACTTCATCCTGTCCTCTTCGAGTATTGAAATTGTGTGGTATTTAGAGATATTCCTGTCAAATATTGATCGTGGGCGATCGTGGCTCAAGAGTTGGGAGTTTGCCTTGTAATGGGAAGGTTGCCGGTTCGAGCTCCGGCTTGGACAGTCTCGGTCGTTGTGTCCTTGGGCAAGACACTTCACCCGTTGCCTACTGGTGGTGGTCAGAGGGCCCGGTGGCGCCAGTGTCCAGCAGCCTCGCCTCTGTCAATGCGCCCCAGGGTGGCTGTGGCTACAATGTAGCTTGCCATCACCAGTGTGTGAATGTGTGTATGAATGGGTGGATGACTGAATGTGTAAAGTGCTTTGGGGTCCTTAGGGACTAGTAAAACGCTATACAAATACAGGCCATTTACCATTTCAAATCTTTTACTTTTTTCTGTTTACAGAGTATATTTGTTTTAATTTTAATTACACAGTCCCGATCAAAAGTTTATGAACACTTGAAAAATGGCAAAAAAATCATATTTTGCATGGTTGGATCTTAACAAGGTTCCTGACAGAACAGATTCAAGTGCAGACTTTGTAATTAAAGCAAAAGATTTTTATTTTCAACACCAGCTGTTCATAAGTTTAGGACCGCATGCCTTTAAAAGGCCAAATTTGTGCAAAAATGTGGGTTCATTGTCATTTTCTGTCAGATAGTCACACTGTCATGATGTTCTGATGGCAAAGGCATAAAAACTTCCCTTTTTGAACGTGGTCGGGTTGTTGAACTGCATAAGCAGGGTCTCTCGGAGCATGCCATCGCCTCTGAGGTGGGACGCAGTAAGACAGTCATTTGGAATTTCTTAAATGATCCTGGGGGTTATGGAACAAAAAAGTCAAGTGGAAGACCCAAAACAATTTCACCAGCACTGGATCCAATTGGCTGTCCGTCAAGACACTGGACAATCCCCGAACCAAATTAAGGCCGTTACTGGTGCCAACTGCAGTCCCCTAACCATCAGACAGCATCTAGATTGAAGGGCTTCAAAAACAAAAAACGTCTTCAATGGCATTGTCTCCTTGAATGCCACAGAACTGACCATGTGGACTTTGCAAGAGACAACCAAACATGGGACATTGAAAGGTGGAATAAAGTTTTATTCTCTGATGAAATTTTTTTTTAACCTTGATGGTCCTGATGGTTTCCAATGTTACTGGCATGACAAGTAGATCCAACCTTAGATGTTTTCTATGCGTCACAGTGGAGGGGACACAATAATGGTCTGGGGTGATTTTTCCTTCAGTTTAACAATGGAGCTTGTGCAGAGGCATCAAACGGCCACTGGTGGCCACTGATTTCTGTTTTGGGGGCAATTACAGGGTTGTTTTTTTTTTGGAGGTGTGGTCCTAAACTTTTGATCAGCTGTAAAACCGCCTTTTTCAGTTTAAGCATTGTTTTCAATAAATTATGCATGCTCAAAAAACCTCCCATTTCTTCTTATTGCATGTTGAAGCTCTACTTGGAACCTTGTTAAGATCCAGCCATGCAAAATATGATTTGTTTTGCCATTTTTCAAGTATTCTTAAACTTTTGATTGGGATTGTATAAATAAAACCGTCAGTCAAAATAAAACAGTGGAAAAAAAAAAGAAAAAAAAAGATATGCTTGTGAGCGAGAGGTTCACAATGACCAGAATCTGGAACAGAACAAAGATGTCAACATCTGGTGAAGTTTAAGAGCCTTTACTCCAGTGCAAATCAGTTGACTTGTAGCTTATCAGCACAAAAAAGTCACTTTGTTGGGATAAACAAAGTAAAAACTGGAAACATATGCTTTGTTCTGGAGTAGAAATGGAGAATTTACTACTAAGACTTCATTTTACAGCTACATGCTACAGTTTGTACACTCTTTTATATACTCTTTGCACATGTACTCTACAGCATTCCAGAATTCAGACTCACCTGGCTACAGCAGGGTGTCTAGCTCAAACCTTTGAACTTTTCACATCTGCATGAACTGAGCACATCAGCCACAAAACCTGTCTAATTCTGTGAAAAACATATCTCTTTCTTTCCTTTTTCAGAGTCATAATATCAGTAATGACTTTTGAAGGGACAGACTGTCGCCTGGCTGATATTGGTAAACTGGCAGATGCTACGGGAGGAAGAGTGAGATAGACACAAATTAATTCACACAAGCAAACACAAAGAAGAACATATTGCTGTAACTCTTGCTCCTTGGCTTGCACAGGTAAATATTGTCAGCATTGGCACGGTAGCAAGAGAGATTCAATCGGTCTCCGAAGATAACGTCCTAGCTACAGGAGTCAAAGCAACCCTGCTCGCTTCTGATGGAGTGTGAGTGGCAACGTAAAAACACTGTCACATAAACATTTTACATACTCGATTGTATGTTAGTCTAATAACAATAATAATATAGAGTGGTGCAGTGGTATCCAAAATATTAATTTCCTTTGTTTCCTTCTTTTATTTTCACTCTTCTCTCTCTTTCACTTTAGGTATTTTCCATATGAGGATGAAAACAATCACAAACTGGTAAGAGAGATTGGGAATGTCACCAAAGGTCTGGAGATCACCTTCCAGTTTGCTGTAAAACCTGATTTTATGGAATGTAGGTCAACTCTGTTGTATTATTACTGCTTAAAAATGATTTGTAGTGCAGAAAGCATTTAATAGAATCAACCAAAGTCTAATCTATTTTGTTATATATTGGTCTGTATTCACCAGTTTTTCTCCAGAAAGGAACGCTTCCATTCCAACTGCAGCTCAGCTTCAAGACCAGAGACCAACACAGAATCACTCGCATCATCACTGAACAGCGACCAGCAACTACCTGCAGGTAAAAAGCTGGAACTGGATGTTAAATACTTTTAGAATCATTAACTTAAATTTGTTCCAGTTAATCATAAAAGATATTTATATTTATATTTATATTTATTTAATTTCATCTTCTTTATCTGTCTGTCTGAAGTCGGATTTTTGCAGGTAGACTTAACATGGCAGTGCTCGATGTTCACTGCGCACAGCTCTGTGCCAGTTTAACCATGGAGGGTAAAGTGCAGGAGGCACAAAGGCAGCTGAAAGCACAGCAAGACCTGCTACAACAAGTCAGGTATGAGTCTTGTAGAGGATACATGGAGAAAAAGGTAATAATGAATGCACATATAATAATAATAATGATAATGGATTGCATTTATATAGCGCTTTTCGGGACCCCTCAAAGCGGTTTACAATACCACTATTCATTCACTCTCACATTCATACACTGGTGATGGCAAGCTACAGTTGTAGTCACAGCTGCCCTGGGGCAGACTGACAGAGGCGAGACTGCCATATTGCGCCATCGGCCCCTCTGGCCATCACCAGTAGGGGGCAGGTGAAGTGTCTTGCCCAAGGACACAACAACCGAGACTGAGAGATTCAGTAGCTGGCTATTAAGGCCCTGATAATGGATGCTGCATGCTATTGTTGTGATGAATCCTGTAAAAAGTCAATTTGGTGAATTTGGTCCTAAGTCAGTGAAAGCCAGACCGAAATCTGTTTTTACTTCAAGCATTTTTATTATTATGTTTTATACAAAATTTATAAGAAATGTGAAGAAGTGTTTATTTTGTAGAAGTGACAGAAAGTGGTTAAAACAACTCTATATAGATCCCAGATAATATAGCTACTGTTTTCTGCAACATTTGGCCACACAGTGTTTCAGGAATTAAATTTGAGACACCACATGCATAAAATGGTCATTAAACTTTATCATACAGAGAAAAGGAGCTCGAGTTCTCCTAAAAACAAACTAACTTACCTTAGTATTCTCTTATATAGTCCAAACGTAAAGTGTTATACATTATTTTGAGGAATAATTATGCAAATGTTCTCCACTTTATTACTTTTGTGTAGTTACTGCTGCCTGCCTTTGTAGGGCAGCGTTGCTCATATAACAGAAAGATATTTTCCAAGTGTGGCATTTAATGTCTTGTCACTATTTTATTACTACCGGACATTTAAACTTTTATAAATATTCAGATTATTATTTTTTAAATCCCTATAACAATAAATAGCAAAGCAGATATGTATGCAGATCTTAGTACACACACACACGCACACAATAATTTACATTACATTGAATGGGGGAATCTAGACCCATCAGTTCACCTGTACTGTGGGATCACTGAGCCACCACCTGATCATTTTACGTTAACGGTTGAAGTGAGTAGAAGAAAGTGGAATGGTTTTAAGGGGTTAGAGTTCAAGTGTGTGTGTGTGTGTGTGTGTGTGACTTTACTGTATTGTAGGCACTAACAGTGCCTCTTTCTAAACTACAGCAAGTGGAGGCCAATCCAAAAGGAAGAGAGTATATATGGTAACTGGATGGAAACCATGACGACAATTTGTGAGGACATTACCACGGAATCCCAGGTATTCATACACTTTTTTAATGAAGACAATTAGATGAAATATCACACAGTGAGTTTTATCATTATATAAACCCTTTGTTCATGTAACATGAACATTTTGGAAGTATTCATTTTTATTTTATTTTTACATGTGTCAGATGTTGTATTTGTCTGTGACTGAGCAGGCAAAGATTTGGAAAATCGTACTTTTATACAACTGCCAATGAAGCAGCACAAGAACTCATGAAACATTAATCAGATGTTGTGCACGTAACCTTTCTTTTTTTATTTGTTTTTTGTCTGCACATACATTGCAACAGATCAACAACAAAGTTAATACTAACTTCTAACAGTCGTAAATATGAAAATATAGAATCAGAATCAGAATCAGCTCTCATCCTATAAATTTTAACTTGAGTAAATACTAAACTTAGAGTGAGAATGAGCTTATTGAACTCCATCACAGCCCCTTAATGGTCAGCACCTTTCAAGCAACCACAGTGAATAAAGTTTTTATAGCCACTTTTTGAACCTCTCCATAGACGAAAATTTTGCAATTAGTGCAAGAGTACAAGATCCACTGGAACAAGATATTAGATTTTGTTTATTGGTCTTTTTATGAGTTTGTAAAAAATAGTTATTCACAGATTATCAAATTTTTTACATCTATTACAGCTGACTCTTTCTGATGAAGCAGCTAAGGTGGTGTACCAGATGAAGAGAGCCAGCAGTGTCAGAAACAACAACAACAGCAGCAACACAGTTAATGTCCAAAAGAAGACCACAAAGAAGAAAAAGGCTGTCATGGAGGCTGTGTAAATTAAAAGACAAAACAAAACTGTTTATTAAGCAATTAATTTTACAGCAGAGAGAGAACCATAGTTTCTTTTTATTTAAGAAGCCCAGAGTATAGACAGGCAAATGTGGACATCATTCAAAGAGCTGTATATGACTAAAAATCTTCTGTGTCTGAGATGCTGTTGTACAATAGATTCAATAAGAGCTCCTACCCCTTTGCTTATTCCACGCCTAATTATTGAGCTGGAAATGGATACAATTTTTCCAACATTGATCTAGTCTAGAAAAACTGTACAAGGAGAAGGAGTTTTATCATATTTTTAAACGCAAAATCTCATAAACTGAAGAATTTAGACTGGTTGTAACTGATTTCGTAGAAGCTGTTACGATTATAGTTTGCTTTGTATTGTAATTATATTTCTTAATACTCTACAACAGAGATGGGCAGTAATGAGTAAAGTAAGGGATTAATACTGCAAAAAAGGTCATTAGATTACTGTTACTTTCCCGTAAGCACGCTGCGTTACTGCGTTACTCTCGCATTGCGTTTGCGAGAGTGTCTCATGACAATGACATAAGCGAGTGCGACGTTCGTGGCAACTGTGTGCAGATCAACAATGGATAATATAACGAGTGCAGGAGTATGAGGTGCAGTATTTAATGCGTGGAAGTACTGACCTTACTTTGAGTTTGATTCTGTAAAAAGTGACAAAATCATCAGCGTCCGCTGCTCACTGTCTGGGAAGAAAAATTATTTTTACAGGGAAAAAACCCCTAAACTTCAGAGCAAGCACTGAGTACGCTGCCACGGGAATGTGAAGTCCAAAGAGAAACTCCCGGATCCTTCCTCTGACATGACCACTGCGGCACACCTGCACCAGGGCAAACATCCGCCTACCCCACTTTTTTATTTATTTTCTGCTGTGTTTTACTTGCATCTATTTGAAAGAGTGAGTGTAAACACCAAAAATTGTTTTATTTTATGTGCAGGAATGTGCAGAAAATAGGTTTAAATGTTAAACAAATTTCTTCCAGTCAGAGAATGTTGCATATAATTAAATTTTTGCTTGATGCATTAAGTTAAAATATTAAAACTAATAAAACTAGTTTTAAAAAGAGACTTTTTCATTTGATTACACTTTGTATGATGGATTATGCAGAAAAAGTAGAATTGGGCTGAAAGATCTTTCGCTTTATTACCTATACAGGTTGTAAATCATGTTTTTAAAAAGTCAGTAAAGTAATGGGATTACTTTTGAGGGGAAATAATCAGTAATTAGTTACTGATTACTGTCAATTTGGTCATGACAATTTGCATATTAATAATCAAGGAACTGACCTCCCAGTCCATTGTTCCTTCAGTGGGCTGGTTTGAGTCATTGTGCAAATGTACTGTTTAGAAGATTGGGGAAACCTGCAGTCAGCTGAAACTGAACAAGTCACTTGGATGAGTGACGAAACGTTTCTCCCACTGAAAACGCTACGTCCAGAACATAACCAACCTTTTGAGACTGTCAATTTGATCCAAATATTTAGACCAAATTGAACTTTCTACACAAATGACAAAAAGAATTATTGGCCAAATTAAAGTCAAATTTGAAGTGTGATTGCAACAAATAATTCTTTTGTTAAATTTATCATATGTAGACCATACAGGTTCTTTTAGTATCAAGGACTGTTGTTTCTGAATTAAGACTGACAAAAAGTTTATGAGACCTGCCTTAAATCAGTCAGCAAAAAATGTAGCCAGACAAATGTGCTTTTATTCGATTTCTGTTTTAGAGGAATTTTTGTAAAACAAAATGAAACAGTTTTATTTGTTTCATGTGTAATAAATGAACGTGTTTGACATTTCTAAATTAGTCCTGTTTTTATTATATTACAAGAATATTGTTTTTAGTAATGCGATAATAATGCGATTTCATGTGGGATTATTCTGATCTTTACTGGAATTCACATCTGTGACATCAAGCAGTAAAATTTATAATGACAAAAATGTATGAATAACAGCAAATTCATTATATAGTGAAGCACATTTAAACTGATCTATGTTTGATGATATCCATTTGTTGCGGGATTTGCCGGCTTTTTTGTTGCTGGGTGCCCTGTGAGGACTGTAGGTGATGTGTGTGTGAGCGCGTGAGGAGACACTGTGAGCGCAAAAAATGTCGCGGGTAGAGACGGTGACGGGGGCAGCGTTCTAACGGGCTACAGCCTATGCAGTGTGTATTTGAATGTGCAGTACCGTTATTAAAGCCTCATCCCTTCAGTATCTCAGGTGTCTTGGCTAATTTCTGCCTGCCTCACTACTCCACAAAAGTGAGGGGATTTAACCCCAAAGTAGGACAAAACTTCGGCCCTGGAGGAAGTATCTCCCCTTGCATCTCCCGACCACGGTCAGGGGACCGACGGTGAGGAATGGTTAGTAATTTTACTCCTATTTGATGGGCACAACCAAAACCAAACAGTTCATGACAAGCTTGTGTATCAGTATGTTTTTGCTGTTGTAGCAAAAATGGTTTGTCTTTAGATAGTGAGTCAGGCTTTACTTTCTCAAACTATATGATACTAAAAGACAGAAAGAAAAATAACTTTAACTTTACTATGAGATTCAATCAACACATATACAGTTATATAAGGTAGAAATGATTGTTTTTTAATTAAGAGACATTATATTCTGAAACTACTATAATAGTTTTTTTTCAGCCAATACCAAAAATGGCTTCAGAATACTATTTAACTATTTAAAAAAGTTTGAGATTTAAATTTTGATTAAACAAAACAAGCACAGTAACGATGTTGCTTTGAGCTCTGGATAACTGTAACTTGCATTTGCTGCTATTTTATGATTTTTGTTTTTCTCAAACACTCATTTTATTAGTTTTAAACTCATATGAAACAGCTAAAAGGTAGTTCTATATTAAACTACTGCAAATGCCTCATGCTTTATGAGTAACACTGATCTAATCTTATTATTTTTAATACTGTAACACTCACCCAGAACATTTTCATAATACAGCAGAGTACATCACAGATTTACAGACCAGCTTGTTGCAATGCTTAAGCCTTTTAATGTTGTATAAGACAAGCTGACAAAACAAAGTTCAGTAAAAACTCCATCCATCCATCCATCCATTCGCTTCCGCTTATCCTTTTCAGGGTCGCGGGGGGCGCTGGAGCCTATCCCAGCTGTCATAGGGCGAGAGGCGGGGTACACCCTGGACAGGTCGCCAGTCTGTCGCAGGGCCAACACACAGTAAAAACTCCATAGATCAAATATCTATTTTATAATCATAAAATGTCACATGCTGAGTTGTGCTTATCTTTGAAAAGAAACTCACTCTCCTTTTTCTCTTTTGCTCGCCTTCTGTTTCCTAAATTCAGAGTCACAGTGGAACCTATCCTGTTCCTCAGTCCTCTTGAGCGGCCTGCTCACGTCTTTGTTTTCTCTCTGTGTCTCTTCTTTCTCTATGCTTGTCTTGCTTATCTGTCTGTCTGTGGGTGGAACTCATCGTGGGTTCCCGCCTCTGTCAGAGCACGTCTGCACCAATCAACCGCCTGTTCCAGATGAGCTCATCAGGAGGCCACTACTTCATGTGGTGACTGAGGTTCATTATTTGCTGGATTGTTGAATTATGCTGTTAGTAAAGTCCTGGGTCTGGACACTAGTGTGTTTCCCTTGCCCACCCCCCCATAATTACGCATACAGACCTTCCCTGGATCTTCCCTGCCCTCAAGTGTTTGGAGATACTACATTAGTGGATATCAGTCTGGTGCATTTATTTACAGTGAAAACACTAAACATGAACACACTGAATCCCACCTCCTGCTCCGCCCAGGGTTCCTGACAGTGTTTAAAATACAGCAGCTTTTGAAATCCTCAGCCCAACAATCATGCCACTTTCAAAGTATCTTAAATCACCTTATTTCTCCATTCTGACGTTCAGTTTGAACTTCAGCAGGTCGTCTTGATCATGTCCGCATGCCTCAATGCATTCATTTGCAGTCATTAGATTTGTGCTAAGGACAAAGTACATGGGTGTACCAAATGAAATGCTCAGTGAGTGTACATATTAAGCATATGTAAACTCTACACCTTCAGTTCACATATTTATAAAGCTTTGTATAACTAGGCCTGCTTTGTTTCATCCAGTAACCCCATTAGTGACCTTGGAGTCAACAGGTTCATTCTTGTAATGAGTGAATAAGCTCAGCAAAAATGCTAACAATGTAGGCGTTCAGTTATCAGTTGCCAGTTGGCACTGCTATGCTTTTTACCAAGAAGTAATGAAGACGTGACACTGTGGAATGTCCATGATTGAAAGTTCTGATTGTACAGATGATTATTAAATACTGGAAACTGAACTGATGTTATATCGTCTATGTGGTTCACGGTAAAAGAACAGGAAAAGAAAAACACTTCTGAGTGTCAAAGCACATCCATCCATGTAAGGTAGTCCAAAAACAATTCCAAGGTATTTGTTTGTGAATATTTCTTGGTATTGACTGATTCTTATATTTATTTGTTGTGAATATCTACCTGAATACACAATTCCAAAGTTTAGAAAGTACTGAGTCATGTGTTATCTAGCTACTGACAACCTACATGGGTTAATGCTATATGTGCCCATCAATCCATGTAAAGTATCAGAAGACTAATCATTTTATGATAATTAATTTTAAATGAAATGAATTGATAAAAACAGTCTTTCTGAAAAAATAATTAAAAAAGAGAATTAAACGGGACTGTAGTTTCAGTGACTTGGCTGACACTGCTAAGAAAAATCAATCATTCTTTGTGGTTCTCACACAGAAAGACTCAGTCAATTGTTTGCTGTACTTGTCAATTTAAAATAGAGAGTATTTTACATATTAGTGTAGGAACTTTACCTTAAAGTATAAAGCACTTTTAGAAAGCTGTTCTTGTGATTTGGTACTGTATAAATATAATCGAATGTTTAACCTGCTTGCTTACTCACCATAAATTGCCTCAGCATGTTTTGTTTTGAAAAAGCGATTTGTACCTCCTCCCGGGAACAATGTAGGGCTCCTCCTCTTTTAAGGAAAATGTATAAACCATTATGCTATGAAGACACATTTTCTTTGCTTTTTGAATTTAAACTTGTTTGTTTTTGTTTTTCTGGGAATTGGTTATGAAGGTTAAAACTACTGTTTCGCAACATCTTATTTGGGTGCACACTGTCAGAGTGTACTTATCTTTCTCTCGGTGTAATTGTTTCTCGGCAGAAAGGAATGACAAGCTTGTGAAATGTTATTGATTCAGATGCAGGAACTGAAAACAAACAAATGATTACTAGAATCAAAAAGCACATGCAGAGCAGTTGAAAGGCATCCACAGTTGGCTCCTCTACAGCAATAACTCCTACAGAGAGACGGATGAGAGAATAAGAAGATCTAATTTTATTCTTGTTCCAGCACAGAGTCTCGACCAGCCAGAGCTGTGCACAGTGAAGTTGTTGTTAATGTCAAAATATTACAAATATTACATAAAAACAGTGATATGATGAACTGCATAGAGGTTTCTCTGAAGTTTGCATTAATTTCATAATTCAATGGAAAAATAAATGACAGCCTCCCTCACTAGAAGTTTTATAAGTTTGCTCAAAAAAATGTAACTGGTGTCTTAGTCGCTTCATCCAACATTCTCACCATAATAGTCACACACCAAAAATAGTGGACAACTGGCCTTAGTCTCCTTTTATTTTGAACATATTTTACGCTTTTGTTATCTGGTTTTACTAGTTTCTCATTTAGTTGTGTACATATTTTTTTTTAAATTGCTGTACTAATCTCAGGTGACCTTGAGGTTTTGAAAGGCACCTATATATAAAAATGTGTTATCATCATCATCATGGTTGTTGTTGTTGTTGTTGGTGGTAGTAGTATTAAGCTAATGTGACATGGTTAGAAGTTACTTGCCTTAAAAACCTCAACAACAAAATATTCTTAATGGAGAGGATGATTAAACAGCCTGCTGTAGTGTCTTAGCACAACCAAATGATATGAAAATGTACTGGTCATGTGCAACACTTAAAAATTATGCTGAAGTTTATAGATCTTAATCCATTTTAAAAGAGTTATACAAAAAATAATCACACCTCCGGTAAAGGATCACCATTTTGACACCCTCAAGGAGATCCAGCAGCCATTGCAAGTTGATTTCTGTGGAGTGATCTTAAAATAGCAAGCATGCTGAAAACAGCTCAGATGTGCACCAGATGAGGACCTTACATCTGATATAGGCCAGATTTAACGCTCAGAGCAGTTCTATCACACACAATGGCAAAAAACAAAGAACACACCCTATATCACAAAATCTCAAAATAATCCTATATCACAAATTTGTTTTACTTATAATCAGTAATTCATAATACTTATGATATGTGATACAGTCTCACAGGCTGATCTATGTGCGGCTATTTTCATTGATGCTTAATAAAAGGAGTGTTACTATAAACATATGCAGAGATAAGATCTGACGTCCTCTGACCTAGTTTTTCTTTTTTCACTATCTTAACCAGTCCTGCCACATTTACAGAGAACTATGAGAGGGCGTGGCGGTACTTTCTTGAACACACTACTTATGCACGTACACACACCGAGACACCTCATAATTGAGAGTGTGAGCGGCCAAGGTGGGCCATCTCTGGATTTCTGTGCTGTCCACCTTACCTGCATTAAGGTATCACATTTTCCTTTTGTTATTATTTTGTGTATTTCTTGTAATACGAGGCTGTGCTTGTTGTTTTTCTGGCATATGTTGATTAGTGAGATTTAGGAGTAAAATGTAATAGTTTGGGTCACTCATCAAACAGCATGTAACAAATCTTGGAGCCATAATGGATTTGGATTTTAAATTTAGTAAACAAATCAGTTCTGAGTTGCAAAAAAAGCTTTTTCCAATTAAGGCAAAGCTTAAGCCAATTTTGTCAGGGCATGACTTTGAGAAAATAATACATGCCTTTATCTCAACTCGGCTTGACTATTGCAATGCACTTTATGCTGGAGTCAGCCAAGCATCCCTCTCACATCTTCAGCTTGTTCAAAATGCTGCTGCCAGTCTCTTAACTGGTACACAGGCATGGAAATATCTCACCTTTCATGCCCACCTTTAACTGGCTTCCTGTTTATCATAGAATTAATTTCAAAGTCCTAATGTTGACTTATAAATGCTTAAATGGTCTTGCTTCTCCATACTATTCTGATGTACTTCCCTCGCAGGCCCACAGATCAGCTGCCTTTGGTTGTCCCAAAAACTAGGCTGAAGCTTAGAGGAGAAGAAGCTTTTTCAATTGTGGTTCCCAAACTTTGGAATGCATTGCCTGTAAATAATAGGCAGTTTTTAAGTCTCTTTTGGACACACTTCTTTTTTGGACCGGTGTGAGTTGATGTTGATGTGCTCTTTTTATTGTCTTTGTTTTATTTTATGTACGCGTTTTAATGTGAGTGGTCTTATCGTTTGTTTTTTGTCTTGTTTTTGTTTTTCTGTACAGCACTTTGGGCAAACTTTCTGTTTTTAAATGTACTTTATAAATAAATTCGATTTGGATTTGGATCATATAAACCACAGAAAAGTTGAAGAATTCTTAGATCTCCAAACCCCAACCATCCCATCTCCAAGGATAATTTTCAAGCAGTGAGATAACATTTTGCAATGGTTTTGCAGCTACCAGAACACCAAACGTGCTCCACATATTTGTGGGCACTTTAGTGGTTTATTCTGTGGATTTTAGAATTTTAGCTGAGTCATATTATGGCTGTAATGTTGTTTACTTCAGCTACTTTGTGCTTTGTGGGTATGACCTTCTTAATGGAAGTTAAAGATTGAGCATAATCATGATAATTGTGCTTTGTAATCATCTCTTGGCTGCAAACCAAGATGATGAACACACTGTTTTTTAATTTTGGATATAATTCCTCTTTTGTTCCCTCTTCCATAAGAACCCCTGACAAATGTTTTAATGCCAAAATTAGGAAAGTTGGCAAAGTAAGTTATATGTTTATCTAGGAAACGTGCTAAGAGGATTTTTTTAAGCTTTTGATTTTTGTCCTAAATGGAGCCTGTGATCTGCATCTTTCCTTGCTCATATAACAATTTCTAGTAGTAAATCATTATCTCAATGCTCATGAATTGAGCACGATTCAACTCATGGTTGATGACTCAAGCAAAAAAATCTAATATTTGACAATGGTACTAGTTTCTTTTGACAAATAACTAGCTCTCTTTAACCTGCAGGATTTCACACTTGTGCATGTATTTCCCTCCCTCACAAAACAAATACCTGACCTGCATGTAGTAGCTGTGGGACAGACAGATGAACCATCCTGGGATTTCCACACATTTAACTCCAGAACAATAACAATACTGTCCAGCCCCATACAACTCTGAAACAGGATAGGCTAGCATGAGAAGTTTACACATGAGACAGAATTATGCATGGCTTCCCGTGAAAATCAACTTTCAGAAGTATTTGTGAAATGTGTTGCCCAACATGAGTCTGCTCAAATGTTACCTGTATAAAGATAAACCTGTACCTGTGGGTTCTGAACAAAATCTCGATCAACTTCATTCCTGAAATCTTCTGACCATACTGTTCAGATTTTAGTCATCAAAGAGAGATATGTGTGAGTCTGTCCTTTGTCTCTCATATATTCAGCTTGCCTGAACCTCTTAACCTGTTATTTTGTTGCTAGACATTTGATACACTAAATTTAAACACGACTTTTGATTCTCATAATAAATAAATAGCTTGTTAGATAACTGCTTCATGACTCTTTGCTCCTCTCTTGGGTTTCACTTGTTTAAAAAAGTCAGACAGCACTCACATTAAAACACACCAAACACCCAAAGTACAACTAGCATCTCCTAGTGATAAATTCAACCTGACATGCTGATCAGAGCATATGACACAATAAGACAATTTTGTGTTTTCAGGGACTGAGCACAGTTGCGGGACAAAAGCTACATTACAGAAGCCTCAGTTGTTCTCTGAAGAAAGTCTTAATGAAGTTGTTATCAGTGGTTAGTGAGAAGTCCTCCCAGCAGCTACCTGAGGAGGAAGGTTATCACCTCAGATAACATGATGAGCTTGATTATGAGCAAAAGTGTTTCAAAGGTCAAGTGTGATAGTAAAAGTATCACACACACAATTACATATTCAATCAGAAAGTGACACATGTAGAAAAAAAATTGACAGCTGGATATTTAGAAGGCTTTCCTTTAACATGCTTTGAGTGAAGAGAGGAATTAAAGCTTAAAGCTGGGGAATAACAAATACTTGAGCCAGTAGGGGGCAGTATACTCTGTCAGAATTGATGTTTTGCTGTTTACGCACATGACAATCTGTGAAGGTTTTATTTCACTACACTGTAAGAAATACCTCGGTTAAATTGCATTAAAGGATCGGGAGCTACATTTGATCAGCTTTTATGATTTTACTATAATACAGCAGTTTTTAATTCCAAAGTTGAAATACGAGTGACAGCTGGGAGTGACAGATCTGTTCCTCTGACATGCCTTGACGTGGTTTGTCAGAGTACAAATGCCAAAGGACACCTTTTGTGTAAAAGACAAGTGAAACCTTTGACGAAGTGCATCAAGTTTACTTGTGTGAACAGCCAGATGAAATACCATGTAAAGTGCACCCTTATCCCATCCTTTATTATGTATGCCACCAATACGATTGAGAGCATACAGCAGTAAATTTGCCAGATCATCACACTGGAGAAGCTGTAACCTTCTCCAGTGACTGCTTAGTCACTGAAATAAACCAAACCAACATAAACCAAATTAGTTATGTGGTTTATGTTGCTTAAAATCACAAATGTTATCATCCATATGTTGAAACTCTCCTAAAGATTGTTTGCCTCTCTATTTTGCTTCCAGAAAGATGTCTCTATATGACAGTTTTTTATGTGAAGAACAGTTCCAGTGCTCCATATGCCTTGATGTATTCACCAACCCTGCATCCACACCATGTGGACATAGCTTCTGCATGCAATGCATCACCAAATACTGGAATGGAGCTAAGGTCTTATTTTTTTGATTTCCTTCATTTTCAGCTTTTTCATTCCCTTACTTTCTGTTGACGTTCAGAGAAGTTATTTAACATATTTTCGTCATTCCTGCTGATGTCCTTTCTGTTTCTATTGTTTCCATCTTTACTTATATCTTATTTCCATCTTTCCTTCCAGGTTTTCAAGTGTCCTCTGTGTAAAAAGAGCTTTGAAAAGCGACCGGACCTCCAGATTAACAGAACACTACGAGAGATCACTGACCAGTATAAATCCATGAAAAATGGAGTAGTAAAGAATAAGAGTGGAAGAAAGGGAACTGGAGGGCATGGAAGCCCGTCAAGCCATTTATTTGATGAACTGAAGAAAAAGCTGCATCACCCTGTGCGAAAGACTCACCAGACCCTTTCTCGGAGTAAGAAAACTTCTGTGTTTCCATCTGTAATAATTTATAGAGTACTTTTCAAAGCTCAAGTACAATCTGGAGGAGTTCTCAGATTTCAGAGTAGGCAATTCAGAGTACTTGGTAAATGACTGTCCTGTCATAATTATGTTGCACAACAGCAAACTTATACAAGACTACTGACAGAGGTATCTTCCTGTTACAAGGGAGTTTTTCCTTCCCACTGTTGCCAAACAGTAACTACCTTACAATATAAAGCACCTTGAGGCGACTGTTGTTCCGAATTGGCTCTGTATGAATAAATCTGAATTGAATTGAATTACATTTAATTAAATTGAATGTGTACTTTCACCTTTTGTGGATTAGGAAAGATGAATGCTGAATAATTATTCCACCCAGAAAAAAACAGCAGTTCAAAGAAATCATGATTAGCAGAATGTTAACATGTGATTCATGCTCATGATGAGTGTATGTAAACCTCTGACCACAACTGTACTTGAACAAAGATCTAGGGTCAATGAATGGCTCTACAAAATGTCAGCATTGTGTACCCAAATAGATATTTGACTTTTCACTAAAGCGACTGACTAACCTGAAAATCCCTGATATTTTTTTCATCTTCAGGCTTGGAAAGTGACTCAATCTCAACGTCCTTTCCTCCAGTCAAGAACTCACGAGCATCCTCAGTGCCAAACCACAGTTTCAGTGATGCATTGAATGAAACCTATGTGGCAGGTCCTCCGGTTTCCCACCGACCACATACCCGGAGGAGGAGGTACACGCTGAGTGGGACTGAGATGAGCCACAATGTCCCTCTTTGTGAGATCCACAACAGGCCAATATTGGTAAAACGTTCACCTTCTGCACCTGTTGAATGAAGTCCTTAAAGAAGACCAAATAAAAATCATATGCAATGGGCTTCAGATTTTCTGTAGGAGTGACCAGGTGTGCATTTGTCCTGAATGCGAGATGGAGGATCATCCAGACCATGACACAGTGACCGTTGAAACCGAATGGATGGAAACCAAGGTTTGAAAATTAAAACAGAAAAAGATAGATACAAAGGACAGATGGATTAGGTTAGGGAAGTTTCCATGTTAAAAAAAAACAGAATAATGTTTTTTTAAAGGAGTAACAAAGAATTGCTAAAAAGCAGGTGATAACTGACATGTGATAGTATGAAGTTCTGGCATGAACGAACTAGACCATTTAAAAAAAAAAAAAATCTGTTAAAAATAATTTAACATCTGAGCCTAAATTCTTAGACAGTGGAGCAGTTTGATAACAGAAAATGAGTCAAATACATAGAATCTATGTTCCTCGACAGCAGGGGTGGGCAACTCCAGGCCTCAGTGTCCTGCAGGTTTTAGATCTGTCCTTGATCCAACACATCTAATTTAATTGGTTAAATTACCTCCTCAGCATGTCTTGAAGTTCTCTTGAGGCCTGGTAATGAACTAATCATTTGATTCAGGTGTGTTGAACCAGGGTGAGATCTAAAACCTGCAGGACACCGGCCCTCGAGGCCTGGAGTTGCTTACCCTTGCTCTACACTGTTTCTATTCAATATATAATTTTTAAACATTTGGTTTCAGGTCATACTGCATAAAATATGAAGTTATGTAGTGATTATTTGTTTCCAGAAGGAGGTATTTTGTAAGATATGCTCATTGACTACTGTCTGACATACATTATCACAACCAGATCCACCCTTGTTCCCCACGTCTGTTTCAGAACACCAATAGGCTGAAGGTCAAGTGAAGTCAGTACTGTGTAACATGAATGTTTGTGTATTTAGAGACTGCTGACTGTGTCAGAGCGGACAATCCAGGACATGATTATCGAGAGAATCAACAAGATCGAAGAGATAAATATGTCAGTGACAGAGCTGGAGGTAAAACACAAACACATTCTTGTGTAAGACCACAGGTGCATGGTAAAACCTGTAAATCCTCATATCACTTCAAGGTTTTTCTTAAACCAGCAGTCCCCAACCTTTTTTGCACTGGTTTAACGTCACACAATATTTTCACGGACCGGCCTTTAAGGTGTCAAGGATAAATGCAAAAAAAGAAAATTATACGACCAAGACAAAAACTGTGCTATTTAGCGAATTCAGTGTGTATTTGTGTAACTTTATTAGCAGCGTCCTCCTGAAATGCGCCAACAACATTGAGAGTAACGTCCTCCTTTCTGCCCCTTAATGCTCTCTGGTCACTATGGTAACACGTAAACATTTCTTTCAATATAAGACACACAACTACAACATGGACCCAGGGAAACCGAGTTAATGATAAAAACCCTGAATACCATAAATTTCACAGCCTCAACTCCCGCGGCCCGGTACCAAATGACTCATGGACCAGTACTGGTCGTGGCCTGGGGATTGGGGACCGCTGTGTTAAACAATTTCTATTTCAATTTCCCTTTTTCTGTTCACACCTGATGGCTGCCCTTCCCTGACCCTGGTTCTGCCAGAGGTTTCGTCCTGTTAAAAGGGAGTTTTTCATTCCCACTGTTGCCAAAGTGCTTGCTCATAGGGGGTCGTATAATTATTGGGGTTTTTCTGTGTAATATTGTAGGGTATACCTTACAATATAATGCACCTTGAGGCGACTGTTGTTGTATAAATAAAATTGAATTGAATTTTTCAAACTTAAATTATGTATTTCTACATGTTGGGAGCTTATTAAACAATATCTATAGCCAATTTTACATAAAAGTGCAGGTGTATTTCCCTGATCTACAATTTATATCTGATTACCAAATCCACATATTACATTTTAAGTTAAAAATATATATATATTTTTCCAACATTATGTTTTTCTAAACAACAAAATCATTTATGAAACACTCTCAATTTTTAATTACATTATTCAAACTTTGGTAAAGATTTTATGTTTCTAACTTTTTACCTTGCATTTTAAGATTTCTAGACATTTTGCATATGTTCTTAGATTTATAGTTGTAGCAAAATTTAGGTTCCTTACATTTGAAATCTGAGCTGCAATTCACAGATGCTGCATATTTCCATGTGATGTGGGATTTTTTCTTTACAGGGGATATTAATATATATTTTAAACCAAAACAAATTAAACAATTATGTATCTCATATCACTCTGTCTAACTTTCCAGCTGGCAGTGGACCGAGAGACGGCGGGCAGCGTTTCTCTATTCTCAAGTTTGGTTTGTTTCATTGAACGTTCCCAGGCAGAGCTGGTGGAGGCGATGGAGATCAGCCGGAAGGTGGCACAGCGCCATGCTGAATCCATGACAAGGCAGCTGGAACAGGAGATCGAAGAACTAAAGAAGAGACAAAGCGAGCTTTCCAAGCTTGCCCAATCAGATGATCATTTATACTGTGTGAAAGTGAGAATTTAAGGATGGATGTGAAGATGCTAGTACACGCCCATGTTCCAATACTATTTGTTCTGTGCTGTTGGCAAACTGACATACTGAATCAGACTGAGGAAAGTAAAAAAGTAGAGGTGGTAAATGTTATTTATACAAATAAATAGAAGATAACCACAGAACTGACAAGATGTTCTTATACATCAAAATGCATTTGCATGTATCATTAAGGCATACTAATGCACTCATTGGTCAGTCACTGGCCAGACCCATTAAGTATATAATGAAAAATTGATATGCATGATTTGTTTATCTAGAATATAGTAAAAGATATACTATATGGGTGTATACTTGTATGGCTTTTGGTTTACCTATACATATACATAACATGCAACAATCTGTTTAAGGTCAAATTCACGTGGATTGAAATCCTATTACCTTAAGTATATTTATACTTTTACTGAAGCAAACATTAAAATACTCATATAGTTTATAAATAAAGTAAACTTGACTTGATAAGTTAGGGTGAAAAGAGATGTAATGTACACTTCACAGATTGGAGATATCAAAAATGATTATATTCAATATTTGCCAAATTATATGTCACTGACATCAAATGAGTGACACAAAGCTTTTGTAAGCTTTTATAAGAGCACATAAGTGCCCGTTTGTTGTGTAAGGAACATTTTAGTCTATTATTAGGTGGTTGCTTGGCAACATGACGGTGACTTAATGTCTGATAAGCTTTGATGCTCAACTTCTGATCCTGTAGGAAGAGTTGGCATTTTGGTAAATACTGACAAGAAAAAATTTCTAACATTTCTTTCCACCTGCTCCCTAGACGTTCCCAACTCTGTCCAGCCCTCCACCTACCAAAGACTGGTACAAAGTGTCGGTGAATTCTGACCTGGGGACAGAGTCCATTTACATGTCTATATTAGCTCAGGTGGAGAAGTTTGCCAAAGAGCTGAAGAATATCACAGAAAAAGGTCAGTGTAATGAAAAGCATTCAGCTGGTTTACACATATAATATACAAAGAAGACACAAAATCTGTGAGAACAGGGAATTTTTAATTAGTTCAGACTCAACATACGGAGCAAAAAAACCCAACAACTCTCAAAACAGATTTAGGCGATAGATAACCGAGTCTGGCTGTTATATAAAAAAGAAACTTTAAATAAATTTCTTGGCTGATGCTTTTGTGTTTTTCTGTAACTGCAAGTGAAATGCTAAATACTCAGCTAATGCTGGTCTGGGTAATAAGCTGCATCCATAAACTGTACCAGTGTAATGCACAGATACCCATATGTTAATTAATGCTAAGTAGTAGAACAATAGAATACTATAATTCTGATCACCAAAATGCAGACACAAACTTTTTATGACCCATACCACACATCGGGGTATATTCAACAGACATTGGACAAGAGAGGTGTGGAAGAGAGTGCAGGTAGGATGGAGTGGGTGAAGACAAGTGTCAGGGGTAATTGAAGATGTTAAGATTTTTATTGGGCATGAACAGAATTAAAAATGAGTAGATTAAGTGCAATCTACAATCTAGGATCTAGACAAGCCCAGAGAGGCAAGGCTGAGATGGTTTGCACATTTGAAGAGGAGGTGGGTGGATGGTGGGTATACTGAATAAAGGATATTGAAGATGAAGCTGATAGGGAGGAGGAAGAATATCCCCTAAGAGAAGATTCATGGATGTAGTGAAGTCGGTTAGTGTGAGTATAATAGAAGAGACTGCTAGGGGTAGGGTGAGGTGGTGGCAGATGATCCGCTGTGATGACCCAAAAGGCACCAGCTAGAAGATAATCAGTCAGATAATCTTATTAAAAACACGCAAGTGAAAAAAACTCTACTTTAAGAGATCTTTCACGTAGAAAGCAGCGTGGAGATTCAGCAAATGGCTCCAAAACCTGTATTGAGCTTTTTCACTAATTTGCATGTACTATGCAATTGTTTTTTATTGGCTATTCATGGTCTTCTTGTGTACTATATGCCACTACTTCCTGTGATTCCCTTTCTCTTCATTGCACAAATGCACATTACACTGTGGCATCAGCATGCCCCAATGGGTGCCCATGCACTGTGCTTTGCATGTCTAGTCAATAAACACAATAAACCTGTTATTTGTCCAATAATTCCTCATCAACACAGAAGTTTAGGCCTAGCAGCCCTCTCAAGAGTATGCCCTCAACTTTAAGCCTTATAACTTTTCAGATGGATGAATTATAAAATATATTCACACACCATAAAGTTCTTGGGAGAAACCATTAAACTATCAATGACTGTCTTTCTGGAGCAGGCTATAAATTGCCACTAGAGGAATTTTTTAAAGTATTTTTAAGTGTTCAAGCCAGACAGTACTACAGATACAATCATTAAGCAATGAAATACTCCCCCCTGGTGGTGCAGGTTTGTATTAGCTGTTACTTCTATTTCTGCTGGATTACCAGACCAAACAGTAAGGTAGGTTCATGTTAGCTCCTTACACCTGTTGTCTTGTTTCTGTTCAGGTTTTCCTGCACAAACACTGGATCCCAGTCCTTCTCGATCACAGCCCAGTGAGTGTACATGTCCTGTCCACCTTAACAAGTGCTCTTTTAACGGTTACACTGTATACAACTTCATCCACTTTAACCTTGTTGATAATTAAGATCCAAATGTATCTGGTGAGTTTTAACAGCAGCACTGTATTTTGTTAATAATATATAATATTAATATATATATATATATATATATATATATATATATATATATATATATATATATATATATATATATATATATATATATATAATTTTGTTTGTCTGCAGGGATAAAGGGGATACACGAATATGCACGTAAGTGACATTCATCCAAGCTAAAATTAATGAAAGCAGAATTACCAACAGAAAATGAAGTTCTTTACATCTTCTTTCAACACAGTGGATGTAACTCTGGACTCCAATACCGCCCATCCAAGACTGGTGCTGTCATCAGACCTGAAAAGTGTGAGGCTCCTGTTCAGTTACTAGACCATTACAATCATGCTGAAATGACTTCCTGTGTCCTCTTGTCTCGGAGCCTCTCTTTTAGCATAAAGAGAGAACAGTACACAGAAAATTCAAAAGTGTTAAATGTTTTGGTGTTAGTAGTCTTCTTGCAAAAGTAGAGTTAATTTTACTCTAAGTAGAGTCACATTCTTTTAATGTAACTCTGAGGTGTAAAATGATAGTAGTTAAAATCGAGTGTTAAAAATGAGTGTTTCTATGTCAAATCTGGAGGTGTTACAATGGAAACATTAACTCTTGACCTCTTAACTCTGAACTCCTAGAGGGGCTATGACACCGATAGAGATTGAAAATGTGATGTCACTCAGGGGTAAAACCGCAAAGAATTCTGGGAACTCGTGGCAAGAGGTACTAGCGCATGCAGGCTTTCAATTGAAATCAGTTATACAGCGATAAAAAGAAACACAAAAAATGGCAAGAAGCTGTTGTATTATTAACTGCAATAGCCGGTCGCATGACAGCCACAGAAAGCCGACGGGTAAAGAGATCGGTTGTTATCGGATTATGTCGTTGAAGAGAAATTGTTCGAGCCATGTTTCCGAAGTAACAAAGAGGCGACTGGATTGCAGCCATTCAAAGACAAAATATAATGTCCCAGAACACTCCAGCTCACAGGTTAGTCTGCTCCAAGCATTTCCACAAAGGTCAGTCTGCTGTTGTAGTTAATGCGTCATTTATCTTAACATAATTGGTGATATAGGTTACAAGCAAGTCTGGCGCTGAACAGAAATTGTCGCGCTATGCTCCTGTGTTTATTGTGCATAAATAGTGAATTGTCCTGACACAATATTGTGTTTCGCTTCTGTTATTATCATGGTACATTGACAAAAACATATACTTTTATTCACAGGGTAAAACAGTTGTTTTGTATCACTAATTGCCCAGTACGATTACAGCATACAATATTATTGTCACTGCTACATTTCTGTGATGCGTACCAGAAATTATTTCCACTACTAATTAATTACCATTGAGCTCAGAGGTCCTATTAATAAACGGTTAACGAATGTGTATTTATGAAGACGATTTGTGAGACTGGTAAACTTATGATATGTACAATGGTCTTTACTTTCTACACGGTGCATTTCAAGGTCCTGTACCCATCCGTCGGTAAACTGTACCTGGGCTTGTTGCAGTGACCTGAAGTTACTAAACTTCACGAGTGTATGCACTCACTCCAAGAACCGTATAATTATAAATATGAGCGTGGTGAAAGTTGGGCAGCACGCTAACATATTTTGTCCCTCTGTGTGCTCGTAAGGGTCTAACCCTTTCACTGGTTTGATTTTTTTCCTCATATCTTTTCTTTGACTTTTGATCAAGTCTGTCTTTGTACGGACCGGCATTGTTCTCCTTCGTTTTGTACATACCTTTTTGGGGGGCAAAGAAAAAGCAAGAATTTATTGGAACCGAAGAATGAACGTTTTGCGGTGCTGCAAATGCTTGCATTTGATGCAGGTACTTGGATTGTTTTGCCACGAGTTCCCGGCATGCAATGCGCGAAAGTCACGTGGTCTGTCAATCTCTATCCGGTTGTTCAGTGATGACACGAAGAATCCTACTTCCGGGCCTAAAGTAGTCTGCGTTTAATATGGCTTTTGTGTTGTTAACATGTTTAATGTTATGTATTTTCTTCTATTTGATCTCAAAAAGCTCCTAAAACAGTCAGTGATCACTGTTGACCTCCCTCGGCTTTTATTACCGCTGCGACCAAAAAGAGTTAAATTAACACTCTCTGGTGTGGACCCATATAGACACTTTAATAGTGTTGAAATCAAATCCCACAGTGTTAATTTGGACATGCTGGATTTGCTGTGTAGAAAAAGAAGATGTAAAATCTCCATGAAATGAGCTGTAATTATAAATTGTATTGTATATTTCTGCAGGTGAGGTGTGGAGATCGACACCAACTGGTGCCAGACAACCCAGAGAGGTTTGAAAAAGTTGTCTGTGTTATAGGGAGGGAGCCAATCTCTTCTGGAAAACATTATTGGGAGGTATGAGGGTTTGCCCTTTCTAAGAGTCAAAAGTCTTGAAAATCATTGCTCACATATTATAATTCAGTTCTTTATCGTTGATTAAACTTGATTCCATACTGCTTTCATTACAAGATACAATTGTGTGCTAAATAAACAAATGTTGGCCAAACATCTTGGCTTCTTCAGACTTACATGCGTTTCACTATTTGAGTGAAGGATTGTGGTTTGTTTGGTTTGAAAAGGTGGACGTGACAGGGAAGACTGACTGGGACCTGGGTGTGGTCAAGTATTCCGTCAGCAGGAAGGGGAAGATTGAATACACCCCAGACAATGGATTCTGGTTCCTCAGTTTAAGAGACAAGTGAGTTAAACACATTGTTGAAGAGTTCTCCAAATTATTGGCCGTTGTAGCTGAAGGAAAAATGCTTATTTCCCAAATGGTTGGCGGTGGTTCCCAGAAGCATGCTGCTTGTTGTCACTTTGGTTGCTAGCAGATTGCCACAATTGCTTGCAGATTTTCATGTGTTTCTGCAAGTATGTGGTTAACTACTTGTGGTAATACAACATTATGGTGTGACACAAACTGGAAAGGGAGAATGTTCACCTTCAAAGTAAAAGTTGTACCTCAGAGCTACAGTCAACATGTTTCATACGGTACAACTTCCACTTTGAAGGTGAATGGTCTCCATTTGCAGTCTGTATATATATTTTTAGTTTCAATATAGGTCTGAGAGAAGCTAAACAGTATTTGTGGATAAATCGTCACTTAGTCACTTCCATTTAATTATGACCGCAACATATTGTCCAGCGCAGTACTGTAGTATAGACCTATTTAACACCATATACAGTTTACACAAGGCAATTTTATTTCTTATATGAATTTTATTTATTTTAACGGTCATAAACTGGCTGTGACATGTGACAATAATAACAACTGTACTCCATTAAAACATTCACAGCAGGTGGTATATCCAATCTTTAAATGATGACCTGATGAATCCTGCTTCTGGGTCCAAACTACTTTGCGTTTATTAAGGCTGTTGTGTTTTTAACATGTTTTAATGCTTTGTATCTTGTTCTATTTAATCTGAACAGCCCCCTAAAAACAGCCAGTGATCGCTGTTAGCCTCTCTCAGTTTTTATTATCACTGTTCATTTTAAAGCTCAGTTTGAAAACCTTACAATGTAACTATAGCCCAGTTTAACCAGAGCTTCTATGTACCCTCCGGTGGACCAGTTCTAGGTTTGTGAGGTAGTGTTAAAGGGAGAATGGTTTACAGGAGGCAGGTGAGTTGAGGAGAACGCTGTATTATCACACAGATGATAGCACTGCAACATAGACACAACTATAGCTGGCAAAACAATTTATAACCTAAACAATCTCAGTCATAGAATTACTGTTAAGGGTCTCTGAGTCTCCACATGGGTGTCAGTGATACAAAGTCTCAAGTCAAGAGTCAGAAGAATAAGTCAAGTCAAGCTCGCTTTTTCTTGGAGAAGAAGATGAGAAAAAAAAATCAGAAAAGAAGATTTAGTGGGTGCACCCTCAGGTCTTTTTCTACTGTCAGCACTGTTATGTGGTCTGGGCGTGTTCTACCAAACAGCGAATCTTCAAATGAACTAAGGACGATCATTGCGGCAGACAAATTCTAGGGCCTGGGATTGCTCGACATCTCCTCTCAGAGGAGAGTTCCAACATCTGAAATCCATGAACAACCACAAATGGGATGGAAGGGAAAAAAAACCCCAGCCTGCATGACAATAAAAACCTTTATTACATGCAGCTTTGGAATTCAGCTCACACACATATTTGTGTATTCAAGTATGTTAACCATATGGACATTGCATCATTTCAATCCTTATACAAAATGAAAATAAACCATTGAACTAATAAAATAGTATAAGTTTGCACTGAAAAACACATAACAGTGGACTTTTCTTTTTGGAAATGAAAGAACTGATTAAGTCTTAATTATTGTTTATGGAGTCTCATTATCTTTAACTAGAAAGTTATCAAGTTTTTCTGACTTGTACTCACCTTACAATATAGTTTTAATCAGCATTTATTTCTAAACAAATTTTCCACATACAAAACCATATTTTTATATGGGATAGGCGCTGGAGCCTATCCCAGCTGTCATAGGGCGAGAGGCGGGGTACAACCTGGACAGGTCGCCAGTTTGTTGCAGGGCTAACACACAGAGACAGACACTCACATTCACGCCTACTGGTAATTTAAATTGATCAATTAACCTAGCCCCACTAACTGCATGTCTTTGGACTGTGGGAAGAAGCCAGAGTACCAGGGGAGAATATTTGTGTAATACTCCTTATCCAGCTACGGGACTTCAATCACATTTTACACATTGCCTGCAGCAGCAGCAGTAACATTTGCATGCAAATAAAGAGGAATAAAAGTGGAATAAAGAGCATTGGCTTAGGCAGGACTATCACATGGTTAACTTGGACATAAAACAAATTTTTATTAATATTATTTAATATTAATAAAAATTCAGTCGTTCTTATTAATAAGAACGACTGAATCCTCCAAACACTGTTTTGAAAACTTCATCAGTGCCTACCCAACTTACCCACACACCGATAGACTTGGGAAGAGGGCACCATGCTCGCTACATCAGCTAGCAATGCTAACTTTTACAACACTCATCAAGACGGTCGGAAGTACTATAATTTCCGTATAAACAACCTCCGGTTTTCTAGGTGATTCCGTTCTGCTCCTCCTGAACCAAATACTGGTTACAGGCTGTTATTTTTTTCCACTACAGAAAGTATTTTTCCTCATTAATCAGGGATTGTTTGTTTTAGCCTTTCGCTGTAGCCTCATCTACACTGCACTTGGAATGTCCTTCAGTAAGCATGAGGAGGCAGGATCTACTTCTCCTAACCAATCACATGCAAGAATGTATGGTTTAAGCCAATAAGGTGAAAGGATGGCAAAATAAATTTGATAGACATAGATTTGAGACAATAGAGAATAGGTTTGGCAAAGAAGAGCAAATAAACTATAGTGAATTATAAAATATAGAATTATAAAAATAGATTAGACAGAACAGGAAAAAGAAGAACTGTAGAACCTCAATTCCACTGGGCTACACCAGCCCATGCAGCAGTATATTAATGACTAACCTCGTACTGTAGATGGATTATCTCAGTTGTTCTCCTGACTAAAGTTTGGTCTGTTTACAGCATCTTGCCATGCGATTGCATTTGTCCCTAACCTTCGGGAACCCTCACGTTAACTTTTATCAAGTGGAAAAAAGTTAGCGTTCGGTGTCCAGCTTCACAGTGTTTATATATGCTAACGATAGCAGTGTAGCTAGCCACCATGTTAACCCTACTTCAGTAACCCTACAAACACCATGGCTGTTTAGTTTTCTGTCTTCATTTATTTTGGAAGTGATAGCTGAGCTGTATGTTTCAACTTTTGCTGTGGCTTTTAAGCTGGCGGATTTTTGGCTTCACCCCCTCCTTCATGGTTTGTGCACGTTGAAGCTGAGTTTTCTTTTTTTTGGCCGTTTCAGCCAACGAAACGAAATACCATCATGTGGTGGCCTTACTGGATCTGCTGAGGGTCGTGTGATGACCTTCCTCCGGGATCCCCCCCACCCAAGGGAATGACACCACTCATTCGCTACTCCCTCTCTGTTGAAGAGTGGGCTGAGAAACTCCTCTCTCTCTCTCTGGCCTGGATGATGGCCTCTCAAGCTCATGGAAAGTATGCTATCCTTGCTAGGAATGGATGATGACGGATTCATCTTCACTTACGTATTCCTCCAACAGTTGCTGGCTCCAGTGCAAGCTGGCCTCGCCAACTCCCTGTCTCTGGCCTAGCAGGATTACCGCTCAATCACTGAAGAAATGGATCACATTCTCCTGGCTATTAGGAGGTTTGGTATCCAGACGATAGTTACGACGGGATCTCCCGTGACCCCCACGATTTTCCCGGGGGCAACCGACGCATTGATGGTGGGTGGGATCACTGTGATTTTACCATCAGTGTTTTGGCATTGCAGCATGGCCGCCTTGCAGTTTTAAGGCCGAGGGAAATGAGGCTGCCAGCACTCTGTAGCAGCCGCGACCGCTGACAATAAGGAAAGGCTCCTCTTCATAGAGGACTCACTCAAGAAGACATTTTCTAGTTGACTCTAGCTCCCAGAAGAGCTACGGGAACTCTTGTGTCGTCTTTGCATACATTCACATTTAGCCAATAATGAGACAGAAAATTCAATTAGCAGAGGATGAAGACCAAACAGAAATGTGAGACATAACATTGTACTTGTATTAATGAAAAGGACAGAAACACTCCAGATTGATGCTAATGTTTCCCAGCATTTGCTGAATGTAAAAATAAAGCAATGACATGTAAATGTTGGATTTAAAAGCCGGTCTTTTTAGCAATCCCCCACAAAGAATGTTTTCAGTTGTTTAATTTTTCCCTTTTACCTGATAGATGTCTTACTTTTTTAAGTTCCTTAAAAATGCATGAAAATGCCATGCTTTTGCAAGAATGCAGATTAAAATGAAATCAGACCTACTGATGTTAGAAGAACTTTTTCATCTTTAATTTCCTTTCCCTTTGTCATTTCTCCCCACAGGAATAAGTTTGGCTTTCGATCTCAACCCTACACAGATGTCCCAGTGAACCTTGTACTTCATAAGATCGGGATATTTGTGGACTTTGAAAATGGACAGGTGCGCAGGTGTACGTGATTGGAATTTACCTGTCTCATAAAGAATGGGCAAATTGAGTCCCCCTTTAATTTAAACTTATTTAGCTACATATAGATAAATATTATAAATATAGATATTTTCACTATTGTATTGTTTATGTAATTTTACTTTAGGTGTGTTTCTCTTCTTTGCAGGTGTCTTTCTACAATGTTGATGCTAAGATGCACATCTATACTTTTAATGACATTTTCAATGAGACCCTCTACCCTTTCTTCAGCCCCTGCACCAACAAGTCAGGAAGGAACGACTTACCACTGATCATCGCGCCAGTGAAGATGACCGAGTGACACCTAAAAGTTACATAATATTGTATTTCTTCCTCTCAGTTTTATTTTCCTGCCTTTGCACTTATGTGCTCTCCATACATATAAGCTTAGTCAGTTTTTCCCCCAATTGTGTAACTATCTATAAATATTCCCTATTGATTTAAACCTCGCAGTTGTCAGACTGAATAGTTTATGCATACAGATTAAATGTTTTTATGTATTTTGAAACTGATAATCAATCAATCAAATATCTTACATTTGGATGTATTGTGGAAGTTTTCCATTTAATATAGCCTGCAAACAAGCGGTGAGTGGTAGCTAACATGCTTTACCCCTCTGGGGTCCAGGGTATAAATGACTGTTTTTGACTACTTTTGATTTTACCTCTATATTTCACCTTTAAAACAGTTTATCTTGCCTTGTTTGGTATCATTATTTTAAGCATAACCTCAAATATCTGAAATTGGAGGTTTCTTTTCATTTTTATTTTATTTTTTATTTTTAACTTTACCAAATGGACCATTGCTGTATTGGTCTATTTGATTCACCTTTGTTTTTATTGTTTATTTTATTTTCACTTGCTACACACGGGACAGGCATGACTGGGGGAAAGAAGGAGAAAGAAAGAGAGGTAGGGAAAGAAAAACAGCGGGGAAGAGGAAGGGTGATAAAGGGCAAAAAATAAAAAACAACCAAAACAAACAGACAAAAAAAAAAAAAATTAAATTAAAAAAAAAAAAAAAAAAAAAAATATATATATATATATATATATATATATATATATATATATTTAACCATGGATCATCTGTTAAGAAAGAAAAAAGAGAGCAATATAATAAACATCATCATCACGATAATCTATGTGATTATAACAGTAAATACTAAATATTGAATATTATCAGCATACAGCATCAGACCCCGATCCAAGCTTTAAAACCCTGCAATTCCTGTGCCCAGAGGAGAGACACAAAACCTATTCCAGTAGTCAAGGGTGTAGATTTGGTTTTGGCATTGGTGGGGACGGATGATTCAACCACCGAACCCTGCCCTGTTTCTTTTTTTTTTTCCTTTTTGTTTTTGCTTCTTAATAAAAAGACGAGAAATATACTTGCCTACATATGCTATTCTACATGCTTTTAAACCATTTAAAATCACAATTCATAGTTTTATATCTGAATTATATAATGTTAAATTATTATTAAACAAATGACTAAGTATTTTAGGCATTAGTTTACTTCAGCCATAATCCATATAAATCAGGTATCATACAAAAATAAAAATAGCTTCAAATACAGTCATGACAATAAAAGAATATGACTTTGAGGACTTAACATCATTACTTCAGTTATAGTGCACCAACATCTGTTATATTTTGGCACTAAGGGAACACTGATTGACCTGGTGGTTTTTGTCCATAAAACTACTCATCTAAGATTACATAGAACAGGGTTCGGTGGTTGAATCATCCGTCCCCACCAATGCCAAAACCAAATCTACACCCTTGATCTAAACGTATTCTACGCTAGATTCGACACAGCAAACACCATGAGACCGGACAGTGTGCGCACCGCGGATGACGTCAGTGCACACACTGTGTCTGAGGAGGATGTGCGGAAGTGCTTCAGGAAGGTGAACGCGCGCAAAGCTACTGGTCCGGACGGGATTCCCGGCCGCGTCCTCAAGTCATGCGCGGCTAAGCTGGCTGGAGTGTTTACACACATCTTCAACCTTTCCCTCTCTCTGTCTGTAGTCCCAGCCTGCTTCAAAATGGCCACCATCATCCCTGTACCCAAATCCTCCACCATCTCCTCATTGAACAACTGGCGACCTGTAGCCCTGACCCCCATCGTGAGCAAATGCTTCAAGAAGCTGGTCAGGGACTTCCTTTGCTCTGCACTACCTGACTCACTGGACCCTCTACAATTCGCATACCGCCACAACAGGTCCACTGATGATGCCATAGCCCTGACACTACATACTACCCTCTATGTAAGAAAAATTGTGTATGTTTCTGTTCTGTGTCCTGTGTACTGGTTGTTTGTATATTAGGGGTGGGGGAAAAAATCGATACTGTGTAGTATCGTGATATTTTGTTTGCTAATAATGTATCGATACAGGGACAGCAGAAATCGATATTTTGTTACAAAAAAGGTTTTGTGGACTGGAACATGCTCTGACTTCAGAGCATGTTGATCAGCTCCTTTTTCTGAGCAAGAATCCTGACATTCCTTCACTGTCCAAATGTGTTTAACTTTTTTTATGGCAGCAATAAACATGACAGTTTACTTATTTTAATTTAAGACAACATATTTTATTTTATTCCAATTGAAATTTTTTTTTATTTAATGTAAAACTATATTGTTTTAATTTTACAGTAATTTACTTTCAAATTCTTTTGTTGCTGAAGGGGCTGCATAGTTTTTACAAATTTGATGGTTCGGAATAGCTATAATTGTACCGTTGTCCCCAGATGGTTGCATTCAGTTACGTTGGACTAGACTGTGATACAAACAGTTCAGTTTGTCAGCAATAAAACTGACGGAAATTAGAGAAACAATGAGTGTTTGACTTTGTTATTAGATAAAATGAATAGAAAAAAATGTGACAAATCACAATATATTGTATCGCAATACTCAGAGTCTGGTGATTCCCACTTCTAGTGGCCAGTGGTGTTAACAGCCAACCTCCCTGAACAGGATCCACGCATCCAAGAAAGGGTCTCAAGCATAAAGACTAAGACCACATGTGTTGAACTCCAGGCCTTAGGGGCCGGTGTCCTGCATGTTTTAGATGTGTCCTTGTTCCAACACAGCTGATTTAAATGGCTAAATTACCTCTTCAACATGTCTTAAAGGCTGTCTCCCAATTCAGGGTCTGCAGCCTTAAAGTACGGACTTCAAGGCCAATTACGTCACAGCGGCGCGCCGAAGGCTGTCCCAATTCAAAGGCTGCTCGAAATGCGCCCCTGAAATGCGTCCTTCATTTCCCTGAATTTTAAGGCTGTGGCAGTGTAGACTTCGTGGCCCAACATATCCCAGAATGCATAGCGCGGCGGTGGGTGTGGATAATTTTGCCGAAAAAAACGGCGGATGAGGGACGGCCGAAGAGTACACTTTAAGTACTGAATATTATGTCACTTATTTATGTGCAAATGTTTAATAACGAAGAACATTAAAACATTCCTGTTGGCCACATGTTGGCAAAGTTATGTGACATTAGTGACGTTTGTACTAACTTGGTTTTAAAGCCTTTACTTTAAAATATACGCCGTTCAATAGCAGAGCTTAATCTTACAGAGAATGATCAAAGCTCATGTAGAAAGAAACAAACAAATGAACAAAAGATTTTCTCCTTCATTTCTGTCAAACAAAGCTATGACACGTTTCCAGTGGTTAGTATCATGGTTGCTAGGCAACCTGGGCAGCGCAACGGAGGCTTTTTTTTTTTTTAACTTTATTGACAAACAACAGTATCAGCGCAACGGAGGCTAGACCGTCCCATTACACAAGCCTCGCACTTCCGGCCTTAGCGGTCTTTGAGTACGCGGCCCTTGAGGATCGTTGAGGCTGCGTACTTTAAGGCTGCAGACCCTGAATTGGGAGACAGCCAAAGTTCTCCACAACCCTGGTAATGAACTAATCATTTGATTCAGGTGTGTTGAAACAGGGTGATATCTAAAACCTGCAGGACACCGGCCCTCGAGGCCTGGAGTTTGACACCCCTGACTTAGACAGCCATGACATGATTCACACCTACTGGCTAAAGAAGCTAAATGCACGCCATGAGCATCAGGTAGCACAAAGAAGCAGTTTCTGCCGAAGGAAGAAAAATCCTCCAAATACTCCAGAATGTTAAGAAGAGTGATCAGATGAATTGCAAAGTTCTTTGCAAGTCCTTTGCCATAAAAATGAACTTAATCCCAAAAAACCTATTTCCACTGCATTTATCACTGCCATAAAAAGACATGCTGAGATAATTTCAAGAAACAAATACAAACAATAGAATGTTGACGAGCACAAGGCTGAAGATTATTATGTTATGCTGACTGAGTTAGAATAATAGTGAGGATTATGTTTGAGATCGTTGTTCTTCCTGTTAACCATGGTTATCTGCAATGCAACATCATTGTGTTGCATAAAAAGGGCTTCACAGGCACTAAAATTGCAGCTAAATCGACCATTTATGGGATCATCAAGAACTTTTAAGAAACAGGTTTAATTGTTGTCAAGAAGGTTCAGGGCGCTCAAGAAAGTCCAGCAAGGCTTAGAACGGTCTCCTAAACAGGATTCAGCTGCGGGATATGGGTGCCACCAGTGTAGAGTTGCTCAGGAATGGCAGCAGGCAGATGTGAGTGCATCTGCACACACAGTGAGGCAAAGACTTTTGAAGGATGGCCTGTTGTTAGCTGAATGGGAAGAATAGGATCCAGGCAATTAATACCTGTACCCCTGCTGGGATAATCAGTAGGCTAAAAGAAGAGAAAGAAGCCACTGGCATCAAGATAAGAAAGCTCTTTAACATGTAAGGAAAGTTTCAATCCAAATCCAGCACTCTGAGACTTTACACTAAGTGAAATTAAGGTGGCTGCAGCCTACTGAGTGTCAGAACCACTATTCAGGATGAAACAACAAACATCCATGAATATATCAGCAAGATGGCCACAACTGATAGTGTGTTTGGGACAGCCCTAGTCCTGTGGCACTTTCAGATACAGATAGACAAAGGTGATGGCTTTAACCAGCTTAAAAAAAATGCCATGGAAAATAACAATTATGATGACTGGCACATCTTCTTCTTCTTCGTTTATTGGAGCATTATCGCCACCAGCTGGAAAGGAGTGTATCCCTATTAATGCCAGTATTTGTTGAATTTCTAATAAAAGGTCTGGTCCACGGTCTTAATGCTGTTTTGAAATGAAATGAAATGAAGTTTAAATGCCCCATTTAACGCCCCATACCTACCATTATCCGATGACACATCTGATTACCTGTATGTTTTGCTCGTTTCTTCTCCTCTCCTTTCTTTTTTTCCCTATACTGAGCATCTGATGACACTCAACCCGAGAATCACCATAACATAACCTAATAGACCTTGACCATTTTATAGGGTTTTATTTTCTTTCTGGGATTTCGCACAAACCACAAAAAATAGTCAATGCACACTGGGCTTGGATTGACAACATTATGAATGAAATGTTCTTTGTTTGGATGCTTCCCGCCCCCTTTCCCTTTTGACAGGTTGTGTTTGAGACTTCAGCGCAGCAGCAGCAAGCAGGGGCACTGAGGGCCCTTGCGTTCACTTTTCGCGTATATGTGTGTAATAGAATTTAGAAAACACAAATTGTGCAAATTATAAGTCTATATCATAATGTCTGGTGTTTTATGTGTGTTGGTTTGTTTTTATTATGTTTTACTTAGCGAGCTGGTTATTAGTGGCATGGTGTGAATGACTGTAAAATTGTATATGCAGGAAAAATTACAAGGTATTGTTTCATCTCATTGTAGGGTGTCTTCCTCTCTCTGCTGTTCACGTTTATTAAAATGAAAACAAACATAAGACAATCTTGACGGGAGGGGCAATGGGGGAGCCTCAAATTTTAGAGCTGGAACGCAAATATGCAAAACAAGCTACATAAAGCAGTCAAATTGATATAATGATACTACTCACTAAAGTAGAAATGAAAAAGTAATTAAAAAAATCAAGTGAAGATGGCAGAACAGTAAAGATGAAAGAATTCGCAGGAGATTAGTGTCCCCTATCAACACTCCTGTGCAGGTGGTGGCGGTAATGCACCAGAAACGTTGCTTGCCAATCGACATTAAACAAGAAGAAGTAGTAGCGCTTGTAAAAAGCAGAACGTAGGCGTAAGGAAGTAAGAGTATAACTACAGTCATCAAACGTTTTATCTTCCACGAGGAGCTTTAGTTTTTTAAGCCGTCTAAGGCAAAGATCGCGTGGCTGTGCTGAGCTTCCTTAATGCTACCCCTCTGGTCTCCAGCAGATCGCGTTTCTGTTTCTGATGCGTGATTGGAAAGATATACGCTCTCGTTGATCGTTGTAAACAAAGAACGTGTACTCGTGCTGACTGACGGGAGTAACATGCCGGAAAGAGGAGGTCAGTGAGCCCACTCTCTCTACTAGTCGTAGTCCAATTACAAAATCGGCACGCTTGCCTCCTTCTCCCCTGGTGGATCTTTAATTCGGGTTACTCAGAGAGGGATCCACAGTGAGTAAATTATAACTGCATTGGTTGCCTAACTCCATAATTGTCTACAGGGTTTCTCTCTTAGCTAATTTGTGTTTTCGCTTGTACCTTCTGTTTATCCTCTGTCGCTTACTTTATTCCATCTGATGATCGCATAGAGCTTCTTTTGTTAATAGCATTACATCCTCTGCACAATGTGGCTGCTCTGAAAAAGAAGGCAACAAATCAGAGAATCTCGACTCCCTGGAAGAGCTTATAAGTACATCTACACTGAAGACTAATTTAGAAGATCTTCTTTTGACCTGGAAAAGTAAAAGCCCTCTTGAAAGTAATGAAATCTTAGTAAGTAATGAAAAACCGGGAACAACCTCAGGTTTCTTTTCGGCGCTGCAGCCAGGCTGAGCCAAGTGTACTGTTTGTCTTTCTATCTTAGTACAGCACTGGTCAAATGTTTGGACACAGCTTCTCATTTAATGCCTTTTCTTTCGTTTCATGGCTGTTTACATTGTAGGTTCTCACTGAAGGCATCAAAACTATAAATGAAGAAATATGGAAATAGGAAGTAAACAAAAAAATGAAAATAACTCATGTCTTATATTCTAGATTCTAGTGTTACGAAATCAGTTTCACCCCGGTGCTTTTTTATTCCTCGGGCATCCAGAGACGGCACCGGACTCAGTAGTCATTTCACAAAAACCATTATTCATCTTTATTCCTCTTCAGTTAAGCATGCATCTTCTAGAAGGGAAGACGTGCAAGGCCAGTGTCCCTCTGCAAATATTCCACTCCTTTGTCTGTGAAACACAGTTTTGTAGAAGTGACCCCATCATAAAACCCCCATGGTGGCCTGCAAACTCTGTGTCTGTGTGTGTATGCATGAGCATGTGAGTGCCTGTGTGCGCATATCTGTGTGTATGTGTAAGTGCATGTGAGTGAGTGAGTGTGCATGTAGGTGTGGGTGCGTCGTAACAGTCAAAGCACTGTGTGTGTGTGTGTGTTTCTCTGTATACGTGACTTCCTGCCGGTCATAAAAGTAATCTCCCTTTCAGACCAAAGTTATCCAGTTACAAACACTGAGACCCCCACCCAGGTATCCCCTGGGAATTTCCCCTCAATATTAACTTTTCTTTGTCTTACTTTCACAGATCAAAGTGGGGGAGGGCCTCCTAGAAATCTACTCCTAAATTCATGACACACTCAGGCCTTTATTGCATCCAGGGCAGTGTCAGTGTCTCTACAATAATTCTACATCCTATCTAACACATTCCTAAACTCTAAAATAAGCTACACATATCTTCACTAGCCACCCTTTGTTTTGATTACTGCCTTGCACACTCTTGGCATCCCTTGATGAGCTTCACAGGTAGTCACCTGAAATGGTTTTCCAACAGTCTTGAGTACTTTCTAGCCCTTTTGGTCCATATGATCCCAAACCATCTGGATTGGGTTTAGGTCGGGTTACTGTGGAGTCCAGGCTTTCTGGCGTAGCGCTCCATCATTCTCCTTGGTCAAATTAGCCCTTACACAGCCTGGAGGTGTGTTTGGGGTCATTGTCCTGTTGAAAAATAAATGATGGTGCAACTAAACACAAACCAGATGGGGCGGCATGTTACTGCGGGATGCTGTAGTAGCCATGCTGGTTTAGCGTGCATTCAATTTTGAATAAATCAGCAACAACGTCACAAGCAAAGCACCTCCACACCATCACACCTCCTCCTCCATGTTTCACAGCGTGAACCGTTCACCTTTTCTGCTTCGCCCAAAGACACAGTGGGTGGAACCAAACATCTCAAAATTTGACTCATCAGACCAGATTTTCACTGGTCTAATGTCCATTCCCTGTGTTTCTTGGCCCAAACAAATGTCTTCTGATTGTTGCTTTTCCTTAGTAGTGGTTTCTTAGCAGCTATTTGACCATAAAGGGCTGATTCACAAAGTCTCCTCTCAGCAGGTGATGTAGAGATATTTCTGCTACTGGAACTCTGTGTGGCATTTCTCTAGGCTCTAACCAGAGGTGCTGTGATTTCTGAGGCTGGTGACTCAGATAAATTTATCGTCAGCAGCAGAGGTGACTCTTGGTCTTCCTTTCCTGGGGCGGTCACCACGTGAGCCACTTTTTTGTTTGTTAGCGATTGATGTTTTTTTGCGACTGCGCTTGGCGACTACATCATGAAGCTCATTGAGAGAAGGCTAAGGGATTGCAGCGCTGTCAACAAATGAAAGGGTGGCTACTTTTAGATGTCTAAAATATAAGATATATTTAGAGTTATTTATCTTTTTTCTTTGCTAAATAATTCACATATCTCTTTTCATATATTTAATGTCTTCTGTTTGTGTCTACAATGTGTCTCTATATACGTTTTCTTTAATCTTTTAACGATGTTAAACTGAAACTGAATTAAGGTTTTAAGAATGTGTCATAATCTGTACACTTTGTAGGTTTTGTCATTCTATAACCACATGTCATTGTTTCTTTGTAATTATAGGCAAAAGAAGGGAAAGCATCAAAGAAAACAAAAACCAACCAGTTCCAGCAAGTACAGATGAACCAGTTGTGAACCGGATGGAAAAGACTTTTACCACTATGAAGCAGCCCAGAAGACGCCAGAGCATTGACAGTGGGGACAAAAGCTTCACATGCGATCAGTGTGGAAAGACTTTAACCCGGCATAGTTGTTTAAAACAACATCAGCTCATCCACACTGGATTTAAACCATTCAGCTGTGATCGGTGTGGAAAGGCTTTTACTCAGAATTCCAACTTAAAAAGACATCAGCTCATCCACACTGGATTTAAACCATTCAGCTGTGATCAGTGTGGAAAGAGTTTCACCAAGAGTGACGGCTTAAAAAAACACAACCTCATTCACACTGGATTTAAACCATTCAGCTGTGATCAGTGTGGAAAAGCTTTTACTCAGAATGCCAACTTAAGAAAACATCAGCTTATTCACGCTGGATTTAAACCGTTCAGGTGTGATCAGTGTGGAAAGTCTTTCACGTCCAAAGGTAACTTAAAAGGACATCAGGTCATCCACACTGGATTTAAACCATTCAGCTGTGATCAGTGTGGAAAGTCTTTCACGTCCAAAGGTAACTTAAAAGGACATCAGGTCATCCACACTGGATTTAAACCATTCAGCTGTGATCAATGTGGCAGGACTTTCACTCAGAGTGGCAGCTTAAAAAAACATCAGGTCATCCACACTGGATTTAAACCATTCAGCTGTGATCAGTGTGGAAAGTCTTTCACTTCCAAAGGTAACTTAAAAGGACATCAGATCATCCACACTGGATTTAAACCATTCAGCTGTGATCAGTGTGGAAAGTCTTTCACTTCCAAAGGTAACTTAAAAGGACATCAGGTCATCCACACTGGATTTAAACCATTCAGCTGTGATCAGTGTGGAAAGACCTTTACTCAGGACTGCAGCTTACAAAAACATCAGCTTATCCACGCTGGATTTAAACCATTCAGCTGTGATCAGTGTGGAAAGACCTTTACTCAGAATTGCAGCTTACAAAAACATCAGCTCATCCATGCTGGATTTAAACCATTCAGCTGTGATCAGTGTGGAAAGACCTTTACTCAGGATTGCAGCTTACAAAAACATCAGCTTATCCACACTGGATTTAAACCATTCAGCTGTGATCAGTGTGGA